>NC_090939.1:878426258-879708910 GCF_040938575.1 Ambystoma mexicanum | reverse complement strand
CACAGTACGTCACACCAGGGGAGCTGTGACAGGTGTTCTGGGAGCAGAGTTAATCCCAGGAAGAACCATAATATTAAACTCACTAACACATGAGTATAGGTTCTTGTCCAGCAGTGAGATAGATGCCGTGCACACCAGAAAATGAGCACAGTTACCATGACTAGATTTGCACAGGCTCAAAAATAGGCCTGGACACCTACAAAAAAATCCTCCTACATTGTGATGTAATGTAATTGTCATTTGTATAGCGCCTTTCACCATTGGTATGGTCCCAGTGCTCTGTAGGTTGAACGCCCTCCGGGTACAGAAGTCCAGGTATGGAAAAGTCGTTGGAGGGGTTTAGAATGCGTGTCAGCATTTTAGCCAATACGAAGGTAGATAGGGGTGGCCAAGTCCCTGCAAGTCACCCATGTCGAGCCGGGATGTGGATGGGTGCTGAGGGGTATTTCAGGGAGCATGGGAGAGCAGCAGAGACATTATGTGTGCACCTAGACCGAATTTCTATCATGAGGGATAGCTGCATTCTTATGGCAGGTGTGTTGTGCAATGTGTCTTAGAGTGGTGCATGTAGTGGGTGGGGACTGAGAGGTAGCCTGGAGAGAAGGCGAGAGCAGGGGAAATATGATGTTTGCAGTTAGACCGAATTTTACCATGGGGCTGAATTCTCATGCCAAAGGTGTTGTGCAATATGTCTTGTAGTGGATGGCTGCTGAGAGGTGGTCTGGAGAGTATGTAAGTGCATTTGCGAACCTCAGTTTGAGCAGCTCAGCAAAGGCAAAACACATTTTAACCAGGGTATTTTGGGGCCAATACTTGAATCCAATAGATTATCAAGAATAGCTTGGCTGATTGGTATTGTCTGATTAAGCCATACTAAGACACATAGTTTGAAGGTACCTATTAATAGTTCTGCTTGAATGTCTGTTGGGCCTGTCTCTAGATGTGGCAACTTGTTGGGTGTGGATTTTTATACCATCGGGATATTCTTCAAGAAAAAGGTTTCCTGTACCTTTAGCTTGTCACAGAGTTCAGGTTCCCAGCGCCCACAACCTGACCTCACAATCCCCATTGATCTGGCCTTGTGTACATCTATGGCAGATTTTGGGACCTGGCCTTTCAGTCTTCTATATGGGCTGAACATGGTGCCATTCCTCTGTGTCCTATAATAATCTTATCTCTATGAGGTTTCCGTTATGATATGCTTCTTGTGTGCTTCCTCGTGCCGTTCTGGAACCTTCCCAGGTTCAGGAACGACACAGGAGAGCTGTGGAGAAATTCAAGCTAAGTGTACAATACTGTAGCAACTCCCAGGTGCGCTGGGGGTCTCTTTCCCTTCATTACAACCCGATGTTACATGTGCCTTCTTGTGGCCTCATATTGTGACACATCTTGACAAAATGGTGGCACCGATGGGATCGCATTGACTGTTGTGATCGAGAAGGAGAAGGAGACCCCCACAGAAGCCCCTCCGAGCAGTGCTGCCGGAGTGCCGATACACGACTCCTTGCGCTACTGATTGTACCCCGGGTGAGTTTAGGGCAACTGGAAGACTGTCAGTGAGGGGGGCTGGATTATTGTCACCCCAAGCCCAATCATTGGTGGGTGCACGAGCCAGCCTCAGGAGTGCGCACTGGCTCCAGCACGAGCGTCAAAATAGCAACCCACCGGCAGAGCTTGATGTTAGAGGAAAGGACATCTAAACGTAGATATACGTGCAGCCATCTTGTTGTGCTGCTTTGAGGGGCCTTATTGCGTCTAGGCAACTAAGTCTCAGAGAACAAACAAGCTCTCTAAAGACATTTCGTTTTGCTGCAACATACCGAAAAGACATTTCTGTTATACTTCCAATGCGCAGAGAAAATAGTTTAAGAGATTGGCTTTCCACATCGAATTAAACCAACAAAAAAAACACAAATTCAGCTGGACACACACACAAATAGGATAAAGTAAAAAAAAAAAAAACAAAGTGCCGAGCGGACGCTCTACAAGGGAAAATACAGTACCTTCACTGCATCTACAACACAACAATGCAGAACACCCCTGCCCCTGTAGCATTTCTCGCTTCTCCCGGAGAACATTCTATACCATGGGAGCAATGGGTAGATGCATTTCAAGTGTACCTACGTGCCTTAGGGGGAAGTAAATACAGTGATGATATGAAAGCGGCATCCCTGCTGAATTGCCATTAAGGATATTCTGTATGCTCCCCACATAGTGTGCCCCAGGTGGGGCAGGAGACTCTATTCTTCAGGATCCGTCAAAAAGTATGAATCAGCACCAACTTGAAACACATTTTGGCAACAAAACGAATGTGGTGCTAGAAAGGTACTATTTCTTTTCAAGAAAACCAAACAAAGGGGAATCAGTTGACAGTTATATAGCTGCTTTGAGGGGCCTTATTGCGTCCTGCAAATTTACAGGTGTCTTGGACGAATACCTTAGGGATCAACGTGCACTACACACTGCAGACACACAAACCCAACTGGGATTGTGGCAGGCCAAGGATCCAACATTGGAACAGGCCATTGACTTAGCAAGAACAATTACACTCTGAGAAAAATGCATGGAGGATGTACAGCAAGAAACATCAATTTCCAAAGTGAACAGAGTAGGAGAATGTGATGATGACAGCAATGGCCTAACTGTTGCTCTAGTAAGAAAAGGTTTTGTGCATGCGGCAAGGCACAAATCTAATGTCATTGATAGAGTGAAAAAAGACAGTGGAGAGAGATTCTCTGACGAGAACTAACGTCCTCAATCATGGTGCTACAGGTGTGGACGCATGAGACACCAAAGTGGTGAGAAGGAGTGCCCTGCCACTAATGCTGAATGCTACAGGTGTGGCATAGTAGGACATTATGGGAGAGCCTGTAAGAATCCCAGGGCTAATGGATGCCAAACCATAAGCGCCATAGAAGAGGTTGGAGGGCCTAGCAGTCTCCTCACTATCATGGACACACAAATTGAAGATCCTGTTGCATCCTTACAATTGATGCTTAAAGAAAAGGGATGCTGGGAGCATGTTATAGTGAACAAAGTTCCGCTGGAGGTGATGGTGGATACTGGTTCACCATACACTATGGTAGACGTGGCTACATTTCAGAATGTATTGGATGGTTCCACACAAGAATTAAAACCCTCAAATGTGAGAGCCACAGGTTATGGCCACAGCCCCATAGATATCCTCAGATTCAAATGGGTACACTTCGAGTTTGGGAGCATAGAGACCTATTGCAAACTGTTTGTGGCTCAAAAAGGATCATCTGTTTTGGGCCGGGATGAACAAGCCGCGTTACAACTCAGAATACATCTTGGAGAAGAAAAACCTGTTCCAAGTGTCACGACTCAAACATTTTCGACCAAGGAAGACCCAGTGAAGCAGTTTCCGCTGGTGTTTAATGACACGATTGGGAAGATCAAAGGATTTAAACACTGTATTGTCCTGAGAAGGGGAGTGAAGGCAGTTGTACATAAGATGAGGAACATCCCTGTTGACACAAAGGATGTGTTACAGAAATAATTGGAGAAACTCTGCAGACAAGACATCATAGAGCCGATTGAGTCTTCTGATTGGTTGTATCCTATTGTCATTGTGCAGAAAAGTGATGGTTCGATACGCATGTGTGTGGACCTTAGGGATCTCAATGCCAACATTTGGATGGACAGGTACCCTCTTCCCAACATTACCAAATTATTAATAACAATGAAACCGGCAAAATAATTCACCACATTGGATTTATCACCTGCTTATCAGGTAGTCTTGGATGAAGATTAAAACCATTTAACTTCTTTTGTGATACCTGTAAGGAATGCATGGTATCAAGACAGACACAAGTGATCACAGTTCAAGGGTGTTTATTAAACTGTATAGGTGGTTTGCAAAAAGCCTGATCTAAACCTAAATCTAAGATGGGATTAAGCTACAGCCATCAAATAATAATAAGGCAGTCCTAGTGGTGTTGAGTCAAATAAAAGGGCCTATACTAAAACATAATCTATTGCCAATCTTTACGCTAAATATAAAAAGAGTGTGGGATAGGGTTTCACAAGAAAGAAAGAAGTGTTTACAAATGATAAGTCAGGACGTGTTAGCCGAGGTTCTCTCTTCCCCATGTTTTGAGCATGGAACAAGGCGGGACTCCTGAGCACAGCACACTCTTGAGCTTTCCCAGCACAAGACAACCGTTCTGCTTCACACATCAACCTTTGTTGGTTAAGTCTCTTTTCTACAAAAAGTCTCTTGCCCCAAGGACCTGATGGCTTTAAAAAAAATAGCAAACGCAAAAGTACTCCTGTTCCATATGTACATTGCGTTATGGCTTCATCCCTGGGTCTCCCTCTTCCGGGCGCAAACCCCTCTCGAAAATCAGCCTCCATCCCATGGGGTTCACTCTGGCTTATATTCCAAATGATTTCTCGGTTGCATTCACAAATCTTAATGTCTTTTTAAACAGTTCACAGTGGACCTCCATCTGCCGGGTTCACATTTGTCAACACATGTTCGTTGGAACATTAGACTTCGCCCCTCTTTATTGGCATCCCTCCCTCGGGTTCACTCTTGCCATTTCACAATTCCTTTTGCTTTCTCTTAATGTGGGATTCACTACTCTTGTGTTTCTCTGTTTTTTCGGTCAAAGACTTTCGACTGTACAGGGATTTTGCTAGACCCTATATGACCACTTTGACCTTTCAGCGCTTTCCTTCAAACACGGGATCGACCAGAGTCTCTCGAGTGAATTCCCACGTGGTGCCGGACTTCTCTGCAGCTGGTCATCCCTTAACAATTTACAGTTCCTTGAACTTTCCTCAATGTGCCACTTTGCGACTTTCATTCAACACAGTTCAGTTTCTTGTCGGTCCCCCCTCGGCTCACCAGCTGTGATGAACCACTTGGCTTTCTTCATATCGTTAGTCAAGGCCGGTACCACGGTAGCAGGTGTCTCCCTTTGTCCTGCTTATCAGTGTAGGCATGCTCCGTGTACCGTTGACATCTGCTGAAACACACTTGGGCTATTATTCACAGTCTTGCGATTCCTTTCACAGAGGTCTCACGGGTCTCGGTTGGAAATGGCAAGGTCGTTTTCTCCTTGTCTGCCTCTCACTGCCATTCTTCTCCTCTTGAACTGCCGTGCTGAGTTAGCTCTCTCGTCGTGCGGTTTGCCTTGCTCGTATTGTGCTCTCGTGCTCCACCTTTTATCCCAGTGGGGAAGGGAAAGGGCAGCAAGGTGTGTGTAATTCTGGTCAGTTGCCTGACTAGGCCTGGTGTTAGTCCGTTGTCTTTCGTGATGTGCAAACGTGTTTGTGTGGAAAAAGGGGTGGGGCAGTGTTTCTGAATGTCCTACGTGGTAGGATGGGGAAAAGCTGTTGGAAGAAGGGAGATACCACGCGTCACCCTTTGGTGTCCCACTTCCACTCCCCGAGGACCCCCCATCCAGGTGATCCTCCCTCACTGGTCCAACCCTAGGAACTGGATCCAATAGCGATTGCCATGTCCTGTCCACCTAGATGACAGATCCCCAGGGACTAGCTAGGGACACATCTTCAGGTTTCGCACACACCGTTGGGAGCGTACAGATACAAATGCATGCCGTTTGGATTAGCTTCTGCTGCCACGGTCTTCCAGAGGCTCATGCAACAACTGTTGGGAGGATTGGAAGGAGTGTATATTTTTTCCAAGACAGACCTCTTGATGGCCACATCCACGGAAAAAGGAACATGATGCAAAGCGTTTGTGTGGTTTGCAGGTAATTGGGAAGAAAGGAGTAACTCAAAATAGATAAGTGCAAAATCAAAGTGCAAGAAGTTACGTATCTAGGACGTGATCAATGGTGAACGCATCAAGCCGAAGAGAGAGCTAGTGGAAACAATGAGAATGCCCATTCCCACCAATAAGGATCAACTTCGGTCCTTTTTGTGGTTAGCCGAGTATTATTCAAAGTTTGTCCCATGTTTCATGGAAAAAACCCAGCACATGAGGGCACTCATCAAGAAGAATGCAAAGTTTGAGTGGTCTCACCTGTGCCATGGAGAATGGACGGTCATAAGAACAGATATCAGTAAAGTATCAAGCCTCACAATGTTTAATACCGCTACTACCAGCATAATTACAGTTGATGCCAGCAATGTGGGGTTAGGGGAGTGCTTGAACAAGTCCAGGAAGGTAGAGAGGTAACCATTGCCTTTGCCTCGCATGTGTTGAAGGGTGTAGAACTAAACTACTCCACCATTGAGAAGGAGGCTCAGTGCGTGAAGTGGGAGCATTTTAGAACACTCATCTGAAGGTTGGCAGTTATAATTAAGAAAGATCACAAACCCCTCATTCATATAACGAATTCTAAAAGCCCACACTTGTTCTCACCGAAAATCCGCAGGTGAAACCTGGACATCATACAATACAATGCCAAAGTTGTGCATACTTCAGGTAAAGGGAACATTATTGCGGATTGCTTCTCCGGATTACCTTGGACTGATGAGTTAGGGTAGGAGATGAAAGAGACTGAGGAGAGCATTGTTACCCAGCAAAGTAGGATTGGATCAGAGAATCAGCGTAGGACCCTGAACACTGTTTGCTTAGACGAGCTGTACAAGGTTGGAAGAGTGTGGAGAATGCCCTTCCAGACTTTGACCAGATCCGTGATGAGATTGCTGAAAGTGCATAGTGTGTAGTGAGAGGAGATCGCATAATTCAACAAAAGTCCTTGAGGCGGAAAATTCTCAACTTGGAACATGAGGGCCACTTGGGTAGGACTCTTACCAAGAGAAGAGTGGGAGAGAATTACTTGTGGCCGGGGATGCTGAGTGAGGTTGAAGGTTTTTGAAGTTGTGCCAGGCATGCGCTGCCAGTGACAAGACCAAAAAGACGAACGTGGCACCTTTTCAACCTGTGCAAGTCCCCGGGTCAGTGTGGTAGAAGCTGGCGCTGGATATTGGAGGAACTTTGAGGGTTTGTAGCCATGCAAAGTGTACATAGTGGTCCTCATTGACTATACGTCCAAGTGGGTGGAATGGTGCGTCATGGAGGAAAGCGTTATGGGAACCAGAATCGTGAGTTCTTGGAGGCAGTGTTTAGCAGAGACGGGGACCCGGCGGACCTGGTCACTGCCAACAGGGTGCAGTTTATCTCAAAGAGCATGCAGAGGTTTTTGAAGGACTTTGGATCACACACATACGCACATCTTTATACCATCCCATGGCAAACGGCCTTGTCAAATGCATAAATGGTTTCATGAAGGGGATGATTCAGTTGGCTGTGGCAATCTCATTACCCTGGAAGGAGACTCTAAAAGAGTCACTGAATTCATATAGGATGACTCCCCATTTTGTGATTGAAATTGAACCCTTTGTCATGATGAGGGGCAGGGTGCCTTGTGGTAGGCTGAGTCCCTCGTGGTTAATAGAAAGAAATACTAAGAAGGTAGACATGGATGAGATTCTTTGGAAGGTGAGAGAGAAACAGGGAAAATACAAGGACTATTATGACCACGTCAAAGCCACCCGTAAAGTTGAGTTCAAAGAAGGCGACAGATCAGAGTTCAGGAAAATCTAAAAGTGATGAAAGGAATGTCTACATTCAGGAAACCACTGAGAATTGAGTGTAGGGAGGAAAACTGTTGTCCTGGAAGATGGCATGGTTTGGTCGTCTGATGACATCGTTCATACTTGGAGAAGCTATATGATGGTGACGGATCATTGATTTCATAGTTTTGGACAGGTGCAAGCTGGCTGTCGGAGAGAGGAGGTACTAGCTGGTCATTCGCAAACTGGCTCTTCTCAGCCACCTGCCTGGAAGATCCAATCCAACTTCAGAGAGGACTTTGTCTATTATTGAACTGTATCATTTGTTGTGAAACCCCTCTGCTCCTACATAGCTCCTCCCCTCCTTCTTCCCTCTTCCTTTCCTTCCCCTGCTACATCCATGCAGGCAGATGTTATGATATGCTTCTTGCCTGCTCCCCTGTGCTGTTCTGAACCTCCCAGGTTCGGGAACAACACGGGAGAGCAGTGAAGAAGATCAAGTCAAGTGTACCTTGCTGTAGTGACTCCCTGGTTCTCCGGGGGTCTTTTTCCCTTCATTAAAACCTGACGTTGCATGTACCTTCTTTTGGCCTCATATTATGTCCAATCTTGACTTTCAAGCTAATCCTATTGGTCCTCCGCGAACCAAGTTACTTTTATTATTTAAGGTGGGCAAGTTTATCACCATTAATAAAGCTGTTCAATTTTTTTGATTTGTTAGCCACTTCATTAGATAGATTTCAAGTGTTAATGAATGCCGAATTTCTAAAGACCGAACTGTGTAATGCTAACAACATGCCCTTATTAAGAAAGGCGTTGCCAGTGAAAAGAAGCAGGGATATGTTTTACAGCCTTCCACTTACCCACTGCTGGTGCTCAAAAGGCTGTCTGTAATAAGAATTAATCCAAATCATTAATGAGATGTCCAATCAGCAGGCAGGCATCATGTATCCTTGTCTGATTCCACACAATGATTGACAGTAATTTGGCAACTTTTCTTATGAGCCACATCTGACTCGGCTTTCCAAATTGAAAATAAGCTGCATAATAAGGCTCAAAAAGGCCCAGGTCAATCCCCATGCCCTTCCAAATTTTGTATGTAGATCCGTCCATGCTATTTAAAGATCCATAAATACCAAGCCCAACAACTCTGGTAACTTCTTGCATATTTTTCACAGGTCAAGGATAGGTTTAAGAAATCTTCCGTCATACACATGCACCTACGAATCTGTGCATGCCATGGTTATTTCGATTTCGCTACACAGCGGATTTTACATGATTTGTTTAGCTTTGAATTTACTCAATTACTCAAAGGGTATGACGATGCAACTGTGTTCATCGTCATACCCTTCGTCTCCTGTTTCACTCATTTTAAAAGTTCTGATTTGTCTTGCTTGTGCATTTTTTAGATTGCCAGTCTTGGATTTACTGGTTATTCTCAGTTTGCATGTCACCAATTCCACTGCTATGGCCACTAATGCCTCATGGGCTGACACAACATCATACTGTACATTGACCCATTCTAAACACCCTATTAATTCCTTACTGCTGTGTATGCTAGATTTCTCATAACTTTCCCCTCAGTAACGAATCCCAGACCAGCCTTCTCTGGTTAGTGGTGACAGTATAATCATGTTTCAGAGGAAGGTCTGTCAGTATATTTAGAGGTCAAATGGATTAAGGGATAGAATAAGAAGGTTATAATCACTTTCTACTCTCCTTGCTTCTTCTACGTTTACAACCTTTGACTAGTGCAAGTGAACGTTATTTATTAATATAAAAAGCTATGATGGGAGTCTTAGCTTCTTTATCATGGGCAAAGCCTGCTGAAGCATCACATGGGTGTGCCCATTTATTATCCAGCTTAATAAGGCTGTTCTGTATAGCATATCATTATCCCCTCTTTATCTTGAGTATGTGCGCTGGAAAGGTTTTCTCTCAGGAATGCTGTGCATGTCATATTGGCACATTTTAAAGCCGACACAAAAAAGGCCCCAATAAATCTGTGTTTTTTGTGTTCGGTCTAAAATGTGGTAACGTCACATAGAACCAATAAAGGATCTCCTCTTTTCACATTCAACCAATTGCAGCATGGATTGGTAGTTTCTAGTTGGGTCAACTCAATAGCCAATTCCAAAGAAATGTCAGGCCGCAGCCCTCCCAAGTTCCTTCCTGCCCAGGTCCTAATTGCTGGCACCAAAAAGTGTGTAACCCATCCACATACAATTGCTCTAACTGCCACATTTCTAAAATAATAAAATAAGATGAGATCAAATTGTTTGGCATAATCCAACTAGACAATATCACCCATTTTCTACCTGAGGCCAGCAATAGTATTACATTATCTTGAATTGTTTTATCTCAGCATTGGGTTATTCGGTAATGGAGGGTAAATCTATATTTTGGTCTACTTCATCTATGTTCCTTGCACTCTTTAATGGGTGAAACCTATAATTGGAATATTAAAGTTAAAACTTCTAGTAGGATGAGACTGCCTGCTAGTCACCCCAGGATTAGCTTTCAGAAACACTTGTCCTAAACTTGGTCTCTTTTGCATATGCTTCTCTGGCAACTTGAGCAAGAGGCCATCTCGACCCCCTCTGGGCATATATGCATCCTACATTGAAGTTAGAGTATCCTCCTTTTCTTGTGGGCCCAAAGGTGGAATGTTTGTGAGGATAATTACATATGGTGTGCATTGGGTGGGTAGATGCAATAGATGAGAAATAAGAGTGTTATGCTTCCTCTTAATGCCATCATTATGGCGGCCTTAGCTTCGGTTAATCTATTCTCCTGTCTGCTTCATGTTTGTCCGTCCTGTCGCTGTTTTTGTGTGCACCCTGAGGCCTACGGGCATGTGGCGCATTATAAAAATTTAAATAAATAAATATTAGTATATGGAGTTCCTGGAATCTCCTTGATGGATGTTAATTCAGGCATGGCATTCAGGAAGACTCAAGCTGCACTCCCCTCCAAATCACGAATCATACGCGTGGACGCAGCTGCACTTTCCTACACTACACATATTCACAATCTTCTTAGAAAGTAATTTAGAAGGGTGACATCAAAATGTGGTCAGAGCCAAGTTATGTCCTGTGGTGTATCGACATTAATGTGACTCGTTAAAAAATAATTTATTTTCAATTAAGAGGTGGTTCGGATAAATGAGTATTAAGTTAAGGGTTTATCTACAACATCACATCTTTTGGTCTCTCAACAGTGTTAGGATGGGATAAGCAATAAAGTTCTCTAGGTTTCTAATCCACACCTGGATGATGGTGCCTGGCCAACTTGATACTGGTCTGGCTTACTGTTATGAACCGCCGCCGCGTTCCCCGTCTCCAAGCATCTCCGATCTGGCAACACTGGAGATTACCATGGAGTCGTGGCTTTTCCGCTGCCCGTGTTCCTGGTAGTCACGTGACATAACGTCTACGCGCAATACGCGCACAGTGACGCCTCCTTTCCTCTTCAAATACGAGTGCCAAAGAAGTAAACGCTGCTTCTAATTAGCGTTACTACTGCAATTCCTTTGATCCAGAATTACTTCTTTAAACCTGAACTCGGAACGCTTTTTGACCACTCTACTGGATTACCCTTCGATTTGACGTACCATCCTGGCTGCTACATCCTTGCAGCAGCTTTTTCGGCGGCTGCTGGCCGTCACTCCTCGCTGCCTTCGTTCCTTCAGGCAAACCATTCTGCCGGCGCGCCGCTCCTTGTAGCGGTTTCCTCACGCTCCCTTCATTTCATAAGGTAAGCCTTCTTGCTGGCCCTCTTCCCTTCACCCGACCACCACTCAGCCTACAACATTCCACGTATGAGGAGTTGCTGTTTAGGGGGATACATGAACACATAGCAGTCCTTCTTGACCATCTCTCATCTTTCTGGTCCCATTGTGTGGACATCTGCGTTTGGAACTTTTCCAGCACCTGTGCACATTCTGAACGCTCTCCTGTAGTGCACCATCCCGGATCTAGTTTGCGACCCTTGTGCCGTTCGGGGTAGTTTTCCTTTACTAACCTTCCTGTTTGTTATTTTTTCCTCCCGTTGGTTAGTACTTTCACTGCCCGAAAAAACACCTATTGGGTAAGCTTTTATTCATTTAGTTTGTTTTCCTAATAAGCATTAGACTACCTTTCTTACCTGTCTCTCCTTATTTTCAGTCTTCTTGTTTTCCGACTACCCATATTGTCTTAGAGTCCTATCAAACCTTTACCAGGTATTGTTTGTTGGTTTACTCTTGAATTCACACAGTTGTCTCCAAGTCAGTGACATAATATTGTGCTTTGTTTCTTACAGCCTGGTTTTGGCGGTGTGGTTCTCCCCGCTCTTTTGGTTAATTGATTCCTCTGACTGTTGTGTTATTCAGCAGAGGGGTACATTGCCTTAAAGAGGTCCTCACGTTGAGGAGGTCTGGTTCTGGATTGTACCTTTGTACACTCCAGCTTAGACTGAAAACATTCCGGAGCTGCTTCCTCTTCGGTTATCCCAAGGTCGAGCAACGCCCCGACCAGTTCAGCAACTGGTGAGTAACAGAATTAGAAGCCATAAAAAACATGGAACCCGATCAGCCCATGGCAGAAGCCATACTGCCGGTTGATCCCAAGGCAGAAATCCTGCACCACCTTGCGGGATTGAGAATGGAAATGGCTACCATGAAAGCCGAATTCCAGCAGAGGATTAATGAGATCCAATCACTTATATCTGCTCCTCCCGGGCAAGGAGGAGGAGCTGGGGCCCCCTCCGGCTCGGGTTTTCCTATAGCTGCTCCCGAGCCTCCTTCCATTGTGCTCTCATCCCAGTTCCCGCTGGCTCCTCCTGAACGGTTTATGGGGGATCCGAAACATTATCGGACCTTCATTAACCAGTGCAAACTACACTTTTTGTGTCGTCCTACCTCCTTTCCGACTTCAACCACTAAGGCAGCTTTCGTCCTTTCACACTTAGGAGGGACGGCCGCCTCTTGGGCTAATCCATTGCTGGAATCGAACAGTCATGTTCTATACAATTGTGATGCCCTCTTGACTGCTATGAGTCGGGTCTTTGATACCCGTTACACCTCACAAGCTTCCGATCTGGAATTACTCAAATTGAGACAGGGGTCCACACCTTTGCTTGCCTATCTGGCCCGTTTCAACCAACTAGCTGCAGAAACAGATTGGCCTGAAGAAAAGAAATCTCCAGTTTTCTATCGGGGCCTCTCCGAGGAACTAAAGGACACACTGTCTACTGTACCAGTGGTGCCCAGCGCCTTTAATGAACTATTAGACATGGTTCTTCAGATAGACGCCAGAAGGGCGGAACGCAAGGGAGAAAAGCGACCCAGCATTCCGCTTTCTGTCCCAAACATCCCCACTGCAGGGGTTCCCACCCCGGAACCTATGCAGATTGGCGCCGTACGAGGGCCGCTGACTCAGGCACAACGTGAATACCGCCGTACACACAATTTGTGTATGTACTGCGGTTCCTCAGAACACTTGTTGCCAGACTGTTCCAAGAAACCACGGAAGAAGGCGGGAAACGCCAAATCCCGACAGTAAATGGGGTCCATACGTCGGGAAAGTCGGTTTTGGACTCCCTCTGTTCCTCCCAAACCCAGACTACCTTAATCAAACTGCCCGTCACCTTCACAGGTGCCTTGAAAGATTCTGTTCCGATTTCAGTGGTAATCGATTCCAGAGCCACCGGTAACTATATCGATCAAAGTTTTGCGACCTCCGCTGGCATAGCATTAACTAATAAATCACATCCGGAAAATGTCAGGGCAGTCGATGGATCAGCACTCGTTTCAGGATTGGTGGTTCAACAAACGATACCTATTACCATGACCACGGCCGAAGGCCATACAGAAGAAATATGCTTTGACGTTATCCAAGCCCCTGCCTACAGAGTAATCCTGGGCATCCCGTGGCTTAAACTACATAACCCGCTGATAGATTGGTCCTTAGGCCTGGTTCAGTTTCCATCTGTTTTTTGTAACAGCACTTGTTTCTCATCATTAGGCATCGTTGACGACAATCCTAGCCGGGTTCTATCAGGTTTGTCCGCTCATATAGGGGCAATCACCAAGACATCCGTCCCTCCGGTCCCAATCGAATATACACAGTTTCTCGATGTGTTTGACAAATGCAAGGCGGAGACATTGCCTCCACATCGTATTTATGATTGCCCCATCGATCTGGTGCCAGGAGCCAAGATACCTTTGGGGCGAGTTTACTCATTATCTATTAAGGAGGACCGGGTCCTTAAAGAATATCTGGACAAAGCACTTGCTACAGGGTTTATACGTGCATCTAAGTCCCCTGCAGCATCTCCCTTATTTTTTGTTCCCAAAAAAGAAGGGGACCTACGCCCTTGCATCGACTATAGAGCACTGAACGAGGTAACCGTAAAGAACCAATACCCTTTACCATTGATTTCCACTCTTATTGATCAATTGGGCAACTCCAGCGTGTTTACCAAACTGGACCTTCGAGGGGCCTACAACCTCGTCCGTATTAAAGACGGGGATGAATGGAAGACTGCATTCAAAACCCGTTTTGGTCTATTTGAGTACGTAGTGATGCCGTTCGGGCTCTGTAACGCCCCTGCCACCTTTCAGGCATTTATGAATGACGTGTTTCATGACATCCAAGACCGGTTTGTTGTGGTTTACCTCGATGACATACTCATTTACTCTGCCTCGATGGCAGAGCATGTTCAACACGTTTCCATGGTTCTACAGAGACTAAGAGAAAACCATCTATATGCCAAGGCCGAAAAATGTGTCTTTCACTCCTCCGAGGTCGAATTTTTGGGCTTTTACATCACCAACCAAAGTATCAAGATGAGCCACTCCAAGGTCAAGGCAGTCTTAGATTGGCCTATCCCGAAGACAGTCAAGGAACTTCAATCGTTTCTTGGCTTCGCTAATTTTTATCGACGTTTTATTCACTCATTTTCGGCTCTTACTGCTCCACTGACGGCATTGACTAGTTCAAAGGTTCGTTTCATGTGGAATGATGCTCAGTCAGCCTTTGAATCTCTGAAGGAGGCTTTCACCTCAGCTCCTTTATTACAACATCCCAATCAGGACGTACCTTTCTTTGTTGAAGCAGATGCATCAGGGTATGCCATAGGCGCCATTCTCTCTCAACCCTGTTCCCTCACAGGGGAAATACATCCTGTTGCCTTCTTTTCTCGGAAACTATCCACCTATGAAAGAAATTACCCTATCATGGAACGAGAACTGCTAGCCATTAAAGATACTTTCATGGAATGGCGACACCATCTCTTGGGCGCCAAACATGTGGTTACTGTCTACTCAGACCACAGGAGCTTGTTGGCATTCAAAACCATGAAGTGCCTTACCGCCCGACAAGCTCGGTGGCACTTGTTTTTCTCACAATTTCAGTTCATCATCACTTACCGACCGGCACGCCAGAATGTCCCTGCGGACGCCTTGTCGAGGCAGTCGTCCGATGATAAAACGGTTTCCATGAATCCGGCGCCGTTACTGGGGGAAAAGGTGATATGTGGGTGCACTGTCCAGCCTTCTCTTCGTTCCATCATTGAGGATTGGGTGAGTTCCAACCCACCCGAAGTTACATCACTCAACTTGGACGTCCAAGGGGGGCTTCCTTTCATCCAAGGGCGTGTTTACATACCTCCTGGCCCTGCCCGTATTCACGCCCTGCGCTGGGCTCATGACTCAGTGGTGGCGTCACATCCTGGCCACCAAAAGACGGTAGATTCCCTTCGCCGGTGGTCTTGGTGGTCGTCCATGTCCAGAGATGCCATGGATTACATCTCTGCTTTCGCCATTTGCGCTCAATGCAAAACTTCTAGAACCAAACCTGTGGGTCTTCTACAGCCCCTACCAGTACCATACAAACCATGGCAAATGATATCCATGGATTTTGTGGTGGAGCTTCCAGCCATCAAAGGAATGAATACTATTCTAGTTGTAATTGATTACTTTACCAAGTATGCGGTATTCATTCCTTGTGCCGGTCTTCCTAATGCCCCTACTTTGGCTGAGTTGGTGTGTATACATGCCTTTCAACAATTTGGCTTGCCTTCTACCATTGTTTCTGACAGAGGAACACAGTTTACCTCTAGATTCTGGAGGGCTCTTACATCGTCTCTCCTTATAGATGACCGATTTTCCTCGGCTTTCCATCCACAAACGGATGGGCAGACAGAACGCCTTAACGCTACAATGGAACAATATCTGAGGTGCTTATGTCTCCAGTTTCAGTTCTCTTGGTTAACCGCCTTACCACTGGCTCAGTTTGCATACAACAATTCATTGCATACCGCCACAAGGGTGTCTCCTTTCTTTGCCTTATATGGTTTCCACCCGCGATCCTTACCTTTGGATCCGTCATTGCCCATAGACAACCCTGCGGCTTTGGCTAGTGTTAGGGACATGGATCAGCTACATCGAGATGTCCGGTTACACCTGCTACGATCTCAGGTTAGCGCTAAGAAGTCCGCGGATGCACACCGAACCCCGGCCCCGGTATATACCCCGGGCATGAAGGTGTGGTTGTCAACTCGCAACTTGAAGATCCCGGGAAAAAAATCTCTCCTACCTAAATATGTTGGCCCATTTGAAATCACTGCGGTCATCAATCCTGTGGCAGTTCGGTTATCCCTACCATCTGCATGGCGAATCCATCCGGTGTTTCATGTGGCACTGGTTAAACCCTGCCTCCCGGCTACTCGTCTGTCTCGACGCCCGGCGCCCGTTCAGGTTGACGGGCAGGAGGAATTTGAGGTTTCTGCCATCCTTGATGTTAAGGTATCTAGAGGGTCGCTCTACTATTTGGTGGATTGGAAGGGTTATGGTCCGGAGGACCGCAAGTGGGAACCCTTGTCTAATATTCACTCACCTGTATTGATGCATGCGTTCCATGCTGCCAGGGGGTTGCCGTGGCCTTTGCGGGTGGATACTGTTATGAACCGCCGCCGCGTTCCCCGTCTCCAAGCATCTCCGATCTGGCAACGCTGGAGATTACCATGGAGTCGTGGCTTTTCCGCTGCCCGTGTTCCGGGTAGTCACGTGACATAACGTCTACGCGCAATACGAGCACAGTGATGCCTCCTTTCCTCTTCAAATACGAGTGCCAAAGAAGTAAACGCTGCTTCTAATTAGCGTTACTACTGCAATTCCTTTGATCCAGAATTACTTCTTTAAACCTGAACTCGGAACGCCTTTTGACCACACTACTGGATTACCCTTCGATTTGACGTACCATCCTGGCTGCTACATCCTTGCAGCAGCTTTTTCGGCGGCTGCTGGCCGTCACTCCTCGCTGCCTTCGTTCCTTCAGGCAAACCATTCTGCCGGCGCGCCGCTCCTTGTAGCGGTTTCCTCATGCTGCCTTCATTTCATAAGGTAAGCCTTCTTGCTGGCCCTCTTCCCTTCACCCGACCACCACTCAGCCTACAACATTCCACGTATGAGCAGTTGCTGTTTAGGGAGATACATGAACACATAACAGTCCTTCTTGACCATCTCTCATCTTTCTGGACCCATTGTGTGGACATCTGCGTTTGGAACTTTTCCAGCACCTGTGCACATTCTGAACGCTCTCCTATAGTGCACCATCCTGGATCTAGTTTGCGACCCTCGTGCCGTTCGGGGTAGTTTTCCTTTACTAACCTTCCTGTTTGTTATTTTTTCCTCCCGTTGGTTAGTACTTTCACTGCCCGAAAAAACACCTATTGGGTAAGCTTTTATTCATTTAGTTTGTTTTCCTAATAAGCATTAGACTACCATTCTTACCTGTCTCTCCTTATTTTCAGTCTTCTTGTTTTCCGACTACCCATATTGTCTTAGAGCCCTATCAAACCTTTACCAGGTATTGTTTGTTGGTTTACTCTTGAATTCACACAGTTGTCTCCAAGTCAGTGACATAATATTGTGCTTTGTTTCTTACAGCCTGGGTTTGGCGGTGTGGTTCTCCCCGCTCTTTTGATTAATTGATTCCTCTGACTGTTGTGTTATTCAGCAGAGGGGTGCATTGCCTTAAAGAGGTCCTCGCGTTGAGGAGGTCTGGTTCTGGATTGTACCTTTGTACACTACAGCTTAGACTGAAAACATTCCGGAGCTGCTCCCTCTTCGGTTATCCCAAGGTCGAGCAACGTCCCGAGCAGTTCAGCAACTGGTGAGTAACACTTGCAATGCCCCAGGTCACTCTTAAGAGTATAGTGCCCTTCTCGCCCTGCCATGGATTACTCACTTCTCTCCTATTCTTATCTATAGACAATATGGTGCCCTTTTCACCTAAGGGATATAGCGTTCTTCCCTCTCTCTGAAAGTGTTGGAGCTGTTTAGTTTGGACCCGCCCTCCTGCTTTGAAGAGGATTATCAAGTGCTCTGACTCCAGTAAGCTGCATTTGAGTTAGCTCTGCAAAGTCTGGGTTCTTGCTTGTAGCCACCTTAGGCCTCATCTCACATTGTCCTCTCTGTAGTTCCTGCTTGTCCTCCTCCAACCCATCCAGATACTTTCTCTTCCAAGATCTTTCTCTCTCCCTCTCTCATTCTGTGCAATAGCTTACCACTCTTCACACTGCTGCAAATCCTGCACTGATTGCCCAATTTCTCAAGTCTTTTATAGACCTCTTCCCATGACGCTTGTACTTTCTTTGCTTGTGATTGATTTGGGCATATTCTTTGTTGGTTTTGGGGCCTTTACATTAGTTAACTGGCATGTCATTCTCCATTAGGCCCCTCATTGCAGGTCCAGAATCTCAAGAAGTCTTACCAGCCTTTTTCAGGACAGGTGGAAGTCCTGCATCTCCACCATTCTCGCTGGTACCCTGTGTGAGTTCTAAACCCAACTTCTGAGTTTGGTCATTCTGAACCTATCTTCCCAAGTTTGGTATGCCTTTGTGGATCCTTTCATCTGCCCCCCCCCCCTCTGCTGCTTTATCCGCCTTTTGACCATCAGCACCACCTTGGTAGGTCCACATGCTTATATTATGCTTCCATGACTTGCAGCCATCAATATCTTCTCTTGCTTGGGTGAACCCACTGGGGCCCATGGGCTCTTCTTTTCAGATGCACAGGCCCTGAGGAAGAAGGCAATTCCCGAATCCCAAGTCTTTATGTATATACTAGTGTGAAAGACTGTTTACACAGGCCAAAGTGCGTAAAGAAAGACATTTTCTTCAAGACAGTGTTAATTTATTATGTGGTCTATCTTAATGTAATCTTATACAGTAAGTTTTCATTCACACAGCAGGACCACTATATTTTCTAAGGAAACAGCTCCCTCTACCAGTGACAACAGGCGAAGCAGGCAGTCTCTTCTGCACATGACTGCATCGGACAAACATACATCTGGCCTTTTATTATGTAGGATATATAGCTGCAGATGAACCCCAGACTTCCTGGGCACACCATCATTGCCCCACTCCTCCTGGAATGGGAGTTTGCACATCACTGGAGCTTCAAATACGCTCTACAATAGGGGTATTGGCTGAGTAAGACCGGTCTCACTTTCTAGATCACATCACTAAGGCTATGTGCCAATGAATGGAGGGATGGAGTTAGATGGCTGACTTTGTCACAGCCCAGAAGGCTTGTACTGTGAAAACTGATGTATGCACTGTTTCAAGGCACAGCTCTTGTGTTGCTTTTGCATGTTCATACAGAAAAATGCAATAAAGATACAGTTAAAAAGAAAATAAGTCTGGCTCCCCGATGCAGCATTTTCGTTTCCCTTTTTTGATGTTGATAACTGATTTTCCCCTGAGGAACCATGCCTTATATGTTCTGTGTTGTTTTCATGATACTAGAGTTGAGCAGAGCCCTTTTAGGGAGCTGTTTTTGATGAGGTCCATCAAAGGCATTCTTTAAATAAATGAGGGCCACCCAGAAGCCCATTCCTTTAAAATAGGCATGTTCAGTTATATTTGTACAGAGTCTCAAACAATGCTCCAGTGTGTTGACTCCCACTCAGAAACCTCCTTGATTGTGGGGTAGGAAATGTGTATCTTCCATCTATAATTCCAGTCCTACCAACAAAGATGTTTGATGTGACATCTAGAAAGATGATCAGTATGTGACTGACTGCATCAGACTGATCTTCCTTATTAAATATGGAGAGACTAGTGGCATCCCTGCTAGACTGTGCTGCATGAGCACCACCGAGTGCTGCATTTGTAATCTGCGCTATTGTTATGACTCGCGTAGGTATGCCCCTTTCTAGGCATATAATCAGTGCTCAATTTGTGGGAGGGCTTGCCAGGACTCAACCCTGGCACTTATATCTGAGCTCCATCACTTATTGCTGATTTCAGCTTGATCATGTTGTGTTTTGGCAACTTTATTATTTTAACATGCATTCAGTCAGTCATAGTTATATAACAACAACAGTGCAAGGTTACACATTGCTGGGAGCTATTTAGCTCCTACCTCTACCCTAGGAGAGCCTGATTACCTTGAAGCCAACATCTAGCAGGAATCAAGATGGGCCTTACAAACATACATATGTGAAATTAACTTTGAGTGTTTGAAAATGTTCATAAAGAAGAACAAGGACATATCTAGGACACATTTAAACATAATGGATCATACATAATTGCCATAAAGTTAAACTGTGGGGGTTGGTCGCGGGTCTCCGTGCCGCACTGCCGCTCGACCACGGGTGTTGCAGTCCCGCTGATGAGGGGGGGGAGGAAGAGACCACCAGGGGAAAGGCTGGCGGTGCAAGCCCACACCGCGGGCAGCCCCACAGAGCGGCACCCAGGTCTGGCCGCAGGATGTGGCGGAGCGTTTCTCTCGTGGATCGGGGGAGGCGCTGTGCAAATAACTCCGGGTGTTTAGGCCGCCGGACCGAGCCTCTGCGTTGTCCCGAGGGTCGGGCAGGTGGGGGGGACCTCATCGGCTGCTCGTCGGTGCCAGGGGAGCGCTGCAGGGTCTCGTTTGCATGCCTCCGGCTTGTCTCAGGCGCGTCTCCTCTCCTGGGAGCCACAGCGTTCTCAGCGTCTCGGAGGGGGAGCGGCGATCAGCCTCTCCCGCCGCGATGGCCGCGGGTCATCCACCAGCGGTCTGCAGGCTGGTTCTGGCGTCCCCCGCTCCGGTTCTTCTGCGGAGTGCAGCGACAGCAGCTGCAGTGGGTCCGCTTCTGCTGGGGGGCAGCTGAGGCGGGATTAATTCTCGTAGAGGGGATATAATTCAGGATGACTGTAGCGGCCGCCGGGAGCCGACGTATTTAGCTCTGCATATGTCGCGCGCGCATGCGCAGTCGGAAAATAACATTTTAAACCCATGGCAGTCTGGCTTTCAAAAAGGGGTCAGTTGTACCGAACAGGTTTTTCATTTGATGCTTATTAGTCATAAGCATGCACATGTAAGTGCATTATTAACCTCCTCTTTTTAGATCTGAATCAAGCATTTGATAGTCTGCCAAGAATTGATCTATGGAGTTGTTTATTATTCCTCGGCTTGGCTGGTGGACTACTGGACTTTATTATTACTCTCTGTAGTAAACATTGAGCATGGTTTAGGTATGGTCAAAAGGGAGAAATTATGGATTTCATCCCCATTGCTAATGTTAAGTACTTGCGGATGGCACCTCACAGCATTCATCCAGAATTTAAGCAGAGAAACCTTGGCCCATCAAAGACTCCCCACGGCAAGAACAGAAGACACAGCCATGGGGCAAAGTATACTGTCTTTATTATCCAAAAAAGACAGGGATCACACAGGAAAATCAATTCTCCAGCATTCTCAGCTTCTAAGCCTGTGTCACCCGTTTTTATGCATGTATGATGTCACAAAAATTCGGTCCACCCCAAAAACCTCTGGGGTGTCCTCATAGGTTAGTTTGGGCTAACTACAAACATGAATTCTATATGTTAGTAATTTTATTGGCTCTCCATATCAGGTTGCTTCGCCTGAGACTTCCCCTAAATGTTACAAACTACACTGTTGCAGGGTCGCAGGAAGACCATTGGCCCATGCACCATTTTACATCACTTCACAAATGGAGCTCCTGGATTGGTTAGGGCGGGTCCTCCCAGGCCTGGGACCCTGTCTGGTCTCGGAGCGGAGTGTACCTTTTCAAGGTGATGGGAAGGAACATAGAGGGCTATGTGTTCCATATTGTTACCACTCTCTGATCACCTAAGCCTGAGAGGGTGCCTGCAGGTTGCAGTTTTGGTGATTAACACTTGTATCATTCCACTCCGTCTCGCTGGGAACAGCTACTCTTCCCGCCACAAGTAAATGAGCATTGTCCTGTTCTGCTGGGTCACATTTGAGAGGACCGCAAAATGAAGCTCTTCTGTCTGCAATTATAAGGATTTTATTCTGAATTCTTGCAGGTGGCTTGCTGCCTCGGGAATCAGGAATTTTCTCCAGCATGGGGTCTGGCATGGATTCACATGCTCATGAATATTCCCCGTCGTCAGGCTGGGAATCCTCGGTAAAGAAAAAATCAGTATCAGTTTAGTTTCTGATCTGTCTTTCTTAGTAGTAACCAATCACTGATCTCTGGGTCATACTGCCCCCAACCAATGACTGCCCTCTCCCTAAGCCCCGCCTCTGGCAGCCATCCTCAGATTTTTACCGCACGCTCAAGTTTTGGGAGTCCTCGTGTTTAGCTCTCGAGTTTTTTACTGCGCTTTCACGTTTTTTCAGGAGATTTTCAAATTTTTCGGTTTAATCGAGCCTCAAGCTCCACCGTTTTCTACTTCCGATAACGGGGACCCGTTTCGGAATTTTCTACGCCCCTCAAGGGTGAGGTTTTCGTCGAGTTTATACTTCTTGGAGGATTCCGGAAGATCTGCGGCCTACCTCAACGGACATGGCCCAGGACAAGTGAAGCTCGATGCCCGGATCCAAGCTGTTCAGGTGCTGCCCTGGATTCGGATTACAGAACGTTTTCAAGGAGGACGAGCATTCGCAATGTCTCTACTGCCTGCATGAGGACAAGACGTACGTGGAGAAAGACTGTGCGTTCTGCAAGAACCTTTCGGAACGGACCACAGACCCCGACGGAGGATCCAGAACCAGGCCCGTCGGGAAGCCCTCCTAACAAGCGGAGGAGAGTCCACCCCGCTCCGCCCTTCATGCCTGCGAGACCGGTGGACCCCTCATCCCCCTCGCTGGACCCTAGAGAGGATACGGCGATGGAGACGGGGATGGACGATGATGGCGGCGATGACACAGCAGACATCCCGTCGTCACCCCCCACCCCGGCGGGCGTCTCCAGCCGACGAAATTGGCTCTTTCCACGCCATGATAACCAGGGCATCCGAGCTCTTCCAGCTCTGCCCTGAAGAACAGAAAAAGGAGGGGTTTCTGTACCAACGACGAGAGGCCAAGAGGAAGACAGTCCTCGCGGTGCCTTTACTCAACGACATCTGGGAGGAGGGGCTTGCTGTCCTCAAGAACCCTTCCACGACACCAGCCAAGAGGGACAGGTACGAGAAGAAGTACCGAGTCCCTGATGCCGCCCCCTTGTGCCTCAGGGCCCAGCCCACGCCGGACTCGGTCGTCTCGGCAGCGGCTAAGAAGAAGGCAGCGGGTGCGGCAGCTTCAACTTCCACCTCCCCGCCGGACAGCAAGGGCAAGAAGTTGGACTCTAGGGGACAACGAGTCATCTCGTCAGCGGCGACGACGATTAAGGCGGCCAATGCCTTCCTGCCTGATGACAAAATGGCGGAGGCCCTAGAAATTCTGCAGGAAGGCAAGGTGGCGTCGGATCACGCCATAGCGGTGGCAACGGACATTGCCGATACCGGTTTTCGCCAACTGGGCAACAGAGTTTGCCTCCGACAACGAGGATGGCTCAAGACGACAGACTTTCGCCAGGACGTCCAGACCAGGGTGTTGGACATGCCGTTCGACGGCAACAACCTTTTTGGTAAGGCAGTGGATGAGTCCCTACAGGCCATCAAGACTGACTCGGAGATGGCCCGGGCCCTGGGGGTAATTCAACAGCGGCGGCCCTTTCGGAGCTCCGGAGGCAGAGAGGGTGCCTTCAAAGGATCCAGCGGTGGCTCCTCCACTTACCACCAGGCGGCCCGCTCCTCTTCTCAGGAGGCCTACAGAGGTCGCGGCAAGCAAGGGGGTTCCCTCCGCCGTCGCAAAGGAGGCCAAGGCGGCAAGACCGCCTCCAAGCAAGACTGGCCAGTCCGGGTTGTCGGGCCCCCACCAAAGCACCCCGGTGGGAGGCCGGCTGACGAAGTTCGTCAGCGTGTGGGAGTCCATCTCCACCGACCGTTGGGTGCTGGACACCCTGGCCAACGGGCACTCGCTGGAATTCCAAAAGAAGTGCCCTCGCATTCCTCCCGTGGCCAGGAAGGAGAATCACGTCCCTCAACTACTGTCGGAGGTAAAGGCGATGCTCAAGAAAGGTGACATTGAGCTCGTCCCCAGAGGGCTCCGGGGCTCCGGAGTGTACTCCAGGTACTTCCTCGTCAAGAAGAAGACAGGCGGTTGGCACCCCATCCTGGACCTGCGTCGCTTAAACAAGTACATCAAGGCGCAGAAATTCAGGATGGTCACCCTCCAGCACGGGCTGGGACAGCTGGAGGAAGGCGACTTACTATCGTCTTTGGACCTGGAGGATGCTTACTTCCACATCCCTATCCTAAAAAGGCACAGGAAGTTCCTCAGGTTCATGGTTCAGGGACGCCACTACCAATTCAGGGCCCTACCGTTCGGATTAAAGTCGGCACCCAGGGTTTTCACCAAGTGCCTGGCACCAGTAGTGGCGCGGCTGCGTCTGCAGGGGATCCAAGTCTACCCCTACCTGGATGACTGGCTAATCCGGGCAAGGTCAAGGGAACTCGCCATCGAACACACGGCGAGGACCGTCCGGTTGTTCACGGAGCTGGGGTTCGCCATCAACTACCCCAAATCCCACCTGATTCCATCGCAGATAGCACTGTTTCTGGGAGCGAAGCTCGATACAGTGGGTCAGTTGGCCTCCCCTTCAGAGGAGAGGACCAAGACCATCCTGGGCAAGGTGCGGCGCCTGCTAGCCACCGACGTGGCCAGGGTGAGGTCCATCAAGTCCCTCCTCGGGATGATGTCCTCATGCATCTACCTTGTACCCCTTTGCAGACTTCGGATGCGTCCGTTACAGGAGTTTCTCGACGCCCGCTGGCTCCAAGCGAGGGGCTGTTTCGAGGACAGGATCCCTCTCGACGAGGAGTTCCGTCGGGCAATCTTTTGGTGGGGCATCCATGCTCACCTCACGACAGGCACGGAATTTCAAATCCCGGCGTTTCAGGAGACGGTGACAACGGACGCCTCCCTGGAGGGTTGGGGGGCCCACACCGGAGACCTCCACTCAAGAGGCCTTTGGCTCCCGGAGGAGAGGTCTCTCCACATCAACATTCTGGATCTCCAAGCAGTGTTCTGGGCTCTCAAGTCATTCCTTCCGTCCCTCGAGGGCAAAGTGGTGAGGATCTTCACCGACAACACCACCACCATGTTCTATATACGGAAACAAGGAGGCACCAGATCCCCAGCCCTATCCAAGGAGGCCCAGGATCTGTGGCATTGGGCCGTCGCCCAAGGGATGTTTCTGGTTCCCTTCTACCTGGCAGGAATAAAAAACACAGTCGCAGACTCACTCAGCAGGGAGCTGCGCTCGTGCCACGAGTGGGAACTGCACCAGGACCAAGTGGATCGACTCTTCCAACGATGGGGCAAACCCTGGATCGACGGTGACAAACTCCAAATGCCAGAGGTTCGCCAGCAGGTTCCCACAGCCGAGGAGCATGGGCGATGCTTTCTCGTTCCCTTGGGACGGCCTGTTTCTATACGCGTTCCCTCCATTGCCGTTGCTGCTCTGCCTCATCAACCAGCTCAAGAAGTCCAGGTGCAGGATGATCCTCGTCGCACCGGCGTGGCCGAAGCAGATCCTGGTTCCCGGACCTTCTGGACTTGTCAACGTCCCCACCAGTCAAGCTGCCGGCGGATGCGGATCTTCTCTACAGAGAAGGAGGCGCCATTCTCCATCACGACCCACAGTCGCTGAACTTGCAGGCCTGGCTCCTGCAGCACTAGAGTTTGGAGGGTACGATATCCCGGCTGATTGCAGAGAGGTTCTTGCAAAGGCCAGGGTGTCCTCGACTCTCAAATGTTACGGTCATAGGTGGAAGAGGTTCTCTGTCTGGTGCCGTGCCGAGAAGATTAACCCTCTGTGGATTACGGCCCCTCAAGTGCTGCCGTACCTACTGTCGCTGGCCAAAGCTGGACTGGCTCACGCCTCCATAAAAATACATCTGGCTGCCATCTCCCGATACACCAGGACTACGGGACGGGCGTCCTTGTGGTCTCATCGCCTGGTAAAGGAATTTGTGAAGGGACTATTCCGATCATTCCCACCGGTGAAGGCCCCTGCCCCGGCGTAGGAGCTTAATGTGGTGCTGACCGGGCTCATGGGAGCCCCATTCGAGCCTATGCATTCAGCGCCTTTGAAGTTCCTGTCATGGAAGACAGCGTTCCTTGTGGCCATCACCTCTGCACGACGAGTGGGAGAGATTCAGGCCCTATCTTGCAAGCCTCCATACTTGACTTTTCATGACACGAGGGAAGTGCTGAGGACGCACCCCTCCTTCATGCCCAAGGTGCCGTCGGACTTCCAGCCTCAACGAGCCCTTGGTGTTACCAGTTTTCTTTCCGTCGCCTTCGACGCCGGCTGAGAGGACTTTGCACTCGCTGGATGTAGCTAGAGCGCTCAAGTTCTACGTGGACCGCACGAAGAGTTTTCGGAAAACATCACAACTGTTCGTGAACTTTGGGTCTGTGAATCAAGGGAAGGCTCTCTTGAAGACTTCCATTTCCAGATGGCTCTCCGGCTGCATCATGCATTGTCACCGGTTGGCAGACTGACCGCTGCCTGGCCGTCCGAGAGTCCATTCGACCAGAGAGATCGCTGCTACCACGGCGTTCCTGTGTGGTGTGCCCCTGCTGAACATCTGCAGGGCTGCTACGTGGAGGTCGACGCTCACCTTCACAAGATTCTACTGCGTCGATCGGGACTCCAGGGTCGGCCAAGCAGTGCTGCGCAACCTGTTCGCTTAAGGTGAGCCTGGTGAGGAGGTAAGAGATGCTTAATGTTGAGTTGTTGTATTGCTTAATGTTGAGCCTGTTGCCACCTCCCGTGGTTGTGCATGTGTATACTGCTATGTATTCTTTTATTCATGAGCATGTGAATCCATGCCAGACCCCATGCTGGAGAAGGAACAAGTTACTTACTTGTAGCTGTTGTTCTCCAGCATGGGTCTGGCATGGATTCACATGCAACCCTCCCACCTATCCCTCTGTGGCTCTTCACTTGGTCATAGTGCCACTTGGCGTGCTACCAAATCTAAGGCTGGCTGCCAGAGGCGGGGCTTAGGGAGAGGGCAGTCATTGGTTGGGGGCAGTACGACCCAGAAATCAGTGATTGGTTACTACTAAGAAAGACAGATCAGAAATGAAACTGATACTAATTTTTTCTTTACCGAGGATTCCCAGCCTGACGACGGGGAATATTCATGAGCATGTGAATCCATGCCAGACCCATGCTGGAGAACAACAGTTACAGGTAAGTAACTTGTTCCTTCCAGCCACCCTTGTCCTTGGCTGTGAACACTGGCTCTGCGAACACCAGCTCTGCGCCTTGTGCTGCAGGGATCATGTCCCCCCTTCCATGTATCTGAGGCCTGTCTTTCCATCTGATTCACTTCAGTCACCTTACAGGGTTCCCTATGTGTTTTCATGGCTTCGTATGGTCTGTTGCAATAAAGCATATGCAAGCTTGGTACACGTAGCTTCTGCATCTTGCAGTTTCACTTTGGCGAAAGAAAGGAAAGGTTCTTAGCATTATGTAAATGTATCTGTCCTCTACCTACAGGAGTTATAAGCATGTTTTTATGTCTACACTAGTGCATGTATGTGTAGCTTCATGCATGGATGCATATTTGCTTCATGGCTAACGCAGCTATGTTGTGATGTTCCTAATGACGTCATCGATATCTGGCTTTATTGTCAGTCGATCTGGTCCATTGATGAGACCTCTGTCTCCTCAAAACTATCAACTGGATACGGTTTGAATGGCTGTCTGAGAGAATATCCCTTGTCATATCTGTGATACATTGGTGCAGTAGGTAACTGGCCAAAGAGTTACACCTTTCATTCTTCATTCTGTGAGTCGACATTCCTGGGACCCTCTCTTCAATAAGGGTGTACATTGGGGTGTATATTAGCTCCTAATCTCTTCTGTCTATATATAAATGAAATGGCAAAAGAAATCCGCAAACTAGAGGTGGAAGCCCAAAGATTGAATGGCAGGAAAATTGACAAACATTTGTATGCGGATGATGCAGTATTAATTTCTCAAACACTATCTGGGCTAAAGAAACACGTATCCCTATTCTATGGCCTCTGCTCAAAGAAGGGAGTGGAAGTAAAAGCAGCAAAAATAATTAATGAAATGCTGACCTAAAAACAAAAAAGTAAAAAAATGGATCTTGATCTTATGTGAATAAAAATAGAGGAGTCACAAAATAGTCCATAGGCGCCCCTCTGCGAGAACGAACACGGCCCATTGACCTGTTCTTTGGGAAGGTACCCACTCGAGAGTCCGCAGTCACAATTTACCTCGCAGTACCTTTCACAGATGGGAAGTATCTATTTGCATATCAGTCTTTGTCCCGCCCACATGGGCTTTCCAGCACCGAAATGCTATGGCAATTCCCTTCTGAACAAGAGTACCAACAGCAACCCCATACACGTGTTTCAGCCTTGTTGTGCCTCGTCAGTGAGGTGGAGGTTAAAGAATTTGATTACTTGGGCTATAGATTCAATATTATGGGGCAATGGAGGGCTCAAAAAGAGCAAAGCTGTTTATCATTGGCTAGATCAAGTCAGAGTGTAGCCACATTTAGTGCTAGTTAAGGGATTCACTGATGAGCAATCCAATCACTATTGACATACAGAAACGACTTGATGGAGAGCCTTAATACTGAACCCCTAAGATATTTTAAAGGGGCTGAGCATATAACAATGATGGCAACAACATGTGGCATCCGAGGTTTGTGCAATTAGACCCAAGACACTCGCAAAATGGGCAAACGCCCAAGTACAGTATGCATTTAAAATAAACAGCTGGTGTGAATATGTCGAGAAAGCATCTGTTGGTGAGATTGGCCAAACATATCTGTCCACAGACGTGTTTGAGAGTTGTTTAGATAATGCACATCCGGTAGCTCAGAGATCCATATGTTTAAAATGTAGGTTTGGAATCCTACCTCTGGAGATAACTAAAAATAAATGGGATCCAAAGAACATGCAGAATTGCCTTTCCTGTTTAGACTGTTTAGACTGTTTAGACAAATTAGAATCCCTACAACATTTTTTGTCCATTTGTCCGACTCATAGGAATATGCAGAAGAGGAGCTTGAAACCTATACTTATAAAGACAGGTGTAAGAACTCTGGGTGATGCATAGAGATAGTGTAGTATGGAGGGTCAGAAGAGTGACGCGGACACTTAATTGACATTTCCACTCATTTGTTTATTAAATGATAAGAAAAAGGCCTAACTTTCCCTATTGCTATGCAGGTGTTCCCTGCCTATGTAAATAACTAAGGTGTTCGTCCGTCGTCAGGTAGTCATGAAATGAAAAAGAAGTCTGCTTTGCCAGGGTCCTTGTCCCCCGACTGACTCAATTGTACAATCACATTATGGAGATAGGCGTAGCGCCACCCTCCTTTAACAGAGCACTAATCTCAGTAATCCCTAAAGAGGGGAGAGATCCCTGCAGCTGGAAATCCTATCGCTCAATATCCCTGTTGAACCTTGATGAAAAGATATTCGAGAGGATGCTGGCAACGCAGTTGGAGAGAGTGCTGCCCCGCCTGATACATCTAGATCAGGTCGGATTTGTCATGGGTAGGCAAGGGAGTGACGCCATGAGGAAGACACCAGACCTGATGGAAAACTCCTGCATGGAAGGAGGTGATCATGTGTTGGTGAGTCTGGATGCTGAAAAGGCATTCGATAGAGTGGAGTGGGGTTTTCTGTTTGAGGTTTTGAGGGAGCAGGGATTTGGGGTCCGATTCATTTGGGGGGTGCGGGCAGTATATACGGATCCAACAGCAAGTGTGGTAGTCAATGGTAGGGCGTTTAGGGATTTTACCCTGAGAAGAGGGACAAGGCAGGGATGCCCACTCCCAGCCCTGCTTTTCGCGTTGTCTATTGACCCCTTAAGTGCCCAGATTAGAAGGGATGATAGCATAGAGGGAATTAGGGTAGGAGGGACAGAATACAAAATCAGCATGAATGCAGATGATGTGCTCCTCTATCTGGGGAACCCACTGGTCTCGGTCCTAGCCTCCCTACAGGTGCTCAGGGACTATGGGCGGGTAGCGGGCCTGAAAGTGAATGCTGACAAGTCGGTCCTTTTTCCATACTGTAGGGAAGGAGGTGCGATAGGGGAGAACCTTTGGGGTCTGGGAATCCCAGTTGAAGAAACGGTCATAAAGTACCTGGGTATAAAGGTACCCAGGGACACCAAACGTCAATCTGATACAAACTTCCTTCCGCTCCTCAAGACCCTCTTTGGGGACCTGGACAGGTGGTTGGACATGACCTTATCGTGACTAGGGCGTCTAGACGCAGTGTAAATGACACTGCTACTGAAGGTGTTGTACCTATACCAGATGCTCCCCATCGCTATGCCCAGAGAGCACTTTTTGGAGCTTAAGCACTGGACAAATCGGTTCTTGTGGCATGGGCAGAAGCCCAGGGTGGCATACACGATACTGAAACAACCCAAGGCAAGAGGAGGGGTGTGATTCCCTGATATGTACGAGTACTATAGGGCATTGGTGGCACACCTAAGAGGGGAGGGGGATAAGCAGTGGGTAGGGATTGAGAACCACCGGATGAGGCCGGTGACAGTTGGGGAATGGCTGTGGGCCCCTAAGGCAGAGGTTCCCGGTAAGGTGGTGCAGCACAGAGTCCTGGGCCCGCTTTGGAGACTTTGGTGGATGAAGATGGAGATGAAGCGTGTCACAACGTGGCCGTCACCTCTTAGTCATTAGTCATATATGGCTCCCCCTACCCCATCAGGGATGAGATTCAAGAGCCACTGAGGTTTCAAAAATGATTTGAGGCTGGCCTGGAGAGAGTGAGACAGGTGGTCAAGGGGGACACCTTCATAATTTATGAGTAACACCGGGAAGGGCTACACTTGGAAGCACTTTCAGTTTTTCAATATATAAAGTTGAAGGGGGTGCTGATGTCTGAGAAGTGGAGGGGGGGTTCAAAGGGGCCTGACGGCGACGGAATCCATTCTTAGTGAGGCAACCTCGACAAAGGGATTGATCTCTGTTATGTATAGGGCTTTGCTGGTGGCGAGGGGAGAGGGGACAGGATCCCTTAGGTTGAGATGGTAAAAGGACCTGCAGAGGGTGCTGAGTGAACAACAGTGGGAACGCATTTGTAAGAATGCACACAGAACCTCAATTGCATGCCAATATAAGTCGCACAGCCTGAAACCTCTGTACAGATGGCAATACGCCTTAGTGCGCTTGTCGAAGAATTACGCTGGGGTGGACCCACCTTGCTGGAGGGGATGTGGAGAGTGGACCGACTGTTGGCACATGTGGTGGTCATGCCCAAGTGTTTCTGGAAAGAGGTGTTGGGATGGATCAGGGCTCTGGATGGAATACAAAGATCTGTAGACACATTGCTGGTGCTGTTTGGGATTGAGGATTGGAGGACGGTTGGCTATGTCTCCCACATATGCTGCACTTCCTGCTCCTGGCAGCTAGGGTATGCATGGTAATCAGGTGGAAATGTCAGGGACTACCAAATGAGGAGGTGTGGGCCTGCAAAGCAACAAAAATATATGAGATGGAGAACCTCACTGGAGCACTACATGATCTGCATCCCACAAGGGAAATGGAATGGGGTCCATTCTTAGCAAATACAAACAAAGACAGATCCTCTTCAGGAAGGATTGGACAGTGGGGAAGGGTGGAAAACCAACGCAGGAGCAGGCCAACTATGGAAGATCGCCCCATAGCCCGAATGAGGGGGATGCACTGACTTTATAAGCATGAGTTGACGTTAGAAGTTAACCCGATGTCACAAGTGGTGATATGATCTATAAAGCATGACATTCTGCCGGGGGACGGTGGGAGCAGGGGGCGGGGGTTTCATTTCGTTATTGTATTGCAAAATCACCTGCACCAGACAAGAGTATGTTTGCACAGTGGTGCGCTATTTGACTATGCTTGAAAATGTGCAAGGTTTAAAATAAATAATAAAAAAAAAAAAAGAATTCCGTTGTCCAAAAATGAATCCTAGCTGACCCTACCACTATTCTAACAAAAAAAGGTCAGGAGAACATCTCCCTTCTCCTAATTGTTTTTTCTCTCAACGTTTCTCCTTTGATTCAAACCTCTTGTTAGTGGTTAATTTGAAATAGTCTCTTGCCATCTTCTGTACATGTTCTTTAACTCTGTCACAAGTTCTTTGGGTTTCCCTCCCTCCTTAGAGATTGTGTTCAAGGAATCCGTTTTGACTCTCTTATCTTTTGCTCCACAGCAATGTGCCTTTTATACTCCTGTAACATATACTTTCTTAGCTGTGATACGCTTTCTTGCTAGTTAATGTTAATGTTCCCCCTCTCCTGGGGTGGCTTAGATTGTGTCTCCTTTCTCTTAAGGGCTTCACTTGCTTTCCTTTCTTACAGTCTCTACTTTTTAACATGTGATACTTTCCCCTGCTCCCAGTGTAGTTGTACTCCAGCTTTAATGATCTCTCCTTCCTGTTCAATCAACGTTCCTTTTTCCCTCATTAGAGTATTCTTTCTCTCTGATTTGTTCCACTCTTTATTTCTTAGTGTATATGGTATTTTCCCCTCTTCCCAGGGTATTCTTGCCCCAGTTGTAAGGAGTTATTTTCCAGCCATTATCATCATTCCCTATTTCACATCATTTCAATTCCATTTCATTGACTTTGATTTCACTGTCTCGTCAATTCCACTGAGACTAGTTTCTCCTATTTCATAAAGATTCCATGGTGGCCTCCCGGTTTTCCCATCCTCCCTGTTACCTTGGATTCTGTGGGAGAATGTCTCTGGGGCTTTGTTCGCTCGAGTTCTCTTTGGTCATTCGCCTTCTCAACCTCATTGGTGACATGCTTTCAGTGCTCTCTCTGTGTGCAACAAGGTAACACTGCGGTTGTCCAGATGGTTTGCTGACTTCGACGGTTCCAGCGTTGTTGTATGGGCGCCCTGCCCACCACGAACTTGTGGTGGTCACGTCACCACCCTCTTCTCCTCAGTTTCTTTCCCTGCTTGGATGCTGCACATCTGGTGTTTTGCTCTTGCTCTCACAGCAGTTAGAAAAGTTGCAGACTCCATAGCTCTCCGCAGCTCCACCTCTCTCAGGTGTTATGCCGCCAGGTCTCTTGCCTGGCTTCAGTACGCGTCTCTCTGCTTCTCCTCTGCGTGTGCTTGTCTTTCAGTCTCCTCGTTTCAGTTAAATGGAGGTCTCTATTTAACAAGACAGACTCTCTTTCTTGTTTTGTACAGTATATTTTAGTTCTGTCTTCAGCCAAGGCTCTAGATGTTATACTGTTCTTCACATCTGATCGGCTCATGCATGCCGACATGGGGAATGACTTATGCAGTTCTTCACATGAAAGGGAGTCCTTGTCCCCTTAGGAGGAGTCTCTGCCAGTGAGGTCCCACTTGCCCAGACCCCTAAGGAGGGTCTTGCAAAGCGGGCTCACCTCCCTAGCCCCAAAGGGGATGGCTCCCCTTAGGGGAGAAGGGGCAAATTCCCTCGATTCGTCACAGTAGATTAAGTGATCCGCTTAATGTTATATTGACAGGGGCATACTATTTGGAACGTGCATGGGCATTAAGAATGAAAAAGCTCCCAGAAGATGGGTAATTTGGGATTGTAAATGAAATATTGGGCAGAGAAAACCTTTGGAAATGAAGGTTAACGGTTTACCCTTATCTTTGTCATATATGTATTATAAAGGATGTATTCTTGGTTTTAGAGTAGGTATATTGTAATTGAGCTAGTTACATTTTTTAATAGATGATAGATTTTAATGAGTTTCAAATTGTAGCCCATTAGGTTGTGAAAATATAATATGACTCTGAATGATTAGAAATTAAATATTTTGAAAGAATATGGAAATCCACCAATTTAGTTTGCTTTTTATGGGGGGTGTGGGGTGAGCAGGGAGTGGTGGGGTATTAAGTTTAGAGTTATGAGTATTTAATTGTATATTGAATATATTATACTCTAAGAATGGCAGCTTTAGGCTAGGCGTTTGCACGTTTACTGGTGCATATGTGATAGTATATTTGTTGATGTGGGCCATAAATAATATTCTATGATTAGGGTAAATGAAAGAAACTTATTTGCTTTAACTTTAAGCTTTATCTACATATTGATTATAGTATAATTTAAGAATGACAACTTATGCATGTGCACTTTAATTGGCACATATATGTTAGTATAACTGTTGAAGGGTGTTATGGATTTTATGCCAGACTGGTACGGTCGGGTTACCGGTTAGAAATGTAGGTTCACTTGACTTAAATATTGTTTATACTATACTTTAAGAATGACTTTCACTTTTCTCAGTATATATGCAGGGTTCGAAATAGCTTGGAGCTCAGAGCTATTTAGATCCTGCTTCTAGCCCAGGAGAGCCTGGTAAGCTTGACACCAACAGCTCCCAGGAGCTCCTTTTGACTCCTTTTGGAATTTGTATAATGAAGCATCTAGAAGACCTCTAGAAGTTTGAATCTCTTGATGAAGTAAGATTTGTGATGTGCTATGTACTAGCTCCTAGTTCACGAGCTGTAGCTCCTGCTTACTGGGTAATACCTATGAGCAGGTTTTAGTTCCCACTCATGAAATCTGAATTCCGACCCCTGGATATGTATCTGCAAAATTAATGATGATGTTCAGGAATTTTGTTTTATGATAATTTAGAATGTAATGGTATGAATGGAGAGTTTTACTAGTGCTTTGTTAGTTTTATCCAGAAGAATAATTTATTATTGTATTTCTTTTTGATATTTTAATGTATATTTGATGGCTTTTGTGGCATTTGCCAAAATGAAGCAGATCAATAAATGACCACTTTTTTGGCCGACTAATGCAAAGTGAAACAAACTAGTTCAGTATCTGTTCTAAATAAAAATATGGAGCATATTTTCTTTTTCCCATCAAGAGAGACTGCTGAAATTATCTGATGGGATGGGAGGTCAACATTATGTCAAAGGGTTGCACCGGGGATCCAGAAGGACGTCAAGACCATATGTCAGTGTTTTTATTATCTTTTGTTACGGGTTTGTCACAAAGTTGGGCAACTCATTTTGAAAACCGGGATATTCTCAGAACAAAATAGATTTCATGGTGCTTTTCTCCTTAATAGGGTTGGGCCCTTACTCCTCAGCAACCTCCTTTGCCAACAGCTCTTATAGCAGGATGTGGGTAACTAGGCCCTCCTAGCCACGGAGCCAAAAGCTCGAGTTCAAATAGTTTCAGAGTGGTTATATCACTCCTCCCTAAGGTTGGAGCCTTTAGGGTGATCCAAAATCCTTCTTTTTCTTGCTCTGATCTAGATGCAGGCTTTTCGGAGTCTCATAACTGAGCAGGCAGGTTAGTGGATGCAGTTGACAGCGAGAGCGGCTTCTGACATCTTTCTGGTCTCTTACCATCTTCTCTAAGTTCACAGTAAACTCTCAAAGCGAGTCCAACCTAGGCAGCTGGAACCTGTATGCACTTACAAGCTCGGTGTTGACCTTTGCACTCCTCCGGATCCTTTTCCTTGCTGTCTGATGTTCCTGTCTCCTCTGCTTAATCTCTTTTCCTGATGTTATTCGCCCATTGTACTTCATACCATCTTTAGTGGCATGCTGCCTCCTCCTCAATGAGTTCTGCCTTCTGCCCCTTCAATATATTCCTCTCTTCGATGTTACCTCCTCCATCACTTTGGGCTTCAATAACTCCTGCTCCACACAGGCTCTAACCACCTTATCTTGATCCTCTTCTTCTGCCACTGTCCTTCAGTTGGTGTTACCACCTTATCTTTTACCCACTTTATTCCCCCACCTCCTCATGTGCCTTGTCACCCTCCATTATTAATTATTAATACTTCTTCTGTGGTTGCCACCTGCTCCTGTCCACTCCCACCCTCTAAAGTCACCACTTCCTCCTTCACCTTTTAAACTGCCACCACCTCTTTCTGTTCACTTTCACTATCTGATGGTACTACCTTCTCCCTGGTCATCTTCGCTGTCACCACCTCTTCCTGCTCTCCACTGCTGCCACTCCTCAACTCTCCTCCATCTCTCCACCCTCTGCTTCCTACACTACTCTCCAGCCTTCTCCAAACACAAGCCTCCTGTTCCTACAATCCACACTGACTGACAGGAACTGCGTGTTTTAGTGTACTCCCTCTGGCCTATTGAGGGTCTGCACCTCCGGCTAGCAATTTGGTGAGGGCTGTTGTTGTGGCTGCTTTGAGTTCAGGGGCCTGGGCCAAATCTACAATTGGCCTATCTTGCATTGTACTCTTCCTCCTCTGAACGGGTTGCCTGTTTAGTGCTGAGCTCTTTGATGTTTCTCCTGTGTATTTCACTAACTGGGAGACTGGGAACATACTGAGTAAGCTTGTGGAATGCCTTGTTTGAGTTGAATATATGTGGAATTAGTACTATTGTATTCCCGGCAGAAGAATCCCATGCTGGGTACCAACTCTCCTTCCTTCATTTAACTGTCAACGTTCAGGAAGTCTCAAACTCACAATGTTGCATCAGTAGTTCTGATGGGCTCACTATCAGTCCCACAAACCCTTGGAGACGAGATCTTTGATATGCAGAGAGAGGTTGTAACAGTATTTAGTGCTTGCTACTATTGACAAGTGAAGGGACAAGCTCTTCCATAAAGGGGAAGCTTCTTATTCCAATGTCATGAGTTTGTGTATGCTCAGGGAGAGATTTGGGCACTTTCCTTTGGGGAGGGTGATATACTAAGGTTAGCCTGCAAGGTCTCTCAAGGTTTTTGGGTCGGGCTGTCAAGGCTTAGAGGTCCAGGAGTGTGGGGAAGGTCTATCCTTCCAGGACAGGCTTGATTTTTGGTACCTTGATTATTCCCTGCCAAGAGACTGGGGACCAAGGTGGGGTGAATCGGGATTCTCACCATATAGCCCCTGGGCCCAATATCCACTTGTTTGGGTGGCATCTGGCACCCTGAGTCTCCACCTTGCTCTTCCCTAAACCAGGCAAGGGACTTAAACACAGTTACCAATAAATTTACCTGAATCTTGCATCCATTGTTCTCCAGGCTACTTACAGTGGTGACAGTTTACCTCAAGAGATACATTATGTATTCCATCATCTTGTCTCATGAGTTTGCTTTTCAGGCCCATGTGGAGGAAAGGGTGCATGTTGTGTTATGGAGGCTGATACAATCTGAGATAACAACGGCAGTAGCACGTGTAGTGCCTGCCTTTTTGAGTTTTTCTTCCAAGCTCCTTATTATTGGTATATGCTCTGGTGGTGTTGATAGGCACACTGGGGCTTCTAGTTTGTCTCTCCCACAGTATGAGGCTGTTATGCCACCTCCTACTATTGCCCCCGTCATCTTGTCCCAAGAGGTTGCTCCTCAGGCCCCTGTGGAGAGAAGGGTGGCATGTTCCAAGAAGTGTATTGTCAGAGGTAAAGTGAAATGCATGCTGTTAGACACCAGGTCCTTGTTAGGCATGCAACAGAGGTTGCAGATTATGTTTTGGAACAACAAATAGATCTTTGTGCGATCACTGGCAATCCTCACTGGCTACAGTATTCTTAGGTAAGATCGTGTGAATGCCAGAGGAGGGGGTGTGGCTCGCATCTATAATCAATCTTTTGATATTTGTAAAATGGACACACCACAGATCCCTGACTGCTTAAGTACCGGGTTAAACATAATTTGACTATTAATATCGTAATTGTCTACAGGCCAGCCCACAGCTCTCAGGATTTTGTCACCAATTTCAGTGACTTTATAGCACCGATATTAAAACCCAACACTAAAACTATGATTCTGGGGGGGACTTTAGTTTTGGTTTCTTCAACCCATTGGATGCCTCAGCTATGTTATTGAAATCTCTGTTATCTGACTTCGGGTTTGAACAACATGTCACTTCCTCTACGCATGAAAAAGTAGAGCCCTGGACTAGGTCCTATCGCAAAACATCTGCATTGAGGATCTGTCAAATTGTCAATGCCCATGGTCCGACCACCCTTTTTTGGATTGGAATTTAACCATCTTTCCTGCCCCTAAAATCCACAAAGAAGAGTGTAGGGCCACATTTAGAAATACACGCAAGCCTACTTTGACAGCCATGGCCCCTTTTTTTTTTTGCATCTTTTCCAAGTGACTTAACTGGGCTTAATTCAGCAGAAGAACTTTCCAACACTTATTGCAAAACTTTGGAATTAGCTGTGGAAAGCTTAGCACCTGAAAAATCATGTGTAACCATGAAACCACCTGACAAAAAATGGTTTACGCCAGATTTGCGACTTCTTAAGAAAAAGGTGCAGAATTCACTAAAACACTGGGTTTAAACCAAGACTGATGCGGATAAACTCATTAATGTGCAGGCAGCCAAAACCTATAAATTGCCCTTTGTTCGGGACAAAAAAACATACTACGATCTTCGTATTTCTGGAGCTGCATCCGACTCTAAGTAATTTTTTGGATCCTTAAGGAGCTGGAAACTCCTGTTTTGCCACCTAGTCAGGTGGTTAAGTATGCCGCCTGGTGCAATAATATCCAGGATGTCTTCCTGGATAAACTTGATAAAATTCAGAAAAATATCATGCAGAAAAATATTGATTACCCATCGAATGAGATAACAATTGCAGATCAGGCAGCCCCTAAACCTTTTCCAGAGCATACGTTTAAGCCTATCTCTGAGCAGTATCTGGCTGAGGTCTTGGGTAAACTCATGCCTACAAACTGCAGAGGTGATATCTGTCCAGCATTTACTATTAAGGCCTGTGCTTCACATTTGGTACCTGTTATTACCAAGTTTATTAATGCTTCATTTAGCGAAAATGTTGTCCCTAAAAATATAAAGCAAGCATGGATTTCCCCTCTCATTAAGAAGCCATCTCTTGACCCTGGTATTGCGGGCAACTACCGGCCCATTACAAACGTGCCCTATCTGTTAAAGATTTTAGATAAGGTGGCTCACTTACAGATTTAAGTCTTTTTGGCAGCTCATGAGATCTTGGGGGTTAAACAATCAGGCTTCAGAAAAGCCCACAGCACTGAATCTACCCTACTCGAGCTTAAAACCAATATAATGCAATCTATGACAGAGGGTGACATCACAGTGTTTATGATGCTAGATCTCTCTGCCATGTTTGATCTTGTTGATCATCCTATGTTGGCAGAGAGACTACGGTTATCTGCGCACTTCTGAGTCTGCGATGGAATGGGTTCAATCTTTTCTTGCAGATCGCAGGGCTACAGTGTTTTCAGAGAATATACGGGGTGAGGAGTTTTCATTGTTATGTGGGGTCCCGGAGGGTTCATGCGTGGCACCCACCCTTTTCAATATTTTTATGATTCCGCTATTTGAACAGCTAGATAGATTGGGTGTGGTGTACACAAACTATGCGGATGACACTTAGTGTCTCGTACCCCTTACTGGCGATTATGCAAATTATGCCACCTCTCTTACTGCTATTCATCAACCCTTTCAGGGGTGGATGCAAGCAAATAAGCTTGCAATAAATAGCTCTGGGTACGGTAACACGCCTAAATAAACTTTCTTCTGCCTATACATCATTTAAAATTGCAGACTGTGTGATTCATACCCAGAACAAGGGTAAGACACTTGGGGCGGTCCTAGATCAGGAATTGAATATGAAGAGTCCGGTGAATTTCCTTGTGTCAAGTACATGTTACCATCTTAAACTGTTGGCATCCGGAAAGAACCCCACAGCCCCTACGCAGGCAATTTATGCCCAAATCAAATGGAAACTTTCGCAATTGGGCACAGGTTACAGCAGGTCTGTGGAAATGAGTACCCTCTGATTAATTCAGAACTCTCTCCAGATGCTCTTCCCGTGAATAGCTTTGGTTTGCTCTCTTGGAATTCTAGAGGTAATTCTCACCTCTTTACGAATTTAGACACTGTTACTCTGATTAGGACTTCACACTGTTTCTTTCTCCAAGAAACCTGGATGCTCTCAACCCCAGTTCTAGATGGGTTTGATACCTTTTCTCAAAATGCTGAAACCCAGCTTGGGAGGGAGGCCGTCGGGCGGTCTTCTTATAGGATTAAGAACTTCTTTAGGTTTTAGGACTAAGGTGCTTTTAGACACGCCTTTTGGTATTCTGGCCCTTGAGGTGTTCTCTCTTGATCTAACGTTTATTTTACTTTTCGATAATGTATATTGGCACAATGGAATCTCCCCTCTTGAGCCGTTTTTGCAAAAGTTAACGGATATGCTTCTTTCTTGGAGATCTTTGCACCCTAGGGGTAAACTGATCCAGGCAGGGGATCTTAATTCGGATTTTTCTATCTCTTCCAAATCCAAATATGACGACTTGGGATTGGCTATGAGGATGATTCTCGCTTAGGCTTGAAATTCGCACGGGGTCGTCGTTGGAACTTCGCCTTGGATTCAGTGGGTCTAACCTGTCTCAATGGTTTCTATGACGCCATTAATTTATCTTGTCCCACATGGCGTAGATTTTCATCAATATCTACCTTGGACTACGTGTTTGTAGATAATTCTCTTATTCCTTTCTCGTCTAATGTCGAGGTTTCTTTCAATTCATGGAGTGATCATGGTATCCTCCGGGTCTCATTTCTCTGTCCCTTCCCTACCAAGTCTTGGCTCGTGGGGGGTCCTACCCATCTCCAAACTGTGGGACAAGGGACAGGGGTACATTGGACTCCCCTTAACATCAGTATACTTAATCGTAAACTGACTCTTTCTTTTAATCATACTAATCATATTTTCTGTTGGAAACTAGCAGTTTTCAATATAGTTCATTTTGATAGTTTTCTTAATGCTCTTCAGTGTAGCATTCATGGCCAGCTTAGGAAAGGTACCCTCAAATAGATATTCTCAAATATCTCACCCTCATAGATTTGACCAAGACTTGGCCAATGTAAAGAGTCTCACTAGGAAACTCATTAGAGACGTACATGCCCTAGATATTGAATGGGCCGACAAAAAAACAAAAATTAAAACTATCCGCCAAAAATATAAAAATTATTGTAAGTCTAGAAAAGCTATTATGCTACAAAATGACGCGGAGCATATGCTTGCTGTGCTCATAAAACGAGATCTGAGGGCATTTTGGGCTACGGTATCCAGCTTAGACAATGCGGCGGTGATCGACCAGTTGAATGCCATCCCTGAGGTTCAATGGGTTGAGCATTATACTAAACCCTTTGATATTGGGGTGACGGATTAGTTCCCTGTCTTCTGGAGAACAACTCCTCTAAGGACTCATGGAAGCCTCCTACTGATTCCGCGACAGTACTAGGACTCATCTCCAAAGCCAAGAAATCTAGGGCTCCGGGGCCTAATGGCCTCACTAACAATACATTTAAAGCTGAGCCAGAACTCTGGGCTAACCTTCTTTCTTTGCTTTTTCAAGATGTTGTTAAGTCTGGAAAGGTACCCATTAGTTGGCAAACTGCTCATATTGTTCCAATTTTTAAAAGAGGCTTGCGTAACGAGGTCAAAAATCACAGGCCTATTTCACTTATTGATGCGGATTGCAAGCTTTTTGCCTCTTTGTTGCTCTCCCATCTTAATGTTTGGATCAGGGAAAATCATATTCTCCCCAAACAACAAACGGGCTTTAGGACAGGCCACTCAACTAATCTCAATGGTCTTATTCTCAGCGCCCTGCAGACTTCTACTTGGGGTAAATATGATGGTTCTCTTTATGTTGCATCTATTGACCTGTCAAATGCTTTTGACCTGGTTATCAGGTCACGACTATGGGAAAAATTAGCCAAATGGGGTATTCCGGCCGGGCTTCTAACTCTTATTATGGCTATGTATGAAAACTCTGGGGTCCATATCAGGCTTGACTTGGCAGGAACCCTCTCCAGAAGGATAAGGACACGTATTGGGGTGAGACAAGGTTGCTCGTTAGCTCCATGTCTCTTTATCCTCTATATGGCTGATGTTGATGACTATCTGAGAAATGCAGGCATGGTGAGTGCTAAATTAGGGGATTTGAGGCTCTCATGGCTGGCTTATGCCGACTATTTTCTTCTTTTCGATCAAACTAAAGTGGGCCTGCAGAGGCTCATTTGCAAATTTGAAGAATACGCTACTCTTAATGGGCTTAAGATTAACCCGAGCAAAACCCATACTATGGTCTTCTCAAAGGGGAGAATGGGGAATAACAAAGTATGGAAAATAGGTGGTGAAAATATAATTAGAGCAAATAAAATCGTCTATCTTGGTTATCTGATTCTGGCCCAACCCTCGGCGATCGAACTTAGACGTTTTCTTAGACACAAATTGCTCCCACTCATCTCCCAATCCCTTAGACTAGATAATAAATACTTAAGCATGTAGAAGATTTCTTTAAGGGTAAGGTTATTCCAAAGCTTCTGTATGAAATGGAACTCCACTACTCGGCACTTTTGACTTTCTGGGACTCTCTTGGGGGTATCTATTGGAGGAAAATTCTAAAACTGCCAAATTCCATTCCAACTGCGGCTATTAGGTATGAACTAGGGTTAGTCTCTTTCCGAGCCAGGATTCTCTGGAGGGTTCTTTCACTTTTTTCCGCTCTCCTCTCTCCCAAACCTGATACCCTTTATGCTGATGTGGGCCATATGATTTCTTCTCAGGGACCTTTAGTCCAGAATCTATATTTTAACGCTTTTAGTGATCTCTGTGACAAGACCTTGTTGGATATTTCGTCTGATAGGGATACCCTGCTAACGAATCCCAACAAGGTCAAGGAGTGTCTTTTTAGTCATGATTGGAGTAACACTATTGATAAACTACATTCGTATTCCTCCCTGAGAGATTTAAAATTTGACCATAAGAAAAGAGGCCTGTTGTCTTTTATTCTGAATCAATTTCCCAACAGATATTATTGCTCCCTTCTCATTAAACTCAGATGGAATCTCCTTCCGACTCGAGAAGTTTTACATAAAAGGAAGGAGTTTTCGGATGTGGATCTCATCTGTCGTTTTTGCAAAACTCTGGGGGTGATTGAAACTGCTCGGCATCTCTTTTTAGAATGTACTGCCTTGATATCTTTAAGGGACAAATATTTAGGTCATTTTAATGTAATGCGGCAAATGGGGGCGGACAATCTGGTCACAGTGTCTCTCTATTTCAAATATTAAGGATGGACTTGCTGTGGCTGGTTTTATCAAAGCTTTAGATTTATATGCCCCGTGGTTATAATTATGCCTGTTATGATTATGCCTGTTTTTTTAATTAAATTTTTCTTAGAACTACGAAAATGTTAGAGCATTTTTTAATGTCGGTATATTCTCTAATGTTGCACTGTACTTTGCACTGAACCTTTCAAATTTAAATTTATTCTGTCCCTTATTCTCTGGAAAATTTTAACTGGAAATTGGATCTATGTTTTAATGTTTGTTAGTATAATTGAAATTTAAATGTAATGAATGTCTTTTCACTTAAAGTCTTTTTTTTGTAAAGGTTTCTTGTAAACCACATACAATAAAATAAAATAAAAAATAAAAAAAAAACTGTTGGCACAGTTACGGCCATTCCTGTCCTGCCATTATTGGTGCTAAGATCGATTATTGCTCAAATCTGCTGTTGGGTATTTCTAAGCAATATTTGACTCGGCTGCAGGTAATTCAAAATAAGGCTGTGCGTATTGTGGCAGGGCTTCAAAGAGACCATATTACATCAGCTAGGAGAGCTTTACATTGGCTCCCTATTCACAGCCGGATTATTTTCCGGATGATGTGCATCACGCATAATTGCCTGTCGGGGCAAGCTCTGAAGTACCTGCAGAGTCGCATTTCTCGACTACGGCACGTAGAGTTCTTCGGTCTAATGCCAGTAGCCTCCTGGAAACACTGAGAGCATACCTGGCCTACATGGAGCAGTGATCGTTTCCTCATGCAGCACCATGGCTGTGGAATATGCTTCTACTAGATGTGGGGGTCATGTACTAATCTGCAACTTTTTAAGAGCAGCTTAAAAACACACCTCTTTGAATAAATGCTCACCTATTTTCTGCCTCTGTACTCCTTGTTTCTAATGTTATCCACTCCGCCGTCTGCTTTGGTGCTGTAAATTTCCTGTTGCCTGTGTGTTAGTTCAAATGGTGCGCTATTATGCCTCGGGGCGTGTCTGCCAGCGCGGTATAAATAAAATAAATAAATAGATTATAGATGTGCTCCAGGAACTTTTTGTGGTTTCTTGCTGATCTGCAACACTGTGTTCACTACAGATTATGTATAGGGTAGGACAGACCACGACTATTTCCTTGTCAAAGCTTTAGTTCCTTTGGGTGTTTCTGGATCCCTCCTTGTGCATGGTCCTGCACAGGTCGACCCTAATAGCTTTCAATGTGATGTTTGCCCATTTATAAGCACGATCCAACAGTATGGTGCATCTGTGCAGTTTCCCTTATGTGACACAGTGGACATTGATCTACAAACAGGCCAGACCTTTTTTCTGCCCAGCCTCCTGGGTCTTACTCCCTCCAGTGGGTTTCTTGACAGCTCACTTTTAGGACCTGTCTTTAACCAGTGTTTTGGAAAAACAAATTACAATTCTTAGTTTTCCCCCACACCAGCCTCCTGTCTCTCCACAGCCTGCAGGGCTCTGCTCCAGTCTCCTGCCTGCAGATCCTTCCCCAGCTCTCTTCCTCTCTTCAGTAAGTACTAAAGAAGCTTTTTCTCCTGCCTCCACCCCCTACTAATTGAGCCGTTGAGGTTTTAAAGGGTTTGGCTCCTCCTCGAAAACCTCCCTCTAGCACAGTGGGGTTCAGGTGTGGTGGTGTATGTGTAACTTGGGAATCCTAGTTCTCTGGGTCTGGATGCATCTGGACCGCAGCTTTCCGACCCCCGTCTGCCATATTGGAATTCACAACTCCCTCTTGTTCTTTAAACTACTGGCAGAGTGTCTTTGCAATATCCGGCATCTCGGCCTAGCTCAGGTCCTCCTCTTGCTCTAAAAGGATTAGATTTTCTCAAAGGTGCAGAGGAAGCAACCATTATCCTATGATCATGAACACCACCTTATTATAGGGTTCTGTGCTTAACTCAACATGCTACTTCCTCGGATCACAGCAGACTGTTTCTAGTATACTTGGGAGCACACTGCACCCATATCTGACCATAAATGCTCTGCTCAGAGTTCCAGTGCGTAATTTTCTGTTAGCGAATTACACAAAAGGAACTGCCTTTTAGTAAACAGCAACAACTTCACAAAACTTCCCAAATATATTTGAAATAGGCTGTATATGAATTTCGAAATGTTTGATACAATTCACTCTATGGGGGCCACAGTTTCAATCCTTTTTATGGTTCAGTGTCACACTAACTATGCCAGGGATTTCAAATACTTGCATAGTACCACCCTATTGTGTCTGCAGATTCGGCTCCAGGCCCATGAACACATGGCCACAATTCATAGCTTATTTTATCTTCAAAATGGCATGTTTCAGAGGGCTGTGTTGTGGGGGCCGGCGATTGGCACCAAGCCGGCCCCCGTGCGTGCTATGGGACACTAGCATCCTGGAGGGCCAGTGCCTCAGGCGGTTGCCGGGGAACACCTGGTCTTAATTGGGGGCAAGGCGGACCCCACCCAGCACATGCAGACCCCTGCCACCTTGCTGGCGAGAGGCCCCCATGGGCAACATGGCCTGCAGGCCCATGTTCACACGGTGTAGTCCTGCAGGCCTTAATGAGAGACGGACTCAGTCGTTCCACCTTGGAGTCTGCAGCCATTCTTTTGCACGTGCCTGCAGGGGCTCTTTTTATTAGCTTGGGCCATTACACAGTCATGGCCCATCTTAAAAGGGCAATACACAGGGGAGGGATACATCACATTAAAAGGGCAACACACTTGGGAGGGTCACAACACAACAGGCACGAGGGGGGCGCACAGATGTTGTCAGCATAACCGTGTGGCTCTGCTTACACTGAGTCTTAAGGGGTCCTGAACCCCGGTTTGTACCCCCCCACAAAAGGAGCAGCATGGTGACTATTGGTGAAGGAAAGCCCTTTGGCACCCCATGGCCAAAACCCGACATCCATTGACCCCGGTGGTGGCACTCTCAATTTAAAGTTGTACCCATACTTGTCCCCATTTTTATAAAACACCCCCTTTCCTTCTTTTCAACATTCATTTAAATTCATAGAATTGTTTCACACAAGCATCTTCTGAATAAATTGTGCAAGTGTGCATGCATTACATTGTTTCAGGCTTATGTGTTGCAGGCATTTACTGTGGAGAACACACAGAATGAGGGGCTTTGGAATGCTTATGGCCCTTTCCCAGTGAGATGTGACTTGTCAGGGAAAAGGGCCATTAACACTCTCTTGGGGAATGACCTGGAGCTTGTGAAGCCCAGCTATGGATTTTGCCATCATGGTAGTTCAAAGCACTGGTTAGTGCCATCCTGCAGTATGCACGAAAAAAAACCTTTTGTTAGGTTTTCAAGGAGGCAGACCTCTGTGTTTACACTTCAAAAAAAGCACCCTTTTCTCCACGTTTCTGGGGACGTGGATGCATACCACAGAGCAGTTTAAGCCGGGCCATTGACCCATGGGATCGGGAGCAACGTCCGTGTGAACTGGTGGCAGTGGCAAGCTAACTATGCCCCCCGTTGGATCTTCTGCACTAGCGCAGGAATGGCCCAGCTGCGGGTCACATCGAGGGAGGCCTGAAAAGACAGAGGACACCCGAGTGAAGGCGTGTCCTCCGATAGCTGAGGTGCGGGAAAGACCCCCTTTGACAACGCTCTGAGGCTAGCGGCGCCAATGAGCACTGTCGTGTCAGGCAGTTGGAATATGACGAAGGGTGTCTCTACAGGAGCCGGCGCCTCTGGCGCACACAAGCAGACAGAGGAGGAGAGGAGCTGAGTCAACCCTGCACGGAGAGTGGGTGCTCTGGGCCTCCGAGAGTGAGGGCAGCAAACCATCAGGAGCGTCCAGGTGGGCCACGAGCCCAGGAAGGGCCGCACAACTGGCCCAGACATTGAGACCACATGAGGGGTGTGCTATGGGACGCACAAGCTGAGGGAGAGGCTGTCCTGGAACCTGGAATAATAAGGGCCCGCTCTGGGATTGGTGGAGACTTGCTTCCCCCCTCTTCCCGTGCCCTAGGGCGGGGACAGACCTCCCACTCTGCTTCACGAGCCCTTGACTCTTGGACACCTCCTCATAGGGACTAGTGCCCCCCCCACAGAGCTGACACAGGGCAGAGTAAGGGCTCAGTGGCAAGGCCCCCGGGCATGGAGGCATTCCCAACTGTTGTAGTGGACAGCACCCCCCCTTCCCAATAGCGGCATACCGTGGTAGCATATTTCTGGGCTGCCTCAGGAACATGTGAAGCAGTAATTATATCCAAGTCGCTCCCGCACCGGCTAACCTACCGTGGTCTTGAGAGGTGCGGCGTGCACAGCGGGCTCCCGCTGCAACTTTCTCGTATGGGCAACAGTACTGCAAAGGGCTCGATCCTGTGGATCGCCTGGATCAGCACTTGGTGTTAGGGTGACAAGGATGATAATAACCAGAGCCACTGTGAAGGCATCATGAATTAAGACATAGACAACAGATTACATTTTCTTAGAAAAATAGCTTATTTTTCTTATACGTCAGTATGGAGTAAGGCCTAACTTGCCCTATGCTAAGGTGGGATTTCCCTACCTAAAGAAACTAAGGACAGTCTGTGTCAGTAAGTTCAGCTCAAAAGTATCTCTGTGTCCAAAGCCTATACTTGCCCGCTGTGAGAAAACTGAGGGTATACCCCCAAGTAGACCTCGGGAAACCCTTATTCAGGTGGCCAGAGGAGGCTGGCGCTCTCAGATACCAACTGTGGGGGTGGATGAGTAAGGGAGGATCACCTAGGTAAGGGAACCCGCTGTTATGCTTGGGGAATTGCCCCAAGTGAGACGCAGTATTGTACCGGGGAAGATGGAGAGGAGGACGATATACCTGGGGCCTTTGTGGCCTATAATACGTTTACCACCCTTCCTCCCGTTGAATCTATCTTACCCAAATCTACCATCCCCTGTGTATGTAACAAATCCCCTAGGATCCCATACCCCATTGTATTCAGAGACCATGGGCCTCATTATGGGTCTGGCGGTAAGCCTGCCTGTGATACCTGCAGCTTGCAGCCAGACCCGAAAAGAATTACCGGCGCCTGACTTCCCGATAACACAAGGGTTTTATAACCTCGGCGGCCGGGAAGTCAGGCGCCGGTAATTTTGTAATTCCCCATTCCCATTGAGTCTGATAGGACTTAATGGGAATGGGGTCCACGGAAGCACCTGCACCGTTAATAACGGTGCTAATAACGGTGCCAGTGCTTCCGTGAAACTCTGCAGGCAGGTGCCATTCAGCCGGGCAGATCTGACCATGGAGGGTGGGACTGAACCCGCTCGCAGAGTTGTACTGTGCCAATCTGGTAACAACGGTGCCAGTAGGCTTACCAGCACAGTTGTAATGAGGCCCCATCTCTCTCAAAATCCCAGTTCCCTGTCCAAATACTCCCAATCATTCTTCCCGTCCCACTGATTACTATTTTCTGCACTCCCAACCTACTCAGGTAAAATACTACATTTCCCACAATCCCTCTTGTTTATTTCACCGTCCCAGCTATTCCCGTTTGCCTTTCGAACACCCAATCCACTATGACAGAACACTACAGTTACCACAATACCCTCTGTTCTGTTCTCCATCCCGGTCATTACTGTTCATTTAACAAACCCTCCAAAACCTACCCTTTTTCCGGTACAAACCCTTGTGCACACCACAAACAACAGACTTGAACTGGATATCCCAGCCCTTTAAGATGATTAGCAATACCCTGGAGATGGATGAGGATGCAGATTTTATTCATACATCAATATTCAAAATGACTCAGGTAGTTTGGCAAAAGGATAACTGTTTTAATATCAATTGTCTAAAACGGGTAGTACAATGAACATCAACAAACTTGCTCGATCCTCTTACTCAACGCATTTCATAAAAAACTGATCTCTAATACAGAAAATGTGTCATTGATGACGTTAACCTACGTGTCACTAACATCATCCTACGTGTCAAACTACAAAAACATATGGGCAGTAGTGATAGGCTCTCAGTAAATCATCTAAGTATATGTCCTATGCTAGTATGGGACAGTGAATGAAAGTAATTGGCTACTTAACATCAGCTGGGGCAACTAAGCCCTTCCCTAAAAATGACCACTATGAACATCACTAAATGTACAACGTCCCATTGGTTACACAAACTATAGGACCCTTAATTACGCTGTCCCCTACAATTGGTTGGCTTCTAACCTCCGTCAGTACTTTTCCATCTACGTCTAGCAGCATGCAGGCTGGCCGTCCACGCGCTGGTGAGCTCGCCTTAACCATAGCTTCCCACCAATTAGCATCTTAATCCATCATCACCTCTGTGATCTACTGTCAATTAGGGCTTTGAAGCTCGGCCTTGAGAGTGTTCTTAGCTCTGAGAAATTCAGGGAGTGAAGGCACGGTCTGCCCTCATGCGTAGGTGTGACCATCTCGTTCGTCCAGCTTCATCCTTCCACGTGACTGGAGACCATGAAATCGAGCCTTTGTGCATTTAAAATACTATTTTCTAATAGACCTCTGACGTCTTTGTTGTTCTGTTCATGCCTTCTGAACAGGAGTTCTGTTCTTTCACACGATTTGTATCCAATGTCAGTTTGCTCCGGTTTGATAAGACCTTGGCTTCTTTGACTCATCTGACTTTGCTTTCTGAGATTCATTCTGTTAATTCAAGCTGCTTTTTAACTGCGACACACTGAAAATGAGGCCTTCTTGTTATTCCAGCACTACTATAATGCGTAGTGGAAACATCTATCCTTTACTTGATTGATTACACACATGTATATATTGGCGCTTGCCGCAATCTACTCACTATAAACCTAGCCTCATGATTACTTTGTCCGCTTGCATTTCTTGCAACTGTACACGTTTAAATTGACTTGATATCTTCATCAGTTCTGTGGCATAAGCTTCTTCACCTTAATCCCAAGATGTCACTTATCCTCGCTGCTTTCTTGATGCCTTATAGAATATCTTCATTCTCTTATATCTCTGCATCCTCTTTGTACATCAGCTTGACTCAGTGTGACGTCACCATTCGCTTTCCCATTCATTTTCTCTGTTTTATCAGGAATCTCATTTAAACGAATATCATATTTCCTCGAATTCAGGTATGGGTTCCTCAATGGGAATCTTGCTCCTAGGATTCTCTTTGGTATTGGTATTCACAATGTCACTGCACGGTTTTCATACTCTGACCTTTGTCGTTTTAACTGTTCCATGTATGTCACATACTCTGGTTCCCAACATATAGGCAATATAGGCAAAGTGGTTGAGGTGGAGGTACTTGGCTCCTCCTCTTCAGGTGCATGGATACTGGCCTTCACAAAGTCTCTGATTTCTTCATCTGTCAGGTCTTTGGCCTTCAATCCTTGCTCAACATCAATCATGATCTTCATTCCTATTGCTTTATTTGCTCTCTTCTTGCATTGTGAGATTATCAACTTGATCACACAGAATCCAAGCAACATCATCACTATCAGGGCTCCAAGGAATTTGAAAATGTCTGCCATCCATTGTGGAATCCAAGAGAAGAGTGATCCAAACCAGCTGTCATCAGCAATGTCTTCAACTTCGTCTATCATCTGACCATGTAGCGTAGTCAACATGTCTATGGCCTCTGTCAAGGTTCCATTCTCGTCATCGTGAGAAGGTATGAATGTGCAACATGATTCTCCAATTTTTGCACAAACACCTCCATCCATTGCTGTGATCATGTCCAATACAGATCTATTCTGGAGAGTCATCAGTCTTATGGCTCTCATCTCCTCTCTGATTGCATTGAATCCTTTGATAGTCGTATTGATTGTCTGTTGCAATTCGAATCTGGTAATCTGCAGCCATTTGGTATTTGCTCCAACCTGGATTCTCGGCATAAAGATCAACGTGAACACTGAAGAAGTCTGGCTGAACAGTCTGTGCTCATATAGATTTTGCTGAGAAATAGTTCTCTCTCCTCATTCTTCTCATCAGCTCCACAGATCTCTTCTTCCTCAGGTGAGCATCTGCTTTCGGGAAACTGTAAAGATTCAGATCACTTTTTGGAATCACCAAAGCTGGGACATGAACATTCACTATTGAACAAAGTCCTCCCCAATTCTCTGGCAGCTTTATATATGCTTTGGCTCTGCAGGCCCAGCAGTGATTCATTATCACTGCTGTCCCAATCTTCATTCCTGGTACATCAAAGATTCGTCCACAATTCTGATTCTCTCCCATTTTTCTTCTGACATTATTTCTGAAGCACAATTTTGCACTCTCTAACGGGACAATCTGCAAGGGTCCTCCTCCATCTTCGAGCCAAGTCAGTAGCTTGACAAGTCTCGGCCATGATGGCTTGCAGCCATTCTGTGCGATGTCAATGGCAGGTTTGTAACATCCAATGGCCACCCAGGCTCTGCAGATCACCACTCCTTCTTTCCATCCGTCTGGTGATAACACTGATCCCCAGATCTGCATTTGACCTCTGTTCTTCCATCTATGAATTTCTTCTGCAGATTTTCCTGGACTGTCAAGTTTCTTGTTCACTTCCCATCTGATTCCTGCTCCTTTCTCTCCAGGCTTTTCATATCTGATCACATGATTCTTGGTGTGTTCTCTGTCTCTTGTCTTTGAATCTTGCACGTAATCATCTTCATCTGGATCCATCCATTCAGTTGCCCATTTGAGATAGGCATCTCGGCCCATGAACTGGCCTCTTGTTCGACAAAGTGCTATGTGCGCCAACCAATGTGCTGCCTGGACATCTATTTCAATGGCTATGAAGATCTTGGACTTCCCCATACCGTAAGGCAGGAGTGTACATACAAAGCATCCCTCCTTTGCGGGCCTTCTTCCCACTTCCTTCATATGTTGGTACCAGATGTTATTTCCTAAGTGTGCTGTAGTGTCCAGGTAATCATTCAGCTCCAAATCATCCTCCTTGGTACTTCTCTTAGGTCTCATTCTTCTCTCGTGACCTTCTATAATCATTTCATGAAGTACGTCAGCATAACTCTTCCTTACTGGATCAATCATAGGAACTTTTATCAGCGGTCTGGGTAGGTTCATATGTGCTACTTGTGTAGGAGAAATTTCAGGAGGCTTCATTCTCTCAGCATATCTTTTAGGCATGAAAATGTCTTGCAAAATCTCCATGCGTGACTTCCTTTTAGGAACTAACCTGGGGTCATCTATCACAGGACCAGGTGTGTTTGCATGCATTACCTGTGTAGGTTAACTTCCTAGCAACCAATTTTTCTGTCTCTCTGCAAAGCCTGTTTCTGATGTCCCAAAGAAATGTCTACAACACTTCTTGCATGTGTTAGTGACATTTTTATTTATTTATTTTTTTAAACTTAGTTTATTAATAAACTTTTTGTTTTAACACATCGTCTTGTACGGACACTCCATTACAGCTTCAAAATGCCCGCCCCTCCCTTCACATAATCTTTATAATTGAATGGCATCGATAAAGTTTATCACTGAGCATATTAGGTGACATTTATCTCGGACTCAGGCCATTTATCATCTTTCTTTGGGACAGGAATAACTTGGCTGCCTAGTAGTTGCCACAATTATACCTTCCTTCTGCTCAAGAAGATTCACAGGAGTCTTAGCTCCATGTACGTCTAAGTAGTACGATGTGCGCACTGTGAGTGAAAGCAGTACAATTATGAACAAAATGCAAAAGTAGATTATGCATAGGTAAGGAATCTTACAGCATCTACTTTATGGACAACGTGGGCGTCTCTCAGTATCCGGCATAATGATGCTACTACTAACAATTCCCATTTTTATTGCCTAAGGAAGGAAAAAAATCAAACTTTAATACTGCAACATCATGTACTGCTTCTGGAAACTGTTGGCTTGACTCTGCACCTAGTCTTAGCTGATCGAGGACAAGACTTTCAACGATCTCCTTGTATCAGCCTTTATCAGATGAAATGCAAATGTCTCCTCAGCATGAAGAAAAACGATTTCACCAAATGTACTCTAGCCGTTTTCTCCAGAAAGTCTCCTTTTAGAACATTCTCATCTGCTTCAACTGTCTAGATAAGTTCAATGACATATACCAGTTCCCAGTCTATGCCTCGAATCTGCTTCAGACCAAATGACATGATGAATTTCTTTCAGCATGAAACAAAAGTCTTTCTTTACCAGCAACCTCTCGACCTGTCCCTCGAGGAAAAGTTTTACTCCGACCTCAGAGTTCGCTCGGAATATGCGTTCACTTGAGTGATTATGTCCCTCAAGATTTTGTTCAACGCTGCATTATTCCTCGGGTCCCTTAAGAATGACCTGACATCTGTGTACCTATTAACAAGCTGTGGGCAGTCTTCAATCAGGCAGTAGAAAACAAGGCCAACTAGTCTGTGTGCGTTGTCAGCTGATAGGGGCATTTGCGCTATCCCCACTGTACTCTGGAAGCTGCAAAACTTGCTCAATAGTTGCTGTAAGTAGTCTCCTTACAATGGGGCCATTTTTAGGATCTTGCAAGAAAATACAAACATTAGAAGTTCTCCCCACGATAGCCAGATAAGAGCGCAAAATAAAGAGAAAAACTTCAAATATGATCCTTGAAACATCGTCATTGGGTAACACCATGGACAAATTCAAACAGGAACTCAGTACGAAATGAATCAGGGTATTGCACACTCTTCCAATCGTCGAAAATAAACTCAGAATTTGGCATATTTTTCTTCTTATCAAGGCTTAAGAATGCCTCAGTCCAAAGTTAACAAGCTCCTGTGGCTTAAGAACCAAGATTTTTTCCTTAAACCTGCAATGATTCCACAGAGTATTCGAAACAAGCCACAGTCCAATGAACTCTGTCTTTTCACTTGACAGCTTCTGCGTCCTTCTTCCTCGTCATCGATCTCACCTGCATGTGCTATGCTGTGGTTCTTCCCTGATGCTTGTGCTTGCTTCCCGTGGGGGCAGAGGGGTTTCTCCAGCATAAACTTTGACGTCACCTAAAAAAGTCCAAGCACGCCTGCCCTGCACTTTGACAGCAGATGGCGTGACATCTTCCACAGTGAAAGGACTGTTTTAGCAGTGTTCGTCCCACTTCTTCCTTGTACGATTGTGGATTAGGACCACATCTCCAGGGGGAAAAGATGGGGAACACAACGTTTTTGAGATTCACTTGTTGGAGCATCTCCCCCCTGTGTTCTGCACTGCCCCTCACCTTTTTCGACATAGCTGACCTGAAATTACAGAGATACTTGAAGTCATACAATTCAAATCGTCACGTAGTTCCATTCCTAATACTTCTGCAGTTGGCTGAGCAACACTTCTAACTCTGGATGAAGGTGTGAGAGGTGTCCTCGTTCGTCTCCCTGTCACAATTTCATGGGGGGTGAGATGGTGGTCAGAACCTGGTTGGTTCCTCAATGCATATAATGCCAGTGGTAGGCAATGCAACCATCTTTTCTTCAAGGTAAGCTTCAACTTGGCTATTCTTTCTTTAAGCAAACCGTTGAGCTATTTGCAAATCCCATTTCTTTGTGGATGATAAGCCGAAGAACACTTGTGCTTTATACCAAACAACAAACTTATCTGTTCAAATATCTGATTCACAAAACGGGGACCATTATCTGACCTCAATACTTCCCATATTCCCACATCTAGGAAAGACTTCCTGCACTTAGAATTTTGCTGCACAGGTAGAGTCTGGGTGTGTACACGGACCAGCCTCAAGCCATCTTGAAAAAGGACAAACTACTACAATCGTGTATCTATATCCATTACATGCTTGCAACATGTCGACATAGTCGATATGCAAATGCTGAAAATGGCCATTAGGTCTCGGAATAACTCCCCTAACTGTGCGCAGTGTATGCCCAGCCGTGAATTATTGACACACTATACAATTCACTACATAGAATGCATCATGCTCTAACAGATTTGGTACAAACCAATCCTAAGTGATAGTTGCAGCGAGATTCTCCCTAGATGTATGCGCTGGCCAGTCTAGCTGTTCCAGCGCCACCCTTAATAAGGCTACAGGCATCACCGGTTTACCAGTGCTGTCTTTTCGCCACAATGCTTCAGAGGGGTTTAAAGAACACCCTCTTCGTGTCCACAAATTCTTCTCATCTTGAGATGCTTCAACTTGGACCTCTATTAGCTGTGTCTTTGACAGGTTATTGTAACTTTCAGATACACTCATAACAACCATTTTTTCATTTACATTGGGCGTCTCGATATTCATCATTATTTTATCTGCAATTGCTACATGCTTGGCTTCATCGTCTGCTGCTTGATTTCCACGTGAGATCAAATCTGCCCTTTTAGTATGAGCTGCACATTTAACGACTGCGTTGCCTACTGGGAACTGTAGTGCCTTAATGAGCCTATCCAATAAAGTGGCATGCTGCACTGGAGTGCCGTCCGCTCGGAGGTAGCCCCTCCTTTTCCAACGTGCTAATCCTGCATGCACCGTCGACGTCACATAGGCGGAGTCCCTGTACACTGTTAAATCCTGGTCTGCGTGATTCTCGAGCATAAGTATCAATGCCAATAATTATGCAGCCTGTGCTGAGTAATGAAATGGCAATCGAGTACTTATAAGCACCTGAAATTCCCCATCATCCGTGTGCGTCACCAAAGCGGCACGTGTATATCTCTGTCTGTCATTTTGATCGATCCTTGAAGAACCGTCAATAAAAACAATCTCTCCCCCTGCTAAAGCGTTTTTATCCTAGGGATTTCATCATAGAACTCTTCATAATTTGCACAATCGTTTACAGGCTCTCCTTCTGTCATTGGCTCGGCTACAAACATGGCAGAATTCTCTATCTTACATCAGACTATTTTAATCGCTGGATTCAATATGACCACCTCATAGGCAGAAGACCTTTCAGATGTCAACGTGCCATTTGGTTTCTCTAGAATAGCAAACCGAGCATGCTCAACAAATAACGTCATAGAACATCCCATCACTATGCTTGCAGCTTTCTTTATGGCGAACGCGGCGGCTGCTAAAGATTGTTCGAACGGAAAATTACCCCTCATTACTGGGTCCAAAATCCCACTGTGATATGCAAGAGGCTTGTACCCCAATGTGGTTCTCTGCATGAGGACTGCTGTCATAACAGGCCATCTGTGTGTGAAAATAAAAAGAATTCCACGGCATAATTAGGAATCCCTAAAACTGGAGCTGTACGAATTGCTTTTTTCCGCTCGTCAAACCCTTCTTCCATTTCCTCAGTCCACACGATTTTCTCTTGCGTTGCCTGTGCTTTCTTTAAAGCCTGTAATAAAGGCCTTATATATGAGCTATAGTCAAAGACCCATGCTCTGAAGTAGTTTCATAATCCCAGAAACCTCTGCATGTGCTTTATTGTCTTTGGCTTTACTGTTTTTAATATAGCCTCAGCTCTTTCAGGAGTAACCTTTTTTCCTTCATGTGAAAACAATTGGCCTATATACATCACTTCTTGTTGACAATACTGTAACTTTTCTTTGTCAACATTATATCCTTTGTCAGCGAGTGTAATCATCAGCTGAACAGAATCCCGTCTGCACTCTTCCTCTGATGTGCTGCAAACTAAAATGTTGTCTACGTATTGCAACACAATGCTTTCTAAATCAATATTGCTTAAGTCCATCTGTAGAACTCTATTGAAAATCGATGGAGACTCACAATACCCTTGTGGTAAACAAGGGCCTTTCAGACTTGTTTGTCTGAACCTAAATGACATCAGATCCGGAGACTCTTTGTACAATGGGATTGAGAAAAATGCATTTTTCAAATCAATCAAAGTGAAATATTGTGCCTCAACAGCAGGGCCGTCATTTCAGCAAAATGCCAGAGCTAGCGGAAGTGTCATTTTATGACCCTAGACCCCTGATGACATCACAGGAAGTGATGTCATTTGATCCCACCCCGAAGTGATACCGTGGGAAGCGATGGGACACGACCTTTCACCCATTGACAAAACAGGAAGTGGCATCACATAGCATTGTACACTACGAAAAATATGATTACGATATCACTATAATGTGAAGTACATTTCATACAAGAATGGATCGCCATATGTATCGTTAAGATCAGTGTGTATAGGCCAAATTACTGTGAATGCAAGCAGATGTCCATGACCAAATGATAATGATGTGTTATTATATAGCACTTACGCTGAAGCGCTTTATATAGAAAAAATATACACCCAATATCACCCAACCTGTGTTGGTACTCATTTATCGACCTCAGAAGGATGAAAGGCTGAGTTGAGGCATTTCATTTAAGAACAGACTAAATGAGTGACTCACCCCCTGAAGTGTGCCTGAAATAAACCTTTAATGAGTCTAGCAATTATTGTATAGAATTCCAGAAAGACACATTATTTGGTATTCCTATTATTTCTTATTTAGGGTCAGTGCTGAAAGTGTTAGACTTGTGACACTCCTGCTCTTATTTTTCTTCTTTTTTTTTAAGGGGCCTGACCAAGAAAGCCAGCCACTACAGAGGTAAAGAGCCACATGGTGCTGGTCACAGCCCAGGAGCTTGCAATACAAAAAAAAAAGAAAAAAAACTTTTATTTTTTGTTTAATTTTTAGAGGTCGCAAGGGAGACCTCAGAGGTCGCAGTTATGACCTCTGGTGACCCCTAAATGACATCCCTGCTCAACAGGTATATTACATAAGTTTGTCGCCGGATTAGGAACTAGGGGGATCTCGACCTCTACAATCTGGTTTATCGGGCAGAGATCTTGAATTAAACACCACAACCTCCCCTTAGATTTTTTGATAGGGTACACTGTGTATTGCATGGTGACTCTGACGTCACTAAAATACCCTGATCCATCATGGCGGAAATTGTCTTAAAAATACCTTCATCTGCCTCTCAAGACATAGGATACTGTCGTGCTCGATGTAAAATTGCTCCTGGTTTCAATTTAATCTTCACCTCTCCAACCCCATTCAGCAGGCCTACGTCATAGGGGCCTGTGATCCATAATGAAACCGGCACTTTCGCCATATCCTCATCAAAATACTCGGGACGCTTTTGTGCTATAATTTTCAGAAAGAACTTCTCCTTTGATTGCTCTTACCCAATAAGTAATGCTCATTTCAAATACTACTTTGTCATCAGATGGATGATCTCTAAACAGATCATCAGGGACATCAGTCAATCTGTAACCCTCCCCGATGGCGATTACTGCGCACCATCGTCAACCTTCATCATCATTCCCATCAAGCAAAGCCATTTCTCCTGGCACTATGGCTGCTTGTAGCTCTAAGGGAAAGACTCGTCCCTCTTCTTCAAGCATAGGTATTCTTGGTCTAAACAAAAATTCATCAGGTATTCTCATGGTTCTACCTACTAGGCCTGTTATCCATGTCAACAGAATGCGTACTCCATAATGAAAAAACTCTGGTTCTAAAGGTATCGCTCTCATGGCTATTTGTCCTGCAAACACCATAATAAATTCACTCGTGTTTAAATAGTGCATTCCTGGTGTCGAACACACTATGCCTTCATCAGTAAATGAAATTTTCATATTCAATTTTTTCATTAAACCTCGACCCAATATATTGACAAGTGTCTGCCTCAAATATAGCTATGGCACTGACATGTCACACTCTCCTATAGAGACTTGTAATTCTTCAGTGAAAGGAACTCTGCTTGTAGCTCCTGTGAAACCTTGAGTATTCATGGCATTGTAAAACATTCAAAACCTCCCCTCTCGGAAACATGAGCGCGTTGCACCCGTGTCTACTAAAAATGAAAAACCTTTGCCTCCTATACTGACGTCTACCCTCGGTTCCTCATGAGGATTCAGCGTCACGGATAGTATTGAACACATCAAGTCTCCCAGTGAGCTGTCCTATTGCGGATGGAGTCTCATTCCGTTACCTGTAAAAGGATTCCCTCCATTGACAGTGACACCCCCTATTCTAGGAGTCATCAATTGTCCTGTGCTTGTGCTCTGCTGAATCTGCATAGATGACTGCTGTGACTGCCCTTGTGACGAATTAACTGCTGCCTGCTGTGTTTGCAAGCCTTGCTGCACTCTGTGCTTGCGTCTGTTGCATCGTTTCATTCTGAGCAAATCCGTCTCCACTCTGCTGTGAATACGCAGGCTGGTTTGACATCCCCCCTCTTGATTCTGCATGGACCCTTTACTTCTACACATGCAATCAAAATGCCCTGTCAGCCACATGTCCAACATATAGGCGGAGGTCTCCTAACTTGCTCATCCTGGATATTTTGGTTATCGTTCTGCATATTCTGAAACCCATCCTGGTTATTCTGGAAGCTTCCCTGATTATTTTTCCAATTCCCTTGGTTATTTTGCCAACCTCTTCCTCGAAATCCTCCTCTTCCCCGTGGAGTAAATCCATTATTCCCTTGATCGAACTGCCTTTGATTATTCATCAGCGGCATGTTCGCTGTCTGCTGTGAATTCGATCCATCAACAGTAGTCAGCATTGCCCCTTCAATGGCATACTTGGACAATTTTTTCTTCACTTGCTTTGCCTCTTCGCCTTTCCTAACATTGTCTTTCTTGCGATTCTTTTCCTGCAGGAGTCTGCAGTAATGCGCAATGGTCAGCTGAATCTCCGACCACGGTTTTGCTTCCATACCCACTAACTTCTTGAGCTGCTTCTGCATGGCGTCTGGCAGCCCTTGGCATAATATATGGTAGAATACCGGTATAGATTTTCCCCAAGCTTCGCGTGTCTCCCAGGCTCATGGCTCCTGAAAATGTTGAATGTAAACAAGCGGATCATCCCCTTCCTGCATCTTTTTTGTCTTTATAGCTTCCATATCGGACGTGTCCGGATACAGCGCACTAAGCGCTTTCCAGACAGCCGCTCTGCAGTTATTGAACGGTGCTCGGTCATGAGCAGTGTTGACTGCAGTAACACCAGCATATCCTGCCCTTGACCAAACGTCATCAGCTCTCTCTCCAAGTATGGCGATTAGGAGAACCTTAATGTCCCCTGTAGCCAATGTATTTCCTCCCGTCATCTTTTCTAATTCATGTATCCATTTTCCAGCGCCGGAAGTTAGACTCAGGAGTTTGCACCTTAAATTATCTTTGTCCATCTGGGGCCATGGTACATACTGAGGCATGGCCCCCCCTTTCTCTAATAAGGGAAACTGTGATGCTCCAAACTCGCTCTCATTTCTCATCATTTGTCTATCCACCACAGGGACGATATTCCTGCATCGCCGTCTACCTGGCAATGACCTCAATCTGCTCACATATGGTGGCGATTCCCCCCTCTCACCATGGAGTTGCCCTTTAGGTTGGTCTGACTGTGTCAATGGTTCTGACGCCCTAGGTATAGGTACGTTTAAATCTGACCATCTTACTTCCCTATCCACTGGAAGACATCCCTCAGGACCACATGCATCACCTCTCTCTTCCCCACGGAAGGTGTCTCTGTCTTCGTCTATCATTTCCCGTGCCCAACTTGTGTAACTTCTCTCCTCTTCATCTCTGTTCAGAGTCAAACCGATCTAAAGACAGCTCCTTGGGCCTCGTGCTACATGAAGTTCCCTCTGTTTAGTACAACTGTGTACTCTCGAGTCGATCATTTTTTCCCTTCCCCTTTAATTCTTTCTGGGCTCTCATTTCATTATATACTTTATCAATTGCTTCCCCAATACTCCTAGAGTCAAACTCGTCTTCTAGATTTGCTCTAGACCGGCCTAGTAATGACTTGTATTCTGGAAAAAATTCCTCTATGTCCTCCCATGCTACTTCTGGATCAGGATTCCTTACTTCCTTCTCCAGACTATCAAGATCGCGTGCTTTTTGCCTTCGTTTGCGTTCTATATCATCGTCAAATTCTCTTCTTTTCCTTGCTTCCTCTCTCACCCTGTCTTCCACTTTTTTCTTTGTATCCCTTCTCTCGTTTGCCCTTCGTATCTCCTCATCTCTTCGTCTTTGTATTGTCTTATGTCTTAGCTTTTGTTCTTCCTCTTCTATTTTTTTCTTTATAGCCTCTCCTGCTCTTCCATCGCTCTGTCTATTATCATATTTTCTTTGCTCCTCTGCTCTTTCTTGTTTTTTCAATTGCTCGTCTTGGTACAACTGCTGTCGTCTGTCTATCTTTCCTTTTCGCCCCTTCGTCTTTCAATCATTCCTCCCTTTCTTTGTCCTTTTTATCTTGCTCATCTCGATCTTCCCTTTGCCTTACGTCCTCGATGCCTTTACCATTGAGTTTAAGCAAAATCTGACCACCAATCCATTCGTTCTGTAGAAGTTCTAACTCGTCAGTTTTATCTCTCTCTCTCCCTTCATCTCTTTATTTCTCTTCCTATATCTAGAGATGTGCTTGCTTGATCACTTCTTTCCTTATCGCGTCCCTCCTTGTCCTTCGGGACCTTAGAGATTACATCTTTCTCAGTATTTTTCTCCGGACCCTCGTCACTGGTTTGCGCAGGCGACTCATACGCCGGGTTGCTATACCCTGCTGCTGCTTTGAGCTCCTTTAATGGGTATAACCCATCGTCTTTCTTATTCTCGCCTTCTATTTCAGACGGGGCGGGTGGAGCAGAGGGCTCTTCACCCCCCTCTTTGGATACATTGAGTATCCAATCTAAAGGAGGCGGCTCATCTCGTTCCTCCTGGTACATTTTCCAAAGGTCTAAGCTCGCTAGTCGATTGTCTAGCTTCTTCCCAGTATATGCTGCATGCAAATTTGTCGTCATGTGCTGCAAGACTGCCTTCGATAGTGACCCTCCTTGCAGCCACGGCATAAACATTTTGTCTGCGATTCCTTTAACCCATTCCACACTGTACTGTCTAAGCTTAGGTGCATGTTTCGGCAACTGCTTGCAGAGATGCACAAGTGGAGTAACATCCTCCATTCTTACTTCGTTACTTTTTGACTTCTAACACTTTGTTTGCTTCCATCATAGATTAAAAATATGTTTCAGAAAAATAACATAATATGAGCGTGCACCACTTGTCGCAGGCTCCAATCACTTCGATCACACTTTTTACTTTCATCTTGCTAAAAAACAACCATCAAGTTCAATTAAAAACGATCCATTTCTTTTTCAACTTCACGCTTCTTTGTCACCAATCTCATTCAATTATGACGTCATCATTAATACATGAATACATAAAATGAACCGATAAACAAACATACTCGACCGGTCACACACATTCTTCTCTACAGTCCTTCTCAGGGACCTGTTTTACCCCCTAAAATACTCCTACAGACTTCAAATCAATCTCTTTAGATTCACCTTTAATTGAATCCGTCTCCTACGTCATCCACTATGGGTCTCTAGATTAAGATTTCTTCTAACGTTCTTTAACCTCTTAAGTGCCAAGGACGAGGTATCTCGTCCTTGGGATTACCTCCACAGTGCCAAGGATGAGATAGCTCGTCCTTCGCACTTAAGGGCCTAATGAAGGAGAAAATGTTAGAAGGCTTTGAATGGTGAAATAGTGAAATCACAAAAAAAGGCCTTGGTACTGGGGGGGGGCCATGGCAATTAAAAGGTTAAAACGCAGACACGGGGCGTATCCTTTTTATCGTGGCCTCTCTCATGATGCTTCTTATTGCTTGGCCACACTCAAGTCAATATCTATTCAATATCTCTAACACTCATATTCTCAAGTTATGTTTACCCCGCCTCCTTCTGTTACTCTCTTTTCCCCTCATCACTTCTTTTCATTCATTGCCCATACATCATTTTGCCACTCTTCTTAGTTTTTACTCACCATTTGCATGTTTGTCTTCCGACTCTCTGGATCGTAAGCCTCTTTTACCTCCTCTTCAAACTTCTGTCCGATCAGCTTCATGTAGACGTGGGAGGGGATTCTGTATGAAACCAGGGGACCCGTCACACCCAGCTTGCAAGTTTTGGTAATTAAACTAACCACTATCTACGGGGAGCTTCACGTCCTGTCAGCTGCATGGCAAAGGTCGTACAATATTTCCAGAACTCCAAAGTTTACTTATGTCGATGGATTTTTAATAACCTTCATCTATCTGCTACCACGTCAACTGGATATCCTAGCCCTTTCAGATGAGTAGCAATACCCTGGAGATGGATGGGGATGCAGATTGTATTCATACATCAATAATCGAAATGACTCAGGTAGTTTGGCAAATGGATAACTGTTTTAATATCAATTGTCTAAAACAGGGAGTACAACGAACATCAACGAACTTGCTCGATCCTCTTACTCAGTGCATTTAATAAAAAAACTGATCTCTTATACGGAATATTCATCATTGATGATGTTCACCTATGTGTCACTAATGTCATCGTACGTGGCAAACTACAAAAACATATGGGCAGTAGTGATAGGCTCTCAGTGAATCATCTAAGTATATGTTCTATGCTAGTATGGGACAGTGAATGAAAGTAATTGGCTACTTAACATCAGGTGGGGCAACTAACCCCTTCCCTAAAAATGACCACTATGAAAGTCACTAAATGTACAATGTCCCATTGGTTAGACAAACTTTAGGACCCTTAATTACGCGGTCCTCTACAATTGGTTTGCTTCTAACCTCTGTCAGTACTTTTCCATCTACGTCTAGCAGCATCCAGGTTGGCTGTCCAGGTGCTGGTGAGCTTGCCTTAACCATACCTTCCCACCAATTAGCATCTCAATCCATCATCACCTCAGTGGTCTACTGTCAGTTAGTGTTTTGAAGCTAGGCCTTGAGAGTGTTCTTAGCTCTGAGAAATTCAGGGAGTGAAGGCACGGTCTGCCCTCATGCGTAGGTGTGACCATCTCGTTCGTCCATCTTCATCCTCCCATGTGACTGGAGACCATGGAATCAAGACTTTGTGCATTTAAAATACTATTTTCTAATAGACCTCTGATGTCTTTGTTGTTCTGTTCATGCCTTCTGAACAGGAGTTCTGTTCTTTCACACGATTTGTATCCAATGTCAGTTTGCTCCGGTTTGATAAGACCTTGGCTTCTTTGGCTCATCCAACTTTGCTTTCTGAGATTCATTCTGCTAATTTAAGCTGCTTTTTAACTGCGATACACTGAAAATTAGGCCTTCTTGTTAAGTCCAGCACTGCTATAATGCGTAGTGGAAACATCCTTCCTTTACTTGATTGATTAAATATATATATATAGGCGCTGGCCGCAATCGACTCACTCATGATTACTTTGTCTGCCTGCATTTCTTGCAACTGTTCAAATTGACTTGATATCTTCATCAGTTCTGTGGCAAAAGCTTCTTCACCTTGATCCCAAGATGTCACTTATCCTCAATACTTTCTTGATGCCTTATAGAATATCTTCATTCTCTTATATCTCTGCATCCTCTATGTACGTCAGCTCGACTCAGTGTGACGTAACCATTTGCTTCTACCGTTCATTTGCTCTGTATCTTCAGGAATCTCATTTAAACGACTATCATACTTCCTCGAATGCAGGTATAATTTCATCAATGGGAATCTTGCTTCTAGGATTCCCTTAGGTATTGGTATTCCCAATGGCACTGCACGGTTTTCATACTCTGGTTCCCAACATATAGGCAATGTAGACGAAGTGGTTGGGGGGGGGGGGGGTTTGGCTCCTCCTCTACAGACTTGTAATAAAACTTGACATATCCACACCTCAGCGTCGGGCAATTAACCTGAACCATACACACCTGACGGCCCTTTCCTTTCCCCACAGAGATAAAAGGTGGAGTAAAAGAGCACAGTACGAGCAAGGCGAGCACGGCAGACAGAATGAGGGCACAGCTACGCAGGCGCAGCAGTTCAAGAGAAGGAGAAAGGCGTCAGGAATCGAGAGGGTGGTGAAGAGAGCAGTGATCTTGCCCTTTTCATCCCAGGCCTGCGGAACCTTCGTGGAAGAGAGCCTAAGGCCGCGAACAATAGCACAAGTGTATTGCAGCATATGTCAACGGTACACATGGAAACTTATGCCGATCAGCAGAACCGAGGGTGGCTCCCGTGCCCATGGTATCAGCCTTGACTCCAGGAAAGCCAAAAGCCAAGCGGTTCATTACAGCCGGTGAGTCGAGGGGAGAATCGATAAGACCCGGGCTGTGTTGAGAGAGAGAATCGCAAAGTGGCAAGTTTGAACCAAGTTTAATGAACTATGTAAAGAACTGTAAAATGACTAAAGGGGAGACAAGCTGCAGAGGGAAAACCGGCACCACGTGGGTGTTAATTCAAGAGACTCTGGTTTATCCCCATCAGAGCGAAACTACGGGTACCAGAAGGCCGTAGGAGAATCGCCAAAAGTGGTCATACAGGAGGTCTAGTAAAATCCCTCTACAATCGAAAGACTTTGATCTGCAAACTATGTGAAAGTAAGGGAAGTGAATCCTGCGTTGAGAGAAAGCAATGGAAGTGAATCCTGCATTGGGAAAAAGCAAGGGGCGTGAATCCCGTAATACTTGAAAGTAAAGTGAATGTGAAGTCAAGAGGGGTCTGAGCCTGACTGAGGGAGATCCAGGGGTGAAGTGCTGGCAGTAAAGAGGGGTCTGAGTCGAACCAAGGGAGATCCAGTGATGAAGCTATCACCCAGAAGTTCATTGAGAAAAGAACTGTCATATAATTTGTGGAATTAGATAATTGAGAAGGGTCAGCACCCAGAAGAGGGGGAGCCAGGGGAGAACCCATCACCCAGCGAACATTGGAAACAACCTTTTATTTGTTAAAGGAACTTTTGTTTTGTTATTTGAACACGTCAGGTCCTCGAAGGCAAGAGACTTTCAAATGAAACGAGACTTGGCCATCGACGGCCCTGATAGCTGAAAGCTCGAGAGGTAAAAAGCTGAACTGTCATCTCATGCTAGAAAAGCTTCTGAGAGCTGCCATTAGAACTGTCGTCTCGTGCTGGAGAAGCCAGAGACTGTACTATGCTCCAAGATCCCACCTTACCCCGTGCTCAAAATGGGGGGGAAGGGAGACCCAGGCTACCACATCCTGACATATTGAGAACACTTATTTCTTTTCTTGAGAACTATCCCATACCCTTTTTTGTATTAGTTGTAAGGTTTGGCAATTGGTTTCTTAGTACAGGGCCAATTATTTGACACAACGCCGGTAGGACTGCCTTATTTTTCATTTGATGGTAGACGCTTGCTCCCATCTTAGATTTAGGTTTTGATTAGGCGTTTTTCCAACCTGAATTCATTGTTCAATAAACACCCTTGAACTGTGATCACTTGTGTCTGTCTTACTTGTTGCCACCATGAGTTCCTCACACCGCACAACTAAAGATATACAATGTGTAGGGATGTCAGCAACAAAAGAAACAGTGTTCCAAATAAAGTTGTGAGCTTCTTTCAGCTCTTGGCTTACTTTTCAGCTACGCCCTCCCCAAGTTCAAAACAGTTCCTTTAAAAGCCTTGGGGTTCCCTTCCCCAAGAGGCCAACACAGTTCAAATTACTGATAACACTTTGCAGCTTGTTCAGCATTCAAAAACCCTCAATATGGTCTCCAAAACCAACTGTCATAGTTTTCAGTTCGTTCAGCATTTTCATGTGCCTGCTTCCAACCCCTTGAGTGCCCTGGTATAAGTGTTCCCTTCTTTACACTCACTGGTATGCGGCCGCTCCTCCGGGCATCTTGTTTCTCCTTTCCGGATTCCTTTCGCTCCACTTGTGCTTCTCGGGAGCTCCAGCGAACATCGCTTGCCGTCCTTTGGCCTTCCTGCAGCGATTGGGAAACTTCAGTCACCTCAGCTCCGGCTGTGGATACACAGCAAGGGGGAATACCGGTGTCTCGATTCTCTCACATCACGCTCGGGCCCTGGCGTCTCTTTCACCCTTCTGCTGCACACAACGTCCATCCCGCGGGCCCCTTTCCAGCCTGCTCCACGTCTGCCAGCTGCATCCATCCTTCTTTCCAGGCGGGTTTCTTTCTTTCCTTTGCTGGCGGTCTCCCCTTTTATGCACCTGCAGCATGTTAATTGACTGCAGGTGCAAGTCCTTTACTTCAGTTGCCTGATGATAGTTAAGCCTATTAGCTGGACATGCCTGGCTATTGCAATGGTACTTCTCCACAGTCCTCTTACTCGTCTCAGTACCAAAGTGGTGTGAATGAATGGAAGTGTGCATAACTCCCAGTTGCCTCCTCCTCGTCCCAGTCTTAAAGGCAAATGGCTGTGGGACATTTTGTGTGTAAGAAAGAGGTAAATACTGACACTAACCTACGAAGGCAGAGGGAGGGGACGGTTCATTCTGACAAGGGAAAGGGGGATACCATGTTTCACCCAAAGACATCCTCTCCCCACTCCCCAAGGTTCCTCCACCCAGGTGATCCTCCCTCACATATCCACCCCCAGGGTTGGGATCCAAGAGCGATGGCCACCTGAGAGGAGGATCTAGGAGGAGTAGAAGTGAGGATGCCCTCAGGTTCCTCACACCACCCCTACATGTACTGAACCCACTTAAGGGAGGATTCTCCCACATTATTCAAGCATTTCTGCAGGCTCTCGTTGCATACCTCGACTCCCTCCCAGGGGCTTACAATTGGAGTACAAGAGAAGGGTGAGAAGAAAGAAGGGGAACCTCATGATTGGACACCTCCTTGATGAGTATGAGAGCTTCATTGCATAGATTCCTATACCTAGGGGGGCAGACACCAGAAAGCGCAGCGATTTACGCCCAAAAGGCATAGATGGCAGAGGATGGGGTATCAATCATGAGACATTGCAGCCCTACTTGAGGAAATCAGAGGATTCGGGTCAGACATCGGGCATAGACTGGACAAACTGGATAAAGGTGTACACATCATTTACGATTTGCTACAGGGATTAGAGGCCAATGAATCGTCTGTGGACATCCTGTGAACACAAATAGACGTAAGGCTCACAGAAGTAGAAATACTTGAAGATGAATTGGGGCTTAAGATGGATGACTTCGAAAATAGAGAAAGGAGGAACAACCTCAGGTTCTTCGGGTAGGAGTTCTTCGGGTAGGGGTAAGACGGCGAAACAGACAGAGACATAGTGAGTGCAGTATAAGATGTGGTAAAGCTCCTCTATGGCGATGTTGACATAGATGAACCAACCATCGATAGGGCCCACAGGGTTGGCAGAGGAGCCAGAGGGCCACGTTCGGTACTGACCCAATTCCACTACTACGCTTAAAAGGCAAAGATCTTTGAAAAACCTAGAATAGAAAGCCCAATAACCTATAATAATGCCACAATCACGATCTTTGAAGACCTATCCACGTTTACGCTGGCTAGACATTGAATGTGTGTTCCCCTCATGCAATGACTGAAGGCGAAAGGGGTGAGGTACCGCTGAGGGTTTCCTTTCTCGAATGCCTTTTTTTCGACACCAAAAGGACCGAAAAAAAGGGTCGAATTATTTTCATTTTATTTTTGGGGGTGGGAGGGTTCCTCCCAACCCCCTTTTTCTTTTTATAAAAAACTTTTTATGCATACTAAACTTAAAAAATATATAAATAAATAAATAAAAAAAGCATTCAACCGTTTTTTTTCAGTCCTTTTAGATTCGAAAAAAAGGATCGAATGCCCTTTTTTTCGATCCTTTGGCTGGACACCGGCTGACACGCTTGCTGATATGTCGATAGATTCCTCTACCTTAAAAAGATTGCTAGTGATCAGTGAATTTGCCTGCTCTAAGTTTGACTTGCTATTTCTCTAGGAGACCCACTCGTTGAGTGGCAGGGAACTGTGGCTGAAAGCTAAGACTATTGGGGCTCTCTATGTGGTGTTGGCTTCTACAAAATAAAAGAGGGTGGCAATATGAATCTCAAATCGTTTGGATTTCATAGTTGATAGGGAGCTCATGGACCCTTAGGGACTTTTTTTATTCCTCATTGGGCAAATACAAGATACCACAATGACCCTTGGCTCGGTAAATGGTCCAAATGAAGGATAAGCTTCATTCTGGGAAGTGGTTAAGGTGAAACTTCAGCTCTTTGTCGAAGGTCCTCTTGTAGTGGGTGGGAATTTCAACATAGTTTTCGACTCAACCAGGGATAGGAAGAGGATGGGAGAAGGGGGGGTCAACCCAACATAAAGATGGGGAATCCCGCAGATTTAACCAGATTAACCGGGAATTGAGGATCATAGATTCTGTAACTCTCCCTTACACCGTAGACTCCCTGTTGACATATTGCTCCCAAGCCCATTACTCCTTTTCAAGTATAGCCCTTATCCTGGCGGATGATGCACTGAACGGCTATATTATGGATACTCGTATTGTTTCTGTCCCTTGGTCAGATCACAACTTGGTCCAGGTGGTAATGGGTAATGGGTAAGGGGTGGCGTTCCCCAAAAAGGGGGAGGTGGAATATAATGACTCACTACTAAAGGACAAAGAGGTTGCCCAAGCCCTATTGGTGGACATCAATGAATACTTAAGCCTCAATGATGACAGGGAGGTGGGATCCCAAATGGTCTGGGAGGCCTTCAAAGCAACAATTAGAGGGATCCTAATTTGTATTGGAACACACAAGAAAAGCGAGAGGCTCTGGCAGGAGGAGGTTCTCAGGGCAAAGATATCAATGATACAGTTAGGTGGTGACCTGAATAAACATGACCCCAGCAAGGGCGAAATAACTTAAGGCATATAAGGCACTACTTAAAGCCTTATTGATACACGAGATGGAGAGAAACCTGGTGTTCCTAAAGCAAACATATTACAAAAAGGGGGATAAGGCGGGCAAGATCCTGGACTGGAGACTGAAAGAGAATCGTAGATCCAAAATGGTAGCAGCAATCCGTTCCCCCGGAGGGCCGATTCACTATGATATGGACAGCATCAGTGAAAAATGTAGGAGGTTCTATGCACAACTGTTAACATCGGAATACAAGGAGGAAGGGTCACATATTAGCCAATTTCTTGAGCCATTGCCAATGCCGGGAATAGCTAGGGATATGACTGACACGTTAGACTCTCCTATCTCTATTGAGATGATTCAGACAATTAAAAACATGAAGGGGGGCACAACACCAGAGGACGATGATTTCTCAGTCAGGTTTTACAAGATGAATTGCTCAGTACTAGCGCCATATCTGGTAAAGGTGTTTTATGAGGTCATAGTGGGGGACACATCTCCCAGACACCATGATGGGGGGCATTATATTCATCATCCATAAAGAGGGGAAGGACCCAACTTCTTGCTCTTCTTACCAACCCATATCCCTACTTAACACTGACATCAACATCTTAGCTAAAATTCTGGGAAACAGGCTAGAAGATATACTCCCATCTCTGGTCCATGGGGTTCAGGTGGGGTTTATTAGTGGAAGAAAGAGGTCAGATAACATCAGAAAAACTATCAACCTCATGTATTACTCGCAGACCTCTAATCTCAATGCCTGTCTGATTGCTATCGATTCAGAAAAGGCTTTCGACAGAGTTGAATGGCAATATATGAATATGATTGTAGAAAAGATGGGACTGGGGGCTGATTTTCATAAATAAGTAGCTGCTCTGTACAGAGCTCAATTTGCACGACTTCACGTAAACGGATACCTCTATGCACCATTTGCCCTAACCAGAGGAACCAGACAGGTTGTCCATTGTCACGCACTGACTATGGAACCCTTGGCAATATGCACATGAGAGCATCAGAGGATTAAGGAAATCAACTGGAGAGAAGTGGAGTTAGAATTGTCCCTGTTCGCAGATGACATATTGGGCTATTTTTAGGATGTACATACTTCCCTCCCAGAATTGCTATAATTGATTAACATATTCAGAACTTTTACTGGCCTAATGAACAACGTGTATAAATCAAGCATCTTGCCGGTGCTGACGAACGTTTGCAGTTTGGATATTAGGATTAGAGTTCTCGGAAAGCGGGTAGAGAATGTCGCAATTGGATACCTGGGCATACTCATACCAAGAGATCTATTTAAAATCTCTAAATTAAACTATGATCCACTACTCAAGACCATAAAGGGAGATGTGTGGAGATGGTGCCCGACAATACTGTAGTGGTATGGGCTAATGACAACAGTTAAAATGAACATATTACCCGTCTACTTATAGTGGAGATGGTGCCCGACAATACTGTAGTGGTATGGGCGAATGACAACAATTAAAATGAACATATTACCCGTCTACGTATACCTATTCTCAGTGCATTACATAGGATCAACAGTAGAAAATAAATAAATAAAAACAATAGACAAAAGTGCGGCCAGCTAGTGGCAAGTGCAGGGGTAAGTGCAGACTTCAAGTGTCAAGATCTGGAGGGGACTGTAGGAATACAGAAAACAGCCCCCAGGGGTTGCCCGGGAGGCAGTGCAGGTGTGCTGCTGGCGTCGAAGGGGGCCCGAGATCAGAGGGTAGCAGGTGACCAGAGCAGTTTCAGTCAGCAGGGGAGAGGATGAGAGAAAGCAAAAGCAAAGTGGAAGGTCTTGAGGAGCTTCCAGAACTGGAGATGGTTCTCCTCAAGTTTCAGGGATTAAGGGAGGCTGTTCCAGAGGGAGGCCCCAGGCAAAGAAAGAGATCTACCACCAACTCGTTGCTTGGAGAAGCGACTGACCCTGAAGGAGTTGGAAGCGGATGAGCGAAGAGCTTGAGAAGGAAGATATTTAGAAAGAGACAATTGGAGGTGTTGAGGCCGCAAGCCCCAGAAAGCCTTGTGGACAATGCAGAGGGTTTTGAACTTAATCCTCGCAGCCACTGGGAGCCGGTGCAGAGATTTCAGTCCTGGAGAGATACAATCGCTGGGCTTGAGGCCAAGGACAAGTCTCGCAGTCCTGTTCTGGATGAGTTGCAGAGGGTGGAGAGTAGAAGCAGGCAGATTTAGAAAGAGGCTGTTGCAGTAGTCCAGCTTAGAGAGAGCCAGAGCTCTGGAGACCGTGAGCTTCTGGGGGAAGGAGAGGAAGGGAAGAATACCTCTGAGGAGGTGCAGCTGGTGGTGTAACTTCTTAGAGACGTCAGAGATGTGAGGAGAGAAGGAGAGAGTGGAGTCAAAGATGACCCAGTGGTTTTTAGCCTCAAAGGTGGGAGAAGGAAGAGGGCCAAGAGAGCGACAGGAAAGGAGGGAGCAGAACGGAATGCACTTGCAACTTGAATCTGTCTGGTACACTCTCCTGCCAGGGTTTTTCTCATATGAATACTCTTGCAAATTGAATCTGCCTGATATACTCTCTTGCCAGGACTTGTCTCATAGATACACTGCTCAGACTTACAAATTTGATAGTCTTATATTTTTCTTATATTTATTCTGTTCTGTCTCTTTAAGATATATTGAGTCCTGTTCTTTCTCATATACTTCATTTACTTTTGTTGGCCTTTGTTATGGTTGCCGAATTGCCCCGGCGTCCCCGCTTCCCTTGAGTGTGGACTCACAGGCTCTCTGTGGCGTGCTTTGAGTCTCCCACGGCAAGCCTACAGAGGCTCTTCAGCATCCCGTTTCCTTTCTCCAGGTTAGCCACCTCTGCTTCATGGCGTCTGTGCCCCTCGCGGATCCCGCTCGCCTGCTCTGGGTTTCTCTGGGCTCAAGCAGCGTGGAGAATGCCATTCGGTACCTGTGTAAACCAGGAAGCCTTTCTTCTTCTTCTGGCACCCTTGGAGCGTACCTTCCCCTGCAGTCTGCTCTTCTCTGTCTCTTCTCTGAGCCGGTTGGCTCCACAGACCTTGCGCCAACCCAGTGGTCCCTCAGTTGGTACCGAGAGGGAAGGACTTCTCCAGCCAGTGTCTTCCTCTCATCAGCTGGTTCGTTGTTTTAAATGTCCTGGCACCAATTATGCGCTCATAAACATTAGAGCGCAGCTTGCGCTTCTGGGCTCCGGTAATCTTTATTACTCCGGCCCTCTTCCTCGTGTCAGTATTTGTTACTGGAAAAAGGGAACGGACATGAAATGTTTTATTGCTCATGACTTCCCCTTTGCCTCTCCCTGGCACTTCCCCCTCTCCCGTCCCTCTGCATTTGCACGATCTGAATGACGCAAGGCCTAGTAATATTGTTTGTCTTGTCCTCCTTCTGTCTTCCCCCTTGTCTTGTCACGCCTAGAAACACTTGTGTACAGGCACGTTATACGTTATAAATGACATATCATATCATGACTGCATGTTTTAAGTCAGCGTTACTATAAGTCATTCAAAAATGGGAGGATAAAGGGGGCGGATATTAGACTCTAATAGAACAGTGGGATATCGTACATGATCTAGTGTGCCTACCCTACTCCCCTGAGGGTTGTCTCCCCTCATGTGATCCTCCAACAAATAGCTGCAGGGTGTGGATCAGGAATCGTCTGCCTCAACGTGGCCACATGCGGGAAGGTCCCCCCATGCAAGCAGTGATGACATCACCAGATTCATTACAGTGGATTGCGGGTGTGCATACATTTATCCTGCCCATGTTGTTGGTGGTGGTGTGTACCATATGGGTGCGTACTATCCATGACTACCTACTACACAGGACAGGTGCATGCCAAATCTCAAAAATGTAGCAGACAATTTCGAGACATGCCTCCCCAAAACATTCTTTTTTGGGACTATGGAAAAACCAATTAAAAACAACTATTTTTCAATTTATTTTTACATGAGTGCTCATACAACTTCACCATCTATCGTATGTGGCCAGACCAGTTTTTTGTCAAATTTGGGGATTTTTCATGGACAAGGTTTGCATACCCACAATCTATTATTCAGTGGCCCTGAACTGGCAGTGAACCTACAGGGATGTCTACTGTGTGGAGCTGTTTAATGTGTGGCTTTCTTGAAATGGCCTATTCTACTTTCACATTTCAAGCAGAAGGTGTTTTTCACACTTTAAAAAAATCATCTTAACATTGATGTGTTTTCTAAATATACCCCAATGTCCCAACCACAAGGATGTCATACTATGCTACCCTAATGATTCTTATTGAGGTGAAATGTTATCTGGTTTTCTGTATCCTTAAGAGCTGTCTGCCTTGGGTTGATACAGCTAGTAATAAAATTGCAATGCCCTATAAGACAAAGGCAGTTTTCTACAGCAGAAATCATACTTTTGAGCTAATTTGCATGCCCACAATGCATTGCTCAGTGTGTCTGAACTGGAGGTGAGTGTTTAGGGATGGCTACTGGATGCTGCTGTGGCATGTGTAGCTTGGCTGAAATGGCCTATTCTACTCTCGCATTTCAGGTAGAAGGATATGTTGCATGCTTTTTAAACCCACCATAAAATGGATAGATAATGATAAGTTATAGAGGAAAACATTTCCCGTTTCTTGCGTAAATTGCCATTTAACCATAAGTATACTGGAGCTAATACTTGTTTTGTATTTGTGTCAAATATTTGTACTGTTTTTCATGACATGAGAGTAAAAGAACGAGAGCTCAATGGAGTATGGGAATTAATGTATTGCAATTTTGCTGCATACTATGGAATTCTGTCATAGTATTGGGTATCACACACATGATTGATGTATACTATTATTTTATATGAGTTTGGAAAATAAAACCTCTATTTTTGTAGTTGATTTTATGTTCGGGTGTTTAACGCGTGCAGGAATTAGGTAGATCTTGTCTGAGCTCTAAGTGCAAGGACAATTGGGGCCTATGTTACTAAAGATGTTTACTAAAGATGTAATCATAACTATACTGCTACTGTTGCAGTAGCATACTATTTTGCAATAGCGGCACTATAGTGAAGGTTGTATGACATATGATGATGGCTATATACCATTGAAGAAAACGGCTGTAGTTGCCATTGTACCAATACTTTGTGTTTGTGCAATGTCCTCTAACTTGACTAATGTTGTTAATCTATTCCTTGTCTTGAATTTTCTTTCCAAACAGGTAGTCATTCGTAGACTTCCTCCCAGCATTACTAAAGAGCAACTGGAAGAGCAGTTACACCCTTTACCTGCTCATGATTACTTTGAGTTTTGCGCCGCTGATCCCAGGTGAGGAGACTCATCACATCTGCTCAGAGAAAATTACAGATATTGCCTTGCATTTGCTAACCGAACAAGATACGGTTAGTCAACTGCGTGAGAATGTCAGACTATTTTACTTCTGTGCCTAAGAATTGAAATCACAATGAATCAGAGGGAGGCTCCTCTCAGTGATTGGCTAGCTGACTGCTGGGCCATGGGATGAGCCCTTGTTGCTCCTCCAACCCCTCCAAAGGTGATACTTCTTGTACCTGACTGGCTGCAGACTGGGGAATGCCCCTTGCTGGCTCAATACATGTGGTGGGGGTGCTCTGTACTACTGGGATTCCTGAATAGTTGCAGGGCTCTTGATTGATGTAGCATTGGAGTGTTCATGGTGCCCTGCTGCAGCATTAACCCTGAGACTTGCATATGCAGACAGAACTACATTTTCCCTTGGGGGCTGTTAAGACGGTACCTGTTATGGGGCTCTGTATGTTTGTACCTCTCTTAAACAATGTATACTGTGTGTGATAGAGCCAGTTTGATGAGCCCAAATCTCCCCACTGTATTAAGAAAGGTGTCATAGATGCTGTAGAACAAATGTGGATCTTGTGTTTGTACCCATGCTGTGTCTGAGCCACTGCTATGTTTTGTAGGTTTCATTTAGAATGAATTGGACATTTTTTATAACCTTGTATCAGGGGTCCTCTGATCCCACCGTATAAAATAGTAATCCAAAAAGGAACACACACCGGGCAAGAATGAACACTGTTTATTACAGATGGGCAAGCACAAATCAATCAGAACAGTGGACTGGAACTGAAGGTTGAGAGCTGACATCTTGGCATACAGCGGACATTAGTTCTATACTTGGAATACAAAGGTCACAGCATTAGAAACAGTTGCAGCTCAAATGTTCATACTTTCCAATGTTCCCATGAAGCTCATTGGCTATACTGCGTCATATCCTTACTGCAAAGTGTATTTTAGTAAAACGTGATTGGAGCAATCAGGTCAACAGTACCCCAAAACATGGCCTCACCATGTGGCGCCACATCGTTTCTCACACCTCCCAGAAACTATTTGGAATTAGTAAATTAACATTTGTGCTGACCACTGGGACTTTATTATTCTGCCATTGGTCAGCACCATTGCGGAAAAGGAACACGAGACACCCTGCTTCTGGTGGGAAGGGAGACATTCACACAGCACCTGCTGAATAACGGCCTTCGCAGACCTTATGCTGGATACTCTGAAGGCTGGCCACCTCCCAGTAACATAGAAACGCACTGTCTGATTGGTCCTCCCGGGCATGCCATTCTGTGCAGCTTCCCCGTTTCTATATCCACCTGCCAAAAGGCCCTTGTGGCTAGGTGAACGGTTCTCTGGCTCTGCGCCACTTCTCCTCTACCACTGAGTGCCCGTGGGATTGGCTTGCCGCCCCATCATTATATCACGAGTGCTGTCTCAGCTACTTTGATCTGCCCATGACACGCAGCCTGAGCTTCGTCTCCCCTCTCCCGAATCTGGATGTGTTCATTATGTGTTCAAGGCAGGTTTCCCGGGCGAGGCCCAACCTGGGGGTCTCTTTGCTGAGTGTGTTTACGCAGGATTTTCCCTATCTCATGGTAATCTACATTGGCTCCCTGGCCCGATGGCATACACAGTGCACCCCTGCCCCCGTATTTCCCTGCAAGGCCTTCATTCAAGGCTTAACTACAGTTCGTTTGTGTGCCGTTTCGTCACCCTAGAAGGTGCCCTATCCCTTCTTGCTTACTCCCGCAGGTGGTAGGTACGCCCCACCCCTATCTGGTGCTGGAGTAGCACCTTTTATCCATTCCCGACTTCAATCGATCATTCGATCGACATCTCTTTCGCAGTCATTTCGATGCCCCTCTACTTGTGCACCCATACACTTGTGACCCTGTTCATGCCCCCTCCTCTTAGTACCGTTCAAGGTATTCTCCAAACACTAATATCTTCTTTACCTTCTGGTGAGCATTCGGCCCAAAGTCCGTCCTAGTTCTCTAAATTAGGTGGTGGTGCTCTTCATCATTCTCACTCTCATTCACACTTGGTGGCTCCTCATCTAACTCTTTATCATGCTGAATGTTATTTTCTGTCATTATGTATCCTGCTTTTCTTCTGTGACATTGGCACTGCCCGATAACCCACCGACCGACAAGGATAGCAACAATCATCACGACGAGCATAGGGGCAGTTATTTTGAACATCCCTCCCAGCCATTCTAGAACCCTGGCAAATAAAGAATCGAGCCAGGTGTTTGACGTGGTATTGTGCGTCTCTTGTATCATCCTTTCATGTATCGTTCGTGTCTCCTGCAGAGCTTCCGTGAGTGTCCTATTGGCAGTATCATTTGCCGATATTGCTGTGCAGCATGTACTTCCGATCTTGCGGCACACGCAGCCCTCCATTGCAGTCATATGGTCCAACAAGTACTGATTCTGCAAGGCCATCAGACGTAGGGCCCAAAACTCTTCTTGCACTGCATTCAGTCTTTTTTCATTAGCATTAGCCAATTGGAACAGCTCGTAACATGTAATTTGAAGCTACTTTGTATTAGAGGCTATTTGCACCCTGGGAAGCAGGAGCGAGCTAAAGAACACTGACACCTTGTTAAAGAGTCTCAAATGTGGTGGAATTGCATTCAGGCTCTGTGTGGATTCTGCTGAGACGTAATTACTTGCTCTCTTCTTCCTCCTTGTTATCTACAGCTGTTCGCTTTGTATTTCAATTGACGCTTTTGTTTTATGCTTCAATGTCTGTGTGGATAGTTCGTTGAATGGCATTAACTCTGAACGAGGCACCACCAATGTAGGGCTTTGGAGGGTCACGAGTGCACATACTCCTCCCCAACCTGGTGGTAGCTAGATGTACGCTCCTGTGTCACAGGCCCACCATACGTCCATCACTGCCGCTGTCCCTTTTTGCAAAACCGCAATGCTCATCTTCGTCCTGCAGCCGGTGTTCATCCCCAATGCCACCGTTCTGTTTGCTCTGAAACACAAAGAGTATTGTGTGAGCGGTTTTATGTAAATGGGCGATGTTTTTCATCTAAAGAAATTTAAAAAGAAAGAGGATCCAAAATTGGGAACCCTCCCATCCCTTGCACACTGTCTACAATCCACCTAAAAGGTGGTTGTCATAGGGAAAGGTTCACATAGGTGTACATAGGTATATACATGAATTCAATAGTTACTGTTAAGAATGTAAAATCACAAAAATATATATTCTGAGAACACAGACTGTGTAAAATACACGAGAATTTTAATCACATTATAAATGTGACAACAAGCAAACACATATTTCTCTAGTTCAATACACAATGGCTTTACGCGTTTCAAGGGTGATCCCTCTTCATCAGAAGCCTAGATTGAACTGTTGATGGTTGATGGTAGATATCGTTGAAAAGAGAAAAGAACAGAAGATTTTTTGTTATCATGAGTAACCTAGAATTCATGCTCTGATACAGAAGATTAATTATCAGAATATTGAATCGGGGTTATTATATATGAAAACAAAAGCCTCAACCGTTTACAGGTTATAAACATTGCAGTAAAGAGTGTATATGTTGAGGGAGGTCATTTATAATCATTAAGACACATTCGCAAATGGCAAATCTAAAGACAATGCAAATGCCAAAGCCCTCATTGCTCACTTGGGTTTGTAAATCAAGTAAAAAAACAAACAAATTATGGTTCAGTAAGAAAAGTAAGTGAAGAAATCTCCACTAAAAGTTTAGCTCATCGGGATCCACTGGTGTATTGATAATTATAGAGATCTCGACCTAGAAAGTTTAGAAACTACATGCAGTATGTGTATCCATCAGGGGTTATAACTGCTGTACATATGGAAAGACCTAAAAAAACATGATGTGCACAAGAAGTACACTGGGCTGTGAAATCACTAGTAACCAAAGCTGATGGTTACTCACCTAAGTATGCAGAAAAACCTGTGTAATTGTAAAGAACAAGCTCCAGGAAGTCTCAAGGTTAAGCGTCATTCCATAGACAGCGGCCTGGTACAGATCAGTACCTAGCAAGAAAGAGATTAGATGAAAGGTTTTTAATCTAGGTGAAACTAAATGGTAGTGAATAAATAGCATGCCACATTTGTATATAGTTCAAGCCTAACTCTAATTCCACAAGTAGATGTGCAAATCTATCAACTCCTTCTCATGACATGCGCAAATTAAACAAAGGTTATCTCATAGATATGAGAGAATATGGAAATATCTCAAGCTCGGGTCCCTGTCGGGAAACAAGAGGATGTTAGACATAGAAGCCTATATCCCAACCGTATCAGATATATCAACAAAATTATTGAGTGTACCTTCAAACAATTCCAAGTTAATTTCACGGGTTGCTATGAACCCTGTCTAAGGTGATTTATAAGTAGTCTGTAGGGACGCCATGGACTTAGCCCTCTGATAGAAGCGTGCAACATGCCATGCCTGGTTATAAAGCTATTCAGAAAAAATAGAGAGAAGGTACAATGAGAAGTGAAGCAAGTATATATCTTACTTTTACCTATACCTAACTATTCAGTAACCAAAAATGTCAATACGTATCTGCTTACCTACAGAAGAGCAGCTGTAAATGGGCACCAAACACACAGCCAGCAGTACAGAAGCCGCTGTCATGGAGACCGTCCAACGCGGTCAGAAAAGAACGCTGTCATGGAGATAGAACAACATGGTTCATGAAGCAAACACGAGACTCTGATGCCCATAATGTGGGATGTAGATTAGCTGTAAATCCGAAGTGAAGGAACATTGGTGCTAATGTTATACAGAAAAGGCTTCCACTCTGACTGATATTAGACAAACTAAGTGAGTCATACATCTGCAGATCCGATATAAGAATCGAACCGCGACGGGACTATGCCTCAAGCGTCCTTGGATATGGTAACTAGGGATTCCAAAGGTGCCACGTACACGGCCTAGAGTGGTGTCAAATACATAGAAACAGAAAGTGGACTAAACATTGCCGGTATCCAAAAAGGTAGGCCATCCTATAATGCAATAAAGATGAGTTGAGAGTACACATTTAAAAGAGGCTGAGGGGACAAATGTTCTGAACATCGCTGTCCGCAGTGGGTGAAACCGAAGATATACACTGAAATATATCAGCTGTCAAGAGACAGAACAAAAAGGATGAATTACAAGGATAAATAATTCTAGTGCTCTCTGCAACAGACGAAAGAATGTAACGGCATAAATCACCCACTGGTATATGTTCAATGACAATACCTGTAGATACTGCAATAAGTCCCTAAAACATGGGCAATTAAATCAAGAAAAATATGTACAGCAGATATAAAATCCCCATTAATAAATGTTACTGCTTTGTACATTAATTAAAAAATGTCTGGAGACCTCGAAAAAGGCACAGTGTATTGTATTTATATTAGCGCAAGTGGAAAAACGTAAAGATCAAGGAGGGCTTTGTAACATTATTGACATACAAGATACAGACACATGTCTGTGATGCATAGTATTGCATAGTAACGGAAGACAGTTTTAGAAGATCCCTTGTTCACAATGTTCTAAAAACGCAATACTCTAAGGGAGGCCACTTTTCAAACATGATTACAATGCGTTTCATATTTTAACATCCATATATCAAGCAGAAGCAATTATTTGACATTCCAAAGCAATTATTTGACATCTTCCAAAGATAGTAGTCATATGAGATATTTTAACAGGTTCAAACATTAGATGATATGTTGATCTGAAACAAAGTGGCTGTTATTTACAATCTATACACAAACTAAATGCACCATTGAGGAATTATCCAAGTCACTAACATCAATAGACACTGAGATAACCGCTTTGAAAACCCAGTTATCAGAATTTAAATCAACACAGGAGTTAAATCAACTCTTAGAAGACATCAACCACAAACTAAGTGGATATAAATCCGACATCGAACAGAGGAAGTTGAGAAAGTTTAAAAGGGATGCGTTTGACTATTTAAAAAGATATTGTTTATAACTGGCAAGAATATTATGAACATCGGAATCAAAATAGGAATAGACCTCACAATCCAAACACACTCAACTCTGGCAGTGACAGCAGCCGTGGAAGCATAGGAGAACCCATTAGGCAAGACAGGACACAACAACAGCCCACCAATCATGTCTGCATCAAGACCAGTTGAATCACATCTGGGAGGATCAAAGGACATAACAGGAGTTTTTTTAGGTTTGCGGGACAAACAAAAAGAAAACCCCAAAAAGGAAAGAACAAGTGATTGAGAACCTCATGGTTAACATCTCAAGCAAATCATTGACAAGTGGGCAACTTAATATATTAAACCGGGGACTTTCCTTTGTACCCACAAGTAACACCTCACTTTTTGAAGAGAAAATCTGCCTTCATAGACTTCTGAGAAAACTAATATTGAAGATCTTCTTTGAGACCGATATGGATGAGCAAGTCACTACCCAAATGGATGACAACCTAGAGATGAGCCCTAAAAGTTCATTCGATCCTCTCATTCAAAACATTATCCTTTATTTATTTGAAAAAGAGTGTCCTGAGTGATCTAAAACGGATTAACTACCAAAGAAACACCCCCGCCAACATAAGAAATAATCAACTCGAACATGTAGAACTATTGGCCAGAGATGAGGACTTGACAATCAAACCTGCTGATAAAGGAGGCGCCATCGTTGTAATGGACTCATCATATTACATTCATAAATGTTTGGAACTCATCGATGATGAGACCACGTACTCTAAACTTGATCATGATCCCCTATACAGAAAATTAAAACTATCATTGAAATAACTGTTGACAATGCAAGAGAAAATGGTTGGATTAGCGACAAAACCAGTCAATTTCTAATAAATAAATACCCGATCGCATCTGTCTTGTATGGTTTGCCCAAACTGCACCAGAACCCTTTAAATTCACCACTGCGACCAATTGTTGCTGGCCCAGATAGTGTGTTTGACACACTGGCCATATACTTGGATCGACTGCTTCAACCACTGATACAAGCAATTGCCACATACTTGAAAGATACAACAGACCTTTTGAACTGCTTACAGGACATAAGAGCTCTCAGTGATGAGTGTATTATATTCAGTATCGACGTTTGTAGTCTTTATACATCAATCCCACATGATGAAGGTATTCAGGCTGTCTTATGGCTACTCTCTAATTCATCAGAGATCAAAGGAAACCCTGAGTTTGCTGTTGAATTATTGGACTTGATTCTTAATAACAGCTACTTCCGCTTCCAGCCAAATACTATGGTCAAATGGTAGGAACATACATGGGGTCAGCGATGGCCTCTGTGTACGCTAACACCTATATGTACCATTTTGAGAAGAAATATGTACTGGATCATCAGCACTGGTCACCAGTTACTCACCTGGAAACATTATATTGATGACATAATTGGGATTTGGTGTGGCGCAAGAACTGAATAAGACCTATTTTTTGACTATCTGAATAAAGTACACCACAAAATAAAATTCACAATGGAAGTAGGAGCACCATCTCTACATTTCCTTGATGTAGAACTAATTATCCATGAAAGACAGATTGCCACCACGATCTACCATAAACCAACTGACGTAAACAACTTGTTACATTATGCGAGTTTCCACCCTAAACCCATGCTGAGAAGTCTGATGCTGCAGCTTGAAAGGATTATTTCAGACCCAGCAGGTTTGGACTTAGAATGCTCCAATCTTATAGACTGCTTTGAAACAAGGGGATACCCGGAGGAGACATTAGAAACAGCAGTGGAAATATCAACCAAACTGGGTAGGGAACAACTCCTCACACCCAAGGTGAAATATAAATAAATCTACACCTCTTCTCTATATTTCTAAATATTCACGCTAGAGCTTCCAAACGAGCAGAATTATTAGAAAAACTGGGGCCTACTACACAACGACCCAGAGTTAGTCGAGTTATTTCCAAAGGCGACTATGATGGCCTTTAAAAGAGGACACAACTTGAAAGATAGATTAGTCAGAGCCCAAAGACAAAGTTTTAAAAAAATATATATTTTTATTTTATTGATAATACTCCAAACAATACAAACATTGAGGACATCCACATATACGCTTCACAATATTGTGTTACAAGTTAGACGTGTCGGTCCTCCCCCCCCACCCCAGAACTCGAGCCCCTGCTTCCATGTCACTGTATTATTTATCTCCAGGCGTGTCTACTTCAGTTATCTCTCCCGTATCATCCTCACTATGGTCGGCCTGGGAGGGTCCCACCATCGAGGCCACTAGTTGTCTTCATGCTATTAGAGGCCCCACCTGCTGACTGCTTCATACCAAGCAGTCGTTTCTGCCTCTGCCCACTTCATCAGGTCCGCCCACCACATCTCAATTCTAGTTCGTTGGGCTGCTTTCCAGCACGTTGCAATTCTCTGTTTAGCCAGGATGTAGGCCAGATCTTTCATCTTGCTGATGTGCTTCAGGTTGCATGGTCTGGTAAATCCCCCCCAGCTTGCACGCCCAGGCTAACTCTACCTCCAGCATGATCCCTTTTTCCCCTAGGCGCATCTCCAGATCTGTCTAAAACCTACCCACCTCCGGGCAAGCCCAAAACATGTGTAACATCCCAGCTTCCGCCTCCCCACAACGTGGGCATTTCTGTGCCACCGGGCCTCCAAACCTGGCAATCTTCCGGGGGGTCATGTATGCCCTATGAGTAACATACAACTGGATCTGCTGAAACCTCGCATTTCGGGATACCTTCTTATGATATCTTTGAGCTCTATCCCATTGCCCATCCGACATGGGTTCTCCCACCTCCTCCTCCCAGTCTCGCCTCAGTTGAATCAGCTCCTTTCCCACCCTAGTCCCCAACAACTCATACAGACGGGATATTTCGTGCCCACCCTCCAAAACATCATACATCGTCTCAGTGGTTGCATCAGGTTGTTCCGCAAGCACTGCCTCCTGCCACCTTTCTCGCACTCGTTTAATGATTCTAATGTAGGTAATGTGTTGGTATTTATGCACCCCGGTGTCCTCAATCAATCTCTGAAAGTCTAGTGCCACCCCTTCCTGCTATATATTTCCCAGGGTCGCCAAGCCCATCGGTTCCCAGCATCTGCGGATCCCTTGCCAAAGACAAACAGTTGTTACTAAAAACAAGAAAGAAGGGTACCTTTCCCTGCTTATAGAGTCTTAAAGCAGCACACAGTCAATGATAACTTCCCATCAGGTGACTCTTTTCTCTTGCCTTTCCGTTGTGCTGCTATTGTCTCTGCGGATGTCAGAAATGTGGATCCATGCCCTCCTTTCTTTGATCTTCAACGTCATCAGGGGTTGCGTACACACCTTCATATGGGCTGCAAACCTGGGCTCCTTCCACCTTCTTACAACATTGCGGATGAGAACTCTGTCTATGGGATAGACGGACTGTGCTTGCGGAAAGTTCTCCTCCCGGTGGGCACTTGTGCACTCTTCAGCGTTGGTCTGCCGACATGTAGGTCACTGGACCGGTCATGGAGATGTAGTGGAGCACATTTGTAATTTCTATTAAGTAATTTTTCATTTCATTGCTGAGGATCTCTGAGCTAGGGTTAGCATCCGTAATTGAACATGTAGGAGTGACAGGTGCATGCACCCTCCTACCCGTTACAATTTCATGCAGAGTCAAATGTGATCCGCACCAGGTGAGTTGCGAAGAGCAAAAAGCACCAATAAGAGGCAATAAAGTCAATTTTGGCATAATGACGATGTTTGCTTCGCCAAGCGTGCTTTCTCGTTTGCTTGCAGTCGGTACACTGTGCAAAGTTTATGTTTTATCCCAAGAGGCAAGTTACCTCTGTAAATAGTTTGCTGGCGGAATGTTGGCCTTATTTCGTCACACATCCCCCATCTTGGAAACACCTCCCTCACCAAGAATTTGGCTGCTGATTTCACGTCATTTTTTGCACAGGGTCCCGCCTCAAGCCAACGTGAGGATGGACAGACAACAGTGATCATGTACCTATAAGAGGCACATCTGTCTTGCATGTCGACATAGTCGATATGCTAGTGCCAGAAGGGCCCTTCCGGCCGAGGTATTGTTCCCCTAATGGTTTTCACAGTATGGCCAGACAGAAATTGTTGACAGGTTATACAGTTTCCCATGAACTCTGCCACTCTCTCATGCAAATTTGGCACATACCACCCTTGATTTATTTCTGCCGCTATATTTTCTTTGGATAAATGGGTGGGGAAGTGCAGCTGTTCTAGTGCTATACTTGGCAATAGTTTGGGCATTACAGGCTTTCCTGTGCTATTCTGCCTCCAGATTGGGTCGATTTGTTGAGAGCGAGCACCCACGCTGTATCCATAGATCCTTTTCTTCTTTTGGGGCCTCTACTTGCAGCTCTATCATTTGGACAATGGGTATTGTGCTAAAACTCTCCCCTATTTCTTCCTCTCGACCCATCTTTCTTTCTGCTACGGTAAGTTGTGTTCTTTCCTTTTCCTCTGGGTACCACCTTATGCTCCCTTCTGATAAGTAGGCTTCTTCATGCTCTTGTTTTCCTGTGTGCCTCAATTAGTTGTCCAAGCAGCTCTGCGTGTTGGTATACAGTGATTTTACCGAAAATGTAATAACGAATGCATTTTACAACTAAACATTATTAATGGAAAAACAACACTTTTTTTTAATAAAAAATGTATGTGTGGCTGGTAATGGGGTAAAAACGGGTGCAGAAGGGGTTGGGGTGGGGTTACAAACATAGAGAAATGGGGGGTTGGGCGGGACACCCTCACATTAAAAAAAAAAAAAGAAAATTCAATGTTTTTTCAGTAAAAATGTTCAGTTGAAGTATTCGTCCTAACATTTTTCGATTAGAGCACATGAAACCCTGCGTGTTGCACTGGGGACCCGTCACTTCTCCTGAACCCCCTTCTTTCCCATCATGCCAATCCTTAATGTATTGTTGATGAAACATAGGCAGAGTCAGAGAATATATTATCTGCATGTCCTTCCTTCAAATTTAGTGCACTGATCATAGCTACCAACTCTGTCACCTTTGCTAAGTAATGTGATGGTAATCGACTTTGGGACGCGAATACATATTCCCCATTCCTGTAACATACTACCACTGCACGAATATGTCTCCTCCCAGTATCAGGGTCTATACTTGATGACCCGTCAGTATAAACCATGTCTGCCCCTTCTATCTCTCCTTCTTTAATCTGTGTGTTCCCTTCGATTCTGTCCATGTGCATGTAGTCCCTTTCTTCCACCGGTTCTGTTAGGTATGTTGCTGGGTTTACTACACGGCATCTCACTACCTCAATGGCTGGGTTGCTCTGTATAACTTCATAACCTGATGCTCTCTGTGTTGTTAGTGTGCTTTTGGATTTTTCCAGGATGGCAAATGAGTGCTCCACGTACAGTACTACGGGGTACCTCATAGTGATTGTATCTGCCTTCTCTATGGCAAACACTGCAGCCGCGAATGCTTGTTCACACGGGAAGCGTCCCTGCATCACTGGGTCTAGAGTACCACTCATCACTGAGCCATCTGAATGTGAGTACAGATAGCATTTTTTGCTGTAGTTTGGGGTGGCCAGCACTGGCACGTGGGACAGTGCGTCCTTTAGCTCTGTGAAGCTCTCATTCATTTCCGATGACCATTTTAATTCCCTCTTATCTTTTACAGCTTTTATGAGGCCCTGCAATAGGGGTTTTCTGTATGTGGAATAATCAAACACCCATTCCCTGCAATAGTTGCATAGTCCCAGGAACCTCTGCATTTCTTTCACTGTGTGTGGATGTGTGCTGGAGTGAATTGCTTGTACCCTTTCTGGGGTTATTCTAAGCCCCTCGATTGATATTATCTGTCCCAGGTACACAACCTCTTCCTGAAAATATTGCAATTTTGCTTTGTCCACCTTCTACCCCTTGTCTACTAGAAGTGTTAGAAGGTTCGCCGAATCTGCTCTGCACTCTTCCTCTGTCTCACTGCATATCAGCAAATCGTCAACATACTGGATCACTGTGCTGGCATGTGTAAGTTACTCAGGTCCATTTGGATCTCTCAATTAAAAATGCTAGGTGACTCACAGTACCCTTGGGACAGCCTACAGTGCTCAAATCTGGTTCCCCAAAACTTAAACGCTGTCGCGTATCTTGAACTTGGGTGCACTGGGTGCAATAGAATGGAGAAGAAGGCATTCTTCGAGTGTAGCACACATGGCGCCCGTTGGCCTCAGTTCCGTTTTTCTGCGACAGCATTTGCTTCGACAACGAAATTTTGCGTGCCTCGTTTGTGATGGTTTCTTTTGACAAATTCTTTGATGTGTCTTAATCTTTGACTCCATCGACACCGAAGACCGACTTTCAAAAATTCTGAGACTGTGGGTCCAAGATGTCTCTTACTGACCTGCACTGTCTGCTTGTGGTGCCTCGGGGAGGACCATGACACATCCAGTTGTTCCAAGTGCCAGTCCATGATGGGAAAGGCCTTGAGGGAGCAGAAGGGGAAACTCCAGGTAGGGAAAAATCCCCAAATCCCCCAAGACCCGACCCGCTAGGCCTTTGACCGATGAGTCGAGAGGCGACTCTTCTCGGAGCAAGAAGGCAAAGCGCTCTAGGTCCAGGAGTTTCCTCTTCGTCATCTTTTAAGAATTCAAAGAGAAGGCAACGGAGGTCGCCTTCGTCAACTACTTTGTCCGATGTCTCCCCTGAAAGGGTTGCTTGTCCCACAAAAAAATCTACCTCAGCTGAATGGGAAGCTTTCCGAAAGAAAATGTTGAAAATCTTCGAAAAAAGCGAGGTCATGCTTCTACCGAGCCTTCAAAGCAAGCTGGTAAGGATAGGTCTGCACGAAATCATGCACGCCCTTGAGCCCGGAAAAACGGCTTGACAAACATCGGGAGCCCTCAAGGTCTTCGAGGCTTTCATCTGATGATAAGCGCAAAGAAAAGTTGAGGTCGAGGTCCTCGACACCAGCGAGACCTCGGACGCCAGCTGTGTCTTCAACCTGTCAGGCTCTCTACGCCGACGTCAACGTTGAAACCTTCTAAACCAGCTGCGCCACATACGCCGGCTGTCCCTTCGAAGTCGAGTGCCCCTTCTATGTCGGCGCCAGTAAAGTCTTTGACGTCACTGAAGCCTATACCTTCCATACCTGAAAAAATGTATACTCCTCTTCTCAAATAAATGCACCAAATTTGCTGAATAACAGCACATCCTTGGCTCTATCTCTTCATGAAGCCGAATTATCTACATATTTGATGAACTGATATGACAACCTAGAATCATAAATTGCACCTAGCAAGACATAGAGCGCCTAAGGGCCAACTCCAGGGGTATAACCAAGATACTCTGCCCGACGGTCACACATCAAACAAGGGATGATATATGACAAAAGGGAACGATAGTCACGCGATCAATAACTACCGATTTCATTAAGTAGGATGTCTGTTCACCACATCTTAAAACTGTGTAGGACCCACCAGTACACTCTCTGTGCATTGCCCTTGGGCAAAGAACAAGAGAGTTTGGGTCCCACCACCGTGGATAACTTCCTAGACATGCCGGGATATGATACATAACAAGTTTAAAACCCTGGTTCCCGTATGTCATGCAGGAAACTTCTAGACACACGTAACAATCTGCATAATGGTTCCCAACACTAACAAGGAAAACCATACTGGTGATTTACACAAACTACACTGGTGACTCATAAAAGAATCCATCAATATTTCATCCAGCATTATGATTGTTTAGGTGCGACCAATAAGTGAAGCGCTTATTGGTTCAGTTTGACCCAAATTGGCACAAATTAGCTTCATTTCCCATCTACCATGTAGTTTAGAAAATGGCTGACTGCACAGGCAGGCACCTGTAACAAAAACAGAAGATGTCTTGTACATGGCATTAGCACGTCTGCTAGCAACCACATTGTTGTACGGGAGCGCGATTCAGACCGCTGCATCCCAACACGCTGGCAAGAGTCACCCACACTTAGGGTAAACCAAAACGACACATTTGTGCCGTAGTATGCCAATAAGATTAATACGGCGACGTGGTCCACGGAACTATTCCGGGACCCTTTTTTTTTTTACAACCTTGCTGTTCACGAGATGACAAAAAAAGTAAAGTGTTGTTATTCTCACACTGAAAGTAATGCTGCAGCTGCGCATACAGTACAGGCTGCGGAATTGTCTCCGGGACCGGCAGGTGCATTTTTACAGAATCCGTGGTGAAAGATATGATCTCTGATAAAGTATATGTAACTGTCACCATTTGGAATAGAACTCCAAAACTAGACGCAGCACGGGATCCCGGGACACAGGACCCTACTTGCACTCAACTTTTAAGATTCAGCCCACACTAGCGGTGATGGAATTGTAGGCGTCTGAGCCTGCTTTTTCAGCACATCGGTGTGCAACATGATTTAACTCAGTAATGCGACAACTTCAACTAATGAAGTGAATACAAAACCGCAATAATGCACTAAAGAATCACTTGCCATTTCACCCTTTCTTTAGGGGATCCAGCCGTGGATTACTACATTCGTAACATGTCTCATCGAGAATAGAGATCTGGAATGTACCAGTAAACACCATCCAGATGGATTTCTATGACATCTGGGCTGAAGGTAACTTTCAAAATATAGAACACTGCTATCACCATTAATTGTGTTATACTGTGGGAACTATTCAAGAGATATCAAAAAGATGAGAAAACAAGTGGGGGTGTGGACGCCCATGGGTCCCCCGACAGAGCATCATTAGATCTAGAGGATTTTGCCCAAGGTTTATCGCAACTTGCATGTGAAAGAAATATATGTTCACCGGACCAAGGCCAAAAAAGTATTTTTGAAATGTTTCCCCTAGGTTGGATGTGGTAACCACCGCCACATCTGATAGACAAGGCGATCGCACCAGATGCACTGAAACTATACGTTCTGATGAAGATGACTAAAGTCAGCACAATATTGAAACCGGTTGACCACCTGGAAGGACGAGATCCCTGAAGAAACACGGGATACGGGACTCAATCGACTAAATTGTAGTGGAGAACATACTTTCTCCTTCCTCCCCCATTGGGTATCTAAAAAACTAAAAAGAAAAAAACATTTAGAAATAGGGATCCTAGCCTATATGTAATAGGAGGTCCCATGAAACACAACGTTTTGGTAAACGAATATATATGTATTTCTTACATTCTGATTGACAGTGATTGGTTCATATATATAGATTTTTTATCGCTGGGCTGAACAATGCATTACCACTCAGTCTGCATACCATGTACACACTTCCTGGAAGGTGAATAAAATAATTATATGGTCCCTGTGCCCTAAGGAAATACTTCCTCCACGAAATGTCCATCGAAGCAAAATAGACTTGGTTCAGCTCCTCTTTTTAGCTAATGAGAAGCGCTCACAGCTATCTTCTCTCCTTTGCTATTAGATAGGCGGCTCACCACCTCTGACCTAGGGACAGGGATTCCGTACAGGGAAAGGGTGTTCTTCTGCCTAGGGACTCTGGTAGCATACACATTAATTGTAAAGAAAAGTAACATTACAAAGAACTGTTTTTCTCCTATAAAGCGTTTTTGTGTGATATAACGGATACTTTAGCTAACACTCAAGGCCATTTCTTATCCTCAATCAGGTGCCCTGATTGTCTTTGTGTACTCCTCTTCCCAGAAAGGAGTATTTCAAATCACTAACTTCAATTTATGAAGATGAGGAACGCTCTGATGAGGAAGATGCGCCCTTTGTGTTGTAATATGGGACACCCAATGTTCCAAAGTGTCCGATATCAGAAGAGTCCAGAATTAAGGACTTATATGATAATTTACAGTCTGCGAGTGGAGTAGATACTTCACCCCAACTGGAGTTTGGAGGACCTGAGCCTTGCGAACATGCTGACGCTTCATACAGACAACTCATGTCCAGAGTTGTAGAGTTCATGGGATGGAGCAGGCCACCACTCCCTTATGAACTGTTACGCTCACCTGGTATCCACGGGGATGCCCTTATGCCCTAGTTGCCGGATTCACCCTGGACATTCCCAATTCTGGATGATGCCTTCTGTGGCGGTCGGGCCTGAAAACACAGGAGGACTGGACTTAGGAACAGACTTCATTTCCTCCCACCAGCCCCCTGGACTCGACCTGATGGCCCACTCCTCACCTTGTTATGATGTCTGGCGTGCTCTCCGTCCAGCCTTCTGTGCATGGGCGCGTAGTCTTCTGCGGGTTGAAGCAACCGAGTTATCTTCACTTGTGCTAACCCATTCAAGTGTCTTTAAGGAGGTAAGTGTGATTATAGCAGTCTTTAAATGTCCTTGCTAATAATGTGTTTTCTTGTTTGTTTCCCCTTAGGTGCATGGAGGTTCGGTGGGTGCGCTACTTGGATCAGGCTCCTGCCAGGATGATGGACGCAGGAGCGTATGATGGATGGTAGGTTAAGCGCGAGGTGCTGCGCGGTAATGTCTTTCCTTGCTAAACTGTATTCTTTATTCCTTTTCAGGTCGCGATGGTCTTTCTGGGCGTGTGAAGATTTCCGGAGCGGAACCAGTCAAGAAATGCCCAGCCAGGTGAGGATTTTGTGATTACTGCCGTGAACGCCGTGAGTAACCTGTTTAACGTTGTCCTTCTTTCTCTCTCCCTCCAGGTGCTTCGTTCCAGTGCGAGCGTGGTATCCTGATGATGCTGCCAACGGGATGGAAGACCGCGAGCAGCAGGAATCGACGGATGGAAAGTTGCAGGTAAGCAGAGACTGCTAATGATGTTCTTTGTCTCCTCTGCAGGTCCGCTATTCAAGGATCGCCGGGTACTGGTCTCTGAACACGATGAGCGTCACGCTGCTGGCTGCAGAATAACCCGAAGCACGTTCTGTAGCTTGAGTGAGGTTTAGATAGCCCTCTGTAAAGTATTCCAGGTAAAGTAGTCCAGGCTACCACACCCTGAAACACTGCACCGCACAGTCTCGTTCCTAGGAACTAGACTGTATGGGTGCCTCCATGTTGGCTTCAGGCCTTCACAGGAAAAGTAGTCCCTTCAAGGTAAAGTCCCTTCAAGGTAAAGTCCCAATCTGAACATGAGCCTGGCGCCAAAGGCGCCAGGACTGATCCCAGGAGAGTCTACGATGATAATGCAAGGCCCTTGAGGCCCTAAATGAACCCTGAGTCCTAACCCTACCTGGCATGTGACCATGCCAGTGGGGTTCTGGGTCACGGGTCGTGACAGCACTCCAACCCCCCCTCCCCCCCCCCCCCCAAGGCCCCTCCTAAGGTGATTCTCCTGCCTGGTACAGGCTTGTCTGGAAAGTTTCGATGAAACGTTCTAATTAAACGTGGTGCATGAATGTTCTCACTAGGTTCCCAAGATCTGTCTTGAGGGCCGTAACCCTTCCAATCGACTAGATAGTATAGTTTGGATCTGGTATATTTGGAATCCAGGATTTCTTTCACTTCGAATTCGGGTTCTCCATCGATCATTATAGGTTCAGGTGGTGGTTTAACTTGTGTACCGGGTTGTACTGGTTTTAGCAGTGAGACGTGGAATACTGGGTGAATTCGCAAGTTGGCTGGTAATGCTAGTTTAACTGCTGCTGGGTTGATGAAGGCTTGAACAGGATAAGGTCCCAAATAGCGAGGGCGAAAAGTCTGGGTTGCTTTTAGTGGTATGTACTTTGCGGCTAGCCAAACTCTGTCTCCTACCTGATAGTCAGGGGCCTTTTTCCGATGTTGGTCAGCAAACCTTTTTTTGCTTATTTTTGGCTTGGATTAACTGTTGTGTTGCCTTTTTAAAGGCTTGAGTGATGTTTGCATGAAGAGTCTTTACAGCCGGCATTTCTAGACTGGGAGGGCTGTCTAGTTCGGAGGTACGTGGATGTCTGCCGTAGAGGGTGTAGAAAGGTGTCTGACCAGTACTGGAATGCAATGAATTGTTGTAAGCATATATTCGGCTATCCATAATAGGTCTCGCCAGGTTCCTTCGACTTGGTGCAGCATGCATCGTAGGTATTGTTCGAGAGTCTGGTTGGTCCTCTCTGTTTGACCATCCATTTACGGGTGATGGCTAGTGGAAAGCCGGATGTCGATGTGAGCCATAACGCAGCACTTTTTCCAGAAGTTAGATACGAATTGGCTGCCTCAATCAGAGACCAGGACTGAAGGGAATCCATGCAGTTTGATAATGTTTTCCAAAAACACCTTTGCTAAATGGGATGTATCCGGAAGGCCTTTGAAAGGGATAAAGTGTGCCATTTTAGAAAATAAGTCCACTACTACTAAAATGGTATTGAACCCTTGGCTGGGAGGTAAATCAGTAATGAAGTCGAGAGAAAGTTTGTGCCATGGTGCCAGAGGTATTTCTAATGGTTGCAGGAAGCCAGCTGGTTTTTTGCTTCAATTACTTGTTTTGTGCACACACCCCACATGACTGAACGTATTGGATGACGTCTCGACGCCAAGTGGGCCACCAATAATTGCATTTCACTTTGGCTAGGGTTTTGGCTAGGGTTGGCTAGGGTTTTGGCAATTCCGGGATGACCCTCCATCAAGGAATTGTGATAGTCCAAAATGATTTGTTGTTGTAATTCGGTTTTAGGCACGTACAGGCGTTCATCAAAATATGGCAATTGATTTTTAACAGTGTATTGTTTTCCTTTGGTATGCCGTTCCAGTAACTCGTTCGGGGTTATTTCACTTTGGATCACGTTTCTAAGCTCAGTTTGTGCTAAAGCTGTGGTGAGGCCTAAAAGCTTGTTCTCAGGTATAATGGCCACTGGATCTGGGGTTGCATATTCTTTTTCATCGATGCCCATGCGAGATAGCCCTCTGTAAAGTATTCCCGTTTCTTACGCCTGGTGGACAAGTGTTTACGTAGTCATACTCGGCGACGAAAAAGGCCCATCGTAATTGGCGCGAGGATTGTGCTTTTGCTGTTTTTAAATATTGGTCTGTAATTACAGTGACTGTATGCCTGTAGAGCTGCGAGACTACGGTCTATTACCCTGAGTGAAACAGAACTAAACAACTAACTGATTAGACCTGAAGGTGTTTCGCGCTCCACTAATGACTGGATTGTAAGTCTAATGTTCTATGGCCCAGTGCGCCCTATTGGTAACTTAACCAGTCTTTGTTTCAAAGTTTTGTGTTCAAAGAATATTTTTTATTATACAAACTGTTACGTCACAGTTTAACAAGTTTTCTCAATTTGGTATGGTTAGATTAATGCATTTACTATTTCGTATGTTTCAAGTGGTTATACAAATTTGAGAGCAAAACGTAAACATGAAGTACAAACAGTCCAAAGTTCTTGATAAACATGAAACAGAATTTGTTGTAGCTCCTGTTACTTCACAGAAAGATTTAGTTACACTTGATGGTTTTAGATTCAGTAACTCCGGTTACTTCACAGATAGATTCAGGTACACTTGATGGCTTAAGGCTTATTTATTGGATACTCAATTCCAGATGCACATTAATGACAATTGTAGGGTTGGATGCTCTAGGTCACTGGTGCTTCACAGTTCGAAATTGAATAGGTTTTGAGTCTTGAATATTCAGAGGTAATTAATTGGATTCTAAGCCCTCTTATTCACTGTTTGTAACACAGTTTCATTACTTCTGATTACCATCAGTTTACCATCTTTTTCATTATTTATTCTGCTACCCAACATGTGTTTAACCATCTGGTTGGCGACGGATCTTCAGGGGTTAATGAGATTTAGAGTTGATTGCGTGGGACCAATGCGTGAGAACAAGTTGCATGGTCTTCACAAATTAATTGCAAATGCTGTTTTTATTTATCCGGTTAATCCTAATATGGAAAGGAAGAGGGAAAAGAAAGGGTTTGTTTTAGAGAACCCACATTGTGTCGACGGGGAAAAATATGCTGTTCTAAGTAGAGAGGTATTGTAAATTAAATTAATGTTAAACTACTCTGAATAAAAAATGCCATAGGCGTATGGTCAGCACATAGGAATATCTAAACAGGGTACTTACGTGAGTAGCCCTTTTTCTGTCTTTGCGAAGAGGTTGGAATTTTTCAAAAGGAAAAGCGAAATCTCAATATATTCTATGGCTACTCTCCAGGTGAACAGACCTTAAAAAATGGAAAAAGGACACACCAAAAAACGGCATAAATATGGGTGGGATGTAACCTGGTATGGTTAACACTTGAGTATTATTCAAAACTTTGGTGCAGGCTCAAAGTAAGTCTTTTGCCTGATTCTTACCTTCGGTTGATAACGGCGGTGGAGAGAGGCACGGGTGTGTGCGTCTCGCTGGAGTCCGATTGCTGTGGAATGCTGTGAGCAAGCGCTACATGTTTTGACCCGGAAGTGGACATGCGATCACGAACGCAAGAAAGCGTAAGAGTCACGCGATCGTTATACTACTGAAAGCGATGTGTTGAAGGTGTGACTAATGATGCTTTGAATCGTGGGGATTACTAAATACATGGTAATGAATATAAGATCCAAAAGGATGTCGTATTTCGGTGCGTTCCAAAGTAAAATGAAACTGGGGTTTATGTGTTGTAGGGAGATGATTACACATATGAAGAAAATTAAAAATGGAAATTAAATATTCTTGAAACGTTAATGACTAACTCGTGTTTAGTCATTAGTTAGCTGGTTTAGCAGTACACCCCAAGGCATATTGATAAATATTCTTGGCCATATGTTACCTGAGGCTAAGTAAACCGTTGTGAAATTATTCATTAGGATTGTGGCTAAGGAGGTAGACACTAATGCTAAACAAAAAGAGGGGTGGCATGGACAGATCAATTGAATGTGGTTGTAAAATTGACTCTTGTATCTATACATTGCTCAACAAGTTGCAGAGTAATTTCTAAATATTGTCAAAAATAACATCAGCATAAACATTTTGTAATACACATGGGTGAGGAGAGTCTCATACACGAGATTCTCTGGTGTGCATAGACGACTATGTTCACAGTAGAAAATGATGTAGTTCTTGGTCCACGTTCAGCCCATTCCGGATTGAGTCCATGGACCAGATCCAATAGGCTTCTCTCTTACGGAGGCATAATTCCAAATTGCCTCCTCTGTGTGATGGTGATAGTTTCTCAATTCCATAGCATTGGATGTTGGGAATATCTGTTTCTTGATGCTGCTGCAGGAAATGAAATGCTAGAGGAGAGGTCATATCCTTGTTTTTAATGGCTCTCATGTGTTCTCCAACTCTGATTTTAAGTTTCCTTATAGTGCTTCCAATGTAGGCCTTGTTACACACACATATGATGGTATAGATGACAAAAATGCTATTGCAGTTTATGAGGTGTTTAATTCTGGTCTGTTTGCCATTTGCTTGGACAAAATCTTTTTTCACATTGAGCATGTATGGACAGATCTGACAGTTGTTGCATTTATAATTTCCTCATGCAGGTGCCTTTAGCCAGGATGCCTTGTGTCGTAGGGATTCTTTTTTGGAAATCTTGGAAATTTTATTGTCAAAGTATGATGGACTTAACATTTTTTTGAGATTAATGCAATTTCTAAAGACAACATTGGGTTTGTTGTCTAGGAGCGTGTTTAGATCTGCATCAGTTTTCAAGATGTTCCAGTTACGTACTAAAATCTTTTTGATACTGTGGTTGTTGGTGCTAAAGGTGGTGATGAACCTGGGTGTCTCCAAGGAAATAGGTTTTTTCGTTTTTTCTTGAAGTAGACTTGGTCTGGATCTTTCTTTAGTTTTGATGAGTGCTGCTTTCAAGAGTTTATGGATATATATACTGTTTTTGAATTTTTGCATCGTGGCTGTTTGGTGTTTATTGCATTCTGCGTCCAAAGTACAGTTGCGCTTGATACAGAGAAATTCTCCGAATGGAATGTTCTGAATAATATGGCGAGGATGATTACTTGAAGCATGTAGGAGACTGTTGACAGCTGTCTCTTTGGTATACAGTGTGCTGTGGACTATTCCATTTTGTAAATATAAATGAAGATCCAAAGAATTGATGTTATCTTGACTGTCATTGATGGTAAATTTCAAGTTGTAATCATTGTTGTTGAGAAAATTATAATAGTCCCGTAGTTGCTGTTCTGTACTGTTCCAAATAATGATAATATCGTCGATTTAACGGCCCCAGAAGACTATTCTGTTATTGGTTGTGAAATCTGGGTGTTGCCATGCAAATTGAGTTTCAAAATGGCCCATATATAGATTGGCATATGATTGGGGCAAATTTGGTGCCCATTGCGGTGCCTTGTGTTTGTTTGTAGATTTGATCTCCAAAGCAGAATGTTTTTATTAAGGGTAAAATGGATCATTTCCAAAAACATCATGTTTTGGTCTTGAAGTGAAACTGATCTATTTTTCAGAAAGAATTCGGTTGTAGAGATACCTTTTTGATGAATGATGCTGGTGTATAGTGAAGTCACGTCTAGTGTGAGAAACCAGTAGTTTTCTTCCCAGTAGATGTTTTCCAATTGGTTGATGGCATGCGTGGTGTCTTTGATGAAAGAACTCAGACTGGAAGCTAGCGGTTGTAAGTAGTGATCAATATATTCTGAGATTCTTTCAGTGAGGGATCCAATGCTATTGATGATAGGTCTGCATTGTGGTAACTTAGAAAATGGTTTATGAATTTTGGGCATAAAATAGATTGTTGAGAGTACGGGGTGTGTAACATTCATATATTCATATTCCTCATCTGTTAGTAGATTGCTGTCATGCCAATGTGAGCTCATTCATTTCCAGTCTGTTGCCAATTTCTTAGTAGGATTGGTTGGAAGTGATTGGTAACAGTCCGTGTCTCCCAAGTGGTTTCTTGCTATTTGTACATAGTCTTCTGTTTTGAGAAGGACAAATGTTGCCTCCCTTGTCCGCTGTCCTCACTGTGATGTTATGATTTTGTTTGAGGATCTTGATCGCTTGTATTTGTGATTGATTGAGATTGTGGTTGAGCTTGGTTTTGTAATTGGTTAAGTATAGTTGTCTTAAATCATTTTGTACTGCCCTTTGAAAGATGCCAATAGCATTATCCGGGGGCAGAATTGGGGTAAAGCATAATTGGGATTTAAGTTTAGTCTTAGCCTCAGGTAACATATGACCAAGTATATTTATCAATATGCCTTGGGGTGTACTGCTAAACCAGCTAACTAAATGACTAAACACGAGTTAGTCATTAACGTTTCAAGAATATTTAATTTCCATTTTTAATTTTCTTCATATGTGTAATCATCTCTCTACAACACATAAACCCCAGTTTCCTTTTACTTTGGAACGCGCCGAAATACGACATCCTTTTGGATCTTTTGGTTATATTCATTACCATGTATTTAGTAATCCCCACGATTCAAAGCATCATTAGTCACACCTTCAACACATCGCTTTCAGTAGTATAACGATCGCGTGACTCTTACGCTCTCTTGCGTTCGTGATCGTGTGTCCACTTCCGGGTCAAAACATGTAGCGCTTGCTCACAGCATTCCACAGCAATCGGACTCCAGCGAGACGCACACATCCGTGCCTCTCTCCACCGCCGTTAGCAACCAAAGGTAAGAATCAGGCAAAAGACTTACTTTGAGCCCGCACCAAAGTTTTGAATAATACTCAAGAGTTAACCATACCAGGTTACACCCCACCCATATTTATGCCGTTTTTTAGTGTGTCCTTTTTCCATTTTTTAAGGTCTGTTCACCTGGAAAGTAGCCATAGAATATATTGAGATTTCGCTATTCCTTTTGAAAAATTCCAACCTCTTCGCAAAGACAGAAAAAGGACTACTCACGTAAGTACCCTGTTTAGATATTCCTATGTACTGACCATACACCCGTGGCATTTTTTATTCGGAGTAGTTTAACATTAATTTAATTTACAATACCTCTCTACTTAGAACAGCATATTTTTCCCCGTCGACACAATTTGGTTTCTCTAAAACAAACCCTTTCTTTTCCCTCTTCCTTTCCATATTAGGATTAACCGGATAAATAAAAGAACAGCATTTGCAATTCATTTGTGAAAACCATGCAACTTGTTCTCACGCATTGGTCCCACGCAATCAACTCTAAATCTTATTAACCCCTGAAGATCCGTCGCCAACCAGACGGTGAAACACGTGTTGGGTAGCAGAATAAATAATGAAAAAGATGGTAAACTGATGGTAATCAGAAGTAATGAAACTGTGTTGCAAACAGTGAATAAGAGGGCTTAGACTCCAATTAATTACCTCTGAATATTCAAGAGTCAAAACCTATTCAATTTCGAACTGTGAAGCACCAGTGACCTAGAGCATCCAACCCTACAATTATCATTACTGTGCATCTGGAATTGAGTATCCAATAAATAAGCCTTAAACCATCAAGTGTACCTGAATCTATCTGTGAAGTAACAGGAGTTACTGAATCTAAAACCATCAAGTGTAACTAAATCTTTCTGTGAAGTAACAGGAGCTACAACAAATTGTGTTTCATGTGTATCAAGAACTTTGGACTGTTTGTACTTCATGTTTACGTTTTGCTCTCAAATTTGTATAACCACTTGAAACATACGAAATAGTAAATGCATTAATCTAACCATACCAAATTGGGAAAACTTGTTAAACTGTGACGTAACAGTTCGTATAATAAAAAATATTCTTTGAACACAAAACTTTGAAACAAAGCCTGGTTAAGTTACCAATAGGGCGTACTGGGCCATAGAACATTAGACTTACAATCCAGTCATTAGTGTAGCGCGAAACACATTCAGGTCTAATCAGTTAGTTGTTTGGATTTTATAGCAAGCAGTTCCTTATCGGTGATGGTATAGTTGAGTTCAGGAGGTGTGAATTTTCGTGACCAGAAGGCCACGGGGTGCAATTGGGCAGTTTCAGGGTCTTTCTGAGAAAGAACCGCCCCCATAGCCATGCTGGAAGCATCTGTTTCCACGATGTAAGGGAGATCCGGATGAGGGTGTCGTAAAATCGGGGCTGAGGTGAACCTTTCCTTAAGTTCTTGGAAGGCCTTTTCAGCGTCTTCTGTCCACATGAATTTTTTATTGGTTTTTCGCAGAAGTAACGTGATCGGATGCACAATCTGAGAGAAGTCTGGAATTAATCGACGGTTGAAGTTTGCAAACCCCAGCATGCTCTGGACTCCTTTTAACGAGGTTGGAGAGGGCCATTTAAGAATGGCATCCACCTTGTGTGCATCCATTCGAATGCCTTTCGGAGTAAGAACGAAACCAAGAACTTCTACTTCACGTATAGTCGATGTTGGCGCATTTTGGCAAGGACAGCACGGACGTACTTGACATGGTCTTGTTTTGAGGTTGAAAGTCTCTAAAAATGTCAAGGCCCTGGGAGTCTACCTGGACGCTGACTTGACTATGGACAGGCAGGTCAATGCCATTGCCTCATCTGCGTACTACACCAAAGTGCTCAATGCAGCTAGACCTTTCTTGTCTCGTGAGAACTGCCTTACTATTGCCAGGGCTATAATCGGTTCAAGGATTGACTATTGCAATGCTCTCCTCATAGGAACTTCCCAAAAAAACCTCAACAAACTCCAGCTGGTGCAAATAACACACTCAGGGCAGCCACAAGAACCTCAAGAAGAGACCACATCTCTGAAGTGAGAAGACAGGTTCACTGGCTTCCAGTCAAAGAGAGAATTGTCTTTAAAACTCTTGCCATCACCCACAAATGCCTCCATGAGCTCGCACCCCCATACCTATCCCAGAGAATCACGAGGCATACTGCCTCGAGGCCTCTCAGAGAAGGCTACTCCAACACGATTCTCACCCCAAAAATCTGTGAAGCCCGAGCAGGCGGCTCCAGCTTTCCCACACTGGCCGCTACTCACTGGAACCCACTCCGTTCTCACCTAAGACAGATCGTATCTCACCAAGTTTTCTGCAAAGCCATCAAGACTAAGCTCTTTAACTGAACGATGTAAACCTCTACCACCCTTCGGAGGTAGAACCACCATACTGTTACCCTTTCTCTGCCCGTCACGTTTACCATTCTGTATGTTATGTATTTTGTCATGTTATTTTGTAATCAACTAAGTAGCCCAAGGGCGCCTGAGCCTGTATATCAAACTTCTTACATATTCTTGCAACAGCGCCTCGATGACCCTGGGCTGCAAGCTGCGCGATACAAATGCGAATAAATAAATAAATAAATAAAGGATGTCGTCTATCTAGACCAAGGCGCAAAAATCGATCAACTCCCTTAGGACGTTGTTCATAAAATATTGGAATGCCGCCGGGCATTGCAAAGCCCGAAAGGCATTACCTGGTACTCAAACAACCCATATTTAGTACGAAAGGGCGTTTTCCATTCATCTCCTTTTTTAACTCGGACCAGGTGGTACGCTCCTCTGAGGTCTAACTTAGTATAAATCTGGGCATCTATGACTTGATCCAGCATCTCAGTTTTTCACTGTGATCTGGTTCAGGGCGCGATAGTCAATGCAGGTTCTCAAGTCCCCTTCCTTTTTTGGTACGAAGAATAGCGGACTGGCTGCCAGTGATTTGGATGGGCGAATGAACCCATTTGCCAAGTACTGGCCTAAATAGGACTTTAGATGCTGGTTTCTGGTTCTGTGAGCGCATAGATTCTACCGCAAGGGATCTGTGCACCAGGTATGAGGTCAATCTGACAGTCATAGGACCTATGCGGTGGTAGTGTATTTATTAGCTTGTTCCTTCTGGAACACATCCTGGAAATCTTGATATTCTTCAGGGAGAGTACTGGTTGCGCCAAGCGTATATATACCAATTCTAGGATTCGTAGGAACCTTGAAACTGGACTTGTTTTCTTGGAAATAACAGGTGGAAGCGCAATCACGAGGAAAAGTCAATTTTCTTGCACGCCAATTTATCCGAGGGTTATGAGCAACTAACCATGGCATCCCTAATATTAGCTGAAACTGAGGTGCCTTGATGAGATCACAGGAAATTGATACCCGGTGTGCATCCTGGCACAGCAGGGTTGTTCCTGCTGCACATTGGGTTACTGGTCCGGAAGCAATTTCAGTCCCATCCACTGTGGTTACCTTTTCTGCGTTTGGCTTAAAATTTAAGGGAAGCCCCATCCGTGCGGTCAGGTCTCGATCAATATAATTCCCAACTGCTCAGCTGTCTATGTAAGCTTCAACGGAATGCATCCTTGAAGGTTGTTGGTGATTGATTAGGATCACTGGTATTGCAAAATGTGAGGTCGGTGGCTCATTCTTCTCACTCGACAAACTGACCTCTACTTTGTCGAGCTAGGCAATTTTCCGACTCCTTACTCTCATCCTTTTCTGTAGCTCCCACAATTCGCTTGGGGGGTTTTATTGGACAGTATTGTAGGAAATGCCCCGATTGTCCGCAGTACAAACATAACTGCTGTTGCCTTCTCTTGTCTCTTTCAGCTTTTGTTAACGGTGGTCGTATCCCCCAATTTGCATTGGCTCTGTGGTATTCTCTGACGTGCGTGGAGTAGCATCCTTGGTTCGTAGATACATGGCCCGTGTGTCTGATCTGGACTGATCTGCTTTCCGTAGTCGATGATCTATTTGCACCACCAGATTGATAAATTCACTACAGTCTCTAGGTGGATCAACTACCTGAGCCAAGACGTCCTTTAATTCCCCTCGAAGGCCTCGGTGAAACAATGTGGTTCTCTTGTCTTCAGGCAACCTGCTTTCGGCCACTAACCTATTGAAGGTTGCTATGTATGTTAGTAAGTCCTGATTCCCCTGCCGGAGTGATGAGAGTTTGTTGTCTACAGCTTGTTCATGGGTGTGTCGAGCAAAGAGCTTTTCCATTTCTCTTTGGAAGCCCCCAAAGTCACGTAGTAACAGATCATCATAGCTCACAAGCGGCACTGACCAATCTGCTGCACTACCGCTCAGATATGACAAAATAAATGCTACTCGTGCCTGATCGTTAGGAAATGCGCCCATTCTGCAGAGGAAGTGAAGGCGACATTGATTCATAAATGCAGCATACTTCCTTGGATCACCTGAAAACCTTTCTGACGGTGCTAACGGTATTGTTCCGAGTAAGGTGATTTGCACTGGAGCGGCAGACGACGTGGTTGCCTGTGCCGGTGGATTTGTCCCGGGTAATAGAGCTTGTCCGACCTGTGATTGCAGTAATTGCAGTAATTGCCTACTGATTTCTTCGGTGCGATCCTTGGTGACGACAAGGTCCCTTCACAGGGTATTAGTCTCTTGCCTAGCCGAATGCACTTTGGCGCGTAATTGTCCTAATAACTGAGCCAGTTGGTCCATTTCTGAAGTCTCGATGGCGCCCAGGTGGATAATGTTATGAGGCTTCGCGTTCTGTTACGCTCACCTGGTATCCACGGGGATGCCCTTATGCCCTGGTTGCCGGATTCACCCTGGACGTTCCCAATTCCGGATGATGCCTTCTGTGGCGGTCGGGCCTGAAAACACAGGAGGACTGGACTTGGGAACAGACTTCGTTTCCTCCCACTAGCCCCCTGGACTCGACCTGATGGCCCTGATAGTTATGTCTTTTCTTGTTTGTTTCCCCTTAGGTGCACAGAGGTTCGGTGGGTGCGTTACTTGGATCAGGCTCCTGCCAGGATGATGGACGCAGGAGCGTATGATGGATGGTAGGTTAAGCGCAAGGTGCGGCGCGGTAATGTCTTTCCTTGCTAACCTGTATTCTTTATACTCCTATGTCCCGTCCCCTTTCCTCCATACTTATGGGACATCTCTCCGTCCTGTGGGACGGGACCGGAGCACTTTTGTAAAAAGCATCCAAAAAATGTTTTCGAAAATTTTTCCTTCCACTCTTTCTGCACAGGGCCCGGCTCGCGTCCGTAAACCCGCCCACCTTGGCTCCGCCCCACGCATCGCCCATCAGTCTTTTTCTGCTCGTTCGGGACTGGACGCACTTGCATCCTCGGAAGATTTTCTTCCCTTTTTTCCCCTCTAGTTCTCGCTAGCGATCGTGTACTAGTCTGTCTGTCGTTCAAACTAGACTTTCCAGATTGTTCATCGTGTTACCGTCGTTTCGCGAGGGCGGATCTCCATCCTCTTTGTTTAGAGTGCTTGGGTCCGGATCACCGTTGGGATTCCTGTTTTTACTGCGACTCCCTTTCGGTCCGGGCACTTCAACGTCGGTTGGAGCGGTGGGAGGAGGTGTTCCGACAAACTCCTCCTTTACATTTTCAGGCGTTCATCGACGAGAAGAAAAAAAGCCCGGTAAGTTCTTTACTTTTCAGAGCACCCCGGCCGGGGGAGACCCTTCCAGGTTCCTCTCGGACCGGGAAGGGCGTTGATCGCTCTGTCACCGGGCTTCGCCCTGAGGTGCCTGTTGGGCCTAATAATTCTACCGGAGTTTTCTCCGAGGGTCTCCGTAAGGGGCCTGTGGATACCGGAGCACGCTCCGAGGCCCCTCCTGTGGGGGCTGTTTGTAGACCTAGTTCTACTGAATCGTGGGATACCGGAGCTCGCTCTGAGGCCTCTGTCGGCTTCCCTCAAAAATAAGACCAGAGTACGCCCCGAGGCCTTGGAGGGGCTTGCTGTTACCGAACGGATGTTCGAGGCCCGCGCAGAAAAGGCTGTCACCGGACGTGGGTCCGAGGTCCCTCTTTCAGAGGCTAAAGTTACCAACATTTCTGAGAGGCCTGACAAGGCCTTACCGGTGAAGACTGTTTCTCACTGTTCCCGCTCTTGCGGCGATACCAGATCTGTTGAGGGGGCAAAGAAGGAAAGCTCTTTTTTACCGGCAGTGCCGAGGTCCTTCCTGGGAAGGCTGATTTGGCGGCTGGCATGTCGCAGAAACATTCCAGGCCTCATAGTACCGGCTCTGCCGAGGTTCCTAATGTTAAGGCTAAAGTTAAGACCCCTGATCCATCAACGGGGACCCCTGCCTCACTTCCTCACGTGCTGCAGTCCCCCTCAGGCGATGACAAAATGACGCCCGTTCCCGCCACGACTGCGGCGGCTATTTTAGGTGCTACCCCATCGGCCTCAGGTGTAGGGCTTGGTTCCTTGGGTGAACAGAGTCCCTTGTGCGCATCATTATCGGCCAGTTTACGATTGGAATGCCCGGATGCCTCTTCCGCACAATATTTCGTTGCCTGCGGGGTCGGCACCTTTGATTTATGTGGATACGTCGGTGGAGGGGCCTGTGTGGCACCCTTACCCCGTTACGTCCCTGGATTTGTCCACCTCGTGAGAAGTCTCCTCAGGTTCCGAGGCAGTTCCCGGAGGAGGCTTTTTTCGGTACATTTCAAACATGAATGCGTACCGACCCCATGAGAGAATATTTCAAAGGGCTTTTCAGGGAGATACGCCCACCTGCGCCTCCGGCTCCACCTGTTCCTCCGGTGGTTCCGCCGGCGCCTCCCTTACCTACGGTGCCTCCCCCGACCCTTCCGCCTTTGCCCCCGTTGTCCCCTGTGGACAAGGCAGCGCCTGACACGGTTCAGCAGGATCCTGACCTGTCGGATGAAGCGCAGGGCGATCAGGGTGACGAGGACCTTCCCCGCTCTATTAGAGCTTTTCATGACCGGGTACTGGACATGATGTGCTTCTTAGATGTTCCAGTGCCCGAGGCAACCGCTCCGCAAGAGGGCGTGCTTTCTGGGGAATTCACCTTGTCTCCTTTGGAGCATACCGGCCTGTTCTTGCAGAAGGACGTTCTGGCCGAGGTCCGCAGGGTCTTGGAAAAGCCACACTCTGGACTTTTTGTTAATAAGAAAATTGATGCGAGATACAGGCAGCATTCTTCGGAAGAGGTGGCCCTGTCGTCTTGTCCGCCCCCTTCCTCCACAGTGGTGGTCGCGGCCACTTTGCAATCCAGGCCTGCAGCATCCTCTTCCACAACGGCTACTCAGGTTCTGGGAAAGGAGGACAAGCTCCTTGACTCCCTTGGAAGGAAAATCTTTGCCAACTCGGCCTTGCAGCTCAGGCAGGCCAACGCCGAACTGGTGTTAGCGGGGGCTAATATGCGGATGTGGAAAGGTCTGTCGGAGTTTGAGGAGTTCATCCCGGTTGAGAAGCTGGAAGACTTTAAAGGGGGTCTGTCCGACGCCAGGGTCTTGGCCCAGGATCTCCTGGAGGCTGCGGCTCATCACGTAGACACCTCGGCTCGGGGCCTGCTGGGGGTTGATACCTCATGGCAGGCGTGGTTGCATGCAACTAAATTCTCAAAAGAAGTGCAGGACAAGGTGTTGGACCTTCCGTTTGATGGGAAGGAGCTCTTTCATTCTACAACAGATGTAGAGCTCACCAAGACGAAGGATAGCACTCAGACGGCTAAGTCCTTGTCGGTCCTTGTTAAGACTCCTTTCAAAACCCAGAGACCGTTGTCGCAAAGATGACCTTCCTCTGGCTTTAGGGGCTTCCTCGACAGAAAATCTCGCAAAGTGGATACCCCTGCGGGGAACAACCGACGTAGGCAGCAAAGGACGCGGTTTTTCTCCCGCTCCTCAGCCTCCTCCTCAGGTTCAAGTGACAACGCCACCGATAAACCTACTAAATGAGGGTTTTCCACGCTCGCACAAAACCCCGGTGGGAGGATGCATTGCGTCTCATTGGGAGGCGTGGCAGACCATCACAGAGGACAGATGGGTCTTGTCAGTTGCTCGGCAGGCTTCCGCTTACCCCTACTCCCTACCCCACCCCTCAACCCTCCTTTTCAGCTGTCGGGGTCACCCTCCCTCAAAGCCGAAGTTCAGAAACTTCTGGACCTCAGAGCTGAGGAACCGGTTCCCCTGGGGGAGCGAGGGGAGGGCTTCTGCTCCCGGCTGTTTACGGTGCCCAAACCCAACCAGGCTGGCCTGCGCACCATCCTAGACCTTTCCCAATTCAATCTTTTCCTACCCCAAGAGAAATTCAAGATGATCACGCCCAGCCAGATACAATCCTCCTTGCAGATGGGTGATTGGCTCAGTGTGGTGGATCTTCAGGATGCATACATGCATATCCTGGTTTGGAACCCACACAGGAGATATCTCTGTTTCTCTTTGGGAGAGGAGCACTTCCAGTTTCAAGTGCTTCCTTTTGGCCTCAGCTCGGCGCCGCATGTCTTCACGAAGATGTCGGTGATTGCGGCCTATCTTCGTCTCCAGGGTATCCATGTGTATCCATATTTGGACGACTGGCTCTTACGCAGCCCTTGTCCGCTGGCAGCAGCGGGCAATCTCTAGTCTCTCCTTCAGCTCCTGTTCCATCTTGGGCTGTCGGTGAACTGGCGGAAATCTTCCATGACGGTCTCGCAGGACCTGATTTTCCTGGGTTTTCGCTGGAACACCATCGACTGCAGAGTGTACCTGACCGGGGACAGAATGGCAGATCTGTTAGCCACGTGTCAGATGTTTGCGCAGTCGGGAGAGCATGTCGGCCTGGTGGTTCCAGAGGCTTCTGGGCCTCATGGCCTCGTGTGTGCTGGCTCTTCCTCTTGCTCGTCTCAAGATGAGATGGACCCAGATGGCTCTTCGGAGTTCTTGGCGTCAGGCTGTGGACCCGGATTCCAAGCTGATTATGATTCCGGCTTCCATGAGAGCGGACCTGGAATGGTGGTCATCTCTCAGCAACCTGTCGGTGGGTGCTGGGTTTCAGGACTCAGCTCCTGTGGTGACGATCACAACAGATTCCTCCCTCCTTGGCTGGGGTGCGACGTTAGATCTTCTACAGGTCTTGGACCAGTGGTCGCCTTGGGACAAGCTCCTTCACATAAATGATCTGGAGCTTCTGGCGATCTTCCTAGCGCTCAGGGCGTTCAGACCGATCATTGCCAACAAGGTGGTCCGCCTACGCACGGACAATGTGGTGTCGATGTATTATATCAACAAGCAAGGGGGAACAAAGTCTCCCCCCCTCGTGGACCTGTCCATCCAGATTTGGGAGTGGGTCGTGCTTCATGGGGTTTGGCTGCTTGCAGTGCACATCCCGGGCCAGCTGAATGTCACAGCGGATGCCATCAGCCGGCGGACAGTGGTCAGCTACGAGTGGGAGTTGAAGGCGGAGGTCCTCTCATGGATCTTCTTGCATTGGGGCACACCGGAGGAGGATCTCTTTGCTACGGCGGTGAACAAGAAGCTTCCTCGGTATGCCTCCAGAGGGGGGCTGGGAGCCTCCTCTCTGGGGGATGCTCTTGAGATTCCATGGCACAACATGAGAGCTTATGCCTTCCGGCCTCTGCCTCTAGTCCATCGAGCAATTTGGAATCTGAAGAACTCGGTGAACTGCTCCCTTCTACTCATAGCCCCCTGGTGGCCGGCCAGGTTTTGGTTCTCAGAACTTCAACACCTGTCGGTGTATCCGCCGATCAGGTTACCAGTGACCCCCGATCTTCATCAAGGGGAACAGCAGATGTGGCACCCCTCCCCACAATCGCTCAGCTTGGTGGCATGGTGCCCGAGTTCAGGTCTTTAGAGCATCTTAACTTGTCTACAGATAACATGCGTATTATCCAGGCAGCCAGGAAACCCTCGACCAGATCCCAATACAGGAGTAAATGGCTTAGGTTCTGTCATTGGTGTTTGGAAAAGCAGTTGGATGCAAGGGGGGCTACGATTGACACGGTGCAGTCCTTCGTGTCCTCCCTAGCGGAGTCCGGTGTCCACGTTCTGTCATGCAGAACTTACCTTTCAGCTGTCTCCGCTTATCTTTCTGCAGACCAATGTTCTTATTCTCTGAGTAACCCAGTGGTTAAGAGGCATTTTGCAGGCTTGACACGCCTCTACCCTCCAGTTCATAGTCCACACCCGCCGTGGGTGCCATAAGCCTTTTGAACCAATGGCCACGGTGGACCTCAAGTACCTATCCTGGAAAGTGTCCTTTCTGGTCGCCGTTACGTCAGCGAGGCGAGTGAGTGAGCTCCAGGCATTGTCAGTGGAGCATCCCTTCTTGGTCTTTCACAAGGACAAGGTAGTCCTACGGACAAACCCGGCCTTTCTACCGAAGGTGGTAACTAAATTCCATCTGAATCAGTCGATCTCCCTGCCAGTCTTTTTTCCAAACCCTACCTCAGTGGAAGAAAGGGTTCTGCACTGTCTTGATGTCAGAAGGGCTATTAAGTTCTAGCTTGACAGGACTTCAACTTTTTGTGACTTTCGGTAACCCTCAGGGTAAGCAGGCGTCTAAGGCGACTATTTCTCGGTGGATCGCCGCCTGCATTACGGAGTCTTTCACCATCTAAGGGCTGAAACCTCCTAAAGGTATTCATGCACACCTGGTGCAGGGAAAAGGCAGCTGCGGTTGCTTTTCAGAAATATGTCCCCTGGGAGTCCATAGCTAGGGCAGCTACTTGGGCCTCTCCATCCGCTTTTTGTAAGCATTATTGTCTTGACATGAGCTCGAGAGCGGATGCTCAGTTTGGTCAGGCTGTGCTGAAGAACCTTTTTCAATAAGGGGTATTTCCATCCACCCGTAGTTACAGTTAGGAGTGCTTGGGAATCTCCCATAAGTATGGAGGAAAGGGGACTGGACGTAGGAGTATAACCAGGTTACTCACCGTAGTGACCACCTTACTCCTAGTCCATAGTCCCCTTTCCTCCATACGCCCGCCGTCCCCTCTAATAAGGTTCCTCTGTTATTGCTAATAGATCTCTGACCTGGCGATAGAAAAGGACTGATGGGCGATGCGCGGGGCAGAGCCAAGGTGGGCAGGGTTACGGCCGCATGCCGGGCCCTGCGCAGAAAGAGAGGAAGGACACATTTTTGAAAAAAAAGTTGGATGCTTTTTACAAAAGTGCTCCAGTCCCGTCCCACAGGACAGAGAGATGTCCCATAAGTATGGAGGAAAGGGGACTATGGACTAGGAGTAAGGTGGTCACTACGGTGAGTAACCTGGTTATTCCTTTTCAGGTCGCAATGGTCTTTCTGGGCGTGTGAAGATTTCCGGAGTGGAACCAGTCAAGAAATGCCCAGCCAGGTGAGGATTTTGTGATTACTGCCGTGAACGCCGTGAGTAACCTGTTTAACGTTGTCCTTCTTTCTCTCTCCCTCCAGGTGCTTCGTTCCGGTGCGAGCGTGGTGTCCTGATGATGCTGCCAACTGGAGGGAAGACCGCGAGCAGCAGGACTAGACGGATGGAAAGTTGCAGGTTAGCAGAGACGCTAATGATGTTCTTTTGTGTGCTTTGCCAGGTCACCTATTCAAGGACCTCCGGGTGCTGGTCTCTGAACACGATGAGCGTCACGCTGCTGGCTGCAGAATAACACGAAGCACGTTCTGTAACTTGGGTACGGTTTATATAGCCCTCTGTAAAGTAGTCCAGGCTACCACACCCTGAAACACTGCACCGCACAGTCTGGTTCCTAGGAACTAGACTGTATGGGTGTCTCCATGTTGGCTGCAGGCTTTCACAGGAAAAGTAGTCCCTTCAAGGTAAAGTCCCAATCTGAACATGAGCCTGGTGCCAAAGGCGCCAGGACTGACTCCAGGAGAGTCTATGATGATAATGCAAGGCCCTTGAGGCCCTAAATGAACCCTGAGTCCTAACCCTACCTGGCATGTGACCATGCCAGTCGGGTTCTGGGTCACGGGTCGTGACATGAACAAGATGATCTCACTGATATTTTGGATAAGGGTCCTCAGACAGACCCTGTTTTGCCCTTCCATATGGCATTACAAAAAAGGGTGGCTAGAAATTGGGAAACTCCGGAAAGTAATCCGGCAGTTAATAAGAATCTGACTACAAAATACTGTCCCTCCAGTAGTGACACTGACTACCTGTCGAAACACCCCACTCCGGAGAGCCTGGTGGTGCAGGCGGCTGCAGCTACTTCCAAACAGGCAGCGTAATCTACCATCCCTCCTGATAGGGATGACAAGTGTGCAGATGGATGGGCAATAAAGTTAATTCTGCGAAGAGCATGGCACTGAAATCTGCCAACTCCACTTGTGCCCTAGCAACATTTTCATATACTCTGTGGGATTGCATATATATGGTGGCAGAGCATATTCCCAGGGGAAGAAAGGGATGGCTTCTTAGATATTTTTAAGGACGGCAAAGAAGCTAGTTGTGAATCCCTTCAGTCAGGGTTGGATACTGCTGATAGTGTCAGCAGATCCATGGCTACCAGCACCGTAGTGCTCATATATGCTTTGTTGAGGAAGTTGGGTTTTGCACCAGATGTGCAGTCTAGGCTTCTCAACATGCCTTTTGACAGGTCTCCTCTTTTTGGCAGCAAGTCTGACGAGAGTCTTGAGAAGTTGCAGACCTCGGAGGAGGCAGCCAAGTCTTTAGGCACACTGTTGGGCAACCTCAGCCTTTTTGTACTAGTTGGCGACCTTGAAAGGGTAGATCTTTTCGCTACTACTCCTCACATGGAAGGGCAAGAGAAATGGCCAGGCAAAGAGTCCAGAGAAAATGTCATTGCGGTGGATGAGGTAGAGGTACGAAGCCAACTCAAGCAGCAGCCTCCTTACCATCGACCTCTGCAGCAGCCGTCACAAAACCACTCTGAGGTCTTGAGTCACAGTTCACCAGTGGGGGGGGCAGATTGTCTCTGCATTTTGAATAATCTTGGGCTCTGGAAACCGTAGCCCACGGTTACTGCCTTCCTTTTATAAGAAGACCTCAGAACAATCCACCAGAAAACCGCTCTTTGATGGTTCCAGATCCGCTCCTTGTGCAGGAAGTTTTAACCCTGCTAGAGAAAGGTGCTATAGAACCGGTACCTGAAGCGGAGAGAAACAAGGGATGGTACTCCCCATATTTTTTGATCCCCAACAAGGACGCAGGACTGAGAGATACTTGAACAAGTTCAAGATGGTCTCACTTTCTCAGATCCTTCAGGCCCTCCAATTACAGGATCGGTTGGTGTCATTGGACCTTCAGGATGCTTATTTTCGTGTGCCACTACATCTCAAGCACAGAAAATACCTGAGGTTTGCAGTTGGCGGTTCTCACTATCAGTTTCGAGTTCTGCCTTTCGGGCTGACCTCCGCAGCAAGGGTTTTCACCGAACTGATGGTGGTAGTGGCAGAACATTTCAGGAGACTGGGGATTCACGTCTACCCCTACCTGGACGATTGGCTGATCAGGGTGCGTTCTCTTGAGCAAACCCTGGATCATCTCAAAGTCACCTCCCACTCTCTGCACAGGTTGGGCTTCTCCCTCAATTACAAGAAGTCCCATAGGTCACCTTCTCAACAGCTTCAGTAGATCAGGGCTGTTTTACACACATCCTTAAGAAAGACCTCACCACCCAAGGTGAGGGCTCAAGGCATTCTTCAGATGGTTACCAAATTTCAGAGTGCCCAGAATCTTCCGGCCTTCGATTTCTTGAGGTTGCACGGCCTCATGGCATCCTGCATTTTTCTGGTGCCAGAAGCCTGCCTGAGAATGAGATCCCTTCAATGGGCTCTAAGAACACAATGGTCCCAGTTCTCAGGAAAGATGTCAGACTGACTTCAGATTCCAAAAATGGTCTCACCAGATCTTCTATGGTGGGCCTGCGAGGACAATATTCTGAAGGGAGAACCCTTTTGGCAACCATGGCCGAAGATTACAGTAGTGATGGACGCCTCACTCACGGGGTGGGGAGCCCATGCCAACGTTCTGACAGTCAGCAGTCGTTGGTCTCCATCAGAGTCCAAACTACACATCAATATTTTAGAGATGAGGGCAATCGGACTAGTGCTGAAGGCCTTCCTGTCCACATTATGGGAAAAGAATGTCCTGATAATGACGGACAACACAGTGGCCATGTACTACCTCAACAAGAGAGGAGGTGTAGCGTCACTACCGCTGTGCAGAGAGGCAATGCAGCTCTGGTACTGGGCAATTCAAGAAGGAATATCTCTATCGGCAGTTCACCTAACCGGAGAGGAGAACATGGCGGCAGACGCTCTGAGCAGGCAGAGCACAGTCTCCCACAAGTGAGAACTAGCTCAGAAAGTCCTTCAAGAGATCTTCACCCTTTGGGGAACCCCTTAAATGTATCTGTTCGCAACCATGTCAACCAGAAGTGCAAGTTGTATTGATCCAGGGAATGTCCCCCAAGAGGAGCCCTAGGAGACACGTTTGTGGTGGACTGGGAGTTTCCACTCCTGTACGCGTTTCCTCCAGTCCCATCGTTCCTCACATGATCAGGAGGTTGAGAAAGTTCAGGAAACACATGATCCTAATTGCCCCGGATTGGGCCAGGAGGACGTGCTACCCGGACCGTCTAGACATGTCCATCTGTCCTCCGATACGTCTTCCCCAAAGAGAGGATCTTCTCTTGCGAGAGGAGGGTCGGGTTCTCCATCCAGAGGTCAACATTCTCAACCTTCACACTTGGTTTCTGAAAGGTTGAGATATAAGGATTGGGACCTCTCGGATGACGTTATGGAGGTGTTGCTTTCGGCTAGAAGACCAGCCACAAAATCTTTGCATCGTTGCCGTTGGAACACGTTTTGCAACTGGTACAAGGAAAATAATGTAGACCCTTTTCTGTGTAAAACACCAGACGTATTGTCCTTTCTTCTATGCTTAGCCAATTTGGGACTCCAGATTGGTACCATTAAAGGCTATCTGGTGGCGCTGTCCATTTTTATGTGCTCGTCAGAGGAATGCTCTTATTTCAAAATCCCACTGGTGACTCAATTCCTGAAGGAACATACTAATGTATATCCTCCATCTCCTTTCCAGGTTCCGGTTTGGGACCTAAATCTGGTTTTAAAGTTCTTAATATGTGCACCCTTTGAACCACTGCACCTGTGTCCTCTAAGGTTATTAATCTTTAAAACCATTTTATTGGTTGCTCTCACATCAGACCGCAGAGTGAGCGAGTGGCAGGCACTGTCAGTGAAGCCACCCTTTACAGTCTTCTATAAGGACGAAGTTGTCTTAAAGGTCAAACCTTCATTTTTAACGAAAATCACTTCGGATTTTCATTTGAATCAGAAAATTGTTCTTCCTTCTTTCTACCCTCCACCTCCCTCCAGGAGGAAGAAGGTCTTCATAGGTTAGATCTGTCATGATCTCTGCTTCCAATAGATCAGGACTTGCCCGACTCCCTTGGAAGCAGACCCATAACCCCGGTTCCGAGTGCCAGCCAGTCCCAATTGGGACCTTTTGGACCCTGTCCTGGCGCCAGTGGCACCAGGCTCATAGAGATGCCCAGTCCCAGCGCTGGAACCGCCGGGCTCATAATGCTTGGGTGGACTTACCTGCAGCAGACCATGCTGCTTACTTACCTGCCAGTTGAACCCCTGATCCGCTTCTGTTTGGGACTACTTTTCCTGTTGGGTGGGGCAGGAGCCACTCCCTAGGTTCAGAACACTGGAACTCTTCTGGAAAGCAGGAACTCTTTTCTTACCTAGGCGTGGCTGTGGAAGGAGACACCTAAGCACTACAGGAGGCTATTTAAACCACACCCGATGGATGAATCTTGCTTTGTGTTATTCTGCATTCTCTGCAGCAGAACGCTCATCGTGTCTTCTGCTTCTGATCCTGGGCCTAAGGGAACAAAGGCTTACCATCCTGGAATCCAGTCTTCAGCAGCACCTGTAAAGACAAAGAAAGAACAGGTTAGCACTACGGTCTTCAGTGGCAGCGCATCTCTTACCTGGTCCATCGGCTGCCACCAACGCCTCGCGCTGCATTCCGGCATCTGAAAGACAAAGGCTTACCCACTCTTCGCATGCTCCGGAGGTCTTCGCACTGCATTCCGGCATCTGAAAGACAAAATCTTACCAGCTCTTCGCACGCTCCGGAGGCCTTCGGCGCTGCATCCCGCATCTGAAAGACAAAAGAAGGTGCGTTTAAAGACATTGGGCAACTTTATTACTCACGTGCCATTACTCCTTCCCACGCCGAATCCAGTGGGTATTCCAGCACCCTTCAGCTTCTCTAAAGCTCCGAACTTGTACCTGCAAGATAAAAGGGACAGTTAGTGCGCATCGTGAAGCAGACTACAAGTGCTTACTTACGTGCTTCCAGGCGCTTCTATTCCTCACGCGGGTTCGATCCTCAACTCTCATCAGCCCGCCATCCGCCATCGCCGGAACCCTGCAAAACAAGAGATATCATTACAAAAGACTTTTAAGACATTTGAAGTGCCCAGAACTTACCGTTCGTGCAGTTAACGACGGACAGCAGTCCTCTGAGGTCAAGAGGCCTGCACCCTTATCCAGTGAAGAAACTGGTTACGGCACCCTGCCCCGAGGCAGATGGACAGCTCGGCGTTCACTTACCTAAGGTGAGGGCGTTAACCTTTGGGGTTCTACAGGAGAAGAGAAAGGGAAGAGGAGAGAGACACCCAATAACCCCAGTTCATTAATCCCATATTTTCTATCTGCAGACATCTTACTCTTCGAGTCAGACATACAGTGCACAGAGGTCCAGCCCAAAGAGCCAACCGTGTGTTACACATCACCTTTGAAGATACGGCATTCACCCAGTCAAGACCGGCGCCTCTGCGGGAATCAGGTGAGCGTTACAAGATCCTAGACGAGAACATCCAAAATACGGTTTGAAGATCAGCTATTCATAGGGTATACAGGACACAAACTAGGTCAGGCTGTTACGAAACAGACCTTATCCAGATGGATAATTTTGGCGATTTCTGAGTGCTACAGGCTGGGAAGGAAAGACCCTTCTGAAGGTTTGCGGGCTTAATCCGCCAGGGGCATGGCTACATCTACGGCTCTTCAAAGGGATGTTCCCATTAGAAACATCTGTGAAGTGGCAATGTGGTCTTCCATTCACCCGTTTACAAAACATTACTGTTTGTATTCTTCCCATAGTCAGGATGGGGTTTTTGGCAAGGCAGTTCTCTGCTCTGCCCATGAAAACGCATAATATGTGATTCTACTCCCTCCTCCAAATTTTAATACTGCTTTGGGAGTCTGTCAAAGATGAGGAATACGTTGGGAGGACACAATCCATTTGAAGAGCAAGTTACTTACCCCAGGTAACGTTCTTTCGACTGGATGTTCCTCCAACATATTCCACATCGCCCTCCCATCCTACCCCTCTGTAGAATTTCCCATGCTATTAAAGCTTCTGCTCCACCAAGGCTGAGTACTGTCATGCCTGTATTTATGGGCATCTCTGCTGCATGACGAAGAGGAAAAACAGAACTGAGGCCAACGGGTGCCACGTGTGCTATATATGCTCTCCGATGATGTCACCCTCGATGGAGGCCTTCGAGGGACATCGACTCTACACCGACGCACGCCGCCCTCTGCCAAAAATGTTTTCCGAGGCAGCTGAAGCTGGACATTACATGTCAAAGATGAGGAATACGGTGGAGGAACATTCAGTCAAAATAACGTTACCAGGGGTAAGTAACTTGTTCTCCTCTCGCTCCCTTGTCCCCCAACAAGGAAACATGTAGACACCCACAGCGTAACGAGGGCATTAGGCAATGAAATGCATGATTATTTAAAAACAATGACTCAAAGTATTAATTTTATTTCTCAACAGATCAAGCGTCAACAGGAGGTGTGAAACATAAATAAAGAAGACAATTTGCCTATCAATTTGGAAAACGCATTAAATATATTGCCATTATATATAGGGGACCAGGTACTACTACTCAAGTTTGTGCGTACCTGGAGTACCCCTCGATTTGAAGGCCCACATGAAGTGGGGGACATAAACCCGACTGTGGTCAAGCTAAAGGCAAGAAGGGCATGGATACACCTGCACGACATCAAGCCCTATTAAGGTGAAGCAACATTGACCTCTCCTGCACCCACCCATGGTGAAGCAAGTATCCTCAACAAAGCAAGTGCCCACAATAAAGCAAGAGAAGAACAAAGGATGACCACATGATCAATGGTCAAAAACTTGCCCAAAGAAAGCAAAACATTTTTAGATTAGGATTGATTTATGGATTAATTCATCTGCTGTAATCTTGGAACACCTTCCCTAGACTAAGATAGAGAAGACTATGAAATAATCGAAGAAGGCAAAGAATATTTGAGCTTTTATGTTGCTGATTGTTCATACATTCTTACTTGCTGTTTTTTCCTATATACTTCAGTCTTATCCAGCTTTCATACAAAGAACTATGAACATTGTGACATTTTTCGGGGGTCCAAAGAGTGGCATCATCATTTTGGTAATCATTTTACAGTTCTTGCTATAAATGTATGACTCGCAGTTAAAACAATAGGAATCGATATATTAAAAATAAAGTGGTAACAATGTAAATGTTCCAAGAGGTGAGAACTGAAGCTCCACGAAAGAGAAGTACCGAACAAAAAATAATTATTGGAGCTTTTTGTGGTATTTTGATTTTGACAGTTCTCCTTATAACGTTGGCATTCACAAATATTATAAGCAGAGTGAAGCCAGAAAAAAGGACACCCCCAACTAGTCCCATTATTCTTATCTTTCCTACTAAGGAACCAAGAACCCCATTATGTTCTGATATTGAAAAACCCTTTTCCTGAGTAAACGGAGATGTTGAGGAAGATAATGAAACTACTTAGATAAATTGGCTAATTTGGCAAATAATGTATGGTACCAGCACATGAAAGAAGTTATGTCTGCTCCCTAATACCGTCTGCCACGAATGCAGCAAGTACATTTATTGCAAGAGAAATGTCCCGACATGATGCCACTTGTCTGTCATCTAGCAGCCAGCACTAGGAGAAGCCAATTTGAATGGAAGTGGGCAACTTTAGGATGGGGATAAAGACAGACTTTTCCATACGAAGATACATACGTAAAGACAAAAAGGATGGAGAGTGGATTAGGGTGGACTAACAAAAGTCGTATGTATCCATCCCAATTTGGAGAAAAGATACAAGTTGTTGACATGAAGAGAATGAATTGCTCAGACATGATTGAAAAATCAGGGGAACCAGGATGCTAGGAAAGGACACAGCTGTTGTTGTATGGGCTCATAGCAACCAGCACTGGATGGGATGATGGACTCACATCATGCCCTGCACACCTATTGAAGAAAGAACCAATCCACGAGGAGCAAAAGGTGAATGATGAATGCCTAGAATCATGGGCCAAGCATGCAAGACTACTAATATGGGTTCGGAACGAAGCAGGACCAGTGCATATATTGCAAGTAAATGATGTACCAACATGCTTCAAGAATGATGACAAAGTCTATTGTGGAAAGCACAAAGGTTGTAGAGAAACAATTCAAGTACCAGGAATTAAAGGAGGAACTGCAGTTCTGATGGATCGATATTGGGCCTGCGGATCCAGAGCCTACATGCAGTTGCCTAAAGATTGGGGAGGAGTATGTTCCATAGTAAATGTACATGTCCCAGCCCAAAGTTACCTCCACATAAAATAATTTCCCAAAATGAATGAATATAACAGAAGGAAGAGATCACTTAATCTTCGCCGACTAAAGAGAGAGAATCTCATCAAAATCAATAGAGGCTTACGACAAGATTCCTGATGAGTACAAACTATTCAGCAAGACCGCCATGATAATGACATCCATATTCATACTAGGACTTGAAGCTGCAGTGAATGCCAAGTGGCTCCATATTACAAGATGGGAGCAGCTGCAGACGATCAATGCAACAGTAAAAGGATTCAATGCAATAAAGGAAATGTTGAGAGCCATCAGGCTGATGACTCTCCAGAACAGGCATGGTCTGGTTCTGATAACAGCAATGGAAGGAGGTGTGTGTCGGACCTTTTTGCTGTACATTTATAACTTCTCATGGTGGAGAAAATGGGACCCTGACGGAGGCAATAACGATGCTGACGACCGTGCACACACAGATGGAAAATGAAGCTGATGAAACAGCAATAGCCAATTGGTTTTCATTGTTTTTTTTTTTGATCAAACACTTTTATTGATTTTATTACATAATACACAAAAGGAACAGTGACCCTGAAGGGGTCCAACCACCAATAACATCACAAAAGAAAATAAGGTCCGTCTTTAAACAACTTAAGGATATGCTAACAATTACTTGTACACTCCTGCATTGCATTTACATTCTGGCCAACGGCCTGTGTCATACAATAGCCTTATTGTGCGTTCTCCCACTTTTCCCATATTTTCTCCGCTTTCCCAGGGCATCCTCTGGCCGCATATACTCTTCGCTCCATCGCAATGCATGCATCTACATCATCTATCCATTGTGCATGCTCAGGGCTTACATCCGAACCCCATAGCTTGGCAATGTTGCGCTTGATCAGTGCCGTGGTGGTTGCAAACAGTAGCTTGTCAGTGCGAGACATCTCACCCTCGTCCTCGACACCCAGCAACATCAATTTCGGATCTCTGGGCACAGTCCGACCCAGTACCTTACTAAGTGTGTCGCAGCAGCGTTGCCAGTATAGCGTGATGTGTGGACAGCCCCTTATAATGTGGAAAAAGGTGCCCTCTTCCTGATGGCAGCGCAGGCAATTCGGGTCTGTGGTTTTACCCCATCTGTACAATGCGACCCTTGGATAGTAGACTCTATGCAGTATTTTGAGCTGGACAAGGCGTAATCTGGCCGAAATGGCAGTTTCCCTCGGGTACATTAGGATTGTTATCCAGTCTTCAGGCAGTATTTCTCCCACATCCCTTTCCCATTTAGATTTTAGACTTGATAGCTCCGGTGTGGCAAACGAGGTGAGAACATTATACATCACTGAGGTGATTTTGGCGTCTATGCTATCTAGTACCAGGTTCCTCTCTATGGGGGTGCAGTCTGCCATGTCCCGCAGGTCAGGCAAGTACCCTTCCCAGTTTGTGTTTATGCGCCTCTGCCCAGATTAATGCCCGGTGAGCAGCCATTGTTTTGGTGGTGTTGCTATTAGTTTTCTGGTATAGGGACTCTAGTGGGGTTATGCTCGCTCCATCCAGGGTATCAGATTTAATGTGAGGTAGCGAGGGGTTGCCGTGTAATAGGTCGTTTATTACTGCCATCTGACTCGCCCAATAGTACGTCTGTATATGCGGCAATCCTAAACCTCCCTCCCAAATGGAGCGCTGCAGGATGTGGAGCGCTATTCTCTGGTGTCCATTGTTCCACAGGAGTTTCCGGAGGATTCTGTCGATTCTGTGAAACTCCCTTCTGGGGATGTGTAACGGGGCGTTTTGGAGTATGTACAGGAATCTAGGTAGTGCCATCATCTTAAATAGTGCTGCTCTCCCCAGTAGGGTCAGTGGCAGGGCGTTCCAGTGTTTGACGTCCTCTGCAAAGCGGTTTATGATTGGGTGGAGGTTTTTTTCTACGTACTCGTTTAAGTTCGTCGTTATCTGAACCCCCAGGTAGCGAAACTGGTCAACTTCTATACGAAAGGGGCAATTCTGTATCCCTACGCTACCCATCTCTCTCAGTGGGAACAGTGTGGATTTCGACCAGTTTACCTTCAAACCACTAAAGGATTCATATTCCTTCAGTAAGCGTATCACTGCAGGACAAGAGGTTATGGGGTCTGATAGATACAGGAGCAGGTCGTCCGCATACAGTGAGACCTTATCCTCCCAATCTTCTGTCCACCGGAAGCCCTTCCACATTTGTGATTCTCTTAGCAGAATCGCCAACGGCTCTATGGCGAGCGCAAAAAGCATTGCAGACAAGGGGCATCCCTGTCGTGTCCCCTTGCCCAGTTTAAACGGCTGCGAGAGCCACCCATTTACTCTGGTCATGGCCTCTGGGGACTTGTATAGCAACTGCACCCATCCCAGGAATTGGTCACCGAAACCCATTCGACGCATTATTTCCCACAGTGCTGGCCAGTGCACCGAGTCGAAGGCTTTCTCAAAGTCTATTGCTAAAAGCGCCAAGGGACCCCACAGGAGGGAGGATTTTTCGAGTGCAGCGTGCAGTCTGTGTATGTTCATACGTGTAGACCTCTGGGGCATAAAGCCGCACTGGTCTGGGTGTACAAGTGACAGGATAACTTTCTGCAGTCGATTTGCTAATGCTTTCGCCAGGATTTTGGTCTCAGTGTTGATTAGCGAAATCGGCCTGTACGAACTACATTTCTCTGGAGGCCTATCTGGTTTGGGGATCACTATTATAGTTGCCCTCTTTAGGTCTGGGGGAAGCTGTCCTTGCTCCCTCGAGTGTGTGTACATCTGCAGGAGATATGGGAGTATCGCACTTGGTTCTATCCTTTTCCATGTCTCCACCGGGAAGCCGTTCGGCCCCGGTGTTTTCCCGGGATGTAGTTGTAACATGGCCAACCCTAGTTCCTCTTCAGTAATGGTTGCCTCCAGTAGATCTCTCTGTGTGCCCGTTAGGCTAGGAAGGGTGATCCCGTTCAACGCGGAGAGGTTAGTGGGGGCTTCCGGTGACCCATAGAGCGTTGCATAGTAAGCTGCAAAGCCTTCTGCAATAGCCTGATCTGTCCACAGCGGTTCCGAATTGTCGGGTTTGATCATCCTGACCTGTTTGTGCCCTTCATCCCTGCGCTCCAGCCAGGCTAACAATTTACCCGCCTTATCTCCAGTCTCATATAGTCTGGCGCGCATCGTGGTGTGCGCCTGTTTAGCGTTGTCTAGGGCTACATTGTGCATTTCTTTTTGGGCAAGGACCAGTGCTCGGTTCGTTTCAGGCAGGTCTCGCACCAGATGTGCGCGCTCTGCACGTTCCACCTGTTCTTCAGCCTCTTTTACTTTTTGCATTTGAGCCTTTTTGTGCGCCGTTGTCCAGGAGATAATCTCTCCCCGCAATACCGGCTTATACGCTTCCCACAACAGTCCTGGGTCATCAATTGACCCTGCGTTTAGTTCAAAGTAATTGGTTGTGGTTTCTTGAATATGCTGGGAAGCCTAAGTAATAGTTGTTAAGGCACCATGAAGGGGGAGGTATTGGCCTTGACGTTGATAGTTCTATTAGTAGGGGCGAGTGGTCAGAGATGCCGCGTGGAAGTAGGGTGGCGCTAAGTAATCTATGCACCTCTGTGGTTGGAATGAAAAAATAGTCCAGTCTAGAGAGGGAAGCATGGGCGCCCGAGTGGAAAGAGTATTCTCGCCCCTCGGGGTGAAGGTCACGCCATACATCCCTCAGTCCCAATGCTGATGTGAAGGTGGCTAGCCTTGTGTGCTTGTCGGGATTCCTGCCCCTTAGGTGTGTACGGTCCATACCCAGGTTCATAACATCATTAAAATCGCCACCAAGGATTAGTGTGTCTGAGGAGTCCTGTACTATCCAGGGGGGTTATCTCTTCTATGAGATTTGGCAACAGCGCGGGTGGTGCATAAACAGCTAGTATTGTTATGGTTTGATTCCATAGGGTTCCTGTCATATGCACGAATCTGCCTCCTGTGTCCTGTGACAAACTGGAAAGTGTAAGCAGCAGCTTCTTATGGATCAGTATGAGGACCCCTCTGGAGCCTGAAGTAAAACCTGAATGCAGTGCTGTGCGATAGTTACCACGTTTAAATAGGTTGCATGTGGTGCCCGCCAAGTGTGTTTCTGTGAGCAACGCCACATCCGGCGCTTGCTTGTTTAACGCTTGGGTGACCAGTCTGCGTTTTATCCCACTGCCCAGCCCATTGACATTTTGTGTATCAGATCTAGCATTCGTCATCTGGTTGGGGGGCGGGTTACTGTTGGGCAGTATATGTAGGATTCCGGGAAGATGCACGGTCTGTTGTTTCGCCGTGTGATGCGGGTTCGTAGGAGTGAATATTTAGTGTTGTCGGACCATACATGAACAAAAATAAAGACAAAACCCAGAACAAGGGTAAGAACCCCCACTCCCCCCAACTCCATCCCTCGTTCCCCTGAAGGCATCTACTGCCCCGGTAGTGTTACCTAACCCCCCCTCCCTATACTCCCACCCAACCTGGAGTATCTGTCGCCCGAAATTTGCACAGAACAAGTAAACCTTAACTAAGCCACTCTCAGTGGCACATGAACTTCTTAGATTTCACAGCACCTGTCTGTGGTGCTGTCGCGGACGACTTTGGTTTTAGTCTTAGCTCGTGGGGTGGGTGGCTGTTCGGCCACTGGCCTGGTTGTATTCCGTGCGTAGATCGGCGTGGGGGGTGAGAGATTTTGTGGTGCTCCTAGGCTCAGTAGCTTTGGCTTTCTGCCCAAAACTGCTCCCAGTTCATATTTCTTCCCGCAGCGGATTTCCCGGTTGTGGACGCTGCTGTTGGCCCTGCTCTGGCGGACGTTCTGGGCGAGGACTATTGCGTCTATCTCTCCTTCTTCCCTCCGTGTTCCAGTCCCCTTCTATGTGCCGTTCGGCCCAGTTCTACGCCTCTCTGGGGTCGGTGAAGTGCACGGTCGTGCCCCCATGGAATATCTTGAGTTGGGCAGGGAAGAGCAGTCCATATTTGACACCCACTGATTGTAGACGTTTCTTGAGCAGGTCAAATGACTGTTGTGCTTTCTGTACCTCCCTTGTGAAATCGGGGAAGAAGGCTATTTTGGATCCGTTGAATGTGACCGTGCCCTTCGATCTTGCCAGTTGGAGTACCGTGTCTCTGTCTCTCTAGTTCAGAAACCTGGCAATTACTGTGCGTGGTGGAGCTCCTGGTGTCACTTTGCCAGCTGGGATGCGGTGGGCCTGCTCGATAGAGAAGAATTTAGAGAATGCCTCTCCGTCATAGATATTCGTCAACCAGTCCTCAAGGAAGAGTTTCATGCATTCCCCTATGGCTTTTTCCGGCAGGCCGATTATGCGGATATTATTGCGCCGGGATCTACCCTCGCTATCGTCCACTCTTGCTTCCAGGGTCTTTATCCGTGCTAGCATACTCGCCACTTGCCTATTTACGCCTCGCAGGCCGTCCTCGGTTTCAGAGATTCGTGCCTCTGCCTTCCCGTACGGGAGGTCAGCTTTTGCAGATCATGGCGTAGCAGGGACACGTCTGCACCAATTCTGTCCATCTTTTTTTCCATCGAGGTCCTGGAGTTGGTGATGGCGCTCATGATATCTCTTAGGGAAATATTGTCCACATGGTCCGGGTCGACCGGCGGTGGCCTCTCTGGTGAGCGGGGTGCTGGCATCGCTGCATACTGCTCGATCCTGCTCTGTGTGGATGTTTTCCTGGGCTTCTCCTTACCCATTCTCTGCTTGTTGTGGTACTTTTGCAGTGTGCTGGTGTCTGGTCCCGGGGGTGGGGGGTCTGGCAGGTGCTGGGGGTAGGCACTATTGGTGGTGCTGGGCCCGCTGCGACCGGCGGGTATTTATGCTTGTGCTAGCTTAACAGTTCCCTTGTCCAAACAATGTCTATTAGCCACACTTTCAGCATTTCTGTGGGCCAAGACGGTGTGGTGCGTGATATGCGTGTCGGTCAACGCTTTATAGCATCCACCGGGGCCCTGTGGTTCTATCCCCTGGTAGCGGCCACAGCAGGCGCCGGTAGGGATCGCGGCTCCGTCTGGAGGTCCTTTGCCCGTGGGGGGAGGGAAGGCGGTTCGCTAGCACTCTCTATCCCACCTTCCCCACTCCTTACCACATCGCCGGATGTTCCAGGCCTCGAGTAGCGGGTCCACGTCTCCGGTTGTAGGGGGCGCGTTAGTCAGATCACCAGCCGGTGCGCCGTGCGTCTTCTTCCGTGCCAACACTGACACGCCAAGCTTCCCGCTCCGGGCCCTCTTCAGGCCCCCGGTTCGAAGGGGTTCTCGCCAGGTGGGCTGGACCTGCGACCACTGCACCGCCCCGCCACCGCGGTCAGGATGTTGACTGCAGAGCCCGGTGGAGCATGCGCCGGCCGCCGGCCGACAGTTAGTGCGCGCTCGCAGTTATGGCGGCCATCTTGGGCTCAGCACTTGTCACGGTTCCTGCAACTTCCACTCGATCGGGACAGCGATTCCTTTTACGGATTTGCGTCGGAGCACCGCGATTCGGTGCAGGAGAGTCTCACACACCGCTGGAGTATTTCAGGGTTCAGCTCGGATATATATTTTAGCAGGATTTTAGCAGGATAAGGCCAGTGGCGCGGGAGCAGCACAGGCTCACGTCCTCATCGGATGGCTGCTGGCCACGCCCCCACTGGTTTTCATTGTTGATTGGATGGATTCCATCTTGGTTGGCAAATGCTTTCAAACTACTTGGAATAATATTACTATTAGTAATGTTGGGATTCTATCTCATAAGGATCATCTTGAGACAATGTCAGAAAACCGCAAGAAAGCTATTGGAATGAAAGTAATAATTGACAATTACAGCCATACTGGAGAAAAACAGACTGAAGAAAGTACCCGAGAGAACATAAAGAAGAGTTCTCTTGTACCTCCAGGAACAAAGTATTATTATCCACAGGATTGGATATGATATGTGGGACGATGGATATTTTCTGCACTGGCATGAGATTGTCGTCTGATGACCTGGAGGGTGGATGAACATATAAAGAATGTTGGCCACCTGAGGTGGGTGACAAAAATATGGGTTCCAAAGAAAAGAAAATATGATGAGATGAAGAAGATTAAGAAGGAATTGCAGAAGAGGAGGCTAAGATTTTGGTTGAGAATGCGACCAGAGGGGGGAATGTAGAGGAGCAAGTGGATGCATTCTTGCTAGTCACCGCCCCCTCATACACATCCTATTGGAATGTGTAACGCTTACCTGAACTCTGCAGGAGTGCCCTGGATTATATTGGTGTTCACGAGTCCTCACTAGATATAGTCAGGTAGATTCTGTAAAAAATAGAACGATGACTTAATCTTTCTACAGTGTCCAACCTATTCACCTTGCAACAACATTAGGCATAACAGGATGATTATCCTTGCAAAAATGGTAGGCTCACCTGAGATTTTAGATTAGAGACCTATCCATCCTGCTCTGGTGCAGTGGCAATAGTTCTGTAGAATGATGATGCTCTGGTGCAGAGGAGCAATCTTTTGAACAGTATAAATGAGGTTCAAGTGCAGGAGCGTAATACTATAGATTAGATGAGCCTTGATGCTATTATGGGTTCGGTAGAATTACTGGTGCAGGGAAAACAGTTCTGTAATTAGATGGCCACCATAGAAGGTAATGGAATGGAAAAAATAAGGACAAGGAAGGGAAATAATGGCCGTGTATTTAGGAGCAGAAGAAAATGCTTTCTGACCGATATCTAGAAAAACCCCTTTAAGACGAGCACGGTCTACTGGTTGTTTTAATATAAGGAATACATTGAATGAAAATGTGAGGGCTAAGGGTTAAACAATGAGTGGAGAAACACTGATTATTTCCCAAATACAAAACCTTAGGAACAGGAGTGACTTGTGTGAGTATCAACCAACTAACACTAACTACGGAAATAACCGCCACTAAGCGGCGTTAGCAAAACTCTGAATAACAACAATGCCACGGAGATATACGTGCATATAATTTAACATATGGAGAACTGGCAAACAAACAGTACTTGCGTGAAATCTGGGTGTCTTTGAATAACTCCACACGAAGCAGCCTGAGGACAAACTGTCTCTGTTCGACTGACAGGAAAATACTTGAAGAGAAATTAATCCTGAAAACTGCGGTCAGGAAAAACCATGACTCGGAGGGCAAGGAAGGGGAAGCTAATATGCGGGAAAATAAGGGGAAAACACTAAAGGGACTTCAGAAATTCTGTGACAGGGAAAAGCTGAGGTAACTAGGAACCGCAGTAAGCGGTGCACTGCGGCTGCAGTCAAGAACGCGAAGTGCGGACCTCCAGGGGGCGGGGCTAATAAGGGAGACTGAGCTGGATGCATAGACCTGCAAGGTTAGTTTCCAGGCATAAAACTGACGGCCACATATCTCTTCAATGGGAAACAGTTTTAAACCTTATCTAAAGTAGTCACCCAATCATGCCAAGCTAAGGACCAACCCTTCAAGGTTTTCTTTTGGGAATAAAAACTTAAAATCTTGCCCGTGGTCATGACAGTATTCCCCCCCAAGGACCCTCTCCTGGGATTGCTAGGGTGATTTCGATGAAAATTCTTTAACAACCTAGGGGCATGGATGTTTTATAAGGGTTCCCATGTTCTGTCTTGCGGTCCATAACCCTTCCAGTCAACCAGGTAGAATAATTTGCGCCGTACCACTTTGGAATCCAAAATGTCCTTAACTTCGAAATCTGGTTGATCATCTTCAATTTCTAGTGGTGCTGGTGCCTGTTGAACACGAGTATTTGGGCTAACTGGTTTTAATAATGAAACATGGAACACTGGATGAATTTGCACCTTCTTTGGAAGTGTCAATCTCATAGCCACAGGGTTGATGACTGCTTCTATGGTAAATGGACCAAAATACCTGGGAAGACATTTTTTGGAACCTTTCAGAGCCAGATTTCGTGAGGCCAACCAGACCGAGTCCCCCACTTGAAATTCTGGAGTGTCACTACGATGGCGATCAGCGAACTTCTTTTGAGAGTCTTTGGCTGCGGGCAGACTAGTTTGAGCCTTTACTGTTGCAGTTAAAATATGTTCATGTAGAGTCTTGACGGCCGGCATCTCTAAGGGCTCCGAAGGATCAAAAGCAGAAGTTAGAGGGTGTCGACCATGCAAGGTGTAAAACGGAGTGAGACCTGTAGAAGAATGAACTGAATTGTTGTAAGCGTACTCTGCCAGCCACAATATGTGTAACCATGAATTGTCTGATGAAGCATACATCTCAAATACTGCTCCAGAGTCTGATTGGTGCGCTCAGTTGGACCATCAGTTTGTGGGTGATGACTAGTGGACAGTCGTACGTCGATTTTGGCCAATGCACAGCATTTTCTCCAAAATTTTGATATAAATTGACTACCTCTGTCTGATATCACAATGGAAGGAAACCCATGCAACTTAACGATGTTTCCCAAAAAGGCCTTAGCTAAACTGGATGCTGTCGGAAGTCCTTTTAAGGCCACAAAATGAGCCATCTTGGAAAATAGGTCTACCACCACCAAGATGGTATCATAACCTTTGCATGGAGGGAGATCAGTGATGAAATCTATGGACAGGGTATGTCAATGGCTGGGCGGCACAGCCAAGGATTGAAGAAGGCCTTCCGGTTTCTTTTTTAAGTTTTTATTTTGCGCACAATTTCCGCAAGTTTCAATAAAGTGAACAACATCCTTACGCCAAGTAGGCCACCAGTAGTATCTCTTGATTTTTTCCATAGTCTTGGTCACCCCTGGGTGACCCTCAATCAGGGAGCCATGGTAATTTGCAATTACTTGAATCCTAAGCTCCTCAGTAGGTAAATAAAGACAACCTTGATAATAAGGTAATTCACCTTGAATACAACGTTGAGTCCCTTGATTTGCCCATTCTTGCAGTTCTTCCAGAGTCATGCTCTTCTTAACTTCTTCTTGCAGGTCTTTGAAAAATGAATCCATGGTGCTAATTAAACCCAGTACCCTTTCTCCTGCAATGATGTCAACTGGAACTGGGGGAACATAGGCTTCTTCACCTTTACCAATACGAGACAAAGCATCAGCCTTTCCATTTCGTACTCCTGGTCGAAAAGTGATGATGAAATCATACTTGGCGAAGAAAAGAGCCCATCGCAGTTGCCGTGAAGATTGAGCCTTTACGGAACGTAGATACTGTCTATTTCGATGGTCTGTAAGGATAGTAACAGTGTGTTGAGCCCCTAATAAATAGTGTCTCCATTCTTTTAACGCATTCTTAATGGCCAACAACTCCTTGTCAGTTACAGTGTAATTGAGCTCTGCGACGGAGAATCTTTTTTACCAGAACGCCACTGGGTGTTGTACATGAGTGTCTGGATTGTGGCGCGACAAAACTGCACCCATCGTCACGTTAGAGGCATCTGCTTCCACAATGAAGGGTAGATCAGGTTGGGGATGCTGCAAAACTGGAGCCACAGTAAAATTAGCCTTTAAGCTCTGAAAGGCTTCTTCAGCCTCCTTGGGCCTTTCAAATTTCTTGTTCTTCCGAAGCAGAGACGTGATGGGGTGCACTAACTGAGAAAAATCAGCCACGAAACATCGATAGAAATTTGCGAAACCCAAAAAACTTTGGACTCCTTTCACAGATGTGGGAGCCGGCCAAGTGAGTATTGCATCCACTTTTCAAATGTCCATCTTAACTCCTTGAGAGGATAACACAAATCCCAAAAATTCAACTTCAGGGACATGAAAGGAACATTTTTCCAATTTGACAAAAAGCGAGTTTTCACGCATATTCTTAAGAACATCCTTAATGTGCTTCACATGTTCCTGGGGATTGGCAGAAATAATTAAAATGTCGTCAATGTAAACTACTGTGCAAACATCCAGGAGATCTCTTAAAACGTCATTCATAAAACATTGAAAGGCTGCCGGAGCGTTGCACAGTCCAAAAGGCATCACTTGGTATTCAAAGAGACCATATCTAGTACGAAAGGCTGTTTTCCATTCATCAGCTTCCTTTATTCGGATTAAATGATAAGCACCTCTGAGATCAAGCTTGGTGAAGATTTGTGCCCACTTGATTTGGTCCAATAAGTTCGAAATAAGGGGAATTGGATATCGATTCTTTACAGTAATTTGATTCAAAGCACGATAATCAATGAAGGTTCTTAGATCTCCTTCTTTTTTTGGTACAAAAAAAAGAGGGGAGGCAGCGGGAGATTTTGAAGGTCGAATAAATCCATTGGCTAAGTATTGACCTAAGTATTTCTTCATGTGTAAGTCTTCCTTCTCAGTTAATGCATAAATCCGGCTACAAGGAATTTGGCCTCCTGGAAGAAGATCAATCTGGCAATCGTACTGCCGATGTGGAGGAAGCACCTCAGCCAGTTTTTCTTTGAAAACATCCTGAAATTCCCTATACTCTGAAGGTAAGGTGCCTATTAATCCAAGTGTGGAATCGGTGGGTTTCTTGATTTGACTGGGCTTCTCCAGGTCATCCATTAGACAGCATGAGTCTTTACATTCCATGGCAGAAGTCAGAGATCTAGACCGCCAATCTATTATTGGATTGTGTTTCTCCAGCCAAGGCATACCTGGGATAATCTGAAACTGTGGCACACTTATAAGGTCAAACGTAATCCTCTCTCTGTGTCCCTCCTGACAAAGCATGGTAAGATCGTCAGTGCGTTGTATGACAGGACCAGAAACTAATGGAGTAGCATCAACCGCTGACACATTCTCAGCTTCAAACTTGTCCACAAGGGGAAATCCTATTTTACTCGCCAGATTTGAATCCATGTAGTTAGCAACAGCGCCACTATCTATGTAAGCTTGTAAAGCATGTACTTGAGTGGGTTGCCCTTGACTGATTAGGATAATGGGAAACACAAAGTGTGAGGTCACTGAAACCTTTTCCATGCTCGACAAGCTGACCTCTAAACTTGTCGGGCGCTGGAGTTTTCCGGAATCTGGTCTCTCTGATCTTGGTTGACCCCTCCAAGGGGTTTTCGAGAGGGCTTAACAAGACAATCCTTGAGGAAATGGCCAGCCTTACCACAGTAAAGACACAATTGCTGTTGGCATCTCTTGTCCCTCTCAACCTGAGAGATGGGCTCATTGACAACTCCCAATTGCATTGGTTCAGAGTGACTCTCGGATCCCGATCTCACTTGGTTTTCTCTTGGGCGGATAAAATAGGTTCTGTTCTCAGAACGGGAACGATCTGCTCTTCTGTCTTGCAAACGCTGATCCAATTGTATGGTGAAGTCAATATATTCTGCAATACCCTCCGGTGGATTTACCACCTGTGCCAACACATCCTTCAATTCACTGCGCAAACCCCTATGAAACAAGGTTGTTCTTTTGTCGGTGGGCCAATTTGTCTCTGCCACTAACCTCTTAAAAGTGGCCATATGTGCCAACAATTCCTGATACCTTGCCGGAGCGAAAGTAATTCATTATCCAGCGCCTGACCTTGGGTATGGCGCGCAAAGAGTTTTTCCATCTCTTTCTGAAACTCTTGAAAGTTCCTTAACATAGGATCATCTCTATTCACTAACGGAATAGACCAGTCTGCAGCGTAACCGCCCAAATAGGATAACACAAATGCCACCTTAGCTTGATTTGTGGGAAAAACTCCTGGGGGGCAGAGAAAATGTAATCGGCATTGATTTATGAAGACAGCACATTTTTTTGGGATCCCCAAGAAACACTCAGGGGATGCCAGAGGAATGTTACCAGGCACAATTACTTGAACAGGAGCTGGGGGCATAACTGGAACTGAAGCTGATGGATTGCCTGCTGGTAAAGGAACTTGTCCAGCTTGTGTCTGCAAAAGTTGACGGGCTAATTCCTCAGTCGATCTCTGTTAACCACTAACTCTCTTCAAAGAGCACTGGTCTCGGAACGAGCAGCGTGGACTTCCGCTCTTAATTCACCCAATAACTGCTCCAACTGATCCACCTCTACGGTCTCCATAGCGCCCAGGCAGAGCATATTCAGTGTACGGCTTCACGTTCTGTAACCCTTACCTGAACTCTGCAGGAGCGCCCTGGATTGTATTAGTGTTCACGTGTCCTCACTAGATATAGTCAGGTAGATTCTGTAAAAAATGGAACGTTGACTTAATCTTTCTACAGTGTCCAACCTATTCACCTTGCAACAACATTAGGCATAACAGGATGATTCTCCTTGCAAAAATGGTAGGCTCATCTGAGCTTTTAGATTAGAGAGCTATCCATCCTGCTCTGGTGCAGGGGTACTAGTTCTGTAGAATGATGATGCTCTGGTGCAGAGGAGCAATCTTTTGAGCAGTATAAATGAGGTTCAAGTGCAGGAGCGTAATACTATAGATTAGATGAGCCTTGATGCTATTATGGGTTCGGTATAATTACTGAGACTCTGCTGCAGGGAAAACAGTCCTGTAATTAGATGGCCACCATAGAAGGTAATGGAATGGAAAAAATGGCAGTGAATTTAGGAGCAGAAGAAAATGCTTTCTGACCGATATCTAGAAAAACCCCTTTAAGACAAGCACGGTTTACTGGTTGTTTTAATATAAGGAATAAATTGAATGAAAAACTGAGAGCAACCCCAAGTGGAAAATGTGAGGGCTAAGGGTTAAACAATGAGTGAAGAAACACTGATTATTTCCCAAATACAAAACCTTAGAAACAGGAGTGACTTGTGTGAGTACCAACCAACTAACACTAACTACGGAAATAACCGACACTAAGCGGTGTTAGCAAAACTCTGAATAACAACAATGCCACAGAGATATACGTGCGTATAATTTAACATATGGAGAACAACTGTCAAACAAACGGTACTTGCATGAATTCTGGGTGTCTTTGAATAACTCCACACTAAGCAGCCTGAGGACAAACTGCCTCTGTGCGACTGACAGGAAAATACTTGCGGAGAAATTAATCCTGAAAACTGCGGACAGGAAAAACAATGACTTGGAGGGCAAGGAAGGGGAAACTAATATGCTGGAAAATAAGGGGAAAACACTAAAAGGACTTCAGAAATTCTGTAATGGGGAAAAGCTGAGGTAACTAGGAGCCGTGGTAAGTGTTGCACTGCAGCTGCAGTCAAGAAGGCGACGCGCGGACCTCCAGGGGGGTGGGGCTAATAAGGGAGACTGAGCAGTATGTATAGACCAACAAGGTTAGTTTCCAGGCATAAAACTGACGGCCATGATAGGGAACCAGGAAGTCCTATCTCTTCAATGGGAAACTGTTTTAAACCTTATCTAAAGCAGTCACTCAATCATGCCAAGCTAAGGACCAACCCTTCAAGGTTTTCTTTTGGGAATCAAAACTTTGAATTTTGCCCGTGGTCATGACAGAATAACAGACGAGGAGCCACAATTGGGAACCCATGCACAAGTTTATGCGACATGTCCATGCCACGTCGATTATTTGAAAGACGATATGCACTCAGGCAGCCATCCAGAAGATACCCTCACCTTGAAACAATGGCAGAAAGACACCAAGAAGGATGTCTCTTGCCAGGTTGCCGGAATGCAGCCATGAATAAAATGGTGCGTGACATTGATGTATGTTAAACAAAGCCTAGTGATAGCAAACAAATGTCCAAAGAAGATATATGAATCTATGCTGAAACTATATGAAAATACTTAAGGATAACGATGTAACTGGAGTACTATGAAAAATATGTGCTCAATGATGAAGTACGTATGAACAAAAAGAAGAATGAAGTGACCCACTGGTCAATGACTGTAAATACGCTGAAACGTAAGGTAGAAAGAATAGATAGAAGCTTGCTTATGACAGGAATGTATTCAACGTTTAGGATGACCATTAGAAGAAGATTGACAACGGCTTATGTCACTCAGCCCAGTTACCACAAAACACGAGCCCAGGATCTTAACGTGGAAAGATGATGAAGAAGCTGTTTTCCCTTGCGAAATAAAGGAGTACATTGGCTTGGAACCAAGGATGCTATTTTGAGAGATGGAGGAAAAGCACAAAGGGAGTCTACAAGTAGACCATGCACAAGGACATATTTCCCAAAAATTAGGGGGAGCTAGAACATTTATTGATGCCAAATATTGGACAAAGGGCATGAAGTTAATATGGGGTAGAGTGAGCAAGTCTCTAAAGGCCAAGAGGAGCAGTTGCACCCAGCATAATTGAATCAAATGGTGTTAAAAGCGCTGTTGATATGGACAATTTCATGGTCTTTTAACACGTGCCGAAGAGCTTGCAAACAAAGTATTCATTAAGGCCGGAGCTAAAATAGTGATGTGCCTACACTCCCTCAAATGTCCCGAGACAGTGCAGACTGGCAAGGTGTCTTACGGCGTTGTGCCTACCTGCCATTGAGGACTTCTTGGCGTCCCCATGATAGATTCTCCCGGGGCCTGTCAAAGTGCGGTACCGGACCCCGGTCCTCTCCGATGGGTACCGCCATGTTATGCTCTGTGTGCATGTGCGGGAAACCAGCAGCTGGTTTCGCGCATGCTCAATCTCCTTGTTTTTGGATGGTCACCATGGTTCCCTTGCTACTCAATAGAGCCCCAGTCTGATGCTGGTTATATCAGGCGTCTTCACGCAGATCCCTATACGTCGTAAACTCTTCTCTGTGCTTTGAGGAGTTGACACTCCTGTTTATCCCTGCTTCCTTGCTTACTTGTTTCCTCCTTCTGGCTACCAGTATACTGGAGTTAATTACCCCCTCGCCTTGCTCTTGCCTTTGCTCTTCTCTGTTACTTATCTATTCCCACTGGCCTCAATACTGAATTGCAGTCTAAACATGTGGAGGTAAACGCCTTACCAGCGGAGAACACGCAGTTGAAAAAAGCCCTATCAGGTGCTACATCAATGGCCGTTTCTGAATCAGTGGTGGGACAGTCAAGTGCCATCAAATATGATGGGGACCCTAGAAAATTCACTGAGTTTTGCAATCATTGCACTATCCAATTTATGCTCTAACCTAGCCACTTTTTGACTGATAAGGCTTAGATAGGCTACATTGTCAGCTTTCTGACCGGAAATACTCTAGAATGGACGGTACCCCTTGTTTCATCACATAGCCCACTGCTATATGATTATGCCGGGTTTGAGAAAGCATTCCTGGATGTGTTCACGACACCTAATCAGGCAGCTTCAACCCAGAACCAGTTACTAGAACTTAAACAAGGGACCCAGGATTTGATTATGTACATCGGGCGATTCAAACAATTGGCCCATGAATCCTTGTCACCAAAAATAGCACAACTTACATTGTTCTGTAAGGGATTGAGGGACGAATATGAAGACAAGTTTGTTCACGTCCCAGAAGAAACCACTTTGCAAGGCCTTCCGGTTTCAGATTATACAGCTTGATCATTGCATGGTGGAAAGGTGGTCTCAATGCAGAAGAATGGAATGGATGACTATTCAGGTGACACTACCCCTGCTAGTCCTGGACTTTCAGTTTCACCAGGAGAGACGACCGAACGTATGCAGATTGGTTCTTTGAGCGGTCCACTGACTGTAGCCGAATGTCGGCGCCAGAGAATCAACTGCCTGTGTCTGTACAATGGGGCTTCAGAGCACTTTTTAGATGCCTGTCTAGCATGCCCCTCTCGGTCAAAGGAAAACTAGTAGGCCACCTTCTGCGAGGGAGCAGTTGGTGGGCCCCATCTTACCTCAGTTACATTCTCCCAAGGAGCCGAGATAATGACTCCAGCCCTGTTGTTTGTATTGTTTGTTTGTTTGTTTGTTTATTTGATAATGCGCACCAAACCCTTAGGTAGCTGGGCGCAGCAGATACAAGAATATTTGAAGCTTAGTTACAAAATAAAAGTTAAGTACAGAGTATGCAATTACAGTGCATACAGTAGTAGTGCAAGATGCGGGTAAAGTAGCACAGGAAGTGCACAAATGAAGTCGGGAGTGTAATGCACATGGTGTTGCGCAAAGGTATTTGAAGCTAAGTTACTACATAACAGGTAAGTACAGAGCATAAAGCAATTACAGAGCATACAGTAGGAGTGCATGATGCAGGTGGAATAGTATGGGTAGAGTGCAGAGATAGAGTCAGGAATGTAGTACACATGGAGTCGTGCGGAATATCCAAGGGTCAAGAGTGGCAGAGAGTAGTAGGCAAGCAATTACTAGATGACCTGGGTGCAGGGCGATTTGTAGGTGTCCTTAGAGCGAAGCCAATTCAATAAGTTGCGTCTAAATCTAGCATATAGCTGTTCCACTCTGAGGGTAGTGGGGAGTGCGTTCCAGGAGAGAGCTGCTTTGACAGGGAAGCTGCCTCCACCAGCTTTGGCAAGTCTAAATCTAGGAATTTTAAGGCAGAGATGGTTAGATGATCTAGTTTGGTGAGAGGAGATTCTTCTGGTCAGTCTAGCAGAGAGATAGGGAGGTGCAGCGTTGTTCAGGCATTTGAAGGCGAGGGATACCGTTTTGAGGAGTATCCTATCACTAAATATTAGCCAGTGCTGGTCATTTCTGAAGTTGGATATGTGCTCTCTGCGGGGTATATTCAGGGCTGCTCTCAGGGCGTTATTTTGTAGTATTTGTATTTTGTTTAGGATTCTTTTGTTGGTGCCTACGTAGAGGGCATTACAATAGTCTAATTTAGACATTATTAATGCATTGGCAATCGTAATGCAGCTGGCTTCAGATAGAAAGGGTCTGCAGGCCCTAATCAGTTTACAGGTATAAACTGTAGATGAGGCCATGGAACTAACTTGTTTTTTTAGTGTTAGTTTAGAGTCAAGGTAAACACCTAAGGTTTTTACCTCAGTTACTACTTTGATATCGTTGCCATCAATAATAAATGATGCGTAATTGGGGCTAAGTTTCTTTAGATTATAGTCAGAGCCCAGAATCAGAATCTCAGTTTTATCGTCATTCAGGCAGAGGCCATGTGAGGCCATCCATGCCTGAATGAGGAAGTATATACTGTTTACCAAAGCTGTGTCTTCAACAGAGTTGCCTGATAAGGGTATGAGGATCTGGGTGTCATCAGCATAATTGGTGTATGTGACGCCCAGCCTGTCAAGTTTATCAAAGAGTGGCTTGGTAAAGATATTATACATTGTCGGTGAGACGCAAGAACCTTGTGGGACACCACAGGTGATTTGGATTGGGTCTGCTGAGTCTGAACGGGAGAACACTCTCATCATACGGTTAGCTAGGAAGGATTGTGCCCAGGCTATAGCATCACTCGAGAAATGTGCTGCTGACGTGCTGACGCTAGGTGTTCGCATAACACTGCAGGATTCACCAAGTCAAAAGCTGCCGATAGGTCGAGGAGGAGTAGCATAGCTGTTTTACATTTGTCCTTCAACTCGTTGATTTGTGTCTTTAGATCAGTTAAGGCCATTTCAATCCCGTGTTGTGGTCTGAAGCCGGATTGGCGTGATCCTAGTAGGAGATTGGCCTCAAGGTAGCTTTGGATTTGGAGGTAGGCTACCCTGTCAATGATTTTGAGGAGAAATGGGACCGTTGTAATGGGTCTGTAATTAGTGGGGATGGCCGGATCTAGGTTTTGTTTCTTAAGGAGTGGTAACAACCAAGATTCTTTGAGGTTGATGGGGAGAGTACACGAATTGAAGGAAGCGTTGATAAGCTTAGAGATAAAAGGTGCTAAGTCTCTAGCTTCATCCTTAATTATTTGTGCTGGGCAACTGTCACCCTGGCAGTTGGAGGGCTTCAGTGATAATATAACCTTTTCAATTTCCAGTATGGAAATATTGGTGAATCTGAAAGGTGTAGCATTATTTGGAGTAGTAGTGGGTGGGGTGGGGTGGGATGCGTCTCAGGGGAGTGCAAGGATGCTTTTTTGTTAGCTATTTTAGACTGCAGGGTGGCTAATTTGTTAGCTAGAGCATTTTGGATGCTGATGCACCATTGTTTATCTTTTGGGATATTATCTGTAGGTGGAATAGGGTTTTCCATTTCACGCAGAATGGAGAAAAGCTCCTTAGTGTTGGAGTTAGCCTTAGTGATTCTTTCATTGAATGTATTCCTTTTGGTGAGGATTAGTTCTTTCTTGTACAAGTCTAATATCCGCCCTTTCATGTGAGTGGGGGCGAGGACTTTTTGGGTCAGGCCATGTTCTGTCAGGATGGTTTCAATAGATTGGGCCCGTTTATCCTCAGGGTCATTGAAACCCAAGTTAAAGTCTCCTAGCAATAGGAGCTGTGGGGTGTTTTTAATGTTGTTAGAGAGGAGGCTGGAAAGGTCTTCCTCAAAAGTCCCTATTGGACCAGGGGGTCTGTATAGTAAAAGGATGGTTAGAGTACAGTTATTGGAGATAGGGAGTTTAGCTGCAAGTAATTCACAAGATTTGATTTCAGGGGGTGTGGTTAGTCTTAATGCCAGTTTGGTTTTGGCTGTGATAGCAAGGCCGCCACCTTTGGAATTAGGCCTGTCGACCCTAAGTATGTGATAGTTGTCAGGTATAGCTAACATAAGGGCTGGAACTGCCGCCTCATGTAGCCAGGATTCAGTAACAGCCAAAATATAAAGTCATCACTAGAGAGTATGTCTGCAATATCGGTAGTATGCGCCATAAGGGATCTAGCGTTGATGAGGGCTCCTGAGATAGTCGTTTTATTCTGTCCTTGGAGAGGGGGGGAGGGTTTAGTTTAGGGTGGTTGGTTCTGGTGTAATTGCGAGGAGAATGGGCAAAGATGTGGGACTGCGCTTTTTGCGAGGGTGGAGAAGTTGGTATGGTGAGGATATGGTTGGTGGTGAGGGTGGTAGGCCTTATATGGGAGTCTGAGGAACTGATAATGTTAGTTTTGGGTTTGTAGATCTGTGGCAGTCTAGCTCGGAGTCTCAAGTTTCCTGCAATGTACAAGGTAGGAGGTTGGTGAAGGCCATTATTGTAAGGGCACAGAGGAGTGTCAGTGGTATGTTAGACAATTGACTCTTTATGGTGTGCATCGTTCTGTGGGACTAAGCAATTATAATTCTGCAGGAGGATGATGGGGCCAGGGGCAGGTGCTAAGCAGAGATTGTACGGACGTAAGGGAGAGGTTAGTTATGACTCAGTAGGTGTAAATCAGGTAAGGCTTAGAGGTTGGGTATAGCTCGGTAGGGCTACCGGCTCTGGGTGACAGGCAGTACCCTGACGGTAGAAGTACACAAGTAGCTGTGTTACGTCTTAGTAGAGTAGTGGAGTGGACGGGTAGGCTGGACCCGAATAGTATAGTATAATAGTGACAGAGGGGCTAAAGTCACAATGTTCTAGGAGCAATCAAAGCAGGACGTTTTAGTGCAAATGTGGTGGTGTGGTGATTAGGCTAATCTCATTTAGCTTAGGGCTAGTCTGTGCCAGTGGGCTAGTCACATAAGGTGCCTAAAGCATTCAGAGCACGTACAATTTTTATCACATTTGCAATGTCACCGTATGCAAAAAGAATCATGCAATCCTAGATGGGCAGTGGAATGCAATTGGGTAAATTCATGAGGGGGCAGCTGAGTTAACTGTTAGTACCGTCATGTAGACAGCTAAGAACACATTGGGCACATTCAAGTAGAGGTTACTAGAATTACTGTTGGCGCAATCAGGCATAGGCGACCAAAAGAGTTAGGCACATTCAGGTAGCGACATCTAGAATTGATATTGGCGCAATCAGGCATAGGCAACCAAAACAGTTAGGCACAATCAGGTAGCGACATCTAGAATTGATATTAGCGCATTCAGGCATAGGCGACCAAAAGAGTAGGCACATTCAGATAGGGGCATCTAGAATTGGCGCAATCAGGCATAGGCGACCATAACAGTAGGCATATTCAGATAGGACATCTAAAAATTGATATTGGCGCAATCAGGCATAGGCGACCAAAACAGTTAGGCACATTCAGGTAGCAACATCTAGAATTGATATTGGCGCAATCAGGCATAGATGACCAAAGCAGTTAGGCACATTCAATGGGAGCGGCTAAGATCACTAGTGGGCAAGTCAATACAGGCAGAAAGAGGTAGGCAGAGTGTTCCGTTGAGTTGCCGCGTGATACATGGTGACCAAAGGGTGATGACGCCAGGGCCTGAGGGAGCGTTCAGCAGACATCAAGCACAAATTGGGCTGTATCGCTTTTGCAGACAATGCCTACAATGGTAGGATCGATATGTGGAGTGGAGGGGCCAGAATACTTGTGTGCCCACTGCTTTGTTAAGGCAAGGGTAAAGATATGATGCAGCCGCCGTGGCAGCCACCGTATGTGCTGCAGGGTATTGGAAGCTACATTATCCTGGGGCTCTAGTCCAGACAAATCCATTGTTGTTCCTGCTCTGTTAGATTATGGTGCTGTCGGTTATTACACTGATGGCTCGATTGTACGGAAGCACTATATACACACGCAGAACAAAGAACATTGAGCAGAGGTACAAGCGATTGACGGGACGTCTTTGTCTTCAGGACCTATTGAGCGGCATACCAGGTCCCTGGGCATGACTTTGGATCAACATAACAAACAACTATCTTTTATTGCCATAACGTCACCATTTTATACTGTAGTGTTTGGTATCCCTTGGCTTATGGCCCAGTATCCTGTGGTCAATTGGAAGACTGGGGTCTTGATATTTTCTTCTGATTTCTGTACCACCAATTGTTATTCTTCACCTGATCGTTTTCCTGGACCCATTCCAGGTATGTGCAAGGATGAGGACACCACAGTTCAATGGATAACATGTCTAGATTTACCTAAGGAATACCATCAATGCAAGGTACTTTTTCAAGAAGCGGACCGCTGATACTTACCACTGAACCAGAATTTTGACTGCAAGATTAATCTGATACCCTATTCTTTTTTACCTAACAGTCGGATATACTCACTCACAGGGGATGAAAGAACAGAGTTAGAAAGGTATCTAAATGAATGCTTGGAACATGGCTATATCACACTTTGAATTCACCGTTAGGGGCTCTATTATTTTTCATACCTAAGAAGGAGGAGACCCTTCTGCCTTGTATTGATTATCGTCTACTGAAAGACATCACCTTGAAGGACAGGTATCCACTACCCCTGATTACTGACATCCCAGAATCACTGCCTGATTCCAAGGTCTTTATCAAACTTGACCTGCGGGAGCATATACGGCCAGGCCATGAGTGGAAAACTGCTTTTAAAATGCCTTTTGGGCATTTTGAATACAAGGTGATGCCTTTCAGGTGTTAGGGAGAATTCTCTGTTAAGGCTAATTTCCCAAACCTAGTGAGTCCCCCAGCAGCTTTGCTGGATTTTTGGGGTTTATTTGTTTCTCCTGCTAAGAGTGAGACTCTTTTTCTCCCACTCTTAGACATGATTTGAGGTGTTCCTTTGACTTTGTATGTGTTTTATGGGCTATGGGGTCCTTTACCCCATAGGGATTCATGTGTTTTTGGTATGTGGGTTAGACAGCACCCTCCGTGCAGTAACCCAAGGGTGTCGTAGCGACCCCCCAACATAGACTCCATACCCTGGGACTGACTACTGTCTCCCAGGGCATGTAAAGTCACCATTGGCTTTGCTAGTCTTAAATTGTGAACAGAACCAGTACACACCATCATATTGTGGATGTACTGGTCGGGACAATTCGATTGCCCTGGGGTCTGTTGTTGGAGGGGGCACTGTCCAGTCCCCCCCGACCGAGTTTTGGCTGGTGGCAATGGATACTACTTTTTATATTCGACCGTGAATATATTCCTATGGGATTTTCCCATTGTTCGAGGCTACCACGTTTTAAAATAGCCTCGAATATACCGCCTGTTTATTAAATGAACGTAAATTCACCAGTTGGTATTTTTTGCCGAAACTTGGTTCCAAAATGGCGTTTGTGTTCGCTTCTGTGACTCCAACCCAAGTCGAGCCCTTTGTTCCACTTTTTGGTGGGCTTCTCCACAGAAGCCTCCAAAAGTGGTGCCACTCTGTCTGGGTACCACAGGGGGTTTGGGAGGGGGTTTAGGCACCCTGGACTGAGTTGCCTCGGCAACTCAAGTCGCACTCTTGTGTGAATGGCCCAAGTGGTGAGCCGCCCGGCTCACCACTTAGCATGTTTGAGTGACAGCTAGGCTGAATGAATGGGGGTTTTCTGTATAAAAGCAGGGCTTTGGGGACTGGAACTTCAGAAGTCGCCACAGGACCTAAAGAATCCGAGGAGGGAGAAGCTGAGCCAACCTGCAATGACGACGCCACCGGTGGAGCCCTGCTGAACCGTCTCACCACTTTTCCCGATGACAGAGGAGATCTCCAGCCCGGAGAGTCTTCTTCCTTTGACTGGTGGGGATAACCAGTTTGCCCGTCTTTTCGCCTTCCTGGACCATCTCGTGGCCGCCTTGCCTGTGCCAGGTAAACCCCGGCAACCGGAATACCACGGTTTACCACTACTGCGAAGAAAAAGGTAGTACCTTGTAACCGGGAAACTCTGCGGCTGGTTTCTTCCCTCGCAGTGCAACGACCTTCAGCTTTCCTCCACGTCGAGACCTCCTCTTCCTCTGGACGAAACACCGACTTGCAACCGCTGCCAGGAACAACTGCCCCCGCTGGAGCGTTCTTCCCATTTTCAGGTACTGTGTCCCGCCTGGCTTCCCTTGCGACAGATCGTTCGGGGTGACAGTAAATCCTCGACTTTCTAACCTGGGTAAGCCTAAGGCCTCTTAGCTAACTTTTCCTGACTGAATCTCAATATTTTGTGAACTATCTACAAAGACTCTTTGGGCATAACCCCACTGGATGATCCTGGACACATTTCGCTTGCTCTCTCTAAGAGTGGACCTGGCATTTGAACGTCCTTGCTCTCCAGTAGACTTTGCCTAACCTGCCTCACTGTGGTTCTTTGAAAGGTATTGAAATTGTGTGCTTTCATAACTTTGCCTTTTCCCTCCCTTTTTCTATAACTTATTAGAGTGCCATCTTATGTTAAGCGCTCACCTCTGTCTGAAAATAAGTGGTGTTTCTCACTAAGACTTGTCTAATAAGTAATTAGGGTTGTATATATATATGTAATAGTGACTGTGTGTTGAATTTACTTACCTCTTTTTGTGCTAGTGTAATTTACAAGTGTCTTTAAATAAATAATTATATACTTTTACACCAAAGCTCTGGTCAGTGTTTGCTTGTGCTACTGTATCTCTGTACCTATTGTGTATACTCTATATACTGCCTAACTCATCTTGAGAGAAGTCTGACTGCTCAGCCACAGCTACCAGGTAAATCGGGGTGGTACAGACTGCTACCAATTGGGTTTACTGCCAATCACCTGTAGTCCTAAATCTTTTGCAGTGGTCCCTAAGGGAACTGCAGAGGTTTCTGCCTAACATCAGGTTGTGCACACCCCCGCCGTATTACAGAAGTTTATGGATTTTATTTTCTCTGATTTGATTGGTTGTTCGGTATGGGTGTACTTAGACGATATCCTTGTTTTTTCTTCTAACTTGGAATTTCATGTGTACACGTTACTGAGGTGTTGCATCAATTACAAGAACACCATCCATATGTAAAATTGGAGAAATGCCAATTCCATGTATCCAGGATGGAATTCATAGGGTACGTCATTAGCCCAGAAGGCGTGAATATGGATCCTAAGAAAACGAGAGCCATGTTGAGTTGGATTGTACAGCATGACCTTAAGTCTCTGCAACTTTTCATTGGGTTTGCGAATTACTACTGTTGTTTCATTGCAAACTTTGCTGAATTGACCCGGGAACTAAGCTGCTTGTTATCCACTAAGCAAAGGTTTCAATGGACTAAAGAAGCCACCAATGCTTTTCAAGCTTTGAAGAAAGCCTTTATGTCAGAAACTGTTCTACTACATCCTGATGACACATTGCCCTACATTGTTGAGACTGATACTTCAGACCAAGCAGGCGGTGCTGTCCTTCTTCAATCCGATCTTCACTCCCATGTTGAGATGCCAGTGGCTTACTATTCTCGTAAATTAACTGTTAGTGAACGCAACTACTCCATCATTGAAAAATAACTCTTGGCTATACAAGCTGCCTTTTAAAGAGTGGCATCAACATCTCCTGGGAGGACCGTATTCTGTGGAAGTCAGGACAGACCATCGCAATCTACAATACCTATGTACACAACAATGCAGAAACAGTCGGCAGGCTCTTTGGGCCTTTTTATTCCTGCAATAGGTTTTTTTTTCATTGCATACATTCCCGGATTGCAGAATAAGAAATAGGACGCTTTGTCTCGATCTCTACAGATAGACAAGGTCACCGAATCTCCTGGGTATGTACTATCACCTGTGAAACATTTTCTGGCCGCAATACGGAAAGAGTCAAGGCTGCTATTGCCTGCGATCTTCGAGTTACAACCCTTCTGCAATCCAAGGATCACGTCTTACGAGATGGATTGTTATTTAATTTGGGTCGCCTGTTTGTTCCGTCGCTGGATCTAGAACGGCAGGTGTTGGTTCAAATGCATGACACCAGTTTGGCTGATCATCGTGGGTTGAGAGCAACTCTGGAACTGATCCAGCGCCAATTGTGTTGGCCTTCCTTGCGTCCTGCTGTTGAGGAGTACGCGCAATCATGCTCAGTTTGTGCTCAGTCGAAATCTACTCCTGTCCTGTTGGACTCCTAGAACCTCTGGAAATACCTCCTCGTCCTTGGCATACCATCTCGGCCCATTTCATCGTGGATCTTCCCTGTCCGACGGATGTACCTGTATCCTAGTCGTAGTTGATTGCTTCTCTAAGATGGCTCATTTCATTCCCTTGGCTGGTCTGCCTCCCTCAGTAGCTAAAGCTAATGCATTCTTCCTACATGTTTTTCATCTGCATGGTCTTCCCCGGAAAATCGTTCCGTATCGTGGCTCCAAGTTCAGGTCTTGTTTCTGGTCCTTTTTGTGCAAGCTCATTGGTATTACTGCTTCTTTCGGTTTTGGATACCATCCTCAAGCTAATTGACAAACTGAGCATACAAACCAAACACTGGAGCAGTACCTACAATGTTATACATCATAATGGCAGAGGTTGCCTACAATAACTCGGTCCATTCTGCTTTGGGAATGAGTCCCTACTACTGTTGTATGGGTTTTCATCCTGATGTTCTTCCTGTTTTAGCTGTGGGTCCTGGTCCTGTGATGTCCAACGATCTGGTCCTACGTCTGCAGGATGTACACTGTGTAGCCACTGATCATCTTTGTACTGCCAAACAATCAATGAAGATCTCCACAGACAAGCATCGTTCCCAGGAACCAACTTATCAACCTTGGGATAAGGTGTGGCTCTCCACTAAAAACGTACCCTTGCGTAATGTCCCTCAAAAGCTGGCCTCTCATTTATTTGGTCCTTTTCACATCACTCATCGGATCTCAGCTGTTGTTTTTTGTCTTGCTCTGCCTGCCTCATGGAGACTGCATCCTGTATTCCATGTCTCTCTGTTCAAACCCTATTGGCCTGATCGTTTTGGTCACTCATTGCCCTGTCCTGGTCCTGTGGTACAGTTTGATTCTCCTGAATACAAAGTGGCAGACATTTGTGATTCCCTTATGCACCGTGGGAGACTTCGTTACCTGGTATCCTGGAAGGGCTATGCTGCATGTGACAACTCCTGGGAACCTGCTTCTGGTGTCCATGCCCCCCGGATAGTTTGTCACTTCTACCTGCAATTCCCATTCAAGCCTGGTGCCTCGTCTGCTTTTGGGGTGGGCAGCGTGTCACGAAGAACTTGCCTTACGGCATTGCGCCTACCTGCCATGGAGGACTCGGCGTCTCCATGATCGATTCTCCCCAGGTCTATCATGGCGCGGTACTCGTCGCCGGTCCTCTCTGATGGGCACTGCCATGTTGTGCCCTGTGCAAATGCGCGGGAAACCAGCAGCCAGGTTTCGCACATTCGCAATCTCCTTGTTTTTGGATGGTTGCAATGGTTCCCTTGCTACGCAATAGAGCCTCAGTCTGATGCTGGCAATATCTGGTGTCTCAACGCAAATCCCTACGTGTCGTAACCTCTTCTCTGTGCCTTGAGGAGTTGACGCTCCTGTTTATCCCTGCTTCCTTGTTTCCTCCTGGCTACAAGTATACTGGAGTTAATTACCCTCTCGCCTTGCCTTGCTCTTGCCTTTGCTCGTCTGTTACCTATATATTCCCACTGGCCTCAGTCTTCTGCCTCCTTCACTCTATTGGAACGTCCACGTCAGTACACTGCGCTGTTCCAGCCACACGTTAAACTCTGTGGATGATCTTTTTTTCTGTGGTGTTCGAAGAGAGTTCCCTGTTTCCAGCTGTGTACTATTTCGCAGCTGGGGACCGGGAGCACTTACCCTAACCATACTGCGCTGTGCCCAGACGGGGTATCGGGACATCGGAGAACCTGGACAGCAGAAGATCAAAGAGCGCAGTTATGAGGAATCCCCGGGGGGCACAGCTTGACACAAGGTCAACCTTCAAATAAAAGACTCTGGCATAAGGCCTACCGATGAGAGAGGGTAAACCAATTAGGGAAACAAGGAGAAAGCTAACGTATCTCCAAGTACCTGGTTTCTGTTTCTATGTACCTTCTGCTCACAAGCCGAATGTCTAAGGTTGAATTTGGGTTGCCAACCAGTTAGAATAGCCTGCCATGCACTTTTACATACAATGTCGCAAAGTATTTTTTTGCTGCCACATACTCTGCTATGTCGAGGGTCTTACACCACATGTAACTGTACTTATAGAAGTAACTCAGGGTGTGTTTTACAGATAAGAGACCACCAATGGGGGATTAACACGCATATATTTCTTAAGGTAGACATGATCCCCTAATCCAATCCCACCCCTCGATAGGTTTTTGCAGTTCGCCACGTATAATGACGTCATAAATGACACATCTAGCATTATATAAACAAAGTACAATCGAAAAGGCATTGTGATCCTGCATGAGTCGATTTGATAAGTGTTTATTCCCCCTACTTTACTTCTTGAGATTAAAGCAATATTTTACCATCTCCTTTGAGTCTGTCCGGTCCGGTGCTTGTTTGGGCAACGGCCCAAGTACCTGTCCAATGGTATCTCTTGGTTACCTACTCGTAGAACACTACGTTCTAATAACACCTTCCTTCTATCAACACCACAGACCAAACTTGCATGTGTAGCACTTGGGTCCTACCCACATGTTGCACCAGGACTGTGGAATGCTCTCCCCCCTGATTTGAGAGCGTGTGCATCATCCTCCAGCTTTAATCGAGGACTGAAAACTACCCTATTCTGCACATTTTCACAGCCCCCGATACTGCCTCTGAATCTAGACCTCCTTTTCTATTGTGATTGTTGTCTGTCCTATTGAGCGCCTTTCTCCAGCATTGGATCTTTCATGGATTCACATGCTTTGAATATTCCCCGTCGTCAGGCTGGGAATCCCCGGTACATTATATAGACCCTTTCCCGTAGGAAAACTTTTTCGACGCTTATGCGTCCTATCCACCTCGTTTTGTATCATGCGTGCCCGTGCCGTCAGGACGTCATGATATAAATACAGGCCCCGCCCCCGCGCTCCCTCAGATTTCAACCGTCTTTCAAAGCAGTGGGATCTTCGTGTTACTACTAGTGATAACTAGATTGTTTTTTTGTCTGTTTCGCGTAAGCGAAGTTCAAATCTGGAGAATTATGTCTGGAAAGGCGTTATTTCGCCCATGTGCAACCTGTGGCCTCAAAAAGGTTTATGAAGGAGACGGCCACATGGACTGTATCTACTGTCTCCACCCGCACCACACGGCGGATACATGTGAGATATGCCAGGGTTTCTCCCAAAAAACCCTTAAGGACCGTAAAAGAAGGCTGGTCGACTGGCTTAATGACGGAGCGGGTGCCTACCCGGCTTCGGAAGTTGGCTCCACGGCCTCCAGGAGCAAGTCGGAGCCTCCATCGAAGAAGGTGCGGCCAGCAGAAATTCGCCCTGAGGACAAGCATAAGGGGAAACATGCTGGATCCTCCTCATCTCATAAAAAGCCCTCCTCCTCCTCATCATCTAAGACGGAGAGGCTGGCGCTGTCTAAATCCTCCTCAGGGGACCGTCCCAGGTCTTCCGTGAGTCGAGAAGCTTCAGCCGGGAAGTCGGCATCAAAATCGACAACGAAGTCTAAAGGCTCGACGACGACGACTTCCTCGTCGACCTCGGTGTCATTGACGATGCCTATTACCGTTCAAGCAGCAGCGGTTGGGATTCCTTCGTCGACGGAAACTCAGTCTATGGCTTGGCTGCCTGAGGTCTATGACCCGATCCCCCCTGAGGTCTTACTGCAGCCAGACACGGCCTGCTCGGCGGAAGGGGAAGGTGACATGGTTCTGCAGCCATTGGATTTAGGCTTACGGCCTTCCACGTCGACGACGACGGCGACGAGTGCGAGCGGGGGTATGGTACCTATATCATCCACGTTGCTGAACCCCCAGACAGTTTTGTCTCTGGATGTGCTTAATACTCTTCAGAAGCTACTACAGCGGCTGGATACCCAGTTCCCTCAACCTGGGACGTCATCGTCACTTCTGTCTGTACCTTCCGTCGACGAGCAAACTTGTACGGCTCGCTCGTCGACGAATCACCCATCGGCTCCCCAGGCGGTAAAAGATCGTCCTCGAGCTCAGGAGGAGGGTGAGTTGTCGGAGTCCGACTCTATACATGATGACTCTGGGTCAGACATCTCCCTGTCACCGTCGAGGGACCCGACATGGAATTCGGATGTAGAATTGGAGTCTACGAGGAGCCAGACACAGCCATCTCCCCCTGATGATGTGGGAGCCTTCCATGCAATGATGGGGAAAGCGTGTTCCGAATTCGGCTTGATTCCTGAGGAGCAGAGGAAAGACTGTTTCCTTTTTGACCATATGGGTCAAAGGAGAAAATCGGTATTTGCCATCCCAATCCTTGACCACGTGTGGCAAGAAGGTCTCAAAACGATGCGCCATCCGTTCTCGGAACCAGCCATAAAGGGACGGATCGAGAAAAAGTTTAAAGCTCCGGAGTCCACTCCAAAATGTCTAACATCACAGCCTTTGTCTGACTCGGTGGTGTCGGCGGCAGCAGCTAGGAAGGCCAGGGTCCAGCAAAAATGTTCAACGCCACCGGAAAGCGAGGCTAGGAGGCAGGACGCATTTGGAAAGAAGGTGCTCTCGGTCGGAGCGACGACAGTAAGAGCAGCCAATTCCTTAGCGATCGTGTCACGATATGATAGGGAAATGTGGCACAAATTAGCCCCTATCCTAGAACACCTGCCAGACGAACACCGAAAAGCAGCTATGTTACTGGTGCGGGACGGCGAGGAGGCCTCGAACCACGCTATTAATATCGCAGTGGACCTAGCAGAGTCTGGTTTCAAACAAATCAACCATGGAGTAGTGCTTCGTCGACAAGCGTGGCTCAAATGTACTACTTTCCGTCCTGAAGTACAGTACAAAGTCCTGGACATGCCATGCGAAGGGGAGCACCTGTTTGGCGAAAAGGTTGATGAAGCGCTGAAAGGGATGAAAGAAGACACGGATACTGCTAGGTCCCTCGGCGCCCTTCAAACGGGTAGAAATTTTCGCTCTTTTCGCCCTTTCAGAGGTGCTTCTGGAAACTCCCGCTTTGGAGCCTCGAGGGACCGTGGATTTAACAGGCCCTCGTACTCTTCACAAGGGTTCAGACGAGCGTCCCAGTCGGCACGTGGAAGCAGGGACTATCAAGCCTCCAGGCGGCGAGGCTCAGGTCCGTCGTCAACGAAGAACAAGCAAACCAGCAACCAATGACGGCCTTCGGAACGTCCTGGGGGGTCGAGTCTCTCATCACTTCGACCGATGGAAATGCATCACCAAAGATCGATGGGTCCTAGACACGATTCGCATGGGTCATGCGCTGCAATTCAAAGACAAGCCTCCGCGTCTTCCTCCTTTATTCTCGACACAGCCCCACCTCCAAATCCTACGACAAGAGGCGGAGCTTATGTTGCGAAAAGGGGCGGTAGAGAGAGTTCCTGTGGCACAGGAAGGCCAAGGAGTTTATTCCAGGTTCTTTGTTGTCAAAAAGCCAAACGGCAAATGGAGGCCCATTCTCGACCTGAGGGTACTCAACAAGTGGCTAAAGAGCCAAAAATTCAAAATGCTAAAACTCCAAGAGGTTATCAGATCAGTGCAACCCATGGACTATCTCTCTTCACTAGACCTTCAGGATGCTTATTTTCACATCCCAATACGCCCACGACACAGGAGATATTTAAGATTCGTCGTCGGGAGAAAGCATTTTCAGTTCAAGGTCCTCCCGTTCGGGCTCAAGTCCTCCCCCAGGACGTTCACCAAGTGCTTGGCCCCTATAGCGGCCCATTTAAGGAAGGATGGTCATCATGTCTATCCATATCTAGACGACTGGCTAATCAGAGGGTCATCCAAGGAACAAACACGAGACAGTCTACGAGCCACAATGTCCATCTTACAGGAACTGGGCTTCGCAATAAACTTCAACAAGTCCTCAGTAGAGCCTTCGAGGACCTTGGTCTTTCTAGGAGCGGAGTTTCATACGCACACAAGCCTGGTGAAACCATCCAGCGAAAGAATTCAGAAACTTCAAAACAAGGCGTCGGAATGGAGCGGCGGTACCAGAGTCTCTGTGCGCAAGTACATGTCCCTGCTAGGGACCATGTCGTCCTGCATTCCGTTAATAAACAACTGCCGTCTGTTTATGAGGCCTTGCCAGGAATTTCTAGCGGACCGTTGGGCACAGAGCAGAGGTCGCTGGTCCGACAGACTGGTCGTCGACGAACAACTAGTTCAAGCACTCGGCTGGTGGAAAGTGTCTACTCACCTAACGAGAGGGATGCCTCTACTGGAACCAGAGTTCCAAAAGACGGTGGTGACGGATGCATCGCTGAGCGGATGGGGAGCTCATCTGGATATGTTACAGGTACAAGGCCAGTGGTCTTTGCAGGAGTCCTCCCTGCATATCAACCTGCTAGAACTGAGAGCAGTGCGATGGGCTCTGAAGTCTTTTCTTCCGCAACTGAGGGACTCGGTGGTGCGTGTCATGACGGACAACACCACTACGATGTTCTACTTGAGGAAACAAGGAGGGACACGTTCCAGGTCCCTATCGACAGAGGCACAGAAAATCTGGCATTGGGCCCTTCAACACAACATACAAATCTTAGCATTTCACCTACCAGGAGTGAAAAACGTGGAAGCCGATGCCCTCAGCAGAGAAATGAACGAAGTTCACGAATGGGTGCTGAACGACCAACAACTTCAACAAGTATTCAAGGAATGGGGACACCCTTCCATAGACCTGTTTGCAACGAAGAACAACAAGAAATGCCATCAGTACGCAAGCAGATGGCCTCAGCAGGGCTCACTGGGGGATGCGTTCTCATTCCCATGGACGAACAAATTCCTGTACGCATTTCCTCCTTTTCCCCTTGTCAGGAGGACGTTGCAATGGATCCTCAGGTACCCATGTCGGGTAATTCTGGTGGCCCCATACTGGGCCAGACAAGTGTGGTTTTCAGACCTACTACACTTAGCGGCGGCGGAACCGATGAGATTCCAGAAGACCCCCGACCTTCTGTCTCGACAGGAGGGTGTCGTTTGGCATCACGACCCGGACAGCCTCAAGTTGACGGCCTGGCTCCTGACTTCGCCGAATTTGGTCGGCTAACGATTCCGGAGGACTGTCGACGTATCCTGCAAGCGGCAAGAGCACCTTCCACAAACGCCTCATACGCGTACAAATGGAAAAGGTTCTGTCAATGGTGTGAGGATCAACCAGGTTTGGCCCCGCAATCGATTAGGCCGGAACAGCTCCTTCCATACTTGCTGTTATTAGCTCAAATGGGCCTGTCGGTGTCGTCAATAAAAGTACACCTAGCAGCCATTTCCAGGTTTACTCGTCGACGGCACTCGGCACCATTGTTCAGCGACCGCCTGATTAAGCACTTCCTTAAAGGCCTCTTTCGGAGTTTCCCTCCAGAGAAGAAATTTCCACCGGAGTGGAGCCTCAATCTGATCTTAACGTCTCTTATGAAACCTCCGTTTGAGCCAATGTCATCATCGTCTCTGAAGTTTCTGTCGTGGAAATTGGCCTTCCTGGTGGCCATCACTTCAGCCCGACGTATCTCAGAAGTTCAGGCTCTAATGGTGGACCCACCATACTTACGATTTTTCAAGACCAAGGTAGTCCTAGCCACTAACCCACAGTTCATACCAAAAGCTCCTTCGGTGTTTCATAAACACTCTTCTATCGTGTTGCCTACGTTTTTTCCGGAGCCATGCTCGGGAGCGGAGCGCATGCTACACACATTGGATGTAAAAAGGGCTCTCAAGTTTTATCTTCATCGTACGCAACCGTTCAGAGAAACGAGACAGCTGTTTGTGGCCTATGGGTTGGGTGCTAGAGGAAAAGCCATTTCAAAGCAAGGACTTTCAAGATGGGTGTCATCTACCATCTCGTACTGCCATTCCAAGGCAGGGAAGCCTCTTCTACGACGGCCAAGAGCTCATTCAACTAGAGCAGCGGCATCGTCGACGGCACTGTGGGCCGGAGTCCCTCTAGGGGACATCTGCATGGCGGCTACCTGGGCGACTACACACACCTTTACCCGCCATTACTGCCTGTCGCAGCAACATGCCGAAGACACCCGGATGGGACAGGCGGTGCTTCGACACCTATTCCAGTAAGGTAAGCCCCGGCTGCGGGGTGGCATCCTGTGGAATTTATGACTGTATGTGGTCCGTTTTTTCCCTATGTAAACTATTACTGATGTATACATAATCTTAGGGAACGGCCTTTTGCGAAGAATGTATAGGGGTTTGCATGCACACCTCCTCTTGGGGGTAGTACTGCTATGTAATCTATTCAAAGCATGTGAATCCATGAAAGATCCAATGCTGGAGAAGGGAATAGTTTCTTACCTGTAACTCCATTTCTCCAGCATTGGTATCTTTCATGGATTCACATGCGCCCACCTGCCTCCCCTGATCATGCAAACCGGTTCCCCCACTACTTTGGGGGCCGAAATCTGAGGGAGCGCGGGGGCGGGGCCTGTATTTATATCATGACGTCCTGACGGCACGGGCACGCATGATACAAAACGAGGTGGATAGGACGCATAAGCGTCGAAAAAGTTTTCCTACGGGAAAGGGTCTATATAATGTACCGGGGATTCCCAGCCTGACGACGGGGAATATTCAAAGCATGTGAATCCATGAAAGATACCAATGCTGGAGAAATGGAGTTACAGGTAAGAAACTATTCCCTTATGTCCCAGGCTTATGTTTCACACTATACAAATAAAATTAAATAAAAAAGAAATTGCTCATTCCATCTAGCACACAGATGCTTCTCAGGTGCTAGAGCACAAGGTTGCCTGATCAACCCTACTTATCTACCCAACGTATGTACTAAGAGTGACCTTTCACAAAAGACTATTTTCTTTTTCTTTTTTTATTTTTTTTACAGGGGTGGGGTCACCACGCATCCCTGTACTCCTGTAGAACAGTAGTCATTTATTCACAGCTATGTAAGGCTAAAAATAATGAGTTAGACAACGAAGTGCAAAAAAAAGTGGTAACCTGTTCTCAAGAGACTAATGCACTTTTGTTTTGCCCTATGTGGTTCAAATATGGAACATTGTACAGATAAAGCCAAAGTGATCCCATACCTGTTATTTTCTTCAAAATGTAAGCTTACTGGTGTTTATTTTGCAATTCAGCATACATTTCAAAGCAAGAGCAAAACTATGTAAATTGCACTTCCGCACCAACATTCGACCAACTCAAAAGAAACATTTGCACCAGCTAACAAGTGTAAAAACCACATTTCATGCTGTTCAGTCGCTCAAAGTGTCAGTGCAAACTTGCCCAGAAAGGTGCAAAATAGTCTGACACTGGTTCCGAACGGCCTTCCACTAGTTCAATTTGTGTATTCCCAACCAAAAACCAGTCAAATGTCTTACAGTTGAACGATCAGCATTTCAAGACACCTGACATACAAATTATACATGGGTCATAAATGAAAATGCTGCTAATTTGTTAATGAATACATGTTTAAACTGTAGCATGTATATAGTAAAAGGGGTCCAGAGTAAGACTCGGACACAGTGGCATGTTTGTTGGTTGCTATAGACCTTTATTTAAAGAAAGTAATAAGAAGAGTTGGGGAAAATCCTATCTCTCCCTAATCCTAAAAGGGGTTTCCTAGCCTCAACAAAACTAAGGAATGTCTGTGTCAGGATGTTAAACAAAAGAGCATCCTCTGTCTTGTGTCCAAAAATCCTAGTCTTACTCTTACACTTTAAACTCAATATAATGTGTACAGGGAAGCTCTGGTAAGCTACATACTTGTAGCTTGCTTCAAAGGTTCTCAACATAAAAGGTTTACGCTGTAGAACATAAAAGAAATGCAGGGTTCTGCCAGGAAAGGGGCCTCCCTTCCTCTAGAGTCCTTCTGGCAGTTTGGTGTGTCTTTTTCTCACATTTTAACAGTATTCACAAGAGCATGATTTTTCCTGTGAATTACCTTCAAGCGTACCTTCTTTACAATGTTACACTTTGTCCACTTTCTACCCCTGGTGTACTCTCCTGCAAGGGTATTTGTGTCTTTCTCTTCAATCCTTAAAAAGGGGTATGAGTCTTCCTTTTTGTTTCCACAACTTCAAGTGTATTTGTCTTTGCATTCCTGGTGTACTCCCTTGCCAGGATATCACTTTACTTCTCCTCTCACTCCTGGTTTGCTCCCTTGCCAGGATATTATTTCACTTTTCACTCCTGGTTTACTCTCCTGCCAGGATATCACTTTTTTTTAATCTCCCCTTCCTGGGTATGAATGTCAAACTCCCTGTTTGCTTGGTGCACTAACCTGCCAGTGTTAAGAAAGGAAGAAGGCAATGAATATGGCAAGGGAAATGTGCACGGAATCGCATAGTGAACAACTTTGAATCTAACAACGTACATACAATACCCTAGACTCGTGTATACTAAAACCCAGGAGTGCAAATAGAGTGAAACAATAATACCAATATATGAAAAGGGATGTGGGGTAAGCACTTAGAACCTCCTTATGACTGAAAGGAAAGTCGGCAAACTCCTTACCCACTATGCTATTACAGATACTGACAGCGCTAAGCCCACGTAGAGGGCAAGCAAGGACAGGATCTGTGAGCTGACACTCTGGATGATACTGAATAAGGAACTTAGAAACAGTACTCACGAGGACCGGAAAGACCACTTGAATGTCAGTAAATTCACGAACCCAGTAGATCAAACAGGGACCCAGAAGGCTATAACAGCAATGGGTGGAGGATAACTAAATTCATAAGACCCAAGTCAAGGGGCAAGTAGGAATTGTGATTATAGAATAGTGAGGAAAACAAAAGGCATTCACACAGGGACTAGTTACAACAGCACCCCACACCTAATAATCAATGGGAAATAAATGCAGAAATGCAATGGAAAACATGGAATGGATCCCAATAGAAAGTAAGGATCAGGAGCAGGGAAAATGATATCACAAAAGGAAACCTTTCCCACCCATCCAAGGAGAAAAGGCAGGAAGCTAAATCTAAAAAGGGAAAGACTAATGCATCAAGTTTTTCAGTAGCAAAGGACAGCATCAAAGAAACAGAGAACACAGGCAAATTGGGCTGGATCAAAGGGTAAAGCACAGAGAAAGAGACAGAAAGGGAAATCCAGAAAGCAGAAATCAATTAAGCACATACATCCGAAATCCAGGGCAGAGGAACAAGAAACAGGAACTAGGAACTAGGCACAAAAGCTAGGAACAAGGGACCAGTCACAACAGGAACACTGCAACAATGACCAGCGCTGGACTGAAGTAAACTGAGGCTTTTAAAGCTGCTTAACGAGCACACCCCTCGGGTGTGCCGCCTGCTGCACCTGCAGCCACAGGTGTTGCCTATCCTCCACCCAACCTTGTCCTGCAAGGGAGGAGGTGAAGCAGTGAGCCAGGCATTCTGGGAAGCATAGTCATTTGATTAAAGTAGCATGCTGGCTGCCAAAAACCTGGAGTGGATCCGGAAGGGCAGTAACTTGGAAAATAAGGTTTTAGCGCTCCCAATTCATCACAACACTGTAGCATAAGGTTCGGAGGAAATGTCCAGTAGAGAATAAACACCAAAACATGCCTCCAAGTGGCAGGAATGGGAGCGAAGGGAGCGAGCCGTGACAGTATACCCCCTCCCACGGCCGACTCCAGGCGATCGTCACCCGCACAAAACATCTTCCTTCCACGACAGGAGCGCTTTGTCTTCAGAGGTGGTACTGACGGAAACGATGACCCGCAGGCAAAAGCAGAAGGACTGGAATGAATAGAATCAGGCCGCAGTCTAGAAGAGCCATAGGCAGGTTTTCGGTGAGGAAGAGACTCATGGGTCGAAGAAAGGCATGAAGGACTTGCAGGACCCGAAGCAGAGTTGGAAGGTCCAGGAAGCTCAGACACTGGGAGAGAACACTCATACATCATTGAGGAGGGAGGCAGGCTGGTGCAACATGCTTTAGACAATGGTAGATGCTCTGGTAGCCTCCCTGCCAAGAGCGGACACACAGGAGGTGAGAAAATAGCAGGTTTCAGGAAATGTTCAAAAAAAGAAGGTGGCGGCCGAGGTAGAGGTTCGGATCTTTTCCCGTCATCCATCTGGGTAAAGGCCTGTGGTTGAGGCTGACCAAGGTTCGACTGCATCTGTTCCACGCCTTGGGGGCCTGGAAGTCCAATGGGTTGTATGAGGCTGGCACTCCTGGTGTCAGTCATGTAGCCACCTTGTTGCACGTGGGATACAACCGCAGGGACGTTTGGCATACCGATAGGAGTGATAGACGCAGTACTTGGTACATCAGGCACACTCGCAGCAGGAGCAATAACAGGCACATCTTGAACTGCAGCAGTCATACCCTTCCTTTGGCTACTTGCACCCGACTGGTGCTGCAGCTGGGGGGCCGTGCCCGTCCCCTCCCTCAGGCTCATGTGGGATCCGGCAACAAGAAAGCTGTCAAGCGGCTGATCCAAACCGGCCCCCAAATGCGAACCGCCCAGCCCGCTATCCTGGTCGGCTACTTGTTCGGTGACTGGGCCATGGCGGATGGTATCCGTCTCCCTCTCGTAACACTCCAGGCAAGTCCAATGGCCTTGCATGTAAGGCCCTCCCGAGTCGTGATCCAGCTTGATGTTTCTGAAGAGAGAGCTGGCAGAAGTCTCAGACTCAGATGTTTCATATTCGGGAGGCGCTGATGCTACAGTCAAGCAGTTGGGAGAATCAACTTGTGTAAAAGGCAGGCATTCTGGTGATCCCCCTGAAGCATAAGAAGGGCAGGCTGGATGTTCATCCGTAAGAAATGGTTGGGATTCAGGAGGTAACTCTGAAGTAGAAGAATATGCAACATGATCAGACAGAGTAGACAGGTGCACCTCCGATATTGGCAGCGAGGCTGAGCAGGATACAGGTCTCTCATGAACTAAAGCCAAACTAGCAGTAGGCTCTGGGACTGAAGACATGCACTCAGGATGTGCTTCCGGAGGCTCCATGGCTGAAGGATAACCCGCTGGATGAGTCACTGTAGCCGAAAACAGGCATGCCAGAGGAAATTCTGAGGCTGAGGGCATGCAAGCTGGAGCCGTCTCGTTAGCTGAAGACAAACTTGTCAAGGTCTTTGGCTCTGACCACGTACATGGTGAAGGCTCTTGAGTGACTGGCAGACATAGCAATTGTTCATTGATTGAAGATACGTGTGTCAACGATGACTGTAGAGCCGTGGACTGGATAATCGAAGAGTCAATGGTTGTAGGAGGACAGACTGAAGTCCCAGAAGTCGACAGACACATTTGTGGCTCAGGAATGGAAAGCACCTTAGGGGCGGTTGACTCCTTGGCACCAGTAACCAAAGACTGAGCTGTACCCATGCCGTCCCTCTCCTTAGTGGATGCCACAGAGTCTCTTCCTTTGTAGAAGTCAAAATCAACCAGAGGAATCACCATAGTAAAGTCTCTGTTAATCAGGATTTCGTCAAATGTCCATTCCTCTGTCTTAGCTTCTGAAAGTGGCATATTAACAGTCAACAGTTCAGGAATCGCCTGCCGGGTCTTTGGTTCAGTATACTGTGGAATGAGTCCATCAAAACAAGAATTCTGTACTGTCTTTGAATGTTCGTTGTGACAAAAATTGGCAGAAGGAGGAGCGAACACAGAGGTAGCATCGTTTTCCACATCAGCTTGAATGTCTACTTCAGTCTCAGCAGCTAGATCAAGGGCAGAACCTAAGCCTACAGTAGTGACTGATTCTGTGTATGCAACCATTGTGGATTGTGTTTGGAAATCAGAAGCATGTATGCGTTCAAGCTCAGAATTATGACAAACTGCTACACAGGAAATCTTAGGTAAAGGAGTGGCTTGTAAATCTTCAGCTAACAGCAATTCCTGACAAACGGTAGAACAATTGTCAGAACCTCTGCCCTGAATAAGTGCTGTGCTAGAAAAAAGACTTTCACTCCCAATAGATTTTACATATTGACAAGTATCATGACCTACAGAAATCTCCGCACTCAGGGACTGAACAGTATTCACTTCATCAACGGATAAAGTTTGAGGTGTATTCAGAAAAGACTGTAAGGTTTTATTCGCCTCTAGTAAAGTCATGTATTCTTGTTTTAACTCCTCAAATTCAGCTTTTAGCATGCCCTGCCTTAACTGTACATCCCTATCAGTAGGCACAGGTGAAGGCATGGTGGCATCAGGGCTGGATCCTGCCCTAGCCATCCGGATGTGCACTGATTGTACATTGTCATTTACTGCTTGCAGGCTTTGTGATCTATACTCTCTCTTACCGACTTGGTCTGTGTTTCCCTTAAGCAGACTATTGACATCAGACCTCTTGGCATTAGGGACTACAGTAAGTACTTGTGCAGAGGAGTAAGCTGTAGACTGAGGGCTGAAAACAGAAGATATGCAAGGAACCCCTCCATTCTTTGTTTGAATCATGAAACTGTTCAATCTGAGATAAAGCACAACCGGAATCATGGGGTTCAACAACAGAGGTACTCGTGTGTAATAAATCTAGCAGTGTGTTGTTTTCCGCTGCTAAGGCTTGTGCGGACATAGACTCTGGATCAAAATTAAAGACAGAACTAGGATCAGGCAATGTACGATGGGCCATGCTGTGGGAAAAATACTTTGCACGTAAATACCCATTCGTGACAAGGAGTTCATTTAAGTCAGTATGAGTGATTTGATTGTCACAGGTAAACGTAAGGGAAGCTTTCTGTACAAACTTTTTAGTGGCTTTGCTGCCTTTCTTTCTTAAACTGGCCATATTCAAACGGGAATAACGGCTGGTCATTCTGTTAAGAAAGGAAGAAGGCAATGAATATGGCAAGGGAAATGTGCACGGAATCGCACAGTGAACAACTTTGAATCTAACAACGTGCATACAATACCCTAGACTTGTGTATACTAAAACCCAGGAGTGCAAATAGAGTGAAACAATAATACCAATATATGAAAAGGGATGTGGGGTAAGCACTTAGAACCTCCTTATGACTGAAAGGAAAGTCGGCAAACTCCTTACCCACTATGCTATTACAGATACTGACAGCGCTAAGCCCACGTAGAGGGCAAGCAAGGACAGGATCTGTGAGCTGACACTCTGGATGATACTGAATAAGGAATTTACAAACAGTACTCACGAGGACCGGAAAGACCACTTGAATGTCAGTAAATTCACGAACCCAGTAGATCAAACAGGGACCCAGAAGGCTATAACAGTAATGGGTGGAGGATAACTAAATTCATAAGACCCAAGTCAAGGGGCAAGTAGGAATTGTGATTATAGAATAGTGAGGAAAACAAAAGGCATTCACACAGGGACTAGTTACAACAGCACCCCACACCTAATAATCAATGGGAAATAAATGCAGAAGTGCAATGGAAAACATGGAATGGATCCCAATAGAAAGTAAGGATCAGGAGCAGGGAAAATGATATCACAAAAGGAAACCTTTCCCACCCATCCAAGGAGAAAAGGCAGGAAGCTAAATCTAAAAAGGGAAAGACTAATGCATCAAGTTTTTCAGTAGCAAAGGACAGCATCAAAGAAACAGAGAACACAGGCAAATTGGGCTGGATCAAAGGGTAAAGCACAGAGAAAGCCTGCCTGCAGACAGAGGAAGACAGAAAGGGAAATCCAGAAAGCAGAAATCAATTAAGCACATAAATCCGAAATCCAGGGCAGAGGAACAAGAAACAGGAACTAGGAACTAGGCACAAAAGCTAGGAACAAGGGACCAGTCACAACAGGAAAAATGCAACAATGACCAGCGCTGGACTGAAGTAAACTGAGGCTTTTAAAGCTGCTTAACGAGCACACCCCTCAGGTGTGCCGCCTGCTGCACCTGCAGCCACAGGTGTTGCCTATCCTCCACCCAACCTTGTCCTGCAAGGGAGGAGGTGAAGCAGTGAGCCAGGCATTCTGGGAAGCATAGTCATTTGATTAAAGTAGCATGCTGGCTGCCAAAAACCTGGAGTGGATCCGGAAGGGCAGTAACTTGGAAAATAAGGTTTTAGCGCTCCCAATTCATCACAACACTGTAGCATAAGGTTCGGAGGAAATGTCCAGTAGGGAATAAACACCAAAACATGCCTCCAAGTGGCAGGAATGGGAGCGAAGGGAGCGAGCCGTGACAGCCAGTGCTTTCTCTTTCTTTCTTTATTCACTCTTTCTTTCATCAACGTCAAAATAGCTTTCCAGAGTTGGGTCATTGACCCCTTTCCAAAAGAGTTTGTATTTACTTTGTCACCCCTTGCCAAGGGTTGGGTCTTCGATCACTTTTCAACTCTGTCCGTATGTATAACAGTTCCTCTGTTACAGTTTTGGGCTTCCGTCTCACTTTCAACAATGTTCACATACACATAATTTCCTTCTTTGGAATACTGGGTCACCAACCCGTCTTTATGTTCTCATTTAAGTCAGTTCCTTTACTTTTTTCAATGGCTTTTTCTTGCATGCTCAGTGGGACGCAGTATTCTCTGTTAGGCTCCCTGGTAACCCATTCTGTCTCCCTGGACTTACCGGGCGTCTCTGGCGGTCCTCGTGTTTCCTCTTTGGCTGTTACGCTCACCTGGTATCCACGGGGACGCCACCCAGCCAGCTGGTCGCTGATGCCCTTCCTGATGGTTCCCCTGTGGTCTCGGTGTCGAGGGAATTTTGCCTGGAAAATGAAGCCTATGTCAGGTCTGGGCGACCAAGGTAAGCAGTTTAATCCCCCACCTCCTTATGTTTCCAGCCCCTCCAGGTTCTCTTCTCACCTGGTTGCTGGAATCGGTGGGCTCTCCGTTCTTCTCTCTGGGCAGGGGCGTGTTGGCTTTTGTGGGCGCTGGCAGTCCAGTTACTTCACTGACTGCGGCCCTTGTAGTGTCTTTCAGGTAGGTCTTATTGCAGTTAATGGCGTCGTAATTCTTGCATGCCTTTTGTCTGTTTTAATGTCTCTTTTATCTCCTCTAGGAGCGTGGAGTGTCGACTTGGAGAACGGGATGGGCTGGTTCTCACCGGGAGATGATGGTGAGCTATAGCGCTATGATGCGGTGAGGAGGCGCTTTGCGTAGCGCAGCGATGCCTTGTCCTCACTAACCTGTGTTTTTCCCTTTTCGTAGGTCGCGGAGAGTACCCAGCGCAGATGGGGTTTCCGGATCAGTGCCGGTCGAGAAGCAACCAGCCAGGTAAGTCTTCAAGCGCTTTTATGGTTGTAATGTCTCTGGTACCTCCGTTAATGATGTCTTTCTCCTTTTCTCAGGTCCCTCAATCCGGGCGGCAAACTCCTCCAACAGAGATTCCCAGGAGCTGCGAGTAGAGATGGATGAAGATTACAGGTAAGATTCTGCTGATAACGATGTTTCTTTGTTTTTCTGCAGTTCCGGAATTCGTCAGGTTCGCGAGAAAGCTGGACACGGTGAGCGTCACGTTGCTAGAAGCAAAGTAACGCGAAGCGTGTGGTCTTGTTCGGTGTGGTTTAAATAGCCACTGTAAAGTAGTCCAGGTAAAGTAGTCCCTAGGCCACCACACCCAAAGCACTAGACCGCATAGCTTGGTTTTAGGAACCCAACTTTGTGGATGCCTCCATGTTGGCTGAAAGCCTAAATAAGGTAGTCCCTTAAGCAAATGCCTCTCCCAACTGATGAGCCTGGCGCCAAAGGCGCCAGGACTGGCCCCAAGAGGGCTTGAAAAGTGGATGTCTGGCATTATGAAAGATCCGAGCCCTGATTCCACCTGGCCTGTGGGCTTGCCAGTGGGGATCAGGGCTGAGGGTCGTGACATTGGCTTCTCGTTCAGTCCGCTGACTAGGCATACGTCCTGTCAGCTGGTCCGCCTTCGCTCTCATTTCTCCTACTCTGAGTGGCTCCTGCTGCTCCCAGTAACTAGGTGGCAGGCTGTGTTCGGTTCGGTCCCTCCTCGCACCGTCCGTTTGGGCCTCTGCTTTGCGGTTCTCAATCTCCTAGTTTCTGGCGACTTTGTCAGCATTTGCATTGGTTGCAGACTGCCTCAGACTCATTCACATTCTCTCATTGCTATCCGCTGTGTTAGTTTTAAACTTCCTGGCATCAGTCAAAGGTTTCCAAAGACTAGAACGTAGCGTTGGCTTAACGCTTCTAGGCATCTTTATTGCTCCATCTCTTCCTCGTCTCAGTACTTAAATGGGGGCGGGAGGGGGGCAAGGCATTTGGCTGGAAAACAAACTTGGATTTCCTCCTCTGTTACAATAAGCCATACATGTATGTTGTACAGATGTATGGGTGTGATGTGGAATTAAGGTTGCCAAGTTATTTTGCTCTATGGTTTTCCTTCCTCTATGCAGTTGGTCTATCCATATGTGGGCCTCCTGCAGATAGCCACCCCCTGGGTGAGAGTCAGGTTGCTTCTGCTTATCTCTGGCCACATAAGAGAATCTTCCCTCCAGAGAATCGGTGGCGATATTGCTAGATTTGTCACAATAGTTTAAACATTTTGTAAGATAAGAGGAAAGTACATGCACCACAAGGTTCTGGTTTCATGGTTGTTTATATTTCACGTTCAAATTGAAGTGGAAAACATTTGTTTTTGTTCTAATATTACTCTGCCAATTTACAAGTGAAGGCTTAACATTGTCCATAAATGTTTTCTGCTCTGACATGAGAAGGGTATGTTTTGCTCAACTGGCACAGAGTGTAATGCAGTTATATCTTAATGTCTTCTTACAGCCTCTACCCCCATCTCTTTTCAAGAGCATATATACATTTTCGAAATCCTGAAGACATCATCCTGTTCAGAGATCGCTTTGATGGCTACGTTTTCATTGACATTAAAGGTCAGACCTTTTTATGTATAATAAATACGCTTCTGCCTTTGAAATGGTCACTTCTGAGCAATAGATTCCAAAACGGGATGTTTGCCACATGATTCTTTGAGTGTTGTCAAGGCCTTACAATGACGAAGGCAGGGTCGGACTGAGGCATGCAATTTGCTTGGGCACCAATGAAAAAGTGGCCCACAGTCACAAATGGCAATTAGTTCCTTTTGTGACACACTGATTAAGTAGTATCCCTGGAACAGAGGTTGGTAAAATGTGTTACAAAGAAGGCATGTTAAATATGTTTATATTTGTTCAGTTATACTAGCCAAAACTGTTAGAGGCCCAGTAAAGTAACTCAAACTCGCCCACTTTGTCCTGATAATTGGCACACTTTGATAAAAAAAAACTGGCCCACACTAGCATGTTTGGTGCACACTTTGAGTATTGTCCTGCTACCCAATAGGCTAGTCCACGCCTGGATGAAGGTGATTTTTAGGCAGCATTGCCGGGCAGTGGTCTTGAAACTGTGGGACTGGCCTGTCTAGGGGGGCCCGAATGATGTCCACGGGGGATGCAAAGTTCTTTAAAAAGGGATTATAGTGGCTGTTTTTAGTAGAAGGTATGAGCATTTAATAGAAAATATAAGCAGTTATAACTTGTGGGGGGTAGGAGGGCCCAAAACAATATTTTTATTCAAGGAGGGACTCGGTATACAAATGTTTAAAGACCACTGGCCTAGGGTGTGTCTAGAAGAAAGGCACAGTCAGAATGCTAATTGGCACCAGTGGGAGGGGCAGGTTTTGGTGCAAGAAGGGGGTGGATAGCTCCTGAATGGGCATCATGGTTCTAAATGATTTTATTTATTTATTTATTTCTTGTTCACTTGTTAGGCGCTTATACAGGAAGCAAATACTGTTTCAAAGCGCCCACAGGGCAACAAGACGGGACAGGGGATGAAAGACTATGGGTCTCATTAGACGTTGCCGCCGGTATTTTACCGTGTCCACCTTGGTGGATGGCGGAATTACCGCCCTACTCCAAGGTGAGCGGGGGCGGTAATTCCCCATTCACCAAGGCTCTTCCCCATTCCCATTTTTGCCCCCATAGGGCATAATGGGAATGGGGAAGGTGCTAATTACGGTACCGCAAATTGCGGTGCCGTAATTAGCTCCAAGGTCCCTTTGCGGCACCCTACTTTGACGGCTGGTAAAACCAGCCGTTAAAGTCGGGTCCCGCAAAGGGAACTCGTAGTAAGGCGGTAGGGGTTTACCAGTGCCCTTACCGGTACCGGTAAACCCCTACCGCCTACCGTGTAATGAGGCCCAATGTAATTACACAATGTTAAATAAATAGTTAAATACAGAGATATAAGAAGAGACAATTGAGAGGGGAAGAGAAACCTACTATGTTAATCTTAAAGGACATTTGTACCGCGCACTATCACCACCGGAGTGGTCCCCTGGCGCTCTGGCGGCTCTGAAAGCGGAAGGGAGGGGGGTTAGTGGGAGGGAGCTGGAAAAGTGCAAGAGAGCAGTGATGTGCTGTTGGCGGCCTCAGCCCGGTGGGACCGTTGGTTGGGCCTACGGTGTTTGCGGCCGGTAGTCGTTGTGTACTGTTGTGTGAGTCTATGTGTGTTTTTGTTTTGTTGTTGGCATGTAGTGAAGTTTGTGCGGTTTGTTGTGCTGTAGGTTTGTGGTTGTGTTTGGTTTGGTGTTTGAGAGATGTATGCAGAGGGGGAAATTTGTTAGTGCAATTGGTTAGTTGGCATCTCTTTCCTGGCTTGAGGCGGAGGGCTTCTGTAATCTCCCCAGATGGGTTTCGGTAGCACCCCTATGCCTCTGTCCGGCCTTCAAGGTCCCTTTCACATCTGGCCCCCTAATCCGCCAGCCTGCCTTACAGCCCTATCTATCTTCCCTTCCCACTCATACGGCCCGTGCATCTGCCAATGTCCACAGCTCAACTATTGTGGTGATTGCCAATATCCCGACAATTCCATAATACTGTGGTGCCTGGTGGCAACTAAGGGGCGAGTGGGGTGTTGGGTGGGATTATGGTGGGTTTTGTTGATTCAGTCTCCAAGGGTGTCGCCTGTGTTGCACTCTACCCAGCGTCACTCGTCCGGGTGCCGTGGGAGCTTCCCAGTCGGTTCATGGAGTTGTCCGTGTCTAGTCTAGTTTGGTCATCCCTTTTCCTTTGTGTTTCAGTTTTCGTTTGTGGTGTTGAAGAGCCAGGTTTTTAGTAATTTCCTAAATTTTAGGTGATCTTTGGTGTTTCTTATTTCTTTTGGGATGTTGTTCCAGGTTTTTGCAGCTAAGTGGTAGAAGGAGGTGCCTCCCAGTTTTTTCTTGAGGTATGGTTTTGGTTCCAGGCGGATTTCGTTGCTTGACCTGAGGAGTCTTGTTGGCTTGTAGATTATTTTATTTTGTAGGAATTCTGCTCCTTGTCCGCTGATTGCCCTGTGCGTTATGCACATTGTTTTGAAGGTGATGCAATGTTTTACTGGGAGCCAGTGTAGTGTTGTTAGAGCAGGAGTGATGTGTTCTCTTCTTGATAGTTTGAGGAGTAGTCTGGCTGCTGTATTTTGGATCCCTTGTAGTTTCTTCAGGAGGTATTCTGGTATTCCGAGGTAGAGGCTGTTTGCAAAGTCGATTTTTGACATGATGAGGGCGGATGAGGGCGACGATAGTGAGTATTTTGTGCCTGAAGGAATGGAAAGGTAGGATTCTTCTTGCTGTGTGGAGGAGGAAAAAACATTTCTTGACTGTTGCATTTATTTGTGGTTCTAAGGTTAGGGTGTTGTCCATCAGGACTCCCAGATTTTTTACTACCTTAGATGGTGATGGTGCGATTCCCATTTCCATTGGCCATGGGATGGCGGTTTCGTTCTCTTGGTCTTTGGATATGATCATGATTCCTGTCTTTCCTGGGTTGCTTTTCAAGTTGTTTGCAGTCATCCAGTTGAAGACTTCTTTTAGACACTCGATTAGGGTTGCACCATCGGCTTGGGTGTCTTTGATTTTGTAGATGATTTGTGTATCATCTGCGTAGTTGTAGCATGTAATGTTGTATTTTTTCAAGATTCTGATAACCGGTGTCTGGTAGATGTTAAAGTACAGTGGTGATAGTGAGGATCCTTGTGGCACTCCACAGTCGTTAACTCTTGGAGTGGATTTGAAGGGTTTGATCCATACGGTTTCTGTTCTGTCTGTTAGGAATGATTTAGTTCAGAGTAGTGCTGTGTCTGTTATGCCTATGTCTTCTAGTCTTTTGGTTAGGGTGTCATGACTAACTGTGTCGAAGGCTGCGGAGAGGTCGAGTAGGATAAGCGCTGAGGTTGTGTTTGCGTCTGCGTTAGTTTTAAGGTCGTCCCAGATGGATAGTAGTGCTGTTTCCGTTCCTCTTGCAGGTCTGAAACCGACTTGAGCTTGGTCTAGCAGGTGGTGTTTTTCTACGTGTTCTTGGGTTAATTTATATACGTAGGTTTCTAGGAGTTTTGCCGGGTAGGGAATGTTTGAGATCGGCCTATAGTTGGAGAGGTCTTCTACATCGCCACTTGTGTTTTTTAGAAGTGGTTTGATATATGCTGATTTGAAGGTCCTCGGTACAGTTCCTGTTGCTAGTGATAGATTTAGAAGGTTTCTGTAATATTCTGCTGGCGTTCCTTCTGCGAGGATTGATTTGTAGATGTGTATGCCTTGTGAGTGTTCAGAACGTACAAGTGCAGAGGGGAGAGGGGTATGGGATAGGTGCTGTGGTGCTCATGGAGAGCAGCAGGTGAAGTGCTATGAAGAAAGATAAGTGCGACCTCCAGTGGAGGAGGGTGAGCCGGGGAAAGTGCGGAGGATAGACAGGAGCTGGGATGATAAGATGAAAGGTCAGGTCCCCGAGGATGCATAAGGGCCCTGCACACCAATCAAACACTGTGTGATCAGTAGGGGAGAGAGGGAGGGAAGGAAGAGGTAAAGAGGAAAGTCTTGAGACTTAAGAAGGTCCTGCTCAAGATGAAGAGGGAGGGGGAGGCTGTTCCAAAGAAGGGAACCCGCTGAGTAAACTGATCGACCACCTGCCCTCTGTTTAGCAAACCTCTTTACACACAATGAGTTGGTCCCAGAGGAAGGCAGGTGTCTGAAGGGGAATATTTAGTCCGAAAGAGTTGCAGGTAGAGTAGTCCCCGGGCCAGGGCAGCCTTGTGGATGATGCAAAGGGATTTGAATTCAATCTGTGATGCGATTGGGAGCCAGTGAACACTTTGAAGGGCAGGAGAGATGCGGTTCCTGGGCTTGAGGCAAATGATAAGTCTTAATGCCCAAACCCTGGATTAGTTGACGGGGTCGCAGAGTGGACAAAGGTAGATTAAGGAGGAGGCTATTGCTATAGTTACTCCTAGAGGGAACCAGAGCCCGGGTAATATTGAGTCTCGTGGGAAGGTGAGGAAAGGTAGAATTCCTTAAGAAGGAAAAGCTAAAAGTGGGACTTCTTGGCAATGCCCTGAGTATGATGGAGGAAGGAGAGAGAGGAGTAGAAGATGACTCTGAGGTTTCTGGCTTCCGAAGAGGGAGCAGGGGGAGAGCCCAAGGAAGAAGGCCACAGTGAAGGGAAGAAGTCGGGTCTCTGCGTCCCAATAAGGAGGATCTCTGTTTTGCTGGCATGGAGGCAGAGATCATTGGAGGTACACCAGGCCTGGATGGCTGAGAGGCAGTCAAGGATGATGGAGGGTGCATGGCCATCTGTAGGAAGTTTGAAGAAGAGTTGTATGTCATCAGCATAGCACTGGAAGTTGGGGGAGATGGAGGAAATGAGGCATGCCAGCAGAGTAAGGTAGATTTTAAAGAGCAAAGGCAAAGGAATGGAGCCCTGGGGGATGCCACAGGTGGAGATGGAAGTAGGGGGGGAGAAGGTGCCCAGTATGACTTTGGAAGAGCAGTCATTTAGGAAGGCGGTCAGCCAGTCCAGTGCCCGCTCCAAGATACCAAGGGTGTCATGGAGCCTTTTTATGAGGATGGAGTGGTTCACTGTGTCAAATGCAGAAGAGAGATCAAGGAGGATGAAGACAGCAGGGGAGTTGGAATCAAGGGATGTGAGCAGTTCTTCACAGGTGTTCAGAAGAGCAGTTTCTGTGCCTCTGGATGCTCAGAATCCATTCATGGGTGAGCCCTCACATGTGATGCATGTTTTCAGTGGCAAGGACTAAATATTTCCACAAATGAGCGCAAGCAACCAAGCGTAGCAAGGGAGCCCAAATGAATTGAGGGTGAACAGTGTGGGTGGGGGTGGAGGGGTTCTCCCTGAGAAAAAGTGTCAAAATAATGTGCTCAAATGATGCACTTTTCAACATACTTTTGGAGACAAATGTGCTGAAAAGCCCTACAATTTACTAGAGAAACACATGTCAAAAAAATCCATTACATTTCATGATTCACAGCCAGTCATGTCTAGTGAATATTTACAGCGAAAAGCCTATATATTTCCTCAAAATAGTCTGAGCATTTGCCAGTAAATATGTTCACTGTAAATCACATGCAGGAAGCTGCTGCTGCCAGAAACTCTATGCCCGTAATGGTCACTGTAAAGCCCTTGCTTGCATGAGGCTGCCACCACAATCTCCATTTTCAGTAATTGTTACTGTAAATTACATGTATGGGTCTACGTCCACAATCTAATTATGCCAGTAATGGTCTCTGTAAATCACTTGCTTGATCCTGAGTAAGGTTACAACCTGTAATGCCAGTAATAGCCACTGTAGCATTACTCTGTCCCCCACCCAACCCCACCTCTACCAGACCGGAGGGAGGTGAGCAAGAAACCAAAATGAACGGATGATCAAGAGAGACGACCAAGGAACCTGAGTGCGTGCCGAGCCCCGTAAGCATAATCTTGAGGAAAACTGGTATTAGGGTCTGCTGGAGGGCAGGATGCTGCTGCAAAGACTCGTAATACTAAGTTGGAAGGGCAAAAGTTATGTGCGAGAAAGGATGAGAAACCAAAGTCATTGAGATCTCAGAGGAAATATTCAAGAATAAAAATGAGTATGAGACATTAACTCAGAGGAAAAAGACATTTGGTGTTAGAAGCACCCTGGAGAGAAGTCAGGGAAAGCTACTTGAAGATAAGTGATACGACATAGTGTTTAATAAGAGTGTCGAGTGAAACAAAACAAGACAAACAGGATGTATTAAAGAGTTCCCAAGAAGGGACAAACCTCAAAGTTTATCAAAACTTTGAACCATATACAATAAGAGGAAGAAGGTGGAAAGCAAATGTGGAAAACACTAAAGACAAGAGTCATGTAAATTGGAGCCTAAGATATAGTGACTGTTGGGAAGAGTTACAGAAACTCATAGATCAGACCCACCGGTATTATTTCAAGAGATTACCCCAAAGAGGCCCATTGAGGAAGAGAGACATTTGTGTTTACAAGGTTAACAATGCTAAAGGAAGAAACCCTGACAATAAGCCACAAGACAAAAAGTCAATCGGGAGGCCCCATAACGACAGACATTTGTCTGGCCCAGTTTAGTTATCGGTTATTAGTGGTAGGGATAGATAGAGATAGGTTTGGAAAGAGGACATTTCCTTTATTGACTTCCTGACGACAGATGAGCACCTTTAGTTAAGTTGGTGAGGCAGGAAACTACCCCAAGAAGTTCAAGATGATCATGCAGTCCCCTGCCATGCAGGGTTATTTCCAGGATATCATTTGTGAGATGTTGCTGCCTCAGCTAGCAAAGATGATGTTCCCCCTGCCTTCCATGGTTGTCACGCCTGTGGCGAGCATCATTCCATCAATTCCAGCATGGCATGTACCCCCGGGGCACTGTTTTCGGCACTGGCGCTTCCTCGACTGCCAACGCAGCCGCCACCATTGCTGCTGCATTGGCTCCTCTTCTGGTTCCCTTCTGACACAGGGGATTAAGGGCACATGCCACAGGAAACGAGCAGGAAGATGAATTACTCACCTCAGTAATGGCCTTTCACAACCGAGTCATAGTGCTGCTTGGGTTTTTGGGCATCTCCACACCAGAGAGCCCACCGGTTGACACAGGCATCTTGCCAGGGGTGCTGTCAGCTTGCATGAGTGACAAATCTGGCGTGCCGCTCCAGAAAGATGTCATGACAGAGGCCCTGTGAATATAGTTCAAACCACATTGTATTTGTATTGTATTTATTATGTTTATATAGCGCTTTACTCCAAAACGCTGCACATTTTAATAACAGGATACAAATAACATTAACAATATAACAGTATAACAGTAGAAGCAATTTACAATTATGAATCAGTCCAACAAAACAGTAAGTAGAGCAATTAAACTGGAGGGAAGAGGGAGAGTAGTGCAGTAGGACTGAGTGGGAGGGGGAGGGATGGGGAGGAGAAGGAGGAGGCAAACGGATGGGGTAAAAGGGTGAGGATGGGGCGGAGGGGAGGGAGATGATCATGGTGAAAAGAAAAAGGATGGAGGGGGAGCAAGAAGGGGGGAGGGTTTCATGGCGGGAAATGGAGAAGGAGAGATTTAAGGGATGTGCGGAATGAGGAAAAGGTAGGAATAGAGCGGATTGGGAGAGGTAAGGAGTTCCAGTGCAGGGGGGCTAGGAGCTGGAAGGAGCGGAAACGGGAGGTGGCACAAGGGGATGGAGGAACAGTGAGAAGGAAGTGGTCAGCAGAGCGAAGGGAGCGGGAGGGAGTGTAGAAAGAGAGGAGGGAGGAGAGATGAGGGGAAGCAAGACCATGGAGAGATTTAAAGACTAATCAGAGAAAATGAAATTTAAATTGGGAGTGAAAGGGAAGCCAGCCAAGGGACGAAAGGGAAGCAGAGATGGAGGCACGGGAGGTGAGGAGACAGAGGGTACGACGGCAGAATGGTAGATAGATTTGAGGGGGGCGAGATGAGAAGTAGGTAGTCCAAAGAGTAAGGAGGAGCAGTAGAAGAGGCGAGAGAAGATAAGGGAGGAGATTAAAAGTTTAGTAGCATGGAAAGTGAGAAAGGGGCGGATTTTGCGAATATTAAAGAGGTGGTAGCGACAGACACGAGAGGTGAGAGAGATATGATGGGAGAAAGGGAGAGAGGAGTCAAAGCGAATGCCTAAGTTGCGAGCGTGGACAGAGATAGGGAGAATGGAAGGAGGAAAATGATTGAAAGGAAGAGGAGAGGGACGGGGAAGAGAGTTGGAGGGTAAGAAAACTACTTCAGTTTTATCAGTGTTGAGGGAAAGAAAGCGGGAAGACATCCAGTTTTTAATGGCAGTAAGACAGGAAGAGGGTTTAAGGTGGAGGTCGGTAGAGAAGGAAGAGAAGAAAAGGAAGAGCTGAGTATCGTCAGCATAGAAATGGTGAGAAATGCCAAATGAGGAGATAACAGGGGCAAGGAGGGAGGTGTAGAGTGAGAAAAGGAAAAGGCCAAGCACCGAACCTTGGGGTACTCTGTATTCCAGTGGCTGGGTAGGAGAGGAGCGGCCTCCCCAGGAAACAGTAAAAGAGCGGGAGGAGAGGTAAGAGGATAGCCAGTTAAGAACAGAGCCTTTGAATCTAAAGGAAGAAAGAGTGTTGAGAAGAAGGGGGTGATCGACAGTGTTGAAGGCAGCAGAGAGGTCAAGAAGAATAAGGACAGAGGATTGCTTAGAGTGTCGAGCGGAGAGGAGGGAGTTAAGGATGTAGGTGAGGGCCGTTTCAGGAGAATGTTTAGGACGGAAGCCAGATTGAGAGGGGGGTAGGAGAGAGAGATTGGTGCCAAAAGTTGAGAGCTGTGAGTAGGCAAGGCGCTCGAGTAGCTTAGAGAGGAATGGGAGAAGTGAGAAAGGACGGAAGTTAGAGGTGAGCAGGGGATCAGCAGTAGGTTTCTTCAGAATCGGAATGATAGTGGCATGCTTGAAAGCAGCAAATAAGCACATTAGGCTTATTCGTTGAAAGGTGGACAGAGGCCCTTGTCCTCTGAGACCATGTACCTTGCCTCTTATCCTCAAACTTCCTCTCTCGTAGTGGTGTCTGCCACGCTACAGTCGCTGATTTTGACAATGTTTTTTCCAGTAGACAAACTTGAGGCCTCCAAAGCAGGTTTTCTTGATGCCAAGTTCTTCTTCAGTCAACTGCGACCAGGTATGACGGTGAAGGTCAATATGAGGAGGCAACCCTACTTGCACAAAACCAAGTTAATTTCAGAAAAAATCCTGGACCTTCATTTCGAGGTCTCTAATCTTTATCATTAGTCCCAAACCCAACGCCGCCTTCATCAGAGACTTCACCGACCTGGTCACCACCATGTCCCTCACGTACGCCAGCAACATCTTCCTACGCGACTTCAACCTGCCAGGCAACAAGGCCACCAAACAGAATGAAGGAAACTCTCCTCTGCCTTCTCAACACCCGCAGCCTCACACAGCACACAAAAGACCCAACACACGAGAAAGGTAACATCCTCGACTTAATAATCACTGCACTGTCTTCTCTCCAGTACCGCTCTCCTCTCCGCTTGACTAGTCTGACCACCTAGCCATGTCTTCAACATCCTGCACACCACCCCAGTCAAGCACTCCCAGCAGAAACCGATCAGACAAACCTTAAGGTCCTTCAAGAAGTTCCCGGTGGAAGCCCTCATGGAAGACCTTGTCAGCCTCTACCTTACATGGACCGAACACCCCCAACCAAATTGCGACTCTCTACTGGAAGCACTCAACGCCATCCTCTCAGCCTCCCCCGACTGACACGTGCCTCTGAAACAGCACACCTATAAACCGAAACTGTTAGAACACTTGTACACACAAGAACTCAACTTCAGCAAAAGAGTCATCAGGAAACAAGAGAAAATATGCCACAGCCCCAGGACCACATCCGACCTGGCACTCCTCAAGGAACTCCGAGTAACCTGCCGACAACTAATGAACACAGCAAATGCCTCCTACTATCAGAACACCATAGCAGAAGCCGACAACAAAAGCAGAGCCCTCTTCAAAGCGGTCAAGCAATGCGTCAATCCGATTTGCGACCCTGCCATACCACACTCCATCAAATCCACCGCCATCAACACCTTCTTAATACAAAATCAGCAAGATTTGCCAGCACATAGACACCAGCTCTGCATCCACAGACCCACCTCACGTCCCTCCTGGCAAAATCTCTACACCCTAGACAACATTCAAGACACTCTCGACAGAGGACCTGGTAGAAACCTTGGCCACCCTCAAAGCCACATCGTATACAGACGACATCCTCCCAGCATCCATCCTCAAGACCCTCCCCACAGAAGTTCTCCTTCTCTACCTGGAGATCATCAACAGCTCCCTAACTCAAGGCACAACCCTAAAAAAATAAGACAAATCCTCCCTCTACAAAAGAAACACACTCTGGATCCTGGTAACTATCGCCCCATCACCCATCTTCCCTTCCTGGGTAAGATCATTGAGAAAGCAATAGCAGCACAACTACAGCAACACATCGACACCAACAATATCCTCTAAACCTACCAATCTGGGTTCAGACCCAAATGCAGCACAGAGTCAGAAACCATACAGGTGGTCGCCAACGCCCTCAACATCCTTGACGAAGGCCACCCCTGCCGCCTGGTTCTACTCAACCTCTCGACCCCTTTTCACCCAGTAGAATACTAGGCCCTTATGGACAACCCTACATCAGCGCATGGGGATCAGCAACCTTGTCCTACACTGGTTCAAGTCCTACCTCGCCAACCATCAACAGTTTGTTCAGTTGGACTCCTCTAGATCACTAATGCTACCGGTCACCTTTGGAGTCCCGCAGGGTTCCATCCTCTCCCTAGTGATATTCAATCTATACATGGAGCTGCTGGGAGCCCTTCTAGCCACACAAAACATCAGCATCCACCAATACGCCAACGACACACAGCTGTACCTCAAGAGAAACTCCACCAAGGACATCCATAGGCTCAAAACCTTCCTCTCGCTGATCCAGTCTTGGATGGCCAGTGAATACTTGAAGAGCAACACCTCCAAGACCAAATTCATACTTTTCACCAACAACACCGAACACCCAGACATACAGACCTGGCTATCAACCATGAAATCTGAGGGCTTCACACCTGAGGTCACCTCCTGCGCCAAGTCCCTCGGGTTCCACATCGACAAACACCTCTCCTGCAAGACACACAAAGTGAAGAAAACTCAGACAGTTTGGTATAAGCTCTCCCTTCTGCAGAAAGTCAAGCCCTTCCTCCCTCCAAACAGCTTTAGATCCACTGTTCAAGCACTGGTGCCATCCCACCTGGATGGGGGCAATGCACTGCTCGAAGGCCCCCTTCCATTCTTCAGATCCCAAATCAAAACAAGGCCAGGCTCATTTGTTCTCATTTTAATCTGGTGGGGGGAGAATCCCTTCCCACCTGGAGGAACGGAGGGAAATTACCTCAGATCCTTGGATCCTCTTTGTTGCCAGGTGTGGGTACCGCCTCCCTACCTCGTCCTCTAACCCACCCTCCTGCCCTCCTCTACCCCAGATAACGGCACTCTCTTTAGCGTCTGGGGTCCTGAAACTCTTGGACATCAGAGCAGTTGAGGAGGTCCCTCCATCCCAGAACAGGAACAGGTTTTTCTTGAGGTTGGTCACTGTGCTGAACAACCGGACTGGCCTGCGCACCATCCTGGGCTTGTCCTCCTTCAATACCGTCCTCCCTTTGGAAAGGTTCAAGATGATATCATTAGCCAAAATCCAGCCTGCCCAATGCCAGGAATAATGGAACTGCACAGTGATCTGAAGAAGGCCTATATGCACATTCGGATTGGGGAATCGAAATGGCATTTTATATACTTCTCTCTCGGAAGCGACAATTTTAGTACCATTTCCTGATGTTTCTGTTGGCTTCCTTCATCAGGCAGTGGGCATCCACATCTATAACTACTTCAATGACTGGCTGGTTCAGGCCTTCAATCCATTTGAGGTCAAGGCCTCTCTTAGAGTTCTGCTGGATCTTCTGTTTCACCTTGTCGGTGAATCCGGCAAAGTCCTCCCTGGTGCCCACTCAGAAGCTTTCCTTAATTGGCTTTTTTGGGACTCTCTTCTGTCCAGGGTCTTCCAGACAGAGCAGAGGATCCCGGACATCCTTTTGACCTGCTCTCTCTTCTTGACCAGATTTTCGACCAGAGGATGCTGTGCCTCAGGGCTTCATGGCCTTGTGCATTTTATCAGTGCCTTACACCATGCTCAAGATGAGACAAACTCAGGTTTATTTGACTTCTGTCTGATCTCAAGTGGCACATCCACAGTAATCAGTGATTCATATCCACTGTCCTTGCACCCAGATCTGAAGCGGTGGAATGATGTATCCAATCTCAGGTTTTCATATTCCTTTCCCACATGGACCATAAACAACCACTCATACCTCGTGGGGTTGGGAACCAGCATGGGATGACCTCTGGATGCATATTTTGTGGGATTCAAAGCAAACAACGTTTCACATCAATGTTCTGGAGCCCTAGGCCTTCTTCATTGCCTTAAAACTCTTTCAACCGATCATCAGGAACGCTTGCAGGAGAACACCACCACCCTGTTTTCCTTGAAAAAGGAGGGTGGGACCAAGTCACCAGAGCTGCATGTTCTGGTGGTTGATTTTTGGGAATGGGCCCTTCATCAGTGCATTCATATGCAGGCCCTCCACCTTCTCGGAGAGGAGAATCCTGAGGCAGGTGCCCTCCGCAGGGTGGAAGTGTCTGTCCACAAGTAGAAATTCCTCTTGGTGGTGGTGCATGACCTCTTTACTAGGTGGGGAGTCCCCTTGGTGGATGCCTTCATGACCCCCTCAAAAAGGCCCCTTTTTGACTTGGGTTGTGCAGACACCAGAACTCCCTGGAGGATGGTCTGACTATTTCTTGGCATGGGAGGGTGATTTATGCATTTTCCCCCTTTCCCCTCTTTCGCAGATTTCCGAAGAAGTTCAGGGAATAGCAGGAAATGCTCCATTATTCTGGTGACACCTCTGTGGTCATCCAGGTATTGGTTCTCAGGCCAGAAGGCTCTGGCTCAACTACTCTGGTCAAGCTCCCCAGAGACTGGACTTTCTATCCCAGGATGGGAGGATGATTTGATATCCCTCCATCCCAGTCCCTTCAGTTATCAGTCAGGACTCCTTCTAGCTGTTCATCCACAAGGGTCCATTTGCCTTTATACTGGGAAAGGGTTTGCCACTAGTCTCTTGGGAGAGAGTTGAACCGCATGAATGTTGTATTAGACCTGGTTCTCTACTTCATATATGAGCTGGCTCCATTGGGGGTCTCAGTTGAGTCATGCTGCACCTACATCTCTGCAATAGTAGCTTACAAGGATGTGGAGGGATAGCCTTTCTCCCTGTCTAACACTGTGATAAAGCAACATTTGTAAAAGGCTCAGGTGCCTGTTCCCGATTGTAGGAGTTGTGATGAATCCGATGGTGCCAACACTTCTACTTTCCCGGCAGTAACCTCTCCCCATGTGGCCAGGGGACAGCAGCCGTTACCTGATCCAAATCCTGTGACGGCTATATGAGGGAGGATCACATGGGGGGAGGCAGCCCTCAGGAGGAAATCATGACATCATTGGATGAGACATGGTTTCCCCATTTTACTTACGAGATACCCTACATTCCCCATACCTTGATGGCATGTTGTCATATCTCCCCTGACCCCCCTAGGAAGGATCCTGAGACACCTTTCCAAACTCCTTATATAAGCCATCAAGATATAATATTGAGAACACTTTTCTAGTCTGAATATAAGTTATCAGAAACAGACTACCATTACAATAAGTGCAAGAATACTGGGACGAATAAAATGAACCGAGTAATTAGAATCATTGAAAGTCACGAGCAAATGCTGCACTCTAGTGGTTGGAGAACAAACATGGGGCCGGGAAATTTAAACCAGCAAAGCAGCTGACAAGCTGATGTGGCTGGAGAATGCTGCTTTTCTCAGAATCCTGCTTTTCTCAGGTGCTCTCTGAGATACTTTGGGGGCTAGTACAGAGTCCGTGGAGCCCACCGGCTTACGGACACCAAAACGGGGAGAAGATTATTGAGGAGAGCATGCAGTGTGAGGAACTCACGGTGGCAACAAGTAAGATTGTGTCATGCCTGCGCCATGGGCGCACACATTGGCGATCATTATGGACTAATGGTTATTCATTTATCTACAGAAAACTCTTGGATCAACCGCTATTCACTTATTGGACCTTATTTCCCATTTGCGAGACTTTGGTGCTTTTCTATTTTTCCCAACAAACTACACTTACCACAATGCACTTGGCTATAACTATCTATTCCTGGCTATTCCTATTTGTCATCATCGGAACTACAATCCCCAGAAGCCCTAGGGATCAGCTCTGCTTCCACCAGCTCAGGAACAGAGAAGGAGGAGGCAGATTGTATGCAGGTGTGCTGATCCAGGTGCGACCAATCAGCCTGCCTCTGTGCTGTGCAGGGCGGTATAAAAGCTGCTGCCTGCAGGGGCTCAGTCTCTTGCATTAAGAGTCCTTCCTGTACCTTTTTGCTTCAAGCTATGGATCTTTGTATGCGGTTCCTCCTTACTCCTGCTTTGGATCCAGTGCCCTGCCGGGCTCTCTGCCTTGCAGCCGATCACGCTCTGCTGCTTCCCAGCCTCCGCCTTTGCCCTTCCGGGCTTCTGTCTTACAGTCGATCACGCTCAGCTGCTACCTTCTGCTGTTGTCTTCCAGGCTCCTGCCTTGCAGCCGATCACGCTCCGCTGCCTTCAACCTACAGCCATCGTCCGCTGGACTTCAGTCCTCTGCAGCCTGCTACAGTCATCGGCCCTGCTCCTCTGGACTTACTCCTTGCTGCCAGGTCCTTCTGGCTTCTTGCCACGCAGCTTGCTTCTCTCTGCTGCCAACAGCCCTTGTACTCGGGGCTTCCTACCTTGCAGCCGATCACGCTCCTTTGGGCTTGCTCATTGCTTTCCTGCTCCTATGAGCTTTCAACCTTGTACCCTACCGTCCTCTGCTATCCACAACAGTTCACCTACTTTATTTACTTTCAGTTATTGCAGTCCCCCTGCTTCCTGACTGCTGCTCCCTTGCTTTCTTCCTTGTTTCCAACCCTCTGTTCTTTATCCCTATCCAATCCTGTTATATGGCTTTCCCTTCATTTCCTTCTGCTAGTTTGCTATCGACTTCCTTTTTCCTGGATTTGTCTGTTAGTGTCTTATCTTGTTCTGTTTGTAGACCCCTTGTACAGAGCTTGTCTGTTGGTTTCCGTCAGGCAACCTCTGCCCTTTCCCTTGTCTCGTTTCTGCGTTACAGACACCTATAGCTGTTGTTCCAAGCCGTGAGCAAACAGCGTGGGCCTCTGTTATAGCAAACTGTGCAGAAGGCTAGAGTTTTTCCTAAGGTCAGTGGAATACTCTTTTCCTATATCTGCATACACCCCAAGAGGGAATCCATTCTGTTGTACCTTATTTCCTTGCTACACTTGCCTACTTTTAGTTCTCTTTACTTTCATCTGTGTGTGTACTTATCTGTCCACCTTACTTCGGCACAATCGCCCAAACCCTTCCTGGGTGTCCTGTGCCACTCTTAACATAGTGCCATCCGTGACAGAATGCAAGAGCAAAAAATGTCTTGTTCTATAGGCAGGAAAGGCACACACATACCAAGGATGCTTTCCTTTCGGGTTAAGAAACCTTTGCAAAAATCTATAGGTTCCCTAAAGACAGCAAACAAGAACCTTAGTCTAAAGAACAGTCTCGCCTTAGTAAACAAAGATTTACAAGCACGGTACTACACTCACTGGCTTGCTGACCCTTCTTCCATGTATAATTATTATGACATTTGCGACTATGATCCGCAGTCCTTATCTGTTGAAGAGCTACAGCAAGATAATGAATTCTTACAGATCTTGTTAGCTCAAACAGTGAAAAACACTCCTGTGTCTTCGGTCAATTCATCTAACACTGCTACAGCCAAGGATATTGCACTCATTGGGGGAGCCTCTAAACCAGAGTACGCTGTTGCTAGAGTGATATGCTCAAGATCAGCTTCGCAAGCTCCCCAAACTGCTGGAAACCCTCATTTGACAGGACAAGGCATTCAGTATCCTGAGGTTCGTCCACCTGGTCCTGGGTACACAAGAACAATACTGACCATCGGTTGTCTTAATGCTTCCCCAGTATCTACTAACCATAATAACCTTAAGGTCAGTCTTCCTATTGCTACAACCAAATTTTCTGCTACACCAGATTCTGAAGCTTTAGATCAGGCTAATGGAACATACCTGCTTCAAGAACAACTCCTACGCCTTAAAAGACAAACCGAAGATCTCTATGATGACTTTGTTTATTTACATAGTAAAAATTTAATGAAGGGACACAATTTTCCAGACATTCTGACACTATGTCCTACACCCGACATTCTGTCTTTAGAGATCGACATGATAAGGCCTGGAATTGCCACGCAGAAAAGGATACAGACCTATACCAAACAGATGGAAGACCTAAATTTAGCATATGCCTCCCTTCTAAGGTCTGACACCGCTCTTTCACTTTCCAGCCACAGTAACTCGGGTTGTAGTACAGACAGTAAAGAATTAACTGCTTCGGTGGGCCAAATCACTCACACTGCCATTACACCACAAGTCAAGTGTAATCTTCTGATTAGAGATCCTTCTGAGTCAAAGGATTGTTCCGCTCTTACCCTTGACTACAGTCCTTTACTCACACTTATAGCCTCTTCTGAATTGATCAAATCAGAAATGTACTCTGCTTCTAAGGGTTTTGTACACCAGACCACGAGTCAGATTCTGAACAATACCTAGTACCTGTCTGGAATCCAGCCTTTCCATCAGTCAATACCCCAGACCCACCTAGCAATCTGAGTACACCAGACTTTGAAGACCAGCCTTCAGAACGCCTACCCTATCCTGACCCCACATCTGTCATACTACCTGTTACTGTATCTGCTAGCCCAATCTCTGCTGCTCCTCCTGCTAATACTTCTAAATCTGCTACTGTTGCAGCATCTCATATCACTCTTTCTGCAGAAGAAGCACCCCCTTCCTCTCTGCCTGCAAGGACAGTACCTGTTGCTAAGCCAGGTAACAGCTCTTCTTTTAAGACTACAGCACCGGTTGTTCCTGCTGGTGCCTCTGCAGCACTTAAACTACCAGACTCTACTCTACCGGTCTCAGGTGCGTCCCTGCCCGCTGGTTCTCCTATGGCACCCACACACCCAGTTGCTACAGCATCGGAACTATCTACAGCCATTCATGATCTCCCTGCTGCTGTGGCTTCTGAACTTCCTACAAATCATGGAGAACACGCCGCTGTGACTCCTGAATTCTCTGCGGCTAATCTTGACTTTGCCATTGTTGCTTCTGACGCCTTGGAAAACCTTTCTAGAGCAACCAACTCAGCTGTATCTCTGGCTCTACCTTTCAACAATATACTGTTGCCGACTCTTAGGAAGACCACTACTTTCAAGACAAAATTTGCCATGGAGCCTGCAGCAGACATTCACAGTTCCTCTGTCCATGAACACACTGTTGGGTTTTGTGCTCCAAAGACTTTCTTTTCTGAATTCTACCTCAATGGTTCAGAACATTGGTACGGTCTCTGTCCTTCAAGACTCTCACCTTGCAACCTTAAACAGTTTTTGGTGCTTCATGATGTGCCTTTTTGGTATGAGACTTTTTCACGGTGTGACAGACATTCTTCTTGTTGGTCGGTCTTCAGGGAGCCTGGAGAGGGGCCTGGAGAGGGGCATACTGTCATGCCTGCGCCATGGGCGCATACATTGGCGATCATTATGGACTAATGGTTATTCATTTATCTACAGAGAACTCTTGGATCAACCGCTATTCACTTATTGGACCTTATTTCCCATTTGCAAGACTTTGGTGCTTTTCTATTTTTCCCAAGAAACTACACTTACCAAATGCACTTGGCTATAACTATCTATTCCTGGCTATTCCTATTTGTCATCATCGGAATTACAATCCCCAGAAGCCCTAGGGATCAGCTCTGCTTCCACCAGCTCAGGAACAGAGAGGGAGGAGGCAGATTTTATGCAGGTGTGCTGATCCAGGTGCAACCAATTAGCCTGCCTCTGTGCTGGGCAGGGCGGTATAAAAGCTGCTGCCTGCAGGGGCTCAGTCTCTTGCATTAAGAGTCCTTCCTGTACCTTGTTGCTTCGAGCTATGGATCTTTGTATGCGGTTCCTCCTTACTCCTGCTTTGGATCCAATGCCCTGCTGGGCTCTCTGCCTTGCAACCGATCACGCTCTGCTGCTTCCCAGCCTCTGCCTTTGCCCTTCCGGGCTTCTGTCTTGCAGCCGATCACGCTCATCTGCTACCTTCCGCTCCTGTCTTCCAGGCTCCCGCCTTGCAGCCGATCACGCTCCGCTGCCTTCAACCTACAGCTTTCGTCCGCTGGACTTCAGTTCTCTGCAGCCTGCTACAGTCATCGGCCCTGCTCCTCTGGACTTACTCCTTGCTGCCAGGTCCTTCTGGCTTCTTGCCGCGCAGCTTGCTTCTCTCCGCTGCCAACAGCCCTTGTACTCAGGGCTTCCTACCTTGCAGCCGATTATGCTCGGCTGCTTGCTACCTACAGCCTTTGTCCGCTGGGTACTCAGCCTAGCAGCCCTCTACAGTACTCTGCAGCATTCTACAGTCAGCGGCCCTGCTCCCCTGGGCTCACTCCTTGCTGCCCGGCCCTTCTGGGTTCCTTGCCGTGCAGCCTGCTTTACTCCGCTGCCCTAAGCCCTTTCCCTTTGGGCTCCCTTCCTTACAGCCCTGCTCCTTTGGGCTTGCTCATTGCTTTCCTGCTCCTATGAGCTTTCAACCTTGTACCCTACCGAACTCTGCTATCCACAACAGTTCACCTACTTTATTTACTTTCAGTTATTGCATTCCCCCTGCTTCCTGACTGCTGCTCCCTTGCTTTCTTCCTTGTTTCCAACCCTCTGTTCTTTATCCCTATCCAATCCTGTTATACGGCTTTCCCTTCATTTCCTTCTGCTAGTTTGCTATCGACTTCCTTTTTCCTGGATTTGTCTGTTACTGTCTTCTCTTGTTCTGTTTGTAGACCCCTTGTACAGAGCTTGTCTGTTGGTTTCCGTCAGGCAACCTCTGCCCTTTCCCTTGTCTCGTTTCTGCATTACAGACACCCATAGCTGTTGTTCCAAGCCATGAGCAAACAGCGTGGGCCTCTGTTATAGCAAACTGTGCAGAAGGCTAGAGTTTTTCCTAAGGTCCGTGGAATACTCTTTTCCTATATCTGCATACACCCCAAGAGGGAATCCATTCTGTTGTACCTTATTTCCTTGCTACACTTGCCTACTCTTCGTTCTCTTTACTTTCAGCTGTGTGTGTACTTATCTGTCCACCTTACTTTGGCACAATCACCCAAACCCTTCCTGGGTGTCCTGTGCCACTCTTAACATAGTGCCATCTGTGACAGATTGACACAAGTGATCACAGTTCAAGGTTGTTTATTGAACAATGAATGCTATATGCAGGTTGGAAAAACGCCTAATCTAAACCTAAATCTAAGATGGGAGCAAGCTTTGACCATAAAATGAAAAATAAGGCAGTCCTAGTGGCCTTGTGTCAAATAAAAAGAGCCTGTACTAAGAAACCTATTGCCAAACCTTATTCTGATACAAAAAGGGTGTGGGATAGTTTTCAAGAAAAAAAGAAGTGTTCTTAAACAAAATGTCAGGATGCAGTAGATTGGATCTCCCTTCCCCACATTTTTAGCACAGGGAAAAGTGGGATCCTGGAGCAAAGCACACACTCGAGCTTTCCCAGCATGAGTCAACAGTTCTGTTCCAGTCTATAGGAGCCTGGATGGCCAACTCTCGTTTCCTTGGAAAGTCTCCTGCCTCGAGGGCCTGACGTATTCAAACAACAAAACAAAAGTTTCTTTAACAAAATGAAAGTTCTTTAGGGGGATACTGGTTCACCCCTGTGTCCCCCTCTTCTGGGCGCTGACCCTTTTCAATTGTTAACCACAGTTTCACGTAGGGTGCTGGCTTCACCCCTGCGTCCCCCTCTTCCGGGTGCTGACCCTTCATGTGTCGTACTCTACAAATAATATAACAGTTCTTTTGAACTTTGGGTGATAGCTTCACCCCTGGATCTCCCTCGGTCGTGCTCGGACCCCTCTTAACTGCAAGTACTTGGGTGCTGGCTTCACCCCTGGATCTCCCTCGGTCGGACTCGGCCCCCTCTCAAATGTTAATGTCTTTGAAAACAGTTCCAGTGGACATCCCTCGACCGGGTTCACTTTTGTCAACACACTGCTTGGGACTTTAGACTTGCCCCCTCTTCATCAGCATCCCTCGGTCGGGTTCACTCTTGCTAACTTCACATTCTCCAGCATGGGGTCTGGCATGGATTCACATGCTCATGAATATTCCCCGTCGTCAGGCTGGGAATCCTCGGTAAAGAAAAAATCAGTATCAGTTTCGTTTCTGATCTGTCTTTCGTAGTAGTAACCAATCACTGATCTCTGCGTCATACTGACCACAGCCAATGACTGCCCTCTACCTAAGCCCCGCCTCTGGCAGCCATCTTCAGATTTTTACCGCACGTTCAAGTGTTGGGATCCTCGTGCTATTGCTCTCGAGCGTTAGTGCTATTTTTTCACGTTTTTTTCTCAAAAACTTCTATTTTTCGGTCAAAAGAGCCTCAAGCTCCACCGTTTCTTCATCCGATCAACGGGGACCCGTGTCGGATTCGTCTACGCCCCTCAAGGGTGAAGATTTCGTCGAGCCACGCTTTTGGAGGACTCCAGAAGTTTCTCAGGCCCATCTCGGACATGGCCCAGGAGAAGGGAAGCTTGACGCCCGGAAAGCTGTTCAGGGTCTGCCCTGGATGCCAGCTTCAGAATGTCTTTAAGGAGGACGAACACTCCTTTTGTCTTTACTGCCTACATGAGGACAAGACGCACGTGGAGAAGGACTGTGCGTTTTGCGCTAATATGTCGGAGCGGACCATGAAGGACCGCCATCAACGTCTCGCCAACTGGCTGGAAGGGAAGTGCCCGTCAGGCGAGAAGAAGAAGAAGTCAGAGTGGTCTTCTAAGACCTTTGAGGACGCCCCGGCGACGGGGGTCCAACACAAGGCCAAGCACCGCGAGTCCGCTGGCACCGGGAGCGCCGAACGGTTGGGCTCTACGGGCGCCAGGCAGGGCGCATCCTCCCCGGCGCCATCAACCACGAGCCAACGCTCTGATTCGGGTAAGAGGAAGGCCGAGCACCTGGCGAAGCTCCTGGAGAGACCTCGGTCGAGCTCGAAGGCCCCATCGGAGGGAGAGCGAGGCAGTGACCCTCCCCCCAAGGAGAAGGCGGTGAGCGCACCTAAGGTGGTGAAAGCCTTAATCCATCCGGCCAAGGCCTCTATCGACAGTCGCGGCGGCCCTGGCTCAGCCTGTGGAGGCTACACCAGTGGTGGCGACCTCGGGGCTCAGAGTCTCCTTGCCACCGTGGAGGGAGTCCTCTTTTATGCCCATCGACAGGACCCCCGTGAAACCTCTGACGGAGAAGAAAAGGGGGGCAGGAGGTCATCGTGGATTTGGCCTCAACCCCTGAGGAAGAGCTGATCGAAGTCTTAAGCCACGGCGTTGGCGTTGAAGAAGACCAGCCCGTCGGGAGGGATCCCGACGTAGGAGACGACGATAACGTCGAGGGGGCCCCTAACCGCCTGTCGGACTCCCCTCAACCAGTGCCGCAAGACAACTCGGTGGCCATTTTGTTGGCTATACAGTCCTTATGCTCGGAGATAAGGACGAGACTGCCGTTACCACCAGCGGAGGAACCGCTCCCGACGGGGGACCCGGAGTCAGGCCCTTCTGGGAGCCCTCCCCCTAAGAGAAGAAGGATTCATCCTCCACCTCCTTATCAGCCATCGCGCCCTGTTCAGCCCTCCTCCCCGTCCACGACTCGTGGGGATGATACGGGGACTGACAAGGCCGCGACGGGTACGGACGACGAGGTTTACGACGAGGATCTGCCGTCGTCACCTCCCACCCGGGCTTCCCTGCCCGACGAGATTGGATCGTTTCGCTCCATGATCGCCAGGGCATCCGAGCTTTTCCAGCTCTGCCCGGAAGAGAAGAAGAAGGAAGGTTTCCTTTATCAACAGCGCGAGGCCAAGAGGAATACGGTCCTCTCTGTACCTCTACTGGACGATATTTGGGATGAGGGCCTCGCCCTCCTCAAGAACCCATCCACGACGCCGGCTAGAAGGGATCGGTACGAGAAGAAGTACCGGGTCCCGGACGCGGCCCCCTTGTGCCTTCGGGCACAGCCGACCCCGGACTCGGTCGTCTCCGCGGCGGCAAGGGAAAGAAATTGGATACGATGGGACGCAGAGTCATCTCGTCTGCAGCGACAACGATTAAGGCGGCCAGCGCCTTGGCTATCGTAGCCCGCTACGACAGGGAGTTGTGGTACAAACTGGCCCCCCTGCTGGACTTCCTACCAGACGACAAGAGGGCGGAAGCCCTAGAGATCTTGCAGGAAGGAGAGGTGGCGTCGGACCACGCCATTATGATTGCGACGGACATCGCTGACACTGGATTTCGCCAGTTGGGCAACGGCGTGTGCCTTAGGCGGCGTGGATGGCTCAAGGCTACTGACTTCCGTCAGGACGTGCAGACCAGAGTCTTGGACATGCCGTTCGACGGAAACAACCTGTTTGGGAAAACAGTGGACGATTCCCTTCAAGCCATCAAGGCAGACACGGAGACGGCCCGGGCTCTTGGGGTTCTCCAGCAACAGCGGCCGCCCTTTCGGAGCGGCGGAGGCAAACAGGGTGCCTCCAAAGGTTCCGGCGGCGGATTTTCCACCTACCGTCAAGCGGCCCGTTCGTCGTCGCAGGAAGCTTACAGGGGACGAGGCAAGTCAGACGGACCCCGCCGTCATCGCCAGGGAGGACAAGGCGGCAAAGCCTCGTCGAAGCAGGACTGAACCGGCCGTGGGGTCGGGCCCCCACCGAAGCACCCCGGTGGGAGGCCGGCTGGCGAGCTTCGTCAGCGTGTGGGAGTCCATCTCCACCGACCGTTGGGTGCTGGACGCCCTAGCCCAGGGTCACGCGCTCGAGTTTCTAAAGAGGTGCCCGCGCGCCCCCCCTGTGCCCAGGAAAGAACATCACGTCCCTCAACTTCTCTTGGAGGTAAAGGCGATGCTCAAGAAGGGCGCCATCGAGCTCATCCCAAAGAGGCTTCGGGGCTCTGGAGTTTACTCAAGATACTTCCTCGTGAAGAAGAAGACGGGAGGATGGCGTCCCATCCTGGACCTACGACGACTGAACAAATTCATCAAGGCACAGAAGTTCCGGATGGTCACCCTCCAACACGTCCTGGGTCAGCTGGAGGAGGGCGATTTCCTGTCCCCGTTGGATTTGGAGGATGCCTACTTCCATAATCCCATCCTAAAGGGACACCGAAAGTTTCTCAGGTTCGTGGTCCAAGGGCGTCACTATCAGTTCAGAGCCCTTCCCTTCGGACTGAGGTCGGCACCCAGGGTGTTCACCAAGTGCCTCGCACCGGTGGCGGCGCAGCTGCGCCAAGAGGGGATCCACGTCTACCCCTACCTGGACGACTGGCTCATCCGAGCGAAGATGAAGGAGCTCGCCGTGGAGCACACGGCAAGGACCGTCCAACTTCTCACGGACCTGGGATTCTCCATAAACTACGCCAAGTCCCACCTGGTGCCCGCGCAAGATGCACTGTTTCTGGGAGAAAAGCTCGACACAGTGTCGCTTCTGGCCTCTCCGTCGGAGGAAAGGACGAGGGCCATCTTGGGCAAGGTGCAGCGGATGCTGGTTGCGGACGCGGCCAGAGTGAGGTCCATCAAGTCCCTCCTCGGAATGATGTCTTCTTGCATTTACCTCATCCGCCTGTGCAGGCTCCGGATGCGCCCGTTGCAGGAGTTCCTGGACGCGCGCTGGATCCAGACGACGGGCAGCTTCGAGGAGAGGATCACACTCGACGAGAGTTTCCGACGAGCGATCCGGTGGTGGGGCACCCGCGCGTATCTTACGGCGGGCTTGGACTTCCAGACCCCCGGCCACCAGGAGACAGTGACCACGGATGCCTCCCTGGAAGGGTGGGGAGCGCACACCGAAAATCTGCACGCGAGAGGCCTTTGGCTCACGACGGAGAAGTCCCTCCATATCAACGTCCTGGAGCTCCGTGCAGTGTTTTGGGCCCTCAGGTCCTTTCTTCCGTCCCTCAAGGGCAAGGTGATGAGGATCTTCACCGACAACACCACCACCATGTTCTACATCAGGAAACAGGGCGGAACCAGGTCCCCAGCCCTGTCCAGGGAGGCGCAGGATCTGTGGCATTGGGCCGTCGCCCAAGGGATGTTTCTGGTGCCGTTTCATCTGGCAGGGATAAAAAACACCATCGCCGACTCACTCAGCAGGGAGCTGCGCTCGTGCCACGAGTGGGAACTACGACAGGATGTAGTGGACCGCCTCTTCCGACGGTGGGGCACACCCCAGATCGATCTGTTCGCGACGGCGACGAACTCCAAGTGCCAGAGTTTCGCCAGCAGGTTTCCCCAGCCGAGGAGCATGGGCGATGCTTTCTCGTTCCCCTGGGAGGGCCTGTTTCTATACGCGTTCCCTCCATTGCCATTGCTGATCCGGCTCATCAACCAGCTCAAGAGGTCACGGTGCAGGATGATCCTCGTCGCATCTGCGTGGCCGAGGCAGATATGGTTCCCGGACCTTCTGGACTTGTCAGCGTCCCCGTCAATCAAGTTGCCAGTGGACGCGGATCTTCTCTCCAGGGAAGGAGGCGCCATCCTCCATCACGACCCGAAGTCGCTGAACTTGCAGGCCTGGCTCCTGCAGCGTTAGAGTTTGGAGGATATGACATACCGGCCGACTGCAGAGAGGTTCTTGCAAAGGCCAGGGCGTCCTCAACTCTTAAATGCTACGGACACAAATGGAAGAGGTTCTCTGTCTGGTGCCACGCACAGTAGATTAACCCTCTGCGGATTACGGCTCCCCAAGTACTGCCGTACCTACTGACGCTGGCCAAAGCTGGACTGGCGCACGCGTCCATCAAGATTCATCTTGCTGCGATCTCCCGATACACCAGAACCACGGGGCGGACGTCTTTGTGGTCTCATCGTCTGGTGAAAGAGTTCATGAAGGGACTGTTCAGATCGTTCCCGCCGGTGAAGGACTCCGGCCCCGGCGTGGGAGCTCAACGTGGTGCTGACCAAGCTCATGGGACCTCCGTTCGAGCCTCTGCACTCGGCTCCGTTGAAGTTCTTGTCATGGAAAACAGAGTTTCTTGTGGCCATCACCTCCGCACGACGGGTGGGAGAGATCCAGGCCCTTTGCTGCAAGGCCCCGTACTTGACTTTTCACGACACAAGGGTAGTGCTCAGGACGCACCCCTCCTTCATGCCCAAGGTGCCGTCGGACTTCCACCTCAACGAACCCTTGGTGTTGCCTGTTTTCTTCCCGTCGCCTTCGTCGCCGGCTGAAAGTACTTTGCACTCGCTGGATGTGGCTAGAGCGCTGAAGTTCTACGTGGACCGCAGGAAGTGTTTTCGGAAGACGTCACAACTCTGTGAACTTTGGACCTGTCAATCAGGGGAAGGCTCTCTCGAAGGCTTCCATTTCCAGATGGCTCTCCGGCTGTATCATGTACTGTCATCGGTTGGCAAACCGACCGCTGCCTGGCCGTCCGAGAGCCCATTCCACCAGAGCGATTGCAGCTACCACGGCGTTCCTATCTGGTGTGCCCTTGCTGGACATCTGCAGGGCTGCTACGTGGAGGTCGACGCACACCTTCACGAAATTCTACTGCGTCGATCGGGATTCCTGGGAGGAGTCCAGGGTCGGCCAAGCAGTGCTGCGCAACCTGTTCGCCTAAGGTGAGCCTGGTGAGGAGGTAAGAATTGCTTAATGTTGAGTTTGATGTAATGCTTAATGTTGAGCCTTTGCCACCTCCCGTGGTTGTGCATGTGTGTACTGCTATGTATTCTTTATTCATGAGCATGTGAATCCATGCCAGACCCCATGCTGGAGAAGGAACAAGTTACTTACCTGTAACTGTTGTTCTCCAGCATGGGTCTGGCATGGATTCACATGCGAACCCTCCCGCCTACCCCTCTGCGGCTCTTCACTTGGTCATACTGCCACTTCACGTGCTACCAAATCTGAAGATGGCTGCCAGAGGCGGGGCTTAGGTAGAGGGCAGTCATTGGCTGTGGTAAGTATGACGCAGAGATCAGTGATTGGTTACTACTACAAAAGACAGATCCGAAACGAAACTGATACTGATTTTTTCTTTACCGAGGATTCCCAGCCTGACGACGGGGAATATTCATGAGCATGTGAATCCATGCCAGACCCATGCTGGAGAACAACAGTTACAGGTAAGTAACTTGTTCTTTCACTTTACTCTCAAGTGTTGCAAGATTCACTTCCCTTGCTTTCTCCAACCTTTGGGGTGACGACTTTTCTACCCTTCGATCCCCCTCTGCCGGGCTCCGACCCCTCTTGACTGTTAGCTTCCCTCCACTTGGTTCACTGTGGCCCTCGATTAGGCTGTCAGTGGCTCACCCCTGGGTCCCCCTCTTCTGGGCGCTGACCCGTCTTTACTTTCACTTATGGCGGGATTCCCATCCCTTACTTTCACACAGTTTGTGGAATTCACTTCCCTTACTTTTCTTTACTGTTCTTAGATCAATGTCTTTCAATTGTACAGGGATTTTACTAGACCTCCTGTATGGCCACTTTGACCTCTTTTGACGGCTCTCCTACGGCCTTCTGGTACCCGTAGTTGTGCTCTGATGGGGATCGACCAGAGTCTCTTGAGGTAGAACCCATGTGGTGCCGGTTTCCTTCTGCAGCTGGTCTCCCATTAACACTTTCATAGTTCATTAAACTTGGTTCAAGCGTGCCACTTTGCGATTCTCATTCGACAAAGCCCGGTTCTTATCGGTTCTCCCTTCAACACACCAGCTGTGATGAACCGCTTGGCTTTCCTCTTCACTGGAGTCAAGGCCGATACCACTCGCGCAGGAGCTTCCCTCGGTCCTGCTTATCGGCATAGGCTTGCCCCGTGTACCGTTGACATCTGCTGCATGACACTTGAGCTATTGTTCGCGGTCTTATGCTCTCTCTCTCGGATGGTCCGCGGGCCTGGGATGAAAAGGGCAAGGTCGCTTGTCTCCTCGCCACCCTCTCGATTCCTGCCGCCTTTCTCCTTTTCTTGAACTGCCGTGCCTGGTTAGCTGTCTCGTCGTTCTGTCTGCCTTGCTCGTACTGTGCTCTCTTGCTCCACCTTTTATCCCCCTGGGGAAGGCAAAGGGCCATCAGGTGTCTGTGATTCTGATCAATTGCCCGACTTTGCCTTACCCTTGTTTTGCGACATGTCAGGTAATGGCTCTGGTGTTAGTCCATTCTCTGGTGTGTCGTGCGAAAGTGTTCGTATCGGAAAGGGAAGGGGGCAATGGTTTTGAATGTCCTACGTGATAGGATGGGGAAAAGGTGTTGAAAGAAGGTGGATACCGCGTCACATCCATCTGTGTCCCACTCCTTAAGGAACCCCCCCATCCAGGTGATCCTCACTCACTGGTCCACCCCCAGGAAATGGATCCAAGAGCGATGGTCGTGCTCTGGCTGCTTAGATGACAGATCCTCGAAATTTAGACAGGGAGACACCTTCAGGTTTCTCACAGCGGCGAGGATGCCAGGCTTCTGGGCTTTCACTGGTACTAGAAAGCAACCTCCACTTTACATAAGCCCAGGAAGACAAGGAATATGGGCGCAGGAGCCACGAGCCATGGAGAAGCTGAAAACCAGAAACAGCGAGAGGGAGCGGAGCACCATTGGTCCGCCGCGGGTCTCGCAGCAGAAGAACCAACTTACGCCAGCAAGAGGCGGTGAGTGCACCAAAGGAAAGCAGGGACACCGGGGCGTGTAGGAAACACTGTCAAAACTGAATAGTCCCAAATGAAATACACGAGGAAGAAGGGGCAAATTAATATCTCCAAAGGCGGATCCAAGACCGAACAGAATATACATAAGAAACTATCAAGTTTATGAGTGTGCACAGAACACATATAAGAAAAGCCTTGGCAGGAGAGTATACCAGGCAGATCAAGAGGTGCAATGATACATATAAGAAATGCAAGTTACAAATGTGTGCATATAAGGAAAGCCCTGGCAGGAGAGTATACCAGGCAGTTGCAAGTGTGTTCATATAAGAACGCCCTAGCAGGAGAGTGTACCAGCCAGTTGCAAGTGTGGTTATAGGAGAAAGTCCTGGTAGGGAAGCACACCAGGCAAGGACAAGCTGGACAGTGTATATGAAATACATTGCATAAAGAGGTCCTCAGAAGGATATAGCAGGACTAGCAAAAAGCTGTGTTAAAACATACAGAAGAGGAGAGAAAACTTGGCAAGGGAATACATCAGGTATCCTACCAAGAGCCAGATTCACTGCCAAGTATTTTTGTTTACCAGTTGTGTTGTTGATCAAGAGAAACTTGAGGAATTAATAGTCTTGGAAGTATTAAACAGAGTGAAGTGAAATCCAGGGGGGAAGGGAACTATCCTCTGGAACAATGAACTTTATGTGTCTGGAACTTTTGTGTTGGAGTTACACCTTTTCCTTTTGGAACATTTGTATACTACTGAAGGCCAAAGACATGTTCCCTTTCACCAAAGAGTTGATTTTTAGAATGTGATGGCCAAAATAGTATTTTGGACAAAGGACGTTTTACTTTGGCTATTCTGACATCTAACAGACCCTTAGTTTTGTTTGAGGTAGGGAAACACCTCTTAGTGTTGGGACGGAGAGGCATGTCCAAACCCCTTTTCTTTTGTCAATAAAAGTTTATGGCCAAAACCATAAGTCTCTGTGTTTGTGTCTCATTCCTGGTTCTCACAATGTCCTTATACAGTCCGGTGACCTCAATGTTGTCCTCAAAGTGCTTGCTCATATGCCCTTTGAACCACTGGCCATGGTGGACCTTACTTTGGTGCACTGGAAGACTGCCTTCTTGGTGGACATCACATCAGCCTGCTGAGTATGGCAGTTGCAATCTTTCAGCAGTTGAACTATTAAATACATTCGACAAGGGCAATGTTGGTGCTCAATGAACACCCTTTTTGGAAGCTGTACGATTGGATTATCATATTTACTAAGACATTTAATTACCAGTTTTCTTTCCTAACCATTCGTTGTAGGGGGAAAAGGTGCTCCACAGGCTTGGCATTCGAGCGCTGAAATTCAACATGGACAGGACTAAAGAGTCCAGATCTTCATACACACTTCTTTCTTTCTGGAGGCAGTGCTAGTGGTTTGTCCGCTTCCACAGCCTTCATTGCATACTGGATAGTTGCTTGCATTATTAAGGCTTACAGGACCCTGGGTTTGCAGCCTCTCAAGGATTTTCACTCTCATGTGGTTCATGCCAAAGCAGGCACTTTTCAGAGACGTGTTCCCTGGGAGGTCCTTGCCATCTGCATTCTGTTGGCACTATTTCTTGAAGTCCAGCTCCTGAGTGGAAGCTTGATTTGGACAAACAACGCTGCAGAACCTTTTTGGTTGGGTAGTGTAAGGACCAGTGTTTGCATGCTGGTTTCACAAGTATGAAGGAAAGAGGACGAGACATAGGAGTAAGCAAAAGTTAGTGTAGTGACTGCTGTACTTCCAGTCCATAGTCCCATTTCATCCATATGACCTCCCACCTTGTCGTAGGTGATGGAAAAGTACTGGCGGGGCAAGGCTGCGGGCAGCACCTGAAGGGGAGTTCCCGCATATTTGAGGGATTTTTGCTATGTATCAAAATCCTCTGGCCCCGTCCACGGGAGCAGGAACTTCCACACATTTGAAGGAAGTGAAACTATGTACTAGGAGTACAGTAGTGACTATGATGAATAACTTGCCCTACATTTGCAAACTTGCATAAGATATTGGTTTATTCTCTATGTTGCTCATTTACATTCATGTGGAATAGCTCCAGAGAAGAGTTCACCTAATACCGCCAGCAGATGGACTCTTCTCTGGCCATTCTGAACAGTCTCTGCATTTGGGAGGGACACATTAGGGAGTAAGCACATGCAGGAACTCGCACGTTAAAAGGCAATTCACTGCACTCCTCATCCCATAACACCTCTATTGCACACAGTATAGATTAGCAATGCCTCTAGAGCACCATTACAACCTCTCATGCATGCAATGTTATAGAGGGTGCCTGTTTTTTGCTCTTGCATTCAAAACCAGGCATGATCTTTGGGCTTCCCTTTAGTCCTTTCATTTCACAATCTTTATGCTCTCTGTATTGGGGGCCATTAAATGTGTGCAGAATGTCATTATAATTGCACCTGCATTCACTGCTGATAAGCAGGTTAACGGGTATTTCCCAGGCAGTGCTGTTTTTCATAGAAAATCTTTGCTTCTGCCAAGCTCAAATTAGTGTGTCCGATTGTTCATTGGCTCATATTTGCTTATCTGATTAAGTAGCCCATTACCAACCAATTTTCAACTAGAGAAAAAACGATTTTCAGAGCAGCCTTCTCTGTACTTCACAAAACAATGTAATCCTCCAGAAAAGCACAGTTGTGCTGCTTCACATCTAAACTCATCCTTTTCTCACAAAAGAAATCAAGGGCACAGTTAGGCATGCTGTGTGGAAAAAAAGTATCCCTTCATGCAGTTTAATTGTAGCCATGAAACAGTTCCATTCTGCACTAATCATACATAAATACAATTGTTGTAGGTCATTTGTTTGCTTTATGGCGTTAGGAACCCTGATCATTGGCTAATGCTTTTTAAGACTTTTTCAGTATTAATTCACACATTTTGTATTTGCATTTTATTTGATTTATATAGCGCTTTATGCCAAAGCGCTTGTTAAAAAATAAGAAATTGGTGCAATCAATATGAACAATACAGTCAGCGTAACAGAGAACAGCAGAGGGCAGTGAAAACAAGTCAGTTATAGGAAAGAGCGGATAAAAGATTGGTTTTGAGATTGGTTTGAAAGATACGGAGGGAGGAGGAAGAACAAATAGAAAGAGGGAGAGAGTTCCATTGCTTGGGGGGACCTAAGGCAAAGGAATGGAAGCGAGAGGATGCACATAGGGGATTAGGGACAGAGAGAAGGAGCTGTTCTGAGAATGGAGAGCACGGGAGGAGAATATAGTGAGCTAACCTCGATGGATACTCAAACTTGAACAGATCCCGGGCAACCATGATGACATCATTCTAAACAGAAGAGCGGTAATGAACTATTCTATCATATCCACAAATTACGCTCAGTGAAATCATCGGACCTTCAGATTGTTGACCCAAGTCATGAACGCTCAAAGGCGATTTCTCATCTATATATAACATCACCGACCATAAACAACCTCCTAAGAGCAGCAACAGAAGACTTTCAAATCATGGGCTACGATCTAACGGAATCATCCAGGAAAATCAAAGGGAACAGAAACCTGGAACCCTAAAAAATCCTGGAAACAGTGCAAAACCCTGTTTGACGTAGACCAACTAGCCTGGAACGTCGTAATACATCTAAGAGTTCCAGACACGACTTAACGGCTCAAGAACCTCATTCCATTGCCAACTATAAAAAATCGATGGTGATACCTATGAAATCAGCAGTACGAATAACTAACTTTGCTCACCAAAACACCTTAAATCCAAGGACTACAGTATCTCAAGGGCCCCTCACAGACCCAAGCTCTCAAGCGAACAACCTGCACTTAAAAGAACCTCTGAAAATCCAAAGGAAAATTCAGAATGCGATCTCCTCCACCACGACAAAACCACAACCAAGCACCTCATTCCAATCTATATGGTCATGGCTTCCAACGCTTTGAAGATCCAACGCCAAAAATAGCCACCCAAGATCAAGACAATCAACCCTACGAGCGACCATCGAGCGGCAATAGATCATGACTCAAAGATGTGCTCCTGGAATACCTGGGGCTTTCTTCACTTAACAGTTCCGGGCTCCATAAATCTGAGTGACTACGACATCATATGTCTGCAGGAGACGTGGTTACTCCAAACTCCCACCCTCGATGGCTATGAGATCCACACCGTCGCAGCTAAACAAGGTTCCACTGGACGCCCCACGGCAGGACTTCTAATTGCAATACGCAATGGACACGGCTTAACGTGTACTCAAAAACTGAAAGAAAACAACTCCATGCTGATGGTTAAACTAAATTGATCAACAATTGACGTGGAAAAAAATATAAACCTGACAAAGTTGGTGGTCATCATCACCATCTACTGGAATCCTGCGATTGATTGCACAAAACTCATTAACATGATTGAGATGGAAATCGACTGGATCCAAGTAAACCACAAAACTGACCACATTGTGATATGTGGTGACCTCCACATCAACTGTCAGGACAACACCATAACCACCATGAGCAAGTCAAAGAGACTTCAGCATGACCAGAGGGCAATTAAATGGTTGAAATTGATTAATTAAGATCATTCTCAAACCTAGATTCGGTCTTCCACGACCCTAACAGACATCCAACCTGGGAAAGAGCAAACTCGAAATCATCAATCGACCATATCTTTATGTCAAGATCTCTATTACCACAAATAACATCTTTCGAAGTGGTGAGGACACCTGCAAGTGATCACAACCTCCTGCAAACCTTTTGGTCTTCAAACCCACCAAAAAATCTAACCATGACCCCCAATCTTGAGGTCAACTGTCAAGGCACAAGACTCAGAATGACAGTAAAAGCAATTAGCTCCCTAACGGTGGCTTATAGAGACTTAAAAAATCACGAAAACCCCACGACGGTGGACTACATCCCGCTACTGACCACATTCAAAGTTCCACATGGAAAGAAGAAACACCTTAAGACACACCAGAAACACGTTTATGACAAACTGATCGCGGAAAAAAGGAGGGACCTTAGAAGATCTAAAAGACAGGCTAGAAAACTAGAACCATCTATCACAGCAAATGTCGTCTGTGAGGCACAAAGATCCTATAAAGCTTGGTTGAGAGGCTACCGTCACATCCTATACCAACAAGATGCTGAGAACATTCTCGTATCAATTAACGGAAACCACGCTAGAGACGTTTGGTTGCTCTTACGCTCAACATCAGCAGGTGCCCCTCCTTCTCAACTAAACAGAATTGGAGAATCTACTTGGGAAGCCTACTTCCACTCCCTCTTCAAATCTCCGACAACTGCCCAAGAGGACACGGACCCACACAACAGTCCGTGGATACAGCTAGACAGGAAAGAAGACATCCTGGACCTGATAAGAAAACTAAAACCATCTCGCGCTCCTGGTCCGGATGGTATAACTAATCTTGACTTGAAAACTCACCCTGAAGCCTGGTCATCACTTTTAAGTGTCATTTTCAGACGTTGCGCTGCCTCTAAATCCATCCCACCATCATGGAACTGCGCAAATATCGTACCTATCTACAAAAAGGGAAATAGGGCTGACCCGGCAAACTATCGCCCAATCACCCTCCTAGGCCCTATATGCAAAGTCTTTCGGTCTCTCCTTCTCCAACATTTCATAGTCTGGGCAAACAAAGCCCCCTGTCAAGACCACCTACAGACTGGATTTAAAAAGAATATGGGTACAAACGCGAATATCTTCACCTTGAGCGCTCTGAAAAGTAAGATCTTAGAAGGCCACCCCTGAATATTCATCGCATTTGTGGACCTAACTCAGGCATTTGACCGAGTTGATCGCTCAAGATTGTGGCAGAATCTCTCTTTCTGGAAATGTCCTCATGAATTGTTGGATCCGATCAAGGCACTATACTCCAACACGTCCATGCGAGTCCGACTTAACCAGCAAGGGACCCTCTCTGACAAGATCAACACAGCCAGAGGTGTTAAACAGGCTGCCCCTTGGCTCCGGCCCTGTTTTGGACATACTTAGGCGACTTCCAAGAATCTGAAAAAGCAATTCGATCATTCCCACCAAAGCTTGGAGGAGAACAGATCAGTCGACTATTATACGCTGACGATCTGATCCTCCTCGATTACACCCCTATAGGCCTCCAATGCCAACTCAACAACTTACAACAATACATGGTGGAAAATAACCTGGAAATAAACGAAGAGAAAACGAAAATGATGGTAATTTAAAAATCACCCAAGAAGAACGAAAAGATCTCTCTTCGCCTGGATTCAGCCATTGTAGAAAGAGTTTCAATTTTCAAATATCTAGGTGTCACACTAGACAACTCGGCAAAAGAAAAAGCTATGCAAGAGACATTGTATGAAAAAACAAAAAATTGGCCGCTCCAGGGAATGCCATTGACATCAAATACGGACGCTATTCCTCGATTTCGGTGAGAGATTTCTATAAAATGAAGGTTATACCATCTTTAACCTACGCTTCAGAAGCAATGCCTAATCTTCCTAAAGAGCTATGGTCCAAACTAGAAGCAATCTTCTGGAGAACCATCTTTGGCCTAGCCAAATCAACTTCTGTCTTTCTTATTAGACGCAAACTCAGCCTCTCATCACTAGGAACAACGGTAGACTTGAACAGCATCATGTTATACAGAAAATGCATCCTGAAAGACTCTCCATACGTCTACCGCTTGATAAATCAAGAAACTCGCCTTGGATCCTGTAAAATGCTGTCCAAATGGGAAGCTAAGAACATGGCTCTTCTACATTCAGTGGAAAGCAATGAAGACGAGCTCGTAAACAACCCAGTCAAAGTCACTAAAAAGATCTGGGAACTTGACTGGATAAAGACCTTAGAAACAGCGAGCAAAAACAAACTGGCTATTCATCTCCCCCCGTTCTTTAAGAAATTGGACGTTTTACAAACCTACCTTCGACTGTTCCCGAGTAGAGCAGCGCGCAACTTTTTTTTCTGAAAATCCGCCTGAACCTACTGGAAACAAATGAAGTTCTGGCAATTAGAGGCTTAACTGCGGAAAACTGTTGTCGGCTTTGCAAATCTACATCGAAAAAGGAAACCATTCGTCACCTCCTCTTGACCTGCCCTGCGACAAAGTACATTCGCCTGCTATACCTGGAAAACATCTTCTCCAATTTCAACCTTCAGGATGAGGAAAACTGTTGGTACAAATTTATTGGAGGAGACCAATCAACTTGGCTGCTGGCAACAGTGAATATCATGCACTGAAGTGATGCTCCCCCTCCAAGACTCAACCACTGGTTCGATTGCACTCACTTAAGACTTTCCCTCTTTCTACTCTCAGAAAAAAGAATGTTCTCTTAAGTACGTTTGTTATCTTCTACTTCTACTTTTTGTTAAAAAATCTCTTTGGATTAAACACAAAAAAAATAGTGAGCTAAGTGAAGAGAGGTAAGGGAGACCAGACCATGAATATATAAGGTGAGGCAGTGGGATGGGCCCGAGTAAGAAGAGCAGAAGTATCTAGATCAGCAAGAGAAGAAAAGGAGGATAGTGAGTGGGGTGGTTGAACAACAGGGGGTGGGTGCGGAGGACTGGGGTAGGAAAAGAGGAAACAGAGTCACAACTTTAGAAGTAAAATAGTTCACAAAATCAGAAGATGAGAGGGGTGAAAAGAGGGAGGGATCAGGAGGTCGTGGGAAGAGAATAATAAGAAGAAGTTGGAAAAGGCAATGGGTGATGAAAGAGGGAAAGCGTAAGTTCAGAGAAATAGCATTTTTTTGCATTATGCAAAATGAGATCATAGGAGGAGTGTAGAGAAGAAAAGTGCTGAAAGATCAGAAAGAAAACAAACTTTTTCCAGCGACGTTTGGCTTTGCGAAAGCTGGCACGGTGGGAGGTAAGGACGGGAGCAAGCCTGGGTTCAATTGGCCTTTTGGGAAGGGGAAAATGGCAGGCACGACAGGTAGAGACAAAAGCAGACAATGAGGCGGAGTGAAGAGCACTTGCAGTATCATTGGGCGAGAGAGAGGACAGAAAGAGGAAATAAGGTGTCTTTCACTATTTGCTTCTGGCAAGGTAATGTGAGTTTCTTTTGAGGGCAGGGTGAAATAGAGCCTTTTATCTCTTCAGTCTCTTTGATCTTCCTTTTTCCTCAAGTCCACTGGGGCTCTTTTTAACCAATGTGTACCTCATGTGCTGAAAAAAGTACAACCATGTAGTCTATATTGTCTGTCTCCCACACCATAGATGATTGCTTAATTTGTTGGAATGTTTCCTATAGAAGACAAAGGGAAGCAAAGAAATCCAGCTGAGGGCCAAGTTGGGAGATACAACAAAGCAATGCCTCCTGTACTCCATCTGAATCCTCCGATTAGGGGACACTGCTTCTGAAAAGGGTCAGGAGAGATGACTCTTCTATCTTGGTGCGTGTCTTTTGTGGCCAGCCTGGACTCCCCCTGTGCATCACTCTGTGCTGTGGCATTAGTGCCTTCGGAAATCACCTACAAATATCTCAATGTAGAGTGATACGCTGGGGTTCTTGATGACATTTATATTTTCAGTGTCAATGGCCCTAAATGCAAAACACGGTTCACTGGTTAGCTCAACATCTGCCTTTCACCACTGACTTCCTTGACTTAGGACTTCAATGATACCAAAGAAAATGCCTGGGATGCAAAGGACCTCACAAACCGCCATTAGTCTCCACCAGATGACCACTAACATCGAACAGTGCCACAAGGTCCTTGCGGAGGGCCCAATATCTAGGGATCTTGATAGGTACAAAATGCCCATTCTAATGGATTTTGTCCTCCCATGGATTCCTCATCTTTTATATACCGATATCCTGCTTAGAGTCTCGGAAAAGATATTTCGACAGTAGAGGGTGCTAGGACGTGACGTCGAAGATGGTATAAATACCAGGCACTGCGCCCGTTGCCTCACTTCCATTTTTCCACATGAACAGCACGCTCTCGGAACGGTTCGAATCAACACAACGATTCTTTCTACGTATTTCTTTTGAATTCTCCTGAGTAGGTCTACTCCAAAGACAGGTTTTAAGATGCATGAAGACTGTGCCTCAAAGATGTCGATCTGAGATCCGCACAGGATATGCCTCTGGTTCCTCGGTGTGGAGCACAAAGTCATTGAGTGAGGCTCCTGCCAGTCGATGACTGCCAAGGCCTTGAAAGAGAGAATGTCAAAACTCACCGTAGGTTGTCAGTTTCTAAACCTCCATCGACTACTCCTTTGAGGAGGAAATCGTCAGACGGTAGAAGTGCGGCAGGTGCCAAATCCCCCGAGAGGCCTAAGAAACACTCCAAAAACTCTCAGCGGTCGAAGTCTTGGAGGGATTTGTGTCATTCTCCGTCCTCGTCTTCACAAAAAAGATTGAAGAAGAGACGCCATCATTCTTTGTCTTCCGACTCCCCGCCGGACAAGAGACAGGTACGTTTCCCAGATAATTCTACCTCTGCAATCGATTGGGAAATGTTTTGTCAGAAAATGCTGGACATTTCTTTTAAGATGGCCCCTACTGGTCCCTCGAAAGATCCAAAAAAGGCTAACTATCCCACCACACCTTCAAACGCCAGCAGGGAATCATCAAAGTTTTCAATCCGTGCGCACAAACGCCAGAGTCAGAAGACCTATGAGATGCCTACTCGAGTAGCGTCAATGGTGTCGACCACAGGGAAAGCATCTAAGCAAGAGGCTTCAGTTTCTTCATTATCAAAGGACTCGCTGTCAAGGCCATCGACGTCAAAGCCGTCAACGTCGATCTCGATCCAACTTTGAAGTTTAATCCGCAATCGAAGAAAGACTTTTTCCAGTCTTCTGGATCCATCATCGAGGAAGATGAGGAACATGACGACGTTGGGTACATGTACAAGCGTCTTGGCACATCTAATGTCCCTGAGAAGTTGGTTTAAGATCAATCTCATTTGGAGGACCTGCTACTTGCCTTACAGAAGCCAGTAGCTTAGACACTAACCCTGAAGCGGAATTCGCCACACCTGACATAACTGCTCATCCAAGTGCAGCATATAGGACATTTATGAATAGAGTTACTGAATATTTGGAATTGGGGCATCCTGCAAAGGACATAGTTCAGGATGACCTCACAGACATTCTTGACAAAGGCCCTGAAAAGGAGCTTGTGCTGCCTTTTCATTCAGCTCTCAAGAACACCATCTTGGAGAACTGGCAAAAGCCCAACATCACTCCTACTGTGAATAAGGAGTTACTGAGGAAATGTAGACTCATCAGTTGAGCCTGACTGTCTCTCCAAGCATCCCACTCCACAAAGGGATGACAAAAAATATGATATGTTATCAAAAAGGGCGTTCTCTGCAGGGAGCATGGCCCTTAAGTCCAACAATGTATCTTGCGCTTTGGCAAAATATACATTCACTTTGTGGAATGGAGTTTCTCAGGCTTATTTAGTCTACCACATTTGGATTGTGGCAACTGCTTCCTCACTAAGGATCATTAGTGATAGCTTTACATTTGGACTACTATGGATAAATCATTTTGATATGAATCAAACAGACTCATCTTCCTATTTTCTAAGAAGTATGGCACACTATGAATACTTGAGCTTATCGTCTTGAACCAGAAATAATCACGTGCCCAAGTTGGGCCCCATATGAGAGCGGTTGTGTGACCCGGTATTATTACTTGGTCTTTTGCATGTGTTACAATTATAAGTCCGGGTGTCTCCTGAATTGTCACAGCCAGCTCCTCTTTAATTGGATGTATATTTTTTTGAAACATTTGATTTTGACTTCAAACTTACTTGAATATTTTGAACATTTTGAACATTCTGTGGTGCCCACTCTCTTCTGTTTTTTTTTTTCTTTTTTTTTTAAATCTTTGAGAGCAGCCATCCGCCAGCCACAACAGCAGCCATATCTGCCTTGCCAGGCTTGGAGAGGGTGTTCTTTTTCACTTCTACTCTACTTTTGGACAAAGAGGTAGAGGTCAGGCTGCCCTAAGAGGGCAAAGGAGATTTCCAAGTGGCTCTAGAGTCCGTGGAGGAAGACTGCTCAGGCAATCGCTGCCTCACTACCCTCCATCACAGCCACAGCCCCAAAACCTCTCTGAGCGCTTTGTGCACAGGACTCTGATAGGAGGCAAGTTGACCCAGCATCTCAACGAAAGGTGTTAATTACTTCAGATGCTTAGGCACTTCAAGCAGTGGCTCAAGGGTACCGTTTCCCATTTCTAAAAAGGCCCCCCGATGGTTCCCCAAGTGAGCAATCTCTTCTGGAGCCAGACCCGCTCCTTTAGCGGGCAAGAGATTCTCTCCCTGCTGGAGAAAGGTGCAGTGAAAAGGGTACCTGTAGCGGAGCAATACATGGTTGGTATTTCACCTCTTTTCGCAAGAAAGACTGAGGACTGCTACCCATCTTGGACCTGAGATGCTTGAACAAGTTCTTCAGGAAGGACTTATTCAAGATGGTCCCTCTTTTGCAGATCCTCCAGGCCTTTTAGCTCCAGGATTGGTTGGTGTCACTCGATCTTCAGCATGCTTACTTTCATGTGACTACATCCCAAGCACAGAAAGTACCTGAGGTTTGCCATTGGCAGTTCTCACTATTAGTTTGGGGACTGCCTTTCGGACTGACCTCTGCCCGAGTTGGTGGTGGTTGTGGCAACAAATTTAAGGAGAGGAGGGATTTGCATCATTAGTACCAACTGAAGAGCTCTGTGACTCACTTTCACTCTTTTTCATCACAAAAATGGAAACTATTTGTTTAAAGATCAGCTTCATTGCCTCCTTGTGCCCTTCGCTGGAGTTTACTACTACGGAACCCGTATAGGTGTGGTCTTCCTTCCCAGTGTTTACCACTGATGTGGTTGCCAAGGCCATGGCCCAGCTAGCTAAAATCTGCGGCTCCCTCTGACCCTATTCCCCCATCCATTATTAAGGATATTTCCCCAGCCCTTATCACCTGGATTGTGCAAGCTGTTAATGTGTCTTGCCAGACTGACCACATACCACCTGAATTGAAATATGGAGATGTCATCCCCTTGTTGAAAAAGCCCTCCCTTGATCCTGTTCTTGCTAATTTGTGCCCCATTTCACGCCTCCCTTTATTTATGAAATTGTTGAAGGTCTGATCTTGCCTCTTCTGCCCTCCTTTTTGGAGACTGCCGGTGTTCTCGACCCCTTCCAGTCCGGCTTTTGTCCTGGGTGGGGGACTAAGAGTGTGCTTTGCTCGGTTCAGGACAATCTGACCAGGCTGGTTGACAGTGGTGGGATGGGAGCGCTGATTTTATTGGATCTCTCTGCGGCCTTCGATACTGTCAACCACCCCACTCTAATATCTTGCATGGTTAAGATTGGCCTGGCGGGTTCAGTTCTTGCCTGGTTCACTTCCTTTCTGGTGGAGCATAGCCAGAGGTTTTCTCTTCCACCTTCCTCTGTCTTGTTTCACATCGTCGGTGGTGTCCCCCAGGGCTCTGCCTTTTCGCCAATGTTGTTCAACATTTCTATGCAGCCTCTTCTGATCCTCATCTGCTGCTTCGGCTTCCGATGCTATGCCTATGCTGACTACACCCTGATCCTGGTGCATCTAGATCTCGACCAGGCTGAGGTGTCATCACATCTTAGTCTCTGTCTGGCGGCCTTCGGGAATTGGATTAATCAGAATTGGCTAAAGCTTAATGACGACAAGACGGAGGTTCTTGTGGTTGGTGCCCCCCCCCTTTCCTTTACTGTGGACCCCTGCCGGCTGGCCCCCGGCACTGGGTGCCTTTCCGGAACCGATGGCGACGGTCAGGAGCCTGGGTGTTTTCTCTGTCACACTTTCTATGAGTTCCCAGGTGGCGGCTGTCTACAAAGCTGGACACTACCATCTGAGGATTCTTAGGAAGGTCCTTCCTCTGCACCCCCCGAAGGTTTGGTCACTGGTGGTCGCCGCCCTGGTATTAAGTGGCATTGATTATTGTAATGCGTTCTATCTTGCCCAGCCTAAGAGCCTGATCCATCGGCTTCAGCTATTACAGAACTTGGCAGCTAGTGTAGCCATGAATATCCCTTATGGGAACCATATACTGCTGGTTCTTCACTCTCTTCAATGATTGCCGGTGGCAAAGCAAATTGAATTCAAGTCTCTTTGCCTGATGCATCAGGCCTTTAATGGTATTGGTGCTAGTTATCTTTAGGATACATTTTTCCCTCAACGCCCCACTCGTGCTCTTCGCTCTGGCTCAGCTTATCTGCTTACTGTTCCTTCTTCCCGTTGTGTTAGGATCATAGATCATGCTTTCTCAGTGGCAGTGGCGAAATTGTGGAATACTCTGCCTCTTTCTTTGAAATGCACTGTTAAGCATCTGAAATTCAGACGTCTTTTGAAAACCCTCCTGTTCTAATTAGTTTCCTCTGCTCTACCTTTACTCATCCTAGCGCCATGATACCCTTGGGTGACAGTGCGCTCTACACATTCTGTTAGCATAACATAATATTTCCATTTTTCCCTACCTAGGCGATTGGCCGATCAAGACTCATTCTCCCAAACAGGCTCTGGAACATCTCAAGAGCTCCTGGAACTCTCTACACAGACTGGTCTTCTTCCTCATCTTCAAAAAGTACCAGGTGACACATTCCCAAAAGCTATAATTCATTGGAGCAGTGCTGGACTCTTCCTCGGGGAAGGCTTTGCCTCCAGAGTTGAGGGCTCATCATATCTTGCAGATGGTGACGAGATTTCAAAATGCCCCGCATCTACCGGAATTCGACTTTCTAAGATTGCTGGACCTCATGGCATCCTGCATTTTCCTGGTGCCACAGGCCCGCCTAAGGATGAGGCAGTAGGCCCTCCGATCCCAATGGTCACTTTTCTCAGGCAGGATGACGGACCTGTTTCAGGTCCTGAGCACCGTCGCACATGATCTCCTGTGGTGGGCCTGCAAGGAGAATGTGATAATATGGGAAACTTTTTGGCAACCCTGGGTGGAGATAACAATAGTCATGTATTCTTCCCGCATGGGATGGGGAGCTCACATGAGTGATCTTATGATCAGCGGTCTTTGGTCCCCTTTAAAATCCAGACTACACATAAACCTTTTAGAGCTGAGGGCAATCAGACTGCCGCTGATGGCATTTTTGCCATTCATGCAGGGGAAGAACGTCCTGATAATGACGAACAACACAGTGGCCATGCATTACCTCAACAAAAGAGGTGGTGTATGGTCACCACCACTGTGCAGGGAGGCAATGCAGCTCTGTTTTTGGGCACTGCAAAGCGGGATCTCACTATCGGCTGTACACCTAGATGGAGAAGAGAACACAATGGTGGACGCTTTGGGCAGATAGAGCACAGTGTCCCACAAGTGGGTATTAGCTCAGCAAGTCCTTCTAGAGATCTTTGCCCTTTAGGGAACCCCTAAAGTGGATATGTTTGTGTCCAGTATCAACAGAAAATGTGAGAGGAGCTCTGTGGGAGTTGTTTGAAGGGAACTGGGAGTTTCCACTCCTGTACACATTCCCACCAGTCCCTGTCATTCCTCATGTCATCAAGAGGTTGAGGAAGTTGGGGATATCCATGATCCCGATTGCCCGAATTGGGCCAGGAGGACGTAGTACCTGGACATTCTAGACATGTCCATCTGTTCTCCATTCCGTTTCCCGAGAGAATGATTTACTCTTACAAGAGGGAGGTCATCTTCTTCACCCAAATATCAGAACTCTAAACCTTCACGCCTGGTTTCTGAGGGGTTAAGATACAAAGATTGGCACCACCCGGAATACATAATGGAGGTGTTGCTTTCGGCCAGAAGAACAGCAACATACCACTGCCATTGGAACACGTTTTGCAGCTGGTGTAGAGCTAAAGATTTTGATCCTTTCACTTGTAATACACCTGCAGTGTTTTCCTTTTTGCTGCACTTGGCCCACCAGGGGCTACAGGTGGCTACTGTCAAGGGTTACTTGGCAGCATTATCCATCTTTAAACGTACGCCAGAACAAGGCTCTTATTTTAAAATAACCATTGTAATTCAGTTCCTTAAGGTGCTGACAAATATCTTCCGACCGGTCCATTACGTAGTCCAGGCTTGGGATCTAATCTTGGTACTAAAATTTCTGATTGGAGCTCCATTTGATCCTCTCAATTCCTGTCCACGCAGGTTATTAACTTTCAAAACAATCATTGTAGTAGCCATCACTTCTGCTTGCAGAGTGAGTGTGTTACAAGCTATATCATTTAAATGTTATTTTACTATACTTTCTAGGGAGAATTGAGGGTTTGTCCCTCCTTCCTTCACAAGATGGTGTTCGAATTCCACCTGACACAAAAAATTACCTTATGAAAGAACAAAGCTCATATACCCACTGAGAAACTCTAATGTACTCTTTTAGGCGCCTACCTTCACTTGCTTCAAACATGTCATTAAACATTTCATCAAAATTACACAGTGATACACTCTAAATTGAGATTTATTTAAATTCTTTTGTCAAAATAATTTCCTCCAAATTAAATAAATCCACTAAAGGAGAAGCATGAATTTCTATTCAAATGTTAAAATAAATTCATCAATAAAATAATATGACTGTTTATATTGTTAACAAAGAGATGAAAATTTCAACAATCCTCTTTTCCCCTCTTCTCAACGCGTTTCGGATATCTACACTATCCTTCTTCAGGGGTCAATAGCACAGCCTTCTTAGAAAAATGATCCACGAAGCAGAAATTAATCCAGCTCCTCTCAACTATATGATTATTAACTAATGATAGCTGCCACTTACTCATTACTAACATCCAGATCAACTCACTCGACCCATGTCAATCCAAATACCTAAAAGAAAACACTATATATATCCATTTCGCTGTGAATGTAGTTAAAAAACCAATGTAATGTATAAACAAACACTTACCGAATCAATTTTAAATAATGCTGTAGCTTCTTATCAACCAGGACCGTATGTAATCAATCCACTACACACTGGTTCCTAATATCAACGTGTGGACAATAATATAATTTAATCTCCCTGAATGTTATATGTAAAAGGATAAAACATCCCAAGAGAGGGAATCACTCTTTTTCACCGTTTTGTGAACAAACATCTTGCGAGCAACGAGGCAATGACTGGAAAACCAGTCTGGTGCCCTGTTCTGTGTTATAAATATTTAAATAATGGCGGCACGTTACATATCCTACAACGCAATGCCGTTAGGTCAGCCACAGGCAAAAACGTCAGCCATTTTCGAATGGTTATTCCCTCAAGCATCTACATACATAAAAAGTGTAATATGGACAACCTTACCAGCATTCATAAATTGGTGATACCCATTCATTACGGTAAATAACTAGATTATGATATTGAAACATTTGATTTGAATATCCCCACAGGGCGTTATCAGTTACCTTGCCAGCATTTTATCCACCACCTCATCATTCCAGGGAGGAAGAGAGGTTGCATAGACTTGACCCTAAAAGGGCTATACGTTTTCACATTTCCAGGTTGGCAAATGTCGGGCAAGATGGTGAACTCTTTGTGTATGCTTAATTTTATCAACCCGGTTCCTAAGCTGAATTCTGAGTGTTTGACCTTTTAATTAGCATAAACAAAATGGCTGCCAAATTGCATTATTTTATAAGCTAATGTTCATATAATCAAACTGTTGCAGTTCACTCAAGCCCAGCTCAATGGTATAAGGGACCTCCGTCTTCACTCTTTCAGTCAGATGTTGCCATACTTCCAGCGGTATGACCACCTTCAATATGCAAGATGGGGTCCGATATATATTTCGCTGACATGCACTAACTTGCAGATGCCTTGTCATCAGATTTTCAAAAGGGCAATTTTGTTATCAAGAAATCAAATCAAACCTTCAACCAGGTAGATCCTGACCAAGCCATGGATTGGATAAATGGCACAGAAAAGAAAGGTTTTGGAATCATTGGTATCACCAAGACCACATTGGCACTGTGCAGGTAGACATTGTATATAATCTGGGATCTCATATAGCAGCTAGCACACATGCAATGTACAATCTTTGTCTTGTGACTACACGCCTTCACAACAAAGCTACCAAGTCACGACAAAAGCATGACAAAGATGAGAGTGCTTTGGTATCGACCTTCCAGGGGTTCAATGTGTTTTCTACTGTTACACACCCAGAGTCTTTGCAAAACATTGCAAAATAAGATCTTGCAACAGATTCAATCCAAGATTCGCTACTTTGTGCAAAAGAGCTTGGAAAAGAGGAAATAGATGACTTTGTCCAAAAGAGATTGATTATATCAAAGCAGCATGACAAACCAGATGTTTCATTCCATGCAATCGTCAAGAAGACTAATGAACAACGTTTGCCTCTCTATGTGACTTGGGTAAGGACACTAAGGGCAGGAAAACTGTTCTGAAGGCAGACGGAAACGTCATCAATGCTCTGGGTCATCACTCTTCAGAGCTCATGCCGATGAGGCGATAATGATGTGGAAAACAAAATCAGACACGCCAAAGTCGGTAGGCTTCATTGCAAGAGGAACAGTTATGTTATGATACTTGGGATTGGCAAAGTGCATTTCTCTGCAGATTACACGACTATGTGACACAGTAGCGCATCTTTCTTCTTTAGAGTCTAGCAGAAAGGTTATTAATGTGCTGAAGGCTCCACTGGGCAGCAGAACAAGCATAGGCCTGCTTTTGACCTCCATTCAAAAGCAATTACTTCCCTTCTTTATCCCACTTTCAGAGCATTGAGTTGAGTGCAATCCTTTTGAGCTTATTTCTAACTTTACAAGACAATTGGTGCTCGATATTGTGCATAATGGTTAAGAGCTCAGGTTTAACTACTTGTGTTCTGGCAGAGTGGTAGATGAAGAGAAGGTGGATTACCTTAATTTTAAGTAGGCTGATCTAGGCAGCAGTAGACATAGCAGTAATAAGGCTGTGAAGATTGAGATCACCGTCAAAAGACCCCATGTTTGCGTACCTTTCTAGATGGGTAAAGCAGTTCAGCAGGAAATGAGATAGATGATAAAAGGGGAGGCCGGGCATTGGACCCTGGGAGGCAAATTACTTCAGTCTTTGAGGAGATGAGTGTAGGACTCGTCCCATAAGGTAGCTAATTGGGGAGGAAGGATAGATTTATACTATTTGTAAAAGTCGATAGTGAGTCCGTCAGGACCCGGGGCCTTATTGGAAGGCAGAACATCAATAGCGCAAGATATCGCCTCTACTTCCATCGGGCAGTGAAGGGCATCTCTAGAGCCATCAGAGAGTATCGACAGTGGTAGGCCGTCTAAGACTGTGTCTGTGGCTGTGTCCGGGGCCTTTACACTGTTAGTATAAAGTGTTGCATAGAAGGAATGGAATACTTCATTCACGTCTGTTTCGGTGTGGACCAGCCTCCCACCGGGATCCTCGATTAATGGAATGTGATGACCACCCTCCTCATGCCGCACCACTCTAGGAAGTAGGCTACCCAGCCGCTCACCCTCGCCATATTGCTTAGCAGCTATTTGGTAATCAAGGAATTTCCGCTCCCTTTCCTCTGCCTCTCTGAAGCTGTCAAGCGACTCCTTAATTAAACCGAGGGTTGTGGAGGCCGGGTCCGTGGCATATGTTGTATCGAGTAGCTTAAGAGTGGCCTTGCAATTCCAAATATTCCTACGTATAGCCCTAAGGAGATCTGCTTCTTTGGCCAAGGCCATACCGCGAATATAAGATTTAAAAGCATCCCATAACGTAGCCAGGGTCCCCACAGTGCCTGTATTGATTTTAAAATAGTTGCTCACAGATTCCCCTAGTTCAGCCTTAAATACAGAATCTAGCAGCGCATGAGGCTTAAGGCTTCAGGGTCGCCTGGGAGTCTGTCATTCATACCAGGTTATGGTTAAGGTGATTGGGGAGTGGTCTGAGTATGTCCTCGGAAGTATGTCTGTGTCTACTATGCAGTTAACCAACTTCCCAGCTATGACCCACATGTCTATTCTAGACTGCGAGTCATGCACGGTTGAGTAAAATGTGTATCCCTGGGAGTGAGGGTGTAATAGTCTCCAGGCATCAACTAGCCCGAGGCCGGATTGCTTATCCAGGACGGTCCGAGCAGCTCGTGACAGCAGGTGGGCCTTGTTCCCAGATCTGTCTAGATTGAGGTCAAGAATGGTGTTAAAATCGCCCCCCAAAGGACCGGTACTAAGGGATACCTGGTGAGCATGTATGTTATCTGCGTGTAGAACTTGGGTTCATCCGTGTTGGGCCCATATATATTGAGTAGTACCACCTATGGTCCAGCCAGTAGGTTGTGTGTCAGCACATAGTATCCTAGGGGGTCAACTTGTGTGGCTATAGGTGAATATTGCAGCGCTTTGTGAATCAGGATCATCACACCCTGGCTTTGGGTCGAGTACTATGTATATAAGCGCTGTGTGCCCCAGATTTTAGCAAACCTTTCGCACCCTGCTGCTTTTGCATGTCTCCTGTAGGAGGAGGATACAGGTTTGGTGCTGCTCCACATACAGTTGCAGTCTATGCATCTTGGTATGATTGCCCAAGGCTATAGTATTCCAGCTCATGCACCGCAGTGTGTCAGCCGCCCTCCAATCCCCAAGAGTAAAAAGCCACAGACCCATGGCGGGCCCATGTGTGGAACCCCATGAATTTTACTACAACGTGTTGTAACCATCTGACAGTCTCGCCACGTAAGTCAAGCATTTTCGAATGGATTGGGTCCTCCCACGTATTCCTCATCTTGTGATAATTTGTTCGCCAGCTTCGAAACGAATGATCACAAGATGAGGAATACGTGGGAGGAACATCCAGTTGAAAGAACGTTACAGTTGGTAAGTAACTTGTTCTTCTGTAAACCGATACCCTTCCTCCACCCACCCCCCCCCCAACCGCCTCCCAATCAGGGGGATGAAAACCCCATAACAGATATAACTATAACCATTGCAGCTCAGCATGGGGGGGGCTGATCGCCCCAAGCAGCCCGTTTCACATCACAGCAATGGACAGTGTGACAAGCATAAAACGCACCATAGCAAATGAACTGTGCCGACACAGAGAAAGGCCGGGAACATGTCAATCATTGACTACTTGATGAACGCCAGCAGTTCCCAGAAGAGGGACAAAACACATCCCAGGAGCTCACAGCTGCCCTCCACAACAGCTAGGAGCTGGATGTCGACAGTAGTGGAGAGTGGCCCAGTGTCCTGTACACTCACAAACAGCTGGGCAGTAAGTGTAGAGTTGGGGTATGATAATGGCTTCCGGGGATATTAATTGCACCATCAGCAAGCACGGTGGAGCGCCGGCCGTCGCAGTGCAGTGGGCCACCAAGGGTGAGGACAGAGGAGATTGAGGAAGAGCTGGGTGAATTCACACCCCAGGCGCTCGCACATGGGTGGGGTGGAGAGAGGAGCAGAAAGCCAGCGTCTGCTTCGGTGAGGCGCCTGTGGGCATAGCAGTGCCCAGACGTTAGCAGCACTGCAGGTCAGACCCAGTGTATTCAGAGCCCTGTATGTGTCAATGTAAGGATCTGCGGGGCTATCCCTCGGGGTCCCTAGCAGCAGCATAGCTCGGCGATCCGTGCCCACTTGCGTTGCCGGCAAGTGTGGGTCGGTGGATGAGCCGTTGGTCTGGGAGTCCTGGCACATGCAACAACTGCCAAGAGGAAAGCTGGAGTAGGAGGCGGAACAAGCGCAGCAGTACGCTGCTTCCTATAACTGACGGTCACACGGGGACAGAGGCGTTGCTAGGGGGGGGGCTAAGGGGTCTATAGCCCCTGGTCTTTTGGTTGTAGCCCCGGATAGAATCTCAGGAGCTACAGCCAAAAGGCTAACTAGCCCCCAGTCCCAACAGTTCCGACATCAGCATAGCCCTGGGTCTTTTCCAGACCTAGCAACACCCCTGCACGGGGAGCACGCCACGAATTGGAAATGGCGGCCCACACCAAGATCAATAGGTGGAGGTGTGTGGCAGCAAGGAGGGCCATCCAGGCGCAGGCAGCGTCCCGCAGCGCCACAAGGCTCCGGCTCTTCAGCACCAGTGTCACGACCGCTGCCCCTGCCATCACCATTGGCCTTCCCCCTGCCCCTGTCCCAGCGTATCGGCACTTGTGTGTGCACACATCCCGGGGTCTCCAAAGTACCACTGGGGGTCTTGTGCCAGGCTGAGGATGGGAAAGAGGAAAGGATGGGGCCAAGCTTGGCGCGCTTGGCGCCATGTGTAACTTTCAAGGGTAACAGTAGCCAGTCACTTCCTATTCCTCCAACATGGAGGCAAATAAATCCAAGCAGCATCCACCTGCTGCAGACTTGCCTTTTGGGTGTGGCTGGATGTGGTTGGCTATTTAAGCCACACCCAGGCAAGGAATCCCTGCTTCGTGCCATTCTGCTAATGCAGCGTGACGCTCACCGGCATCGCTCCTGAAAGAAAGAAGAACAGCTGATCAGACAGAGCACCGTACAACGCACCCGATTCCTCGACCCCGGCAGCACTTACCTGACTATCCAGTGTAGAATCCTGATCGGTGAGTCCTCGCTTCAAGGAATACCAGCTCTTCACAACGCTTCAAAGGACATCTGCTCTTTGAGTTTCTCCGCCGATTCCCCTGGAAAAAAGAAACACAAGGAAAAACAGTTAGTACTTGAAACCGCATCATGCGCGAGGAATAGCAGCGCTATAGACAGTAAGAACATTGCGCTTACCAACTGAACAGCATTTGAGGACCGTGAAGGCAGCATTACGTGCAGTGGCATAACAGCGCTATGGAAAGCATCAACATAGTGCTTACCCAACTTGGCAGTATTTGAGGACAGAGAAGGCAGCATTGCGCACAACGGAATAGCAGCGCTAAAGAAGACACTAACATAGCGCCTGCAAACTGGACAGTAATATAAGGGCCGGTCACCAACCAAAAGAACCATAACAGAGCAACGCACACGAGAAGGCAGCTCCTTGCAACAGCACGTGTGTAAAAACACTGCGCACCACCAGAAACGCAGTGCGCCCGGATAGAAGTAGTGTGTGCGTGATAACGGACTACAGAAGCCCTGTTGAACAAAAGCACATACAGCAAGGTGAATAGCAATCCACTCCTTAAGGACAACATCCACGTCGTAAGGCGAAGGACACTTTTCCACACCGCAGCAGGAGTGGGCGGGACATAGAACCACAGCCAGTGACGTAACTGGATCCACACCTACTGTGCCCCTGCAGGATTGAGAGATTCTCTTCTTAACAAACCAGGTGAGCACAGACCACCGAGGTTTGGAGGCCAGGGGTATACAGGGTGGAGGGAGGATCCCTATCAGCCATCCTCATTTACACAATCTTGTGCATTCTTTCTAGAACTACGTCCAGGGGTCCAGTCCCTCCAGAGAGAGTCCAGTCCCTCCAGAGAGTCAAGGCACAGATTTCAGATGGGAAGAGGTTTCCAGGTGTCCCCGCAGCGCTAAGGTGAGCGTTACAGGACACAAAGCCACTTTTTGAACCTCTGCCGGGCACCATGGAAACCTCGGGCACAGACCAATTAGCGCAATTGTTAGGGGAGCTCCGAGTTGAGGTACACGCTGCCCGACAGGAGTCAAACGCCCTACGAAGGGAATTGGGGGCGAACAGAGATCGCACTGATGAGCAGGCTAGACAAGTCCTCCAGAGCCAAGCGAGTCAAGCCCCATTGCCGGGGAGTCACCCTCAGACCACCCCACCAACTGCAATGCCCCATGTACAGGTAGTACTGCCTGGTGCAGTCCCCTTGGCCCTGCCTGAACGGTTTCTAGGGGACCCTAAGAAATTTGCTATCTTCATGAACCCGTGTGGCCATGCACTTCCTTTGTAGGCCCAGAATGTTCCCGAATGACCAGTCCAAGGTCGCCTTTGTACTATTGTATCAGGGAGGGAGTGCCGCCGACTGGTCCATTCCCCTAGTGAATCGGGACGACCCTCTGTTGCAGGATTTTGGAGGGTTTCAGCGGGAATTAGAGAAACGATTTGCCCGCCACACCAGAGGATAAGCCTTGGACAATGAGCTATTGTCACTCCAACAGGGTAGCCAAGACATGCGGACTTATATAGCCACCTTCAACAGATGGTCGCTGAGGCCAACTGGCCAGAGGAAAAGAGAACTGCCCTCTTCTATCGGGGTCTGTGAGGAGAATTAAAACGTACTAGCCCAAGTCGTGAATCCACCTGATGGCTGCGCTGAGTACATCGACCTTGCGGTACAATTAGATCAGACTGCATGACCGGAGATTCGATCGGGCACGGGCGGAAGGGAGATCAACACACTTACGTCCCAGGGAGAACCAACCCCGCCAACCTGAGAACCATTCTGAGCCTGTGCAGCTCGGTCGAATACGGGCTCCTCTTACCAGAACTGAAAGAGAGAAAAGAAGACAGCAGCAACTCTGCTTGTACTGTGGGAAGGCAGGGCATTTCTTGCATGAATGTCCTATGAAACCTTCCCGGAAAACCATGGGTGCCCTGGTGAAAGAAAGCCCTGACCTTGACCCGGAAAACTCCCAACGCCCAGCAAGCGTAGGGGTCCATTTGTCGAGCAAGGAGAAGGAACCACAGACCTCACATTTCGCCATGCCAGTAATACTGATTTGCCATCAACAGCCATCTAAGATGCACGCTTTAGAGGCATATATAGATAGCGGGGCAATGGGCAATTATATTGATCAGGACCTGGCAGTTCGGATTGGTCTTCCCATGTGTCCAAAGGCGGCAACGGAGAATGTCACATCCGTCGACAGTACTCAACTGTCTTCCGGACCGGTGACCTACAACACTGACGTTGTAACACTCCTTTGCCAAAACGGCCATAAGGAAGACATTACCTTCGACTTAATAAGCGCGCCACAGTTTCAGCTGATCCCGGGGATCCCTTGGTTGGAGGCTCACAATCCGCACATTGACTGGCGCTCTAGAGTGCTGATCTTCTCCAAGGAATGCTCCCAATCCTGCTACACGGGGGAACCAGACTGTTCGGTGGAACATGTCCAGGCAGTCCAAAAGAAGGGGTCCACGCTAGGATTGATGGGTGTATTGCCCTCCGCTTATCTCGACTACCAGGATGTCTTTCAAAAAGGAAAAGCAGAGATGCTGTCTCAGCTTCGGGCATATGATCGTGTCACGATTCGCTCCCTTAGCTCCCGTTCACACCACTTGGGGGCATGATTTGGGGTTTATTCCCTACTGGACTTTCCTTCTGAACCTTATGCTACCATGCTGTGATGAAGTGGGTGCGCTAAATCCTTATTTTCCAAGCTACTTCCCTTCCGGATCCATTCCAGGTTTTTGGCAGCCAGCATGCTGCTTTAATCAAATGACTATGCTTGCCCAAGAATGCCTGGCCCACTGCTTCATCTCCACCATTGCAGGACAAGGTTGGGTGGAGGATAGGCAACACCTGTGGCTGCAGGTGCAGCAAGCAGCACACCATAGGCGTGTGCTCGTTAAGCAGCTTTAAAAGCCTCAGTTTGCTTCAGTCCAGCGCTGGTCATTGATGCAGTGTTCCTGTTTGTGACTGGTCCCTTGTTCCTTGTTCCTGGTTCTTAGCTTTGTGCCTAGTTCCTAGTTTCTATTTCTTGTTCCTTATCCTTGGATTTTGAATTTATTGTGCTTAATTCATTTCTGCTTTCCAAATTCCCTTTCTGTCTTCCTCTGTTTGCAGGATGCATTTGTCAGTGCTTTCCTTTTTGATGCAGCCCAGTTTGCCTGTGTTCTATATTTCTTTGACTTTGCCCTTTGCTGCTGTAAACCTTGATGCTTTAGTCTTTCCTCTTTATAGATTTAGCTTCCTGTCCTTTTTCCTTGGATGGGTGGGGAGGTTTGCCTTTGTAATTACGTTTTCTCTGCTCCTGTTCCTTTACTTTCTCTTGAATTCCATTCCAGGTTTACCCTTGCACTTCTGCATTTATTTTTCCATTGATTATTAGGTGTGGTGTGCTGTTGTAGCTAGCTCCTGTGTGAATACCTATGTTTTCCTCACTATTCTGTAATCACTATTCCTACTTGCGCCTTGTCTTGAGTCTTATGTATTTAGTTATCCTCCCATTGCTGTTATAGCCTTTCTGGGTCCTTGTTTGTTTAATCAACAGGGTTTGTGTGGTCTTGCTAACATTCAAGTGGTATTTCTCGTCCTGGTGAGTACTGTTTTTAAGTTACCTTATTCAATACCATCAAGGGTGTTAGCTCACAGATCCTGTCGTTGCATGCCTTGTACGTGGACTTAGCGCTGTCAGTAACTGTAACAGCAATTGTGGGTAAGGAGCTTGCTGACTTTCCTTGTAACCATAAGGAGCTTCTAAGTGCTTGCCCCACATCCCTTTTTATATATTTGTATTGTTGTCACACTCTATTTGCACTCCTGGGTTTTAGTATACATGTGTCTTGGTTCCTGTGTGCATGTTGTTTGCTCAAAGCTATTCACTGTGTGATCTTGTGCACATTTCCTTTGCCATATTCACTGCCTTTGTACTCACCTGACAGATTGTCAAATCGATCTCATCCCAGATCCCTTGCAGCCGCATCTATGCATTAACAGAGCAAGAAAACCGTCACCTGAAGGCTTACCTCGACCAATATTTGGCGACCTGCTTTATCCAGCCATCCAAGTCTCCAGCGGCCTCACCCCTCTTCTTTGTACCAAAGAAGGAGGGGGACCTCAGGGCCTGCATAGATTATCGGTCACTGAACCAGATAACGGTAAAAAATAGATGCCCCTTATACCAGAACTCTTTGACCAAGTAAAGGATGCACAGATCTACACCAAGCTGGACCTCAGGGGGGCCTACCACCTGGTACAAGTAAAACATAGGGAAGAATGGAAGACAGAGTTTAGAACAAAGTATGGTCTGTACGAATACCAGTTGATGCCCTTCGGGCTCTCTAATGCTCTGGCTGCATTCCAAAGCTTCATGAACGATGTGTTAAGGGCCCTATTATATATCTGTGCTATTGTATATATCAACGACATCTTGGTCTATTCCACCACTGAGCAGGAACACGTTGAACATGTACGGGCTGTCCTGGAGAGGTTACAAAAACATCGGCTATATGCCAAGCTGGAAAAGTGCTCCTTCCATGTCAACCAAGTTTAGTTTTGGGGGTTTATTCTCACCCCTCATGGTATTCGGACGGACAATCGCAAGGTTGACACGATACTCAGCTGGCCCTCACCAACATCAATCAAGGGAATCCAGAGTTTCCTAGACTTTGAAAAATGTTACCGCCGTTTTATCCCTGATTTCTCGCAGGTCCAATCACAACCTTACTGCGGAAGAACCAACCTTTTGTCTGGTCCAGTGAAGCCGAGAAGGCCTTTCAAGATCTGAAACACCTGTTTGCCTTAGCTCCGATCTTGCAACACCCGAAACCCGACCTCCCATACGTAGTGGAAACGGACGCTTCCAATATTGCGATGGGAGCTGTCCTCTCACAGAAAAATCCTGCAATTATCACGACACGTTGTTGGAGGGGAACCCTGGGTTGACCAAGACAATGGCCAGGATTAAACAAGGCTACTGGTGGCCAACTTGGCGGAAGGACATCGCCCAATACGTACTGGCATGTGGGATCTGTGTGCATGGCATACGCTGAGCTTGAACTTCATCACCGACCTACCCCCCTGCAATGGTCATAACGCTGTTCTAGTTGCGGTGGGTGCGTTCTCAAAAATGGCTCACTTCATTCCTCTGAAAGGACTACCCACTGCATCCACTCTGGCGAAGGTTTTCCTGGAACAAATTTTCCGGCTACATGGTTTACCGTCGGTCCTAGTGTCAGATTGCGAGAGTCAATTTATTTCCAAGTTTTGGAGAAAAAGTTGTGATTTGGCGCATATCGATGTACGCCTGTCCACCAGTCATCATCCCCAAACAGATGGCCAGACTGAGCGGACCAACCAGACGCTTGAGCAGTAATTAAGATGTCTACTCCACCAATCAGATGGTACATGGAAGGATGTGTTGTGGGTAGCAGAGTACGCATATAACAACTTGCATCATGCCGCGACTGGACAAACCCCGTTTTACACCATATATGGCCGGTACCTGCGAACCTCCGCCTTTGATATGCCAGAAGAACTGGAGATGCCCGCCGTGAAAACCATGCATACCAAAATCAGCCAGGTCCTCAAGGAAGTCACTGAGCAACTGACACATGCGAAGGAAAGGCAGAAAAGGTTTGCGGATCAACACCGCCAAGAGGCTCCTACGTACAAGGTTGGAGATGCCATGTGGCTAACTTCAAAGCATGTACCCACGAAAGGACCAAAAGCATTTTGACTTATATACCTAGGCCCATACACCATTGAGGCTATAATTAACCCAGTTGCTATGAAGTTAGCCTTATCCTCTAACATGCATATTCACCCAGTATTCCACGTATCCCTCTTGAAACATGTTTGGCCAGGCACTCGATTAAAAACACCCCCAGTTTCAGTGATTATAGATAATGAGCCTGAATACGAAGTGAAAGAGATACTGGATTCAAAGATAATGAGGTCCAAGCTGTATTACCTTATTGAGTGGAAGGGATATGGCCCACAAGGCAGGTCATGGGAACCCAGCAAACTGTCCATGCGCCTTGGCTAGTTAAAAGGTTCCATTGCAATCACCCAACCAAAGCCGGGCCCAGAATGCCGGGAACTTCCTTGAGAGGGGCCTTAGGGGAGAGTGCTATCACAACCGATGACCCTGCCCCTGTCCCCGCGTATCAGTATGTGTGTGTGCACACAGCCCGGGGTCTCCAAAGTACCACTGGGGTTTTTGTGCCAGGCTGAGGATGGGAAAGAGAAAAGGCTGCATCTAAGCTTGGCACCACGTGTAACAGTAGCCAGCCACTTCCTATTCCTCCAACATGGAGGCAAATAAATCCAAGCAACATCCACCTGCTGCAGACTTGCCTTTTGGGTGTGGCTGGGTGTGGTTGGCTATTTAAGCCATACCCAGGCAAGAAATCCCTGCTTCGTGTCATTTTGCTAATGCAGCGAGAAAGAAAGAAAGAAAGAAAGAAAGCAAGAAACAAAGAAAGAAACAAAGAAAGAACAGACAGAGTACCGTACAACGGACACGATTCCTCGATCCCCAGCAGCATTTACCTGACTATCCAGTGTAGAATCCTGATCGGCGAGTCCTTGCTTCAAGGAATACTGGCTCTTCACAACGCTTCAAAGGACATCTGCTCTTCAAGTTTCTCCGCCGCCAATTCCCCTGGAAAAAAGAAACACAAGGAAAAACAGTTATTACTTGAAACAGCATCATGCGTGAGGAATAGCAGCACTATAGACAGTAAGAACATTGCGCTTACCAACTGAACAGCATTTGAGGACCGTGAAGGTAGCATTACATGCTATAGCATAGCAGCGCTATAGAAAGCATCAACATAGCGCTTACCCAACTTGGCAGTATTTGAGGACAGAGAAGGCAGCATTGCGCACAACGGAATAGCAGCACTAAAGAAGACACTAACATAGTGCCTGCAAACTGGACAGTAATATAAGGGCGGACACCAACCAAAAGAACCACAACAGAGTAACACACACGAGAAGGCAGCTCCTTGCAACAGCACCTGTGTAAAAAAACAGCGCACCACCAGAAACGCAGTGCACCCGGATAGAAGCAGTGTGCGCGTGATAACGGACTACAGAAGCCCTATTGAACAAAAGCGCATACAGCAAGGTGCGCACAGCCAACCAATAGCAATCCACTCCTTAAGGACAACATGCACGCCGTAAGGCGAAGGACACTTATCCGTGCCGCAGCAGGACTGGGCGGGACATAGAACCACAGCCTGTGACATAATGGGCTCCACACCTACTGCGCCCCTGCTAAGGAAATAGCAGGATGGAGAGCTTCTCCTCTTAACAAACCAAGTGAGCACAGACCACGGAAGTTGGGAGCCCAGGGGTATACAGGGTGGAGGGAGGATCCCTATCGACCATCCTCATTTACACAGTCTTGTGCATTCTTTCTAGAACTACGCCAAGGGGTCCAGTCCCTCCAGAGAGAGTCCAGTCCCTCCAGAGAGTCCATGCACAGATTTCAGACGGGAAGAGGTTTCCAGGTGTCCCCACAGAGCTAAGGTGAGCGTTACAACCAGCCCTCAGACCACTGCAGTCCGTCTTCAGTGCTCAGGCATATCATGCGTGTCAGGCAGCCACAGACCATTCATGTGCAGGCTGCGCGGACGGCGATGGCAATATGCCGCAACAGAGAGCACAACACGGTCCAAAGTTGGCTGTATGGATACTGCGATCTTTAGGGTGCTACTCCAGCAGTAATCGTGTCGATGCGTGCAGGGAAAGAGTGCAATTGATGCTTTGATGGAACAACGGGTTGCGGAGCTGTACGATCAAGCGGCCATCTTATTCGCGCTCAACAGTGCCCCCCCCCTTGCCAGGACTTTTGACTCAAACAGTATACAGTGATTTAAACAAATCCAAAATAACAAATGAATTCATAACGAATCGAAAACAATGAAAATTAACGACTGTTTTGGTAAAAATATATATGGGGTGTGGGTTAAGGAGTTAAAACGGGTGGGGAGGGGGTTGGGTTTGGCTTTTAAACATTGTCAAACAATGGGTTGGGGGGATCCCCCAAACATTTAAAAAATGAAAATCAATATTTTTCTTTGTTCTAGGTTCGCTACTAATTCGTTCTCAGTTATTTGATTCGTTTAAATCACATGGAACCTCACAAACACTTTATTATACAGATTTTTAACCTCACCTGGTATACTCTCCTGCCAGGGCTTTTGACTCACAAGCACTTTATTGTACAGAATCTTAACTTCACCTGGTATTCCCTTTCCAGAACTTTATTACACAAAAAAACGTACACAGAGTCTTAACTTCACTTGGCTTACTCTCTTTCCAGGACCTTATCACACAAAACAGTTCATTACTCAAATGCTTGTTTTCATCAGATGCAATAACTTTCCTGGACTTTACATTATAAAGCACTTTTCTCTCAGTCTTCATTTTCTTCTGCCATATGAATTATTGTTTCCTCCCCTCATTGGGGCTTAATGATTCACTGAAAACTTGTGATATATATAGTCCAGCTTCTTTAATAATCTCATTGCAGTCTGCGTGTTGTGATTCTAAGAAGCGTTTGCCTTTATTTAGTCATTGCTTAACCCATCCGCTTTTTCGACAGCTTTATGGCTGTTTTTGTTATTGAAATACAGACACCGTTATTTGTGGCCAACCCGATAACCCTTCCTTCTTCCCAGGGCTTACCGGTTGTCTGTTGTGCCTCTTCGTTCCTCTCCGTCTTGCTGGGCTGCCTTTGCGTGCACTCCCTGCAGCGCGGCATTTCCGTGGTGTCGGTTCTCTTGGGATGCGGCTCTCTCTCTCTACAAGTGGGGACTGTCCGCACCTTGGCCTCTCCATTCCTTCACCCGCTTCGCCCATCCGACCACAGTGTCCCTGCCTTTAACGCAGTACCAGCTTACGGTTCACGGGGTGATTCAGCATTTGCAGCATTCCTCTCTTTTGCCCTCTGTCGGCTGCAAACAGCCTGCCTTTAAACTTCCTGGGCGGCTTGTTCATTTCCCAACGACTATACCACGTTGTTTGTTGCTCAGACTCATCATTACTTAATCACTCTTCCTTATGTCAGTAGTTTTGTATTAAGTCTCTGAATGTCTTTGGAGAAATAGATGTTGTGTGAGTGGGGAGTGATCTTCACTAATCCCTGCCTCTTCCTCACCTCAGCCAGCAGTCTGTTTTCCCTATTGGGATTGGGATTTTAGGGCTTAAATACCCTATTATTTTTTAAGAGGTGGGGGATCAGTGTGACAATATGCCATTAAGGCATGGGGGACTGAGGAGACATCCCTGAAGGGGAAAGGAGGGTATGTGTTTTCCTCTGAGGCTGTCTTCAAATCTCCCTGAGAGTCACCTTCCCACATCTGGTCTTCCCTTATATAGCCACATTCTTTCAAGGCGGCTATTGCCTCTGTGACAGACCATTGTTCCTCATCATGGGCAATTATATACGTTCAGCAAGATAGGCCAATTTTTGCGTACACGCCAACTCCCATAGCCGTAATAAGGTCAAGGACATACCTATTTTGGAGAGTCATGAGCCTGACTGCTCTCAGCTCTTCCCTTATTGCACTGACTCCTTTCACAGTTGCATTTATTATCTGCAACAGCTCCCATCTGGCAATCGCACCGGCCTGTAACTCGGGAGCAAAAAGGATACAAAGAACATTGTCGTTCTACCAATCAATGTATGTTAATCTGGTATGTCATCATATGCTTTTGCAAATTTTATTGAGAAATAGTTCTCTTTTTGAGTATTGCAGTGTGAGAGACCTTTTATTTCTTATATGTATGTGTTCATCCAAGGAAAATCACCAATCTGCACCTCACTCTGGGGCACTGCTAGGGCTGGTGCACGTATTATCACTAGGGAGCAAAGGCCTCACCAGTTCGGAGGGAGTTGCATGTAAGCTCTTGGACCACAAGACCAACAATGGTCCATTAATACCACTGTGCCTACTTTCAGTCCTGGCACATCGGAAATGTGCTTGCACTCTGTTTTCTCCTACTTAATTCTTTTTACAAACTTTATTTTCTTCTCAAGAGCTTAAGTTAAAGACATGCATATGAGAACCAGTATACAGTATTCTTGTCAATGTACTTCCTTTCAGTTATCCTCTCAATCTTATAAGGCTCATGAGTTTTACAGTTATAACTCCCCCCCTCGCCACCCAACTCCCCATTCTGCCATTTAATTACAGCAGCCTTCGGTTGAACAAAAACATTTTTGTACGATGCATTCGAGTTCATTGCAGACAAGTCTGCCCTCATAGGGCATGCTTACTTACAGAATAGAAACCCAGCGAAGGATCTTAGGTTTGAAGTACATTTGTTCCCTTTCCTCCATAAATTCATGGAGGGGCATCCACGTGTTCAGGTGTTTCAGGTAAGAGCCATATGCCAATGCTGTTACCGTCTCCATTGCCATCGCTCCCCATAGTCCCACCCACCACATGGCCACCACCGGCCCCTGTTTGTTTTTTCACGCATGCGCTAGATTAATTCTAGCCGCACTCAACATATGGGTGATGAGGGGAGCTCTATTTCCTGTGTTTGCGTAACTTCCTTCTACTGCTTCCCCCAACAATACCACTGCTGGGTCAAGGGGCAGTTGTACCCCCATCACTTCTCTTTTATAGCTCAGTATCTCCTTCCATTATATCTCTGCCACTGGGCAGGCCCACCACATATGGATCAGGTCCTCGGAATGCCCGCAGCCCCTCCAGCATGTTGAGAGATAGCTTGGATTGATTGAGTGCATACGTTGTGGTGTCATGTACCACCTCAGGCATCATTTATATGCCGCCTCTTTTATTGAAAAACATTTTGAGCTTTTCGTGGCCCGGCAACATATTTGCACCCATGTTTCCCCTGGTATTGGTTTCACTACGTCTAGTTCCCATTTCTGCATGTATGGTAAGGTTTCTTCCAGATCCAACCCGTACTTCAGCCGGTAGAATCTTGACACCCCTTTGTCTGGTGCCTCTTCTTTTATGGTGCGTTCCAGTCCTATTGGGTCACAGGATGCCCCCTCCCTTACTTTTCTGTTTGTTATCCAATGTCTAATTTGGGTGTAGCGGAATCGTTCACTTTCGGGTTTCTGGAACTTATCCTTGCACCGTTCGAATGTTAATGGTGTCCCCTCTGTGTAAAAATCCCCAAGAGTCAGGGCTTGCCCTCCTCCCCAGTGTGTCCAAAAATTGGGTTGTGTACCCGGTGTGAAGTCAGGGTTATGGACCATTGGTGTGAGTGGGCCTCCCCCTATTTTTATCCCCTTTCCCCGTAACGCTTTATCCCAGTACCATAGGGTGGCTTTTGTCGTTTCCAGTAGTGCACCTCCATTACCCCTGTGCCTTGCAGTTAGGAATCCCAACATTTCTAGGGGAGTCTTAGTTGCTTCCTTTTCCAGGGTTCTGATTTTCCCAGGGAGCCCATTGCAGCATCAGCACCACTTGTGCTGCCGATAGATATCTGCAGAATTCTGCTACCCCCAGTCCCCCAAGTGCTTGTGGCCGGAACAGGACCTTTCTGGGAACCCTGTTTTTTTTCCCCTTCCAGATGAAGGTCATAACTTCCCTTTGTAGGTTTTTGATTGCTGGACCAGGGATTTGTATTGGGAGCGCTCCCACCACATATAGGAACCTGGGGAGGAGGGACATATTGACTGCCACTATGCGCGCGAACCAGGATAGCTCCTGCATGTCCCATCTTTTAAGATCTTCTATCTGAGACTTTAGCAGTTCTGGGATATTTGCGCTGTAGAGTCTCCCATACGAGGATGCTAGGTGTATCCCTAGGTATTTGATGGACCTTTGTTCCCATTTTAGTGGATAGCGTTCCCCCCATTCTAACACTTGCTCTGGGTCTTCAGTAATGTTGAGTGCCTTGGATTTGGGATAGTTAATGTGAGACCTCAGACCTGACTGCCAAAAGCACTGACATGCTCCTGGGGCACGTAAGCAGTAGTAAAGTGAATGAACCACAATTCCCATTAAACAACAACAATAATACCCAGAATAGGCCAGGCACCGTGACAGACCCACCCCAGGACACAGACCTGACACATGTGATGACACAGGGCATCCAGTACAATAGATGTTGCCTAAAAACAATCTTGCAAATGGCAGTGCACACCAGGAAGGGGAAAATAACCCTCAATGAATAGTTCAAGGAAATAGTCCTAACTCCATTGGTAACAGTAAATATAGAAATTTAATGAGTAAGTGTGATCGTTCAACCAAAAAAGCAATCACATTAAGTACATTAATCAAACAAAGTCAATACACATCATTCATGGACTGTACTTCCAAAGCTCTATAATTAATATAACGTTCAAAAACAAATGATACTCAACCCACATTTCCAAAATAAAATGTTCACAAAAGTCAAAAAGGTTCCCTTCAATGTAGAACCAACTATAAAGAATGAATTTGAGTCCAATAATGCGTTTTATTTCGAGATTCTGAACTGTGTGTAGTTCTGTAGAAAGGTACACTGACACTACGCTTTGCAAGTCTATGGGCCTCATTACACGGTAGGCGGTAAGGGTTTACCGGTACCGGTATTTTACCAGTACCGGTAAATCCTTACCGCCTTACTACGAGGTCCCTTTGTGGGTTGGGGAATTTAACGCCTGCTTTTTACAGGCGTTAAAAATCCAACCCGCAAAGGGACCAGGGTGCTAATTACGGTACCGCAATTTGCGTTAACGTAATTAGCGCCTTCCCCATTCCCATTATGCCCTATGGGGCAAAAATGGGAATGGGGAAGGGCAATGGAGGAAGGAGGAATTACCACCCCGCCAACCTTGGAACGGGGCGGTAATTCCCCTTTCCTCCAAGGCGGTACCAGTAAATTACCGGCATGAACCATGGCGCTAATAACACCATGGTTTACCGCCTACCGTGTAATGAGGCCCTATGAGTCTTTTTCTGGTGTGTGGGACTGAAATACGTTTCTACAAATAAAGGAATAGAATACTCAATTCAGTATTTTACCTTGCCAATCAGTTAAAAGGAATTGTCAGAACAAAAAATCTGAGTAGGAGTCCATTACTTACCTTGCAGTAATGTAAACGTCAATCACTTCAATGAGAATAATGGTGTCCCTGGATATGGGATAGCCGCCTGGGGGCTCGAAAAAATCGAATATTTTTTCCTGCCAGAAAGTAAAAATGAAAGCAGAATTGCAAATAGGTTACATCTCGTAATTCCCATCCGTGTATATAGCGTTATAATAGTGCCACACATCTCACTTAATTTGGTGCCACTTACTTGATTTAAAAAGTAGCTCTTAGAATAGTATGTCTCAATGAACAATGTTCCCTCTCTTTACCTGAAATGTAAAGGGAGAGGATAACTAAATGATCTCTTTATTCCAATTCAATTGGGCTCTTGGTTAATCATGTTAAAGGGAGAATGGCTTACCTTTAGTTCGTATTGAAAAACACTTAGAATGGCAAACCGCGGGGCAAGAGACAGCAAACAAGCAGCCTCACGTCCCGCGGTCCCCTTCAATTGTGGAGATCACGTGACATCCAGGAGTGGTCACATGATCCGCTCGTGTCAGGTGATCGTAAGTGAACAAATGTTTAACAAGTCATTTAAAGGAGAAGTGCTGGCATCTAGTGCAGTGGTCTACGTTTAATCATGTCCATGTTCAAGGCTGTTCGATTGTACGACGTAAAGAATGTTTTATATATCTACGTGGCGAATGAATCTGCCATTATGCATGTCCCCACTTAGATAGAATTGTGAACATGCGTCACATCTAGATAAGATTATGAATGTTAGCATGCCCACACCTAGATAGAACCCTGAACATTAGCCTGCGTCGCATCTAGATGGAATGGTGAACATTGGCATGTCCACACTCAGTTAGAATTGTAAATATTAGCATGTCCACACTTAGATAGATTTGTGAACATTAGCCTGCGTCACATCTAGATGGAATTGTAAATATTAGCATGTCCACACTTAGATAGAATTGTGGACATTAGCCTGCCTCGCATCTAGAAAAGATTATGAATACATAGCTCTCAACCATTTGTCTTGCAAAGGCGAGTGAAATCACCCGATTTTGTTTCTGGCGGGCGAGACGCCCATTGGAATGAATGGGCGTGCAGGAGGCCTGGCGGGTGAGTCAGCCCTTTGCAAGGCGGGTGACACCCGCCAAAAGCGGGTGAGTTGAGAGCTATGTGAATATTAGCATGTCCACACTTAGGTAGAACTGTGAACATTAGCCTGTGCCGCATCTAGATAAGATTATGAATGTTAGCATGCCCACACCCAGACAGAACCCTGAACATTAGCCTGCGTCGCATCTAGATGGAATTGTAAATATTGGCATGCCCACACATAGATGAAATTGAGAACGTTAGCCTGTGTCGCATCTAGATAGGACTTTGATTGAAGGATAGCATGCCCGCGCCTGGATGAAACTTGAATGTTAACATGTGCCACACTTAGAACTGTGAACACCAGCCTGCACCGCATCTAGATAGGACTGTGAAGGCTTACAAATGCCACACTTAGACAAAACTGTGAATGTTAGCATGCTAAAAGTCTGGTAACCCACTAACCAATATAACCTCAAACTCTGCATACTTATCTCACCCAAAAACTCACACAACCATCTCTCGCACCTCAAGCCGCACGCACTTCACAACACTGCAACAACACATAAGCCGGAGCAACAGCACACTCGGACTGACACCGATCCAGTACCTGCACCAAAGCTCAGCACCCGGTGTATACCGAGTTGAAGCTGTCAACAGAACACCACTCCTCTCACTATCCTACTCCCTCTTCACCTTACTAACCCATCCCACCTTATCGTTTGCAGATCCGCCAGAGCGCCTGGGGACCAATTCATAATCATCCGCTCACCTTAATGGATGCATTGTGTGCACATGTGGGTACTACCCTTTTACATGTAGTCAAGGTGTCTTAGCTTGTTGATTAACTAATTCGAGTATAATTAACCGCAATTGAAACTGACAACTCATTTATATTAGATGCATGTATCCAGCCATGCAAGGCAGCACCATGCAAGCAGGTCACTGTACAACCCATGTAAGCATATCCATGTACCCTACATGGCGTACTGCCACACCATAGCTGCCAGTGCATTGGCAATGTTGCATCAGTGACGGACTACACATGACTGCCGACTCCCACGATGCGTATGCTGCAAGGTAGCCATATTGCCCATGTCCCAACAACCCTGATGTACACAATGTGCCCGTGCCCACTCACTGGGACATGCAGATAGGGATATGCACATGAAGACCATGCACTTGTTCCCCGGACCACACCCCGCAATGTCTCACACAGTCCATTCATGTCTTGCAGGTGATGCTGGATACCCGCAGTTGCCATGGATAATGACCCCTGGGCGAAACCTGGTACACCAAAGGAGATGGTCTATAATGAGACACAGAGGAGAACAAGATCATGCATTGAGAGGACATTTGGCCTCCTGAAATCCAGGTTCAGGTGCCTACATCACACAGACGGTGCACTGATGTACAGCCCTGAAAAAGTAGGGAAAATCATAGTGTCTGCTCATGCTGCACAAAATGTGCATACGCAGAAATGTAGCAATGCCCGCAGATGAGGACAATGGCTCCCCTAGCTCTGATGAGAAGAGGCTGGAGGTGGAACAGGGCACCCCAGGCCATACGTGGGGAAGCAAGGGAAGGTCAGATGGTCTGCCAGGAGCTCATGGACTCCAGACACATGACACCCATACATGCAATGAATGCATCTATCTAAATTGCATTGAATGAATACTATCAATATGAAGAAGATTCACATGTGTTTAATACTGGCAATAAGGTAACACCATCCCCAAAACCAACTACCACGCCCACCCCCATCCCCAACACCAAGTACTACTCCCATTAGCGCTTATGCGTATCCCCCTTGTCCGCAGGCCTGGCAGCATTTGAGGCACACATTTGTGAGCGCCTGGGCAGGGGTGCTCTGCGATGACCCCTTAGTAGGGGTACCGAACTCTGAACTTCCCAATGGATGTTCGCATTCTCAGCCTAACCCACCTATGCGTCCGCAGTCAGACCCGATATGGACCTGTCCTGGCATCTTTGTGGTGGCACAGATTGCACACTTGGGGTCTCTGTTGGCCCTGTGGGCTTGTCCATCTGGACGGCCAGAGTGTCTGTCGGTGGCATGATGGACTGGTGCCTCTTCCTGGGTGGCACACTCCCACTCTCTGAACTGCCTTGGCCTAGCTGCTTGCTGGCAGGGGTTGGTGCTGGTATCGTGGAGGTGCTAGCCTCCTGGGACATTTCCTGGGTATCTTGAGTTCCTGTTGGGACGAATTGTCATGTGCGTTACCACATTGGTGCTGAGGTGGTTGGAAAAACAACATTCACTGTCACTTGTACTATTTCGTCACTGTGTGTTGGGCCTTCTGGGGGGCTGGCATCATGTGGCAGCCACTGTTTACATGGCATACATTGCGTCGGGTAGCCAGGTGTGGGTTTGCCAGATTCATTTAGAGGTGTATCCAAGGGATTAGTTGGGCTATTGGTTGTCCTGTACAGTGGTGCGTCTGGACTGTTGGTGGCGGGTATCTGGTGGTGCAGTCAGGTGGGTGGAGTGCATTTGGTTGTGTGTGGGTCAGTTGGGCATGTTGTCAGATGTGTACTCCTCAATAGCCGAGGGCCTTGTGGCTGCGAGGCAACTATCAACAGTTGTGCATCCATGGGCAGGGATGAGTTGCATGGTGGATATGTTGACTGTGCATGGGTGTCATGTCAGGGGGATCCTGTGGCCATTGGTTGCTGTCATTGGGGCCTGTTGCTTCACAAGGAGGGTTTGTTTGTTTGTTTGTTTATTTATTTGTATGGCGCACCCAACCCGGAGGTATCTGGGCGCCTTTCACACAGAAAAGTTACAAGTATATTTTCAGCTTAGTTACAATAGATAAAGAAGATACAATAGATACAGTGAATTATTCAACAAGGGTGAGGAAATCTATACAGAAGTACAGGTACAGAGGCGAGTAAATTGGTAGTCAGGAGGAAGTTACTTAGCAGAGTTGAGAAGTCAGACTCTGCTAATGGTGATTGCTTGCTGGGAGTCGCATCATTTGCTTGCATGCATGTCATTGTGGATGTTCGAGCATGCCTGTAGGGTTGTCCATTCATTGTTGGGTGGGTCAATGTGGTACTCACCAGGTTCAGCTTGGCTGCTGGCCCCTAGCTTTGCCGTGTCCACGCCCTCGATCTCGACCATATGCAGTATCCCACTGAGCATCTCCTCCTACAGTGTCAGTTGCATGGGTTCCACTATACCACCTCTAGTGGCAGCTGTTTCCCGGCGGAGGATGGAGATGATGCTCCTGACCCTGGCCTTGAGGTCATTCCACCTCTTCGTCATGTCCTCAACATCACATTGGACGTTTATTACGACTAACACCTTGTGCCCGATTTCAGCCCATATGTGGCTTTTGCGCTGTTGGCTGGTCTTCCTGTGAGTTGCCCCATATAGCTCATCTGAGTTGGAAACCACTTGCTCTGCTAACACTGTGAGCTCCTGCTCACTGAATTTGGGCTTCCGCTGCCTCATATCAGGCACCCTGCCTTTTCCCTTTCCTGTGGACATATTTGGCCTTACCCGGGTGTCTGGATGGCACTCCTATCTCAAGATATTCAATGGATTGTGATTTTCAAAATGGCCACCATGGAGCTTCCTTTTATAGTGATGATGAATTTCTGCCAGCAACATTTCCACTGATCGCCATGGCGTAACGGTAGTTCTGCTATTTCTTAGAGGAATTACCCATACACGTGCAATGTGTCCAATCTTCCCTCATGTCCAACATTGTGGTGGAAGCCCTCCAAACCGTGGCTGTCCGTCATTAACCCCTGCATGCCCTGTGGTGCTTGAAATCCAAACTCTTTGCTGCTGGGTGCATCCCCTCTTACTCAGGGGTAATAATTATACTCCCCTCTTCTCGCAACGTTCCCGTTCGACCCTGCATGTTGTAGTTTTCCCCACTATTTGTTAACACTGCTCCTTCTACTGCCAATTTTGATCATTTCTTTTGGACCAACTTTGCTTCATCTATCTTCCTGTCCTCAATCTTCTTGCTATCTTTTTCTTGTTTTAATCTAAAATGATGGACAATATTTAATTGTATCTCTGGGATTTTGCTTCTGTTACCCCAATTTTCTTTAACCGCCTCTCTAATTCTTCGGGAAGACCCTGACACAAAATGTGATTAAAAATAGTTATATTTTTGTCCCATCCTTCCCCTGTCTCTAGATGCCATTTCTCCTGAATGTCTTCTATATACACAGCTGAGTCGTTGTCTGATTCAATTGTTTGTGTCCTTATGGCTCTTGTATCTGATGTGTCTGGGAATTGTATTCTTAGTGCCTTCCACACACCTGCTCGACAATTATTGAAAGGTGCCCCATCATGGCTTGCATTTCTGGATGTCACCCCAGGATATCCTGCTAGTTTCCAAATGTCGTCTGACTGTTCGGCCAATATTGCAGCAAACAAGTTTTTCATGTCACCCACAGCCAATGTCATGCCAGCCGTCTCTTTCTTTTTTTTTTTAAGTAGATTTTTATTGGCATTTTTAACATAGCAATTTTCCCTCCCTTCCTTCCCACCTGTTCCGTCGTAGCCCATGACCCCATTACATAACCAAACAGTCTTTTTCAACATCCTTCTCCCTCCAACCCCTGTTGAACTACCCACCCCATACCTTTTTTACTCGTGTTTGCCCCACAGCTGTATGTGGAGGTTCTGACATATCCATTGTCAAAGGCCCAGGAAGTCCCAGACGTTTTGTGCCCCTTGGGGGTTATGCTGGTCAAATCACCCCTAAAAGTTTCATTTTTCTCGGGCACCATACAGTCATGGCGTCTTTTTGGGGGAACTTCAATATAACATCCCATTCCATGTGTAAGCGTTGGTGCTCCTCCTGAAGGGAGTAAGTTACCCACTGTAGTGCTACTAGGTTCCATACTTAATCCACCCATTCATGCTCTGTGGGTGGGTCCTTTCTTTTCCAATTCTGGGCTACGACCAGCGCTCCTGCCATCATTAGGATCACGTATGCTTTCCTTCGTGATTTTGTTGGTAGTTCCTCAGAAATCCCTCCCATTCCCAGAATGGTCATACCTATCAATCCCACTACTTGTATCCCAAATATCTCTTCCAGTGCTGATTGAATCCCGGCCCAGTATGGTAGGATGGTTGGCCAATTCCACCAAATATGCTCCGATGTCCCCACTTTAATGATGCCATAAATGGCCCCAACAATGTGATTATCCCCTGTTTCTGTTGAAACATATTTTTCAAAGGGAGTGAGATCACTAATGACAGTGTCTTCACATTAGGGTGGAACAACCAATGTCACAATTGGAGACAACGTAATCGCTCCCCTTCTGTTAGGTCGAAATCGTCCTTGCACTGGTTGAAGGATGTCAGTTCTTGACCCTCAAACATATCCCTCAGAATTCTACAGCCCCCCTCTTGCCACCTGTCGAACTCTCCTCCTCTCGTACCCGGTGAAAATTGGGGGTTCCTAAAAATGGGTGTTAGTGGGGAGGGAAAGGTGGTCAGACACGCCCTTCTCACCGATTCATCCCATGAACCTCTTACTATCGCCTCTATGTCACTGCTATACATGCTTTTTGGTCTGTCTTCCTTCTGGCGCTAAAAGACCTAATCTAGCGAGGCCCCTACCACTGGCCTGTCCATTGCTCTCCACACCTTCCCCTGATCTTCCCTAAACCCATCTCTAATCACTGTAACCTGTGCAGCTAGATAATATGCTCTAAAGTCAGGTTTTCCCAGGCCGCCTTTGCTCCTCATGGTTCTCATGACCTGTCTTGATGCCCTAGGTTTTTTGCAATTCCATATGAATGCCCCCGTGTGTTTTTGCAATGCCCGGATGTAGGTGTTGGAAACCCGTATCGGAAGCGCCATGAAGTGGTACAGTAGTTTCGGAAGGATAACCATTTTCAAGACATTAACCCTCCCCAGCTATCGCTAAAAGACCCCAGTCGGCCAACATCTTATGGATTTTGTCTAAGAGGTGCGGGTAGTTTTTATAGTAAATGAGGTATCTATGGTATCAGTGATCATTACTCCTAAGTATTTTATGGATTTGTTCACCCATCTGTAAGGAAGGGATTTTTGCATAGTCTGTACTTTATCTGGTGGGACCGTCAGGTTCAATATCTACGATTTGTGTGCATTTATGCTTAATCCTGCCACCTCCCAAACTGTCGCAATACCTTTTTCACTGAACCCATAGTCATCTCTGGGTCTGTAATCATTAAGAATAGGTTGTCTGCAAATGCTGCGACTTTGTGTTCTACCCCCCAAAGGGGATCCCTTTAATTTCCTGGTTGGATTTAATAGTGGTAAGGAGGGGCTCCAGCTGCATAGCGTAAAGCAGCTGGGAGAACGGACAGCCTTGCTTCGTGCCTCTCGTTACCAGGATGCTCTCAGAGAGCTGGCTATTAATTGCCAGGTGCAACCTAGGTTTTCGGTAATTAGCTTTTATCATTGCTAAATATTTAGCCCCAAATCCCATCTTTTCCATGGTGTGAAAAAACAATCGCCATTCCACCCTGTCAAACTCATTTTCAGCGTCTAGGACTGGGATAAGGGCCGGGATCGCCGATTGGTTGGCCTTTTCTATAAAATGACTGACCCGTCGAGTATTGTCACTGGTCTGTCTGCCATCTATAAAGCCGGACTGGTCCGGTTCAATACGTTTTGGGAGGAGCCGCTCTAGGCGATTCGCAAAAGTTTTCGTGTAGATTTTTACATCAATATTGATTAGAGCTACTGGCCTGTAGGACCCATACCGGGTGTTATCTTTCCCCGGCTTCGGTAATAGCACCACCTTGGCCTCCTCCATTGAATTTGTAATACCTCCCTTACCCCCCGAAGGAATTAAAAATCTGTACCAAGTGTGGTATCAACGTTTCCCTGAATGTTATATAGAAGTCTGCCGAGTATTCTTCGGGGCCCGGGGCTTTTCCCTTTGGTAGACTTACTAAGGCCGCCCTAACTTCCGTCAGTGTTACATCACCTCCATTTCGTCCCTTTCTAGCTTTGTGATCTTGTTTTGAATACATGACTCTAGGTTTTTTATCTGGGCTTGATCTGTGGGGAGGCTGTCTTATATAAAGCGGAGTACTATCTTGTGAATTGTTTCATAATGTCGGGGTGGGCTGAACTTTTCTTACCCCCATTTATTATGGTTCTTGAAATCTCTTGCTTCCTCAGCATCCTTTCCAGTAGGCGATCTGCCTTATTAGTCTTAATGTAATATCTCTGTCTGAGGTATGCTAGGGATCTCTCTGCTGCTTTCGTTTGCAGGACTTCAAGTTGGCCCTTTTGTAAGCCGGTACTCGCTCTTAATTAACCCTCCTACCCCTTCTGTCATATGGACCATTATTTATTTCAGCTTGCCCTCCAGCTCCCTTTCCAGTCTCAATTGCTCATCCCTTCGATATTTCAGTGCTATGAGTGTCCCTCTCAAGGTGGCTGTAAAAGCATCCCATACCATTTGTTAACTTGTTCCTCCGAAACTGTTGTTGAGAAAGTACTCCCCTATGTTTTCTCTTACCTCCGCCCTCAGGATCTCGTCCTTAAGAATGTGAGCTGGGTACCGCCACGTCCACAACCCGGTCGAGCCGTAGCCCAAATTTATTGACAGTGTTATGGGAGCGTGATGTGACAGTGATAGCACCCACTTTTATTTCTGTCACTATTCCCAGTAAGGACCTTGACACCCAGGCATAGTCAATTCTAGAGAAGGTTCTGTGCACATGGGAGTAGAATGTGTACCCCTTTTTGTTCCCTCGCTTTTCCCTCCACCCGTCTACTAACGCCAATAGAGATATTTTGTCATTTAACTCCGAGGGCTTGCCCTGGTTATGAAAAATCCTTGCACTTATGTCTTGGCTGGGGTCTCAGGCTATATTAAAATCACCCACTAACATTATATAACCTTTATTCGATGTTTGCCTCAGAAATCTGTCTTGTCCCGAGTTTGGGGCGTATATATTTGCTACCATAAATGCCCCCCCACCCACTTGGAGGTTTATTGCCAAATAACGACCCTTAGAGTCTATCTCCGAAGCAATCATTTGGAACCCCAATGCATCCCCTAGGGCTATCAGCACCCCCCGTCTTTCCTGCTGCATTGGCTTGAAACATTTAGCAATATCCCCTTATTTTTACTCCATGCTTATCCTGCTTGTGGATATGCGTTTCCCGAAGGGCTACTATTCCCGGCCCAACCATCCCTAGAATTTGCTCCAATTTTTTCTTTTCACCAGGGTGTTTATTCCCCTTATGTTCAAAGAGGTGATCTTGAGATTATCCCCCCTAGCCATGGTCAAAGTCTGTTTGTCTATGTGCTACCGCTGTAGGTGGAATACGGATGTGACACCCCTCCCCGCCCCCTCCAACCCTCCCTCTGTCTTCCCCATTCCCTTCCCCCTCAGCCTCCTTCCTCCCCTCACTGGGCGTGCTCAACCAGCTTCATCCCCCCAGATCTATACCCCCTCTGAACCTCCTTCTCGGAAGTTGAGCCATACTCCTTCCCAGTGGTTCCCTATGCGGATCGGCCAGATCCATGTATGATTTCCCCTTTCCCTCCCCCGGTACCTCCTTTTGGACCACCCTCCCCAGGCTGGTCTTTGATTTCTTTGATTGGGATTTAGAGCTTCATTTTGACTTGGTGTCTTTTTCCATTGTATGCTACTCTTCTCCCTCCGTTACCTCGTCAGAGTATCTAGGTGGGCCGTTGGTGCCCTTTTCCCCCTGGATTTCTTCAATATATATTTGGTCCATTCCCACTGCTTTCTCTTGATTGGTTCTCTTGTTAGCACTTGAGCTCCCCTGTGTTCCTCCTCATCCTCACTTCCTATTATTCTCATCCCTTCCTCACACGTGGTGATCTAGTGCTGTCTCCCGTTCCATTCAAACAGGAGTCCGAAAGGGAAGGTCCACCTGTAACGTTTATCACTTTTCCTCAAAGCTGTGACCACTGTGCCCATTCTTTTCTTCTTAACTAGCATTATTTGAGCAAGGCCTTGGTAAAGTTGTAGGTTAGACCCATTGTACGTGACTGTCCGTGCTTTCAACGCCACTGCCAGAACCCTTTCCATCTGTTCATAGCTATGTAGGGTGAAAAGCATGTCCCTGGGCCCTGTTCCTGGTTTGTTTCTCTTTGGTACGACTCTGTGCACCCTGTCCACCCCAGCCTCGTCTTCAATATCTATTAAGTCTGCAAACACCTGTTTAATTATTAAGTTTAGGTCCTTGTCGCCAACTTCCTCAGACTGCCCTCTATCCATATATTTGATCTCCTTGACCGGTTCTCAAGGTCTTCGCTTTGGATCTCTAGGTTTTGCGCACTCTTGACAGGTGCTCCACTAGCTCGTCTATTTTCTTCGTATCATCTGCTATTTCCTGAAAAGCATTTTCTGTGGCGTCCCCTCTCTCTTCCAGTTTGTTCATGTCTCCTTTTACCTCGTGTAGAGCAATGGACAGTTCCTCCCTCATTTCGTTCATTTGTGTTTGTATAGTATTGACTTTCTTGTCCCCAAAGTCTTGGAAGCACTGTTGGAGGACCTCCAGCGAGACTACCTGCTCGTTGCTAAACGTGACTTGGTAGTCGCCTTCAGAAGGTCTGTGCAGGTCCTGATCCTCTTCCGTTTGGGTCCCCCTCCTTACTCCACAGTTTTTGCAAGTTGCCCTGTTGTGTCTTTTTGCTGATTTTGGCCATCTTTCCCTTTGGTTTTGGACATCTTACCCCTTGGGGGTTCTCCCTTACTGATCTCCAGGTGATATTTCGCCAAGACAGACGTGACCTGAACTCCTTCTTCCTTGCCTTGACTCTTGTTACACAATTTCTGTGGGGGCCCTGGATGCCCTTGTCCCTTGCTGACATCTCCCTTGCTCTGCAGGACAGCCCAGTGTCCTTTTTGCTCCCCTTGCTCCCTAGCAGAGGGTGCCCGATGCTTGTGAGTGGCGCCTACCCTCCACTGTCTCCAGCGGGAGCGTGTTCTCTTCCAGACTCTCTGTGCCAAAGCACTTACTCTCTCCCTGTGCGTTGGTCTCCCTCTGCGCACTCTGGAAGCCTCCAAAATGTTGCTCTGTCCTTTCTCTTGTCTTCACCAAGTTTGAGGCTAATGGTTTCCCGACTGGTCACTCATTAGCAGTCAACTTTCCAGCATCAAAGGGCAGGAGCCTTATAGGGCCGGCTCGCCCCCCATCCAGTGTTGATCCTTCCATGTTGAGTTCTATTTCCCGCATGCATTTTATAGCTGGTATCAAACTGGTGCAATGACTGTTGCTGGCAGAATGCATAGTGGTAAGAGTTCGTGGTTAGTTGGTTTCCTGAGGTGGTACTGGTGAGCCCTAATGATTTGCTGGTGGCTCCTGTGAAATTTACTGCTGGCTTCCCAGTTCCCCCAACGCACTATGGACTGATGGGAATCCCGGTTTAGCGTTATTACAACCAACGTTTTTCACCCGCGTGGTCTCTGCTGACTGCCTGTCAGATGTTAGCTTGTAGTGACTCAGCAGTGGGCCTCAGTTCGGGATCGCCTCCTGATGAGGCTGCGGGGGACGGGGCAGGCACCCAAGTCCCCCGTTCTATGTGGGCCTGTTGTGAATCTGCGGTGGGCATCGATTCAGGATCTTCCCTTCTTAGGCACCAAGGGGTGGACAGCCGGGCGTCCAGGTATCACCGCTCTTCTTACTTGTCGTTGCTCTCCCCGGTGTAAGGGGCTGGGCACCGCACCCCTGACTGTTCCCTCCATACCGCTTTCTCGCCTGCTGTGCTCCGCTTTGCTAACTGCGGTGTGCCGGCTTCCCTTCCTGGCTGTCTCCACAATTCTCCAGTGGGCCTGCTTCGTTTCACTTGCTGCTTCCTGGGAAGAGAGGTCCAATCGCCCCCACTGGTGGAAAAAGTATATTTTCATGCATCCTCTTCTGCTGCTACCGTGGGGGCCGGTAAAGCTTCCCATGGGGTTCTCCATCTCCGCTCCGATATCTCCGATGTGCACCCAGACTTCTCCTTATCCTTATCCCTGGCCCTGGATTGCACAATCCGAAATTCTTTTGTCCGGTTGCCGGCAGACAGTGTACCACTCTGATCCGTTCCAGTTTCAGGGCTTGGGGAGGGCTTTTCACAGCTGTTTCATGAATTTAGGTCCCGGAGGACGAAAAAGCTGTTTCACGCAGCTCTTTTCCCGGTGGCCATCTTGGAATCCCTCGCCGTCTCTCTTTCTAACGCATAGATACACTTCCCTGATGTAAGCGATGGTAACTTGTAAATCAAATTATTTTTATCCATCTGAAGCCACGATATATACTGCGCTAGTCCTTGGCCTTTCTGTAATAAAGGAAATTGTGTCAATCCAGTGTAACGTAAGGGTGCTATCACGCCCTTCTTTCTTTTTGGTACTTCCATTGGGTTAGCTTTCTTTCGACCCGGGAAATCTCGTAGTCTATTTATGTATGTAGTCTCCCTCTCTGCCCCATTCAGACTCATCTCTGGGAGCCACAGATTGTTTATAGGTTCCGGCCTTACCGCCAGCTCCTCGAATTCTGACCAAGCCACCTCTCTCCCTACACTCGTGCCATTAGATTGGGCTTGTGTAGCCTCTTCTTTCCCGCTCTCATCCTCTTCATCTTCCAACATTGTGTCTTTGCTTTCTTCATACTCTTCATCCTTTCTGTCCTCAAAATCTAGTCTTTCAAGGGGATATGTCCTATATTTTCCACTGCTTACCTCTAGTAATACATCTCTGCTACCCTTTTGCTGATACGTTCCCCATCTTCCCTTTGTATTGGTGGCATCCCCGCTGTTCCAGGGTAGACTGTTACTCTTTCTTCTTTTTCTCCAAATGTCTTCCTCTACCTTTTCTATTCCTCTGTGTTTCCTCATGATCTCATCAACTTCCCTGCAAAGTCTCTCTAAACTTCTTTTTCCCTTTCATGATTTTGTCTCCTTTCCTTTTCTTTTTCTTCCTCTCTTTTCTTTGCTCTCTTCCTGTTTCTTTAGTTTTTCCTTATCTTCCTCCCGTCTATTCTGCCTTCCCTTTTCCTCTCTTTGTCTTTCCACTTATCTCTTTTCCATTGCTCCCTTCTCCTTTTGTTCTCTTCCTCCCCTTCTCATTAAAATAATTGATACCCTTACCATCGAATTTAAGTATTATTTGCCCACCTATCCATTTGTTTGGCACAATTACTGTCTCCACCCTGTCCCCTTGACTCTCTCTCTCTGCACCTCCTCCTCTGCTTCTGTTAGTTTTGCTTGCACACTGCAGTGCTTGTCATATTCTACGTGCGTGGACAATGGTCTTTGTTTGCTTAATTTATCTCCACTTATAATTTCTTCATCAATATAGGCGTGGGGCGGAAATGTGGGATTAATATACCCTGCCACTGCTTGTAATGGGCATAACTCCTGTACTGTCGAGGACGAATCACTGCACTGAGGAGGAGAAGGAGGAGCCGTAGGCGTAGGCATCATACATCCCTCGTCATGCTGGTTAAGCATCCATTTCTTCGTACTTGGCTCTGCCTCGGTTCCTCGAATATTTTCCACAGCTCAAGTATGCCTAGCCTGTTCTTTAACTGTTTTCCCTTATGAGTGGCATGTAAATATGTGCACATGTTTTGCAATACTGTTTTTGAACGAGTGCCTTCTTGTGGCCAGGGCACAAACATCATGCCCACCATATCTTTAACCCATTCCGTATGGTTTTTTTATTATTTTTTTATTAACTCTTTTTATTGGCATTTTACAACAGGTCAAACAGCACGAAAAACAACCCCCCCAGCCCTCCCTCCCTCTTTCCCCTCCCCCCTCGGCGACTAGCCTAAAAACGTATTGCTGTCCTCTCCTCCAGACCGAATCTCCATGTTCATTGTAGCTCCAAGAGTCTCAAGCGTTGCTGGCACCACATCACCCTAAAGTCATCTCTTAACACAGATAGGACTTCCCCGCATTCCGCCGCGAAGGACTGCACCCTATCATTCATGGCATAGGTCGCCCATTCCAAGGCCACAATTTCCCAAACCTTCCGCAGCCAATCTTGACACTTGGGCACCTCAGGGCTTTTCCATCTTTGCGCTATTAATTGCATAGCTGCCCGAGTCAAAATTGTTTTGGCTTTTTCCCTTCCCCTTGCTTCCACCGCCCCCGAGGCCGCCTTGATTCCCAGAAGGATCTGCATTGGAGTTCTATCATCGCCCCGGCCAAACGCCTGTTCCTGTGCCTCCCGTATGTCTGCCCAAAAGGGTTTGATCTCCGGACAGTCCCACCAAACATGTCCCGCCGTACCCAAAAGACCACAGCCTCTCCAGCATGCCCCGGACCTTGTAGGGTAATATCTGCGGAGTTGGGCCGGGGTGTAATGCCACCTCATCAGTATCTTGTACCATGCTTCTTGTAATTGGGACGCCCTGGCTAGTTTGGGTATCCTCCTCCACAGCCTTTCCCACTCATCTCTACCCATCTCCCGTCCCAAGACCTGTTCCCATTCCCGCATGTAAGCCCATTGCGGTCTTGCCTGTGCGGCGACTAGAATTTTATATATATTAGAGATGAGGCCTTTCGATCCATCATTGGTCAGTAAGAATTTCTCAAACTGAATTGGGACTCTTGTGGCCGCTGCTCTAACCTCCGGCTGAAGTACCCAATGGCGTATCTGTGCGTACCGAAGCCTTCCGAGCTCCCGTATAGAGAAATCCCTCTTGCATTCATTAAAGGATAATACCTCCCCCTCCCGGAACATATCACACAGTTTCTTACACCCTCCTTCCCGCCACTCTGTAAAGGCTCCCTTCTCCAGGCCCGGGGTAAAGTCCCCATTGTTGAAAATGGGGGTGAAGGGGGATGGAAATGTTGTAATCCCTACACAGCCGGCCAGCCTGTCCCAGGTGTCTGCCATAAGTTTGGTGATGGTACTTTGATACAAATGACTGGGTCTATGCACCTGCGGAAGCCACAGCACTTCAGCTAAGCTATGATGTGCCACCGCCCTATCCATCCGCACCCATAGCTTGTCCTGCATGTCTTCCCCATCCTGCAACCACTCCCTAATGACGCGGAGTTGAGTTGCCTCATAATACCGCCGAAAGTCCGGAAACGCCAGACCTCCCTCATCCTTTGGCGCCCTCAGAAGCCTGAACCCCACCCTGGGCCTTCTCCCTTCCCAGATAAAATGCCTAGTTAGTGTGTCCAGCTCCTTGAAAAAGCTCCCCTGGACCGGCTGCAGAATCGCCTGAAAGAAGTATAGAAGCCGCGGGAGTATGACCATCTTTACAGCTGCTAACCTCCCCAGCCATGATACCTTCAAGTCTTTCCACCTCTGAAAGTCCCTCTTGATTGCCCTGAGCAGCGGGGGAAAGTTCGCTGCATACCAACCGTCCAAAGTGGCCGTGATCCTAACCACCAGGTATCGAATTCCCCCCGGGCTCCAACGAAAGAGAGTGCCTCTGCCCAGACTAACCCGCTCCGCCAAGCCTAACGAAAGATTCATGATCTCCGACTTGCTCACATTAATTTTTAATCCTGAAGCTTCTCCAAACGTCTCCAGCAAGGCTACACTAGCGCCCAGGGAAGCACTTGGAGTTGTCAGCATAAGCAGAATGTCATCGGCAAAGGCCGCCACCTTGTGCTGCACCCCTCCAAAAGGAACGCCCCGGATCTCCCCGGATTCCCTGATGGCCTGTAAAAGCGGTTCAAGATATAACGCAAAGAGTAATGGGGAGAGTGGGCAGCCCTGCTTCGTCCCTCTCTGCAGGTGCACCCGCCTCGAGGGTGTCCCATTTACCATCACTCTAATCGTAGGGCTCCGGTAGTTAGCCTTAACCATGGACATAAACTCTCCCCCGAAACCCATCCTCACCAATACCCGGAAGAGAAACGTCCACTCCACACGGTCAAACGCCTTTTCCGTGTCCAATGCCACCAGGACCGCTGGAGTGTTCGTTTTATTCACTTTTTCGACTATGTGGGCCACTCGCCGGATATTATCCGCCGTCTGCCTTCCCCTAATGAACCCGGCTTGTTCCGGGAGTATCAACTTTGGGAGGACGGAGTCAAGCCTCTTCGCCAAAATCTTAGTATAAATCTTAGCGTCGATATTGATCAACGCTATTGGGCGGTAGGACGACCTCTCCTCCGGGATTTTATTGGGTTTGAGAATGAGGGTAACCTTAGCTTCTTCCATAGAAGGGGAGATTCTACCAGATCGACGGAAGGAATTATATAGTGACATCAAATGTGGGGCCAGCTGTGAGATAAACCGCTTGTAGAAGGCTGCAGTGTAACCATCCGGGCCAGGAGCTTTATGTACCTGGAGATCTCTAATCACCCCTCTTACCTCCTCCTCTGTAATTTCTTTATTAAGTGTGTCCCTCGTCTCCCTACTAATTACCCCCAATTGCACTCGTTGCAGGAATTGTTCCTGCACATTACTGCAGGGATGCTGCGAAGTATATAGGGCCTCATAATATTCAGCTAGAGCCTCCTGTAAGTCCTCCTGCCTCGTAACTCTGACCCCCGCATCTGCCTTCAGTGCCGTGATCGCGTTCCTCGCCCTCCTACCTCCCAACAGACGCGCCAAGAGTGCACCAGATCTATTTGCCCTAGCATAAAATTTCTGTCACACGGCCAGCAGAGCTCCTTCCGCCTTTTTCGTGCGTAGAAGCTCCAATTGCCCCAACGCCTTCCTATAGGCTCGCATGGCCTTCCTGGAGGGGTACACCCCGCTGCCTGCCTAGCCATTTCCACTTCTGCTTCTAACTGAGCCTCCAGAGCCCGTAGTTGTTTCGCTCGATGGGCCAATGCCGCAAAAAACTCCCCCCGCAGGGTGGCCTTAAATGCATCCCACCTTATCCCCTCCCCCGTGTCCCCCTTCCGATTGATCTCAAAGAAGTCCCTGATTCTCTCCTCAATCTGCCCCCGGATGTCCGGGTCTCTCAGTAATGCCCTGGGAAGTTTCCAGCTCCAAATCCCCTTTACCCTACGACCCAGCTCCAAGGCCATAGAGACCGTCTTATGATCTGCTATCCCTATTGGTCCCGTACAGACCTCTCGAACCTTCCCCATGAGACCAGCTGACACCCATATATAATCGATTCTTGATTGGGATCCATGGACTCCCGACACAAAGGTATATCCCTCTTCGTCTCCTTTCATTTCCCTCCAAACATCCCGTAGCCCCATCCTGCCAATCCTCTCCTTCAATTCCCCAGACATTGTTGCCCCCCCCCTCCTCCCCTTCCCCCTCGTCCCCCGGTCCTGTCCTTGTCCCTGTCCCATGCGATATTCAAGTCCCCCAGTAAAACAATCGGACCCCAGCTCCGTTCCTCTAGCACCTCCAAGATCCGTAGCAGGAACTGTTCCTGACCGGTGTTGGGAGCATAAACCACGGCTAGTGTATAGGGAGCCTCTAACAACTTCCCCCTGACCACTATAAACCTCCCTTCCTTATCCCTGGTCACCTCACATGCTGCGAAGCCCACCGTGTTGCGGATGGCCAGTGCCACTCCCTTTGATTTGCTTTGGGCAGAAGCATGGAGAATTTGATCAAAACCTCTTAATCGCAACCTGCCCTGATCCTTCCGCAACAAGTGCGTTTCCTGGAGCCCCATGAAATCTGGTTTTTCCTTCTGGGCGAAGTGCTCCAACTTCTTCCTTTTAAGAGGGGTGTTTAGCCCTCTCACATTATGTGTCAGCCACTTCAGGAATTACCCATAGAAAGGTTATTGCTACACTGGAGTGCCCATTTGCTTGTCCCCCTATCCCTCACTAGTCGCCAATCCCCTTCTTTTCCCCCCCTGACCCCCCCCACCCCTCCCCAGAAGGCGCAAACTCTCCCGCGCTCACCCCGCTCCCACCTCAGGCGACATCGCCCTTATGGTTCCAACCTGGCTGCTCCACCTGCAACCGTTCAGTCGCATCTCCCTCTCAGAGGCCCACCACCCCTGTTAGTACTTGTCTCCATCAGGACTCTGCCACCTCCTCGCCCCGCGCTTCGCTGGGTTCCCCCTTGGACAAGGAGACGCCCCTCCCGGCCTCTCTCCTTCTTTTGTCCCCAACTGTCGACCATTCCCATGGGCGAGGTCTAGGACGACCACTCCCCGCTTTCTGGTTCGGGGCTGGCGGGGTATCCTCTAGGTCCAGACGCAGAAGATCAGCCCCCTCCTGTAGGGAGGTAATCCGCCTTTGGGTCCCCTCCCAATCAAAGAGCAGGCCAAACGGGAAAGTCCATTTGTATCGGATTGATTTCTCATTGAGAACCTTCAGCAGCGGTGCCATTTGCCTCCTCTTCAAGAGTGTGCTATTCGCCAGGTCCTGAAATAGAGCGATCTGGTGGCCCTCATGCATAATTGGTTCCTTGAGCCGGGCTGCCCTGAGTACCGCCTCCTTATGGGCGTACCTCGTAAAAGCTGCGAGCACATCCCTCGGTCTCGCAGCCTGACCTCTCGACTGGCGCCCAGTCCTATGCACTCGATCAAGTTCCACGCTTTCCGGATCACCCACCTCCAGGATATTCGCAAAGATGCCCTGGACCACCGCTTTCAGATTCTTATCCGGCACCGCTTCCGGCAGCATTTTCACTCTTATATTGATCCTGCGGGACCTGTTTTCTAAGTCCTCCATCTGAATTTCAAGGTTTCTGGTGGCAATGTCCAGCCTTTCTATTGCCTCGCTATTAGCTGAGGTGTCTGCGTCCACCTCCTGAAGCCCTTTCTCCAGGGTATCCGTTCTTTCTCCCAGTTTACGGAGTTCATGTTTCATTTCCCCAATAGCTTCGTTTAGATCATTGCGCATCAGTTGGAATTGATCCTGGAAGGTCTTTGCCAAATTTGCCTGCAGGGCATGTAGTTCCCCCAGAAGTTCCTGCCGAGGTATGAGTGCCGCCTCACCAAGTTAATTTTGCGTGGGGTCTTCTCCTGTTCGCCCCCGTGACGCCCCAGGACCGTCTCGTGTGGACTGGGCTGGCCATAGCGCCTGAAGAGTGCCCGGGGCCTCCCCCGGAGCCTGCATCCCTCTTCCCCCTTTTCCCTTGGGTTTCGAAGCCATGGCGCTCCCCCTTTCCCCACGGGAGTGCTCCGCCACCGCCACCGCCACTCCACACCAGTCCTCCGTAGCTCTTAGACAGTCCGAAGAGAAAACTCAATAGAGTTGCTGATGGGCTGGGACAGGGGCGCGGGTGGCGGTCCCGCTCACCCCCCACTCTTCCGAAGAGCGGCAACCCACCCCGACCCGCTCAGGGCCCCACGCATAGTCCAAATTAACTACCGCAGCTCTCCGCGTCCTCTCGGGCCTCTGCTCCCCCTCTCTAACTCCGGGGCTGCTCCCTTCACCCACCGGTCAGGGGGGGGGCCGCAGGGCATGATCCCCTCACTCCGCCATTCCCAGAACAGACATGTACAGGCCTCCGACGGGCCCCCACCTCCTCATTAGCTCCCGGGGTGGTCTCCTCCTCCGGCAGGTGCCCCTGCCGAAGCCGCTCCGCTCCCGTCCTCCCCTGCTCTCACGCAGATCAAAGGGAGAGCGTCCATTGTCTGATCGGGCTCCGGGGGTACTTCCTACTCCCCTGCAGGGGCCCTTGTGTGTTTGTAGGGCCTCAGCGTAGGCCGCAGCCCAGATGTCGGCCTGCCCCGCTCCTCGCCGGTCCCTCCTCTCCCCAGGGATGCGGGGCGGTAATCCGGTTCGGCTCCAGATCGTCTTCGTCAAAGCCACACTGTCCTGACCCTCTCCGGGCCTCCTCGATGCACCCGTGGCAGCTAGGGCAGCAATCCGCTTCCTGAACACATCGCCACTCTCCCTCTAGCCCCACCGGAGCCGCACCGCACCACTTCAGGGTATGGGCACCTCGCCCCGCCGCTCTCTGGGGGTCCGCCGACCAGTCGGGGCTGCTCTCCTGCCTTGCCGCTCCTGGCACGCCTCTGTTGGCCTCCTTTCCCCACCAGGGCCGTGACCGCAGAAGCCTCCTTGTGTATCTCCAGCCTAGGGCACTCTGGCGGAGCGGACAACTCCCGAGGCCGCACCTCCTGATTTCACCTCGGCGGCACCGGGTCGGGGATTCTAAGCTCTCCGCTCCCCTCCGTGCTCAGTCCGGCCAGAGGGATCCCCCGTGAGCACCCGCTCCGCTCTCTCCGGGGGACGCCGCCTCCTTCGTTCTCGGCCCTGCTGGCCTACGCTCCTCGAGCGGCTTCCAGCGCCCGGCCGGACCTGCTGACACCGGATCATCCACTCCGCTCCTCCTTGCTGGCTGGCTCGCCCGGCTTCCCTTCGTCACCGTAGCAGTCTTGGGAGCCTCGTAGAGTCGCAGCTCGGACCGCAGATGGGGTGGTGGGCACTTTCGTCTAACGGGTCCGGAGAGCACCAACGGCACGCCTACCTAGTGCAGGCGGCCATTTTGGAATCCGTCCCTCCCGTATGGTTTTTAATAATGTTGTCCTTGTATCTGGGAAGTGTCTTACACAAATGAATGATCAGAGTGTCTCCCATAATGACAATCTAAAACACAACTTACCACTGATCAATAAACACTGCTTTCAACTCCCTCACCTTTTTTCCTCCTTTACGCACCCCTCCCCAACAATATTTCCCCACAAATTGACAGCTCTGCCTCTCTTTCCGAGACCACACCTTCAGAGTCACTCTGTTGTGACTTGACTGTCGTGTAGGCAGAAGAATCCTCTGTCCCCAAGTGTCGCACAGAGAGAGTCCAAGTCACTCCCTGTGTAACCCTTGAGGCCACAGGTGGGAGATGTTACTTCCGGAACCATGAACCTCTGGAGACCCCAAGCCACTGCAAAGAAAGCACCGGTTAAGTACCAAGCCAAAACAGCAATCACAGTAAGCAAGACAGTATAAACAAGCCCAGTTAGGAGTGTGGTAGTCAAGTCCACCTGATCAAAAGGATCCAAATCCAGGTGACTTGAAGAGAGTTGACAAGAGGATCAGAAGAACAAGGTGCCAAGGGACAATCCAAATACAATCCAAGAGACAGTACGTGGTCAATGATCAATGTTCATCCAAGACGCCAATAGCCAATGAGTTTTCCAAAAGAAGTCCTTGTTCATAAGCCGAGGTCGAGTTCCAGAATCCAAACAACGATCGCATTCAAAACGCCAGACAGAGTCGTAACGAACAGCTGTGAAGCATCGAGTGTCCGACCGACTCTTTTTAAATGCTGGCGCTACCGAAACTACTTCCTTGTCACGTGACGCACGACCGCATCACGTGAACGGGTTCTGGAGTCATGTGAGTGGGAAGCGCTAGTCACGCGACGCGGAAGCGAACTGCAGGATAGTCGATCTCTCAGGCACCAGGGGATATGCCAGTGGAACGGGTGCAATCGAGAGTGTGTACCGTTGCGGATGAACCGTGCTGGCACACGGGAAGTCGGGGGCTGCACACGTGAGTCCCGGAACCTGACTGAGGAATGGGATGGGGTTGAGGGACAAGGGCGAGCCCGGGGAATTCCAGGGTTGCTAGTGGATGCATGCATGACAGATCCCCCCCCCCAAAGGCCCACGACCCCGTGGGCATGAAGGATTGTACCGATGAAAGCGGGACACCAGGCAGGGAGCGTGGACATCAACAGCAGGGACCCAAGACCGTTCCTCCGGCCCGTAACCAGACCAGTCAACCAGATACTGCAGACGCCCCCTACACACACGGGAACCCAAGATACCAGAGACCTCAAACACATCCCGAGAAGACAGGGACACCGGGGCAACAGGGGCACGGAGTCGGGAGGGACCCGGGACAAGGTTTGAGCAAAGAGACGTGAAAAACACGGTGAACCCGCCAAGACACCGGGAGCACAAGACGATAAGCCACCGGGTTGATCACCTGGGAAACCACATAAGGCCCCACAAAGCGGGGCATGAGCTTGCGACAACCCACCAGACGCAGATGTCAGGGCCACCACCCGCTTCCTATCCGCCTGAGCCTTTATGGACGCCTGGGCCTAGAGAAGATGCGCCGAGGTCTGAGCGTGGATGGAGGACAGGTGCCTAACACAAGAAGAAGCGGCTGGATTGACAGAAGATGGGAGGTCAGGGATGGGTAGGACACAGGGGTGCTGGCCGTACAAGACATAGAAAGGGGAGAACCCTGTGGAGGAATGGACAGTATTGTTATAGGCGAACTCAGCGAGGTGCACGACCCGCAACCAAGTGGTCTGTTGCTGCAGGGTCAGGCAACGCAGGTACTGCTCCATGGTCTGGTTGACCCTCTCGGTCTGACCATCCATCTCCGGGTGATAGGCCGAGGAGTACCGAACGTCGATACCAAGCAGCTTGGTCAATGCCCGCCAGAAGCGGGACGTAAACTGAGAACCCCTGTCTGAGATGAGAACGGAAGGCAATCCAAATAGACAAAATATGCCCTCAAAAAAGTTTGGCCAGTGCAGGAGCAGAGGGGATACCTTTACAGGGAATGAAGCGGGCCATTTTAGAAAAGGAGTCTATAACCACCCATATGGTATCGAAACCCTGCACCCTGGGTAGATCTGTGACGAAATCCATGGTTAGTGTATGCCAGGGTTTGGGAGGTATGGGTAAAGGAAGCAGGAGACCCACGGGACGTCCCCTACGGTGTTTGCATTGTGCACAGACTGTACAGGTATTGACATAGCATTCCACGTCCCTCTTCATGGACGGCCACCAGCATCAACGTTTCAGCAGAGCCAAGGTGCACCGCTGGCCAGGGTGTCCATGAACAGGGGCATCATGGGACCATTCCAGGGCCATATTGCGGGTGTCTGTGGTGGGCAAGAACAGACGGTCCAAGACAAAGGGCAAACTGTCATGGAATACAGGGTCCCACTCGGACAATTGGTCGGGGTGAAGAGACACCCAGCTCCGTACAGCCTCCAACAAGGGCAAGGACGGAGTGCATAAACAAACCGCCTTACCGCAGTCCAAGAGAGTATCAGGATACACCGGCAAGGCAACACCCCCAGGAGAATGTGATAAAGCACCGGCCTTTCCGTGGGTAGAGCCCGATCGGTGCTTAATATGGAAGTCGAATGTTGCAAAAAATAGGTGCCACCTTACTTGCCTACTGTTGACGCATTTTAGGGAGGCTAAATCTTGTAGGTTTTGGTGATCCGAGTATACCGTGATCCGGTGCTTAGCACCTAAGAGGTGATGACGCCAAACAAGGAAGCATCATGACTGCCAGCAGTTCTTTCTCGGTAACTGTATAGTGTGTTTCAGTCATAGTGAATTTGCGGGAATGGAAGGCCACGGGATGTAACCGACCAGTGGAGGGGCAGGTTTGTGATAGTACCGCACCCAAGGCAAAGGAGGAGGCATCAGCTTCAACGACGAAAGGGAGTTCCGGATCTGGGTGTTGGAGGACAGGGGCAGTGGTAAAGGCTGTCTTTAATGCCTCGAAGGCTTTCTGATGTTCCTCTGTCCACAAAAAGGGTGCATGGGGACTGGTTAAGGAAGTGAGGGGAGCCACTACAGAAGAGAACCCGGAGATAAAACGCCTATAGAAGTTGGCGAAGCCAAGGAATGATTGGAGCGCCTTTAGAGTAGTAGGAATGGGCCAGTCTAACACGGCCCTCACCTTAGATGAGTTCATGGCCAGACCACCAGGCGTGATGTGGAAGCCAAGGAATTCCACGCTATCAGCATGGAACTGGCATTTCTCTGGCTTGGCGAACAAGGAGTGTTTCTGCAGGCGCGAGAGCACTTCACGAACATGCTGTACGTGTTTGTCCAGATTCTGGGAAAAGATCAAGATGTCATCCAGATAGACCACTACAAACACGTCCAGGATATCACAAAAGATGTCATTCATGAATCTCTGGAACGTGGCTGGGGCGTTGCACAGGCCAAACGGCATGACTGCATATTCGTACAGCCCATAACGAGTGCAAAAGGCAGTCTTCCATTCGTCTCCGGGGCGGATGCAGACCAGATTGTAGGCACCGCGTAGGTCCAACTTAGTGAAAATGTATACATGTGCCAGGCGATCGAATAACAGTGTTATGAGGGGGATGGGATACCGGTTCTTTTTTGTAACTGCATTGAGTCGACGCTAGTCCACACATGGACGGAGATCACCCTCTTTCTTGGGGACAAAAAATATGGGACTAGCCGCTGGTGAAGTGGAGGGACATATATGACCTAAACAAAGTGCTTTCTGGATATATTCCTTCAAGGTTATGTCTTCAGTAGGAGAAAGGGAATAGATCAGACCCGTGAGAACTGTAGTGTCGGGGATCAGGTCTATTGGACAATCGTAGGGGCGGTGTGGTGGAAGAAGGATCCACGGTCCAACACCCCTGCATATTCCTGGTATTGTATGGGAACACTTGTGGCGACCAGCCCTTCCACATGGTGTTCTGCCGGTGGCTCAGTGGTATCGGTTAGTGCTAAATGAGCAATAGCTCCCAAGGCCTGGGCGGGCGTGTCGTCTCTTGTGACTGCGGGAAGGCAGAAGTTCTGGCAAACGTCTGACTCAAAATGCACCGAACCTATTTTCCAATCAATTAGCGGGTTATGTTCTTCAAGCCAAGGTATCCCCAAAATTAGGCCAAACTGAGGCATGGAAATGAGGTCAAAGCTTAAGGTTTCTTTATGAACAGATTGTATTGTCATGAGTAATGGTGCTGTCTGTTGTTTAATGGGGCCGGACACCAATGAGGTACCGTCAACCTCCTGCATGGGTTCTGGTCTGGGCTTGTTCAGAAGGGGCAGGTTTAGAGCATGAGCTAGGGAGATATCAATGTAGTTGCCCATGGCCCCTGAATCGATTATGATAGTGACTGGATGTATGATACCAGGTGTGGGTTGGAGAACAGCCTGCACGTGGATGGGCCTGATGCGGCCAAACGCTGGGATTGGGTTCGGGGTATAGCAAGAGGAGCTCGTTCCATCCCCCGGTTCTAGGATCGAGCAGTCTGAAAACCCAGTGTTTTTGGCTTTGGGCGACGGGGACATTCCTTAACAAAATGGCCGATCAGGCCGCAATAAAAACAAGCATTGTCTACCCTTCTGCGTTCTCTCTCGATGGGGGTGGTAGGGCTTCTTATACCCCCTATTTGCATGGGTTCGTGACTTGTGTCTGAGGAAGAAGAAGCGGATGATGGGGCAGTTGAGTGAGCGAAACCGACCTCTGCTCTGCGTTCAGAGCGGCGGGCATCCACTTGGAGGACCAAGTCAACCAGGTCCTGAAAAGGCGTTGGTAGTGAGGGGGTGACGGAAAGGGCATCCTTCATGGAGTTATTTAGGCCTCTATAGAACACTACCTCCTTCTTGCTTTCGGGCCAGGATGTCTCTGCTGATAGTTGGTTGAATCATGTTATATACTCGATAAGGGACACCCTTCCCTGACCCAAGTCGAGGAGCTCTAAATCTCGGGACTGAACCTTGTGTCTGGTGTCAACCACCCAAGACATTTCTGTGATGAGTAGGTCGAAATCATAGAGAACGGGGTTGTTGTTCTCCAGCAGAGGGTTGGCCCAGGCGGCGGCCCTGCCGGCTAGATGTGAGAGTGTAAATGCAGCCTTAGTCGTTGAATCAGGGAAGGCCTGAGGTCTGCACAAAAAGTGCAGCTTGCATTGATTAAGAAAGGTCCTGAATTTTCGAGGGTCCCCATGATACCTCTCATGGGCCGCTAACGGGAAGGGAGTACCATGGGGAGGTGGAACAGGGGGTGGAGTAGGTTGTAGGACCGGTGGTGCGTCCCCGAATTCTGAGTCGGGAGGCAAGGGGTGTCTGGTACTTTGGATGTTGTCTAAAGGTTGGTGAATGGCAGTGTTGGCTGCGGCCATATCTGCACGTAACACGGTGATGGCCTGGACCATAGCGGCAATCGGGTCGTCCGTGGCTCCCTCCATTGACTACACGACAGGGTGGCTTCACAGTCTGTTGTGACTTGACTGTCGTGTAGGCAGAAGAAACCTCTGTCCCTAAGTGTCGCACAGAGAGAGTCCAAGTCGCTCCCTGTGCAACCCTTGAGGCCACAGGTGGGAGATGTTACTTCTGGAACCATGAACCTCTGGAGACCCCAAGCCACTGCAAAGAAAGCACCAGTTAAGTACCAAGCCAAAACAGCAATCACAGTAAGCAAGTCAGTATAAACAAGCGTGGAAAGGGCTTACCAAAAAAGGGTAGAAATGGCGCTGCTGACCCTTTAGGGTTGGAGGTTCCAGGACTCACAAGGGCAGCGCTCCCCAATGCGGAGAAATGAGCCCAGTTAGGAGTGTGGTAGTCAAGCCCACCTGATCAAAAGGATCCAGATCCAGGTAGCTTGAAGAGAGTTGACAAGAGGATCAGAAGAACAAGGTGCCAAGGGATAATCCAAATACAATCGGTCAATGATCAATGTTCATCCAAGACGCCAATAGCCAATGAGTTTTCCAAATGAAGTCCTTGTTCCTAAGCCGAGGTCGAGTTCCAGAACCCAAACAACGATCGCATTCAAAACGCCAGACAGAGTCGTAACAAACAGCTGTGAAGCATCGAGTTTTCGGACGACTCTGTTTAAATGCTGGCGCTACCGGAACTACTTCCTTGTCACGTGACGCGGGACCGCATCACGTGAACGGGTTCTGGAGTCACGTGAGCGGGAAGCGCTAGTCACGCGACGCGGAAGCGAACTGCAGGATCGTCGATCTCTTAGGCGCCAGGGGATATGCCAGTGGAACGGGTGCAATCGAGAGTGTGTACCGTTGCGGATGAACCATGCTGGCACACGGGAAGTCAGGGGCTGCACACGTGAGTCCCGGAACCTGAATGAGGAATGGGATGGGGTTGAGGGACAAGGGCGAGCCCGGGGAATTCCAGGGTTGCTAGTGGATGCGTGCGTTTGATCAGCACCACAAAGCCACACCCGCCCCAAGCAGCCCCACCTCGCTGCTCCCGCACCGGACCACCCTTCTTGGTCCACACCACCACTACAAGTCCTCCACAAATTTAAAGACAACCACTTATAAAAGCCTAAGCTATCTCACAACATAAGGCTGGCGCCAACAATCATTAGACCAATACAATACAGCTGTCTTCTCACTCGCTGTGAGGGATTTTTCTCTTTATTACTGCCCCATAATGAGGCTTACCATGTGATCTTTTCCAACCCTTGTTGGAAGCTATCTCTTTTTCTCAATCTCTTATTTCTTCACAACCCCACAATATACAAAAAACTCCTGCACCAGTTTTGCCATGTTTATGTCATACTCACATCCACGAATCGGCTGAATGTCTGTGGCGTCGAGTCTCCCCTATCAGCATGCTGCTGTTCTCGTCCTATGGGGTGGCCTGTGGGGACCGGACAGGACTTCTCTTCAAAGGGGGTGGCTGTCGACCTCTCTCTGTTGCTCGTGATTCCATTCTCCACAGGTCGCCACTGCAGTCCTCTGGCACATGGCGGGGACCCCTCAACAGCCTGGGACTATTAGTTAACCATCCTCTGCTACCATATGTTGAGGAGGCCCAAAAATCCCAGATAGGCCCAGAGGTATCGAACTCAGTCCAAACAAGACTCAATGACGGAGTAACCAAAGTGCACAACAAAACCCAGCTTTATTCACATCAAGACAAAGCCGGGACTACATACAAGTATTGAAATCTCGCTACTCTCAATGTGTTAATCAAAAACAATTGCTTAAGTATTAAAAACTCGTCATAACTGATGTCACCATCAGTTCACAAAACATATGTGGCGAATGGGGATAGGTTAGTGGGTTTGGCGACATGTGAATTCCATAGGGGTTAAACATTTCATTCGGTTACAAATTACAGATGGCTCCACCTGGAACCACCCCTATATTAATAAAGGTTTAAATCTATAATCTCTACGACAAGTAGTTGGTTAACATACTATTTCATGGGTGGTGTGACACCAAGGATTTTGATAGGTTGGCTCCTTACTAACCAACCTTGGACACTTGACAGGTCGTCAAGATATGAGCCAGACTTTGAGTGGGTGGAGGGAAGCCCATGGACTGTTCTTCTTCCAATTAAAAGTTTCCATCCCTCATTCTCAGGCCATTAGACTGGGAAATCCCTATGTACTTGGCCTTATGCAGCTATTCGTGTCTATGCATGATTATAGGGAGTATCACAGGTGCCATATCCGTGTTTACATCTAATGATTGGCCAGTGTTCTCTGTGTATGGGTCACGTGCTAAAAGCCTGTGTATGAAATTGAATTACCTTCTATTTAGTAAGGTTTTAGCTAATATTATTGTATGCGTCGCTATTTCTCTTGACGGTGGGGACACTCTTGTGTTATTCTTCATAGAGTCTTTTGGCTTCCTGTTATACTGCACCTGGCTATTGAAGACTGTTTGTGCCTTTCTGAAACCTTAATTAATCTAGGGGTATGCAGCTTGCATCATGGGAACTGTTATCTCGTGCCTTCGATCTGCCTTTTCCCATACTCCCTTATTTCCTTTAACCTCAGTACTTGTTGCCAGCTACTCTCTGAGCTCTGCACAGATATGTGTTTTTGTGGATTCAGTCTTGTGTGCTTTTTGAGGAAGCCTTGAGGTCTTTGCTATTTCTGCGACATGCTGTGTCTTCCATCTTTAAGAAGATGGCTGCCTAATTACACTTTTGTTTTCATTTAAGCAAGCTATATTCGTATGTCGTTCATGTTGCATTTACCTTGTACATTGGTCATGTTAATGTTCTTCATGTTTTATGGATGTTATGTTATTGTTCTTGATGTCTAAATGCTTATATTACCTATTTTATGTGATTTTCATATGGAGTGCATGTTTTCTTCGTGTCTAATGCATGCACTTTTTACCGTTACAACACTAGTTTCAATATTCAGCTCACATTGTCCCCAAGCCCTACTGTGTCAGATGGAGATAAGGAAGGAAAGGCTGTCTCAGGAAGTAACGTCCCTCACCTTTGTGGTATTGGTATGGGGGAACGGCCGAAGCTATGGATGATGTATTCATCTGCCTCCTGACACTACCTTAACAACGCCAGGAGGTTTACCTGTTGGGGTGTGCCTGTTTTGACCTTTATGATTGGGATCACAGCTGGATTAGTAGTACTGTGAGGCTGAATATGAGTTAATCGCAGAGTTTGTGAACATGTCTTTTCTAGCTGCCATTGTGCCATCCTGTATTAAACAAGCCTGGATAACCACACTTTTAAAGAAGCCATCCCTGGACCCTAATATTCGAACCAATTATAGACCTATCACTAGCGTTTCATTCTTGCTTAAGATTTTTGACTGTCTAGCATATCTCTAGCTTCAACAGCATATTGAAGATCAGAATCTTTTGGGAGAAAGACAATCTGGGTTCAGGGCATACCATGGCATTGAGACCACCAAATTAGACTTAAAATCAGCAATTTCCCAGATTATGGATAAGGGTAAAATGACACTACTTATCCTTTTAGATTTATTTGCGGCTTTTGATTTATTGGATTTTAACATTTTATATAACATAGTCCAGACAACTGCATGTTTAGTTCAAGAGGAGCAGATTGGATTTTATAATTTCTTGCAGGTAGTCAAGCTAGAGTTTTTTTATAATTCTTGTAGTGCTACCCTGGTGGAATTACTTTGTGGAGTACTTCAATGGTCATGTCTCTCTCTGATCATTTTTAACCTATTTATGAGGCACCTATTTCATATTTTAGACAAGCATGACATATCGAATACTAATAATGTGGGTGATACTCAGATTTTAATTGAACTCACAGGAGATTATGGCACTGACACTTCAAGAATAAATGAGATTTTTAGCCTTGAACAATGCTGGATCGCTCACAATTCTCTTGCTCTTAATAGTAGCAAGACTGAATTGTTGTTAGTAGGAACTCATCAAAAATGGAGTAAATTGCCTGATATGTACCAAACGTATGCCATCGCAGGTTGTATCATTACAGTCTTATCTAAAGTGAAATCTTTGAGGGTTATCTTTGATTCCTTCTCTTTCGATGAAGTACCATCCATCACCTCTGCCTCATCTTTTTACTTGCAGTTGTTACGTCGGATTAAGCCATTTTTGTCCCTGGAAAACTGTGCAACTGTAGCTCGAGCCATTATAGGTGAAAAGATTGATTATGGTGTTAGCCTCTTTTGTGGGGTCCGCGCAGAAATACATATCAAAGTTGCAAGTCCTTCAGAATAATGCTGTTCATGTCGTCTCCAATATTGAATGCGGGGCACATGTCATAGCAGCTCGGAGGGCTCGTCATTGGCTGCCGGTGCAAGAGCGGCTCACTTTTCGTATCCTTAGCATTACCCATAAATGTTTATTTGTCAAAAGGCCCACCTACTTGGCCAATAGAATTCACATAAGACAATCTCCCATTTCTTGCGATCATCCAATGGTAATCTTTTAGAGATTCCATCAACCAAATTAGTGAGATCTGCAAGGCGTGCCTTTGACTTTTTAGCCCCTTCTCTATGGAACAAATCGCCAGTTACGGTAGAGACTTGAGACATCCCTGCAAGCTTTTAAGAAAGTGTTAAAACATAATTGTTTACTTGATCTTAATCTGTTTAGTCTGGACCTTTTATTAACTTTTTACTGATATTCGCTTTATGTTGTACATTGTTTTATGTGTTTGTGTCATTTGTCTTATCTGTGCTCCTGTTTGCATGAGGGCCTAAGGCACTATAGAAATACAATTAACATAAACATATTCACTATTCATCCATGTACTACTCTAGAGCAGTAGCCATTTCATCACACACCCTTTTCTTCAATCACCTATAGCGCAATGTATTATATTTTCTCTATTGAAAGAAAAAAAAGTATAAATAAATAAAAGGCTAACCTTCCAAAAGAGACATTCCTTTTCTATTATTTATCACTACCAAATTTGGAAAGTAGCAAAATATATTATAATGAGCAGATATAAAAGGTGAGTCATTTATTAAGTGGTCTTTATAGCAACCAATGGAAAAGCTGTAAAGAAACCTACTGTAATCTCTGAATTTTCCTGTTAAACATTGGTCGACAGTAAGAGTACATTCAATAACCATAGAATCATTTTAGGAAGATGAACAAGTTACTTACCCATGGTAACATTCTTTCGACTGGATGTTCCTCCCACATATTCCTTATCTTTGATATTCCCATATCCAGCCTGCTGCTTTGGAAAAAACATTCCCAGTAGAGGGTGCTGCGCGTCAACGTCTGTCGAGTCGATGTCCCTGCATTCTGTGCATACTTAAAGAATACATTTTTACTCACTCGTCTTATATAGATTACTGCTTTGGGAGTCTATCAGAGATAAGGAATATGTGGGAGGAACATCCAGTCGAAAGAACGTTACAATGGGTAAGTAACTTGTTCTTGGACTGTTTCTTGGCTAGTGGAGGAATCCAAGCTATAGAACCTTGTAAAGGTGTGTGCAGACGACCATGTGGCAGCTGCACAAATGTCTTTTACTGGAACTCCCCTTCGAAGAGCTGACGAAGCTGCGATACCCCTGGTTGAATGAGCCCTCAGATGCCCTGGAGGGTATTTACCTTCCAATTGGTAACATTCTATTATAGTTAGAATAATCCATCTAGAAATGGTTTGCTTGGTGATGGCTAGTCCCAGCTTATGACCTGTGTATCCCACAAACAATTGGTTTGTTTGTTTTAGTTTTGCTAGTCTGCTAATATAGAAACTCAAAGCAATTTTTGGGTCAAGTCTGTGCAGTCTTTCTTCCTCTTTCCCCGGATGAGGAGAGGGTAAAAGGAAGGCATGGTTATTTTCTGGGTGATATGAAATTCTGAAACAACATTTGGGAGGTGATTAGGCTTCATTTGCAGAACAGCTTTTTCAAATGGATTGTGTCCTCCCACATATTCCTAATCTTTGATAAATCCACCTCCAACTTGCTGGCCTCGGAAAGAAATGTCCCAGTAGAGGGCGCTGCACGTCGACGTCCCTCGAATCAATGTCCCTCGAAGGCCTCTATATCGGCGCCGACGTCATCATAGGTATATATAGTTTCGCGTAGCGTACGTTGCTCTGTTCCATTTTTCCACACTTCGTAAGCCTCGGAGACGCAACGCACGGTTCCTCAGTGAATCTTTCCTAAACTTCGATTTTCTTGAAAAATTCTTCGAATCCACAATGGCATCTTCGTCCGCTTCATCGACGCCGCAATCCGGTTTCAAAAAATGCTGGGATTGTGGAAAAAAGATATTGTTAACCGATCTTCACAGGATCTGCCTGTGGTGTCTGGGCTCAAGGCACCAGTGTTCGGAGTGTGAGGAATGTATGTCCATGAGGACGAAAACCTTGAGGGAAGCTGGAAAAAGGTAAGACGGTTAAATCCTCTACCCCTTCAAAATTGTCCTCAGCCTAGTCGAGACATTCGTCTCCTCGCCATCGGAGAAAACTTTCCCGCTCAAGATCTCGTAGTGGTTCTCACCACTCATCCAGATCGAGACATACTAAGAAGAGGCATCATAGATCACCTTCCTCTTCATCTTCCAACTCACCAGAAAGGATCAACTGCCCCACTAAACACAGATCTCCAGCTAAATGGGAGGAATTTCGCAAAAAAATGCTAAGGGTCTTTGAGAACGCGGCCTTGTCCCCCTCGGAGATGCCTGGAGGTGATACCCCGGGTGAAAGGCCCGAAAAAGAGAAACGCCGTGAGTCGACCTCGTCAAATAAAAACCCTCAAGATCGTCATGAACCCTCAAGTAGAGACAAGGGCCCTTCTCAGAAGACTGCGTCATCGACGCCGTCATCGAAGGCGCCTTAGACACATAAGACAACGTCATCGACGCCGTCGTCGACCCCGATGAAGGAGAGACCATCAAAGCCTCATGCCGCGACCGCAGCATCGGCACTCGGGGCGTCGAAGGATCCTTCGAAGGCATCGAAAGGGGCTTCAGCCACATCGACGACATTGAGTAGAATTCCGATTCTCTCGAAAGACATCGAGGCAATACTAGAGTATATCGACGCCATTTGTAAGTTTGTCGAGACCTATGACGTCTACATCGACAACTACAACCCTATCTCAAGCAGTGTCGACCAATTTGGCTCCCTCATCACTTGAAATGGGTTTTACCTCTTACCCACGCTCCGACTACTTCAGAGCTTTGTCCTCTATTTATGAGGAAGGGGAAAACTCTGAAAATGAAAGGCCGTTTGGCTTACAAACTACAAGAGTTCCTATTCCAGAGGAGCTAATATCAGAGGAAGTCAGATTAAAAGATCTTCAGGAGTCTTTACAGGATGCCAGTGGCATAGATACCTCTCCAGAGGCTCACTTCAGCAGACCAGAACCTGGGGAGCATGCATAGATGTCTTATAGATCTCTTATGGCGAGAATTGTGGAGTTTATGGGGTGGTCTGCACCTGCACCCTCTTTCCAACAAGATGACTTAACAGACATCTTAGATAAAGGATCTCAAGAAGACCCTATAGTTCCTTTTCATGCAGCATTACAGAGCAAGATAACTGCAAATTTTGAAACACCAGAGGTTACCCCTGCAGTAAACAAAAATCTCTCTGCGAAGTACAGAACGTCGGCCTCAGATCCTCTGTACTTAACTAAGCATCCAACCCCAGAGAGCTTGGTAGTACAGGCTGCGACTTTGTCAAGGAGTAAATCAGCGTACCCCACAATACCACAAGATAGGGACGACAAGAAATTTGACGCCATGACCCAAAAGGTCTTCTCGGCATGCAGGATGGCACTCAAGTCAGTTAGTGCCACTTGCAGACTAGTGAGATTCAGCCATACCCTTTGGGAGTGCGCTTCATCAGCGGCTGACGGTCTCCCAGAAGGGGAGGAACGAGACGCATTCTTGAATATTATAAAGGATGGGAAGGATACGATGTGTGAGTCCCTCCAAACAGGTCTCGACTCTGCTGACAGCATCAGCAGAGCCATGGTGGCCAGTACCACGATCCGCAGATTTGCGTGGTTGCAGAAGTCTGATTTTGCTCCTGATGTAAATATGCCCTTTGGGGGCGTGGCCCGGAGCGCCAATGATGAGGCTGCTCCACTGATGGCCTCCGTACGGGTTTGCGGCCCCGATAGCTATCCTGCTGGTCCCTGTCATGTTCGCCGCCACGTCTGCACGGGATAGTGCGGCGGAACATCTCCTGCACCTCATGCTGCAATTTCGGAGCCTAACGCCACAGGGTTGCTGAAACCGCGGCGCAGGAGCATTTCTCCCTCCGTCCTCTGCCGCGATCCAAGATGGCGGCCGCGACTGGGAACACTTGAGGAGGAGGATTCCCCGCCCATCGCCAACAGCGGAACCTCGCTCCCTTGGGAAGGGGCGCTCCAGGTGGGTCCCATCCCTGTCAGCCCGGAGCCCCTGCTGCCTTGCCTCTCGCCCGCTCTTCTGGCGCCAGGTTCCCCCCGCCTGCCACTGCACCTCAACGCAGCTGATTCCGCCTCATGGGGGCCTGCTGGGGTGTTTTCCCCCTGCCCCCCCGCGCTGAGGCCCTCGTGGCCCCTGGTCATCAAGGCCCTAACTCGTTGGCTGCTGCCCCCACCCGGCAGCGGAGGCCCTGCCCTCTGTGGCACCCTGGGGCGCCTCTCTTCGCCTCCAACCATGCCACTCGAGGGGGGCCGCCCTCACCGCCATTGGCCTGGATTCCTACGGCTGGGACCGACCTGTGCTCCTGGAGCACCTCACCCCGTGCGGCTCCTCTGCCACGACATTGTTACCATCCTGTTTAGGCACATACGTGCCCCCTGCACACGCAACCTCCTGGGGTGCCCCGGCCCACTGCATTCTTTTCATCTCCATTTTGGTTCCTGTGGCCCCACTGGGGTGCCCTGGCTCCCTCCTCACCGGAGCTGCAAACCGAGGAGGCCCATGCTGCGGCGGCCCCCACCTCAACACGAGCGGCTCCTAGGACTTCTGGGGCTCCATCGGGGTTCGCCATCCAGCCCTCTTCGCCCTTTGGCCGGTGGACCCGGCGCATCTGCAGCGACGGGGCGCCCTCATGGAGGAGGGTTCCCCGCCCATCACCAACAGCGGAACCTCGCTCCCTTGGGAGGGGGCACTCCAGGTGGGTCCCATCCCTGTCAGCCCGGGGCAACTGCTGCCTTGCCTCTCGCCCGCTCTTCTGGCGCCAGGTTCCCCCGCCTGCCACTGCACCTCAACGCAGCAGATTCTGCCTCACGGGGGCCTGCTGGGGTGTTTCCCCCCTCCCCTGGCCCCTCCTGCTGAGGCCCTCGTGGCCCCTGGTCATCAAGGCCCTACCTCGTTGGCTGCTGCCCCCCCCGGCGGTGGAGGCCCTGCCCTCTGCGGCCCCCTGGGGCGCCTCTCCCCGCCTCCACCCGTGCCACTCGAGGGGGGCCGCCCTCACCGCTCTTGGCCTGGATTCCTACGGCTGGGACCGACCTGTGCTCCTGGAGCCCCTCACCCCATGCGGCTCCTCTGCCACGATACTGCTACCATCCTGTTTAGGCACATACGTGCCCCCTGTTCACGCAACCTCCTGGGGCGCCCCGGCCCACTGCATTCTTTTTCATCTCCATTTTGGTTCCTGTGGCCCCCGGTGGCGACCACAACTCCCCCTCACGCAAGGCCAGCTCTTGGAAGCCATCATTTCTCCCCCCAAACAAAACCATGTCCAAAGCAGTGAAGTCAGCAAGGTCCATCGACATTTCCACCATGTTGCTGGCCCTGGAGAAGGGGAAGAAGCCCAACCCCCCCAAACTGACTCCGCAGAGGGCCTCCGATGAGAGGGGAACGCTCGCCACCAAGGAGGATCTCCAGGCCTTCATGTCAGATATTAAAGCGGATTTCTGGACCTGCATGACTGAACTCACAGCCAAGCTGGAACAAACAGAGCAACGGGTTGACAGCATTGAACACCGTATAGTGGAGGTTGAGGAGCTGGCAGCGGACCACTCCAACTCGATGACGGAGATGCAACGCAACATCCAGACATTAATGGATAGAACCGAAATCCTCGCATTCAAGCAAGAGGATATGGAAAACCGCTCCCGGCGCAACAACTTACGTATTCGAGGGGTGCCTCATCAATCTCAGACAAGGAACTTCCCGAATACATAAGCACCCTATTTCAATCTCTACTGCCGGACTTAGATGAAATGCAACTCCTACTCGACCGCACCCACCGAATGCGTCCCCGGCGGGGATCCGACACAGACACCCCCCCAAATGTCATCATGAGAGTCCACTTTTTCACTACTAAGGAGGCCATCTCTTCGATGGGCCGCTCAAAGGACGAACTCTCCTTCCAGGGATCCCCACTTCAAATCTTCCAGGATCTATCCCCTCTAACCCTTCAAAAGCGCAGAATGCTCCGTCCTCTCACCCTCTTTCTCCGAGACCAGCAGATACTTTATCGATGGCTGTTACCCACGGCGCTACAATTTTCATACAAAGGCACTCCTCGCACCATCAGCCACCTCAACGACGTGGCATCCATTCTGCGACCGGGCTCCCCCGAGGGCGCGGGGTCCTCACTCCCGCCCCGGACGGACCCGGCCCTGGAGACTGGCTCCCCTAAGCCGAGGCGGACCCACTGGTCACGGTTGCAGAGATCCCGCAAACCCAGATGACGGCCCACGTTTTCCCTTGAGGATTGCATGGCACTGAAACCAGCTATATTCCCTTAAGCCCGCCGCGGACCCCCGGCAGTCTATACCCTCCTACAAGGTGGATGTCATCGTATTACCCTTGGAGAAAACTTCGATCATGTTGCCCAGGTCGCCCGTTGTCGGCCTGGGCGCCCAGGGGATCCACCGACAGTCTTCAATCGGCCCCCCCGGCCACAGTTAGGTCCTCCCGTTGGAGGCCGAAGTTGGAAGTTCGGATCTCCCGTTGGAGACTATTATCAAAAACCATCAGCCACAGGAGCTCCAAATCCACTGACACCTCGCAGCTATGGCTAACCTAGTTCCCTCCCAACCCCCCCCCTAGCTCCCTCCCAATCCCCCCCCCCGGCAAACGACCTCAGACGGCCAGTCCCCGCACCTGAAACTGAAACTCACCACTTTAAATGTTAGGGGCTTGAACTCACCCCCGAAGAGGAAATCCATCTTGCACAGGCTAGTGTTAGGGAGAATTCTCTTTTAAGGCTAATTTCCCAAACCTAGTGAGTCCCCCAGCAGCTTTGCTGGATTTTTTGGGTTTGTTTTTTCTCCTGCTAAGAGTGAGACTCTTTTCCTCCCACCCTTAGGCATGATTTGAGGTGCTTTCTGACTTTGTATGTGTTCATGGGCTATGGGGTAACCTCTTTTTACTCCATAGGGCATCATCTGTTTTTCCTATGTGTGTTACACAGCACCCTCAGTGCAGTAACGCAGGGGTGTCATAGTGACCTCCAAACATAGACTCCATACCCTGGGACTGACTACTGTCTCCCAGGGCATGTAAAGTCACCATTGGCTTTACTAGTCCAAAATTGTGAACAGAACCAGTACAAACCATCATATTGTGGAAGTACTGGAAGGGGTTAAAATATTTGCCCCTGGGTCTGTTTTTCAAGGGGGCACTGTCCAGTCCCCCCTTGTTGAGTTTCTGGCTGGTGGCAGTGGTTACCACGTGAAATATTCCACAGGAATATTCTCTATGGGATTTTCCCATTGATTTTAAACGCACCACTTTTTGGTGCAATGTTAAAGATACCGCCGCTTTATTTATTTAATATTAAATCTATGGTTGGGTCTTTTTGCCAGAACTCGGTTCCAAAATGGCGTTTGTGTCCGTCTCTGTAACTCTGACCAAGGTCGAGCCCTTTGTTCCACTATTTTGGCGGGCTTCTCCACAGAAGCCCTCCAAGTGGTGCCACTCTGTCTGGGTTCCATGGGAGAGGTGGAGGGGGGAATAGGCTCCCTGGACTGCGTTGCCTCGGCAACCCAAGTCGCACTCTACTCTGATTGGCCCAGTGGTGAGCCGTCTGGCTCACCACTTAGCATGGGTGATTGACAACTAGGCTGATGAATGGGGGTTTTTCTGCATAAAAGCAGGGCCTTTGGGACTGGAACTTCAGAAGTCGCCACAGGACCTAAGAATCCGAAGAGGGAAGAAGCTGAGCTACCTGCAACCCGACGACATCACCGGTGAAGCCCTGCTCCAACGAACTCACCACTTTTCCAACGACAGAGAAGATCTTCTGCTGGAGAGTCTTCTCCCTTTGAGCTGGTAGGACCAACCAGTCCGCCCTTTTTCGCCAAGCACCCCGGCGGCCGGATAGCCAAGCTCACCACTTTTGACCGCGAATAAAAGGACTGCACCTTTTAATCGGGAACTCCGCGGCTGGTTTCATCCCTGTGCAGTGCAACGACTCCAAGTTTCCTCCTCGACGAGATCCTCTCTTCCCCTGGGTGGAACATCGAACTGCAACCACTGGCAGGAACAACTGCCCCCACTGGAGCTTCCTTCCCATTTAAGGTACTGTGTCCTGCCTGGCCTCCCTTTCTGCAGATTGCTCAAGGTGACCCTTAAATCCTTGTCTTCTATACTGGGTTGGCCCCAGACCTGCTAAACTTTGTTTCTTGAACTATACCAACCTTTTTCTGAACACTCTGCAAAGACTTTTAGTGCACTTTAATCCGTGTGATCCTGGGCACATTTTGCTTTGCTCCACTTAAAGTGGGCCTGGCCTTTGAACTTTGGCTCTACAGTATAACCTGCCTTTCTTCCCTTGCTCTGAACTCTAAAAAGTGTTGGGAACTGTTTTTATTCTATGCTCTGCCTTTTCTCTCCGTTTTTAAACCTAAACTATTGGAGTGCCATCTAGGTTAAGCGCTCACTTCTGTCTTAACAAATAGTGTGCTTTAATCCTGACTTGTCTGATAGTTATTAAGGGAGGTGTGTATACTTTACCTGACTGTGTTTTAACTTGCTTTTGATTGAGAGTGCTAGTATATTACTCAAGTGTGTTTTAAATAAATAACTCTATACTTTTTATACAAAGCTCTGGTCAGCGTTTGTTTGCAATACTGTGTTTTTGGCCCTATTGTGTATACTCTACATACTGCCTAACTCTTCTTGAGAGAAGTCTGACTGCTCAGCCACAGCTACCAGGTAAATCTGGGTGGTGCAGACTTCTACCAATTGGGTTTACTGCTTGCTCCTGTAGTCTTAATCTTTTTGCAGTGTTCCCTAAGGGAACTGCACAGGATTCTGCCTAACAGCTGCAATCCGACGGAACCTCAATCGCTTTCCTTCAGTAAACACACCTAATTCCAGCAGACTTCTCCCGCCTCCGAAGCAGGCTCTTCCCTACGCAATTCTTAGCATCCAATGGTACGAAAAAGGGTGGCGCCGCTATTCTCCTCGCTGCAGGCATGAACCCCCAGGTCCTCGACGTTTTGCGATGCCGAGAGGGTTGCTTTGTGGCAGTCAAATGCACCATAATGGGCCAACTCTACACACTCGTTTCAGCGTACGCCCCGAATGAGCTCCAAGAAGGTTTCTACCAAGACCTGGAGGAGATCCTCCTCCCGTTCACTGAGGGACAACTTGTCATCAGGGGTGATTTCAACGGGGCCCTGGACCCCCTTAAAGACAGACCTCACCCCCCAACCTCCAAGGATCAGAAGCTAGCTGTGGCCCTGCTCCACTTGTTCCGCACGCGTAACGTCGTCGACACCTGGAGGGTGCTATACCCAGAGGAGAGGGACTTCACCTTTTACTCATACGTACACCGCACTTTCTCCAGAATCGACCTGATGTTGGCCTCAACCCAGATCCTGGCCTTCATGGATGACGTCACCATCGGCCCCCGGATCCTCTCGGACCATGCTCCGATCTCGCTCTCCCTCCGAGTCCATGACCCGGATCCCCCTCCACGCCGCCAATGGACCTTGTATGACCCTATACTGGGGGACATGACGGTGAGAGATGCGATCGCCAGGACAATCAAAAACTTCTTCACTGAAAACCGTATCGAGGACACGTCCCCAACTAACACCTAGGACGCCATGAAAGCTGTGCTCAGAGGGGAACTGATCTCCCAAGACGCCGCGTTTCACAAACAGAAGAAGGCGACTTCAGATGCCTTGGAGGCCGAAGTCTGTGCAGCCGAAGCGATTCACAAGCGGAAGGGCTGGTCCCCGAAATCCTATAAAGCCTTGCAAATGGCGAGGAAGAGGCTTGAGGCGCTCAACGCCGACACCACTGCAAACCTGCTTGCTAGAACCAACAATGGTATTATGTCCACAATAACAAAGCCAACAAGCTGCTGGTCAGTAAGTTGGCTAGGGAGAAGACTCGGAGATCCATCCTAGGGCTTCACGACCCACAAGGGACAGTTCACTATGCAGACCAAGAGAAATTACGGCTAGCAGTCGCCCACCAATCCGAAATTATGACGGCGGTCCTGAGGGACCTAGAGGTGCAGCGCGCATACATCCAAAAGGCGGCCCTCCCACGCCTGACCCCGGAAGTTAGACAAGAGCAGGAAACGCCCATCACGAACGAGGAGGTGGGAGAGGCTATAAAGAGCCTGAAGCCTAGGGCCCCCGGCCCAGACGGTTTCACCACCCGTTTCTATAAACTCTTCCGTCCCCAATTGGTGGCGCCCTTGACCCGCCTATTCAATTCATTTGCGGCTACCGGAACGGTCACTCCAACCATGCAGGAATCCATCACCGTCCTCATCTTAAAGCCTGGAAAGGACCCCCTGGAGAACAGCTCGTATAGACCCATCTCCTTGCTCAACTTGGACGCCAATATTTATTCCAAGATCCTGGCTAACCGCCTCGCACCTGTCCTGCCGAACATCATAGATCCAGACCAAACAGGCTTTATTAGCCACCGGTCCACGAAAGACAACATTCGCAGGGCACTAAACCTCCTAGAGGTGGCCACGCAGAACTCCCTACAGCTGGCCTTACTTGCCCTGGATGCGACCAAAGCCTTTGATAAGGTGGACTGGCCATATCTGACACTTACCCTCGAAGCCTTTAGCTTTGGCCCAACTTTCAGGAAGATGGTTCTGGCGAACTATCAAGCCCCCAAAACCCGGCTCAGAGTTAACGGCCGCCTGTCGGTGTTAGGCAGAAACCTGTGCAGTTCCCTCTGGGACCACTGCAAAAGATTTAAGACTACAGGTGTTTGGCAGTAAACCCACTTGGTAGCAGTCTGTACCACCCAGATTTACCTGGTAGCTGTGGCTGAGCAGTCAGACTTCCCTCAAGAAGAGTTAGGCAGTATATAGAGCATACATAATAGGTACAGAGGCACAGTAGTACAAGCAAACACTGACCAGAGCTAGGTGTAAAAGTATATAATTATTTATTTAAAAGACACACTCATAAATTACACTAGCACAGAAAAGATAAGTAAGTCAAAACACAGTCACTATTACTTATATGTACATTCCTAGTTATTTGTTGGACAAGTCTAAGTTAACACCACTTATTTCCAAACAGAGGTGAGCGCTTAACGTTAGATGGCACTCCAACAAGTTAGTTAAAAAGGGAGGGAAAAGGCAGAAGTAATGAAAACAGCAGGGTAAAACACTTTTCAGAGATTCGCAGTAAGTTTAGAAAGGCAGTCTATTGCGGAGCAAGGAAGTTCGGTTGCCAGGCCCACTCTAGGGAAAGCCAGGCGAAAAGATGTCCAAGATCACACAATGTCACAAGTCTTTACAGGTGAGTAGGAAAGGTTTTACCAAGTTTAGAAAAGTTTAGTTAGGGTGTCCCAGGCTTACCCAGGTTCGAGAGCCGAGGGCTAAATCTACCCCGTACAATCGGTGGCAAGGGAAGCCGGGCGGAACACGCTACCTTTAAAATGGAAAGGATCCTCCAGCGGTGGCAGTTGTTCCTGGTAGTGGGTGCAAGTCACGGCGTCGTCCAGAGGAAGAGAAGATCTCGACGTGGAGGAAAGCTGAAGGTCGTTGCACTACCAGGGAAGAAACCAGCTGTGGATTTTTCCGGTTAAAAGGATGTTACCCCTCTTTCGCGGTTGAGGTAAAAAGTGGTATCCCGGTTGCCGGGGTGCTTGGCACAGGCAAGGCGGCCACGAGATGCTTCAGGGAGGCGAAAAGAAGGCAGAAACTGGTTGTCCCCACCAGTCAAGGGAAGAAGACTCTCCCGGCTGGAGATCTCCTCTGTCGTTGGGAAAAGTGGTGAGACGGTTCCGCAGGGCTCCACCGGTGGTGTCATCTTGGCAGGTCGGCTTGGCTTCTCCCCCTTCGGCTTCTTAGGTCCTGTGGCGACTTCTGAAGAACCAGTCCCAAAAACCCTGCTTTTATGCAGAAAACCCCCATTCATACAGCCTAGCTGTCACTCAAACATGCTAAGTGGTGAGCGGGGCGGCTCACCACTTGGGCCAATCACACCAGAGTGCGACATGAGTTGGCAAGGCAACTCAGTCCAGGGTGCCTAAACCCCCTCCCACACCCCCTGTGGTACCCAGACAGAATGGCACCACTTTTGAGGGCTTCTGTGCAGAAGCCCGCCAAAAGTGGAACAAAGGCTCGACTCGGGTTCAGGGTTACTGAAGTGAACCTAGACGCCATTTTGGCGGCGAGTTCTGGCAAAAAATCCCAACCGGTGAATTTATATTAAATAAATAAACCGGCGGTATCTTTAACATTGCACCAAAAAGTGGTGCATTAAAATCAATGGGAAATCCCATTGGGAAATATTCCGGTGGAATATTTCCGTGGTATCCACTGCCACCAGCCAGAAACTCGGCGAGGGGGGACGGGACAGTACCCCCTCGACAACAGACCCAGGGGCAATCTAATTGCCCCTACCAGTACCTCCACAGTATGATGGTTTGTACTGGTTAAGTTCCTAAGTTAAGACTAGTAAAGTCAATGGTGACTTTACAGACCCAGGGAGAAAGTAGTCAGTCCCAGGGTGTGGAGTTTATGTTTGGGGGTCACTATGACACGCCTGTGTTACTGCACTGAGGGTGCTGTGTAACACACATTCAAAGACCAATGATAGCCTATGGGGAAAAAATACCCCATAGCCTATAAGCACATAGCAAGTCACAGAAACACTCAAGTCATGTCCAAGAGTGAGGGTAAACGAGTCTCACTCTTGGCAGGAGAAAAAAATAAACCCCAAAAATCCAGCAAAGCTGCTGGGGGACTCACTAGGTTAGGAAATTCAGCCTAAACAGAGAATTCTCCCTAACAGTCGGACCCTATCCCTCTTACTTGCGGAACGAGACAGGGATGCCCCCTGTCCTCCTTACTTTTCACCCTGGCTATGGAGCCGTTGGCCCAACGAGTTCGGGCAAACCAGCAGATAAGCGGCCCGCGGATAGGCGCCACCCAACACAAGATTGCCCTCTATGCGGACGATGTCCTGCTAACCGTCACAAACATCAAATCCTCCCTGAGGGCGGCCATGGCGGAGCTCTGGAGCTTCGACGAGGTAGCGGGATTCGCCATCAATTTCTCAAAATCAATAGCCCTCGGAGTGGGCCTGAGTCCAGACGAGAAGGACGCCCTGGAGAAGCAAAGCCCGTTCCAATGGAGCACCCAAGCAATCCCATACCTGGGGGTCAGCAAGAGGGGGGAAAAAGGTGACCTGAACGCATCCTTAAAAAAGGAGCCAAAGCGGAAAATGGAGAATGAAAAAGTAATACATGGAAAGAAAATGCACATAAATAGAGATGGGAAAAGAAAATGAAAAGAAAAATTGCAAAAGAAACAAATGGCCAAAGGGGTGGGGAGGGACTGTTAGGGAGGGGCGGAGTGGGCGCCTGCGACGGCGCAGCTGACAAAAGTCTACCAAGCCAACTTTCCCCCACTCTTTGAGGAATTGGAGAAAGACCTCATTTGCTGGCGGTCGCAGGAAATCTCCCTGTTGGGCCGCATAACGACATGCAAAATTAACCTTCTTCCCTGCTTCCTATACGCCTGCGCCGCCCTTCCCGTCTCAATCCCCCTTGCCCCCATACAGAAGCTCCAACAGAAAATGATTGACTTTATATGGAAGGGCAAGAAAGCGAGGATTCCCCGGAAAACGATGGTGGCCAGCGCAAGACTGGGAGGGCTGGGGGTCACGGACCTCCGCAAATACCACGTAGCAGCGCAGCTGGCCCAACTCCAAGCGTGGGGACTGGCCTCAGGTGGCCCAAAGTGGGTAGAGATCAAACAAACCCGCCTGCCCCTGCCTCTTCGCTTCCTCCCGTTTCTCCCCAACGCCGTAAGGCCGGAGCTGACTAGATGTGCTGATGGCCACGAAACACTCGATAAAGGCATGGGAGTGGGCCCGCAGATATAGAGGGATCCTGGGTGACTTGAGCGCGCTCTCCCCAATCTTCCACAACCCGGCCTTCTCCCCAGGAGCTCATCCAGCGAACTTCAGGAGCTGGTTCACAGGAGGCCTCGAAATGCTGGGACAACTCTTTGCAGGGGACTCCCCCCTCAATTTCAAACAATGCAAATCCACCTTCCGGCTAGCGGAGACGGACAGATTCGCCTACGCCCAACTAAGACACTGGTGCTCCAACCCCCAAACCCGAATGGCTGCAATCCGACCCCTTACTCCCCTGGAACTCACAGCGGCTGATCTACCTGCCCGGTGGAAGATCTCTGCCCTCTACAAATTGCTACTAGAAGACCCCCCCCTCCACTCTAAGCCCTCCTACATGTCCCTATGGGAGGCGGATCTGGGTCATGCCATAGAGGAAAATTCCTGGGTGGACATCTGGACCAGGACACGCACGGCATCCCGTTGCATTACCAACCGGGAATGCGCCCATAAACTGATTTTGCGATGGTACTACCCCCCTTTGCGCCTTCACCACTTCCAACAAGCCCTGAACCCTCAATGCTGGTGTCTTTGCGGCCACTCAGGATCCTACTTCCACATGTGGTGGACCTGCCCTAAGGTAAGGGAGTTCTGGACCCAATTCCTCGCCACTATAACAGACATCACCCAAGTGATTATTCCGCTGACACCCGAGCAGGTCCTCCTAGGGATCCCGCACCCAGACGCTTACCCGAGAGCAGGGAGGGGGGCCACGCTGATCACTCAATTCTTGTTGGCTGCCAAAATCATGGTAGCCCGCACCTGGAAAACTGTGGAAGGCCCCCTTAGGCCCCTATGGTGGATTAAACTCTGGGACATTCTGATAGCCGAAAAGGTCACGGCAGCCAAGGCGGGCAGACTCCACCGATTCTCTGACACTTGGGCCCCGGTCCTAGACTACGACCAGAACTATCCGGGGCTCACCTTTAAGCCACGCCTAATCGCGAAAGCTCTCCATTATATGGGGGACACCTCGCCGCCTTGCCAATCGGAATGAGGCCCAGGAACAATGCCCTCTGGAGGCGCGGAGGTTGGGGGGTGGGTGGTATTTCAAGTTTCATATGTTATCTGTAACAAATGTAACATTACCATGCATGCTCCTGTGCGCTGATGAATAAATAAACAAGTCAAATATGCCCTTTGACTGCACCTCTATATTTGTCAAGAAAGCTGATGACAGTTTGGAGAAATTGCAAACCTCCCAAGCGGCAGCCAAATCCTTTGGGGCTACAATTCGTAAAACTCCAAACCGCCCCACTGGTACGTCCTGGAGGGGAAAGCCCTTTCGTTTTTACTCCGCATTCGGGAAAAGGCAGAGGGCAGCCGGCTGAAAGGGGCCAGAGACGATTTAATCGGGGTGGACGGGTCAAAGGTACCAAGTCCGCATCAGCAGGTCCTGCCTTACCCTCAGCATCTGCGTCAGCTGCTCCAAAACCCCTCTGAGGTCTCTCCACACAAAACACCAGTAGGAGGCAGGTTAAATCAACATCTGACCGAATGGCAAGCTATTACGTCAGATGCTTGGGCATTGGAAACAATTGCCCAGGGTTACTGCCTGCCTTTCCTACACACTCTTCAGAGTCATCGACCGGGGAGCAACTCTTTGAAGTTTCCAGACCCGCTCCTTATGCAGGAGATTTTAGACCTGCTAGAGAAAGGTGCCATAGAACCGGTACCTGTAGCGGAGAGGGACAAGGGTTGGTACTCCCCTTACTTCCTAATACCAAAGAAAGACAGAGAATTGAGACCCATCTTGGACTTACGAGAATTGAACAACCCTTTCTCAGATCCTTCAGGCCCTCCGGTTTCAGGATTGGTTGGTTTCTCTGAACCTTCAGGATGCTTACTTTCATGTGCCTATCCATCTCAAGCACAGAAAGTACCTGAGGTTCGCCATTGGCAGCTCTCACTATCAATTTCGGGTTCTGCCATTTGGGCTGACCTCCGCCCGAGGGTCTTCACCAAGTTAATGGCGATCGTGGCAGCAAGTCTCAGGAGGGGAGGGATTCATGTCTACCCCTTCCTGGACGACTGGTTGATCAGAGCAGTGCCTCCGTAACAAGCTCAGATCCATCTATATTATGTTCACCACTTCCTCCACAAGCTGGGATTCTCCCTCAGCTTAAAGAAGTCACAGATGATACCATCACAGAGACTCCAGTTCATTGGAGCAGTCCTGGACACATCCCTTGGAAAAGCCTCGCCAGCAGAGGTGAGGGCTCAAGATATTCTACAGATGGTGACCAGATTTCAAAATGCCCAGCGTCTACAAGCCTTCGATATTTTTAGGTTGCTCAGCCTCATGGCATCCTGCATTTTTCAAGTGCCAGAGGCTCGCCTGAGAATGAGATCTCTCCAGAGGGCGCTAAGGACCCAGTGGTCACAATTCTCAGGAAGGATGTCAGATCTCCTACAAATCCCAAACAGAGTAGCACGAGACCTTCAGTGGTGGGCCTGTCGGGAGAACATCTTGAAAGGAAAACCGTTTTGGCAACCATGGCCGGAGATAACAGTAGTCACAGACGCCTTACTCACAGTGTGGGGAGCCCATACCAACGACTTAACCATCAGCGTTCGTTGGTCTCCATCGCAGTCCAATCTACACATCAACCTATTGGAGCTGAGAGAAATCAGACTAGCACCGAAAGCTTTTCTGCCATCAGTACAGGGAAAAAATGTTCTGATAATGACGGAAAACACAGTGGCCATGCACTACCTCAACAAAGGAGGAGGCGTAGGGTCACTGCCACTGTGTATAGAGGCAATGCAGCTCTGGTTCTGGGCATTTCAAGAAGGAATCTCTCTATCGGCAGTTCACCTAGCCAGAGAGAACAACACAGCGGCGGACGCTCTGAGCAGGCAGACCACAGTCTCCCACGAGTGGGAACTAGCTCAGGAAGTCAAAAGATCTTCACCCTTTGGGGAACCCCTCAGGTAGATATGTTCGCAACGAGTATCAACAAGAAATGCGAACGATACTGCTCAAGGGAATTTCCCCCAAGGGGAGCTCTAGGAGATGCATTTGTGGTGGACTGGGAGTTTCCACTTCTGTACGTGTTTCCTCCAGTCCCCGTCATTCCTCACGTAATAAGGAGTCTCAGTAGATTCCGGAAACCCATGATTCTAATTGCCCCGGATTGGGCCAGAAGAACGTGGTACCCGGATCTTTTTGAAATGTCCATCTGTCCTCCGATTCGTCTTCCACAAAGAGAGGATCTTCTCTCACAAGAGGAAGGTCAGGTTCTCCATCCGGATATCAGGACTCTCAACCTTCACGCTTGGTTTCTAAAAGGTTGAGATACAAAGATTGGGAACTCCCGGATGATGTAATGGAGGTGTTGCTTTCGGCCAGAAGGCCAGCAACTAAATCTTTATACCGCTGCCGTTGGAACAAATTCTGCAGCTGGTGTAGAGATAAGGATAGTGACCCTTTTTCATGTAGTACACCAATGGTGTTATCTTTCCTGCTATATTTGGAAAATTAAGGACTTAAAGTTGGCACAATAAAGGGTTACCTTGCCGCGGTATCAATCTTTAAACGCACGGCTGAAGAACCCTCATATTTCAAGTTGTCTCTAGTCATTCCGTTTCTGAAAGGGTTGACTAATGTCTTTCCCCCAACTCCTTTTCAGGTTCCCCTGTGGGATTTAAATGTAGTGTTAACATTTCTAATGTGCACTCCATTTGAACCTCTTAACTCCTGTCCATTAAGGTTTCTCACTCTAAAAACAGTCTTCCTAGTGGTTTTAATTTCTGCTAGAAGAGTGAGCGAACTACAAGCTTTATCTTGCAAACCTCCACATACCATCTTTCACAAAGATAAAGTAGTTCTTCAAGTGAAGCCAAATTTCCTTCCAAAGGTTGTCTCAGAATTTCATATCACACAAAACATAACCTTGCCTTCATTTTACCCTCCTCCTCACCCAGGGAAAGATGAAGAGAGATTGCAAAGGCTGGATCCAAGGCGTGCCTTGAGTTTTTACATTAACAGACTTGCAAGGATTAGGCAAGCAGATAAGTTGTTTGTGGGGTATGAAAGACATAAAATAGGTTTACCTATCACGAAACAGACCATCTCAAGATGGATAATACTAACTATAAATTGGCAGGAAAATATCCTCCTTTACACCTCAGGGCTCATTCAACCAGGGGTATCGCAGCCTTGTCAGCTCTCCAAAGAGGAGTTCCAATTAAAGACATCTGTGCGGCTGCGACATGGTCGTCCGCAGATACTTTAACCAAATTCTACAGTCTAGATTCCTCCACTAGCCAGGAGACTAAATTTGGAAAAGCTGTGTTGCACTATGTGCATTCTTAAAAAGTCACTAAATTTTACTGCCGCCTCCTGTACACATTACTGCTTTGGGAGTCTATCGAAGATAAGGAATATGTGGGAGGACACAATCAATTCGAAGAACAAGTTACTTACCAACTGTAACGTTCTTTCGACTGGATGTTCCTCCCACGTATTCCTTATCGCCCCTCCCATCCTACCCCGCAGTAAAACTACCCTTGTAGTTGCAGCCTACGCTCCTTCAAGGGTACTAACTATCTCATACTGGACAAACACAGAACCTCAAAACGGAACTGAGCAACGGACGCTGTGCAAGAGTATATATACCTATGATGACGTCAGTGCCGATATGGAGGCCTTCAAGGGACACCGACTCGAGGGATGTCGACGCGCAGCGCGGACTACTGGGAAAAAGAATTCTTAGTCCAGCAAACTGGAAGTGGATTTATCAAAGATAAGGAATACGTGGGAGGAACATCCAGTCGAAAGAACGTTACAGTTGGTAAGTAACTTGGTCATCTTTATGAAAGACAGTCTGAGGAGGCAGGATAAGGCCTGTAGCTCACTCACCCTTCTTGCCACCAAAAAGACAGTTTTGAAGGTAAGAATTCTCAACGGGCATGAATGCAGGGGTTCAAAAGGAGTACCCATTAGAAATGTAAAGACTAAATTTAGGTCCCACAGAGGAATTTGAAAAGGAGTTGGGGGGTAAACATTGGTCAGCCCCTTCAAGAATTGCATTACCAAGGGCATTTTAAAGTATGAGGGTTCTTCAGCTGTGCGCTTGAAGATAGGCAGCGCTGCTAGGTAACCCTTAATTGTGCCGACCTGGTGCCCTAGATTTGCTTTGTGCAAAAGGAAAAACACCATATGTGTATTACATGAGGGGGCGTGGCTAGAGAGCCATGGGATAGAACGTGTTTCCTCAGGGCTCCTGCTGATCCTGCCAGATCCTGCTGTGCACATATGCTGAGAACCATGCACTTCGAAAACTATTGAAGATACTGCGGTGTGAATATATGGAGAACGCTATGCTCGCATGTTTACAGTGAACCGAAGCGCCTAACTGGAGTTACGAGCAAAAGAAAGTCAGGAGGATCCCGGGGAGGAAGAAACAAAATGGCGATTGGACCCAAACAAAGTACAGTGCCCACGAGTCATGGAAAAGATTAGAAGTGACTGCAACGTTAATGGGAAGGAGTGCGACTACAGCTGGCAAGGGACGCTGCAGCGGCGTGGAAGGTAGCAGTCAAGCTGATCCTCACCGATTTGGTAATCATGCAAACCGCCAGGACAGAATGAGCAGAGCGACAGACTGTGCCCCAGGAGAGAGCCGAGCATGAGAAGCGAAAATCACACACCCCTTCATTGTTGACGGAGACTACTGGGAGACCGCAATAATACTATATGTGAACATCAGTGAGAAGCCCACTCTCACTGCAGATCAAACAGAAAGTAGCCCATCCTATTATATTATTACAGTGGATAAAGGAGTAAACAGAAGAGAATGGAATGGACAGAGGTCACGCACAACAGTTGTGAGCTGAACTGGGAACAGTTCAAAGCAGTGAGACGGCTGGGAAGAACAATGGTGAGCTATACGTAGCTTGTGGAATGAAGGACAAGGCTGAGAGGCACATGTACGACGTAGCAGGTCCACAACACAAAGGACTCGTAGAGACACGGCTGACTGCTGTGTCCGGAGCAAGAGCATAAGCAACGGTGGGCGTGTGTTTTTATGGACCAAATGCCTATGTGTGCCAGTGATACGAGAAGTAAAGCGTAGTCTTGAATCCCATCAAAGCAGCACCCATGGAATGAGAGCGGACGGTGCCCCTGGGGTGTAGCGGAGAGGAACGAAAAACCATAATAATCTGAAATAGGCACCCTTACACGAGCCTGTGGCTCAGCGTGTAATGGTAGAAACGGACGGACGCACTTCATCGCACAGTGCACACCAAGGAGATGGTATATACAAGAGGGCACTAGCAAACAATGCGGTACAAACTATTGTGCTGTGCCGTCTATGATAGTAATTATCCACGGAGATGAGAGAGGGGCTGTGGGTGCTAGGAGGTTCTCAGGAAGACTGCACCTGGATGAGGAGCCGGCGGAGTTAAGGGGCCATTAAGCATTCTTTAAGACACTACGAAGATTGGAGCAAAACTGCGTGGCTCCAGGCCCGAACAAAAAGATACTACAAGACAGTGAAGATTCTACATGGTTCGGGCTGCATGTGGTGCTGGCAGCCCAGACGCGGCAACGAGTACATCCGAACGAATCAGCCCGGGGTGCGGGGAGAAGGAGCGATTCCGTGAAATGAAGCGCAAACTTGCCCAAGTGTTGCTTTAAAACGCTTGCCTGAAGGACATGCAGACTAAGCAGGTGCTGCGGCAGGAAAATCAACAGCAAGGTTCTACGCCGTGTGTGTTTTATTAGGCCTAGAAAGAAGCCTACCCTAAATGGCCACCCCAAAACCAAGAGCCTAGCTGGAGCTCGGTCAGGAGAAACAAGGCGAGGTGCAATCACCACGCAGCACGTAGGCTGACCAAGATAAGTAACGGAAAAGAGAGCACACCAGCAGACCTGTTACTCGACGGGAGGCTGGGGGACAGAGGCAGGCACCGAAGGGGGAGCCCCATTTTTCATAAATCAAGAGTAAGCAGTATAGACTAAGGAGCTAACACAAAGGCTCCCCTAAGCAGGTGTCACTGCGCTAAGGTGACAAGCGCTGCTGAAGAAGCTACAGACCCTTGGAGGGCGGGTCAACACAAATGCCAACCCTGGGCTTATATACAACAAATAGCAACAAGCACAATCACCAGTAGGCAACAAGGAAGAGCCCAAATTCCACTGAGGAGCAGAGGACTGCTTCACCACAACAAATCTGGAACACCTGGGCAGACACTCTGTCCGTCACTAGCTCAACTACTGGCACCTCGGTACAAAAGTCAAGAGGCACTGAGCCAGCGCAGCTCGTATAACACACACCCAGACTCTAGAGAATAGAGGAGACCATTCCAGCAGCCGCTGAGATGGCATCCAAACAACCCAAATCGAAAGGGAAGCAGCCCACCATGGACGAATACGCCGGGACATCCCAACCAACGGATGGCACCAGCAACAAGGAGAGGAGCCCACAGGCAGATACAGGACCGACGAGAAGTGAAAGACAAATCCTAGAGGCAATAGCAGACTTAAAGGTCATGTGGGAAACTAAACTGGAAGCAGCCAAGGCAAATCTCAAGACGTCTCTTGAATTCAAGATCGATGCAGTACAAGTGGACGCCAACCTACTGCAACAAGACGTCACAGTGATAGCTGAACGCACAAGCGAGCTGGAAAAAGAAGTTCAGTCAAACACTACCACATGCAAGGCGAACGCCTCTGAGATTCACACACTGCGCCAACAAGTGAGTAACTTGGAAAGCAGGGCTGAGGACGCTGAAGGCCGGGCCCGGAGGAACAATGTACATATAATAGGGCTCCCGTAAGGCGAGGAAGGCTCAAACCCCACAGACTATACAGAAACCATGTTGCTGCAAGAGATCGGAGGAGGGGCACTCTCCCAAGGATTCGCGGTAGAGAGTGCCCACCGCGCACTGACACAGAGACCTTCCCCGGGAGCACTGCCGAGGCCGATCATCACCAAAATACTAAATTACTGGGATAGGGAAAGAATCCTGGAGTACTTTCGCAAAGGGGGCACTATAAGGAGAGAATCTGCGGCAACAACAGCCTACCCGGACTACACACTCCAGGTGCAAAGACGCTGACTAAACTTTGGAGCAGTAAAGAGGAGATTGCTGGAGGGCGGGCTTCAAATACATGCTGATGTATCGTGCGAAACCTAAAGTCTTTCATAAAAACAAGGTATTGTTCTTCGAGACCCCTGAAGAAGCTATGGACTGGCTGGATGGACAGAATGGCCCGCAGGAGGCGAAGGAGCAACGCGAGAGCAGAGACGAGAAGTGAAGCATCGGCCCGGAACACTGAGGTGCTGTATATATAATGACAATGGGACTTGAATATAGCTCTGCACAATCTTGGGAGAATTTAGGATGTACAGGCGGTGGGCAGAAAACATAGAAGCTAAATGCAGGAGGCACAGAGGACCCGTCTCATACCCCACCAGATAGACTAGTTAGGCTGCTAGTAGTGCAGCAACCTCCTGCTGGGTTCCTAGCACCGATATACAGGGTAGGACTAGATGCTGGAAGGCCTGAGATCCAGGGATGGAGCTGGGCTACAGTTGGGGACCGGGAGGGAGGCAGGAGGGCGGGTTTTGGGGGGGGTTTGTAGTGTGTATGGTTAGGGTTGTAGGGGTAGTTGTTAGGGAACGAGCTTGCACCCATATGCCTCTGCACATGATTCACGCCAAGTACACCTGGAGTGAAGGACAAGGAGGGAGAGAGGAGGGACGGGATACGGATGATAATGGGAGACCTTGGAATAGTAACCTGGAACGTCAGAGGACTCAACAGCTACCTGAAGAGAAACAAGGTAATGATGTACCTGAGAAGGCAAAAAGTGGACATAGCCCTATTGCAAGAAACCCACCTCACCAAAGAGAAACAAGAGCTGGTAAAGAAAAAGTGGAGAGGGACCACCATAGGAGCAACGTATTCAGCATACGCCAGGGGAGTAATCATTTGGGTGGCGCCACATGTGCCCTTCCAGATGCTACAGGCCATGGTGGAGCCGTATGGGAGGATGGTAGCGATTCGGGGGCTTCTAGAGAATAGAGAATTGTGCATCATAAACACATATGCCCCAAACCAAGATACAGTGGCCTATTTTAAGACATTATATAGTAAGATCAGTCCCCACATAGGAGGAGCGGTTATATGAGCAGGGGACTTCAATTGCACGCTGAACCCCAAAATGGACAGATCAGACACAAAACTAGATAAGCCCACCCCTGCAGCGAAAATGCTACAAGCCCTGCTGAGAGACTTTGGGCTGGAAGACATATGGAAGCAGCAACAACCGCATGATAGGCACTACTCACACTATGCCGCCCCACACAGCCTGTACACAAGACTAGATTACATGTTCGCCACTCTGGAACTTGTGGGGGAAATGACGGGTTTAGAATATAAGGCGAGAATATTATCGGACCACTCCCCTCTGGTTCTGACGTGGCGACATCAGCCCCCCAGAGCCAGGATCCCAACATGGAAACTTAGAGCCGAGGCATTGAAGGACATCGCATTTCGAGAGGACCTAAGGGAGGAGATAATTGGGTATTTCGAAAATAATACAGGAAGCGTGGAGTCAGAGGGTACCCTATGGGAGGCCTTTAAGGTGGTAGTGAGGGGGGCGGCCATATCCAAATCTAGAGGGCTCCAAGGGGGCATAGTGCGAGAGCTACAGGAGACAGAAAAGACACTAGAAGCATTTATGAAAAGAGGGGGCACCTCACAGGAGGACGCCGAACGTGTGAGCCAATTACAACAGGCATGTGCTAGGCTCTGGGAGAGGTTATGCAACCTGAACTATAAAAAATACATTGAAAGACAACACGCAGAGGGAGACAAACCAGGGAGGCTGCTTGCATGGCTATACAAAAACGAGACACCAAGAACAGCAATTAGAGAGATAACGGGAGAAGAGGGCCAAGTCTGGAACAACCAGGAGAGTGTGAACGAGAGATTCCTTAGATTTTACAAACACCTCTATGAAGATACAGGTGAGATGGCAGAGCAGGAGACTCATGAGACTTTAGAAGACATTGGACTACCTAATCTGAGTGGGGAAGATAGGCAGAGCCTAGATACCCCAATCACAATAGAGGATTTAGAGACAGTGGTAATACATTTGCCCACGAGCAAAGCCCCTGGGACAGACGGGCTCCCCAGTGAATTCTATAAAATGTATAGACAAGAAGTGCTCCCTTCGCTAATGGCAATGGCAAACGAAGCCTTTGAGAAAGGGAAACTGCCGGAATCTCTGAGGGAAGCAATAATTATTCCACTCCTTAAACCTGACAAGCCAACCACAGACTGTGGGTCGTACAGACCACTATCCATGCTAAACCAGGACAGTAAAATTCTCACGTCTGTGCTAGCGTATAGACTTAAGCGGGTAATAAATAAACTCATACACTCCGATCAAACCGGATATGTCCCAGGTAGAAGCATAACTGATAACCACAGGAGGCTCCACCATATTATAGAACAGGCAGAGGGCGACCCAAGTGAAATAGCAGTAGTCTTGCTAGATGCAGTGAAAGCCTTTAACTCACTAAGAATGGCCTCGAATGATGGCGGCCTTGAAAGAATACGGGATGGGACCAGCGTACCTGCAGTGGGTGAAAATGGTGTATAGCTCCCCAACAGCCAGGGTCAAAATCGGAGCGATAATCTCAGATAAATGGCAACTCAGCAGAGGCACGAGACAGGGCTGACCATGGTCTCCGATGCTGTACATCCTTGCACTAGAACCACTAGCGATATGCCTGAGACAGCAGTACGAAGAAATAGGGGTTCACACTAGGGCAGGACCGCACTTGATATCATTGTATGCGGATGATATGCTATTATACTTGCGGTTCCCAGAGGAAAAACTTGCAATACATCATGGAGGTGATGGAGCACTACGCGACTCTTTCGGGCATAGCGGTGAACCCCAAAAAATCATGCATGTTCCCCCTGGGGAGGTATAGAGGAGTCCCGCAGGAGAACTTACCCATCTTGCAGATAGCCTGGCAGACCAGGACATTCAAATACCTGGGGATTAACATATATCATACGATTGCAGATGAGCACAAATATAACACGGAAAGGGCAGTAGAGGGTATCAAGAACAGCATGGGGTTCTGGGCAAAGCTCCCTCTAGCCATGGTGGGAAGGGCGGCATTGTTTAAGATGGTGGTCCTGCCTAGGCTACTACATTTTTTTTGCAAACATCCCAACATGTTGCCCAAACGCTTTTTTATTAAACTCCAGAGTTTATGCAGAGGCTTCCTATGGCACAACTCCAAAAACGGAGTGGCCCTTCGGAAATTACCGAATACGTACGACAGAGGGGGTATAAACCTGCCGAACTTCGAGATATACCACCTGGCGGCGCAGTTACAATATGTCGCTAGGTGGCTGTCGGAAGACGAGACAGCAGAATCTAGATTGTTAAGGGGCGAATGCGACCCTCACTTCCTAAAAGAACTGATATGGCTACCCAAACCAGAGATGCATGGGCGATCGAGATTGCTGGAACTAGGCTGGAAGACGTGTCACAAAGCGTGTCGAGCTATGGGAAACCCAACCCCATGCTCCCCGCAGGCGCCACTTGTCGCGCTATGCGGGGTGGATGAGCAACTGAGGAAGGGATCTGCAAATACTGGGAGTCGGTAGCCCTAGCAACCTTGGGAGATATATGGCAAGAGGGAAAGGCACTGGAATTCCAAACGATAGTGGATGAAACTGGGATACATACAGGGCAATATATTACATAAACCAGAATAGTTAAACGGGTGAAGGAAAAGTGGTCCGAAATAGCACTAGCAGAACAACCTGATACTGCCATAGAACCGATGTATGATATCTCTGAGGGAGGGCTTGAAATATCCCGGATTTACGAACTGGTGATGTCCAGAGTGGGTAAGGAGCTGCTCCAATTGAGATGGGACTGGGAGGAGGAAGCGGGAGAACCTATGCAAGATGGGACCTCTGATACCATGGAGACAAATGGTAGCCACATTGTCGGGATCCTCCCATGCCAATTCCAGCGAATGCGACACGCCCGAGAACGGCGAAGGGGATTAACTCCAAGAGAAGGGAAGCCCGAGGAACTGAGGTGGAAGCTCTAGTTAAAGGGGGGGTAGAGGTGAATTCAAGAACTCCAGAAGGCCGTGTTTAAATTTATCTGGGGAAATAAGAAGCCGAGGATCCAAAAAACGATCCTGATGCGGCCCACGCTTCTTGGGGGGCTGGGAGTCCCATATATGGGGAGATATGTCTTAGCAGCTCAATTGACACCAGCACTGAAATGGGCGGGTAAAGACCCTCTGCCGGGTTGGGGGAAAATAGAACAGACTGCGACAGATATCCCATTGGGTATGCTACCATTCCTAAAGCCAAAAGCCAGAGATAAGAGAGGTATCCTATTAGAGGCCACTAAGACGACTCTACACAGCTGGGACAAGGTATTCGTAGCAGGGGGGTCAAACAAGGTGTGGGCCCACTATCCCCTATCATGCATAATCCAGACTTCTCGCCTGGACTTCGCAAAATGTTCTGGGAAGGTTGGAGCGAAGCAGACACACTGTCCCTACAAGATATGTATCAGGATGAAGCCCCACTTACCTTCGAAGCATGCAAACAAAGATCTGGCATCGCCGAAAACCACTTATTTAAATATATAAAATTGCGACACTGGATCTCACACCCAGAGGTAAAAAAGGGCAGGGTTACGACCCCCTGTAGGGTTAGAACTAACAATACAGGAGGGGACACATGAAAGAGGGATTACTAGACTATACAAGCTACTAGACAAGGCGCAAACAGACGACACCCTCCAGTATATGAAGGACTGGGAGCGGGATATAGGAGATGAGATTACACAGGAAGAATGGAGCCAAATCTGGAGGAGGGCTCATAAACTTTCCAAATCCACGGCAATTAAAGAATCAGCATACAAACTATGTTATCGCTGGTATTAGCCACCAAGCAGAATACACAGAATGATCCTCACGTATCCCCCTGAATGTTGGCGTCAGTGCGGAGAAAGAGGAGACATGTTCCACATGTGGTGGTCGTGCCCAAGGATAAAAGTTTACTGGAAAGAAATACTGGGCCTGATCAGAGACATAACGGGCGCAGACCTACCATGCTCCCCGAAAGTCATTCTGCTGGGGGCAGCTGCAGAAGGGATGTATGCGGCCTCAGGGAACAGAGCGGCTCTCATAACCCACCTACTGGCTGCAACAAGGATGACAGTGGCCCAACGATGGAAGACAGTGGAGGGCCCTACAGCTCCATGGTGGTGGGTGAAAGTGTGGGGAGTTATGGCAATGGAGAACATCTGCGCCACAAAATCAGGGACATATCTGAAATTCTTGGCAATATGGGACCCACTTCAGGACTATGTGGGGGAGCGGGAGAATCAATACTTTAAACCCTGGATTCTTAGAAACATCCATATCAGACAAAGACAGTAGAAGATATGGCGGAGGGGTTGCCTCATGGAACTGTTCTGGTTACAACCATGGTTTTGATTGGTTCAAGCAATAAAAGGAAGAGGGCGGGTAGGATGGGAGAGGGTGTGAGGGGTTTGGGAAAAGTATGAAGACAATACTAGACTCAACGAGAAAGTTCAAGGATGTTGAATAAGGGGTTCGTGTTGGTGACAATGTTCTTAACACATGTTGTAATGAAAGCTCATCTATTGTCTTAAGCAAAAATGAAAATAAAGTTGGTTAAAAAAAAAGGGGTGGTAGAGGTGAAGACAGTAATAAATAACACGCAAATGTATGCTAAAAAGCTTGTAACTGAAAATGTCGGTGTGATGGTTATGTTTTGTTTGTTGTAAAAAACAATAAAAGGTGTAAAAAAATATATAAATATATGTGTACTACATGGAAAAGAGTCAACATTCTTGTCCCTACATCCGCTGCAGAACTTGTTCCAACGGCAGCGGCATTTGGTCGCTTGTCTTCTGGCCGAAAGCAACATCTCTGTTACGTCGTCCAGGAGGTCCCAATCTTTGTACCTCTACCTTTCAGAAACCATGCGTGAAGGCTGAGAGTCCTGATATCCGGATGGAGAACCTGACCTCCCTCTCACAAGAGTAGATCCTCTCTTTGTGCAAGACGAATCAGAGGACAGGTTGACATGTCTAGAAGGTCCGGGTACCACATTCTCCTGGCCCAATCCGGAGCAATTAGGATCATGGTTTTCCTGAACCACCTTATTACGTGAGGAATGACGGGGACTGGAGGAAACGCGTAGAGAAGTGGAAATTCCCAGTCCACCACGAATGCGTCTCCTAGAGCTCCTCTCGGGGGAAATTCCCTGGAGCAGTACAGTTCGCACTTCCTGTTGGAATTGGTCGGAAACAGATCCACTTGAGGGGTTCCCCAAAGGGTGAAGATCTCTTGAAGGACTTCCTGAGGTAGTTCCCACTCGTGGGAGACTGCACTCTGCCTGCTCACAGCATCCGCCGTCGTGTTCTTTTCTCCGGCTAGATGATTTGCCGACAGACAGAGTCCTTCCTGTATTTCCCAGAGCTGCATTGCCTCTCTGCAAAGTGGTAGTGACCCTACATCTCCTCTCTTGTTGAGGTAGTACATGGCCACTGTGTTGTCCGTCATTATCAGGACATTCTTTCCCTGTACAGATGGCAGGAAGGCCTTCAGCGCTAGTCTGATTGCCCTCAGCTCTAAAAGGTTGATATGTAGTTTGGACTCCGATGGAGACCAATGACTGCTGATGGTCAAATCGTTTGTATGAGCTCCCCACTCCATAAGTGAGGCATACGTCACTACTGTTACCTCTGGCCATGGTTGCCAAAAAGGTTCTCCTTTCAAGATGTTTTCCCGACAGGGCCACCACTGAAGGTCCAGTGAGACTCTGTTTGGGATTTGTAGGAGATCCGACATCCTTCCCGAGAACTGTGACCACTGGGTCCTGAGAGCGCATTGGAGAGATCTCATTCTCCGGTGAGCCTCTGGCACCAGAAAAATGTAGGATGCCATGAGGCCGAGCAACCTCAGAAAATCAAAGACTGGGAGATGCTGGGCATTCTGGAATTTCATCACCATCTGAAGAATGTTTTGAGCCCTCTCCTCTGCTGGCGAGGCTTTTCCCAGGGATGTGTCTAGGACTGCTCCGATAAACTGGAGTCTTTGTGATGGTATCATTTGGGACTTCTTGAAGTTGAGGGAGAAGCCCAGCCTGTGGAGGGAGTGGCAAACATAGTTTAGATGATCCAGAGCTTGTTCCTGGGAACCCGCCTTGATCAACCAGTCGTCCAGGTAGGGGTAGACGTGAATCCCCACCTCTCCTGAGACTCGCTGCCACAACCGCCATTAGCTTGGTGAAAACCCTTAGGCGGAGATTAACCCAAATGGCAGAACCCGAAACTGATAGTGAGAGTTGCCAATATCGAACCTCAGGTACTTTCTGTTTCTGTGCTTGAGATGTATTGGCACATGAAAGTAAGCATCCTGAAGGTCCAGAGATACCAATCAATCCTGAAGTTGGAGGGACTGAAGGATTTGAGAAAGTGTCACCATCTTGAACTTGTCTTTCCTGAGGAATTTGTTCAATTCTCGCAAGTCCAAGATGGGTCTCATTCCTCCGTCCTTTGTTCGGAATTAGAAAATATGGGCTGTACCAACCCTTGTTCCTCTCCACTGCAGGTACCGGTTCTATAGCACCTTTCTCTAGCAGGTCCAGAATCTCCTGCATAAGGAGCGGGTCTGGAAACATCAAAGAGTCGTTCCCCGGTGGATGACTCTGAGGCGTGCGTAGGAAAGGCAAGCAGTAGCCCTGGGCAACTGTTTCCAATGCCCAAGCATTTGAAGTAATAGCCTGCCATTCTGTCAGATGTTGAGTTAACCTGCCTCCTGCTGATGTTTTGTGAGTAAGACCTCAGAGAGGTTTTGGAGTGGCTGACGCAGATGCTGAGGGTAAAGCAGCACCTGCTGTTGCAATCTTAGTACCTTTACTCCATCCACCACGGGAGAAACGTCTCTGGCCTCTTTGAGCTGGCTGTCCTATGCCTTTTCCGAATGTGGATTAATAGCGAAAGGACCTACTACTCCAGGGCGCACCTGTGGGGCGGTTCGGAGTTTGTCTTATCGAAGCTCCAAGGGATTTGGCCGCCGCCTTGGAAGTTTGCAACTTCTCCAAACTGTCATCAGCTTTCTTGCCAAATAGTTGAGTGCCGTCAACGGGCATTTTCAGAAGTTTGGACTGTACGTCAGGAGCAAATCCAGACTTCTGCAACCACGCAAATCTGCAGATTGTCGTACTTGCTGCCATGGCTCTGCTGATGCTGTCAACAGAGTCGAGACCGGTCTGGAGGGACTCACACATAGCGTCCTTTCCATCCTTGATAAAGTTCAAGAAACCGTATCTCTCCTCCCCTTTAGGGAGACAGTCAACTGCCATTGAAGCACACTCCCAAAGGGTGTGGCAAAATCTTGCCAGCGTGCATGTGGCATTAGCAGACTTGAGGGGCATGCTACATGCCAAGAAAACTTTCTTGGCCATGGCATCAGACTTTTTATCATCATGATCCTGCGGGATTGTAGGGTATGCAGTCTGTTTACCTGACGAAGTTGCAGCTTGAACAACTAAGCTTTCTGGGGTCGGGTGCTTTGACAAGTATAGGGGATCTGCAGCTGATGCCCTATATTTTGCTGTCAGTCTTTTGCTGGGATCACCTCTGGCATTTCCCAGTTTGTAGACACCTTCTTTTGTAAGGCCTTGTGAAAGGGGACAATAGGATCTTCTTGTGGTCCTTTATCAAGTATGTTGGTGAGTTCATCTTGTTTGTGTACAAGTGTGGGCCTAGACCACCCCATATATTCCACCACCCTATTCATAAGTGACCTGTAATTACTGTCTACATGATCCCCTGGTTCAGGCTTATTGAAATCAATCTCTGGGGAGGTATCAATCCCACTTGCTTCCTGTAAGGACTCTTGCAGGTCTTTCAATCTGGCCTCTTCTGAGACCAAGGTATGGAAGGCCTCACACACTCCAGACCAAAGGGTCTTTCTGCATCAGAATCCTCTCCTTCCTCGTAAATTGAGGATAAGGTTTTAAAATAATTTGAGCAGGACTGAGGAATGTAGCTCCTTTCTAATGAAGAATGGGCAATAGCAGTCAATACAGGTGGAAAATACTAGTAATCATAGACGTAGATGTCATTGGCCTCAATGGATTCGTGACTGGCTTTGAGGTTGTCGATACAATCAACTTTCACATCGACGTTTTCGATGAAGTTGTCGAGGGTATTGAACCGACTTGCGTCGAGGGGGTCGATGTTCTAGATGTTGATCACCTCTCCTTCGACGGAGTCACAGAGGGCGTTGATGACGCAGTCTTCGACTTCGACATGTGAGTCGATGGTTACGATGTCTTGTACGTCACAGAGGCTTTATCTCGACGCAAGGGTTTGGCGGAGGTGGAAGACTCACGGCTCTTATGTTTACCAGGTTTATCTCCTGGGGTATCGCCTCTAGGTGTCTCTGAAGGGGGCAGGGCAGCGTTCTCAAACACAACATTTTCTTACGGAAATCCTCCCACTGAGCCGGGAGCTGTGCTTAGTGGGGCATGTAACTCTCTCCAGTGAACTGGAGGATGAGGTAAAAGGCGATCTATGACACCTTTTTTTACTGTGCCTCAAAGCGGATGAATGGTGCGATCCACTCCCAGATCGTGAACTGGAGTGCTTTTTACGTCGAGGAGACGATGATCTCGATTCGTCTGAGATACGTTTAGTAGGGGTAATGGATTTTTGGGTCTTACCACTCTCCAACTTACCTCTGCGCTCTCTTAAGGCTTTCGCCGTCATCGACAAACACTCTTCACATTCTGAACATGGATGCTCTGCCCCAAGGCACCACAAACAGACCCTGTGTGGGTCTGTCAAGGACATCTTTGCCACACAATATCAGCATTTTTAAAAGCCAGATCGGGGCATAGATGGAGCCGATGAAGAGGCCATCTCGATCGAAGGATTGAAGGATTTTAAATGAAAAAACTCAAAGTTCTTCGATTTCTTCACAGAACCGAGCGTTACGTTCCCGAAGCTCATGAAGCGCGTAAAATGGAACTGAACAACAGACGCTGCGTGCGACTACTTATACCTGTGATTACATCGTCAGCGAGACGGAGGGCTCCGAGGGACATCGACTCGACAGACGTCGACGCGCAGCACCCTCTACTGGTAAAAATTCTTTCAGAAGCAGCAAGCTGGATATGGGAATATCAAAGATAAGGAATACGTGGGATTACACAATCCATTCGAAATATCATTCAGCAGTTATTACAACCAAAATGCATGTTCCATATGGGTAGTCAAATAAAGCACCCCAAATCTGTAAATGTGTTTAAGCTATGCACACTTACTATGTATAGTTAGCCAAACCAACCAGTCTTACTTTGTAACATTGTCCAAACCTGTTCCCCACCAACTGGGTATGAATTCACAATTTCCCATACTAGAACCCAATTTCATGAATCTCAAGTCAATGAAATGTACAACAGGATACCTATGTTTTCCCCATTAAATGTTCCCCTTTCTGCTCCTTTATCCTGCATAAAATAATCCACCAGGGCCTTTCATTCCATAGAGCACACTTTCAGATCACATTCTGGAATTGAAGAATTTGAATCAGTTTCTGGGTCCTAGAGGGGTTTACTCACTTAAATGTGTGACTCGAAGATTTTCTATGTCAATTAGGACATGTTTATTTGTCCTCAGCATTTGTGGTTAAGATATTTGCTGTTAGGTCGCAGCTCTGAATCCTGCAGGAGCAGATGATGAATCCATCAGACCCCTTAGTCCGGTCCTTCTAACAATCTTTAAATCATAATTGCTGAAATGACCAGCCCGGGGGGAAAGGGGAAGTGGATAAAATGAAAGAGAACAGGTCCCTGCTGCTTGTCATCTGACTGCTGAACCTCAAGCCTTATGGAGACCTGCAAATGAACACATCTTGGTTACATTACTTCTCTAAATCCGTCCCATTAAAATGCTCTGTACCGCCTTCCCTTATATACCTATTATTCCCTTTGCCAAAGCTTGGAGGTACCTTTTATACTGTGTTGAATCTTGTCTCAAATGTGTTTTCTCTAGCACACTGTTTCAGTTAATTATTTTGTTGTCCTTTCTGACAATCCTGATGTTGCAGATATGCAATGTCTTTACCTCTCACCTATTAAGATTTCCTTTAAATTCTCCTCAGGCACAGCAGATAATCCAAAACCAATTTATGCAATTGTCTCTGTGCTGTATGTACTCTTAACAGTTTTACAGTATAATTAATTCCTAGGTTGAGCGACTGATGTCCTCGGCGGAGAATGCTACTTAGACAGTTTAAAAAAGTATAATTTACATAAACTGGACCGAAGATTGCCTCAGTGCTGGTTGCTGCCTTGGCAGTTTTCAAACCATTTATATTTATGACGGCTGAGCGACTAGTTACTTACTTTGCTGCGTTCTTCTCATGAGCCGCTCCTACCCTCCCGTCGCAATGCACAACTTGGATTGCCTCCTCCACGACTCTGTGCCCGCGCGCTTTGCAGGGAATTCAATTTTGCCTCCTCTGTCCTTCACACGGCTTCTACGAGGAGACACTCTGTCAGCCCACAGCTGATCTACGTGAACCACAGTTTTCCAACACGAACACTATGTAACCTTGGTCTTCAGTTACGCTCATGTGATGCGTGCCATTCAAGGTCCCTTACTCTAATTCAGTTGTAACGGACTCTTGAGGCCATGCTGCATTATCTTTCAACTATATGAACGTTAAAGTCCCTGGAGGATGGCTCAGCTGCAACGTGCTCACCTTGGAAACAAGACAACATGAAGCAACACAGGTTCGGTCCCCGGGTCCGTGCATAGAAACCTCTGGGTATTAAGCGCGTTATAAATACACAACTAAGACATATTCCGGTAACAGTGCCTCAGTGCCCGTGGGCTGTGTGAGCGCTTTAAAAATGCTAAATAAATACATTTTAAAAGTCATTTTCGATCTGCGCACATTCTGCTAAAGTTGCACTTTACCAGACGGTCTTGCAAACCTTCTTCCATATACTTTTAAGGTTCATTAAAAACTGTATACATCTAAGCATTTTGTTCACATGCATGGCTTTCATAGAATGTTAGTTCTCAACTTTGTTTTGGCACTTATTTGAGTTCAGCTACTGCTTGGCTGATTACTGGTGAACTCACTCCAAACTTCAGCTTTCGTTGAATATCTTCTTTTTGGTGTTTTACTCAATTACATTTTGGAGCTATGGATCCTGTAACCTTCCTTGAGCTTGTCAGGAGTGAAAGGCAGTTTAGAATCTTCTCAAGGATTCCAAACTACCTCACAATCACCACTGCACCAATCACTGCTGCAGTACTGTTAAGGAAAATGAAGGTATTTTAGTCCCTAGATAATTTAACTAGGCAGAAGACTTAGGAACTAGCGCGAATACACCTCCTCCTGACCCTGAAATTGCTTCTAGCATGGATACCTAATGGGAACCTGACATGTTTATTTGTCCTCAGCATTTGTGGAGTTAAGATATTCGCTCAGATTGTACACATTCTAATGTCAATGTGCCCGAAACATTGCCCCAGGTAGGTGTACCCTATGCAGTTTTTCTCCTTCTAGTCTAGGACCCTCCCCCACCTCAAATTGGATTGGTTCTAGACACAAAGTAAGACGATTACTTTTACCTGGAAGTGATATGGAGTGGATGATGCTAAACTCTCTTGCTTGAATGCAAAATGTGGTCTTCAAAAATCTATTTGAAAGAAGTGGCCAGAAATTCTTCATTGATTTTGATGCACAATGACCCTTTGCAGGGATGCTCACTTTGGTAAATCGTTGTTGCAGGTAGCTATCTCTTATTTATTGTTAATTGGTCATAATATATGATTGTCAAAGTATATTCTGACTTTTCTGTGGTTTTCAATATCTTGTTAGGTGTTGAATATCCTGCTGTGGTTGAATACGCCCCTTTCCAAAAAATTTCAAAAAAGTTAAAGAAAAAAGATGCGAAGGCTGGAAGCATTGAAGAGGGTAAACACTTTTTGTTTCAATTCAAACAATCCTAATAATGTGCAAATATTCAAATTTACATAACTGTGTGTTTAAATGCTACATGCCATTATGTGATCTCATTTAATCCACTGTCAATTACACCTTTTGAAATTTCAGCTAACCTGCCCAAGGGTTTACAGCAGAAAGAAAATGTATCTATTTTTTCTTTTCATATAACCCTGGAGGTTAAGCATGTTATGTAATTCCCCCCCATAACCCTTCTTCATACAATCGGTTCTTCTTGAAATGCTCATTGTAAAAGGAGGGATTTGAGCTTTCTATGCTTCAGATGTTTTAGAAAACATTAGCAACTTTTCCAAATGTTTGTTAGCTTTCGAGAAAGTTCTGTTGTATCTAGCAAGTCTGTACACTTCTTTATTCAGTAAGTTCTTCCTTTACCCCTTCAAATCCATCTTCTATCTCAAAGGTTACATTTTGTTTACACTTCTGAAGGTTTAACTGTTTCATTAAATGAGTTTTATACTATTGTTTCCCCTATAAACATGAAGCCTAATTAGGATGTGTTATAATACTTAATAGGATTGATTTTGATTTTAGTAAAGACAATGGCGAACATGTTTTCTTTTTTATTTGTAGCTCAAGTAGCTGACGTTTAAAGAAGAATATAAGACTACATTTCCCAAGAACATGCTTAAAAAATATTGGTCAAATTAAAAAACAAGCCACATAACAAGCACTGACTTACAGTCTTATGCTTTTACATCAAGTCATGTCTCTTTATAATGGATTGTGTCCTCCCACAGATTCCTCACCTTAAATATACTGATATCCTGCTTGCAGTTTGAGAAACTTTTTCGACAGCAGAGGGCACGGTACAGCATCAGTTTGATGTCCCTCGGCGGCTTCCATTAACGCGCTCGGATATGACGTTGATCGTAGCATAAATAGCGCTCACTGCGCCTACTGCCTCAGAACTGTTTTTTTTCCACATGCATAGCACGCTTTGGAATGGCTCGACTCGCCTCAGTAATTCATTCCTGCTGCATAGTCCTATTTCTTCGAGTAGGTTTACTCCTAAGGCAGGGTTTAAAAGGTGTGCAGACAGTGACTCGATGATGTCTATCACAAATCCACACAGGATATGCCTATGCTGCCTTGGTAAGGAGCACACAATGGACGACTGTGGCTCCTGTCACTCCATGAATAGCAAGGCCTTGAAGGAGAGGAAGTCTAAACTTGCCCTAGGTCGGTCAGTATCAAAATCCCTGTCCTGTACTCCCTAGAATAGGAACTCAACCGAAGATAGGAGTTTAAGAGATAAGAAATGCTCCAAACACTCTAAGCAGTCGAGGACAAGGAGCGATTTGCGTCATTCTTCAGTCGTCTTGAAGAAAATCCAAGAAGAGACGCAATTGTTTCTCGTCATCTGATTCCTCGCGCAGCAAGAGACAAGTACGATTTCCAGCCAAGTCTGCCGCAGCAGCAGATTAGGAAGAGTTCTGTCAAAAGATGATGGATGATTGTTCAAAGGCTGCTCCTCCTGTTCCCTCGAAAGAGCCAAAAAAGGCTAACAATCCCACAGTGCCTTCTTAAACTGGCTGGGAATCGTCCAAGGCTCTGGCTCGCAGGCCCAAAAGCCCGGCTCAGAAGCCTTCTGAGATGACTACTCGAGTCTTGTCGCCAGTGTTGAATGCAATGGAAGCATCAAAGCCTTCTACATCTTCACTGCCGAAGGACTTGACATTGAGGTCTTTGACGTCGAAGCCAATCGACATCACCCTCCGATCCATCTTCAAGTTTTAAACTGCTGTCGAAGAAAGACATTTTAAAGTCCTTTGGATCACTTTTTGAGGAGGAAGAAGAGGATGAAGATGTTGTACCCTTTGGGTACAAATGTTTTGGCACGCCCAATGTCCCTGAGGAACTCATTTTTGAGGCATCTCCTTTAGAGAACTTGGCTGCTTGGCCTAAAGAAGCCAGTGTTTTAGACAGTTCTCCAGAAGTGGAATTTGCTTCACCAGACTCAGCTGCTCATCCAAGTGCTGCATACACAACAGAGTCACTAAGTATTTATTTGTTATATTTATTTATACATTTATAATGCGCCAGAGCCCACAGGCATCAGTGTGCAGAAGAGAAAGGGGGCAAATGACAGACAGGTAAAAGCAAATGAAACAGCAGTGGGAGAAAAGAAGTCAATAGCACGTTATTCAAAGAGGAGGGCTTTCAATGTCTTTCTGAAACTCAGCAAATGTTTAGGGAGTTCATGCCATCTCTTAGTGGCTTGAACCGCAAAAGCTCTACCCAAACCTCTTGCTCTTTTACTCCTAGGGGCCAACAGGTAAGCCCCGTTGCTAGATCTTGTAGTTCTCCCTGAGCAGTAAGCATTAATGCCTGCTTTCAGGTAACTGGGTGCATTACCATAAAGGCATTTATGATTCAAGGTTAACGCCTTAAACTGAATGTGTGCTTTCACAGGCAGCCAGCGCAGGCTCCTTCTGTAGGCAGAAATGGGCTTGTGCCTGGGAACATTTGGGCTGGGGACGTCCTGCAAAGGATATAGTACAGGATGACTGTACAGGTCCCCCCAAAGAAGCTGTAGTGCCTTTCCATTCTGAACTGAAGAATACTATTTTGGAAAATTAGCAGAAGCCTGATACCACTCCTGCTGTCAACAAGGAGTTGGTAAGAAAATATAAACCCTCAACTATTGATCCTAATTTTCTCTCCAGGCACCCCACTCCAGAGAGCTACTTCCACATCTAAAGTAGCTGCTTATCCATCCATCCCACCTGATAAGGATGACAACAAATATGACATGCTAGGAAAAAGGGTGTTTCTGCTGGCAGTATGGCACAGCTGCAGCCCCAAAACCACTCTGAGCGCTTCACTCACAGAACTCTGTTGAAAGGCAGGTTGACTAAACATCTAGAAGAAGGGCAGTACATTACTTTTTTGAAGCTTGGGCACTGCAGACAGCTCAAGGATACTGCCTCTCATTTCTAAAAAGGCCCCCAGATTGTCTCCCGAGTGAGCAATCTCTTAGGGAACCAGACCCACTTCTTCTGCAGGAGATTCTCTCTGTGCTGGAGAAAGGTGCCTTGGAAAGGGTACCTGTATCGGAGCAATAGCAGGGTTGGTACTCTACTTATTTTCTGGTTCCCAAGAAAGATGGAGGACTGCGACCCATCTTGGACCTGAGACACTTCAACAAGTTCCTCAGGAAGAACAGATTCAAGATGGGCACTCTTTCGCAGATCCTCCAAGCCCTCAGCTCCAGGATTGGATGGCGTCGCTCGATCTCCAGTATGATTATTTTCATGTGCCTATACATCCCAAGCACAGGAAGTACCTGAGCTTCGCCATTGGCAGCTCTCACTATAGTTTTGAGTATTGCCTTTGGGCTGAGCTCCGCCCCGAGGGTCTTTGCCAAGTTGGTGCCAGTGGTAGCAGCGAATCTAAGGAGGGGAGGGATTCACATCTATACCTAGCTAGACAACTGGCTGATCAGAGCCTGTTCTCCCAAACAGGCACTGGAACATCTAAACCCCACCTGCAACTCTCTCCACAAACTGGGCTTTTACCTGAACTTCAAGAAGTCCCAGGTGACACCTTCCCAAAAGCTGCAATTCATTGGAGCAGTCCTGGACTCTTCCACATGAAAGGCTTTGCAATCCAAGTTGAGGGCTCAACATGATTCAAGAACACCCAACATCTACCGGCTTTCGATTTTCGGAGGTTGTTGGGCCTAATGGCATCCTGCATTTTCCTGGTGCCAGAAGCCTGCCTAAGGATGAGGTCCCAATGATCACAGTTCTGCGGCAGCATGAAGGAGCTTCTTCCAGACCCAAGCATGGTTAAATAAGATCTCCTGTGGTGGGCCTACAAGGAGAATGTGATGATAGGGGAACCTTTTTGGCAACCCTGGCCAGAGATGACAGTAGTCACGGATTCTTCCCTCACAGGATGCGGATTTCACATGAGCGATCTCATGATCAGCGGACTGTGGTCCCCAGTAGAATCGGAACTACACAAAAATCTTTTAGAGCTGAGGGCCTTTTTGGCCTCCATCCAGGGAAAGAACATCCTAATAATGACGGACAACACAGTGGTCGTGCATTACCTCAATAGGAGAGGAGGTGTAGGGTGATTACCACTGTGCAGGGAGGCAATGCAGCTCTGGTTCTGGGCACTTCAAAATGGAATCTCTCTATCGCCTGTTCATCTGGCCGGAGAAGAGAACACGACAGCGGATGCTCTGAGCAGGCAGAGCACAGTCTCCCATGAGTGCGAGTTAGCTCAGGAAGTCCTTCTAGAGATCTTCGCCATTTGGGGAACCCCTCAAGTGGATCTGTTTGTGTACAGTATCAACAGGCAATGTGATCTGTTCTGCTCCAGGGAATTTCTGCAGAGAAGAGCTCGGGGGGACACGTTCGTAGTGGACTGGGAATTTCCTCTCCTGTACGCATTCCCACCACTACCCGCTATTCTTTATGTTATCACGTGGTTGAGGCAGTTTGGGAAGTCCAGTTTGGGCCAGGAGGACATGGTACTCGGACCTTCTAGACATGTCCATCTACCCTGCATTTTGTCTTCCTCAGAGAGTGGACCTACTCTCGCAAGAAGGAGGCTGTCTTCATCACCTAGAAATCAGAACTCTGAACCTTCACAGCTGATTTCTGAGAGGTTAAGATACAAAGATTGGGACCTCCTGGAAGACGTCATGGCAGTTTTGCTTTTGGCCAGAAGACCAGCAACAAAAGCACTATACCGCTGCCGTTGGAACATGTTTTGCAGCTGGTGGGGGGCTAAAGATATTGATCTTTTACTTGTGATACACCTGCAGAGCTTTACTTTTATTTACACCTAGCGCATCAGGGGCTGCAGGTGGCTACTGCCAAGGGCTACCTGGCAGCGTTATCCATCTTTAAACACATGCCAGATCAAGGCTCTTATTTTAAAATACCCATTATGATTCAGTTCCTCGAGGGACTGACAAATATTTTTCCACTGGTCACTTTCATATTCCCGACTTGTGATCTAAACTTGGTATTAACATTTCTAATGGGAGCTCCATCTGAACTTCTCCATTCCTGTCCACTCAGATTATTGACATTCAAGACAATCTTCCTAGTGGCCACCAATTCTGCTTGCAGAGTGAGTGAGCTACAGACTCTTTAATGCAAACCTCCTTTCACTACATTTTCTAAGGAGAAGGTAGTCCTGATGGTTCGCACCTCCTTCCTTCCCAAGGTGGTGTCCGAATTTCATCTGACACAAAGAATTACCTTGCCAGCTTTTTAGCCACCTCCTCAGCTTTCGAAAGAGGAAGAGAGGTTGCACAAACTTAGCCCAAAAAGGGCTCTGAGCTTTTATATTGCCATATTGGCAAAGGTCAGGCAAGCCAATAAGCTCTTTGTTGGTTACACTGGACACAGACCGGGTCAAGCCGTGACTAAACGGACCTTGTCACGCTGGATCATTCTGTGCATTTCAGAATGTTATTCTTTGGCAGGAAAAGATGTCCCTGAAAGTCTAAGGGCACATTCCACCAGAGGAGTGGCAACCACTTTGGCTCTGCAAAGAGGTGTACCGGTGCCGGACATTTGTAATGCTGCAACTTGATCTTCGATACACACCTTTTCAAAACTATACTCTCTATGTACCTTGACGGGTCAGGACGCTAGGTTTGAGAAGGCTGTTTTACAACTATATAAACCAGTAACAAAAATTCACTGATGAGGAATCCGTGGGAGGACACAATCCATTCGAAAAACAAATTACTCACCTCTGGAAATGTTCTTTCTACTGGATGTTCCTCCCACAGATTCCTCATCGCCCTCCCAGCCTACTGCTCTGACTGTGGGTGACTTTTTGGACCCCTTGCTCACTGTACTTGGAGAGGCACAGCTTCACCTCACTGATGAGGCCCGACTAGGCCGAAACACGTGTCTGTGGTTGCTGATGGTACTCTTGTCCACAGGGGAATTGCCTAGCATTTCGGTGCTGCAGTGCCCTTGTGGGTGGGACAAAGACTGATATGCATATAGATATTTTTCTTCTGTGAAGGGTGCAGTGAGCTAAAACGTGGTTGCAGACCTCCTCAGTAGAAGAAATTCCATAGAACAGGGTATTTGACCCATGTTTGTTCTCGGTAAAGGGGCTCCCACACTCCTTTGTAACTTTATAACACTTGGGGTTTCACCCTAAGGGTAACCCAGACCAGGACCCCTTGCTCACTGTGCTTAGAGAGGCACAGCTCCACCTCACTGATGAGGCCTGACTAGGCTGAAACGCAGGTCTTGGGTTACTTATGGTTCTCTTGCTCGGAGGAGAATTGCCTAGCTTTTCGGTGCTGGACTGTCCTTGTCGGTGGGACAAAGACTGATATGCAAATTAATATTTCTCCTCTGTGAAGGGTGCAGTGAAGGGTGCAGTGAGCTGAAACATGGTTGTAGACCCTCGTCAGTGGAAGAAATTCCATAGAACTGGGTATATTTGACCCACGTTTGTTCTCGGTAGAGGTACTCCCACACTCCTTTGTCACATTCTAAAGCCTACAGTTTCACTTTCAGATTCTTGAGGCACATGTATGCGGTATATAAATGAACCTTAGACATCTAGAGGAGGAGAGCGGGTATATTTGAATCTATAGAAAAACACCATGACTGAGGATCTATACTTAAAGGTAAGTAACCACTTCATCCCCAGTGTTGCTCTTTTATAGATGTTTACTTTAGAAAATAGAGTTCTAAGCAGTAATCAAAGCAATGCAAACACACAGCTGGTAAGAATTTCTTTTTTCCGTACTTCAGATGGAATGAAACACTACTTGGCTGACCTGTGCATATTTGCAGGCTATTGAGGTCAAACAGTGATGCCGGCTAAATGTATAGCCACTCTTCAATGTAGCTGCTGTGGCGAGTCAGAAGAAGGACACAGACACTCAGATGACATTTTTCAGGATGGTTTATTAAAGTAAGAACTATAAGGCCTAACATTCCCTATAAGTATGGGTGTTCCATACCTATCTTACTAACTAAGGTGCTCGTCAGTCTGTCGTGGAAGTCCAAATAAAGAAGTCCACTGTCTAAAACTACCCTCACTGACCCTACCAGTATCTAAACTAACTTAGGCTTGGAGAATGACTCCCTTCTCCATAGGATACTTCTAATATCAGTCTGTAGACTAGTATATTATCCTTAAGTAGCCTCTTGTGACTTCTTTGATCAGTCTCTGTAACTCTTCAAACGGGCTACTGTATCTTCCTCGTTCTTTAGAAATCTCCTTTAGGGATCTCTTATAGGTTTTATACTCCTGGTTGTGGTTTTCAGTATATCCCTGGATACATTTGTTGTTTGGGGCGCCTGTCCCCCCCTTGATTTATTATAGCTCTGTTAATCGTTGTCTTTTAGACCTTGTCTCTGCTGTACTACTTTTTTCCTTTTCCCAGGGAAGTGTTATCACTGGTTCTTCTATTTCTTTATTCATCTTTGAAACAGTTTTGCTAATTGTATAAGTGTCTAACAAGTGACCAATAAATAAAATAAAAATCTTCTCAGTAATTTGCTCTTTCGTATTATCACATTTTAAGTTCATCAGATTCAAGTGGAACTTAACCTCTTTTCCCTTTTCCCGGGGTATTGGTAACATTGTTCTTCTCTTTCTTTCTTTAGCTTTTCAATAATCTGCTCTTCTGTATTATCACACTTTAAATGTATTTGTTTCGAGATTAACGTTGTTTCATGACCAACACTGAGGCAAGTTGGCTGTTCGGTATAATGATTCCCTCCTTGAAGCAACCCGTGATTCCCGTCCTCCCGGTTACCTTCGTCTTTGACAGAGAATGTCTTCCGGACTCGGGTTCCTCTGAATCCTTCGCACTTGGCCTGGACCGCTAGTGCCTTTCCTTCATCGGCGCTTGCTATCTCGCGGTTCCTCCTCTCTTCCTGGTCTCTCGTCTCTTCTCGTTGCTCGGAGGTGGGAACGGACACCATTTGGCATCAATCTCACAGTGGTATAGGCAAAGTTTGCGGACCAGCAGTCCACCACGGATCCTCCTTCGTGGTCTCACAACTATCTATTCTTGGGCTTTGACGCTGCTGGATTCTCGCAAATTTGCCGTAGCTCTTGCTTTATGCTCTCTACTGTTGAGCGAGTTTGAAACTCGCTTGTTTTCTCATTCCGGCTTCCTGCAGGTTTTAGACCGGTTGGGGCCTTCCCAGGCTGACGTCTGTGTTCTTCTCTCTCTCCTCTCTCCCGCTCAGGAGGTGGGACCGGACACCCTGTGGCGTTAATCTCACTGTGGTATAGGCAAAGTTTGCGGACCAGCGGTCCGCCACGGATCCTCCTTCGTCGTCTCGCAACCATCTATTCATGGGCCTTGACCATGCTGGATTCTCGCAAATTCGCTGTAGCTCTTGCTTTATGCTCTCTACTGTTGAGCGAGTTTGAAACTTGCTGGTTTTCTCGTTCCTGCTTCCTGCAGGTTTTACACCGGTTTGGCTGTGTTCTTCTCTCTCTCCTCTCTCCCTCTCCCGCTCATCGAGGTTACGTTAATCAACAGACTCGTGCCAGTAGATTGGTTATTCCTCTTTGAAAGAACATTTTCTTTTTCAGTAAGATGAAAACATCCCAGTCCTGATGTGAAAAGGTTTCTGATATTTGGCAGCATCCCAGGTAGGCCATAATGCGTACAGCTTTGTGGAGTTCCTCACCAGAACGGGAGTCCTTGTCCTCTAAGGGGCGGGAGGTCTCTCCCCGTGAGGTCCCACTTCTATCACTAGGGAGGGTGTTGCAGAGTGGGCTCACCTCCCTAGCTGCACAGGAAGGGGCCCCACCTTGGGGAGAAGGGACATGTTCCCTAGATTCGTCGCACCAACATCTGTGGATCAAAATACACAGAATCACGGCCCATTGTAAAATCGACATAGGTCATTTTAACAAAAATATTTTCTCCACCATGGGAACCAGCTCAGATTCAAAATGCTTAAGATATATATCTGTTGTTAGTGGAGTATCAAAAAACACTGCTTAAAAACTTTTTCAGTAGTTTCAGTTTTTGGCAGGATTCTGCCCATTTCGAAAATAAGCTCTGTTGAGGTGAAAGACTAATTTTTTCGATTGGTAAATCAGCATTTTTTAATGGTTGTTATTTGAGGTCTCTCTAGAGTAAGAGGGCCTTTTATTGCATGTTTTACTTCAGAATACATTTTGTTTTTTCCAGGTGTTTTCTTCCTGCGAGCCATGATTGTCCTCCAAACACCTTACATACTTTTCACAAAGTATGTTAGTTTTTATTGCCCATAACCCAGTGAGTTTTCGGTATCTTCAAATCTACCGCAAAATAACTAGCATACATTACTCAAAAACATCCCATGCTTTGCACTACAACATTGTAAATATATGCTCCATCTTTTGGAAACCCAAATTAAAAACAAAAGTGAAATTATATCTATGATAATTCAAAGACATCTCGTTATCCACTGTGCCAAGTCTCCTGCCTGTCTCGGTGAACCACTGAACGGGTGACTCTGGCACTGTGTCTCCCCAAGCCAATGGGTGATGGGCCCTGGGGAAGGTAAGGAACAGATTCCCTGTTCATCCTCCCTTGGTCCATGATGCATGGCAGTGGGCAGATACAGGAATACCAGGTATTTACCTCCTCTACATCTGAGAGAGCCTAATGCTCTCTCTAAGCAGTGCCAAAACTCCAGTGAAGAAAATCAAACATTCCTAAATCTAAATCCATTATATTTGTCTTTATGCTGTTACAGCTCTACTGGCGTTATAAGGGAAGCCATTTTAAGTCCCTGAAGAGAACTGGACTTCGCACATGATACACATTTGCTGCTTTTCGACAACTGCTTTAACAGTTGTTGATACATGGTTACAAAACCACGCAGAAGATAATTCCCTTCCTGAGGATACATTGTTGCAGTTCCATTGCAACACATCCCTTTCTACACAGTCAGTGGAATTTAAAGTTTACCAAGATTTTTCCAGCTAACCATCCACATATTAAAGAAATGGGAGATATGGGTTATACACAGGCAGCACCAGAGAGTAGCAGGGAGTTGTAACTGAAATTTAAGATGGTGGCCAGGGCAAATAAAGGCTTGGTCATGCCTCCAAGTTCCAAAGTGAGGCCATGTACACGCAGCAGCTGCAGCAAATCCATATTTTGCTCCAATAACCAAAGGTACAGCCACTGACTCAGAACCCAACCTAGTAAGAGCACTATAACATTCAGGGGGCCCAGTAATCCAGTTTGGCATGCTGACCAGGAGGCTTGTGTTTGGAGGTAGTTGGAAAAAAGTGAAGATTGAAAGAAGTGCCAGCTGGAGAGACAGAAGGTGTCAGAAAGACAGAGGAGTACAGAAGGAGAGAAAGTGGTAAAATGGGGTGAGGTTGGTAACACCCCGTCAGTGTCGTCCTACTGGTGTAGCACACCCCTTTCTTCCATAGTCGAGTTCCCCTGAACCCTGATCACTATATGCACCTGGAACCAAAGGAAACCAACTAGCAGGTTAAGGAGCCATTGTGGATGAGTAGGGGATATTAGGAAAACCCAGTAGAGGTAAGGAATGAAGTTATGGATAGAAAGTATGTAGCACAGGAAAGGCATTGTATGCTTATTCTGATCTGGTTTTCATTTTGGCTTTTGGCTTCACTATTCAGGTTGTCAATATCAAACATTCACACTTATTTGCTTTTTGGTTTTAAAGCAACCCGTCATGCATTCCTAAATGCATTCTAATATCTTAACATGCTCCTTCACACATTAGAAATAATATCTTTATATGCTACTTTCCGCAAGTTTTTCACGAATGGCCTTTTTTCTGAAATTTCACGAATGGCCTTTTGTCAGAACTTGCCCCTTCCAGAAAGGTCCACAGTGTTGGGAGCCCACTATTCAAGGGTTACAGTTTGTTAGTTTTCGAATTTGAAGTAAACGCTCTAGTTCTTTCTTGAGGAAACCACTGTCTATCTACTTTTGGTGATTAGTGCCCCTAAAGGTTTTGCCCCCACTACCTTCTTTGCTTGTGTGCCTTGCACTTCACTTATCTGTGGTGGGGAGACCTGATTGGTCATAGCCCCTGCTGACAGGTTGTTGTTGCTCTGAATCAGTTTGCTTCTGCTTTTGGGGGCTACCAGCAGATGTTTTTGTGTGGTGAGAGCTGGGGGGGAATCCTAGTTCTTGGGAATACGGTGCTGCCCGTTGACAAATTCTCAATCTTCAGCGCATGTGTGCCTGATACAGTGCCCCAAGCTCAAAATGTCTGCTCACATAGGCACCAAGGCAATTTACTATCTGTGGAGCAGCTCTGTTGTAGTTACTTCATGCTCGGAAATATGTTTGTTTTTGACTCGCCTATTGTAACCAGATGACAGAACATGTGCTGATCTCCATCGAGGACCTCAGAGGGTCCTTCAAGGGAATGATGAAGTAACTCATACGGAAGTGTGGGATGACCCTTGGGACAGTGTATCTGGCGTTGCACTGCATTTTGTGAGAGACTTTGGCTTGCAGCAGAGTCCTGCATATCAGGAGTGGAAGGCGGTACAGAGAACAGGGTAAAGCAGATGACATCAGGAGAGGGAGGTAGAACTGAGAAGTCCGTAAAGGTGATGACATGAGGAGAGAAGACTGATACCAAGAAGATGGCAACAGGCAGTAAAGGTGTTATTGAGGCAGAGGAGTTAACATCAGGACGTGGGCGTGAGATGGAGGTGGTAATATCGTTGTGGCAGAGAGTATTGAGGTGGAGCAGGTGACCCAAAAGGTGGGAGTGAGAAAGGGGCAGAGGTGACAACATCAAGTGTTGGAGATAGTACTGACATAACATCAGGAGTGAAGAAGACAGTTACTACAGGAGGTAAATATCACAGTAAGAAGGAATGGACAGTTTTTGGGGGCAAGGGAGGCGGGGCGACCAGAGGAAGTACGGATGGTAGCAAAGACAGTTGCAAGTTGGAAATGGTAACACCTAGTGTCAAGGAGGCGCTTTTGAGAAATTAAAGATTCGAAAGGGGAGGAGATGAGAACGGAGAATTGGAACATTTGAGAGAGGGATTAGTTGAAGGAGGCACAGAAAGGAGTTTGGTGGCAGATACCAGGGATAAGAAGGGAGCCAAAGTACCCAAGAACAGCTGATGAAGGAAGTAGAGGGGCTGCAGAGGAGTAGCACAACACTCTAAGTCAGAGGCAAAAACCCAGTTAACCAGCTTAGGCCATCCGGGACGGACATGTGGCCCTTGGCAGAATCAGCAGGCAGGAGGAAGAACAACAGGTCAGGAAGGTTATTGAAGGAATAGAGAGACCACAGGGTTAATTATTGAAGGGTTACATAGGATTTACCTGGGGGGACTGCTCTCGGTCTCTTCCGACCTACCTCACTGACGCTGTGGGCGGACTACGTTGCCCAGTTAGTCTTTTGAGGTCAGTTCCTGAAGTAGGGTTTGGGATCCTCTCGGACACTGTAAGCACTGGGAAGAAATGTCAGGGGACAAGCAGAGGACAGTGAAGCCCAGTCAAGCCTAGATTATTGGACCATCCTGACACTTACTGTGTGAAAGAACACCTGTTTACTTAAAATTTGGCATCCTTTCTATATTTCACTGAATTACTCTGGTAACACAATAAGACATTTTTTTGATGAATATATTGCTCCGTGGTGCATTGTGACACCACCCATCTTGACTATGTGAGCTCATACAACACAGAGTCCTTTCTTAAAATTTAGCACTGCATTCCAAGTACGGCATTTTCTTGGGAAGATTACCACTGGTGGTAATCCAACAAATTAAAAAAATTATATCAATACCACTGTAGTAGTGGTAAAAATAGTGGATTTCGTGAAATATCGCAGGCAGTATTTCAGAAAATGTGCATGGAATTTATTTAAATAAAAATTCAATTTCAACCCTCATTTTAAGGGTAGAAATTACAATTACATATTTCAAATGGATTGTGTCCTCCCCGCATTGCTCATCTCTGACACTTGTTGTCCAGCTTCAGCTGCTTCGGAAAACAGTGTTGGCAGAGGGTGCTGTGCATCGATGGTGTTGAGTCGATGTCCCTCAAAGGCCTCAGTTGAGGGTAATGTCATCGAAGGCATATATAGCATATGCAGCGCGCGTTGTCTCCAGTTCCGTTTTTCCGCGACATCGACCGCTTCGAGCTAAATCCGGCGCCCCTCATCTTGTGATGTCTTTTTTACAAACACCTTGATAAAAATGTCTTCATCCCGACACCGTCGACTCCAAAGTCCAGTTTCAAGAAGTGCCGGGATTGTGGGTCAAAAATGTCACTCACTGGCCCGCACCTTTTCTGTTTGTGGTGCCTCGGGGAGGGCCACGACGCCTCTGGCTATTCCAAATGCCAGTCCATGACAGGAAAGGCCTTGAGGGAACGGAAGGGAAAACTTAAGGTAGAAAAAATCCCTAAAAAATCACCAACCCAATCCGCTAAACTTTCGACCGATGAGTGGAGAGACGACTCTCCTCAGAGGAAGAAGGCCAAGCGGTCCAGGTCGAGGAGTGGCTCAAACCACTCTACTTCGTCTTCAAAGAAATCGAAGAGAAGGCACCGTAGGTCGCCTTTGTCGTCGGATATTTCCCCGAAAAGGTTGCGTGCCCTACTAAAAAGTCTACTCCGGCTGAGTGGGAAGCTTTCAGGTCTGAAATGTTAAAGATTTTTGAAAAACAAAAAAGCCATGCTCCTACAATCCCTTCAAAAGAAGCCGGAAAGGAAAGGTCTTGTCCAAAATCATGTGCGCCCTCGAGCCCGGCAAAAAGGCCTAATGCGCATCATGAGCCTTCGAGACCTCGATCCGATGTTCCATCGAAGGATCATACGAGACGCAAGGAAAAGTCGAGGTCGTCGATGCCATCGACACCTTCAATACCGGCGGTGCCTTCGACGCCCGCTAGGCCCTCGATGTCGACGCCGAAACCTTTGACGCCAGCCGCGCCATACTTGCCAGCTGGGCCGTCAATGCTGAGCGCCCACACCTAAGTCAGCGCCGATAAAGAAAGAGTCGACGACTTCAACGACGTCAAAGCCTATTACTTCCAAACCAGACAAGATATATGCTACACTTCTTAAAAAGGATTTCTTTAAATCTCTTACTTCACTTTTTGAAGGAGAGAAGCATTCTGAGGATGATGATGCCCCATTTGGCTTACAGTACGGTACACCCAATGTACCAGGGAGTTTTATCTCTGAAGAGTCCAGAATGAAGGACCTGTATGACAACTTGCAAACAGCAAGTGGGGTAGATACCTCACCCGCACTTGAATTTGGAAAACCAGAGCCTGGGGAGAATGCAGATGCATCATACAGGCAGCTCATGTCGAAAGTGGTCGAATACATGGGTTGGAGTAGGCAACCATTGCCTTATGAGCAAGACAACCTCACTGATATTTTGGACAAGGGTCCACAATCTGATCCTTTTTTGCCTTTTCATATGGCATTGCAGAAAAGGGTGGCTCGGAATTGAGAGACTCTGGAATCCAATCTGGCAGTTGAAAAGAACTTTACCAAAAAAATACTGCCCCTCCAGTTGTGACCCCGACTACCTGTCAAAACACCCCAGTCCGAAGAGTCTAAGCAGCGTACCCTACTATCCCTCCTGATAGGGACAACAAGCGCGCAGATGGATGGGCGAGGAAGGTTTTTTCTGCAGGAAGCATGGCACTAAAATCTGCCAACTCCACTTGTGCCCTCGCAAAGTTTGCGCAAACTCTATGGGGTTGTATTTCCATGGCGGCAGAGCACATTCTCGAAGATGAAAGGGACTGCTTCTTAGCTATTCTTAGGGACAGCAAAGAGGCCATGTGTGAATCCCTTCAATCATGATTGGATTCTGCGGATAGCATCAGCAGATCCATGTCTACCAGCAACATTATGCGCAGATTTGCGTGGTTGAGAAAGTAGGGTTTTGCACCCGATGTGCAACCTAGGCTTCTCAACATGCCTTTTGACGGGTCTCACCTTTTTGGCAACAAGGCTGATGAGAGCTTTGAGAAGTTGCAGACCTCAAAGGCGGCAGCCAAATCTTTAGGCGCCACTATTAGGCAACCTCAGCCTTTTCATGCTAGCGGACTACCTTGGAGGGGTAGATCTTTTTTCTACTACTCCTCAGTTGGAAGGCCGAGAGGAATGGCCACTCAAAGAGGCCAGAGAAGATTTCCTCGTGGTGGACGAGGTAGAGGTTGGTACTCCCCATATTCTTTGATACCCAAAAAGGACAGAGGACTGAGACCCATCTTGGACTTAAGATACTTGAACAAGTTCCTCAGGAAGGACAAGTTCAAGATGGTCACACTTTCTCAGATCCTTCAGGCCTTCCAACTCCAGGATTGGTTGGTCTCATTGGACCTTCAGGAAGCTTATTTTCATGTGCCAATCCATCTCAAGCACAGGAAATACCTAAGGTTCGCAATTGGCGGTTCTCATTATCAATTTCGAGTTCTGTCATTCGGGCAGACGTCCGCCCAAGTGTTTTCACCAACTGATGGCGCTAGTGGCAGCGAGTCTCAGGAGAGGGGGGGATTCACGTCTACCCCTACCTGGACGATTGGCTGACTAGGGCGCATTCTCCCGAACAAGTCCTGAATCATCTCAACATTACCTGCCACTCTCTTTAACAGACTGGGCTTCTCCCAATACAAGAAGTCCCATATGACACCTTCCCAAAAGCTGCAGTACAACAGAGCTGTACTAGAAACATCCTTGGGAAAGAGCTGGCCACCAGAGGTGAAGGCTCAAGACATTCTTCAGATGGTGACCAAATTTCAGAATGCCCACAATCTTCCGGCCTTCAATTTTCTGAGGTTGGGGCCTCATGGCATCCTGCCTTTTTATGGTGCCAGATGCCCGCCTGTGAATGAGATCCCTTCAATGAGTTTTAAGAACTCAATGGTCCAAATTCTCAGGAAAGATGTCGGACCGACTTCAGATTCCAACCAGGGTCTCACAGGATCTTCTGTGGTGGGCTTGCGAGGACAATGTTCTGAAGGGAAAACCCTTTTGGCAACCATGGGCGGAGATTACAGTAGTGCCGGATGCCTCACTCACGGGGTGGGGAGCCCATGCCAAATATCTGACAGTCAGCGGTCATTGGTCTCCATCCGAGTCCAAACTACATATCAATCTTTTGGAGCTGAGGGCAATCAGACTAGCGCTGAAGGCCTTTCTGCCCTCTATCTGCGGAAATAATGTCCTGATAATGACGGACAACACATTGGCCATGTACTATCTCAACAAGAGAGGAGGTGTAGGGTCACTATCACTGTGCAGAGAGGCAATTCAGCTCCGGTATTCAGCAATTCAAGAAGTAATCTTCATATCGACAGTTCTCCTAGCCGGAGAGAAGAACACGCGGGCAGACGCTATGAGCAGGCAGAGCACAGTCTACCATGAGTCTGAAGTAGCTCAGGAAGTGCTTCAAGAGATCTTCAACCTTTGGGGAACCCCTCAAGTAGATCTGTTCGCGACCGAGGTCAACCGGAAGTGCGAAAGATATTGCTCCAGGGAATTTCCCCCAAGAGGGAGCTATAGGAGACATGTTCGTAGTGGACGGGAAGGACCTTCTCTCGAGAGAGAGGAGGGTCGAGTTCTCCATCCAGAGGTCAGGACTCTCAGCCTTCATGCTTAGTTTCTGAAAGGTGAGGTATAAGGTTTGGGACCTCCCGGATGACGCTATTCGGCCAGATTGCAGCAACAAAGTTTCGGCATGGCTGGGGTCTGGCATGGATTCACATGCTCATGAATATTCCCTGTCGTCAGGCTGGGAATCCTCGGTAAAGAAAAAAATCAGTATCAGTTTCGTTTCTGATCTGTCTTTCTTAGTAGTAACCAATCGCTGGTCTCTGGGTCATACTGCCCCCAGCCAATAACTGCCCTCTCCCTAAGCCCCTCCCCTGGCAGCAATCCTCAGATTTTTACCGCACGTTCAAGTGTTGGGAGTCTTCGTGCTATAGCTCTCGAGCTTTAACTGCGTTTTGCATTTTTTCAAAGAGTTTAATCTCATTTTTTCGGTCAATCGAGCCTCAAGCTCCACCGTTTCTACTTCCGATCAACGGGGACCCTTTTTGGAATTTTCTACGCCCCCCTCAAGGGCGAAGTTTTCGTCGAGCTACGCTTCTTGGAGGATTCCAGAAGATCTGAGGCCTACCTCGTGAATATGGCCCAGGAAAAGGGAAGCTCGACACCCGGATCCAAGCTGTTTAGGAACTGCCCTGGATGCGGTTTACAGAATGTTTTCAAGGAGGACGAGCATTCGAGATGTCTCTACTGCCTTCACGAAGACAAGACACACGTGGAGAAGGACTGTGCGTTTTGCAAGAACTTGTCGGAAAGGACTATGAGGGATCGTTGGATCTGCCTCGCCAGCTGGCTGGAGAAGGGCCCAGCAGGTGAGAAGAAGAAGTCCGAGCGGTCTTCTAAGTCCTGTGAGGGCGCCCCGGCGACGGGGGCCCAACAGAAGGCAAAGCACCGCGGGCACCGGGAGCGCCGAAGGGTCGGGCTCTTCGGCTGCAGGCAGGGCGCGCTTTCACCGACGCCATCAACCACGAGCCAACGCTCTGGCTCGGGGAAGAGAAAATCGGAGAACCCGGGTAAGCTTCTGGAGAGGCCCTGGTCGATCCCGATGGAATCAGCCGAGGGGGAGCGAGGCAGTGACCCTCCCCCCAATGTGAAGGCCTCAAGCGCGCCGAAGGTGGTGAGGGCCTTGATTTACCCGGATAATCGAGGGAGTCGTAGCGGCCTTGGCGGAGCCTGTGGAGGCTACCCCAGTGGAGGCGACCTCGGGGCCTAGAGTTTCCCTGCCACCGCGCAGGGAATCCTCTTTTCAGCCCATCGATAAGACCCCCGTGAGAACCCCGGTGGAAAAAGAGGGTGTGGGGGGGGGGGGGTGGCCGATACGGATACAGCCTCTGAGGAGGAGCTGGTGGAAGTCGTGAAGGTCCTCAACAAGAGGTTTGAGGAGGTCCGTTCCCACGGGTGGAATCCCGACGAGGCGGACGAAGAAAGCAACGGTGGCCCCGACGAGCTTCCTGTGGAGGAGGAGCAACCGTCGCGCCCGTCGCAGCCGGCACCGAGCCTCAGGACAACTCGGGCACCATCTTGATGGCAATCCAAGCCTTATGGGCGGAGATAAGGACGAGGTTGCCCTTACCCCCAACGGACGACCCAGCAGAACCGGGCCCATCGGGAAGCCCTCCAAACAAGCGGAGGAGAGTTCACCCCCCCCCCCCCGCCCTTCCAGCCTTCGCAGCCTGCTCAGCCTTCATCTCCTTCCCCTATCCTAGGGATGACACGGGAACAGATACGGCCACGACGGGGACGGATGACGACGGTGGTGACGATGGGATGGGCCTTCCGTCACCACCCCCTCGGGCCTCCCTGCCCGACGAAATTGGCTCCTTCCACGCCATGATTGCCAGGGCATCTGAGCTTTTCGTGCTCTGCCCCGAAGAACAGAAGAAGGAAGTTTTCCTCTACCAACGGCGTGAGGCCAAGAGGAAGATGGTCCTCTCGGTGCAGTTGCTTGACGACATCTGGGACGAGGGACTTGCTCTCCTGAAGAACCCGTCCACGACGCCTGCCAAGAGAGAGCGGTACGAGAAGAAGTATACCGGGTCCCGGATTCCGCCCCTTTGTGCCTTAGGGCACAGCCGACTCCGGATTTGGTCGTCTCGGCAGCGGCCAAGAAGAAAGCGTCGGGGGCGACGGCTTCAACTTCAACCTCCCCACCGGACGGCGAGGGGAAGAAACTGGATGCCATGGGACGACGAGTCATCTCGTCTGCGTCGATGACAATTAAGGCGGCCAAAGCCCTAGCGATTGTGGCCCGCTACGACAGGGAGTTGTGGTTCAAGATTGCTCCCCTACTGGACTTCCTCCCGGACGACAAGAGGGCAGAGGCCCTGGAGATCCTGCAGGAGGGTGAGGTGGCGTCGGACCACGCCATAACGGTGACCACTGACATCGCTGACGCCGGTTTCCGTCAGTGGGGCAACAGTGTTTGCCTTCGACGGCGGGGGTGGCTCAAAGCAACAGATTTCCACCAGGACGTGCAAACATGCCCTTCGACGGGAACAACCTGTTTGGAAAGACAGTGGATGAGTCGCTTCAGGCTATCAAGACCGACACAGAGACGGCTCGGGCCCTAGGAGTTTTGCAACAACGACAGCCGCCCTTTCCGAACTCCAGAGGCAAGCAAGGTGCCTCTAAAGGATTCGGCGGTGGCTTCTCGACGTACCGCCAGGCAGCCCGCTCCTTGTCGCAGGAGGCCTACAGAGGACGAGGCAAGTCAGGTGGATCTCGTCGTCGTCGCCAAGGAGGCCAAGGCGGCAAGGCCGCCGCCAAGCAGGACTGAACCGGCCGTAGCGTCGGGCCCCACCTGAGCACCCCGGTGGGAGGCCGCTGGCGAAGTTCGTCAGCATGTGGGAGTCCATCTCCACTGACCGTTGGGTGCTGGATGCCCTGGCCCACTGGCATACTCTCGAATTTCTAAAGAAGTGCCCCCGCATTCCTCCCGTGGCCAGGAAGGAAAACCACGTCCCTCAACTGCTGTTGGAAGTAAGGGCGATGCTCAAGAAGTGAGCCATCAAGCTCGTCCCAAAGAGGCTCTGGGGCTCTGGAGTATACTCAAGATACTTCCTCGTCAGAAAGAAGACAGGTGGATGGCGACCCATCCTGGACCTGCGTCGGTTAAACAAATACATCAAGGCCCAGAAGTTCCGGATGGTCACCCTCCAGCACGTGCTGGGACAGCTGGAGGAAGGCGACTTCCTGTCGCCGTTGGACTTGGAGGATGCCTACTTTGACATCCCCATTCTAAAAGGACACTGAATGTTTCTCAGATTCGTGGTCCAAGGGCGGCACTACCAATTCAAGGACCTCCCATTCGATAGAAGTCGGCGCCCAGGGTATTCACCAAGTGCCTAGCACCAGTGGCGGCGCGGCTGCGCCTTCAGGGGATCCATGTTTACCCCTACCTGGACGACTGGCTCATCCAAGCATGGACAAGGGAACTTGCAGTCGAACACACAGCAAAGACCGTCCAACTGCTCACGGATCTGGGATTCTCCATCAGCTTCCCCACATCCCATCTGATTCCGTCGCAGATCGCCCTGTTTCTGGGAGCCAAGCTCGATACAGTGGCACGGTTGGCCTCTCTGTCGGAGGAAAGGACAAAGGCCATCCTGGACAAGGTGCAGCGCCTGCTGGCCATGGATGTGGCCAGGGTGAGGTCCATCAAGTCCCTTCTCGGCATGATGTCCTCATGCATCTATCTAGTGCGCCTATGCAGGCTGCATAGGCCTGGAATTCTCCAGGAATTCCTTGACGCCCGTTGGATGCAAGCGGCGGGCAGCTTCGAAGACAGGATCCCGCTCAACGAGGTCTTCCTCCAAGCAATTCAGTGGTGGGGCACCCGCGCGCATCTCGCGGCGTGCACAGAATTTCAGACTCCGGCACACCAGGAGACAGTGACGACAGATGCCTCCCTGGAGGGATGGGGAGCGCACACCGGAGATCTTCACGCGAGAGGTCTCTGGCTCCCGCAGGAGAGGTCACGCCACATCAACATCCTGGAGCTCCGAGCAGTGTTCTGGGCCCTGAGGTCGTTTCTCTCATCCCTCAAGGGCAAGGTGGTGAGGATCTTCACCGACAACACCACCACGATGTTCTACATCCGGAAGCAGGGAGGCACCAGATCCCCAGCCCTGTCCAAGGAAGCCCTAGATCTGCGGCACTGGGCCGTCGCCCAGGGGATGTTTCTGGTGCCCTTCCATCTGGCAGGAATAAAGAACACCATCGCCGACTCACTCAGCAGGGAGCTGCGCTCGTGCCACGAGTGGGAACTGTGTCAGGATCAAGTGGATCGTATTTTCCAACGATGGAGCAAACCCCAGATCGACCTGTTCGCAACATCGGTGAACTCCAAGTGCCAGAGGTTCGCCAGCAGGTTTCCCCAGCCGAGGAGCATGGGCGATGCTTTCTCGTTCCCCTGAGACGGCCTGTTCCTGTACGCGTTCCCTCCGTTGCCGTTGCTGCTCCGACTCATCAACCAACTCAATAGGTCACGGTGCAGGATGATCCTCGTCGCACTGGCGTGGCCGGGACAGATCTGATTCCCGAACCTTCTGGACTTGTTGCGCGTCCCCCCAGTCAAGCTGTCGACGGACACAGATCTTCTCTCCAGAGAAGGGGGCGCCATCCTCCATCACGACCCGGAGTCGCTGAACTTGCAGGCCTGGCTCCTGCAGCACTAGTTTGGAGGATACGATATCCCGGCGGACTGCAAGGAGGTGCTTGCAAAGGCCAGGGCGTCCTCAACTCTCAAGTGCTATGGACACGAGTGGAAGAGGTTCTCTGTCTGGTGCCGTGCACAGAAGATTAATTCTCTGAGAATTACGGCCCCTCAAGTGCTGCTGTACCTGCTGTCGCTGGCCAAGGCTGGGATAGCTCATGCTTCCATCAAGATCCATCTAGCAGCGATTTCCCGATACACCAGAACTACGGGACGATCATCCCTGTGGTCTCATCGCCTGGTGAAGGAATTTATGAAAGGACTGTTCCGATCATTCCCGCCGGTGAAGGCCCCGGCGTGGGAGCTCAACGTGGTGCTGACCAGGCTCATGGGGCCCCCATTTGAGCCTCTGCACTCGGCACCGTTGAAGTTCCTGTTGTGGAAAACAGCGTTCCTTGTGGCCATCACCTCCGCACGACGGGTGGGAGAGATCCAGGCCCTATCCTGCAAGCCTCCATACTTGACCTTCCACGAGACGAGGTTGGTGCTGAGGACACACCCCTTCTTCATGCCCAAGGTGCCGTCGGACTTCCACCTCAACGAGCCCTTGGTGTTACCAGTTTTCTTCCCGTTGCCTTCGTCGCCGGCCGAGAGGACTTTGCACTCGCTGGATGTAGCTAGAGCGCTGAAGTTCTACGTGGACCGCACAAAGAGTTTTCGGAAGACATCACAGCTTTTTGTGAACTTTGGACCTGTGAACCAAGGGAAGGCCATCTTGAAGGCTTCCATTTCCAGATGGCTCTCCGGCTGCATCATGCACTGCCACCGGTTGGCAAACCGACCGTTGCCCGGCCGTCCGAGAGCCCATTCGACCAGAATGATCGCTGCTACTACGGCGTTCTTGTCTGGTGTGCCCCTGCTGGACATCTGCAGGGCTGCTACGTGGAAGTCGACGCACACCTTCACGAGATTCTACTGCGTCGATCGGGACACCAGGGAGGAGTCCAGGGTCGGCCAAGCAGTGCTACGTAACCTGTTCGCCTGAAGGTGGGCCTGGTGAGGAGGTAAGAGTTGCTTAATGTTGAGTCTATGTAATGCTTAATGTTGAGCCTTTGCCACCTCCCGTGGTTGTGCATGTGTGTACTGCTATGTATTCTTATATTCATGAGCATGTGAATCCATGCCAGACCCCATGCTGGAGAAGGAACAAGTTACTTACCTGTAACTGTTGTTCTCCAGTATGGGTCTGGCATGGATTCGCATGCAAACCCTCCCTCCTACCCCTCTGCGGCTCTTCACTTGGTCATACTGCCACTTTACGTGCTACTAAATCTGAGGATGGCTGCCAAGGGAGGGGCTTAGGGAGAGGGCAGTCATTGGCTGGGGGCAGTATGACCCAGAGACCAGTGATTGGTTACTACTAAGAAATACAGATCAGAAACGAAACTGATACTGATTTTTTTCTTTACCGAGGATTCCCAGCCTGACGACAGGGAATATTCATGAGCATGTGAATCCATGCCAGACCCATGCCGGAGAACAACATTTACAGGTAAGTAACTTGTTCCCTTTGTACCGTTGCTGTTGGAATAAGTTCTGAACTGGGGCAAGGAGAAGAACGTAGATTATTTTCTGTGTACTACACCGGATGTTTTATCCTTTCTTCAGCTAATCTGGGGCTCCAGAATGGTACCATTAAAGGCTACCTGGCGGCGCTGTCCATTTTTAAGCGCTCGTCAGAGGAATGTTTCTATTTCAAAATGCCACTTTTGACTCCATTTCTAAAAGGGCTCACTAATGTGTCCCCCTCAACTCGTTTTCAGATTCCGGTTTGGGACCTTTGTCTGGTTTTAAAAACCCTAATGCGTACACCCTTTGAACCTCTGCACACGTGTGCTTTAAGGTTATTAACCTTCAAAACCATCCTATTGGTTGCTCTGACATCAGCCCGTAGAGTAAGCAAGTTGCAGGCACTTTCATCCAAGCCACCCTTTACAATCTTCCACAAGGATAGGGTTGTTTTAAAGGTCAAACCTTCCTTTTTGCCCAAAATCATTTCAGTTTTTCATTTAGGTCAGAAAATGGTTCTATCTTCTTTCTATCCCCCACCTCATCCTGGTAAGGAGGAGGAAAGACTACATAGGTTAGACCCTCGCAGAGCTTTGAGCTTTTACATTTTAAGAATGTCTAAATTATGAATTGATGACCAACTCTTCATCGGATACACAGGACACAAGCTGAGTCAGGCTGTTACCAAACAGACCTTATCTAGATGGATAATTCTGGCAATATCAGAATGTTACAGGCTGGCTGGAAAGGACCCTCCTGAAGGTTTAAGAGCTCACTCCACTTATTCTGAACCAGTCCTCTCGAAATCTTTGAAATACAAATATACAACTCATAAAGATGAGCACTTTGTGGTAATGTATATCCTGCTAGCACATTTGGTCTTGGTTTTTGTGGCCCTGATTAAATGCAAAGGCCTTTTCCAAAACCCTTTAGACAAAGACTCTAAGGCATCATATTGCCAAGGTAAGGAAAAGTAGCAAAACGGCATGCTGGTACTAAGGGAGAACAATTCTACCCCAGTCGTGCTGGCTTAAAATATTTGAAACTGAGAATCTTTGGATACGTTTGCAGAACTTCTACCTCCTGAAATTCAGGAGGAATTAAATTTTTCCTTTCAGGAGGAAAGGAAGCTGACATTTAGCAGCTACATGTCAATAACAATTTGATGGATACTACCTCTCAAGCTGCCAGCAGCTCAGTTTGCATGCAGAGACACACGGTGTATGGTCTTTCCATCGAAAATTAACCATCGAAAGGAAAATCCATCGAAATAAAACCAATGAAAAAAGATTAATCAAAATTACATTTTTTCAATTAAAAGTGCATATCCGTCGAAACCTTTCCATCGACTGAAACCCTTCGCCCACTTCAACTGATCCAGAATAGGAATGCAAGACTTATCCTTGGCCTGAAGCCCAGGGCTTACATCTCTGCAGCCCTACAATCTCTCCACTAGCTCCTAGTTGCTGCGAGGATCAAGTTCAAGACCCTCTGTATCATCCACATGGCTTTTGGGGGCCTGGGACCCTGCTACATCCAACTGTCTCTCCCTAAATACCTCCTTGCTAGAGTCCTTCAGTCTTCTAGCTCCAACTCGCTGCAGATCAGATGCTTTTCCAAGCAGAGAGTGGGGGGTAGATCTATCTCTTCCGCAGGAGCCTCCCTCAGGAATGGCCTCCCTGCCCCTCTTAGGCTTGATTCAGATCTCCTTAAGTTCTGGAAACTTCTCAAGACCCTCCTCTTCTCTTCTTCCTGCCCTCTCCCCCCCCCTCCCCTACTAATATCCCCCTCTGCTGTATTTTGACTGGCTGACTGCTTTCCTTCTGAGTCATACAGGGTGCCAGGTAATCCCTGCACTTCTTATTACTGCACTTGCACAATCCAAATGACAAAAGGCCTAGTAGACAACAGCTGGGTTGTTATTTATTTCATTTTATTTTATTGTGCATTCGTAAGGCGCTGATGTTTAATGGAACAGTACCAGTATTTCTAAGCAGTATTGCCACTCCTTCTTTAATCTTAAATGCAGTTATGATGCAAATTGCCTGGCAAATCGGGAAGCTGGCATTACTTGAGCCCATTGTGCTTTCCCACCTACTCTGTTTGCTGCCTTTCCCCTTCCCTGTCCCGACAAGTGACTGACACTGCCTTAGCCCTACAAGGGCCTATGACAGACATATGCCTGTTTATAGATTTTTACATAGCATAATCCTTACAGACATCAATATAGCTGGTCAGAAACAGTCACACGTCCGGTGTTCTTTCCTTGTAACTGATGCTGCTCCAGTTGTATAAGCCGTCTAAACACACTGGCTTCCTGGAACCTATATAGCAATCAATTAACATAACTGCTTCCGGGATCTGTGGTTAACATGCTGGCCGAAGGATACAAATACTGGTGAAATAGTTTAGTGGGTTAATGTACCTGGTGCAAAGATGTGTTCAAGTCAAACGTCTGAATTGCAGCTGAGCTAGTCATCCACTTTTTAATAGGGTATTGACAGCCCTCCCAAAAGCTACTGTGCTCCCTTGTGGAAAGTAGTTTAGTTTGTTATTTTATTCTATATTTTTGAATGCTGCAATATTTTTACAATACAGTACTGGTACTTCACATCAGGACTACTACACATTATTGACCATCTTCATTAAACTTGCTTCACTTTTAACATTTACCCCAATGCATGAAGACCTCCACCCTAATGCTTGCATGCATTGATTGTTGCTAGTCTTCCTCAATTGCCCTTCCCCCTCCTTGATTGTCTTTCTCCATTTCCCCCCCACCCCCCCTTTTGTCTCCCCACAGGAGACACCAGCAATTCTCTACTTGTTCAGCATCTCTCTGAACCTCGGCAACCCAGCTTGCATTTCTAATCACGGTCCTTAAGAAGATGGCTCGAATTTCCTACGCCATTGAAACCGGTCGACCCCTTTCGGTCATGAGGGCTCTCATGACCCACCTTTGATCTCTTCTACACCAAAAAAGAGACTCTATTTTCAGAAAATCATTTGCTGTAGCACACTCATTACCACCGAGTGAGCTAAATATTTTTATAAGAGCCATTTTTTAGTCCTCCAGCCCTCTGGCTGTGTTTTACTGCTTCACCCACCAGTGGTCTCTCCAGCTGTACTGTTTCACACCCCAACCACGGTGACCTACGGGCACTATTAAAGTTGTACACTTTGGATGGGACATAAACAGTTGACCTGTTTCGCAGGTTGTACCCACGCTTAAGATCAAGCAGCCTCAAGATCTAATCCATGGCTTTGTTGAACACTGCTCAACCTTCTGGAGAACACCATTTTTTAGACCTTTTCACTTTTTGACGACCTTTGTCTGCCTACAGACACTGCCACTAGTATAGAAGGTTGAGGGACAGCACTCTCCTCTATACCTGTTAGATAGGCGATACACCACGCGCTACCCAGGGATAGGCACCCCCGCCAGGGTTAGGGTGTTCTTCCTTAGGGTAAGGTACGCCGAGCCGGGTGGCCCTCTCTCTTTCTGTGTTTGAGTGTGAGCACTCTAATTGATCCATTTGTTTGCATACTTAAAATGCACCTTGAATACCTGCGTTCCTAAAAAAATGTTGTTGTTGTGCTACCATACGTTTCCTTGTTAACGGTTAAAAGGATGATCACGGTTGTACCTGATATTGTGTATGCCACTGCAGGAAGTGGGAGTATTTTACTATAACACTTGTCCATGTACACAAATGTTTTAGGTCTGGTGGGCCAACCACAGCCTCTTCAGTCTGAGCCCAGCTTGGTTCATACCTGCCCGTCTCAGTGTGGCAAGCCAGATGAAAGACACATACTCTGATTAGCCATTATTAGATTTTTTATTTTAAAGAAAAATACCCATCTTTCCCTATTCAATGGGGTATTCCCTACCTAACAAACTATGCTAAGGTGCTCATTCGTCAGTAAAGTCTTAAAGTAATTGGTCTTCTGTCTAATCCTAACTGGCCCTACTACTATCTTTATCAACTAAGGACACGAGAATGACTTCCTTCTCCCGGATTCTCGCTTCTGGCGAGTTGGCTGTTCAATAATTTATTTTCAAATAGCTTCTCGTGACTTCTTTTATCAGTTCATACAATTCCCTCAACACTGCTTTGCTCTTCTTGGATTTCTCTTGGTTTGATATGTAACTCTTTTCCTATATAATAATTTCCCGTTAATTTGATATTTTTCTCATTGATTCTTTCTTCAAAGGTTTTTCCACCCTTTTCCCAGTGTAAGATTATGCAACCTTTCTGAGGTTCTCACTTTATCCTTTTATCCTTATCGTTAGTATGCTCTCTTACAGTCTCGTTCTCTTTCTACATAACACTTTCCTTCCTTTGACTGAGACAAGTAGATTTACTCTTGTGATGAAGTGTATGTAATGTAATAACATTTGTTAAGCACAAATCTATGGCCAAAGGCATCTAGGAGCTAAGAAACAGCATGGGGGATACCCGCTCCAGAGACCTTCAAGCCAAAGCAAAAACTAAAAAAGATATGTTTTAAGGGCTTTCTGAAATACTAAATCGTCATCAATACTTCACAGATGATTTGGAAGCGAGTTCGACATACCAGGCGCAAGGGTTGAAAAAGCTCGGCCTCCCACCCGAGTTATTTGAAAATGAGGGACTATCAAGAGTTTCTGAGAATCTGAATAAAGCCACCTTGAAGGAATTTAGGGAATATGTTTTGTCTGCAAATACTCTGCGACAAGCCGATAAAAGGCCCAATGGGTAATACAAAGGGTCTTAAACTCAATGCGGCTACACACCGGAAGCCAGTGCAGTTGCCGAAAAAGATCTAGGGAGTGGGACATTCGACCCGCTCCAAAAGCCAGACGAGCGTCAGCATTCTGAAGAAGCTGCAGTCTTTGGATCAAGCAAGCTGGTTGGCCGAGGTATATTCCATTGGAGTAGTCAATGAATCCAAGAATCGAGGCTGCAACCACCTTTGCTCGAGACTCAGGAGGGAGAAATGGCAGTATCTTCCTCAAGATTTCAAGCTTCAAAAACCCAGAATTGCATACTGATGCAATTTTCATCTCCCGGGAACCTGAGATACCCAGACTTTTAGGTGCTTTAGAGTGAGGCAAATCCCATAAACAGCCACGCGATGTGCACGGGGGAAAGGGCTGTATTAAAGAAACTCAGCACGGATGCAATATCACTGGTATTATAGATGCAGGAGCGGTCTTTGCAGAGTCCTGCCTGCTCTTTGGAGCATGGTGTAGCCCCAAGGAGAGGTGCAGGCTGGTGTTGGAATCCCATGAGCGGATGAGTTCATGTGAGTATAGCCTGCAAGGGATAACAAAGTAGTGTTGGATGTATGGAGCAGTGTGAACAGTGTGAAAATGCGGCAATTCAATCAATCAAACAAGTTTATTCGGAACTGTTAAAAGTTCCATTAAACGACAAAAGTACAGTTGTACACATATCAAAATTGCAATTGAATAAGAGACAAAAAAGAGTCAGTGGATATTACAATAAACAAGGTACAATAATGAAAAAATTTGACTGTCACTTAATTACATGTTAGGAGGCCAGATTAAAATCAAGAAATAAAATCGGGCAAAAGACAGAACTCAACCAGTTAACCCAATATACAGAGTGTTGTGTGATTCAGTAGCACTAGCTTCCACCGCCTTGCAGTTTTAGTAAGCTCTTTCTGAAATACATCGCTCTTTTTAAAAAGGTCAGCAGAGCCCAGGATGTAAAAACTGTCTTGGCACTCAAGAGAAATACAAGTGCAACCTTATGTGAGCGGATCTCTGTTTTCTTAAGGGCGGGGACCAAAGTCATTCTGCGTATACCAGCATACCCTGTACAGAAAAACAGCAAATGCGGAAGGTCCTCGCGCTGATAGCCGCAGACCGGGCAGCCCGCAAGGCTAGGAAAACCTTTCCAGTTACATGTGTTTCCTTGCAGCCGAAGAGTATCAAACGTGCCCTCGTAATCAACCATCTATCTTTTTTATGAGGGCTCCATGTCAAATAAGGTTGTATTCCGGTGAGTCTGCTAATACTAGAGTGAAATGGGCCACGTTTCTGAACATACTCGAGGAGAATTCTTTTCCTTACTACGATTTCTCCCAGTGTGGCTTTGTGAGCTGCCGCCTCTTGCTTGGTTATTAGGGAGGCAGGCGGGAAGAGGGGACTAAGATTGACCTCCCCCAAATTTGCCGAAACATAAGCTAGCCAAGGGATTTTTTTCCAGCCAGGTCTGCCCAACACTGTACGAATGATAAAGTGGCAAAGAGTGGCGTGTTCATTGGCCCACAGCCGAACCCAGAAAAAAAGAGGTGCCATCACCCACTGGTCCTCCCAAAACTCTGCCCCCAGTTCTCTATAGATAGCAATTCCAGAGGCACTGGTCAGGACCCCCAGCAGATTTTTAAAGAATTTACTCTCTTTACCCTGGATTTCAGCCGCATTTTGAAAACTCCAGATGGCTGCACCATACATGGTGATAGCCACTGTTTGTGCACAATAAATCTTCATGATCACATCAAGGGGCTGATCCCTACATTTAGACATAAATCTAAATAAGCCTCCTATCTGTTGACTCATCTTTACGGATTGCTTTGCCACATGGGCCCGGCCATTTAAGGCCTCTGAGAAACAGATTCCAAGAAAGTCAAACACCTTGACTCTAGGGATTATTTCCCCTGCACATAGCATATGTTTCATGGGCACTGGACGTTTTCTTCCTGCACAGGCCATTACTCGTGACTTCTTGGTGTTGATTTTTAGGCCCAAATTGTTCATAAAAGTTGAGTAGGCATTAATCAAGACCTGTAAGGCCCTGGGTGTTCTTGCCAATACTGGGAAGCCCCTACCCCCCAATACCAAAATGTCGGCCATTACATCAATAAGGTCCCGAGAGAGGCCATTGATATAAAGGCAGAAACAAATGCGGCAATTGAAATTGGGAGTGTGGCATGCCTGTGGAGTGTGTTGATTTTTTTTTTTTTTGTAAATTGTTTTAAGATATTAAGGAAAAGAAAAACGGAAGAGAGGGAACCTCCCTGAGTGAGGGGAGAAGGTGGCGCCACAACTATTATTTAAACAATAAGGGAGAGGAGGAAAATACATAGGAGCTCCATATAAGTAGAGAGCTCTGGAATAGTAGTGGTTGTTGTTTTAGTTTGTTATTTTAGTTTTTTTGTTAGTGTATTTTATTGTTTAAGGAGGAGGCCCAGGTGTGGCGTGTATGTGTTCTGTGTGGATGTGAGAGGAGCACATGAGGTGTGTGTACATAAAAAGCTCTAACTGGGATTAGAGGGGTGGGGGAATTGAAGATTTTCCTTTTTTTTTCATTGTTACATTGTTGACGAAACTAAGCTGCATATATTTTTTAACAAACTACTGTATAACTGTGGCGCAGCAGCATAGGCATAGCCCCACTACCAGACACATGGGAGATGCAACTATGGGGAGCGAAACGCCAATAGAGCACATATGCAAGGCCCTGCCTTTGTATTGTGAGAAGATTAAGAAGTTTCACAACCAGTGGGTTACCGAGACTAGAGGAGGAGGGATGCCCCGCTCCTGGCCAGACAAGGGCTCCTTTGACAGGAACCTGTTAGAACACATGTCTACCTTCTTGACAGCTAAATATAAGGGGAGACCATTGCAGAAGAGAAGGGAAGTATTGAACTTCTGGAAAATGTTTGAGGATACAGAGGATCACAATGGGGGAGTGACACATGACAGTAGTAAAGATACAGGCCCGACAGAAGACGGGAAGAACTTGACGGGGTGAAAGGGAATATATCCACTAGCAACCTGTTCTGCGGAGGGATACACAAACCCAACATATGTATCGGCTAGCATGACTGTAGCAACACCAGCCACAGCCCCACCTACACCGTTGTAAAGTGTGTGCGAAAATGAGCTTAAACATGGCGCTGGTGCACGGCCAGTTTGGACATTCACTTCCAAACCGCAATTAAAGTCTATGTTTCTGTGAGCTCAGTTTGAAGGCAGACATGAATTCTGCAGTGGTTGCAAGATTATATTATGGTACAGATGAGCTCGCTATGAAGGATAGTTGTTGTATTGTTAGCTCAAGGACGAGCCGAAAAGGCAGTTGGAGAGGTGCAGGTGCATTGATAAGGGGTGCTGGGAACGAGCATGCTGGAGACAAACTGGGGTTTTTCCACTACTGACTAGGCATTTTTCCGCTGTTTGCCTCCCATGCTTGCTGACTGTCCTTCGCTGAGGATGGTTGAGCAACCTAGAAGGGGCAGGAATTTTTCTCCCATAAGAAGAGAGGTATCCTGATGGTAGACAGAATTGGAACCCCGGGTGAGGAAGTCTCGCTGAGAGGGAAGACGCTCTGCTCCAGACCTCGTTAGCACGTGTGCTCTCTCTGCCTACCTGCCTTGGGACTGGGTAGAGTTGTCATGGCTGAGATGAAGTTTTCTTCTGCAACTGCACTAACAGTGATGTAGACCATTTGTAATCATTCTTGCTTGTGTGTGTTTATGTATAACCAATTGCATTATCCCACTGTAAACTTATGAAATGTGCATAGAATCATAGAATCAAAAACTTATGAAATGTGAATAAAAGGCCTGTAAAGAGCCAATTATATTCCCATTGTTGGTCTAGGTGTGTATTATTGCCTTCCTGAGTCCAAGAACATTTTGGCCCGTGTAATAGGGTAAGTGGTTCGGAAAGTCATTACACGTATCAGAAAAGCAAAACACAATAGCGCTGTGAGCAGGGTCTTTGTGCTGAGATTGATGCCAGAGACCAAACAAATCTGAAGTTTGGACACAGAAAGGCAATTTCTTTACGTTTGTGAGATGTGTAAGTGTGTGAGGTATTATTGATGGGGGACGTAAAATATCCATTTGACATCATGAGTTCCCCATTTAGGAGAAAAAGGAAGCTCTGCAGGCAGAGCCCTGAATTGTCCTGAAATAACAATACCAGGGTGGACAAAGAGTCCGTATGACAAACTGGCACAGACTCGGGCGTGTGGTGCAGGTCTAAATAAGAACTGGGATATGACTATAGGAGAGGCGAGACCGGCCGAGGTGGTAGCGTGCTTACAACAGGCACTCGTAGAAAAGGGAAAGGAGGTTGGATTTTGTTGCATGCATTCAGAAGAGTACATTGGCAGAATGTAGATTTAAAGGCAAATGTGTTGAAATTGGAAAAGGAGCTGGCTGCTGAGAACCAAGTTGCGTTAATGCAGCAGCTTCAGATGAAGTTGTATCATGACATGGCCGATAAATATCAAGCAGAAGCCGAACGAGCGGCTGTGAGAGTGGCCTGATACAAGATTTGAAAAAGAAGAGGGAGAGTGAAAACCTGCAAGGTGGCCATGGTGATTGCCTCTGCAGGGGTTGATTGGGACCCCGATCAATGGGACGGGGATGTATTCGACAGTATTAGTTCAGAGAGTGGCTCGGATAGGGAGGTACCGTCCAAATCGGAACTTAACAGAAAAGAGGTGACCGCTAAACCAGTCAGGCGTAGACGAGCTGGGCCACATCCAAATAATCCCAGAGGTGGTTTTGTGGATTTGACAACATTAGAGGATTATTCTTAACAAGAGGTTGGGGAAATAATTAACCGATTGAAACAGAGGGCTGGTGAACCTCTGTTAACATGGATGGTCAGACTATTTGATGGGGTGCGGCAGGTCTTCTTGTAGATCCGACCGTTTCCCCACAATTTTTGCCGCTGTCCCATGAAACCCATATTCAAGATGTTTTACGTGCAGACCCACCTCCCGATGATCAAGGGAGAGATGCACAAGTGTCTTTGTTACTGTTAGCTGCTCAAGGGTGTAATCGTAAGTATCCAATGACATTGGATTGGCCTAGCAATGAGAAGAACTGGTACGCACAGAGAGGCAATTCAAAGACTTAGGGAGCATGCCATGAAAGAAGCCATCCATATTGAGGAGCCAGAGCATATGGGGGTAGTGGCATTATCGGTCTCAGCGCGAACCACAATCATTTGGACTGCTCCACCGACATACAAAAATGTCATTATGACTCCGCTGGTGGTGGGGTGGGGGGGAGACAGAGAGAGAGAAGAGAGAGAAAAATAGGTTTGATACATTTTCTTGGCACTACTAAAAGATAGAGTGCCGCGCAAGGATATTGATGGAATTGTGACTCGCAAAATGTATCAGCTGTATAAAAAACAAGGACTTAAAAGGACAGCGCGATACAAACAAGTAAAAAGGCGGGATCTGAAGAAGCAAAGTGGTGCTAAATTTCCTTCTGTGCCGCCAGAAGAGGAAATGTATGACAGCTCCATGGGAATACCTTCACCATATCAGTGAGTCCAAATGCACGCATTCGAAATATGAATAGGATTGTAGTCAAACTCCCGTAGCATCTGCTCGAATTAAGGTAGACAGACTACCTCATGTGAATGTGAAATTATTTTGGCAGTCAGGGAATACACAAGAGGTTCGAGCTTTGATTGATACCGGAGCGGAGGCCTCCTTGATTCATGGCAATCCTTTGAGATTTAATGTCAGACATTTAACATTACTGGACTGGGAGGAAAAGAGACCCTGCAGTTCAAACAAAAGTAGACATGAAAATTGGTAATTTAAAGAGGAAAAAATATCACGTGTTGATTGTCCCCATACCTTAATATATTATTGGCTTTGATATTCTGGAAGTTGAAAATAACTATTTAGACCTGAAAGTGTTTCGCGCTTTGCAAAAAAATGTATCCAAATAATCAGACAACACGAAAAGAGAAATTAATCGTGTATTATGGTTTCTGGATTGACTGTACTGAAAAAAATAAATCCATCGGTGTCTTAGCCTGACTTTGTCTTGAAGTCTTACATGCGGAAAAATAAAGAGACTGTAACGTCACAATTTGTAATTTTTCCCAATTTATAAACTTTAATTGATGGAACAGTAACGTGCATTCAGGTGATTATGCAGAATAAAGATCAAATTGCATATTGTCCCAATTTGTTGTTGAAAAAATGAACACTGTTGTCATGAATCCTGTTACATCACAGAGAAATTCAGGTTAACTTAGTTATGGTCACTGTTTCTTACTTGGTCACTGTTACTTCACAGTTAAAGGTAACACAGGTTTTTTATACCCTAAATGCACAAAAGTGATTGTTGTGGATCTGCTACACTCTTAATCACTGTTACTTCACAGTATTAGGGTTTGCTTCGCTTGATTTTCTACCAATTATAGTGTGGATACACTGGTGGTGAGGTTATGCCTTATTGGTCTGCTACCCAACACATGTTTCACCGTCTGTTTTCGGACGGATCATCAGGGGTTATTTATTTAATTGAAGTCAAATTGCGAAGTTGTACTGTTTTGATTGGTTTTGTTGAACATTGTTTGAATTAACTCCTGATGGGAGTAAACAAAAAGAAAAAGAGAGAAAAAAGAGAATGATAATTTAAACTAGGCTTAAGCGGGAAAAAAGACTTATTTGCTTCTGTTTAATGCAAAAAAAGGTTTTTCGTTTGAAATCTTATTTTAATGTGATAATTAGCCGAACAGTGAATAGATTAATAATTGTGGGTTCATGTGGGCTGTACTCATTATACCACAGGTGTTAAAGCAAAAGGGGGGTAAAACAGAGTGAATACATCGACAGCACTGAATGTTAGATAACTGCAAGCACTTACCTAGGCAGCCCTGTTTATAATGTTGTGAATGAGAAGAAAAGGTTCCAACTCGTAAGGTGTCAGAAATTAGATGTGGCTGCTCTCTAAGGAGAACCTACAGTGGTAAAAAGACACAAAGGAACAAGAGCGCATTTAAAAATAGGGTGGTACCTAGCATAGTTTAATACTTCGCATAGCGTATGGCTTAGAGCGAGCTTGGGAAAAAAACTGTTGTTATTCCTAAGAGATGGTAGAATATATGTTCTTACCTTGGTCTCAGATGGAGAAGGAGAGAGATGTATCGATGCGCGTCTCACACGGTCCGATTGCCGTATGCTGGTGAGTGCGAGCGCTGCATGTTATAACCCGGAAGTTGAATTACTGTCAGGAGCGCAAGAGAAGGTGGAAGTCACGTGAGCGTTTGCTAGCATAACATGTAATGAAAGGAATACGGCCGTTAATGCGAAGAAGCATTAAAGTTGTGAGAGCGTCATTTGGAGTAGGTATTGTCATGAATGCATACCGTATGGTGATCGTGACCATGGTATTAATTGGTATTCCAGCAAATATTGTTTTTGCTAACTCACTCAAAAAATGAGAGAGGAAGCTATTTATTCGTGAGAAGTAATTACTTGGAATAAGTTTTAATTGATTGACTGTTAGTGTAGGGAGCCGCGGAAAAAACACCCGTAGGCATATGGCAGAATATAGAGGAAAGTTCTATGGCTAGGAATGCCGATGTAGATTGGTCAGTAGAGGTTGTAACTGAGGAGGTAGACTAATGGGCAAGTTAAATAGTGGGTGACGCGAGCATGAAACACGACGCAACACGTTGTGGTGGTAATGGAACAGAATTAATAATTTGATTGACTATATTTGGCAAGTGATGCCACTTGTAACAAACCATTAAACCAAAATTATAAAATAGTTCATTGTACAAAAAAATATATAAGTGGCATAAACAATCTGTAATTCTCATAAACACAAAGAGCTCATTGTACAGCTCTCAAATATACATGAGCGAAATGCATTTACAATAGGAAATGGTATAGTTCTTGGTCCACATTGAGCCCATTGTGGATTGAGTCCATAGACCAAATCCAATAGGCTTCTCTTTTACGGAGGCATAGTTCCAAATTGCCTCCTCTTTTCAATGGTGGTAATTTCTCAATCCCATAGCATTGAATTTTGGCTAGATCTGTTTCTTGATGTTGCTGTTGAAAATGAAATGCTAGAGGGGAAGTGATGTCTTTGTTTTTTATGGCTCTCAAGTGTTCTCCAACTCTGATTTTCAGTTTCCTTATGGTGCTACCAATATATGGTTTATTGCAAGCACACATGATAGTGTATATGACAAAGTTGCTATTGCAGTTGATGAGTTGTTTGATTTGAGTTTGTTTTCCATTTGGTTGAACAAAATCCTTTTTCGCGTTTAGCATATATGGACAAATCTGGCAGTTGTTGCATTTGTAGTTTCCTCGTACAGGTGCTGATAGCCAGGATTGCCTTTCTGGCCGGTGGTCTTTCTTGAATTTTTCATATTGTTTGGTATCAAAGAATGACGGACTTATGATTTTTTTGAGGTTGATACAGTTTTGAAAGACAACATTGGGTTTCTTGTCTAGAATCACGTTCAGGTCTGTGTCTGTAGTTAGAATATTCCAATTTTTTTGTAGGATTTTCTTGATACTGTGATTATTGTTGCTGTAGGTTGTAACAAATCTTGGTATTTCCAAGGCTGTTGGTTTCTTTGTATTGGGTTTGAGTAGACTTAATTTGGATCTTTCTTTGGTTTTTCGAAGCATGGTATTTAGGTGTTTAGGGCTATAACCACGATTTTTGAATAGTTGCTGATTGGTGTTTACTGCATTCTAAATCAGATGTGCAGTTACGTTTGATACAGAGTAGTTCACCAAATGGGATGTTTTGGATAATATGGCGAGGATGATTGCTCGAGGCATGTAGAAGACTGTTAACAGCTGTTTCTTTGGTGTACAGTGTACTATGGACTGTACCATTCTGTAAATATAGGCGAAGATCCAAAAACTTGATGGCTTCTTGGCTGTCGTTGATTGTAAATTTTAGGTTGTAATCATTGTCATTGAGGAAATTGTAGTACTCAAGTAGTTGCTGTTCTGTTCCATTCCAAATGATAATAATATCGTTGATATATCGCCCCCAAAAAAGCAATTCTGTTGTTTGTTGTGAAGTCAGGGTGCTGCCAAGCAAATTGAGTTTCAAAGTGTCCCATATAGAGATCCGCATAAGATGGGGCAAATATTGTGCCCATTGCGGTGCCTTGTATTTGTCTATAGATTTGATCTCCAAAGCAGAATATATTATTGTTCAGAGTGAAATGGATCATTTCCAATATTATCATATTTTGGTCTTGAAGTGAGACAGATCTAGTTTTCAGGCAAAATTCAGTTGTTGAGGCCTTTTTGGTGAATGATGCTGGTATACAATGCGGACACGTCTAATGTTACAAACCAATACTTTTCCTCCCAAAAAATGTTTTCCAGTTGGTTAATAGCATGCGTGGTGTCCTTAATGAAAGAGCTCAAACCGGAAGCTAGTGGTTGCAAATAGTGGTCAATGTATTCAGAGATTCTTTCTGTAATGGATCCAATGCTATTAATGATGGGTCTACATTGTGGTAGAACAGAAAATGGTTTGTGTATTTTGGGCATGAAGTAGATTGTTGAGAGTACTGGATATGTGACGTTCAGATATTCATATTCCTCATCTGATAGTAAGTTGTTGTCATGCCAAACCGAACTCATTAGCTCCCAATCTGCTACTAGTTCCTTGGTGGGGTTGGTTGGAAGTGGTTGGTAACAGGTAATGTCTTCCAAATGATTTCTAGCTATTTGGATATAGTCATCAGTTTTCAAAGGCACAATATTGCCCCCCTTATCTGCTGTCCTCACTGTAATATCATGATACACTTTCAATGTCTTGATAGCTTGTATTTGTGATTGAGTAAGATTGTGATTGAGTTTGATTTTGTGATTAGCCAAGTATAGTTGTCTTAACTTGTTTTGTACTGCTTTTTGGAAAATATCGATAGCATTCTCCGGGGGTAAAGTTGGAGTGAAACGTAATTGGGATTTGAGTTTGGTATGTTTTGCTAATCCCAAAGTAATGTCCTTGTCTTGGGCAAATGATGCCACTGTATGCGTGTCTTGTTCTTCAGATAAATTTAGGAGGTTGACAGTGTTTTCCACATGTTGTAATGAAAGATCAGAAACCTGGGGTGCAGATCTCGCTTTCTTTTGACCCATATTCTGGAAGGTTTAACTTTAGGACTAGGAGGTAAACGTATCAGTTTGGGGTGAGTGCATTGACATGTACCCCCGTTATTGTGGAAACAATGAAAATACCACCTCCCCCGGGCAGGTCCCATTAGCCACAAAGCAAGTATCTACAAAACAATATCGTATTCCAGGGGGGCAGAAGGAGATTTCAGAAACCATTAAGGGATATATTGAAGCAGGTGGGCTACGTCCTGTAACCACGGCTTGGAACAATTTGGTCTGGCCAACTAAAAATGCCAGAGGGCAGCTATAGGATGACTGTGGATTATCGTTAGTTGAACAAGTACACTCCTCCATTGATACCCGTGGTTCCAGATGCAGTTATCCTGATCAAAAATGTGCAAAAGTTCAAAGGAACCTGGTACGCAGTGATAGATTTGGCAAATGCATCCTTCGCCGTACCGATTGCAGAAGAATGTCAAGAACAATGTTCAGTCTCTTGGAATGGGAGGCAGTATACATTTCAACGTTTGCTCATGGGGTACATGCATAGCCGACCATTTCTCACCGGCTGGTGGCAGAACATTTGGATAAGATTATGTGCAAACCCGATGTGCAGATTTTGCACTATATCAATGACACTGATACAAGGAAAGGATGAGTAGAGTGTGCGGATGCACCTAAACATCATTATTGAGGGCTTGAGAAAGGAAGGATGTGAAATGAATGAGACTAAAACCCAAGGTCCAGCAGAGACCGTGATTTTCCTGGGAATCCAGTGGCACAATGGGCATTGTGAAATGGTGCCCATTGTGCGAAACAAAAGATTTTTTAGTTTACCTTACCAGTGAATAAGAAACAAGCCCAACAGTTCATAGGGTTGTTTGGATTTTGGAGACAACATATGCCACACCCAGGGCATATTTTAGCAGCTCTCCACAAAGTAACACAGAAGAAATCCGATTTTGGGTGGGGAGAGGAGCAAGAGAAGGCATTTCAATTGGCAAAGGACACGATACAGAGAGTGCTTGACTTATGGCCATTGAGGGCAGGTGAAGTGGAATTAAATGTGTCTTTACAAGAAAACTATGCCAATTGGAGTTTGTGACAGAAACAGGACAGAAAGCGTGTTCCTTTGGGATTTTGGAGTCGGAAGTTACCCAAAGCTGGTGACTGATACACTCCCTTCAAAAAACTGTTGTTTTCATGCTATTGGGTTCTCGTGGATACAGAACAAATGACTATGGGTCATGATGTATTGATCCGACTGGAAATTCCAATCATGCAATGGGTACTAAGCTCTCCCAAAACAAATTGATTAGGACATGCTCAAGAGGGTAGCATCATCAAATGGAAATGGTACATACAAGATTGTGGCAAAACAGGGAAGGGTGGAGTTGCGAAATTACATGAGCCAGTGGCTGGTGTTCCACTGATTGATTTGGAACCGTCGGAGGGGACTGAAATGTGTGAGTCTCCTGTAAAATAGGGAGTTCCTTGTGGAGAGCTAACTAGTGGACAGTCTGAACATGTCTGGTTCACCGATGGTTCAGCCAAATATATGGAAACTGAGTAACACTGGAAGGCGGTGGAGTATAATCCCAAAATGAAGAAAATATTGACATCAGGAAAGGGGAAGAGTAGTCAATTTGCAGAATTGTATGCAATTTATCAGGCATTAAAACAAGAAGCACCTCGCTGTTCTTATAAATATATACTGACTCATGGTCCGTTGTGAATGGACTTTCTGTTTGGCTGCCAACATTGCAGAAAAATGGATGGAAGATTCATGCAAAAGAATTATGGGGAAAAGAATTGTGGCAAGATATCGCTGACATGTTAATGCATAGCACAGTGACTGTATATCATGTAGATGCACACTGTTCGACAGACTCATAAGAACGTTGGTTCAATTCTGTTGCAGATGAACATGCCAACATTTCGGCTATGGATGCGAGGTCTGAGAAAAATGATCTGGAAGGGATTGCTAAATGGGCACACCAGAAAAGTGGGCATCTTGGAGAAAAGGATACTCTCAGGTGGTCATAAGATCGAGGAATATTCCTTGAAAAGTGGTGAAAACAATAATTTTGAAATGTCCAGTGTGTCAGCATCAGAAACAGAGATCTATTCCACATGTCATTCGTGGTACACTGAAACAAGGTACTTTACCTGGACAAATCTGCCAGACCGATTATATCGGTCCAATGCCAATTAGCAGAGGATGTCAGTATGCATACACAATTGTGGACACATATTCAGGATATTTAATGGTTCTGCCATGTAAGAGAGCCACGCAATTGAATACTATTAAATTGTTATATCAAGTGGTAGTGTATTATGGAATTCCTTTACAGATGCAGAGTGACAATGGGTCACATTTTAAAGGAAAACTGATTCACAACTATTGTCAAGAAAAGGGGGTTGAATGGATTTTTCACATCCCCTATCATCCTCAGGCTTCGGGATTAATTGAGAGAATGAATGGTTTGCTGAAAGAACAGTTGCGAAAATCTGGTGAGGGAAATCTGAAAGGGTGGCGTGAGCGCGTCTTGGATGCGGTGCAAGTGCTGAATAATAGACCTATCGCCAATGGCGAGACTCCATTGATGCGTATCTTAAGGCCAGCCTTCCAAAGGAAGCCGAACAGAGCATTTGAAACATTAAGGTACTGGGGAATGTCACCTGGAGCGCTAGCTCCTTATCGAGCAACACCAGAGTCGGCAGGGGTTGATTTACATGCAAGAGAAGAGATTAGATTGAAACCCAGAGGAATCGGGGTTATTGACACAGGAATTGGAGTGAAAATTCCATCAGAATATATGGGATTAATTGCCCCTAGATCTGGACTAGCTTTGATGGGAATCCAAGTATTGGGAGGGATTGTTGATGTCGATTATCAAGGAGAGATAAAGGTGATTCTAATCAATAGTAGAGAAAACATGCTACCTGTCCATAAAGGTGATAGGGTGGCGCAATTGATCATTGTACCTGTAAAATTGTCTATGGTGAAGAAGGGAGAGCCACCCACAGTGATAACTACAGGTGGTTACAAAGGTTTTGGCTCATCAGACAGAATGGATCCGGGAGCGAAAGGTTGAGTTGAAAAACATAGTGGTTTGCCAGTTCCAGCAGTTGTAATTGCAGGAGGAGAGGACCATGTTGTTCTTGTGATGGAACCAGGGAATAGAAAATAGTCATGTTCACGCTGACAAATGTTATTTACGTGAGTGATGTACTCCACTGATATCTTGTTTTTTCTGAATTCTTTTTGTTTTCCAGACCCTGTGTGTGGTGTTTGTGCTTGTGAATTCATGTTGAGTCCATTCTGGAGGGTCAGGGGACATGCGAGGAATGGTGGTGAGTGTCTCCATGTTGCAGCTGTATTCGACGATCTGGATGACGACTGACGGCTTTGATATTACCACACTGCCTGCTGCCGGTTCAACTGAATTGTATCGTGACTCCTTGAGGAAATGTTGTGGGAATGCGCATGATGTTTTGCCCCCTTCTGCGGCTTTCATGTCTTTTGTGTGGCAGGGCTATGCTGCTATTGTCGAGCAGCCTGAGAATGTGTGGGTCTTTTTGGCCCATTGTGTGATGAACATCTCGCACATCTGCTTGGCTGATGTTCATGATGCTGCAAATTGCATTTCAGCGTGCCTTGTGTCTGTGCCTACGGCGGCCCCTGTGTTGTGGCACATTTTCGCATTACTGCATAATGATTCTCTCCTGGAGGATTCGGATGTGAGAGGCTCTTTTTTTGTCCATGAGTACTGCAGATTTTGGACGGACACTGTGTCATGACCACTGCTTTCAAGGAGTCAGGACCTACCCAATACCCTTGGAAGCAGGCTCATAACATGTCTTATCGGCACCAGCAAGTCCCAATTGGGACCTTTTGGACCTTGTCCTGGCACCGGTGGTGCCAGGCTCATAGTAAGGACCCGTCCCAGCACAGGAAGCGCCGGGCTCATATCAAGTGTAAAAGTGCTTGGGTGAACCTACCTGGAGCAGACCATGCTGCTTACTTACCAGCAAGATGATGCTTTACTCTCTTCTGGCAGGGACTACTTTTCCTTCTGGGTGGGGCAAGCACCACTCCCTGGATCATGGATGCTGGAACCCTTCTGGAAGCAGGAACTCTTTTACCTGGGCGAGGCTGCTGTGGAAGAAGACACCTAAGCACTCCTATGGGCTATTTAAACCACGCCCGATTGGTACCACGTGCTTCGCGTTATTCTGCATCTGCAGCAGGACGCTCACCGTGTCAGCTCCAGCGAATCTTCAGCTCCGGATCCTGTAATTACGAAAATTACCTGCTGGGGACCAGTCTTCAATCTTCAGCGGCTCCTGCAAAACAAACGGCACAGATTAAACAAAGGCAAGGTTAGCGCTTCAACTCACCCGATCCATCGGCAGCATCCAAGAAGTTTTTTCAGCATTTCTCGTCTGGCATCGGGCCTGCAAAGACAAAGAACATTGGTTAGTAACGCTTAGTTACAATACTGCTTACCTGTGTTGCGCTAGCTCCAACTTGCTCGCACTGCATTCCGGCACCTGTAAAGACAAAAGGGGACATTAAGGTGCATTCTACGGCCCTAAGGCAGCCTTCCTACTTACGTGCCTTCGAATTCATCATCTTCTTGTCACGCTCTCTGCCACGAATCGGGGAGAGCAGCTTCTTTGGCATCGACAGCATCTGAAAAGATAAAAGACATAGACTTAAGGAAAAAACATTTGAAGAGAGCAATCTGAAAACTTTAATACTTACAAGTCACGCTCGTGCTGCAAACGGCGGCTTCGCTCTCATCTACCCTCTGCAATCAAGAGGCGGAACTCACATCCAGTGAAGTAACTGGACCCAGCGCCCCTGCACAAGACGCAGGATGGAGAGCTCAGCATTCACTTACTTAAGGTGAGCACAACAATCACCCGAGTACCACGGGAAGAGAGGGAGAGAGGGGCTAAGAACTACTCCCAACCTTCCAGTCACTAATCCTTGATTTTCCACTTGCAGACACCTCACTCTGCAGGTCAAGCTTTCGGTAAGGAAGGGGCCAAATCCGGGAGCCAGACGAATCCTACACCTAACGTTGAAGACGTTTTCACCGCCCAGTCAAGACCTGCGCCTCCGAGGGAACCAGGTGAGCGTTACACACTGATTGCAAATGGAGAAATATGACCCGTATTATCACCTACAATATTGCTCCTGCTGATGTTTGTTACTTAATGACTTGTGATCCGCAGGCAGCGCATTGGCAAATGTCAACAATTTGACTTAACTAATGCTCGAAGTGGCACTGACTTTAAAAAGCGTTAATGTACCCGATATATGTCTGTTTGTACTGATGGGTCTAATAACATGTTCTGCAATTTTACTGTTTTAGCTGCCAGTCATGTTCGCCATGTTAAGCTTCCTACTGGTTGGCTGATTTCCTGCAGTAATGTTACATACTCCTATATTCCTGCTAACATTTCTGGTGGCCTTTTTGCTTTGACACACCTTAGCTTGATGATGTTTCCTTTGAAGCCTGCTATTCGTTGTGCTGTTCATCATATTGGTCTGTCCCCTGACTGTGATTCTAATGTACATTTGTTGTCTGAAGCTGATGTTTTAGCACTTGCGATTTCCCGGGTTGGTGTTTTTGGTTTAGCTACTGGGGGCTATAAATCCTTGATTATGTTGGCTTGTGTGGTAGTGAAAGAAACAAAAGGAATTTTCATACTGGGAATCAGGGTAATACGGGAGGTGCTCAGCAACAACAGCAACACCCTCAATCTTTTTTAGATCCACGCCAGTTTCCCGACAATTGGGACGAACCACGACAATTACGCAGCAGCAGACCCTATTAGTGAACCTCTCATCATACTTACCTACTGTAGAAGAAGAGGCTTTGAATAATAGAGGCTTTGGTTTTCTTCCTACTGTGTGTTACGATAGGTTCCGTACTTGTGTAGAAGTCGAACAGTTATTGCGGAAAATTAATCTACGGCAATTTTTCTTCCACCAAGCATTTGATATTGAGGAAAATGAGAGTGGGTTTAAGAATAAGTCTTCCTTCAGTCCGCCTGTTAGTAGTTACACGCTGGAAGCAGTAGTTTTCACCAAGAGAGTTTGGAAGGAAATAGAACAACTGGAAACTCAGGGAATGAAACGTCCGTTTCAAAATATCTCGCGATCGGAGAAAGCAGCCCTCAAGAGTTTGGCCACCAATTCTGATATCATCTTGCGAAAAGCAGACAAGGGTAGTGCCATTGTTATGCTTAATCGTATGGCTTACATAAGAGTGTCATCGACAACTGGAGGATAGACAATTTTACCAACCCATCAAGGAAGATCCCACAAACAGACTCACAGTTCTTATTAACCATAAAGTCGCAAAAGCTTTTGCTAGAGGTTGGATATGTCCACAAGAGAGTGAATTTCTTAGGGTGAAGAACCCTACAATACCCAAATTTTACATAATCCCTAAGATTCATAAGACCCTGGTAAACCCTCTCCTGGTCGCCCCATAGTCTCGGGCACTGGTGCCTTATTGGAACCTCTGTCGAAATTTGCCGACGGGTACCTGAAACCCTTTGTGCAGACTATGTATTTGTTTGTAAAGGATACCACTGAAATTATTAACATAGTGGAAGAGATGCAATGTGATCCCGCTACTCAGTTGCTTGTTAGTTTGGACATTGTGTCATTGTACACTTGTATACTGCAACAAGAAACTCTACAAGTGTTAGAGGAGATACTCCTGACTAAAAGAACAGAGGGGAATACACCAAATAGCTTCATCCTCTGGTGTGCACTATTTTAGTTTTAATGGACAACTCTATCATCAGTCCCACGGTACAGCTATGGGTTCTTCAGTTGCCCCTTTAGCTGCCAGTTTGTTTGTTGAGAGTTTTGAACGTCAAGTCATCTATAGCTCCAATAACCCTTACTCTTCTAAGTTGGGATTGTGGCGCCGTTATATAGACGACATTTTGATTGTGTGGGATGGTTCTGCTGAACAGTTCAACGAATTCATGTTATGGATTAACTGTCAAAGTCTGTACCTGAAATTCACGTTCACATTTAATAATGTAGAGATCAATTACTTGGACATCACTATCTGTGTGGACATTAGTTTGAACATTCTCCAAGTCAGACCGTACCACAAACCAACAGATCACAACTCTCTTTTAGAGTTTGACAGTTGCCATCCACGCCATACAAGCGAGAATCTCCCTTTTGGCCAGTTCCTGCGTCTTAAACGCAACAGCTCCACGAAGGAAATTTTTCTGTCAGAAGCAGATACCCTGAGTTCAAAATTAGTCGCAAGAAAATATCCGACTAAGATAGTGCGTCGTGCACTTAAAAGATCTAAGAATAACCATCGAGAAGGGTTGCTAGATTATAACGACAGAATTAAACACAAGGAAGGCTTAGTATTCGTTAGCACCTTCACCCTGCAAACAAATCAGATCATTAAGAAAAATTGGCATGTTTTGATGGGCGGCGACTGTCCCCTTGATGTACCATTCTGTGCTTTCAAACGGGGTCCAAATCTTAAAGATCTCCTTACTAAAAATGACATCACGGGAGGACCAGCCAAACAAAGAAGCGTTGCAGAATCTTGGGGGTTGCCTAAAACTGTACGACATGCTCCGTGTGGTCAGTGTGTTAACTGCCCTTTGACAAACCGCACGACACAAGTTGATTTAGGTCTGGCTAAATTTTGGTCCCAAACTACGTTTACCAATTGTAACACCAAAAATGTGGTCTACGCTATATGGTGCCCTTGCATGAAAATCTATATAGGGATGACTACACGCCAGATCAAAGTCTGGATTTCGGAACATAGGAGTTGTATCAAGAACCGAGTTACTACAGCCCCGATGGTCAGTCATTTTCTAATGATGGACCATGGATGTAATGACACCTGAAATGGTCCGTTTTACTTCATATCCAGAGCCAAAATGTTTCTGAAACAATCAAGAGGTTACAAGTAAAAGAACAATTGCTCATTTTTTTATGCCAAACAGCTGTAACTGGTCTGAATGAAGCTGTGGTCTGGAACAACTTCGGTAGTTAAGTTACAGGAGGTTGGGAATACACAATACAAAATAAAAAATGTAAACTTCGGTGCCGCTTCCTTTGTTCATGCCTGTGTTCTGAGCAGGCTTTGTTGTTTACACTGGACTTGACCTGGCTATGCGAATACACTTGTCGTTATGAGTGGGAGTAGAGAATATATTTTGGCGTCATCCCGCGTTCTCTAAGGGCGTTATTACAGGAGTTACCAGTAGTTCGGAGACATAACATAATTTGTTGGTTAGTGTGTAAATACACGTGGACATGGGGTCTCTTACCTCGAGTAATATAGGTGTAACACGCTTTTGTGGACTTTTTTTTAAAAAAAACTTGGAGTCCTCCTAATTTAGAAGAGCTCCAACAGCTGCGTTACCCTGATAAACTATTTAAGATCAGCATGGGGGCGGAGATCGTAAATCAGGTGACAGTGACGTTACGAGCAGGATGCCGGAAACTGAGTAGCCCGAGACGGAGCCTCTGGAAAGTAAGTCGGTGGAGATGCATCGGTTTGCGGGGCTTGTGAACTTTTGATTATCGTTCAAAGCAGGATAGAGATGGGGAGTGGTTTTACCGTTTCGCTTTGCTTGATACGGCGGGTGTTTGTCATTCGAAGAAAGCGTGTCACCGTTTTGGCATGCAGGTAGATCGTGTTGTTAAACGGTTATCCATTGCGTCCCGCAGCATTCTAAAGGCAGCAGTTCGGGACGCGTATCGGAAGGATGTCGCACTGAGCATAGACATCGAGGACTGCAAAGGCAGCGCCATATCTACGGAGGCGCTCAGTACAGCAAGGCTTTAAAGAGCGACTTCTGTACTTCCTAGGAGTAAGTTACCATTTTGGCTAAGTATTGTCGCCGAGTATATAAGCATTTGGCGAACGTTGTAGAGAGTTATGCAATTTAGTAGGCGTGCCCTTTTCCTTATACCCAAGTGGATTACTCTCCCCGGGCTGACCTTGCTTTTGATAGTTGTGCAATCTATTGGACGTACCCGTTTCATGTACCCAGAGTGGGTTACTTTCCTTGAGATTACCTTGTTTTTCACAATATGCAGATAGACAGTGGAGCTGGTGCTTTGTAATTGCTTGTGACGGTTACCACCACAGAGGGCTGTCTTACAAGGAAGACGCGCCTACTACGTCGTGGTCAGCATTATTCATTATAGCTTCCACGGTAAGCCTCCCACAAGAGACTTATAGCTCTATAGTATGGTAGTGAGAGATTTGGCAACAACAATATTCATGGCTGTTTTTTATGCTGTTCCTTATAGGGCCTTAGAAGAACATTAGAAGAACATTATCACCAGAAAATGTGCTTGTCGAATGTGTTTTTTTACCCTGAAGAAGTTCTTATATTACTGTAATTGTTTTTTGTAGAACGAAACATGTTGGGCTAAGCTGTTGTCATTTACTGAGGCAACTGTGACGGGTAAATTATTAATTTAAAAGAACCTTGAGTAGCAAGGATTCGCCTAACTAGGACATTAAGGGTTGTGAAAGAGCATCTCGGAATTCTGAGAGCTCTTAGTACTGTTATATTCGACAGGTGTATTCATTCCAGTGAATGGTGATTTGAGTATGAGTCAGGCAGCGAATGAATGGCGTGTGGTCTGTAAGAAAGCACTTTTTGCACTTAGTGTGTTTTATTGAATTGAAAACTGTAGGCAATCAGTAGTCTGCAAGGATATTTTTTTTAACGCAGACAATTTAATACATTTTTTTAACTTATATGAACTTATATGGTCTTAATAAAAAAATGTTTGTAATGACCAAGCCAATGGTGTCAATAGCCAAATGTTATTTGTTAATGTCTGAGTGGGTTTAAACCCAGTGGTGTTCTTCATTTGCCCTTTAAGGTTCAGGATAGGGGCCACGAGTTTCCTAAGTCAAGTAGCTTTCGCTGGTTGTTTAGGGGGGACGAACCTCGAGGCCGTTAAACTATTGCCCTCAATCTTTTTATTGTACACGTGTGGTAGTGAAAGGACTTAATGAGACCTCTCAAGCTTTGACTGAGCTATTGTTAGACAACAGACATTTTAGAAAAGCTATTTTGCAGAACCGGCTGCTATTGATTATTTGTTTTTGAAGCATATTTTCGGTTGCAGTGCTGTTGAAGGGATGTGTTGTTTTGATTTGGATGATCATTCCGTTCTATTGAAAAGCACATTGGTGGTTTGAAGGACCCGATTTCCCAAGTCACTCAGGACCAGAGCTGGAATTGGTGGGATATGTTGTTTTCATGGATGCCTGAGGCATTGTGTTATGTTCTTATTTGTGTTTTTGTGATTGTTTTGGTATTCGTTGTTTGTTGTATTTCTTGTATTCCCAATTTGATTGTAATGTTTGAAAAACGTCTTTTGTTTCATTGGGATATAGCAGTTGATTGTGCAAAGGGTGGAGTTAATGCGTATGCAAAAATGAGCTAAAACATGGTGCCATTTTGGACATTCACTTCCAAACCGCAATTAAAGTCTACGTTTCTGTGAGCTCAGTTAGAAGGCAGACATGAATTCTGTAATGGTTGCAAGATTATATTATGAAAGAGATGAGCTCACTATGAAGGATAGTTTTATTATTCGCTCAAGGAGGAGTCGAGAAAGGAGTCGGAGATGTGCAGGTGCATTGAGAAGGGGTGCTGGGAACGAGCGTGCGGGAGACAAACTGGGGTTTTCCACTACTGTCTGGTTTTTTCCACTCTTTGCCTCCCATGCTTGCTGACTGACCTTCGGTCGGGGACAGTTCAGCAACCTAGAAGGGGCGGGGATTATTCCCCCATAAGAAAAGAGGTATCCAGATGGTAGAGAGAGAATTGGAACCCCGGGTGATGAAGTCTCACTGAGAGGGAGGACACTCTGCTCCAGAACCCGTTAGCACGTGTGATCACTCTGCCTACCTGCCTTGGGACTGGGTAGTGTTGTCGTGGCCGAGATTAAGTTTTCTTCTGCAACTGCACTAACGGTGATGTAGACCCTTGTATAATCATTCTTGCTTGTGTGTGTTTATGTATAACAAATTGCATTTATCCCCCTATTTAGCTGTATACTTATGAAATGTAAATAAAAGGCCTGTAAAGAGCCAATTATATTCCCATTGTTGGTCTAGGTGTAAATTATTGCCTTCCTCAGTTCAATAACCTTTTGGTCCTTGTAATAGGGTAAGTAGTTCGGAAAGTCATTACACATATCAAAAAAGGAAAACAACCGTATATTTCTCCTCCGGAGGGGTGTTTTCTCTATCTCTCTCTCTCTCTCTCTCTCGTTTTCTCTCTCTCTCTCGTTTTCTCTCTCTCTCTCTCTCTCTCTCTCTCTCTCTCTCTCTCTCTCTCTCTCTCTCTTTCTCTCTCTCTCTCTCTCTGACACAAACAGAGTTAGCCAGACTACTGGCGGCATGTGATGTGACAAAGACAGACACACCAGTGCAACCAGCAGGGGATGAGTGGAAGTCAGGAGACTTCTTATTTAGAATAGACAACATTCCCATGATAAGAACGTCCACATAGAACGTGATGGAGAGACAGACCGCTTGGGTTACAAAAACGTAGGGTCACCTAGAGGGGATGACGGAGAGTGGAGTGAATTCGATGAGGAAGGAGGTGCAGAGCAAATGCCTCAACGCCCCCCGAGGCTGGAAAGTTTGTGGGACGGAAGATTGAGGGAGAGGTTCGGCATGATTGCTTTAGCAAGGAAAAAGGGAAGTGTAACTAAGGGCGGAAAAAGCAAGATGAGAATGCAAATGCCACTGAACCACAAGGGAGCAGGAAGACCCGAATGCTTACCATTTGGCACATATAGACGAGAATAATCTCCTTTATGCACTCCTGCCACTTACAGCGGGTACGGGGAAGTGGATATATGCTTTTGAAAAGAACACCACAGGGGTGCCCTTGGCAATAGGAGAAATTAAAAGCTTATTGGTGGCTGCAGTTGAGGACCAAGCTGAAGATGTGTGGATGAAGGCAGGATACCTGCGAGTAACACTGAGTAACGACGTCCATGATGGAGCCTCATTCAACAAGATCAGAGCCAGGGTATGGGATGCGCTGCGGCGATCGTTCCCAGACACCCCAGATTTCCAGTCCATTATGCAATGTACAATGGGGGACGATGACGCCGCACAGTTTATCCTCAGGGTCCAAGAGATGCAGAGGGCAGAAACGGGCAACGTCTGGGACAAATCAACTCCATTTTTCTATTTTCTAGTGAAACGGGGCCTACCCACGGAAGTACAGAAAGCTCTCGATAAAATAGCAGGGATCAAAGCGAAAGTGTGGGCCGAGATTCAAAGCATTATAATTCACCATTGTAGGAGAATAAAAGAGCCCAAGAAGGAAACGGCTCAGAGGCGACAGGCAGAGGAAGCAAAACTAGTGCAAAACAAATTAGCGAAAGTAGCTGTAGTGGCATCAGTGCAAGCACTGACACAGACGGAAGAGGGAGGGTGTGCCCCTAATGCTCCGAATGCCAGAATAGCCACAGTGTGGGCTGAAGGAGGGCAAGCACAGTGGGGCGGAAACCTGCAATCCTATGGTCCACAGTGGCCAGGTGGAGGAGGTATGGGACAGTGTTGGACATGCGGGCAGTGGGGACATTTTTTTTAGAGAATGCCGGAGCAGACAGGGTATGGGGTATAATTACAGTCAGCAAAATTACGGCACCCTCCACAAGGGGCCCCTCAGGGTCCACCCCTAGGATGTCCTTGATACCGTATGAGTTCCATCAAGCCTACACACAGCTGACCCCACAGATGTCTGGCCCTCCTCCACGGCGACACCCACAACAGGCAGTACTGCATTATCAGCCCTGCCACAACATGCAGCAAGCAGGAAACCTGAAGTCTTTCGGCGGCACGCCTAATGGCACAGTGACCCATTTCAAGGCGCTACAGTGGTAGTGGGAACCCCATTTTCGTTCCCTGGGACAGACACACACCACAACTAGGACAGCCCACAGAGAGCACTTGCATTTCCAGTCCTGTCAATGACCCTAAACCCAGAAGAGGAACTGTTGGTGGGGGCAGCGATAGGGAACAAACAATTCATCTTCAAGGTGGATTTAGGAGCCGAGAAGTCATACATTAGTGAAGGTGACTTCCCTTATCAGGCAAAACTCTCGACATATAGGGATTCTCTGGGGCTGTTTTAACGGTTCCGTACACAAAAGATTTAGATGTAAAGGTAGGGGGGAAGGTCGTGAGGGCTCCCCTCTTGTATTCTGAGAGCTCTCTTGTCAACTTGCTCGGCAGGGATCTGCTTAGCAAACTGAACATGACACTGTCACTGACAGACAGTATCATCTGCACAACTCCTGGCATATACTCAATGAGGGCAATACTCGTGATACATGCCATGGCACATCAGGTGGTGGTGCGAGGCATCCTTGTCAACCCCAACATGTTCGTTTACGGCATCACAGTACTCGCACAAGCCATGTCCCAGATTACCAGAACTTGCTATAAAGTACCTCCTGATTTCATTGTTCGGCCCTTGGTGTCCCCAGAACTAGTTGCAGGCACAATACTCTGCCTGGACCTAGAGAGTCTGCAGGTGTCGGCCAAAAGAATTGTGGTCCTAGGTACAGATACTGTGGGATGCCAATGGCGCATAGTTTTATGCATTGATCTCACTGTACCCCTCAAGGAGTTGACAGATGCCAAAGTTTGTGAGTACAACAACGATGACAAGGAAATAATACTCGAAATATGCATCCTCTGTGAGATCCTGGTACTTTACTTTACTTTTACTTTAATAAATTTGTAGTGCGCAGCAATGAACCTGTACGCACAATGGCGCGGACAAGACTGACACAACGCTTAACAAAGGGGAGTCAGCAATCAGAGATTTCATGAGCTGCAACTCATGAGAGCTTTAATCGGACAGCCAGGTTTTTAGCTTTCTTTTGAAGGCCTCAAGTTCAGTTTCCAATCTAAGATCCAAAGGTAAGCAGTTCCAGGCTGTCGGGGCTGCTATAGCAAAAGCTCCTTTTTCAGCTTTCCTGGACTTTTCAGGATTATTAGCATTTTAGTCTCCTGTGACCTGAGGACCCATGGGGTACTCTTGGGCAGGATCAATTTGTTGAGGAAGCGGGGCATAATGCCTAGAAGGCTCTTGAAAGTGATAAGGAGGCGATAATGGATTCTAGCCTCTAAATGAAGCCAATGTAGAGCTCTTCTGGCTGGTGTAACATGGTCCCGTCTAGTTAGACCTGTGACTACCCTCACTGCACCATTTTGAATAACTTGGAGCCTATTGATTTCCGATTTGCTGATACCAGTCAGCAAACTGCAACAGTAGTCCAAGGTTTCTGCATTTGCCTAGGAAATCATAGATCTAAGGTGTGTGAAAAGTTTTAGGTAATAAGCCGCACCAGAAACCACACTTCCCACATGTGCTTTCATGGTGAGGTGTTCGTTGAGAATCACCCCTAGTGATTTAACTTTCTTGATGGTGTCTATTTTAACATAGCCAAGCTGGAATTTACTATACCTGGGGTCGAGCTTGGAGATCCGACTAGGGGATCCCACAATCATAAGCTCTGTTTTTGCTCTGTTTAAAGCTAGTCCATTTTGCACCATCAGGTTTTTAATACAGGTGTAGGCTTTATTCATACACTCTTCATCTCGGGTATGGTCTCCCGTCAAGGGGATGGTACATTGCGTATCATCCGCAAAATTGGTGAACCAGATGTTTTCATGCACCAGCATAGGGAAGAAGGGGACAGTGAAAATGTTGTAAAAACAGGGCGAAAGGCTTGCTCCCTGCGGGACTCCATACTCAATCGGAATTGTGTCTGCTTCGGCTATGTCCAAACAAACACAACTTACCCGATTCTTAAGAAAAGAAGCTGCCCACTGCGAGGCTTCGGGGGAGAACGCTGCCACTTGTTCGAGCCTGTTGACCAGCAGCGTGTGGTCAACCAGGTCGAATGCGGCTGAGAGGTCCAACAGCATGAGCATAGTGGTCTCTCCCTTATCTATGTTGGATAGGAGCCTAGATTTGAATTCCAGAAGGGCTGTTTCAGTACTATGCCCTACTCTGAAGCCTGATTGTCGGCAGTTTAAAATGGGGTGGCTCTCTATATCTTTAGCTATTTGTTTGTAGGCAACCCTGTCCACGATTTTCATCAGAAAAGCCGAGTTCGTGATGGGCCTATAATTCAATGGGTCCTCTTTAGAGAGGCCCGTTTTTTTTTTAATAGTGGTGTTACCCAAGAGCGTATAAGTCCATCTGGTACAACACTCTCTTTAAAAGAGGTGTTCACAAATTGAAGAATGGCCTCTAGCTGTATGGGGGGGAGGGGTATGTTTTAATAATGATAGCAGAGAAGGGATCACCCCCGCAACTTGTTGTTTTCAGATGGTTCACCACCTCCGTCAGTTCCTCCAGCGTAATTGCAGAAAATGAAAATTCCGGGATTGTGGGGCATATGGTGTATTCCTGGCATTCGGGGATGTTACTTTCCCTGGGTGCGTTGGCCTTTTTCTGGCTAATATTAGCTTTAATTCCCTGCAGTTTGGCACCCATGGCATCTTGAATCGCCTGGCACCATGCTTTGTCTTTCACAACTTCATTTACTTCAAGGACCAGTGTCAGTTATTGCTCTTTGAGAATTTTAAAGAGCTGTCTGACCTCCGACCTTGCAATGATCCTATCATTAAAGAAATTCTTCCTGCCTCTAGAATGGCGGCTTTATACAGTCTGGCTGCCTCTTGATAGGCGAGGAGCAGGTCCAGGGAGTAGTTGGTTTTCCATTTGAAATACTGTTTGCGCATAGACACTTTCTGTTTACGTAGCGTGGGAGTAAACCAGGGTTTGTTAGGGGGAGCTAGTTTGTGTTTTCTCATTTTCTCCGGAGCTAGACGATCAGTAATATCATCAAAGTTTTCTGAGAGGATTGAGGAAATTTCCTGAGCTGAATCTGGGAGCTGATCATTGGTCAAATGTATAACCAATGGGGAAATTGGTTCCAAAGTAAACAGTTTGGAATTACGGCCATTTGTGGGAGGAGAGATTTTACTTTTATGGTTAGCTGGAAAAATTGAGCGAATTGCAAAGTTGACAAAATAGTTGTCTGATTAGGGACAAGTCATAGTGGTTAAGTCTGTTATGGGCACATTGACTGCTGCTAGGCAGTCCAAAGTATGTCCCAGTTGGTTACGAGGTGTGACGATTATATTGTGCAAAGCCCAGGGAATCCAAAATAGATTCCAAGTCTGATCCTTTAGGATCATCTTGATGGCCAAGCCAATAATTAAAATCACCCAAAACAATGAAGCTGGAGTGGAGTTTAAGACATGCCATGAGATGGTTGGATAGGGCGGTGGTAAAATCTTCGACATGAGAAAGTTTCCTATATATTAGTAATACATTAGTGGTAGTCTCTGCATTTATGCTTATCTTGACCTGCAGGGATTCAATACCTTCTAAGATGTTCATTTAATTCCCCCAGATGGTGATATGCGATTTAAATATCAGTGCAACTCCCCCACTTTTCGGTACAGTGCCGAAGGGTACAGAGCACCCTCATGGCTGTTGTCACGCCACCCCCTTTCAGCCAAGCAGACTTACAACAGGTCCCCACACAATTGTGGACAACCAACCCACACGATGTAGAGATGCTGTAAAAAGAGGTAACCCCAGTAAAAATCACATTAAAGAACAACAGTGTTGCCCCAGGCGAAGCAATAACCATTATCCTGGGAGGTGGGAGAGGCGATCAGAGACACAATATAAGCCTTACTACACCAAGGGATCATAGTACCCTCTACCTCGCTATGCAATATGGCCATATACCCCATTAAAAAGGCATCAGGGGCAGTTGGAGGATGATCCAGGATCTTTATCCCCAAAGAAGCGACCCATCTTACAGTGGTCGATTTAAAGAATGCCTTTTTCTCAGTACCCCTGGACCCAGACTCACAGTACCTCACAGCATTCACACACGGGGGAAAGCGCTATGAACATACTCGTTTACCCCAAGGGTACTGCGAGAGTCCCAGTATATTTAATAGAATTCTGCACAAAGACTTAGGGACCATCCAGGTACCCAGCACAGTAATTCAGTACGTAGACGATTTATTGGTGTGCAGCACAGTGAAAAGAACTGTCGCAGAGAATCTATTGCCCTGTTGCAACTGCTAGCCCGTAAAGGGTATAAAGTCGACAAGGCCAAGCCCCAGTACTGCCAACATGAAGTGTTCTATTTAGGAAAGCTCATTTCTGCAGATGGCAAAATAATTATCCCGACAGGGCAGCGACAGTGCGCGCCACGCCCAGACCAGTTACCGTGAAAGACATGCAGAAATTCCTGGGGTTATGTAACTATTGCAGGGCTTGGATTCTGGACTCTTAAAGGGACTATAGGAAGCACAAAAAGAAAACAGTAAAATAGAGTGGACTGCAAACGCGAATCAGAGTTTTAATTATCTAAAGGAAGTGATTTCGACAGCCTCTGTTCTTGCCACCCCAGGCTACACGCAGGAGTTTTACATATTCTCACACTCAAACGGGACACTCATGACAGCGGTGCTAATGCAGAAGAGTACAATGGGCCACAAGCCACTGGCCTACTACAGTGGTACTCTAGTCTCAGTGGTGCAGGGACAGTTTGCATGCGTGCAAGCTCTTGCTGTAGCTGCCTTTGCAATTGAGAAGAATTTCACAATTGTGATGGGACTGTAACGCTCACCTGGTTCCCTCGGAGGCGCTGGTCTTGGGCTGGGCGCTGCAAACGTCTTCAAAGTTAGGCGTAGGGTTCGTTTGGCTCCCGGATTTGGCCCCTTGCTCACCGAAAGCTTGACCTGCAGAGTGAGGTGTCTGCAAGTGGAAAATCAAGGTATTAGTGGCTGGAAGGATGGGAGAAGTTCTGGCCCCTCTCTCCCTTTCTCCCCGTGGTACTCAGATGATGGTTGTGCTCACCTTAAGTAAGTGAATGTTGAGCTCTCCATCCTGCGTCTTGTGCAGGGGCGCTGGGTCCAGTTACTTCACTGGATGTGAGTTCCGCCTCTTGATTGCAGAGGGAAGGTGAGAGCGATGCCGCCGTTTTGCTGCACGAGCGTGACTTGTAAGTATTAAAGTTCTCCTTGGGTTGCTCTCTTTAAATGTCTTTTTCCTTATGTCTATGTCTTTTGCTTTTAGGATGCTGTCGATGCCAAAGGAGATGCTCTCTCAGATTCGTGGCAGAGAGCGTAACAAGAAGATGGTGAATTCGAAGGCACGTAAGTAGGAAGACTGCTTTAGGGCCGTAGAATGCACCTTAATGTCCCCTTTTGTTTTTACAGGTGCCGGAATGCAGCGCGAACAAAGTTGGAGCAAGCGCAACAAAGGTAAGCAGTATTGTAACTGAACGTTACTAACCAATGTTCTTTGTCTTTGCAGGCCCGATGCCGGACGCGGAATGCAGAAAAGAAAACGACTTGGATGCTGCCGATGGCTCGGGTGAGTTGAAGCGCTAACTTTGCCTTTGTCTAACCTGTGCCTTTTGTTTTGCAGGAGCTGCTGAAGATTGAAGATTGGTTCCCAGCAGGTAATTTTCGTAACTACAGGATCCGGAGCTGAAGATTCGCTGGAGCTGACGCGGTGAGCGTCCTGCTGCAGATGCAGAATAACGCGAAGCATGTGGTACCAATCGGGTGTGGTTTAAATAGCCCATAGGAGTACTTAGGTGTCTTCTTCCACCGCAGCCGCGCCCAGGTAAAAGAGTTCCTGCTTCCAGAAGAGTTCCAGCATCAGTGATCCAGGGAGTGGTGCCTGCCCCACCCAGAAAGAAAAGTAGTCCCTGTTAGAAGAGAGTAAAGCATCATCTGGCTGGTAAGTAAGCAGCATGGTCTGCTTCAGGTAGGTTCACCCAAGCACTTTTACACTTGATATGAGCCTGGCGCTTCCTGTGCCGGGACGGGTCCTTACTATGAGCCTGGCACCACCGGTGCCAGGACAAGGTCCAAAAGGTCCCTATTGGGACTTGCTGGTGCCGATAAGGCATGTTATGAGCCTGTTTCCAAGGGTCTTGGGTAGGTCCTGACTCCTTGAAAGCAGTGGTCATGACAGCACCCCCCCTCAAGGCCCCTCCCAAATTTGTTCCCTCCGGGGGTCTTGGTTTATCAGGAAAAGTTCGATGAAATTTCTTAACCAGACGGGGTGCATGAACATGTTCCGACGGTTCCCAAGATCGTTCCTGGGGGCCATAACCTTTCCAGTCAATCAAATAGTATAATTTAGATTTGGAAATCTTGGAGTCTAATATGTCTTGTATTTCGAATTCTTGTTCTCCGTCCACGAGAATAGGGTCTGGAGATTTTGTCAAACGGGTTCCAGGTTGCATGGGTTTCAGTAGTGAAACGTGGAAAACTGGATGTATTTTCATATGAGCAGGTAGGCCCAATTTTACCGCCACTGGATTGATTATGGCAGTGATTGGGTAAGGCCCCAGGTATCGTGGATTGAAAGTACGCGGTCCTTTTAGGGGTAAATGTTTGGTGGACAGCCAGACCTGATCTCCCACAAGATATTGAGGAGCTTCCTTTCGATGTAGATCCGCACTCTTTTTATATTGTTCCTTGGCCTGCTTAAGGTGAGATGTAGCCTCCTTAAAGGCTTGAGTGATTGTCGAATGCAGATGATCTACAGCGGGTGTTCCAAGAGTCTGAGGTGGGTCAAGATTTGAGGTGCGAGGGTGGATTCCATATGAAAGAAAAAACAGAGTTTTTCCTGTTCCGGCGTGGACTGAGTTATTATAAGCGTACTCCGCAATCCAGAGAATGTCTTTCCAAGTGCCCTCTGATTGTTGTAACATGCAGCGTAGATACTGTTCCAAGGTTTGATTGGTCCTCTCGGTCTGCCCGTCGGTCTGGGGATGGTGGCTGGTCGACAGCCTTATGTCAATTTGGGCTAGACGACAACAACTCCGCCAGAAGTGAGAAATAAATTGACTCCCTCTATCTGAGATTAAAATTGAAGGAAAGCCGTGCAACCGAATGATGTTTTCGAGAAATTCTCGGGCCAAAATTGGAGCTGTAGGTAACCCTTTCAATGGGATGAAATGAGCCATTTTCGAGAATAGGTCCACAATCACTAAGATTGTATTAAATCCGGAGCATGGTGGTAAATCCGTGATGAAGTCCATGGAGAGAGTATGCCATGGATGTGGAGGAATGTCTATTGGATGTAGGAGACCTGCTGGTTTCTCCTTCTGGCTTTTGCTTTGAGCGCACACGCCACAAGAATTAATGAAGTCCTTAATGTCCTTTCTCCAAGATGGCCACCAAAAATGTCTCTTTATCTTTTCCAACGTTTTGGTAATGCCGGGATGTCCTTCCATTAAGGAGTCATGGTAACAAGAGATCACCTGTCTTTGTAAATCGGTACATGGTAGATATAATCTTCCTCAAAAGTATAATAGGTTCTTATCCATTGTGAAATCATTTCCCTTGAGCTGCCAGTCTTGCACTTCTGCTGGAGTCAGAAGATCTTTAACTTTAGTTTCAATGTCTTCAATGGATTGTGCATCTATTAAACCCAGGATTCTCTGTTCCGGAATTATAGGTACGGGTTCAAGATTGGTCGTGAGTTCATCTACTCCAATTCGGGAGAGAGCGTCTGCTTTACCATTCTTGTTGCCTGGTCGGTAAGTTATCACAAAGTCGAATTCGGCGAAAAACAATGCCCAGCGAAGTTGTCTAGAGGATTGAGCTTTGGCTGATTTAAGGTACTGTAAATTACGATGATCCGTGATGACGGTGACTGTGTGTCGGGCTCCCAAGAGATAATGCCGCCAAGCTTTAAAGGCGGACTTAATCGCCAAAAGTTCCTTATCTGTAATGGTATAGTTGATTTCAGGAGCTGAAAATTTGCGGGACCAAAATGCCACTGGGTGTAACTGATTTGTTTCCGGGTCTCTTTGCGAAAGCACTGCTCCCATTGCGAGACTGGAAGCATCAGTCTCTACGATATAGGGAAGTTCCGGGCGAGGATGTTTTAGAACTGGAGCCGAGGTGAATTTTGTTTTTAGTTCCAGAAAGGCTTGTTCAGCCTCTGTAGACCACTCGAAACGTTTATTCTTTCTGAGGAGAGCTGTAATGGGTTGGACAACTCGAGAAAAATCTGGGATAAATCTTCGATAAAAGTTAGCAAAGCCCAACATGCTTTGAACTCCTTTCACTGACGTTGGTGAGGGCCACTTAATGATAGCGTCCACTTTTCTTGAGTCCATGTGGACTCCATTTGGTGACAAAATGAATCCCAAAAATTCGACCTCCGTGACGTGAAAAACACATTTTTCCAATTTTGCAAAGAGTCTGTGTTTTTGGAGCCGCTCCAGTACTGCGGTGACATGTTTTCGATGTTCCGCCTCAGAGGACGAGTAGACCAGAATGTCATCAATATAGACAACTACACATACATCAATGAGCTCTCTGAGGACGTCATTCATAAAATACTGAAAGGCTGCCGGAGCGTTGCAAAGCCCAAAGGGCATTACTTGATACTCGAACAGTCCATATTTAGTACGAAAGGCCGTCTTCCATTCATCGCCCTCCTTTATTCGTACTAAATGGTAAGCTCCTCTGAGGTCCAGCTTTGTGTAGATACAGGCACTTTTAACTTGGTCAAGAAGTTCAGGGATCAATGGTAACGGATATCGGTTCTTAATCGTAATCTGGTTCAAGGCACGGTAATCTATGCATGTTCTTAGGTCTCCCTCTTTTTTTGGCACGAAGAACAAAGCTGAAGAGGCTGGGGACTTCGAGGGACGGATAAATCCATTAGCCAGGTACTGATCCAAATACTGCCTTAGGTGAAGATTTTCAGGTTCTGTGAGGGCATAAATTCGACTGCATGGAGGAGTGGATCCTGGAACCAAGTCTATTTGGCAGTCGTATGATCTGTGAGGAGGTAGTGAATTAGCTTGATCTTTTCGAAAGACATCCTGAAATTCCCGGTATTCAGGAGGCAGGTGAGGACTCTCAGAAGCAGTTGCAGCTAGTTTCGTGGGGGGCTGCGGATAGCAGGTAGGTGCGCATTCTGGAAACCGGATTGTCTTTGCTCGCCAATCAATTTGAGGATTGTGTTTTTCCAGCCAAGGGATTCCCAGGATAACTTGAAACTGTGGAGCCTTGATCACGTCAAACACGATTTTCTCTTGATGTCCATCTTGGCTTACCAACGTCACTTCCATGGTGGTGTGAGTAACTGGTCCGGAAGCTATTTCCGTACCATCCACGGTGGTGATGACGTCTTTCACCGACTTAGGACAAAGAGACAGATTCATCCTGGCGGCCAATTCACAGTCCACGTAATTGCCGATTGCGCCACTATCAATGTATGCTTTAATGGCATGCATACGATTGGGTTGTTCCGGACTCACGAGGACCATGGGCATGGTAAAATGCGAGGTCAAAGAACTGGTTTTTACGCTCGGCAAGCGGACCTCTACACTTGTCGGGCGAGGTCGTTTTCCGACTCTGAACCTTTGGCACCCTTATCGGAAGCTCCTACTGTCTTCTTCTTTGGTTTCACTGGGCAATCTTGGAGGAAGTGCCCTGAGTTCCCGCAATAGAGGCACAATTGTAGTTGTCTTCTCCTTTCTCTTTCCTTTTGGGTTAGAGGTCCTTTCACCACCCCAATCTGCATGGGTTCCACGGTATCATTTCCTTTAACGGAGCTCTGTGGTCTTGAAAAAACTCGATTTTCAAACCTGGAACGATCGGCTTTTCGATTTTGTATCCTATGATCTAATTGCACCACCAGATCAATGTATTCGGAACAGTCTTGTGGTGGATTCACCACCTGGGCCAGAACGTCTTTAAGTTCTCCACGAAGGCCTCTATAGAAAAGGGTGATTCTCTTATCCTCAGGCCATCCGGTTTCAACCACTAGTCTGTTAAATGATGCAATGTAGGCCAGAAGATCTTGATTGCCCTGTCGTAGTGAAAGAAGTTCATTGTCCAGAGCCTGTCCCTGAGAATGCCTTGCGAACAATCTTTCCATGCTAGCTTGGAAATCCTGGAAATTATAAAGGATAGGGTTATCCTGAGTCACTAAAGGAATAGACCAATCTGCGGCGCTGCCACTAAGATATGAGAGCACAAAGGCTACCTTAGCCTGGTCTGTTGGAAAAGCGGCAGGTCTACACAGAAAGTGCAAACGACACTGATTGATGAACACAGCAAACCTTTTCGGATCACCTGAAAAGCGTTCGGGCGGAGCCAAAGGTACATTTCCTGGTAGATTAATTTGCACCGGATTAGAGGAAGCCGTTGGGGCATGGCTTCCACCAGGGGTAGGCAGAGGAGTCTGTCCCGCTTGGGCTTGTAACAATTGTCTAGCCAAGTCGTCTGTTCGCTCCTTAGAAATCACTAGCTCTCTCCTTAGGGCATTTGTTTCCTGGTGTGCTGCGTGTACTTCTGCTCTCAACTCCCCGAGCAACTGGGCCAATTGGTCTGTGTCTGAAGTCTCCATTGCGCCTGGGCGGGAAATGTTTGGGGGGCTTCGCGTTCTGTAACGCTCACCTGGTTCCCTCGGAGGCGCTGGTCTTGGGCTGGGCGCTGCAAACGTCTTCAAAGTTAGGCGTAGGGTTCGTTTGGCTCCCGGATTTGTCCCTTGCTCACCGAAAGCTTGACCTGCAGAGTGAGGTGTCTGCAAGTGGAAAATCAAGGTATTAGTGGCTGGAAGGATGGGAGAAGTTCTGGCCCCTCTCTCCCTTTCTCCCCGTGGTACTCAGATGATGGTTGTGCTCACCTTAAGTAAGTGAATGTTGAGCTCTCCATCCTGCGTCTTGTGCAGGGGCGCTGGGTCCAGTTACTTCACTGGATGTGAGTTCCGCCTCTTGATTGCAGAGGGAAGGTGAGAGCGATGCCGCCGTTTTGCTGCACGAGCGTGACTTGTAAGTATTAAAGTTCTCCTTGGGTTGCTCTCTTTAAATGTCTTTTTCCTTATGTCTATGTCTTTTGCTTTTAGGATGCTGTCGATGCCAAAGAAGATGCTCTCCCAGATTCGTGGCAGAGAGCGTAACAAGAAGATGGTGAATTTGAAGGCACGTAAGTAGGAAGACTGCTTTAGGGCCGTAGAATGCACCTTAATGTCCCCTTTTGTTTTTACAGGTGCCGGAATGCAGCGCGAACAAAGTTGGAGCAAGCGCAACACAGGTAAGCAGTATTGTAACTGAACGTTACTAACCAATGTTCTTTGTCTTTGCAGGCCCGATGCCGGACGCGGAATGCAGAAAAGAAAACGACTTGGATGCTGACGGCAGGCTCGGGTGAGTTGAAGCGCTAACTTTGCCTTTGTCTAACCTGTGCCTTTTGTTTTGCAGGAGCTGCTGAAGATTGAAGATTGGTTCCCAGCAGGTAATTTTCGTAACTACAGGATCCGGAGCTGAAGATTCGCTGGAGCTGACGCGGTGAGCGTCCTGCTGCAGATGCAGAATAACGCGAAGCATGTGGTACCAATCGGGTGTGGTTTAAATAGCCCATAGGAGTACTTAGGTGTCTTCTTCCACCGCAGCCGCGCCCAGGTAAAAGAGTTCCTGCTTCCAGAAGAGTTCCAGCATCAGTGATCCAGGGAGTGGTGCCTGCCCCACCCAGAAAGAAAAGTAGTCCCTGTTAGAAGAGAGTAAAGCATCATCTGGCTGGTAAGTAAGCAGCATGGTCTGCTTCAGGTAGGTTCACCCAAGCACTTTTACACTTGATATGAGCCCGGCGCTTCCTGTGCCGGGACGGGTCCTTACTATGAGCCTGGCACCACCGGTGCCAGGACAAGGTCCAAAAGGTCCCTATTGGGACTTGCTGGTGCCGATAAGGCATGTTATGAGCCTGTTTCCAAGGGTATTGGGTAGGTCCTGACTCCTTGACAGCAGTGGTCATGACAGGGACTCAGTGACTTTGTATGTGGAACATTTAGTATTTGCTATCATAGAATGATCCAAGTCCACTCTCACTACCCAGCGTGCATCAGCATTATCCTCTCAAGCACTCATATTCATCTTGTAAGGTGTAAAACAGTGAACCCTGACATGTTCCTGATGGAACCATGCACAGACGAAGACTTGCAGCAGCATGATTGTGCCACCTGTGAGTGCAAGGATGATGATATCTCCAAAGCCAAAGACAGCCCTTTGGAGGAGGGGGAGGTACTTTTTGTTGAAGGGTCAGTGACAATTAACCAGGACACAGGGCAAAGACATGTTGGGGCAGCAGTGGTGCGCTTAGAAGTGGGTGACTATGAGACACTAGTAATGAAAAGATTGCCTATGCATTACTCAGTACAAGCATCAGAACCCATAGCACTTATTGAAGCACTTTGGGCGTCAAAGGGGTGTTATGCCACCACTTATTCAGACTATGCCTACGTCACCACAACGGTGCATGTGGGTCTTTCACGCTGGAGAAGGAGGGGTTTCAGGCGGGCAGACGGATCACCAGTGCAACATGCTGTGCTACTTAATACCCTGATTTCTGCCCTTGCAGAACCATCTGTAGTGGTGGTCGTCAAATGCGCAGCCCACACAAATAACACTGATGAAATTTCGTTGGGTAATGCAGCCGCCAAAGTGGCAGCAAAGGCAGCAGCATATCTCCCTGTGCCCACACCTGCTGAGTATGTCATTGCAGCCGTCACTACAAGGCCAGAGACAGACCCATACACAGCCTTCCCCACAGCACAGATAATAGATCTTCATTGTAGGGCAATGCAGGAAGAACGAGAAATTTGGCTCAAACGTGCGTGCGCGCAGTCTCCAACTGACCTCTTATGGAGGCAACAATGCACTGGGAAGGTAGTGATGCCCATGGAACTATTGTGCATGGCTTTTGAGCAGTTGCACTACCCCTCTCACAACTCCAAACAACACATTGCAGCAGATATACAGGAAGATTGATTTATTCCTAATCTCCAGGAACGCCTCTCAACGATGGTCGTGCAATGCACCACCTGTCAAGTGTTCAGTACATGGATGACACTCAGTACATTGTGAGGCACCCTGCCCCGCCCCATCGGCCCATTCCACGAACTCCATATTGACTATGCAGACATAGATGAGGGATGCAACAGAGCTCGATATCTCATTGTGGTGGTGTGTCCGTTCTCGCGATGGGTGAGGGCCGGTCCATGTGCCCACCCAGACGCCAAGTGTGCCGCAAAATTCCTTGTATGCGAAGGATACCCCCCATGGGGGGAATGTGACGTACTGAGATCAGACAGCAACACTCACTTTTTCAATGAACTCTTTAAGGAAATCACAGCACTATTGGGCATTAAACACTGCATGTGTTCCATTTATCACCCCCAAGCGATTGATGTTGTGGAACCAATAAATAGCCTCCTCAAGAGTAGGCTCTATAAGTTCTGTAACACCCTGAAAAAGAACTGGGTTCACTGCCTGCCCCTGGCCCTGTTCAATTTGCGCACTCATCCCAGGCAAAGCACATCACCTCTCACCCCATGAGATAGTGACTGGCAGACGCATGTAGACGCCCATTTCCCCTGTGAGGTGGGCATCGGATGCCCATAGGGCTGCCACAATTATGGGGGAAGAATTCAAGGCATACTTAACAAATCTAAAATGTGCAATCAAATGCATCTCACGACAAATCGCACCACCTCACCCAGATGACACCCTAAATACTATGGGTCCACCAGCTGACACAGCTCCTGCCCAACCACTGTGGTCAGGGGAGCTGGTGTATGTCAGAGGTTTTGGGCGAAAATGGAACAATCCCAGGTTCCATGGGCCCTACGAAGTTGTGTTTTCCACCCCTCTCGCAGTAAAGGTGAACGGACTCCGATATTGGATACACCTCTCAGATATTCGCAGGGCCCCACCGAAATCAACACCACCACCCTAAAAAACGGACACAACCAGCATACCTCATCCCACTTAGCTTAATGCTGACAATATAAGTGCATGTAAAAGAGGGAGCTAAACATGCATTGCTGCTAGAAGCATAAGCTCTGTGAACTAAGCAAAACTCTCTCTCTTTCTTTCCTTCCATCCCTTGTCCCGCTCTCCTCTTCCCTTCCATTGCCCAATCCGTTTTTTTTCCTTTTACAGGTAAAAAGAAGATGAAGAGTTCAACATCTAATTGTTCACTGAATAGTGATAGAAATGTTATTAGTTCTGCTTGAATGTATTCATATCAATGTGGCCTACATTTTAAGGCCATTTTGTTTACCTTCCTTATGTTTTTGTTTGGAATATATTGGGGGTCATCTTTTATCTGAGCGAGCCTTCTAAAAGAGGGGGGGGCCGACCCTGAGCCTGAACCTGAATGAAAGCACATCCTTTCATTTAACTGAACCTGTAAATATGACTGTATATATGTATAGTACATCCCAAGCAAATAGCACCAGTCCCTGTATGACCGTATGCACGAGTAGAATGTTTGCGATATTACTTCCAACTGTCAAAAACCTCTTTTGTAGCACAAATACTAGTGGTAACACCACGATTAGCAGGAATAGAGTACCAAGACGATATATATCACGCCATGACAGAATGAAAAGACAAGCGCGTAGACTCAAATATGATGCCTACCATGGCCTAGGCCTGTATGCGGTGGAAGATATCCATCATCCGGAGCTTTCGAGCAGTTTGTACTACTACATGAGTGCAGTGCGTAGACGAACAACTTATTGCAGTTGCTACGTGTGCTTGCTAATACCGCACGCGTCGGGGGGGCACCCCAGGTTCTAGTACCACATGAAGTACCAATTATAGAGGCACAATGCCTGGTTCATCTTGTGCTATCTAGGCTCAAAGGCACTTTCCAGGCATGCTACATACATCTACAACTTGTCGATTCAGATGTCCAGAAATGCAAAACCAGTCTGACCAACACCAGCTGTCTAAAACAACCCTATTTGGTGATCAAAGGAGCAAAATACGTCAACAAGTGGCAAGAAACAACCCTCACTTGCAGAGCCGAAGGACTTCTAGGGTTTCCAGAAATAACTGTGGCCCTCGTGGAATGAACATGCGCACATTATGGACAGAGCACGTTACGAAAATGACATGGATTGCAGCTATGGAAAAGCCTGTGAAAGTGCACCAAGAAAAGTGAAGGAATGTCTTTGTCGGCCCAAATGAACAATGCAATAGAACAGTGTTGATTCCAGATCTAAAGAAGGGCACAGCAGCACTGATGGACTACTTCTGGGTGTGTGGCCAACAAGCGTACTTGCACCTCCCACCGTCTTGGAGGGGCTATTGTTCGCTAGCTACAGTACACTCAACCCTGTTAGTAGTCCCAGAAGAACACCTGAAAGGGGGGGCACTGCCCGACAAAGCACCCACAGTGCCCCCGACAATCGCAGCACAACATGTGTTGCCACCAACAGACTTTCACATTCTCCCTGAGAAAGAACCGTATGGGCAGCTGCAGAGGAAAAAGAGAGCATCAAACTATCTCTCCAAAGACTCATCATCATTTCTCAAACAAATACCTGAAGAATTTAAGCTGTTCACATCAGCAGAGACACTTTTCTTATCCCTATTGCTTCCCGGTGTACAAGCACAAGCTAATGCCAAATGGCTCCAGATTGTAGGCTGGGAACTGGTCCAGTTGACAAATGACACCAAGCAGAGGTTCAACGTCATAAGGGTCGAGCTACGCGCCTTAAGGCTGATGACAATGCAGAACAGATACGTTGTAGATATGCTGACGGCGATGGAAGGAGGTGTGTGCAATAAGATAGGGAGTACATGTTGCACATTCGTACCTTCCAAAGATGCTGAGAATGGGACTTTGTCACACGTCATTGCTGCAGTGCATAATCTAGGGACCAAAATGAAGAAAGAGGCTGGCGTCCAAGAGGAGGACTGGTTCACACTTGCTTTTAACTGGGCCCCATCCTGGCTCGGAACATTGGTAAAAATGCTGGTGCCCATCATCGTGTTTGTCCTAGTCATCTTTTGCACGTGCCAATTGGGTCTCTGGTGTTGAGCCAAAGCAGTGCCTAGTAGTGAAATGATGATGGTCTCGATTGGCGTTCCAAAAGTACCTCTTAGCACAAGGGAAATAGAAATACAAACTGACCACCCCATTCCCCACATTGTCCCTATCCCCTACGGAGATGAAGTAGACCGACTGTACCACACAACTATTGTCCCTCTCCCAGATCCCGAACATTATAAAGAAGTATGGGTAGTTTTGGCTGAGGATGGGGGCTGCACTTACATGACATGTACACCTGAAGAGTATGCGCGAGCAGGAGAAAGCTTACGACATGTGTGCAAGGAATGGATGCCAATAAAAGGAACCACCCCTTATGAAGCAGCAGTGAAAAGGTAAAATGAGCTCAAATATGGGGGAGAGTTTGTTACTGTAGAATTAACGAAAGGGGGGAATGTTGGGATGGAAATGAGTCTGTCCCACCCCCCTAGGTGCGCAATGTACTAGGGGGAAGGGGTGTGTTAAGGAAACTCACAATGGATGCAATCTCACTGGTATTGTAGATGCATATACTTAGTGCGCACATATAAAGAAACGCTATTTTATAGTTATGGAAGACACATGCAGCCCTACATGGCTGAGCGGTAAGTGTTGTATTGAGGCAGAAACATGAACAGGCCCAAACGCTGAGGACAGAAGAACCTGCGCTGCTAATTCCCACAGAAACTTCCCCTTGTTCCCTGACTTTTGCAATTATTTAGTATTGTAGAGAGGAATGCAACCAGCAAGGCCATGAGACAGCACCAGGCTCCTCTCAGTGCCCATTCACCACAACCAGGCCAACAGCAGACCTCTAACCCCCACCCAGCCCACCAGGAATGATAGCACCCACCACTGACTCAGTCCAAGAATCCCTGCATTCCACGATAGTGAATGACCACATTCCACCAGTGGTAACACAAATGGTCATAAAAGATCTGAACATGCATGACCACGTCACCGCTTCCCATATATGCACCCTTTGTAGTAGGCGGTACAGGGAGGGATAAATTATGCATCAAAACGAGGGTGGAAGCCTTGTGTGCAAGGAGTGCAATATAGCCAGAGCACAGAATGTGTGGTTCAACATGATTGTATTTCTTCCCTCCCCCTGGCGCCAGTTCATTAGCCTCCCAGGTGTATGGCATAATGATGTAGTAGTAGCATTATCTCACAAGAGTAACCTTGGAACAGCAACATGTGAAGCGTCTGCCCTTCAGTCCCTGAAGAGATGAGCCCAGCTGGCCCACGTGGGGAAAGACAGACGGCAGAGATCAGAACCAATCATAGCCTGGCATCCCCTATGGAGCAGGACCATGTATACTATCTCACCAATCAGCTGTGTGGGTTTAGACCCTATAGATGATGTCATTAGTGATGCTGTGAACTTTTATAATACACTGTACACATGATGCCTGGAGCAGCAGCAGAGTCCTCTGCTGACCCCTTTATTATTTGTATAATTAAACCTTGTTATCCTTGCAAGCAATCTCTTGGGCTTTTTCCCTCCTAGATGGTTGTATTCTTTCTGGCATGAGCGTAACAGGGACTTGCCTTCAGGAGGATTGAAAAGAAAATAGTGACACTGTCTGTTTACGCTCCGAAAGGAAAGATGTGAACCAGGCAAAAGGCGCCCCAGAGATTCCTGCCCTCTCCAGGCCTTTCAGCAGGATACCATTGTCAATTGTATCAAAGGCTGCAGAGTGATCAAGCAAAATCAACACTCCAACCTCCCCTCCGTTTCGAAGACACACCAAGTCATCCAGGACCAAAATCATCACCGACTCTGTACCCCTCATGGGGCTGAAGCCAGATTGAAATGGATGTAACAGGTCTCTGCATTCTGGGGGCGTGGCTACCTAGCCATGAGATAGGCTATGGATCTCCGTAGCTCCTGCCGATCCTGCAATATCCTTGAATGCTCATCGGAAGGAAGCGATGTGCGTGCCATTCGAATAGATATACTGATGTGTGAAAGTGCATTCTATGAGGCGTATATGTTAAAAGCTGTAACCAGATTGTGAAATAGAAGTTACATGAGGAAGAAATAGAACGAGGTCCTGCGGATGTCCTGACAAGATGGCCGACTCGTGGGAACAAAGGAATTAGCTGCGGCAGTTCGGGAGCGCTCACAGCACAGGTTGAACGACGGAGTGACTCACACTGGGTCAAGAAACGCTGCTAATGGGGGCAAGTGCTTTATGTGGGGTGCATGTCGGGCCCCCGCGTTGTGCTGCAGTGGAGCGGATTGGCCAGATGCAGCCCGTAAGAGATGAGGCACAGGGAGCCCATATATACACAAGGCCGAGCGCAGAGCGCCGTCCGCTCGTGCTTTGTGATAAAGATATGCCCGTGGGCATGAGAGCCTCAGAGGTAAGGTCAAGGCGCCTCCAGCCCGTAATGCGTGTGGCTGGAAATTAGACACTCACACTGAAGGGCCAGATTGCGAGAGCCGCCCAAGGCTGAAGGGAATCATCAGTGGCCCATCGAAGAGCAATGTGAGGGCAAGACCTGGCAATGCTCTAACACTGACATATGGGAAAAGCTGGCCCAGCACCTCGCAGATACTGACAGAGGAGCCTGGCCTTTCCAGTGAGCCACGCGACTCAGGAAGCCTGCACCGGTGAGATACTTTGTTGCTAACTGAGGCATCGGAGCACACAGAAGTGAGAGGCTCTCTCCGGGAACCTGATAACAGACTGCTACAGTTGTAGCTGAGACTGTAGACAGACACCTTTATGTGAACACGAGAAACGTGCTGCAAGCGCAACAGTAACACAACCCGGGCTCCTGGATGCAACACATCATGGCCATATACACTGCATAAAGGAGGGGGCTGCAGAAGAGGGACTTCACACTCTAATGTTGATGGTACTAATGGGATGATGGGGCCAGTTCAACTGCATGATAAAGAGAAGGCATTGTAACACACTACGAGTAGTGGTGAAAGACTCATCCTGAAGTCCAGAAGCTGCAGAGGAATATACTTTATTAAACCATTCAACCTAGCAAGTGCGCTGGTGGTAGTCGGTCTGTGTCACCCAGACACTGATGAAAACAGAGGCACACCGGTAGACAAGACCTTCACAGGCATGAACTAAGCCCATGAGGCTCACGATACAAACGCTACTATAGTGGAAGGCAGTAGCATTGCTGAGAACCCCCGAATGAAATGACCACTCAGGAAGCTGGAGCAGAGAAGGGCCACGCGAAGGGTGGAACACAAATAATTGCCACTCGGGCGACCTGGCTCAAGGAAGGGAGGTGCCAGAGGAGAGGGTATGAGAAGCCCGGAGATTAATGGTGGCGGATACATCGAGACACACGACTAGAATCCACACTCAAGGCGACCTGGTCGGAACGACGAGGCAGATGCAGGCACTTGAAGGGGTAGCCTGAGGATTTGAGATTTACGACAGCTCCACGGACTGGTGCACAAGAGCAGACACTGCACATCACGCAGACAGTGGCCCTCAGGAGGACAAGATAGCAGATCAAGGCTGGGCGCTGAGTGGCACTAGCATATAAAGAACTGGCGCACCCCAAGTAGAGAGGTCGCTCCTAGGTCCAATATGGCCTCCAGACTGCATAAAGTGACGGGGAAGCAGCCAAGAATAGAGGAGTACACTAAATCGCGACACACATCAGAGGTGGCAACACACGCAGAGCGTAGGGACCCCGACAAGAAATGATCATTAGATACTTCAGGCAATCGCGGACTTGAAGGCATCATGGGAAACAAAGCTTGCTGCTGCGATGTCTGCACTACAGACCTCGCTGGAGTTCAAGATAGACGCTGTAAACGTGGACGTGAATTTGTTCCGACAGGATGTGAGGACACTGGCAGAATGCAAAAGTGGTTTGGAGATGGAGGTGAAGACAAATGCGGCCACCTGCGCGGCAAACGCTACGGAAGTGCATACATTACGTCAGCAGGTGCGGAACTTGGCGAACAGGGCCGAAGAAGCGGAAGGGCGTGCACGGAGAAATAATATACGAATTGTGGGGCTCCTGGAGGAAGCAGAAGGATCAGACCCAACCAATTACATTGAGACCATGCTACTGCAGGAAATTGATGGTGGGGCCCTCACTCAGGGATTTGCAGTGGAGAGAGCGCACAGAGCCCTGGTTAGGAGGCCACCACCGGATCCCCCCCACACCCGGTCATTGCTAAGATATTAAATTACAAGGACAGAGAGAAGATCCTGGAGAGCTTTTGTAAAGGCGGAACAATAAACAGAACATCAGCAACCATCACGGCGTACTCAGATTACACCTTTCTGGAACAGAGACAGCGACTGAACTACGGAGCGATCAAGAGGAGGCTGCGCGAAGCAGGCTACAGGTACATGTTGATGTACCCAGCGAAACTTAAGGTGTTTCACAAAAATAAGGCCCTTTTTTTTTTGAGACTCCGGAGGATGCGACAGAATGGTTGGATGCACAGGACTGTCCTGCGGGAGCAGAGGACAAGACGGAGGGTGGAACGGATAAGTGTAACTGTACTTTCCTGAGCTGCTATGTTATATGAGAAATAGACTTTGGGACTTGACTATAGCATAAGTTTATGATAGAGCCGAGAGAGAAGTTACGAATTAAGATGTAATTTGAGCGGCAGACTGTTAGCTCAATGCAGGAGGCACACGTGTGGCATAGTATAATCAGCGCCAAGAGACACACTAACATCTCCCATAGGTAATTTAGTCGAGATACTGATAGTACGGTATCCTCCTTCTCGGCTCCGAGTAGCAGTTACACCGAGAAAGGGCTAGATGCGGGATAGCCTGAGATCCAGCGATGAAGCTGGCCAACAGTTGGGGATTGATAGGGTGGGGGGCGGGAAGGGAGTTGGGGAGTTTGGAGGGGTAGGGCGAAAAGTCGGGTGCAACAAGTTAAGATGGGGGGGAAGGGTGGGGGCAAAGGGGTTTGGGATGTTGGGAGGAGGAGAGCCTGCAATCATAAGCCAGTCCTACATAAGAGGAGGACAGGAGCGGAGTCCGGGTGAGTAGGGTATGGATGATATGGGGAATCTGAAGATATTGACCTGGAATGTAAGGGTTAAATAGTTATATCAAACGAAATAAGGTCATGATATATCTGAGGAGACGGAAGGTAGACATTGCATTGCTACAAGAAACTCATCTGACCAGGGACAAATTAGAAGTAGTAAAAAGGAAATGGAAAGGGACCACAATAGGCACAACATACTCCATGTATGCCAGAGGGGTCATCACATGGATAGCACTACATGTCCCGTTTAAACTATTACAACAAGAGGTAGGTAAAGGGGTTGGTGGGGAATAAGGAGGTGAACATCATTAACATATATGCCCCGAACAATGATACTACGATATACTTTAAAAATCTGTATTCTAAGATCAGCCCCTATATAGATGGTGCAGATATACTTGGGGGGGACTTCAACTGCACACTAGACCCCAAATTTGGCGGTTCTCATTATCAATTTAAAATTCTGTCATTTGGGCTGACCTCTGTTCCAAGGGTTTTCACCAAGTTGATGGCAGTGGTGACAGCGAGTCTCAGGAGAGGGGGGATTCTCGCCTACCACTACCTGGACGATTGGCTGATCAGCACAAGCTCTCCCGAGCAGTCCCTGGAACCTCTCAGCTGCACCTGTCACTCCCTTCACAGACTGGGCTTCTCCTTAAACTTCAAGAAGTCAAATATGATACCATCTCAAAAGGTCCAATTCATCTGAGCTGTCCTAGACGCTTACTTGGGAAAAGCCTCGCCACCCGAGGTGAGGGCTCAAGACATTCTGCAGATGGTCTCCAAATTCCAGAGTGCCCAGTGCTTTCCGGCCTTTGATTTTTTGAGGTTGCTCGGCCTCATGGCATCCTGCATTTTCCTGGTGCCAGAGGCTCGACTGAGAAATGAGATCTCTCCAGTGGGCACTCAGGACTCCATGGTCCCAATTCTTAGGCAAGATGTCAGACCTTCTGTGGTGGACCTACCAGGAAAACATTCTGTAGGGAGAACCTTTTTGGCAACATTGGCCAGAGATAATTGTAGTGACGGATGCCTCACTCACGGGGTGCAGAGCCCCCGCCAACAATCTGACAATCAGCAGTCGTTGGTCTCCATCGGAGTCCAAACTACACATCAACCTTTTGGAGCTGAGGGCAATCAGACTAGCGCTGAAGGCCTTCCTGCCCTCTGTACGGGGAAACAACGTCCTGATAATGACGGACAACACAGTGGCCATGTACTACCTCAGCAAGAGAGGAGGTGTAGGGTCACTACCACTATGCAGAGAGGAAATGCGTCTCTGGTTCTGGGCAGTTCAAGAAGGAATCTCTTTATCAGCATTTCACCTAGCCGGAGAGGAGAACAGGGTGGCGGACGTTCTGAGCAGGCAGAGCGCAGTCTCCCACGAGTGGTAACTAGCTCAGGAAGTCCTTCAAGAGATCTTCACCCTTTGGGGAACCCCTCAAGTGGATCTGTTTGTGACCAGTGTCAACCGGAAATGCGAACTGTACTGCTCCGGGAATTTCCACCAATAAGGGTTCTAGGGGACGCGTTCGTGATGGACTGGGTGTTTCCACTCATGTAAATGTTTCCTCCAGTTCCCGTTATTCCTCATGTCATCAGGAGGTTGAGAAAGTTCGGTAAAGCCATGATCCCAATTGCTCCGGATTGGGCCAGGAGGACATGGTACCCGGACCGTCTAGACATGTTCATCTACCCTCCAATACATCTGCCACACAGAGAGGACCTTCTCTCATGAGAGGAGGGTCTGGTCCCCCATCCAGAGATCAATACGCTTAACTTTCATACATGGTTTCTGAGAGCTTGAGATATAAGGATTGGGACCTCCTGTACAACGTAATGGAGATTTTGCTTTCGGCCAGAAAGCCAGCAACAAAATCCTTATACCGCTGCCGTTGGAACTAAATTTGTTGCTGGTGCAGGGATAAAAATGTTGTGCCTTTTACATGCAGTACACCTATGGTGTTATCATTCTTATTACACATGGCCAATCTTGGGGTACCAGTTTGGTACATTGAAAGGGTATCTAGCAGCGCTATCTATTTTAAAGCGCTCCTCTGAAGAGGTATCTTTCTTCAAGATTCCACTGGTTATACAGTTCTTGAAAGGATTGACAAATGTTTTTCCTCGAGTACCTTTTCAAGTCCCGGTTTGGGATCTCAATCTAGTTCTGAAATTCCTAATGTGTGCTCCAATTGAGCCTATCCACTCCTGTCCTTTAATATTGTTAACCTTAAAGACCAACCTTTTAGTGGCTCTTACATCAGCCCATAGGGTGAGTGAACTTCAAGCTTTGTCCTGCAAGCCTCCTCACATAATCTTCTTTAAGGATAGAGTTGTCCTTAAGGTTAAACCTACCTTTCTCCCAAAAAGTGTGTCTGAGTTTCATTTAACTCAAAAAATCATTCTACCTTCTTGTCATCCTGGAAAGGAAGAGGAGAGGCTACACAGGCTTGACCCAAAACGTGCACTTAGGTTCTACATTCACAGAATGTTTAAATTAAGCGAAGATTATCAACTTTTTGTTGGTTACACAGGCCATAAATTGGGTATGGCGGTCTCAAAACAAAAACTTTATCTAGGTGGATCATCCTAGGAATCTCTGAATGCTACAGATTAGCTGGAAAACATCCTCCTGAGGGGCTCAGAGCACATTCGACCAGGGGCATGGCTGCTTCCTCTGCTTTACAGAGGGGAGTACCAATTCAGGATACTTGTGCGGCTGCAAGATGGTCCTCAGTCCACACTTTCGGCAAGCACTATAGTCTGGACACTTCCTCAGGCCAGGAAGGTGTTTTTGGGAAGGCAGTGTTACATTCTGTACACATAGGGCCTCGTTACGACCCGGGCGGTAAGTACCGGTCATTACCGGCATGGCGCAATTACCGTGTCCGTGCTGGCAATAGACAGCTAAAAGCGGCCCATTACGAGTTTGCGGGCACGAGCTTTGCGCCATGACAGTAATGACCTCACCGCCATGCCGTAAAAGTCCGAAAAAGCCCCCTTTCAGGCATCGACTGTAGCGGAAATAGCTCCTCCGGCATCCAAACCATCAGCATTAGCGGTCACCGCTATTAGCGGTGACCGTAAATACACGAAACCGGAAATAGCGTCATCGCACAGGAACGGGAAAGAGCACGGCTGCCATCTTTAAAAACACAATTCATTGCCATCCTCCACAACCAGGAGCCATCTGACCCCCAGAACTCCAACACACCTCCACCACTACCTGTTGCAATTTAGGATGCCAAAAGCAGTGAAAAAAACAGGAGATCGCCTGCGCAAGGAGCGCTTCTCCAGAGAGGAGCTCACCATGTTAGCAGAGACACTGCAGGAGCATGCAGATGTGGTGTTCTCAAACGACATGTCCCTTCCAGCACTGCAGCGTAAAAAGCAGATTTGGGCAGAGGTCGACCAGAGAGTCGGTGCCGTTGCCACCACACCCCGCACACCCAAACAATGCTGTAAGCGCTGGGATGACCTACATCTATGTGTGCGAAGTATACTCTCCGCTAACCGCAACCTTGGGATGGCGACAGGAGGAGGTGCGGAGTCACCCATAAAACTACAACCATGGGAGGAGATATGCGCCACCACCATAGGCACCGAGTCAATAGAGGGAGTCGGGGACATGGAGCGAGGAGCCCCATCATCAGCCGATGCAGGTAAGTGTCTCAAATTAAACAATGCTAATACCACCACGATGATGTCCACCTGAACTGACAGAGCAATGATGTAGAGCAGGGTGCACCAGACACATAAGTACAAGACTGCGTACAGGCAGTGCAGAGCATCACCTTGTCCACAAGCATAATGCACCCCATTTGGGTTGAAACCCAGACGCCTCCTTGCATCACCCACCCAAGAGTGAGGCAACCTGTATGTCACTCCCCCCAATGTTAATCATCTACCATTCCATATGAATGCAGCCACCACAATGCATGCCCGATGCCCGTAGACCCATCACTAACCCTCTCCCTCCTTTGGTCCCCCACAGGCACACATTCTGACAACAGTGATGAGGACACCGGTGCCACACCACAGAAGAAGGCCAGGGCTGAGGAGGGTGAACACCGCCCTTCAACCTCAAGGGGCAGAGGCCAATCTGCACCACCTGGGAAGACCAAGAAAAACACAGAGGCCACAGCACCAATGTGCACCACGGTCCCCACAACAACACCCACACCAGCCACCATCACCCAGGAGGCATTGGCAGAGGGCACACCATCGGCTGGCAGCAGCACAGTCGGTGAGACAGCTGCCACTGCAGCCATTTCAGACGACGAGGGCGACGTACAGCTGCATGGCCCAACACCCGCGTGGTGGACGGCAACATGCACGGGCTGTCACCTGGAGATTCATGGCCGGCAAGTTTCAGCCCCACGCCTACTGTGCCTGATGACCAAATCATGGTGGAAACGCCTCACACTTCCACCCCAGTGACAACCACCCAAGAGGGGATCATGGCCATACAGAGGCGCCAGGAGGAACTCACAGGGCTGTTAACGCAGCATATTACCGAATGTACACATGCAAGGGATGACATCAGGGATTGTGCTGCATCCATTAAAACCGCCATCAAGTCCACCTCAAAGGACATTTGCACGGAACTTGCAGCATTGCGCAACGTGCTCTCGGAAATGGTGGCAGTAATGCGGGACATGCATCCGCCGCAGTTCCCAGGACAATCTGAACCATCATCAACTGCCAGCTGTACTAGGACCAGCCCAGTGCGTCTGTCCAGCAGGAACATGCGCAGGTTGGACAGGCGGGCACCTAGTGCTGGAAGAGGGGGAGGGCAGTAGGCACAGCCATGCATACTGGTGCCATGTGGACTACTGGTGCGCGCTACTGCACACCATGTGTTAGGAAGTCAAAGGGGGAGGGGGGAGAGGGTGTGTGGGGGAGTTGAGGGGGGGAGGGAGAGAGGGTGTGTGGGGCAGTTGAGGGGGGAGGGAGAGGGTGTGTGGGGGAGTTGAGGGGGGAGAGGGTGTGTGGGGTGGAGGGCTAGTTCACTTTGTTATGGTTCTTTAATACACATTTTGGTGACTCAAGATTCACATGTGTGGACATTGCTTATTGCGTACGTGTGCTTTATTGGTGGACAGTGTACAATGTCCATGTCCCTGACACACCCAGTGCCCCGAGTGCCACATCCATGTCACACCTCACGTCCAAGTGTGCTAGAAACATTGGTTGATCAGAGTCTGACGCATGTCATGTCCCTCCTGTGCATCGTTGCCTCCCTGAGGTGCTGCCCTATCCCCACCCTCCTCATCCTCATCGTCAGGTGGTTGCAGTTCTGCATCAGGGGGCAGGGGCACATTCCGTCTGATGCACATATTGTGTAGCATGACACATGCCATGACGATCTTAGCCACCTTTTCATTGCGGTACAGGAGTGCCCCACCAGACCTGCTGAGGCAGCGAAACTGTGCCTTCAAGAGGCCAAATGTCTGCTCAATCACCACACGGGTACGTGTATGTGCACGATTGTAGGCCTCCTCGTGCCTGTTCTGTGGGTTCCGGACTGGGGTAAGGAGCCACTTCCTCAAGGGATAGCCTGCATCACCTGCATGTGGGCAACAATGTATATGTAAGTCATCACATCATATGTGACCTTGCTCAATGCCACCATAGCATGCATTGATTTCCTGATTGCAACCACATTCCCATGCATGAATGGAGACACACGATGTGACTGCTATGTGTGTATTCCTCTTATGGACTGGTGTGCGTGCCATCGACTAGTGGCCGCAGGGGGGGTCCAGTTCCTTGTAAGTGCTCATGCACTGTTTTCGTCCACGCCGGTTGTTTCCATGATCTGGCTGATGTGCAGTAATTTGTATGCTTTCATCCTGGCACCGTTGATGCCAGCCTCATGATGATGTCACTATGGGAAACAAATGGTGTGATGCACTTTTGTTGGACCTCTGTGTCAGTGTAGTGGTGCATTAATGTATTTGGGCCTCATGTGACTCCTAAGTACGCAGTAATGGGGGACTGTCCTTTCAGTTGATGGTATTTGGTGCTGTGTATTGGCCATAGTAGTTGCTTGTAGCTGCATTGTGTTGAGGGGGTTACGGTCTGATTAGGTACAGTGCACATGTAGATGGCTATGGAATGGTTGTGACACTGCATCATTTACATGTTAGGGCGGCTTTCATCTTTCATTATGTGGTCAGGTGTCCGGTCCAGTCTGGACTGCTTTGCGGTATGAGCATGGTCCATTCTCTCATGCACTCGCAGCCAGGTGAAGTATGCATCTCTACCCCCCACCTCCCATCTCAGCCAGGTGAAGTATGCATCTCCCCCCCATCTCAGCCAGGTGAAGTATGCATCTCTACCCCCCCCCATTTCAGCCAGGTGAAGTATGCATCTCTACCCCCCCATCTCAGCCAGGTGAAGTATGCATCTCTACCCCAACACCTACCCAGATCACATTTCAATGGGCCTAACATGCGACTCACCGAGAAGCCAGGATCTCTGCCCTGCATGTCGCTCCATGTAGTGTGGTATCGTGGAGTTCCGCAGGACCATTGAATCATGGGTTGATCCGGGGTATCGGGCACAGCAATGTGTGAGGATCTTGTTTGAGTCACATACCATTTGCACGTTGATTGAGTGGTATAGCTTACGGTTGCGGTACGCTACCTCCATGGCATGTGGGACCACCAATTCCACATGGGTGCAGTCGATGGCCCCAATGCAACCAGGGATGCCGGCCAGTGAATGGAAACCAACTTTGGTGTTTGAGATCTCATGGGCAGACCATGGTAAGTAAATGTGGTCGCCTGTGTGCTTCAGGAGGGCATCAAGCACTTGGTTCAGCGTACGTGAGAATCATGGTTGTGATATGCCATGCATGTGCCCCACTGTGTGCTGGTAGGTGCCTGTGGCCAGGAGGTGGAGCACAGACACTACCTTCAGTAGGGGTGGGATGGCGGTGCGTGATTCAATCAGGCTGACAATGTCGTCATGTATCATATCCACAATGGTGGTGATGGTGTCCCGGTCCAGACTGTACAGGGTGTGGATCTGCTCAGGAGTTAGGTTGAATGGACTGGCTCGGATGCAAGGGATTGGGGGCTGCCTGCGTGGTGGCACTGGCTGCACTGGTAGGGCATGCTGGCCATGCCTCCCCCCTCCTTCTCCTCCTGTGTCTCCTCTGTGCTGCCAGTTGTTGTTGTTGTTTTTGTTGCAGCAGTTCCACAGAAATCATGTCCGCCAGCCCCAGCAATGCTAGCAGTATTGGAATCATTGTGGAGTGTGACTGGGTGTGGGAATGGGTGGGGTGTGCTCCTTTTGTGCTGGCCCGGTCTGTATTGCCCCCACCTGTGCTGATTTTGTGTACCTGTGGCATTTGGGAACACTGCATATGGCCGTTTACGGGTGGTCCACGATGCCGGAATTAGCTCCATGCTGGTAAGGTACTTTTCGGGCTTCAGTAGGGTGTTGTTTGCATGTCCGCCTGACTTATGATGTTCCCCTGTTTGCGCCATGCCGGTATTTGCGGCATGGTTGGTCGCGTGCCCGCGCTCCTGGCGCTATTTACGGCACCGTTGATTACGGTGCCGCTAATAACGGATCATCGTGTCATAATCGGTCGGAGCGGTAAGCGATGCCGGTAATCCTTTACCGGCATCGTTGTTCACTTACCGCCCGGGTCGTAATGAGGCCATAGACCAATAAAGAACTCCTAAATTCTAATTTGAAACGGTAGATTCTGACTCCCTGATCCAAAGATGCAAATACTGCTTTGGTAGTCTATCATAAGATGAGGAATACATGGCAGGACACAATCCATTCAAAGAACAAGTTACTTACCCGTGGTAACGTTCTTTTGACTGGATGTTCCTCTACATATTCCTCATCGCCCCTCCCAGCCTACCCCTGCAGTTGAATTTCCATGTCATTGCAGCTTAAACTCTTTCAGGGTGAGTACCTGTCAGGCGTAGATATAAACCAATACACGTAAAAATTTAGCTGAAGCCAAAGGCCGCTGCATGCGCTATATACCATCAATGACATCGACAACGAGACGGAGGCCTTCGAGGGACATCAAGTCGACAGGCATCGCCGCCCAGCGCCCCATGCTGGAAAAATTTGCCGAAGCAGCTAAAGCTGGATATGGAGATATCATAAAATGAGGAATATGTGGGAGGAACATCCAGTCGAAAGAACGTTACCATGGGTAAGTAACTTGTTCTTTCCTTCATGCTCACTCTCTCCTCTGCCTTGTCTTTTCCACTCTCTACACTCCGTCTGTACTTTTCCTGCCTTTACTCTCTCTTGTTTTCTGTCCATTTGATGTCTTCCACACATTCTAGGTCTCGCCTAGACCCTTTGATGTTACTCTGCCCCTTTTCCACACTACTACTCCTTCCACAACACTACTACTCCCTCGTCCACACTATTACTCCCTCCTGTATACTGCCACTGTTTCATCCACACTACTACTCCCTCCAACTACCACTACTAAAACACCATCCTTTCACTCAGTAGGATACACTTCACAGTCACTCCTTACACTTACTTTTCTAACCACGCCTGCCACAGATACACACACACACTCTTCCAGCAGTACCACTTTCACTCTTTAGCCAATACCTCCCCATGTCCAGAAATCGTCTCCATACTCTGTTGCTCCTCCCTCCTGCTGGTCTCTTGGACGTCCTCCACCTCTGACCTCATCCAAATAACCCACCCTTCCTGCTTCCAGTTGCAACCTTTTATCCCTTTTATACCTTCCTGACATTGGACTTCTCTCCTTGGCCAATCTGGTGCTGTCTTCTCCACCCAGGACCTGTTAGAAAGGCTGAAGGTCATGTGCAGGGATCTAAGCTCTGCCCCCATTTTCTGCATGGGTCAGCCGCAGAACAAAAATGGCGGTTGGGGCAGGCAATTCTTTATGCTTGTGTTCCGGGTAAGGATGCCCTTGTGTTAAGTATACTGGGGAGGGATTTCTGGTACTCCTCCTTTTCTGGAAACAGATCAAAACCTTCCTCTTCAAGAAATGGCTTCTCGCTAAAACCAAGGCCCATACACCCTTCACTCGTCACCATACCTGAGACTCTGTGATCTGCTCCTCACTGTTTCCTCTCCTGGTTGCCTGTAGATCCCTTGCTGCCAATTACACACCCTCCCCACCGTTAGCACGCCGCTCCCTTTTCTCTGCTTCACTCACTGTGTTCTTCCCCCTATGATTGTAAAGCGCTCTGTTGCTTCCGCTCTCAATAAATATCCTAATAATGACAATAATAATTTCCCCCTTCCATACCAATGACTCATTCAATAAAGGGCTTTATGTCCCTGCATGGTTTTTACAAGACCCTAGAAGAATTATTTATCCGTTCCTTGACACTAGGAAGAAGGGAGCGCACTGGAGCACAGGAGAGGCGAATTGATGCAAAACCAGTCAAGGGCACGTATACTGTATATTTAAGAGCAATTCCAAAACTTTACAAAAGCACATGTAGCCTTTCTGGGTGTTTCTAAAATGGATACCTTAGAAATCTTTTCAAAAAAGTATTTCAAATTGATTCTGTCCTCCCACGTATTCTTCATCTTTGATATATTCGTAAGTCTGCTTGCAGCTTCAGAAACCTATTTCCATCGTATCAGGCTTTGTGCTTCGTCGAGTCGTGGCCCTCAACGGCATCTGTCCTGTCCTTGGCTGTGACGTTGACGCTGGTATAAGTATCTCAAGTGGCACCTGTTGCCTGAGTTCTGTAGTTCCGCCTGTCGGGCTCCTCTCCTCTCCTGACAGATTAATTTCCCAAACAAGTCGGCATCTCCTGCTAACTGGGAAAAATGTCATCTCAAAATGCTTGATGTTTTTCAGAAGGCGGTTCCGAGCTCCCCTCCAAATGAGCCCAAGAAAGCTTTAGAACCCACTGCGCCTGGAAAAACAGGCAGGGTATCTACTGATAGACCACTACTTGGATGTCAAACAGCCCGGGCAGTAAGTCTCCTCGACATTCGTCGAAGAAGTCTTTGTCTCGACACAAGCTAAATTCAAAACCTTCCTCCTCGACTCTAATGGAGCGGGTACCTAGCCCGTCGAAGCCAGTGCTGCCGTCAAAGCCTTTTAAACTGTTGACTCCCTCAACGCCTTTAACGCCTTCGAAGATTTCAAAGCCTTCTGTCGAAGTGTTGAGGTCTTTTAAGCCTTTGTCAAAGGTAGATTTCTTTAGGACCATGGGGTCCATTTTTAAGGAAGAGGATGTCATGCTTCTGCTTCTCTGCCTCTGGGTGGCGCTGTATTCAGACCCGCAGGGTGTTTTCTACCATTTTCAGAGAAGCCCCTAAATCATTATTTGACATTTCCTTTCCAAAAACGTTATTTCCGAAAACATGAACTTCAATTCCCATAATGCACCTTGCAGCAGTTCTCATTTCCTGGTTATTCCTATGCAGCATTGTTGGAACCACAATCCCCAGAAGCCCTAGAGATCAGTGCTACTTTCACCTTCCCAGGACCTGAGAGGGAGGAGGCAGATTACCTTCAGGTGTGCTGCTCCAGGTGCTGCTAATTTGCCTGCTTCAGCACAGGGCAGGGCAGTATTTAAGCAGTTACCTGCAGGAGCACAGGTCTCTTGCATTGAGTTTGTCCCAGCCCTTTTTGCCTTGAGCCTCGATATTCTGCTGTTTCCTGTTGCTGTTAGATTCTGCTCCTGTTCCGGTGCCCGGTGCTCCCTGCCTGGCAGCCCTGCCACTTTCCTCTGCCCTCCTCTTCGGGGCGTCCTGACTTGCAGCCTGCTACTCTCCTCTTCCTTCTTCCCTGCTCCTCTGGACTCCCTGCCTTGCAGCATGCTACTCTCCTCTGCCTTCTGCCCTGCTACTCTGGGCTCCCTGCCTTGCAGCCTGCTACTCTCCTCTACCTTCTGCCCTGCTTGCTCTTCTGAGCTTCCTGCATAGCAGCCATGCTCCTCTGTTGCAGTCATTGTTCCCTGTCTGCAGCCCCTTGCTCGCTATCTCCTATTATCTGGCTCTCTGCCTGCTGTTCCTTCTTCCTTTCCTTCAGTCTGTGTTTCGTGGCTTTAGCTTCCAAGTTTTAGTCCTGGGTGTCCTTGTATCCGTCTTCTGTCCTGCCCTTTTTATTCCACTTCAGAGCTACAGTTTCATTGTAATCTGTCTTCTATACCACCCTTGTTTTCCCACTTCAGAGCTACAGTTTCCCTGTTATCTGTCTTCAGTCCTGCCCTGGTTTTCCAGTCCAGATTTACAGTTCCTGATTACCGGTCTGCAGTTCCAGTCTCCTGTATTATTGCAAATAGATTCTTTTCTACTTGCTTTTCCCCTTCTAAACCTTGCTTACTTGACTGCCTAGTTGTCCCTAGTTATTTATGTTACTGTTCGTGTCCTCACTTGTGCTTCTGTTATTCCTTTGTTCAGAGTTTGGCTGCTGGGTTTCCCAGCAGGCAATCTCTGCCCCTTCCCTTGTCTTGTTTTACTTGTAGTCTATAGTGAATTAAATGTAACAGTGTGTTGCGTTCTGTTCCCTCAGAGGGCATCCACCATAGGTTCCGGCTGGACCCATACCGGCTTGTCTTGTGTAAGTACACTCCTTGTTTGCGCCCTAGGGTCCGGACATAGAAGCCACTCCTGCTTCCCCTTTCCGTGGGCTTGCAAGGAGTGGTGCCTGTAAAAGTAATTTACACAGAGGCATTGAGCATCCAAACTGTGTATACACCCCTATTGGGATTCCTCATTGTTTGTGCACTGCATGGTTCCCATCCCTTTTATGTTCACCATTGAGATCTGTCCTTTCTTCCTGTTCCGTCGTTCTGAATTACCTTGCCTATTCTTCATTCTTGTTTAGCTTCCTGCTGTGTGCGCTTAACTGCCCCCTTACATCAGCACAGCCACCCAAAACCTACCTGGGTGCACTGCGCAACTTCTGACAGAGGATGACAATGCACATTTTGGTTTTGAATATGGTAGTCCTAATGTATCTGAAGAATTCATTTTAGAGGAGTCCAATATGCAAAATCTGGCGGACACTTTAAAAGAGGCTACTGCCTTGGAGACCTCACAAGAAACACATGTTGCCACTCCTGATGCTTCAGGTCATTCTGACCGCTCATACAGATCAGTGATGGGAAATGTCACTGAGTTTATGGAATGGGGAAAACCAGTAGCAATCCTAGAAAAGGATGATCTAACTGACATCCTTGATAGCAGACCTGCAAGCGAGCCAGTGTTACCCTTCCACACTGCTTTAAGAACTAGAGTGTTAGAAAACGGGCTAAAACCAGATACCACACTAGCGGTCAACAGATATTTGACCAAGAAATACAGGGCTGCCTCAATAGACCCAGATTTCCTGTCAAAGCACCCCAAGAGGTTGGCGGTCAAAGCAGCCACGTCAACTTCGAAAGCTTCTGCTTATTCAACTTTCCCCCGGATAGAGATGACAAAAGGTTTGACGCCTTTGGAAAGAGGGTTTTTTCCACAGACAGCATGGCCCTCAAGTCCATAAATGCACCTTGTGCCCTGGCCAAGTATACTCGTGTTTTGTGGGATGTCATAGCTTTGGCCGTAGACCATATCCAAGAGGGGGAGGAGAGAGAGGGTTTTCTTAACCTGGTGCAAGACAGCAAGGATGCCATGTGCCAATCCCTCCAGTATGGGCTGGATATGGTGGTGAGTACTGTCGCCAGAAGATTTTCTTGGCTAAGGAAGTCAGGTTTTGCTCCTGATGTCCAGTCATGTCTACTGGACATGCCATTTGATGGCTCCCAGCTTTCCAGCTCTCAGGCTGACGAGAGCCCGGAGAAATGACAGGCATCCAAAGTGGCTGCTAAGTCCCTGGGAGCGGCGATATGTCAGCCTTATTAGTCTCAGAGGTCTTCTCATGGATGGAGGGGTTGGCCCTTTCGTTTCTACTCCTCATTTGCTAGGGGAAGAGGCAAGTTTACACACAGGGGCCAAAGAAGAGCTCCATGTGGTTCAAGAAGACAAGGAGGAAAAACATCTCTCTCAGCCTCTGCTTCTTTGCTCTTGGCTTCAGCAACAACCCCAAAACCTCTTTGAGTCCTTAATTCACAGGACTGTGGTGGGGGGCAGGCTAACTCAGCATTTGGAGAGGTGGTGGGGCATAACCTCTGATGCGTGGGCACTACAGACAGTGGCTCATAGCTACTGCCTCCCTTTTGTAAAAAGACCCCCAGATTGTTCTCCAGGAGGCCAATCCTTGAAGCATTTGGATGCGCTCCTCCTAAAGGACATCCTTACCCTGTTGGAGAAAGGTGCAATAGAGTGGGTACCAGCAGCGGAGAGGAATAAAGGTTGGTGCTCTCCCTATTTTCTAATCCCCAAGAAGGAGAGAGGCCTGCGACCCATCTTGGACTTGAGACGCAGGAAGGACAAGTTCAAGATGGTAACTCTTTCGCAGATCCTTGGGCCCTTCGACTCCAGGATTGGTTGGTGTCATTGGACCTTCAGCTTGCTTTCATGTGCCGATTCATCACATTCATCACATTTTTCTTAATGATTTGTACATTAATTAAATAGTGTGAGTCATAACAACTTTTGAAAATGCCTTTCCATTTAATTTATAAGCCAAATAGAAAGGAAATGTCCTTTCAGACATAGGCTCAGCATTGGAGAACTTAAATAATGATAAGCTTAAAACAGGCAAATCTTTTCAAAATGCTGTTAAATTAAGCAGTTTCTGAGCTCTTGTCTTGACCTATGTTCTGCCTATTATTTATTTGCATTCTGAGCTTGTAGTTGTGGCTTTTACATTATAAACACAGGCCTACAAGTCATAGAATACAAAGTAAAGACATCGTATTTGCAATCCCTCCATTGCATTGGTCTAACTCAGAGCTTCGCTGTGAAAATTAAACAAGATGCATTTTGAAACTAAACCGTGTTCAGTGTTAGTGAAGCTCCATTAATGAATTAACATGCATAAAACACACCTTTCAAAAACACATGTTTGCTTTGCCATGGTCAAAATATAAATTGAACTCATTTTTGAATAAGTTAGCTTACCCTGTGGCTGCTAATGTATGGGTTTCCATCAATATTGAACATCTTCTCAAAACCCGTTTCGGCTTGAATGTTTCTGTATCTTGCTGATGGATTATATTAACTGATGTTAAATGGGATGTGCTTAGAGTAGAAATATTTAATTAACTTACCTTTTAAAATAATCAACAATGTTGAAACTATACACTTTTTAGTTTAAAGTATTTTGGGCCAATAAATAAAGAAATGGGAATGCATATTTGTTTATCATTGACCAAGCAGATTTTACAATTTTTCAAACAGTGTTGAACTTTTTCCCTGCAGATTTTGGCATTTTCTCCTTTAATGGCACATTTTGATGCAGAGATGACTCTAAGAATAGCATGGCGACCTATGCTATGCTCCCTCTAACATACCTACAAACTCACCTGTATTTTTTCTGGACCTAAAGTGCCAACAAACCAACCAACCTGTGAAAGCCATGCTACATAAATGTCAATTAATATAAAATAACATAACTTGTGATATCTTATTATACTTAAGTCACCTGGTGAGCAAAGAAAAATCTACTTCTGGCATTAAACACACCATGAGTTGGAGTTTAGAAGAGGTTATTGGCACGGACAGTGAGAAACATTGCTTCATTTATGTGAACAGAAGGATGTTGTCAATGGCTTTATGCACTTACTGCAATTAAATGGACTTCTTGTGCATTTCTGCTCGTTCTTTTCCATCCGAGAAGTGAGTGGTCAGAGATGAGTCAAGTCACAGCATTTATAGCAACTTGCATTTTTTCTTATATTCAGTCCAATGCTGTAGCATGCAAAGGTATTTATATTAAACAAGAAGTGCAAATTATAGAGGTATGTTTAACTTTAGCAGCATTCTGCTCTGCCAGTCATCAACAAGGGGGCAGATACCTCCACAAACATGATTAGCAGGCTCATGTCTGAGAAAGAGACAATGGGCCTCATTACACGGTAGGCGGTAAGGGTTTACCGGTAAATCCTTACTGCCTTACTTCGAGGTCCCTTTGTGGGTTGGAGAATTTAACGCCTGCTTTTTGCAGGCATTAAAAACCAACCCGCAAAGGGACCAGGGAGCTAATTACGGTACCGCAATTTGCGATGCCGTAATTAGCACCTTCCCCATTCCCATTATGCCCTATGGGGCAAAAATGGGGAAGGGCAATGGGGGAAGGGGGAATTACCGCCCCACCAACCTTGGAATAGGGCGGTAATTCCCCTTTCCACCAAGGCGGTGCCGGTATTTTACCGGCATGGACCAAGGTGCTAATAGCACCTTGGTCCACCGCCGTCCGTGTAATGAGGCCCATTGTGTTGTGGGAGGTAGTCATTAGAAGGCCTCTCCAAAGTCAATATAGTGGTCTGTACAAACCTACAATTTGGAATTGGCTGATGAGCTAGGTCCCTTGGGATCATTCCTAGTTTGGATGTGGAACTTGAGGTTGTCTAAGGTCCTCTGCTTGGATGGTCCTACCTCTGGTTGTCACACCCTGGCCCAATCTAAAGGCTGGTCTCCTTGACCTTAAAGCAAGGGGCCTTGTGCAATGGCTGGCTGACCACCTTTTGTATGTCCCTTCCTAATTCAGGGTCAGCTCTTTCTCTCTATAGATATTGTGAGAAACCTGAAGGTGTCTCACTTACTAGTTCCCGGGGATCTGTCATCCAGGTATGCAGGACACAGCCATCGCTATTGGATTCAGTTGCAAGGGGTGGACCAATGCGGGAGGATCCTCGGGTAGTGGAAGTGGGACACCGACGGGTGAGACGCCGTATCCCCTTTCTTATACCACATTTTCCCCATCCTACCATGCAGGATGCTTGGAAACTGTACCACCCCCTCCCCTTTTCCAAAACAAAGTTTCTTACACCACGAAAGACAACGGACTAACACCAGAGCCGTTTACCTGACATGTCCCAACACAAGGGACAGGCAGAGTCAGGCAAAGTCAGGCAATTAATAATAACCACACACACCTGACGGCCTTTCCCCTTACCCACAGGGATAAAAGGTGGAGCACAAGAGCACACTACGAGCAAGGCAGACCGCACAATGAGACAGCTACTCCAGGACGGCAGTGCAAGATGAGGAGAAAAGTGTAGAGAACCGAAGGGGCAACAAGGGGAGAAGCGCCCTTGCCCTTTTCAACCCAGACCTGCAAAACCTCTGTAGAAGGAATCATAAGACTGCAAACAATAGCCAACTTGTGCTGTAGCAGATGTCACCGGTGCACGAAGCCCTCCACCGCTGATAACCAAGGCAGGAAGAGATGCTTGCTACTGTGGTACCGTCCTTGATTCCAGCGACAAGACAAGCCAAGCGGTTCAACACAGCTGATAAGTCCAAGGGAGAACCGATAAGAAACCGAACTGTGTTGAGCGAAATTTGCAAATGGCAAATTAAGGGAAATCAAAGAACTGTAAACACTGCAGGGGAAAACCAGCTGCAGAGAGGTCCAGTGCCACGTGGGTGCTTTAAGGAACTCAGGGTGGCAACACTAAAGACAGACACAAGTGATCACAGTTTAAGGGTGTTTATTTAACTATAAATGCAGGATGGAAAAACGTCTAACCTAAACCTAAATCTGAGATGGGAGCAAGCGTCGACCACCAAATGAAAAATAAGGCAGTCCTTGTGGCGTTGCGTCAAAATAAAAGGGCCTATGCTAAGAAAAACCTATTGGTAATTCCTTACAACTAATTACAGAAGATTGTGGGATAGGTTATCAAAATAAAGAAAACCGTGTTCAAATAATTAATAAGTCAGGATGTGATTGCCGTGAGGTCTCCCTTCCCCACGTTTTTAGCACGGGACAAGGTGGGACTTTGGAGCACAGCACACGCTCGAGCCTTCCCAGCACGAGCTGACAGTTCGGTTCCAGCTGGCACAGCAAACGCTGAAGCCTTCTCAGCATGAGCCAACACTTCTGTTTCAGCTATCAGGTTTTTTGATGGTAAAGTCCCTTTTCAATAAAAGTCTCTTTCCTTCGAGGCCTGAAGTATCCAACAAACAAACACAAAGTTCGAATGGATTGTGTCCTCCCACGTATTCCTCATCTTAGATATATCCTTACCTTCAGCTTTGCTGCTTCGGAAATTTTTTCTCACCACCATAGGGCGCTCCACTTGAGGCGGCGTCGTCGATGTCCCTCAGAGGCATCCGTCGAGTATTGACGTCATCCGTAGTATAATTGCCTCGAGCGCGCCCGTTGGCCTCAGTTCCGTTTTTCCGTTAGCTTCGCTTCGGATCGAAATTATGTGGTCTTCCTCGAACCCGTCTACTCCGAAAACGGGGTTTAAGAAATGTCTAAGGTGCGGAAGAAAAATGTTGCTGACCGACCCTCATCGTAACTGCTTCTGGTGCCTCGGGTCTGAACATCGGATCGACGACTGCGGTTCGTGTCAATCTATGACCCATAAGGCCTTGGAAGAAAGACGAGGTAAACTGGCGGTGGGGGAGGAATCCTCAAAGTTTTCTTCGAGAGGGAAGAAAGACTCGATTAAGTCTTTGGCGAAACGCCATAAAAAATCCAGATCGAGAAGTAAATCAAGGAAGTCTTCTTCGTCCAAAAAGGCGAAGAAGAGACGACACTGATCTCCCTCTTCTTCCTCGACTTCGGAGGAAGTTATTACTTGTCCAACTAAACATGACTCCCCTAAAAAGTGGGAAGCATTTAGAGAGTCGATGATGAACATTTTTGAGAACACGGCCCAGACCCCCTAAAAAATGTCTGTTGAAGGTCACGCCTCTACTCACAAAAGAAGTGACAGAGGAAGGTCTAAAACTAGAAAATCCGACAAGAAATTGTCGAGGGTGTCTTCTAGGGACTCTTCCCAGACACCTAAAAAGACAGACCTTAAGAAAAAGGCTTTAGACGTTGATACGTCATTAAAAAAATCGACGGAAACATCTTCGAAGCCTCTGTCGAAGGATGTTGAGTATAAAGGGTCGACGACCCAGCAGAAAAAAGTCACATTGAGTGCTTTATCGACGACCTTGAAGACTTCTTCGACGGCGTTGATTGTTTCGATGGCTCCTTCGACAACGTCGACTGCCTCGAAGATCGCAGATTCCTTCGACAGCATTCGTAGTGCCTTTGAAAACATCGAAGAATACCTCGATAACATCGTAGGTAACCGCCAAGACTTCGACGCCATCGACGCTTCTGTCGACGTCAACACCAATTACAGGGTTGAAACCTATTCCTGAGAAAGTATTTCACCCAGAGAGCAGACATGATTTTTTCCAAACTATGTCAGCTGTATATGGAGAAATGTCCTCAGGAAATGAGGAGGTTGAAGAAGAAGATGAACCTGAAGTTTCATCAGCAGGGGTAAAATATGGTACAAGAGATGTTCCTGAGGAATGCATCAATCCTCAATCAAAAATGCAGGACTTGTATGAATGTTTACAGTCTGCAAGTGGACTAGATACGTCCCCTGAATACGAATTTGAAAGACCAGATCCAGCAGAACATGCTGATTTGGGTTACAGAAAACTTATGCATAAAGTAACAGAGTTTATGGGATGGGGTAGGAATTCACCTGTATACCAGGATGATGATATGACAGATATTTTGTCAGGAGGTCCTCAACCCGATCCCATACTTCCCTTTCATATTGCCCTGCAAAGGAGAGTAAATACTGCTTGGGAAAGACCGGAATCTATTCCAGCAGTGAATAAAAAATATGTGGCAAAATACAGACCTTGTAACTCTGACCCAGAGTATTTCAGTAAGCATCCTTCTCCTGAGAGTCTGGTAGTTCAGGCAGCCACATCAACAAACAATGCTGCATACCCTACAATTCCCCCTGATAGGGATGACAAAAAGATAGATACATGGTCGAAAAAGGTCTTTACATCAGGGAGCATGGCTCTAAAGTCCACCATTGTATCTTGTACGCTGACTAGATTCAATTATACTCTGTGGGACTGCATGTCAGCGGCAGCTCAACACATCCCGGAAGGAGAGGAACGTGATGGTTTCCTGTCCATAATTAAGGATGGTAAGGAGGCTTCGGGAGAATGCCTTCAAGCAGGTTTGGACACTGCTGACAGTATCAGCAGGTCCATGGCGTCTAGCGCAGTGCTACGCAGATTTGCGTGGCTAAGGAAGTCAGGTTTCGCACTAGATGTTCAATCTAGACTTCTTCTACCATTTGACGGCTCGAGGTTGTTTGGCAGCAAGGCGGATGAAAGTTTGGAGAAGCTGCAGACCTCCAAGGCAGCGGCAAAGTCACTCAGTGCCGCTATAAGACAACCTCAGCAACGCCCCTGCACAGGCTCATATTCCTGGAGGGGTCGTCCCTTTCGTTTCTACTCCTCATTTGGGAGAGGGAGGCGACAGGCCAGTCAAAGAGGGCAAATGAAATTTCCTCGGGGGCGAGGAAGAGGTGCTAGATCTGCCCCGGCAGCGGCATCTGTCCCTTCAGCCGCTGGTGGAGCTGCCGCAAAACCACTCTGAGGTTTTGACTCACAAGACCCCAGTGGGAGGCAGGATCTCACAGCATCTGAAAGAATGGCGAGGAATTACTTCAGATGCTTGGGCACTGGAAACAGTATCCCAAGGTTACTGCCTTCCCTTTCTAAAGAAACCTCAGAATCACCCACCGGAATACAACCCTACCAAAATCCCAGATCCGCTCCTGTTGCAGGACCCTGTTTTGACCCTGCTACAGAAAGGTGCAATAGAACATGTAACTGTAGCGGAAAGGAACAAGGGTTGGTATTCTCCATATTTCCTCATTCCAAAGAAGGACGGAGGACTGAGACCCATCTTGGACTTGAGAAACTTGAAAAAGTTCCTCAGGAAGGACAAGTTCAAGATGGTCACTCTTTCTCAGATCCTTCAGGCTCTCCAACTTCAAGACTGGTTGGTATCATTGGACCTTCAGGATGCTTACTTTCATGTGCCAATCCATCTCAAGCACAGAAAGTACCTGAGGTTCGCGATTGGCAACTCTCACTATCAGTTTCGAGTTCTGCCATTCGGGTTGACCTCCACCCCAAGAGTTTTCACCAAGTTGATGGCGGTAGTGGCAGCGAGTCTCAGAAGAGGGGGATTCACATCTACCCCTATTTGGACGATTGGATGATCAGGGCACGTTCTCCAGAACAAGCCCAGGATCATCTATCCAGGATCCCAAACTAGGGTTTTCACTGAATTTAAAAAAGTCAAACATGATACCATCACAGAAGCTCCAGTTTATAGGAGCAGTCTTGGATACTTGTTCGGGCAAAGCCTCGCCTCCCGAAGAGAGAGCTCACCACATTCTGCAGATGGTGACAAAATTCCAGAATGCCCAGTATCTACCGGCCTTCGATTTTCTCAGGTTGCTCGGCCTCATGCATCCTGCATTTTTCTGGTGCCAGAAGCCAGATTGAGGATGAGATCCCTTCAATGGCCCTCAGGACTCAATGGTCCCAATTTTCAGGGGAAATGACAGATCTTTTACAAGTTCCAACCAGGGTAGCACAGGATCTACAATGGTGGGCTTGCAAGAAACATATCCTCAGGGGAGAATCTTTTTGGCAACCATGGCCATAGATAACAGTAGTAACAGACGCCTCACTCATGGGGTGTCGAGCTCACACCAACGAATTGACAATCATCGGTCGTTGGTCTCCATCGGGGTCCAAACTACACATCATCCTATTAGAGCTAAGGGTAATCAAACTAGCTCTGAAGGCCTTCCTGCCCTCTGTACGGGGAAAGAATGTCCTGATAATGACGGACAACACAGTGGCCATGTACTACCTCAACAAGAGAGGAGTAGGGTCACTGCCACTGTCCAGAGAGGCAATGCATCTCTGGTTCTGGGCAATACAAGAAGGGATCCCTCTATCTGCCATTAACCTAGCAGGAGAGCAAAACACAGCGGCAGACGCTCTGAGCAGGCAGAGCACAGTCTCCCACGAGTGGGAACTAGCTCAGGAAGTCCTTCAAGAGATCTTCACCCTTTGGGGACCCCCTCAAGTGGATCTGTTCGCGACCATTGTCAACAGGAAGTGCGAACTGTAGTGCTCATGGGAATTTCCCACGAGGGGAGCTCTAGGAGACGCATTTGTAGTGGAGTGGGAGTTTCCTCTTCTATATGCGTTCCCTCCAGTCCCTGTGATTCCCTCAGGTAATCAGGAGGTTGAGAAAGTTCAGGAAAACCATGATCCTAATTGTCCCGGATTGAGTCAGGAGAACGTGGTACCGGACCTTCTCGACATGTCCATCTGCCCTCCAATACGTCTTCCAAAAAGAGAGGCTCTTTTCTCACAAGAGGGAGGTCACGTTCTCCATCCAGAGGTCAACATACTCAACCTTCACGCATGGCTTCTGAGAGGTTGAGATACAAGGATTGGGACCTTCCGGATGATGTTATGGAGGGTTTGCTTTCGACCAGAAGGCCAGCAACAAAATCTTTGTACCGGTGTCGTTGGAACAAGTTCAGTAACTGGTGCAGGGATAAGAATGTGGATCCCTTTGAATGTGATATTCCAATGGTATTATCTTTCCTGTTACATTTAGCTAATCTGGGGCTCTAGGTTAAGACAATAAAAGGATACGTAGCAGCGCTATCTATCTTCAAGCGCTCATCAGAAGAAAAATCTTATTTTAAGATACCTTTAATAATACAATTTCTAAAAGGTTTAAACAATGTTTTTACACCAATACCTTTTCAAGTTCCTGTGTGGGATTTAAATTTGGTACTTACATTTCTGACATGTGCACCCCTTGAGCCTTTGCATTCTTGCCCGTTAAGGCTTCTTAATTAAAAACTATACTTCTAATTGCATTGACTTCAGCCCCCAGAGTAAGTGAGTTGCAGGCACTTTCGAGTGGTCCTCCTCATACCATCTTTCATAAAGATAAAGTTGTCCTTCGAGTCAAACCCTCTTTTCTGCCAAAAATAGTTTCAGACTTTCATCTGTCACAGAAAATAATTCTACCTGCATTCTACCCTCCTCACACAAGTAAGGAAGAGGAAAGATTACATAGGCTAGATCCCAGAAGGGCTCTTAGCTTTTATATCTCAAGATTGTCAAAAATGCATCAGTGTGACCAACTATTTGTGGGATACATTGGCCCGTAAATTAGGACTAGCTGTAACCAAACAAACATTATCAAGATGGATAATCTTAGCCATAACAGAGTGTTATAGGCTAGCTGGAAAAGATCCCCTTGAGGGTTTAAGAGCTCATTCAACTAGGGGCATAGCAACTTCAACAGCACTTAAGAGGGGTGTCCCTGTACAAGACATTTGTGCAGCAGCCACATGGTCATCCATGCATACTTTCATCAAACATTATGCTTTGAACTCAACTACCTCTCAAGGAGGTCTATTTGCCAAAACTGTACTACATTTGGTACATGACTAAAAACGCATCTGTACTCCCGCCTCCAATAGAAAACTGCTTTGGGAGTCTATCTAAGATGAGGAATACGTGGGAGGACACAATCCATTCGAAGAACAAGTTACTTACCAACTGTAACGTTCTTTCGATTGGATGTTCCTCCCACGTATTCCTCATCGACCCTCCCATCCTACCCCACAGTACAGTTTACGTGGTTTACACTCTAAATTCTTTTAATGCTTGGGTCAAAAAGAGGCACGCCTTTGTTTATAATACATGGGCTCTGATACACGAAAAAACAGAACTGAGGCCAACGGGCGCGCTCGAGGCAATTATACTACGGATGACGTCGATACTCGACGGATGCCGCTGAGGGACATCGACGCCTCGAGTGGAGCGCCCTCTGGTGGAGAGAAAAAACTTCCGAAGCAGCAAAGCTGAAGGTAAGGATGTATCTAAGATGAGGAATACGTGGGAGGAACATCCAATCGAAAGAACGTTACAGTTGGTAAGTAACTTGTTCTTCTGCTTCACGCAGACTTCGGGTGACGGCTTCACCCCAGGGTCCCCCTCTTCCGGGCGCAGACCCTTCACAATATCGCTTTCAACAAATTCACAAAAAACAGTTCCCTTCTCAGTGAACTTTGGGTGATAGCTTTCCACCCATGGATCTGCCTCAACCGGGCTTGGATCCCAAATGATAAGGGGGACACTTTCCTTCCCCTTGTCTCGCAATACTTCTTGCTTTCACAAATCTTAATGTCCTTTCAAACAAGTTTTCGGGCTTTGCTCTTAATTTCTGGTTTCCCTCTTCCGGGTTCTCTCTTGCCACCTTTTGGTTGTCAGTTTCCCTCTACCGGGTTCACACTCACCAACCTTTTGGTTGTCGGTTTCCCTTTACCTGGTTCACTCTCACCGACCTTTGGTTGTCGCCTTCCCTCTGCCGGGTTCACTCTCGCCGATGATTATAGACAGTTCATCATGGGACTTTAGACTTCATCCCCTCTCATTAGCATCCCTCTACTGGATTCACTCTTGCCACTTCCCAATTTTCTCTTACTTTTTATGATTGCAGGATTTGCGTCCCTTGCTTTCCCAACGGTTTGTCGGTCAAAGACTTTCGATTGTACGGGGTGTTTGCTAGACCTCCTGTATGACCACTTTGACCTATCTTGGTGGCTCTCTTACTGCCTTCTGGTATCTGTAATCGTAATCAACATGGGATCAACCAGAGTTTCTCAAGACAGCACCCACGCCGTGCCGGTTCCCTCTGCAGTTGGTCTTCCCTTAACACTTCTACAGTTGTTTGAACTCTTCTCCATATGCCAATTTGGGAGTTTCATTCAACACAGCTCGGTTCTTATCGGTTCTCCCTTTGACTCACCGGCTGTGATGAACCACTTGGCTTTCCTTGGATCTGGATTCAAGGCCGGTAGCACAGTAGCAGGAGTTTCCCTCATTCCGGCTTATCAGCATAGGCATGCCCTGTGTACCGTTGGCATCTGCTGCAAGACACTTGTGCTATTGTTCACGGCCTTACGATTCCCTCTGTGGAGGTTTCGCGGGTCTTAGTCGAAAAGGGCAAGGTTGCGTCTCTCCTTTTCCACCTTTCTCCTCCTTTTGAACTGCCGGGTCTGGATAGCTGTCTTGTTGAGCTGTCCGCCTCGCTCGTCCTGTGCTCTCTTGCTCCACCTTTTATCCCTGTGGGGAAAGGAAAGGCCTTCAGGTGTGTGTGATTCGGGTTAATTGCCTGACTCTGCCCGACCCTTCTGTTAGGACATGTCAGGTAAACAGTTTTAACATTAGTCCGTTTTTTATCACAGTGAAAAAAAAGTGTTTGTATTGGAAAAAGAGGGCGTTAGAGTTTCTGAGTGTGAGAAAAGGTGTCATAAGAAAGAAGGTGTTTAGGCAACTCGGCAAGTTAGGATTTGTCGGGGTTATGAAATGGTAGGGTTCAGTCAAAGAGGACCTGGAGTTCGGAAAATAATAATTAAAGGGACGACGAGAAGAGTGACCGGGAGTATTCTGATAGGTATCAGGAAAATAGGGATTCAAGGAATTGTGGTTTTTAGCAAGAATACCAGATGCAAATTAGATTTACCTTTAGGTAAGGGAGATTCAATGGGTTGAAGGGATGATGAGCGGGAATAGCTTATAAAAGCTTCAGGGACTTTGTTCCCCTCACCACCCTCCCTGTGATGGTACTGCATCTCACCTGGGGTATTCCCCTGAACATAACCCCGGTCTCCCCTGCCCAGGTGATCCTCCCCCACTGGTCCACCCCAAGAGCTGGATCCAACAGCGATGGCCGTGTCCTGGCCACCTGAGTCAGTGATCCCAGGAATAGCCTGGGAGAAACGCCTCAGGTTTCTCACAGTGCTCATTCGAAAGACTCTGGCTGATCCCCCTCATTGTTGAAGCTACTGATACCAGAAGGCCTTAGGAGAGCTGCAAGGAAAAGGTCAAAGTCGTCAATCAGGGGTCCAGTAAAACCCCTTGTATAGTCGAAAGTCTTTGACCGACAAGTAACTGGAAAGCTAAGGGAAAAATCCTGTATCTTGATAAAGTAGAAGTAACTGTGTGACTGGCAAACGAGAACCCGGCTGAGGGATGCCATCAGAATGGGATGAAGCATGATGCCCCTATTAACATTGTGTTCACAAGAGTAACCCGATGTAGAGATGTCCACAGTGGATTGTTTAAGAAGACATTGAGACTTGTGAATGCAACAGGTGAAATCTTTTGAAAAAGCCGTAGGTAACCCGACGGAGGGAGGCTAACATTTGCAAAGGGTCTGAGCCCGGAAGAGGGGGACCCAGGGGTGAAAGCCATCACCCAACGTAACGCAATAGATGACTTATTTTGAATAAAACCTGTAGTGAACCCGATAGAGGGAGGCTGCCATTCGAGAGGGGTCCAAGCCCGGAAGAAGGTGACCCAGGGGTGAAAGCCATCACCCAACGTACATACGGAAGAGGAACTTTTGTTTTGCTATTTTGAACACATCAGGTCCTCAGAGGCAAGAGACTTTTTTTTAGAAAAGAGACTTAACTATCGAAGATCCTGATACCTGAGAACGGAACTCTAGCCTTGTGCTGGTAAAGTCAGAGAGTGTGCTGTGCTCAGGAGTCTCGCCTTGACCCATGGTCAAAACGTGCGGAAGGGAGACCCCCGGCTATAACATCCTGACTTATCATTTGTGAACACTTCTTTCTTTCTTGTGAACCTTATCTCACACTCTTTGTATATTTAGTTGTAAGGATTGGCAATAGTTCTTTTTTTATAGGCCCCTTTTATTTGACAAGACGCCACTAGGACTACCTTATTATTATTTGATGGTCGTAGCTTGCTCTCTTAGATTCAGGTTTAGATTAGGCGTTTTTCCAACCTACCTATACAGTTTAATAAACACCCTTGAACTGTGATTACTTGTGTCTGTCTTAACTGTTGGCACCAGGAGTTCCTTACAATATGCATATTTTCTTTATCCTTGTGAGAGGAGCCAATCGTGCAGGTGCTGCCAGCTCCATGGAAACACCTCTTTGATTCCCTTAAATGGTGAGAAATAACTATGGTGGCAATGTGTCGAGCACCTACTTTCTGTGCATGGAATGGTGGGAGTATCCTGGGGTTTCTCCCCGTGCCATCCCCAGGGCCCAGCATCACCTGGCTTGTGGCAGCACCTAGGAAACCCCACCATCAAGTTCCATGAGAAATATTTCCTTTTGAAGTTTGTAAGGGCACTTGGCACATCCAGTAACATAACCACCCTAACAACATTTGTTTACTTCAAAACACCCATGTTGCTATTTTGGCAAAATGTGCACACAGTCCCTAATAAATCTTGTGTTAAGTATGTCATTCATTTTGTCTGGCTTTTATATGTAAAATTGAATAACTTAATTCCACACAGGCAACAAAGTACAAACCCTATAACAATAATTGATAAAAGGAAAGAAAAACACATTTAGACCATACAAATCGTACAAATTCTTCACATGGAACAATTTGTGTAAAGAAATATAATACATATATACAAATCTCAACCACAGAAGAAAAGTGCCATTAACATTCAAATAAACAGATATTAGACATCCCTTCCCAAAGCAAAAACTAAAATCTTAGAAAAAGTTCACATAGTTCATAAAACAGTTTCTTGCAAACCAGAAGCTTGCAACATACCTAGATTTATTATAAGCTAGCTACTTTAACCTAAGGAATAGCAAGCAGTGCAGCATGAGACCTGAATCCATATCTCTTCAAGGAATGAGGCTTCTATCATAAGCCTGTTAAAACTTGACAAGGACTGATTAATTGTACCACCTATAGACCGATCTCGCTCTTAAACATAGACACAAAGGTTTTCGCCAAGGTGCTGACAGGATGCATTTCGAAATCAGTGTCATCGGCTATACAGTTGGATCAGGCTGAGTTCCGTCCCGGGAGTTCAACAGCTCATAATTTAAGGCAGCTATTTGTGGTTCTGGCACAGATAGACACCAACATGCATGCGGCTGCATTATTTTTGCGTGCTGAAAAGGCCTTTGACTCCTTATCATGGCAGTATCTGCAGTGCTGGTGAAAATTGGCATGGATGGATATTTTATTCACTGTCTAAAACTATTATATTCTGCTGTGGCCAAAATATGTGCCATGATCTACAGCTCTCCATCTTTTCAATTATGTAAGAGGATGAGACAGGGCCCCTGTCCCCTATACTATTTACTGTGGCCATAGAACCACTGGCGATCAGGATTAGGAGTCTGCACTCTGGTAAGGGCATTACTCGGGCGGGACGCAGGGAGATAATTTCCCTTTATGCTGATGTTGTTTTTCTATACTTCAAGAACTCCAGACAGAACCTATACCCCCTTACGCAGGAGATTACCCAGTTTGAGGCACACTCTGGGCTACATCTGAACTGGTTGAAGTCCGCAATCCTCCCCCTAAAAGAAGCCACAGCGGAGCCAGGCTAAATAGGGGAATATAAGTGTGAACGAGAGTCAGTAAAATATCTTGGAATAACAATTGACAGAAACCATTCTCGTCTAGAGAGTTCTTTTGTTACACTATGATTGCTATTGGGTCTTTGGCCTGGTCACTGAAGCTGCCACCTGTTAGATGGAAAATACTATCCAGACCCTATCGGCAGGGTGGTGTGGGAGCACTGGATATGACCCTATATTACTTGACTGCTCTAGGGGAGGCATGGTATCACAAGTATGACACTGACACAAATGGTATAATTTGTAAAACCTTCATTGAAGTTTCTGGGTTTGGAAAAACTCCTAGTTTAACCTATAACTAAGATGGGAGCAGTCTCGACCATCAAACGATAAACAAAACAGTCCTAGTGGAGTCTGTCAAATCAAAATGGCCTATGCTAACAAAATCTAATGTCTGCCCTATCTCTTGTTCAAAAAGTGTATAAAGGAGAAATGTATGTAAAGAAAAATATCAGTGTTTAAAACAATAAATGTGTCTGAATCAGCTCTCCTCCCCACGTTAGACCAAACGGAGTAAGGCGGTCCCTGTAGGCAGGATAACACACACTAGCTCGGTTTTTCTACACAAAACAGTTCAAGATGTGGATTGAGGTCTGCCTGGCCTTCCACATTTAAGTTTCTCTTTCCAATCTTTCCAATAACATTTTCAACAAAAAGTTCACACCTGCCCCCCTCTGTCGGGCTCAGACCTTTTCAAAGCAAAGTACACTTGGGTCCCCCTCTGTCGGGCTTAGACCTTTCACATCAAAGTAAAGTTCACATGGGTCCCCCTCTGTCGGGCTCAGACCTTTCACACCAAAGTTCACATGGGTCCCTCTCTGTCGGGGTCAGAACTTTCACAACAAAGTTCATGTGGGTCCCCCTCTGTCAGGCTCAGACCTTTCACAACAAACTTCACCAATACTTGCCGGGGCTCCCTTCCCCAAGCTTATTACACTTGGCTCTCCCTCAGTCGGATGTTGAAGACCTTTGAATGTGCGTGGCTTTCTTTACAGACCTCCACAGGACCACTTTGACTCAAAGTTCAATGGTCAGCTTTTCACTCTCCCCGTCTCTCGCGGTTACATTTTGCATATTTCACTTTTGCAGTTCATTCGCTTGATCGTTACAAACAATTTGCCTTTCACAGAGACTTTCGAGTGGCCTACTTCCTTTCGCCTGACCCCTCAGTTACTCAGTATCGCTGATATCACAGCTGTCCTTCTTTCAAAGTTAATTCACAGGTTGTCAGTCTAGAAAAATGGATACCTCTATGTTGTGACCGCAAACGTATTTTGGTGGCCGTGGGCCAACCGTTTTATGCACGATATGACAGAATATAGGTTTTCGAGTTTGCCAATGAACGGCCATTTTGATGTAACAAGAATCGCCATTTTGTTTTCTAACCATTGCTCATTGCTTTCTGTTCCTATTGCTTCGCAGTATATTTTCCGCTTACACTGCTCGACTGTAAAACATTGTTGTCTGTACGTAAAAAGGACAAGGCCGCAGGGCCGACAGGATAACAAGAGTTTGTTGAAACACAAACGTAGGCAGCGCCAGGAAGAATGCCCGGCTCCCTCCCGAATGTAGCCTTGAAGCAGAGCTGCAGGGCATTTAATCACTTCGCAGCTGCCAGAAAGTCTCGTTATATGGTAGAATATGTTAGAATAATACCGCTAAAGGCTTGAATTATGCTTTTCTTACAGCCCCCCTTTGCTGAGCCCGCTAGACCGTGTCGGCTCCCAGGACACGAATAGCACCTAATAGATAGCAAGGTCGGGAATGCAACTCTTCACCCCCGTATGTAGCTCGCTTCCAAGAACAGAAGCGCTGTGTTCTATTCAACAACTGAAAGATGCCTTCACACTCACAAATTGCAAATTGTTACTAGAATAGATGTTTGAAGGTGTCATAGTTGTCTGAGATGTCCATCATCGTTTGATATTGCATTTTGTATATATGTAACTGATATACGTAATTCACTCTCTTGCGTCCCTCGAGGTCTAGAGATACACGTCGCGGGGCGTGAGACCGAGTTGGCCAACTGAGACTTTTGCTTTGCAATAAACCCTAGCTTTGGGAATACAACCTTGTGTCTGGCGTATCTATCGTGTGTAGTGACTCGCCTTGTTTCCATAGACGTCAGGGTCCCCTAGGGGCCCCTTTCAAGATGGCGCCCGAATAGGGACCCTCCCCCACTTGTTCCATCGCATAACGTTGTAATTGAGTAAGGCGGAGAACCGAGCCGGGATCAAGAGGTGTTCGGGCGCCCTGCAAAAGTGATGAGAGACTCCTTTGCAGATCTGCACACATCTGATCCCTGATCGACGTGCCTGGCTAGAGAACAAGGAGGCGAGGGTCCCGAAACGAGTCAGAAGCCAAGAAACTCAGACACGACGTCCTTTGGTGCGTCAGTATACAGACGACTTGATTTATCAGGTGAGTCATTCCCCGATTCAAAGTAATCCTGATATTGGTTGAGAGTTGACTTTGCAAAATCAAATGCCCTAGGTAAGGTTGATTAACCAGGGGGAAGATTGAAACATGCCTGGGGTATTGTCCACCTTAGCAGGGTTTTTCCGCTGTGGTAGACAATCTTTGGAAGATGGCCAAATTGTACCACCTGGGGGAACGCCAGCGTATGAGATGTATGTGAAGTATGGAGTGGGTGCGATAATATTCTGTGAGACTTGGCATAGGCAAACCAGAAAGCAACAAGACCATCAGTGGCCGATTAATGGTAGTTTTTAGATAGCGAGGATAGACAACCTGGAAAGGGTGTTGATAAGAAAGAAAGCGCGTCCTGCAGCATTTGAGACTATTAAAGACTGGAGAAAGGAAGCAATGCTCCGATTTAAAAGCAGAGCTAAGCATGCGCGCAGGCATACATCGAAAGGTGAAGTAGCGGACGAGAAAGAAGAGGTGGAGTGGACTGAGAGTCTAAGAAGGGCAGGTAGGCCAGACCAGTTGAATATAGAAAAAATATATCCACAACGGGAATTACACATAGAAGATGAATTAATAGAAAATAAATTGACCCATGCAAAACAAGGCCCAAGATCAGAGGTAAGACCAGACACGTCAGTAACTATTGCCCAGACCCCCCCCGTAGCCCAAGCTCCCCCTCCGGTAGCTCAAGCCCTCCCACAGCCACAGACCGCGCGCGTAACACTTCCTATTAGCCAACCAGGCCCACAACAGACACTCCCTGTTCCCATTGTCCCATCCGCACCTCCCGCCTCAGACACAGACTCGGTACCGTCCGTTCCTCCCGGGGTTGAAATTGAAACCACGGGGGCAAGAGGCGGGACTGACCAACGGGGTTGCACGAGGGTAACTCGCAGCGCAATCAGCAAAGAAAGGAAGGTGGAATTGCAGCAACAGGCAGAGATGTATATAGACGGGAATGATGGGACGACAACATTGGCTTCGATATATGGCTTCCGTAGAAGCAACGAAAGACAGGTAGTGTTGGAATGCATGGGTGAATATTTGGTGGAGAAATGGAAACATTTAATTGGGAAATTACCACCGCAGCGATTGTTAGATTTGAATGCATTAGCACGCTGTAGGGAGAGGGATGAAGAAGTGAGAGAACATGTATATGGACTTTTTGAACTCAAAGATGAATTAGATAATGATTATGCCGACATGTTTGCTACACCTGGGTACAGGAGTAGGGATATCGGGAGAAATCGGAAGGAAACTGTAGAGCCATATATACAACGATGACATTCAATGTCGTCAGTGCAAAGGGGCGACAAATTAAAAGTATGTATACGAGAAGCGTTTAGATGGATGTCGGATCCTAGTATTCCCACAATGGAGATACACGAGATATTTGATGAATATTCTATGGCCATGAAAAGAAAAGCACTACAGTCGATGGCTGAACATTTATTAGACAAAGATATAAAAAACGATAAGGCCAGCCCACCCGAAATAATGGCAGTATATAGAAGAGCACTAGAGCGAGGGACAGGAGAAACAGCCCTATCGTTGGATCTGGGAATATTGTTACATCAAAGAGAGTGGGGGGGGCGGTAAGTGGGGCATTTCCTATGAGAGAGGTCCCACCTACCTTTGTGCCCAAAGTGGAGGTTCCCGCAGTGGGCGGTGCAGCAGCGCAGGTAACACCACCCCATTACACCGCCCAATATGTGCATGTCCCCTTTTCCAGGCAGGAGGTGAACAACATAAAGCAGACGATTCCTGATATAAGAAAGAATCCTGCAGGGTTTTAAAAGGAAGTAGAGTCCTGCCTACAATCATCCGTGCTTACCATGGGTGATATAGACTTAATATTCCCGGTGATCCTGCCAGCAGACATATGGAAACAAATAAGGAAGGTAGATGACCCAACGGCCTTTGACGCCACATGGGCGGACTTGATAATAGAAGACAGGAATAAAGCGGTTGGAGGGACACCAGGAGCGAACCTGGTGGCATTACCAGAACGTATAGTGCAGAAGTTAAAAGAAATTGTCCCAGAGAAAAGAATTCAATGGGACAAATTGACTGCATGTGTGCAAGGCAAGGATGAGTTGGCTACAGATTATTTTAATAGATTTGAAGAAGTATTCACAGACTTTAGTGGGCAGGATGTGGGCTCGGAAGCGGAAAGAGGTTATTTGTTGACAAATATGTGAGGGGGTTAAAACTTCCAATTCAGGATCTAATAATGACATCAGAGAGTGCATGGCAAGCAAAAACGTTGGGCCAAGTATTATATATGGCCCAATATTATGAGCACAGAGTGACTGCGGGAAAAGAAAAAGAAGAGAGGGATAGGGTTAATCTGAAAACACAGGTATTAATGCAGCAAGTAGTAGGACATAATAGAGGGTGAGGGAACGCACAAGGAAGGAGTAATTTGAATATGCATGGGGGAACAGTGGGACCGAATCAGTGTGCGTATTGTAAGGAGGAAGGACATTGGCGAGCGCAATGTCCGCATCTACAGAATAGAAATGGGTCTGGTCAGAGGAGACAGCATAAAGCACACCCAGGAGCGAATGGACCAAATAGGAATAGTATGCAGCAGCATCACAATAACGGAGGTAATCAAAACCAAGGCCAAAACCAAAATGCCCCAAACCAGAGTCAGGGACAGCAAAATCAACAATATGGAAACCAGAGTGGGGGAAATAGAGGGAAGAGTGGGAACGTTTTCGATACACAGCCAAACACGTATTACAGTAACAGCAATTATTACACAGCGGACGATGTGTTATTTCCCCAATAGGACAGCCCAGGACAGGGGTCGGAACCAGTGTCTATTCCCGTGAATCAGAGAGGACCCTACGTAGAAATGAGAGTCGGCAATGAGGAGCACCGCTTTCTTGTAGATTCAGGAGCGCAGAAGTGTTCAATAGACCACCACTTGGTTCGGATATACCACTGTTAGGGCAAAAGAATGTTTCCGTAGGGTTCGCAGGTACACCAGTCATAAACCCAGTGTCCAAACCAGTCCCAGTTACTATAGGACCATTTACTGAACATTGTCCTTTCCTTTTAACAGAAAATTGTGGGGAGAATTTGTTGGGATTAAATTTGTTGAAGAAACTAGGTTCCGTTATACATTGCACGGCAGACGGGGTGTTTCTAACGATTTAGCCACACGATGCTCCTGTGTCAGAATTCATGTCTGAAGCGTCACCAGGGGAACTAAGGAAAGTGCCAACCTGTATATGGGCAATGCATGACAATGATGTAGGATGTTTAAAGATAGAGCCAGTAAAGATCATCTTGAAAGAAGGTGTTACCCTACCGCGGATACCCCAATACAGCATTTCGGCTGAAGGTGAGAAAGGATTGAAGAGTATTGTTACAGATTTGGTGAAATTAGGGGTAATCGAGGAAATTACAGGCAGTACATGCAACAGCCCGATTCTTCCGGTTTATAAAAAAGGAGGCAATGAGGTACCATACAGTTTTATTATTGATTTACGCGCATTAAACAAGGTAGTAGATCCACAATTTCCTCTAGTGCCAGATGTCACTACAATATTGACAATGATACCTGTTTCAGCAGAATATTTTAGTGTAGTGGATTTGAAAAACGCGTTCTTCAGCATTCCAGTGGACAAGGACAGCAGATATTTGTTCGCGTTCACATTAGGAGGCCGATCATTTACATTTACGCGGATCCCGCAAGGTTACACGGAAAGTCCAAGTATTTACAGTAGAGCATTAAAAGAGCAGCTAGACATGCTGGAATTACCCGTGGGTTGTGTACTCTTGCAATACATAGGCGATCTATTGCTAGCTGCAGACACAGAGGAGATTTGTAAAGAAAGCACTGTATTACTACTGTCACACCTAGCGGCACATGGCCATAAAGCTAGTTTGAAGAAATTTCAATATAATCGAAAGGAGGTGGCCTATTTGAGCTACCTACTTTCAAAAGGAGGGAGAAGACTAACGCCAGAACGCATAGAAAGTATTTCTTGTATGCCTATTCCAAAGACACAAAAAGGAGTCAGAGCCATAATAGGCATGGCTTCGTATTGCCGACAATGGATTGGTAATTTTGCGTTAATCGTGAAGCCGTTGGTGAATTTAACTAGAAAGGATGCGGTTATGCCTTTGCAGTGGGATGAGGAATGTCAGAAAGCATTTGATGGATTGAAAACTGCATTATGCTTGGCTCCAGTTTTGGGTACGCCGAATTATGAGAACATTTTTAGACTACTTGTGTGTGAAAGTGAAGGCTGTGCGGCTAATTTTCTTCTGCGCTGGTCCCTGTAGTGCGCGCACTACTACGATGTTTGCGATCTGTCGCGGCGGCTGCTGCGTCAGTGAAACAAACGGAAGGGATGGTATTGGGGCACACTTTAATTTTGATGGTGCCACATGCCATAGACGTTCTATTAAATAGGACACAGACGCAACACCTCACCTCTACTAGATTGACAAGATATGAGATTATCTTGTTCGCGCCCCATATCCAAATTATGAGGTGTAGCGCTTTGAATCCTGCAGAATTAATGCCACCAACCATAAAAAAAATTGGGAAGAATGAATCACCCCCCCACGATTGCTTAATGGTCACCGAGGAAGAAACCAAGGGGAGAGTTGATTTAAGTGATATCTCACAGAAAGAGCCAGTTGGAGAGTTATTTTGTGATGGCTCATGTTTTAAATTACCAGATGGCACGACAACTGCCGCATATGCTATCACTACCCTAGAGAGCGTTGTAGAAAGCAAAAGAATTCCCTATAATTCAGCACAAGCCACAGCAATAATAGCATTAACCAGAGCCTGCGAGATTTCTGAAAATTTGAATGTGAATATATTTACTGATAGTCAGTATGCTTTTGGAGTGGTTCACAACTTTGGTCGACTCTGGGCTGAGAGAGGGTTTTTGACATCATATGGCGCCAGAATTCAACATGGCCCTTTGATTGTACGATTGCTGTCTGCACTCACGTTTCCAAAGCGCCTAGCAATAGTGAAATGCGAGGCACATAAAAAAGTAACATGCAAAGTAGGAGAGGGAAACGCATTTGCAGACAGAATTGCAAAACAAACTGCCACTGATTTGAATACCAAAATGATGACGGTTCAGACTGAGGAAGTACCCTGTATGATAGAAAATGGAGTTGCCACTGATAAAGAAATGCAGGCCGAAGCTACGGCCGATGAAATACAGGGGTGGGCAGAGGGATCTGCTGAGTTGGATCTGGAGGGTTGTTGGGTGGACAAGGGAACTAGAAACTGGATGTTGCCAAATTCGTACGTGACTGCAATGGTCACAATGGCCCACAGCCCTACGCACATCTGTGCAAAGAAGATAATACAGCACCTTTCTACAGTTTGGCAGAATGTAAACATAAAATAGAATGCAGAGAGGTTGGTGCAGAACTGTATCACATGTTTGCAACACAATGTAGGGAAGGGAACATTGACTCCAACAGGCAGTTTTGGCCCGCCCTCTATGCCATTTGAGGTGATCCATTTTGATTTTATAGAGATGTGGAGGTGCCAAAACTTAAAATACATCTTGGTGGTGATCTGTGCATTCAGTGAGTGGGTGGAGGCATATCCCTTGAAGGACTGCACAGCAATGAGCATGGCAAAAGTAATGTTGAAGGAGTACTTTTCCAGATTTGGCTTGCCCCGTGTCCTATGGTCTGATTTTGGACCACATTTTGTGGGCGCAGTGGTATTACAGATATGTGCTGGTCTTCAGATTGATAAGAGATTCCATAGTTCAAGGCATCCGAGTTCTGCCGGTCTTGTGGCGAGGCACTGGATTCTTAAATCAAAGATTAGCAAGATTTGTGCGGGAAGCAAGTTGAGTTGGGTGGATGCATTACCAATAGCACTATTATGCATGCGTACGTCTGTACAGGCTAAAACTGGGCTCTCCCCTTACGAGATCGTGATGGGGAGGCCGGCAAATGTATGGTGCGCACCACAGCCAAAACGACTTAGTGAGGTAGAACATCCTGTGCCTAGTACTTATTGTGGCGTTTTAATGCAGAAATTGCGTTTGATTCATCAGCAGGTGCAGGAGGCGTTACCAGTGAGATACACCGGTCCGGGGCACGCGCCGGAGCCAGGCGACTGGGTGCTGCTTAAAAACTTTGAAAGAAAGTCATCATTAGCACCCAGGTGGCGCGGGCCCTATCAAGTACTCTTGGCGATGCAGACGGCAATACGGGTGGATGGAAGGAAGTCGTGGATCCATGCCACCCATGCCAAGAAAATTCCAACTGCACTGAAAGACTTGCCTGACACTGATGACGGAAAGAGACAGCGGTCCCAGAAGCGAAAGAAACTGTTGCCAGTAAACAGCCACCTAATCTGTCAAAACGAGAAGTGAAACTCGAAACAAAGCCTGAGACGATTGCCAAAGAGGGGGAAGGGCAAAGAGTGCCCCAACGTTGCCCAGCAGAATCGACATCACTGCTGGCCGACACGAAATCTGCCTTGCAAATACCAGCAGAAACAAATCGTGTACCCCTTTGGCGCCCACCAGCACGCCAAAGAACGGATCTGCATCATTGGCGCGGCGCACACCAGCACCTGCAGTAGCGCCACAGGCTGACTTAGAGCCTGAATCTGGAAGTGCACCGGCACTGTTCACGGATCACACGATACCAGGAGTGAGGCGATACAACTTGCGGCCTCGAAAGACAAAGTGATCCGCAGTTCTTTTTTGGTGTTTATGTCAACCTCTGGTTCAGCTCATGGATGGAGAAGGAACTAGAGGTGTAGAGGAGAGAAGCGTGAGAATTGTGCAAGTCGGGCAATTCAAGATTCACGGCTCCTCAGTGCGATCATAAAAGTACATGTGTCAGGAACCAGAGCGGACAAGCTGGGCGCGCATTGTACTATGACAAATGAGATAGCTGATTAAAAGTACATGTGTCGGGAACCCGAGCGGACAAGCTGGGCGCACATGATACTAAGGCAATAAGATAACTGATCAAAAGTCCTCTGAGCAGTATAAGAAAGGACAAGTGATCTTGCCTAAAAACGAATAAACGAATCCCGGCTAAAAGGACAGGCAGAACTGAACTGTGACAATTCCGTTGAACTTATTGACATCAGAGCAAGCGCGACGAAGAGAGATATCCACTAATGAACTGTGTTAAGAAAGAAGGACGACGAGAAACATGCCGGGACCGGTTCCAGTCTCCTCCTGCACCACCACCGCTGAGAATTAGTCAATTATAAAGACTGTAAGCTTAAGAAAAACGCATGGTAAAACAAATTGTATGCTGGTACTGACAATAATAATGTGCTTTCTGAGCGTGGTAGCACCAATATCGACAGCCCTAATATTATGGTGGGTGGAAACAATACACCCATTAGAAATGTTTTTACCAATAATTAATATATCCACTACTGAAAGCCCGGTTCAGGTGATCACTTGTACCCTTCCCCCAATGGAAGAAAGACACAGGGAAGGTTTTGGAAATAATACTTTGCTATTGATCATGAACATGACACATGCAATTCTGAAGAAAACAAATTGCTGGGTATGTGCCCATTTACCACAGCATGCTGGGAAAGGAATAGGGTGGTATGTACAGCTGCCATTACCATTAAGTTCTGCATGTAGTGCATCTTTAGGTGCAATGTTCTATGGGAAATGGTAGTACGGGTCAATTAGACAGAACCAACATGAATGAGTTTGAGGAGATAATAATGAAGCCTGTGGGTTGTTCCATTTTCCATAAAGCACAAGTAATAGCCCCAGAGCCCACGAGGAAAAATACATGAAAAATAACACGACAAAATAGACAAGATAGATTGTCCCCACCAGAAAAAACATCTGTAATGACATTTCGTGTAAGAACAGAAGGGGACAAAGATGCAATTCCCCCATCCTACACGGTGAATTATAGCCCAAGAACTGTCCCATTTTGTCTAAAAAAGAAAGGCTCTTTTTCAGTCAGAACATATACTGGTTGCATGAATACAGCAGTATTAAAATGGGAAATAGAACCAGTATATGTAGGTGATCCAGTGTATTTTATATGTGGAGAGAAAGCATATCCTTGGTTGCCCAGAAACTGGGGAGGTACATGTTACCTAGGTCTACTCTTCCCAGGAGTATTCCTCTTAGAAACAGCAGCCATGGCCAGATTATCCAGAACTAGAGTCAAAAGGACTGACGAGGGTGTTTTAATAGCAACTGATGTATTCATTCCATTCTTAGGGCAGATAGTGAACTCCTATAATATAAGGCAACTGTCCAGAATCCTAAAAAATACAATAAACACAACAGATATACTATTTAACATGACGTTGGAAGAAAGAGGAATGAGGTTAATGACGCTGCAAAATAGAATGGCTCTCGATGTGATCCTGGTTGATCATGGGGGAATTTGCAAAATAGTGGGATCAGCGTGTTGCGTTTATGTCGATGACTATTCCCCCACGATCTTTGAAGCAATAAAGAAAAGGCACGTCCTAAGCTTTGAACTCCCTACTGGAGAAGGAAGCTGGGGAATAGGATCTTGGTTTTGGGGAATATTACGTTCTTGGGGATGGAAGTTGATCTCAATATTAGTAGTGGTGTTTGGAATATTCCTAACGTGCTGTTGTTGTATACATTGTTTACCCATAGTTTGCACTGAGGTAACTGAGGGATGTACGGAAGGATGTATGCATATGATGACAAAGAAAAAACAACCTCATGGTCGAACTGACCCAGACCCAAATGAGATGAGAGCAGTAAAAGAGTTGATGGCAATAGATATTGATGAAGATGATGATGTTTACGATAGCATGCAAAATTCAGACATAAGTACTTCAGACTCATTAGAGGAGGTTTCAATAAATAGATGGGACGTTTGGCATAAGGCCAAAGGTGGGATTGTCAGTCTAGAAAAATGGATACCTCTACATTGTGACCGCAAACGTATTTTGGTGGCCGTGGGCCAACCGTCTCATGCACGATATGACAGAATATAGGCTTTCGAGTTTGCCAATGAACGGCAATTTTGATGTAACAAGAATCGCCATTTTGTTTTCTAACCATTGCTCATTGCTTTCTGTTCCTATTGCTTCGCAGTATATTTTCCGCTTACACTGCTCGACTGTAAAACATTGTTGTCTGCACGTAAAAAGGACAAGGCCGAGAGTATAACAAGAGTTCGTTGAAACACAAACGTAGGCAGCGCCAGGAAGAATGCCCGGCTCCCTCCCGAATGTAGCCTTGAAGCAGAGCTGCAGGGCATTTAATCATTTCGCAGCTGCCAGTATCGTTATATGGTAGGATATGTTAGAATAATACCGCTAAAGGCTTGAATTATGCTTTTCTTACAGCCCCCCTTTGCTGAGCCCGCTAGAGCGTGTCGGCTCCCAGGACACGAATAGCACCTAATAGATAGCAAGGTCCGGAATGCAACTCTTCCCCCCCCGTATGTAGCTCGCTTCCAAGAACAGAAGCGCTGTGTTCTATTCAACAACTGAAAGATGCCTTTGCACTCACAAATTGCAAATTGTTACTAGAATAGATGTTTGAAGGTGTCATAGTTGTCGAAGATGTCCATCATCACACCAATTTCAAAGAAACCCAATAAAAGGGGGGTGTTAAACATGTCATAGCAGATTGTTTGCTATGCATTTTGTATATATGTAACTGATGTACGTAATTCACTCTCTTGCGTCCCTCGAGGTCTAGAGATACACGTCGCGAGGCGTGAGACCGAGTTGGCCAACTGAGACTTTTGCTTTGCAATAAACCCTAGCTTTGGCAATACAACCTCGTGTCTGGCGTATCTATCGTGTGCAGTGACTCGCCTTGTTTCAGGGTCCCCTTGGGGCCCCTTTCAAGGTCTGCCTTTATTCGCGTCTCATCCACAAGCGTGCAACCTTCACTTGCGATAACATTTTGCCACTTCAATCTTTTTTTAACACACCGGTCTCTCAGGTCGCTTGCCAACTCACTGGCGGTGTGTTTGTTTTTTGGTTTTTCGATTTTCAATTCACTATTCAAGGTTAGAACCACAGGCGCGGCCTCGCCCAGGAGGGTCGCTGGCATCCTTGGAACACAATGCAGCCTTCTGATTTGGGATCTGGTCTTCTCCACAAGTTCTTCGTGGCCTGTTGGAGGAAACGACCTCCGGTAGGGAACTCCTGGGGTTTTTGACCCGCTGCTCTCGTCCCTTGGTCCGTCGCTCTGCTCAAGTAGGTTTGCCTTCGCCCCAGAAGTTCTGCTCGTACTCGTGTTCCACCTTGCTCAGAGTGTGTCTCTAGGTTCTGCCTTTTATCTGTGAGAGGAGTGCTAATTGGTATCATATGTATGCACTTAAAGTCAAGTGCCTGACTTTGCCTGACCCGATTAGCGGGACAGGTCCAGTATGATGTATAAGAGCTAGTCTTGTTACTCTGTCACCCTCTTCCTCAGCCGAGTATTTGTGTAAAAAGGGGGGGTTGGGGCATCAGAGAATCCTAAAAAATAGGATGGGTTAGGTGAACAGAAAAGGGGAGAATACTGCGTCTCATTATCGGCTGCCTCACCCCCACTCACTCAAGACCCCTCACCCAGGTGATTCTCCCACACTGGTGCAACCCCAGGAATTGAATCCAAAAGTGATGGCCGTGTCCTGGCCACCTGGATGACAAGTCCCCGAGGACTAGCGGGAGAGACATCCTTTGGTTTCTCACATACACTTCCCCTATGTGAGGTGGATAGGTTTGTTCTTCTCCAAAGTCTTCTTGTTTGAGGGTTCTGGAGAGGACAAGGGGACATTTTATCCAAGGACTCTCGTATATCTATGGAGTTTCTTTTTTGCTGTGCAGGTGTAGGCTGGATGTTGACCTTAGTCTCCTGTGAGTAGTGCATGAACTGGGATCGTGGAGTTTCGATGCAAATAACGTCTTTATGAGGGTCTGTTTCTGTCCATTCCCATACCGGGGAGGTCTGGGAATAGAAATCAGATTGCCACCGATCTTGTGGTGGTAAATTCTCTGGGTGAAAAGGGAGGTTCTTGAAGAAGGGTGAAAATTCTGGAAAGTCTCTTCCTATTATAACCTCTTCCTGAAGTCGAGGGATAATGGGCGATAACACTAGCCAGGATTCCTCTATGATATTAATGTACACTGGTACTCGGGGATAGATCTCGTTATCCCCATGTGCACAGGTCACTCTAACCATGGTTGCATGTTCTAGATCTGCCAGAGTGACTAAATCGGCTCTTATGGCTGTCTGTTAACTGCCAGAATCAATTAATACCTTCACTACTCTCCCATTTACTAGAGCTCGCTCATACATAAAATCAGCAGAGGATCAGCATAAACATATGCTAAAGGTTTCGAGATCTTCCTCTTGTTCTTCCCATTCCTCTCCTCTAAGGCATCCTATTTCCGTAGGCTCCTCTTTTAGATTTTTGGGACAATGCTAGGCCACGTGACTTGTCCACCTACATGAAAAGCAGATGGGTGATGATCGTTTAATCCCTCTGGGTTCTTCTCTCCTTAGCTCTTCCTTACCCTTAATGTCGGGTCTTTTTATTTCTATGCTCTCTTTTGGGTTTTAGAGGGTCTTCCTCGTTCTAATGTCTGGTTTTGAGAGCGGTAGATTGGTTTTAGGTCTTTTCTATCTTCATTTTTATGTAAGGAACGGAAATGTCTTACTGCATCGGAATGATTTTGGGCAGTCTCAATAGCCATGCTAAGGGTGCGCCGATTTAATTGCAATACTGCTTTCTGTAGAAAAGGAGGTAAAGAGTTGGTACATTTTTCCAAGATGATCATTTCTATTAACTCCTCCAGAGTTTTATTGCCGACCCAAAGGGAGACAGTATTTTTAATTCGTTCCCCTACTTCCAGGGGCGTCTCACCGTGGTTTAATCTGATGGACCTTAGTTTTTGTCAATAAAAATTACTGGTTTGGCCTACTCTTTTAAGGAGTCCTTCTTTGATGGATATGAAGGTAGCTCCCAAGGCTAAATTAAGTAATTGATAGGCGGTTTGTAGCTCGCCTTTTAATAGAGGTTCCAGATAGTATTTCTTAAAATGTTCTCCCCAACCCAGCTATTCAGCTAATCGCTTGAAATTCCTGGTAGGGTTGTAATATCCCTTGAGGTAATAGGGGTCTTGCTTGTAATACGACCAACTTTGTCAAGTTTTCTTTAAGGCGAGCCTCGGCCTGAATTTGAGGGGTGGCCAGTTGAGCTATGACTGCTTCAATATCTGCCATATTTTCTAGGAGGGGTAAGGGTTCCCCATGTTGTGTTTTCTGACTCAGAGAACAAATGGGTCTCAACCTTTTAAGAGGAGGTTTAAAAGTTGTCTGACCCTTCCCAGCTTGATTTTGAGGAAGGAGGTTTGGCACTGAGAAGAAATGGTTCGGGAAAAGGTGGATTTAAGGCGCTAGCTCTAATGAATATATGGCATGGTCTTATTTTTAAGACTATTCAGTCCCACTGTTGTATTTGATAATGTGTTATTGGTAGAGTGTCTTATAGCACCTAGTTTTTAAAAAACAAGTCCTGTTGGCTAACTGGGATTTGAAGTTGGGAGAATAAGATCTCCTCGGGCAAGTACCTGGCTAAGTACCGCTTTCCCGCTTTGTGCTCTGCAGACGCTGAATACTGAATGCTGTGGATTGCTGGGTGAACGCTGCAAAAGACGCTTAAGAACGTATATGGACATTTCCTAAGTGCTGCAATCTGGTTGGTCCGTACTGTTGTCCCGCCTCTATTGGTCAGCCATTGGTGTTTTTTGGTACTGCCCATATAACGTGCTCGTACGCGCACAGCGCGTGTGCACTCGGGCAAGTGCCTGGCTAAGTACCGCTTTCCCGCTTTGTGCTCTGTAGACGCTGAATACTGAATGCTGTGGATTGCTGGCAAACGCTACAAAAAGACACTTGAGGACGTATATGGACATTTCCTAAGGTGACTTTAGGCTATATGCAACGTCTGTGTTAAATACATGCAGCTGTGATTCTTTCACGATCATTGGCCCCACGGACTATCCCACGGACTAATCACTGATACTTGGTTTTTCTGCTTCATTTCAGTGCTGCAATCTGGTTGGTGTGTACTGTTGTCCCGCCTCTATTGGTCAGCCATTGGTGTTTTTTGGTACTGCCCATATAACATGCTCGTACGCGCACAGCGTGCTCACTCGGGCAAGTACCTGGCTAAGTACCGCTTTCCCGCGAAGCTGCAGAGTGCAGCTTTACTTTTTTTCTTAATACTCACTGGTTATTTATTGCTTGAGGTTTCAAACCCTTCACCTGTATAATCTATTTGTGGAAAATAACGTATCATTTACTGTTGTGTTTTTTGTTTTTGTTTTTCTGTCCTTGTTGAATGGTATTTGTGACTTACAAACTCACAACAAATATGCCTGGCAATGCGAGCAACATACTATCAATAGCCCCTCATGGCGATGTGGTAGTTCCTTCTCCAACCTTCTACTCCGCCACTACCATTACCCAGTTACTCCCGCCCCTTAGACATGGTCAAGGGCACGCGTCGAGATTTCCGTTCACTTCCCAACATTCTGAGGCTATGCAAGAAGGCTCTTTGTGCATATCCTCTATTGTGCCTCCCTTAGCCTTAAATAACAACTACTCCCCATCTCCCTTCTGCACTCCTCAGGCCCCTCTCAACCCACATCCTTTGTCGGATGTCACAATCCTTGATTCGGTTAAATCTGTTTTGATGGCTCCTGATCCAGGGGCCCGCCTTCTCCAATTCATTTTCCCTCTCTACAACTAGCCTCCTCTGGCATTTCCATCTACGCCAGTCAATGCGAGTCTCCTATTTCTTTTAGGGAACAGGAGTGCCCCGAGGGGATTTCTGTGCAATCCTCTATAGCACCCTCCTCTTCTTTTTTACAATCTTTTGCCCTCCCCACGCCAAGAACTTAAAAATCAATTCATCATGATAATCCATCTCAACAGTTTGCCTTGATTCAACCTGCCTTAATTGCCATTAATACCGCTATTATTAGCATGTGCAAACTGTTCAATACACTCGACAAAAAAATTTCCCATCAAACTGCTCAGTTCGAAGAGTTAGCAAAGTGACTGCATGCCAACGGTCCATCCTCTTTGATTAACACGAGTGGCAACATTCTTGATCTCAACTCCCTACATCATTCCATTTTGTGCATAGATGATCAATCAGTCTCTGAATTGGTTCAACACTCTAAACCATCAGAATGTTTTATTGTCGTTCCACCATGTCATCTACCGACAATACCCGGGGTGATTCGCCAAATTGTCCCACAAGCTCCTCCTGTTGATCGAGCTAGTGACACGTCCAATTATATTGTGCCCGCTTTCCCCAGCACGATTGAAGCCTCCCTTGATAACATGGTTACACCACATTTGGAAGCTTCATCTCATGATAGTGGCCCAAGCTTAGCTTTGGCCACACCGCAGCAAGAACTTTCAGTACCGGAAAGTGGGCTCAAGATTAGTAGTAAGGTCACATCTCTCAAAGTAGCCAGAAACAGACCGCATTCTTTTGCAAACAAAACAAAGAATATGGCAAGTGTTAAACACTCAAAAAGTACGCTTACTGCATTCTCTCAGGCTCTGGGCAACTCTTCCAATCTAAGAACAAGTCAAATCAATCTGAACTCTTTGGCAAAGTCTCAAGTCACCAATATAGAACATGTTACGCCTTGCCCAGAAACTCTTATTTCAGCCCCATCAGCTATCCAGTTAGCGGCGCAGCCCATTGCCCTTTCCACGCTAAGTCAGCTAGTTCATTCACTCGAACAGGTTGAGGGACCCAAGCAAGTTCCCAGCGAGGCCTTTACGGCCAAGAAAGCGGTCTCTTTACAGCTTCCCGCCATGGTTCCCCCTATGAGAGATAGTCCTCTCTCCGAAGCAGCGATTGAAGAGTTGAAATCCAGAGATGATGACTACCTTACCCTGCTTTTGGCAAAAGCAAGTTCCCTGCCGCATGGCATGACATTACAGGTCCTTGTTGCCATTCCTATGGGCCCCCATACAAATTCTGGACCCTGGAGGGCCCCAGAAATAAACATCAGTCTTGATCAACCAGCGCAAGAAGAGGAAAGACTACCGTGCTCCTGCCCAAGGACAAATTCAGTTCCATCTTCCTTGAAATGGATACCACCCAATTCCTCTTCTAAGACTCCCTTCAACCATTTGACACCACAGCGCTCTTGTTTCCACTCTTTCATTCTCAAATGTAGAGAAGGAAATGTTCCTGCGTATGACTTAAACCGATGCAGTGTTCTGAACATTTTTGGTGATATAGAGGATCTGCAAGACATTTCCACTAATGACATTGACCAAATAGAATTTATTTCAGATGCTACATTATCTGTGGTTTGGAATACAATCTGGCGTTGCAAAATGCAGCTCTTTGATATGGGATTTCTTTTAGCCCAAGATCCCGAGTATTCAACGAGTAGGACCAAGTTTGTTAAGACAAAATCTAACATCTATCAGGGTCTAAACACTAAGGAAGGAAGTGTCATGATCACTGCTTCCAAGGGGCTAGGACCAGCCCAACGTCCTTGGAAGCAGGCCTCTAACCTTCATCCTAGGCACCAGCCGGTCCCCATTGGGACCATTTGGACCTTGTCCTGGCGCCGGTGGCACCAGGCTCATCAAAATCACTGGTCCCGGCACTGGAAGCGCCGGGCTCATAACATGTATAAAGATGCTTGGGTGGACTTACCTGCAGCAGACCATGCTGCTTACTTACCAGCCATATGGGAAACCTCTGCGAGCCGGAACTAGTTTCTTACCTGGGTGGGGCAGGCTCCACTCCCTGGATACAACACTGGAACTCTTCTAGAACAGGAACTCTTTTCTTTCCTGGGCGAGGCAGTGGAGGAAGACGCCTCATCACTCCAAGGCTATTTAAACCACACCCGATTGATGCAACGTGCTTCGCGTTATTCTGCATCTGCAGCAGAACGCTCACCGTGTCGGTTCCAGTCTTCTTTCTTCCGATCCTGAACCTGTGAGAACAAAAGCTTACCTTTCTTGTATCCAGCCTTCAGAAGCACCTGCAAAGACAAAGAAACAACAGGTTAACACAGCAACCTTCACTCGCAGCGCTTTCCTCACCTGATCCATCGGCAGTTACCAACTCTTCGCGCTGCTCCTTCGCCATTATAAAAGCCTGTGAAGACAAAAGCATAATTATTCCTGTGGGGAATTTACTTACCGGCACCCCTCGAATTCCGGTTTTCTTCAACGCTGTATTCCTGCACCTGAAAGAGAAAAGGAGAGACATTAGGCAGGCTATTTACTCACGCGCCATCGCGCCCTCCACAATTAGGCGCCTGCAAATACTCCGGCGTTTTCCAGAGTCTCTTCAGTATCCGAACTCATACCTGCAAAAGAGACAGTTGGAGTGCATTTCGAAAGCAGGCAACAGGCACTTACTTACGCACTCCCAGGTGCTTCATTCCTATGCGCTGGCTCGAACTCCGGCTCTCTTCAAACCACCATCTTCCGCCTCAAGAGCCCTGCAAGACAAAAGGCACCATTAGAAAAGAACATTATACAGAGCCCTATTCCATACTAACGTGCCCACGCACCTAAAGACTGTAAGGACATTAAAGGTGCCCGGAAACTCACCGTTCGTGCAGTTAACAACGGTTAGCAATCCTCTGAAGTCAAGAGGCCTACGTTTCAACCCAGTGAAGGAACTGGTAACGGCACCCTGCACCAGACGCAGATGGAGAGTCCAGCATTCACCTATCTAAGGTGAGCACGTTGACCTTGGGGCTCCACAGAAAAGTGAGAGGGGGAGAGAGAGAGACACCCGACAATCCCAGGTCATTAACCCCATATTCTTTCACCTGCAGACATCTTACTCTTCGAGTTAGACACACAGTGTGAATTGGCCCAGCCCCGGAAGCCAATCGAGTCCTGCACTTCACTTTTCGAGATACAGTTACCACCCTGCCAAGACCAGCGCCTCCGTGGGAATCAGGTGAGCGTTAGAGAACGCGAAGCCCACCGCAAAACTCCTACCCAAGCGCAATGGAAACCTCAGATACCGATCAATTGGCCCAGTTACTTGGGGAACTAAGAGCGGAAGTACATGCAGCTCGTCAGGAAACGAACGCTCTAAGAAGAGAGCTGATTATATCCAAGGAGCGAACAGATGACCTCGCTAGGCAATTGCTACAAACACAGGCAGGACAAACACCTTTGCCCGCTTCAGGAGGAAACTATCCTTCAGCATCCTCCACAAACCCAGTGCAAATCAATCTACCCGGTAATGTGCCCTTGGCTCCGCCCGAACGCTTTTCTGGTGACCCAAAGAGATTTGCAGTGTTCATTAACCAGTGCCGCTTACACTTCTTATGTAGGTCAGCAGCCTTCCCAACAGATCAGGCCAAGGTGGCCTCCGTGCTTTCTTATCTCAGTGGCAGTGCCGCAGATTGGTCGATCCCTTTAGTCACTCAGGATGATCCGGTTCTTCATAATTTCCAGGCTTTCCAGTCCAGCATGGAGAAACTGTTCGCAAGACATTCACAAGGGCAGGCCTTGGACAATGAACTCCTTTCGTTACGACAAGGTAATCAAGACCTTTTGACTTACATCGCATCATTCAACAGACTTATAGTGGAAACTCAATGGCCTGAGGATAAGAGAATTACGCTTTTCTACAGAGGCCTGCGTGGAGAGCTCAAGGATGTGTTAGCTCAAGTTGTGAATCCTCCACAAGACTGCTCAGACTATATTGACCTAGTTGTTCAATTGGACCACAGATTACAGAACAGGAAGGCTGATCGTTCCAAATTTGATACCCGAGTGTTTTCCTAACCGCAGACCTTAGCTAGGGGAGTTGACACCGTGGAACCCATGCAAATAGGGGGGCATGAAAGGACCATTAACCCAAAAAGAGCGAGAAAGGAGAAGACAGCTGCAATTATGCCTCTATTGCGGAAACTCGGGGCACTTTCTTCAAGACTGTCCAGTGAAACCAGCTAAGAAGGCTGTAGGAGCTGCAGTTACCTGTACCACAAATTCTGAGCAGGGAAACAACCTAGCCCGACAAGTGTAGAGGTCCTCTTGCCGAGCGTTAAAATCTGTTCCGTGACCTCGCATTTCGTGGTGCCTATGGTCCTCATTAGCCCTGAACGTCCGGATCGTTTGCATGCAATTGAAGCTTACATCGACAGCGGAGCAATCGGCAATAATGTGGACCGTGAAATGGTATCAAGGATGAATCTACCTCTTTGTCCTAAGGCAGTAAAAGACGTCATTACTACAGTGGATGGCACGGAGATAGCCTCCGGACCAGTAACTCACACCACCCAGGAAGTGACGTTAGTGAGCCAAGATGGACACCGGGAGAAAATCGTGTTCGATGTGATCAAGGCCCCTCAGTTCCAGGTCATTCTAGGAATTCCTTGGTTAGAGAAGCACAATCCTCAGATCGATTGGCGAGCAAAGACGGTTCAGTTTCCTGAATGTATCCCCACTTGTTATCCTCGGCTCGACGTTTCACTGGCAGCAATCTCTTCTGAGGTTCCCCAACTACCTCCAGAATACCAGGAATTCCAAGACGTCTTTCAGAAGGACCAGGCTAACTCCCTGCCTCCTCATAGGTCTTACGACTGTCAAATAGACCTGATACCCGGATCTACTCCTCCTTGCAGTAGGATTTATGCCCTCACCGAGCCAGAGAATCTCCACCTCAGACAATATCTGGACCAATACCTAACGGGTTTATCCGTCCTTCAAAATCCCCAGCTTCTTCGGCTTTGTTCTTCGTTCCGAAAAAGGAAGGAGACCTTAGAACTTGTATAGATTACCGCGCCCTGAACCAAATCACCGTTAAAAACAGATACCCGTTGCCTTTGATCCCTGAACTCCTGGACCAAGTCAAAAACGCATGTATATATACAAAGTTGGATCTCAGAGGAGCCTACCATTTGGTACGAGTAAAAGAGGGCGATGAATGGAAGACGGCCTTCCGCACCAAGTATGGGCTGTTTGAATATCAAGTTATGCCCTTTGGACTATGCAACGCTCCGGCCGCCTTCCAGTATTTTATGAATGACGTCCTCAGAGAACTCATAGATGTGTGTGTAGTTGTCTATATTGACGACATCCTCGTCTATTCACCATCTGAAGAGGAACATCGGAAACACGTTAAAGAGGTCCTCGAGAGATTGCGTCAACATAACCTTTTTGCTAAGCTTGAAAAATGCGTTTTCAACGTAACTGAAGTTGAATTCCTGGGATTCATACTGTCGCCTAACGGAGTCCATATGGATTCAAAAAAGGTCGATGCAATCATCAAGTGGCCTTCACCAACCTCTGTAAAAGGAGTTCAAAGCATGTTAGGCTTCGCTAACTTTTACCGCAGGTTCATTCCCGAATTCTCTCGAATAGTCCAGCCCATCACCGCTCTGTTAAAGAAAAACAAACATTTTGAGTGGTCTACAGAGGCGGAACAAGCTTTCCAAGACTTAAAAGCTAAATTCATCTCTGCACCTGTTCTGAAACATCCCCGCCCAGAACTCCCCTACATCGTTGAAACAGATGCTTCTAGTCTTGCTATGGGGGCAGTTTTATCACAAAGGGATCCAGTTACACACCAATTACATCCTGTAGCCTTTTGGTCCCGCAAATTCTCGGCTCCCGAGATCAACTATACTATTACAGACAAGGAACTTCTAGCTATCAGATCGGCCTTTAAGGCCTGGCGGCATTACCTTTTGGGAGCCAGACACACAGTCACAGTAATGACAGATCACTGCAACTTACAATATCTGAAGACGGCCAAAGCTCAGTCTTCCAGGCAGCTCCGCTGGGCTCTGTTTTTGGCTGAGTTTGACTTTATAATTACTTATCGACCAGGCAGTAAAAACGGAAAAGCAGATGCCCTCTCCCGGATGGGAACAGATGAACACTTGACCAATCCTGAACCAATACCCATAATCCCTGAACAAAGAGTTTTGGGTTTGGTCAGCGCTCAATCCCTTGAAGACATCGAGACAACGGTCAAATCACTCCTAACTCCGGCAGAATTACAGGACTGGCAACTCAAGGGGAAGGACTTCTCAGTGGATCAAGACCTACCATATTTCCGAGGACGATTGTACTTGCCCTGTGAGAAAATACAAAAACAGGTAATCTCCTGTTATCATGACTCATTAATGGAGGGTCACCCTGGCATTACCAAAACCATGGAAAAGGTCAAAAGACATTTCTGGTGGCCATCATGGAAGAAGGACATTAGAGACTTTGTAATCTCCTGCGGTGTGTGTGCTCAGAATAAAAGCCAGAAGGAGAAACCAGCCGGCCTCTTACACCCGCTTGACATCCCTCCCTGTCAATGGCATACCCTGTCCATGGATTTCATCACTGACTTACCTCCGCGCTCAGGGTATTATACCATTTTAGTAGTCGTGGATCTATTCTCCAAGATGGCTCACTTCATTCCCCTAAAGGGCCTACCGTCAGCTTCAGTGTTAGCCCGAGAATTCCTAGAAAACATTGTTCGGTTACACGGTTTCCCCTCGGTTTTGGTCTCCGATAGAGGAAGTCAACTCATCTCCCACTTTTGGCGAAGTTGCTGTCGCTTAGCCCAGATTGATGTGAGACTTTCAACTAGTCACCATCCCCAAACTGACGGACAAACCGAGAGGACAAATCAAACTCTGGAGCAATATTTACGTTGCATGCTCCAACAAACTGAAAACCCTTGGAAGGATATCCTTTGGATCGCTGAATATGCTTATAACAATTCGATCCATTCTGGAACCGGGAAGACTCCCTTCTTCCTGTTATACGGAACCCATCCTAGGACCTCTAACCTGGATCCTCCCCAAAAACTCGAAACACCTGCTGTGGATCACTTGCACTCGGTGATCACTCATGCTTTTAAAGAAGCCACTGCCCATCTGCAAAGAGCTAAAGCACTATACAAAAAAGGAGCGGATCTACACCGTAAAGAGGCCCCTCACTACTCTGTGGGAGACCAGGTCTGGTTATCCACTAAGCACCTGCCTCTAAAAGGACCCCGCACTTTCATCCCGAGATACCTAGGACCCTATCTCATCTCTGCCATAATTAATCCGGTGGCTGTCAAATTGGAATTGCCTTCTCATATGAAAATACATCCAGTATTCCATGTCTCCCTACTAAAACCAGTACAACCAGAAACCCGATTGACCAAACTCCCAGAACCTGTTCTAGTGGATGGAGAACTTGAGTTCGAAGTAAAGAACATCTTAGACTCCAAAATCTCCAAATCTAAGTTATACTACCTGGTTGATTGGAAAGGATACGGCCCCCAGGAAAGGTCTTGGGAACCCTCAGAACATGTCCATGCACCTCGTCTGGTCAAGAAATTCCATCTAAATCACCCGACAAGCCAAAACCCCCGGAGAAGACGCGCTTGGGAGGGGCCTTGAGGGGGGGTGCTGTCATGATCACTGCTTCCAAGGGGCTAGGACCAGCCCAACGTCCTTGGAAGCAGGCCTCTAACCTTCATCCTAGGCACCAGCCGGTCCCCATTGGGACCTTTTGGACCTTGTCCTGGCGCCGGTGGCACCAGGCTCATCAAAATCACTGGTCCCGGCACTGGAAGCGCCGGGTTCATAACATGTATAAAGATGCTTGGGTGGACTTACCTGCAGCAGACCATGCTGCTTACTTACCAGCCATATGGGAATCCTCTGCGAGCCGGGACTAGTTTCTTACCTGGGTGGGGCAGGCTCCACTCCCTGGATACAACACTGGAACTCTTCTAGAACAGGAACTCTTTTCTTTCCTGGGCGAGGCAGTGGAGGAAGATGCCTCATCACTCCAAGGCTATTTAAACCACACCCGATTGATGCAACGTGCTTTGCGTTATTCTGCATCTGCAGCAGAACGCTCACCGTGTCGGTTCCAGTCTTCTTTCTTCCGATCCTGAACCTGTGAGAACAAAAGCTTACCTTTCTTGTATCCAGCCTTCAGAAGCACCTGCAAAGACAAAGAAACAACAGGTTAGCACAGCAACCTTCACTCGCAGCGCTTTCCTCACCTGATCCATCAGCAGTTACCAACTCTTCGCGCTGCTCCTCGGCCATTATAAAAGCCTGTGAAGACAAAAGCATAATTATTCCTGTGGGGAATTTACTTACCGGCACCCCTCGAATTCCGGTTTTCTTCAATGCTGCATTCCTGCACCTGAAAGAGAAAAGGAGAGACATTAGGCAGGCTATTTACTCACGTGCCATCGCGCCCTCCACAATTAGGCGCCTGCAAATACTTTTCCAGAGTCTCTTCAGCATCCGAACTCATACCTGCAAAAGAAAAGAGACAGTTGGAGTGCATTTCGAAAGCAGGCAACAGGCACTTACTTACGCACTCCCAGGCGCTTCATTCCTATGCGCTGGCTCGAACTCCGGCTCTCTTCAAACCACCATCTTCCGCCTCAAGAGCCCTGCAAGACAAAAGGCTCCATTAGAAAAGAACATTATACAGAGCCCTATTCCATACTAACGTGCCCACGCACCTAAAGACTGTAAGGACATTAAAGGTGCCCGGAAACTCACCGTTCGTGCAGTTAACGACGGTTAGCAATCCTCTGAAGTCAAGAGGCCTACGTTTCAACCCAGTGAAGGAACTGGTAACGACACCCTGCACCAGACGCAGATGGAGAGTCCAGCATTCACTTATCTAAGGTGAGCACGTTGACCTTGGGGCTCCACAGAAAAGTGAGAGGGGGAGAGAGAGAGACACCCGACAATCCCAGGTCATTAACCCCATATTCTTTCACCTGCAGACATCTTACTCTTCGAGTTAGACACACAGTGCGAAGAGGCCCAGCCCCGGAAGCCAATTGAGTCCTGCACTTCAGTTTTCGAGATACAGTTACCACCCTGCCAAGACCAGCGCCTGCGTGGGAATCAGGTGAGCGTTACAGGAAGATGTCCTTCTATGTCTTCAAAATTCCATCTGCGAGATCCCCAGCAAACAGGCTTTGTGGCAGGCATGGGCACTAGCATTCATTTATATTGCCTAAATGCCATCAAGGCTCAATGCCAGTCTTTAAAACAAAAAGTCTTTTTTGCATTTGTGGACCTCCATGCTGCGTTTGACTCGGTCAGCCGGCCAATCCTACTGTCAAATCTACGTAGAGACCATTGTCCGCTAACATTGTATGACTTAATCCATGCTTTGCACTCAGACACCACCATCCAAATTCGTCTCTCATTGGATGTCCGACTCTCAGCAAGTATCTCTACAGCACGGGGGCTAAAAGAAGGCTGTTTGTTAGCCTCAGCCTTATTTAATTATTTCATCCATGATGTGAGAGCTGTCTTTACAACTGTCATTTCAGATTCTCCTAAATGTAACAACCATTCCATCAAAGCCTTAATGCATGCAGATGACCTGGTTCTCATCTCGAAAACACAGATCGGCTTACAACATCTCTTGAATGCCTTTTATGGCTATATACAGCTTAACGAACTGAAAATAAACATTGCGAAAACACAGATCATGTTATATTCACCAAGGAGATCTAGACCCTTGAGCTATACATGGGTTATTAACCAGATCCCTCTGACTATAGCCTCCCAGTATACCTATCTTGGGATGATTTTTGAGGGAAAATTGCATGCAAGGGGCCATGAAGCTTGCTTGGAAGCCAAATTAGCCACAGCACTATCACATGCGCATATCCTTATGTTCAAATATGGGAAATGTTCTATCAAACCCATATGGCATTTATGGAACATGAAAATAGTGCCTACACTGCTATATGGTTTGGAAACCCTATCCAAAGATTTTTCCCTTAAATTTGTCAAATGGGAGGCCCAATTCTGGAGGCACTTATTACATCTGCCTCAATGCACTCCTTCTGCCTGGATTAGATACGAGCTGGGGCTGGTTTTGCTACAAGCACTCTACAACTCTACAAATATTAACCCAATACATGTTTTCGGTGACACATGCCTTTGTGAATGCCTGGCTGTCAAAAGTCTATCATTGGCTGACGCAGAGGTGTTCAATGATATGTTACTTACGAATCCAGATAAAGCCAAGCTGAAAATTTGCCAGGCAGACTGGATCAAGACAAGAGAACTTTGTCTGCAATATAGAGATGGTGATGTGATCATTATTAGTGAAAGCGCCCTCACCAAAATATCGTACTAATATTCTACGTTTGCGATTTAATCTGTGGCTCACAAAGGACATACAAGCTAAACGAAAGCTCATTTTACCGCATGCTAATTTCTGCCGATTTTGCATGAATTGTGACTCGCGTGAAACTCTAGTCCATCTGATAACAGAATGCGTTGCACTGCGCTCGAGGAGAGAAACACATTTTTTGAGACATTGCAGGTTTTTAGGAGATTTAGATCCGAAAGACTGTTGGTCCATCATTTGGGTTCTTCTTGTATGGCAATACAAATTGCAACAATTAATGTTTTATTATGTCTAAACCTGGAGTGTTTAGATTGTTAAAGTGTCGTATTGTTGAGAAACAAATGTTTTTAATTTATTAATCTATTTTCTTCCAATATATTTTGTCTACAATAGGATGGTGGAGGTAGCAGAGGAGAATTAGAGTCAAAGGCTACCCTATTCATGGCAGCTGATCCGAGCGAACACTCTGTAGGCACAGCTCTCCTGTAGAGATCTTGCTGTTTGACGTTGCAGATCGGCCTCCAGCCGCACAAATTACCTGCAGCTGGTCTATACTAAGTCTTTCGCCATGGCGTTCACAGAATAACCCTGCTTTTTAACCCCTAGGTGCACACCCACCTCTTGCAACAGCGTCTTGACCACAATCAATGTCCTGAAGACAGTTTGGTGCCCCTTAGCAGCACTGCTCAATCTGAACAGCCACTGCCCTGTTCTACCACGCACCGAACCAGAAACACCAGAAACACCACAAATTAGTGTGTCAACAATGTTAGCGTATTGCTACCTGATTTGATTTTAGCAATATAGGAAATAATTGTCACTTATGCTACTAACCCACTCGTATGCGTATCAAAATGTCTTTTCCTATGCATAGCCAATGTGCTACCTAAGGCAGAGGCCTATTTTATGTTAATATGTTTTCTTGTGTTATGTTGAATTAAACCTTTTTCTTTATCACAAATTGAACTATATTCTTTGGCTCCTGGTGATCCCTCCTTGAGCTAGCAAACATGTAGCTCCACTGCTACCACACAAATGACCTCCCCGTTCACTTCCATGAATAGGGTAGCCTTTGACTCTAATTCTCCTCTGCTATCCCTGTTCAACCCTCTAGAGTCAGGCCCCCTTACAAAAAAGAGGGTTTCGCCCCCATTGTTTCTCATCATACAATAGGATGGTGGCAATAGTATTGTATTGAATGTTTACATAGTTTTTTATACCATTATATGTGTTTTTGTACTATGTCAACAATTGTTATGTATAAATATTTTACAGGCTGATTCAGCCAACACAAATAAAAAATGTTTAAAAAAAGATCTCCTTGATGGTGGATATTCGACCAGAATCAAGGACTTCTACAATCCTGTTCTCTCCTTCCGGTGGGATGGCAATTATTAGCATGGGTTCTCAACTTTTATCAATTGAATCAGATCCCATTCCTGACACCATATGTAGGGGAGGCATGGTATCACAAGTATGATGCTGACACAAAAGGTGCAATTTGTAAAACAGTTATTGAGGTTTATGGGTTTGGTTAAGCTCCTACTTTGCCCTATAACTAAGATGGGAGTAGTCTTGACCTTCAAACGATAAACAAAACAGTCCTAATGGAGTCCGTCAAATCAAAATGGCCTATTCAGACCAAACCTAATGCCTGCCCTATCTCTTGTACAAAAAGTGTATAAAGGAGAAATGTATGTAAAGAACAAATCAGTGTTCAAAACAATAAATGTGTCTGAATTAGCTCTGCTTCCCACGTTAGACCACACAGAGTAAGGTGGTCCCCGTAGTCAGGATGACTGACTCTGGTTTGGGTTTTTCTACACAAAACAGTTGGAAGACGTGGATTGAGGTCCGCCTGGCCTTCCATGTTTAAGTTGTGACATCGGAGAATCCTAAAAAATAGGACGGGTTAGGTGAACAAAAAAAGGGGGAATACAACACCCTCACTCCCCGAAGACCCCTCACCCAGGTGATCCTCATGCACGAGTCCACTCCCACGAACTGTATTCAAAAGCGATGGCCGTGTCCTGAAACCTGGATGACAAGTCCCCGAGGACTAGCGGGTGAGACACCCTTTGGTTTCTCATACTGCACAGGCACGGTTTGCATCGTTCTGACTGTCTGGCTCTCTAAACTATCCCCACGTCCACATTGAAAAAGGCTCTGACCATCCGCACTCCCCTCAATCATTGTTGCTCTCACACCACCAGATAGATAAGTGCAAGTACGATCCAGTTACCTGCACAATTGATGCATGTTTGCACAATTGATGCATGTCGGAAAGTGGCAAGATTTACCTCCAGGGGCTAGATTATCTAACATTTGCACGAGTTCCAAAAGGTGAGCAAATGCTTTGATAATAAAGGATGGCGCAAACAGTTTTTGTCCCAATCTAAAAACTTTTGCTCTCGGGCAAAAATAAATCACTGTTTTTTGTACTATGTTTTCTGCATAACATTAAAAGAGATCTGTTTGCTACATTTCTTGTGATGTTACTCATCAAACATAGTAAATAAAACAGTGTATTTCCTTTTTTGCCCTTGAGATTTTCTTTTTAGATGATACATATCAGTGCTAAATTCATTTACTGCACTGTTTTGCACCAGTGCAAAGCTTTGATAATCTAGCCCAAGCGCCGAGCTGGAGGTAAATCTGCTACTTTCTGCCCAAACTCGGGATTGGGCAGAGCGGTAATGCGGCGGTAATAGCATTACCGCCACATTTTTACTGCTACACCCAACCTCTGATGAGGTCCTTTGTTCAGTAACCCAGTCTTAAATTGGGGTAAGAGCACATTACCATAAATCACTTCCATAGAGTCTATCAAAGAAATAGTTTTCAGGCAAAAACCTGGCACCCTTCGTAAATAAAGGAAATATTTCAGCAAACGCCAGCTCAAAGGAACAACTTTTGCTCTATTGGTCTCATTAAAATGTAGGTTGACAAAGGTACCCAGAACTCCGGCTCACTCTTAAATAAATTCACTGGTGTCCTGTCTGGACCTGGAGCTTTACCTGATTTTTTCAAATTAAGTGTGTTGACTACCTCAGTCTCATTGAAGACTAACACTGCCTCATTAGGACCTTGATCTACTAATAATACTAATATAATAGATTGGTTTTCCAAGGGAAGCATCCTGGATTAGAGTTTGTTTAAAGGTCTTTGCCACTGCTCAGCTTGGATTACAGATATAATCTCGGTCTCAACAGTGTTCACACTTTCTGTAACAATACACTTTACTGTTTGTTCTTGCCAGAGCGACTATGCCTCAGGTTATCCACTTACAGTAGTTGCTGCAATAATGTTTGCCAAAATTATACTTGTTGATAATTGTATTGCTAACCAATTGTATACCTCTCTTTTCTGCAGATGCAGAGTATATAGCATTTCTGGAACACTACAGTGCCGATGATGAGAAAAACGGCACAAATCCAGAGATTATGTTGGGAGAAATAGAAGCCAAAACAAAAGAGCATACTGGTCTGTTTTATGGTGTTTACTTATAAGCAAAGTATCAGAATCTTTGTAATGTGGGACATGTCCAGACTCCTCACTGTTCTACCTGTGTATTCTTAAAGATCATTGTTTGCCTCGCTTTCTTGTTTCAGGTCCACGCCTATTTGGAATCTCTTACTGTTTTAGCCACTTCCACTTGGGCTAGGACACAGTGCTGCGCATTAGCCACATTGTTGTAACCAAAACACAGATTTTGGCAATCACTCTATTTTATGCTTTAAAAATGTGCCTCCTATGGTGGACGACTATTTCACCCAGACATTTGAATGTTAATGTCATCCCCCTCTTAGCTCCCCTGGTTGTTTCTATGTTCTGGTCTGTGACTCCAACCAGATATTAATTATATTGAAGATCATGTACCATCATGGAGGTGGTCCTCTGCACTCTTTCCGCGCTGTCATTGTCCCTTTTGATCAACATTTCATTGCCACAGTATAACGTGATTTACACAGCAACCTCACAAAATACCTTTTCATACTTTATGCAGTTCCATTCCACTTGATTCCATTCTAATTTTCCAGATCACCTATGCTCAAAATGGTAGAACGAGCCCTTTTTGACCTTGTGTCATCTAAGACCCCTTTTATGAGGAGAGACACATCACAACAACATCCTGTCTGACAACTATCATACCACATTTTCCCCAATATTTGGTATTACTAACTTCATTACTTCTCTGTTTAATGACTACATTCCTCCCTTTCTGATTCCTAATCTTTGGAGCAGTAGCAGCTCCTCTTTTAGGGTGGGGGTCGCAGCCCCTTTGCTTTGGCGATATATGTACGGGTTTAGATCAACATTGTAATGCACGTTTAAAACGTCAATGTAAATGCTCATCTCACACTCACCAAAGCACAGTGTCACCCAGAACAGTCCAACCAGGCACTTTATTTGCATTGGCGATTGTGTTGCCTGCCTGTGAGCAGGGGTGCGTTCCCCTACTATGTAGTTTCTTTTTAAATATTCAAAACGTAAAGAGTGGTCTGTAGTAGGGACTGGCTGTTGGGTATTGAATTGGATATAGAGAAAGTGCTAGAGCCTATATTGTTGCTGAATCTTTATTGGAATCCCTTGAAAGTGCCATTTGAGAAAGTGGAGGAGACCCTGAGTGAGGTAGGGGAATGGTGTGAGAAGGGTTTTGGGAACCGCCTTGTGATGGGAGGTGATTTTAATTCTCTATGCGATAGAAGGTACAGAGTGGAATGATAGGGGGCTATCCCCAAGATTCTCTACCCCAATCTTAGCAGGGGGATGTGGTGGGACACTTTTTTGGAGGGTTGGTATTTGGGGATGTTGGACCACCCAAACCACTCGGAAATACCCAAGCATACGTGGAGGAGGGGCTCTTATAGCTCGAGGATTGATTTCTTCTACATGGCTAAGGGGTTGGAAACAAGCCTGTGGGAACTTGGCTCACATAGACACTGACTTGGGGGATCATACCCCTTTAGCCTTCACTCGGACTTTGGCCCTTCCGGGAATCCAACTAAGACCTGAACTTATGGGTCTTTCAGTGGTAAAACATGGGAGATCGGTTAATTGGAATACTAACACCATTAGGAGATTCAATACCCTCCTCACAGAATACTTAATAAAAGCTGCTCAACCTGATTTGGGGGAGAGCTCACACTTAAGAGGGGGCAATTTATATAACAACATTATGCTGACTTGTGCCTATAAAATTAGTAAAGTGGGAAGCAATATCGGCAATAAATCTGAGAGCTTTAGATGGGACTCTAGAATTTATAACTCCAAAATTAACAAAGGAAGGGATCTGGTGGCTCTTAAAAAACAGTCCTTATCGTAAAGGGAGTTTTTGGTTCTAAAGAAAAAGATAATTCTGAGACATAAAAACTTGGTTAAATCACTTAGGATGGATCATTATCTGAATTCCCACCAGTCTGTGATGGAAAGTCTCTGCAAGGGCATGGATGTCAAATTTTGGGCCACTGTTAATAGGACTCTAGTCCCCTCTAAGGGCAGTTTGGACTGTCCAATCCAGGCCTCGGCTTGGATCACTTATTACACCAACAAATTTGCCCTGCCTTCAAAATTTGTTATAGGGCCAGGCATGGATTTGGGATCTCCTGTCATTGGAGGCTGTACATGGGACCACGAGGATATTATATGGGCTATACACAAACGTAAGCCGTCCAGAGCCCCTGGCCCAGATGGTATTCCGCCTTTTGTTATCAAGGCTGCCCCTGAGTTGTGGGCCAATCTTTTGATACCAGTATTTGACTACATCTTTGAGACCCACACTGTCCCGGAATCTTGGGTACAATCCATCATTGTGCCCATATATAAAAAGGGCGATGTCTTAAACCCGAATAATTATATCCCCATAGCGCTCATTGATGCAGCTAGTAAGGTCTTTGCCATCCTGCTCTTAAGAGACCTTAATAAAGTGGTCAGGCATAATTTGCCTCTCAGCAAATTTCAAGTCGGTTTCAGGGAAGAGCTGGGAACCACCCTAAGCGCAACGGTTTTGGCACACTTAAGAGATTCGGTACATCAGGCTAATACAGAGCATCATTGGACCTCTCAAACGCATTTGATGGAGTAATAAGATCGAGATTGTGGTCCAAGATGATAGCTATGAAGATCCCGCGTAAGATTGTTCAGCTCCTTGCATTACTTCACACAAACACATCCATCAGGGTTCGTTTGACTAAGGAAAGTGCTTTGTCCAGGGAAATTGCTACATATGTGGGGGTCAAGCAGTGTTGTTCACTGACTCCTATTCTCTTCAACCTGTACGTGTACGATGTGGAGGGAGTGTAGCATGGACTTTCAATCGCACCGGCCAGGTTGGGGAGAATGGCGATCGAGTGGATGGCTTTTGAAGATGACTTCATTCTTTTGGACCGGACCCCTTGTGGTCTTAGGAGAAAAATGTCTCTTTTTTTGTATCTAAGCAGTTACTAACAATCTTCTGTCCAACGCTTCCAAATCTCATTTTGGTCTTTTCTAAAAGAAGAAAGATTCAGACTTATAAATGGATCATGGGTGACGAATCAGTGGACCAGGTCCAGGCCATCACATATTTGGGGTACAATCTTACAAATAGGGTTAGTGCCAAACTATGGAAACAGAGCCTTGACAGGAAGGCCTGTAAACTTAAATCCCAAATGAAATTTTTGAGAGTGAAGGTTTGCAGATTTTCTCTGATACCCATAAGGCGATACTATCTTGCCAAATGTGAGCCCATTCTACTCTATGGCCTTGATATCTGTACCCACGATATGAGTCTGATTCTTAATAGCATTCAGGGAAAGTTGTGGAAAGAGCTGCTGGGCTAATCTATGGCAGTGCCCAATGCAGTTATCCGCCATGAGCTCTGCCGTATATCTCTTAAAGCTAGGTACCTTTGGAAACAACTTTCCCTGTATATAAAAATAAGCGACCCTCCGATAAATACTCTATACGAAACTTTAAGAAAGGTTGCTAGATCAGAATCAGTTTTATCCATGGCAAAGTTTCGTGCTAGAATTAACTTAATACCTTAATACTACTTTCCCTTGGCTTGACTGTAGAAGATCTTGTGCAACGCCCAGGACTGGTGAAAAGGTTCCGCTTTAGGGCAAACTGGGTGGAAACGGTCGACTGTGTCAATTCTTATTCTACCTATAAAGAATACTCCAATTTTGGCCACGCTAGGGAATGTTTGCCCCTTTACTTGCAGAGGTTCCCGTGTGAGAGGGGAAGAACCAGTTATATGTGCTTTAGGCTCAACCAGTTACTGACTCTCGAGAAGACAAGGCACTGGGGTAATAATGATGCACCAGGACCTGAGTCCCTTAACCTTCAGTGTCGCTTTTGTGGAGATACCAACTCCGAAGAGACACTTAAGCACTTAGTGATTAGTTGCTCTTATTTTGAGTCTATGTTTGTTTGTTTGTTTATTTGGTAATGCACACCAAACCCTCAGGTAGCTGGGCGCAGCGGTTACAAGAATATTTGAAGCTTAGTTACAACATAAAGTTCACTACATAAACATAAACAATAGCAATACATACAATTTGGGTAGGGGGTACATAATACATAATACAAGGTGGATGCAGTGATAGGGTCGATAGTGTGAAGCACATAGACTCACAATGATTGTCCAAAGGTCAGAAGCGCAAATAGAGTGAGTAAGCGAGTTCTTAGATGTCCTTGGTTCGGAGCCAGTTCAGCAAGTTACATCTAAAGCTAGAATATGGTTGTTCCACTCTAAAGGCATTGGAAAGTGCATTCCAGGAAAGAGCAGCTTTGACTGGGAAGCTAGCTCCACCAGCTTTGGAGAGTCTAAATCTTGGGATTTCTAGGCAGAGATGGTTAGATGATCTAGTATGGTGGGTTGAGACTCTCCTGGTCAGTCTGGCAGAGAGATAGGGAGGTGCAGCATTATTGAGGCATTTGAATGTGAGGGAAGCCGTTTTGAGGAGTATCCTGTCGCTCATTTTTAGCCAATGCTGGTCTCTTCTGATGTTGGATATATGCTCTCTACGGGGTATATTCAAAGTTGCTCTCATGGCATTGTATTATAATATTTGCATTTTTATTTAGGATATTTTTGTTAGCACCTACGTATAGGGCATTGGAGTAGTCTAGCTTAGACATTATTAGTGCATTGGCGAGGGTGATGCAGCTGGCTTTGGATAAAAAGGGTCTGCAGGCCCTGATCAGTTTACAGGTATAGGCTGCAGATGAGGCTATGGAGCTAACTTGTTTTTTTAGTGATAATGTAGAATCAAGGTAAAAACCTAATGTTTTTACCTCAGTTACTACTTTAATACTATACGTGCTTTGATGTTTTTACCTCAGTTACTACTTTAATAGTATACGTGCTTTGACCTTCAAAGATAGGTTTGAGAAAGACTCAGAGCTCTCAGTGAATCTTTTCTGGAGTAGATGCATGTGGGGGCTAAATATATCCCTAATCGTGACCTTGAATGCGCTCCTGCAAGGTATAACTAAAGATTTGGAAAAAATGAATTTGGTCAGTTAATGCTAAATCTCGGGTGTAGGAGCTTCTGTTTCTCTTATATTCTGTGATGAATTTAATGGACAGGCCGATGTGATGTATTATGTATTATGTATTTTTAAGGATTATGTATTTTATATGATGTTTTTTCTACATGTTGTGTAAGGTTTTTTGTAAGCTAAACACTCAAAAATAAATATAACAAAAAAGTCATTTAAAGAGCCCGACTGTCACTAGGAAATTTGGCCAGCCTGCTGTTGTTATTGCTTTAATACCATATGCGCTAAATGACAGGACAGGGGTGCTCTCGTCAGTCAGCATGCTTTGTGGAGAGGGTGAGCCATCAGGCCGTGTCTCATGCAGTTAAGTGAAGTTTTAGCGTGATTGTGTAATGTTTTTGCATGTTTGCTTGCATGCTAGGGGTTGTCTGGATGAGAGAGTTTATGTGGATTGCGTGCGTGCCGAATGAGTGTGTGTGCCTGCATTTGTGTGAGGGGAGCAGGCCTTTCTAGAGCAGACGTGCGAGCTAGTGGCGGCATGGCATATTTTTTACTGTGCATGAAAAGTAAAGCAAACATGATAAATGTTATTTCATGGCTAGACTGACCTACATTGAGGGCATCAGTCTGGCCATATATTCCTACTGTTGCTGGTGCTTTTTACTGGGCATCAAGGGTAATGCAAACATAATAAGTGTTAATGCATGGCTAGACTGGTGTACATTGATGCAGACATTCTGGACATGTTTTCTTAGGGTAGCGTGGCTTTTTTCTACAGGGCATCAAGCGTAAAGCAAACATAAATGATCTTGCATGGCTAGACTTTGATCTACATTGGGGCAGCCAGTCTGGACATGTATTCTTACTGTGGCATGGCATTCTTTCTTGACAAAGCCAACAGGATTAATTTCTTGGAAGGTAATACTGGCATATACATGTGCAGCTTGCATGGGCATGTATGGGCACAGCCAGCATGAAAAGGGTTTTTATACCGTCATACATTGTGGGCAAAGGTCTCATGAAAAGGCTCCAACATTCCATTGGTGACTTGCATCTTTTGTATTTTTTCATGTGCTACCATACAAAACTGATTGCAAACTGCGTGGCTTTTTACTCAGTTTTTCAAAGAACATGTGCTGTAAAGCGCACATTTAAACCATTGTTTTAAAAATGTTCGGGGTTAGAGAACCGACCCCCTCCTGAACCCCACTTGGCTGGTTGAGGTTTGCTTTCTTTGCTTTCTTCAATTGTACTTTATAATTTCTTTCAATTAGGCTTGTAATCAACCAACAATTGTAAACAAAACATAAAACTCCTTTGATACACATCAAACAAGAGTGTGCGAGTTCCTCTATTGAGGAAGAACATGGTTTAAATAACCTGTTCTTTGGAATTCCTTCCACTCAGGAGAGTCTACAACCACATTTTAGCTCACTGCACCCTTCACAGAGGAGAAATATCCATTTGCATATTAGTCTCGTCCCACCCACAAGGGCAGTCCAGCACCAAAATGCTAGGCAATTCTCCTCTGAACACGAGTACCATCAGCAACCTCAGACATGTGTTTCACCCTTGTTCAGCCTCCTCAGTGAAGTGAAGCTGAGCCTCTCTAAGGCACACTGAGCAAGGGGTCCACCTCTGGATTACCCTTGGTTACTTATGGTGAAACCCCAAGTGTTACAAATTAAACGAGTGTGGGAGCCTCTGTGCGGTTGACCTGCATTGTTCATATAGCCTGTTCTATGGAATCTCTTCCGCTCAAGAGGGTCTACAGCCACATTGTACCTCACTGCACCCTTCACGCACCCTTCACAGATGAGAAATAACCATTTTCAGATCAGCCTGGTCCCACCCACAAGGGCAGTCCTTTGATACACATACCAAACCGTTTTGTACCCCTTTTCTCCCCAGCCCCATTCTTCTCCCAAGTCCAGGGTGTGATGAGATTGGACCTAAGAGTCAGTTTATGTAAGCTTTTTGAATAATTTCTGGCAATACTATGTTACACTATAGTTTGTTCTCCCCAAAATAACGCTTAGGAGTTTTTTTTTCGCATTTCTGATCTTTCTTTGCAGAGAATCTATCGGCTTTGGGTCCCCTGTGACACTATCAATCTGCTCATTTGAGTGCTCTTTCACCCAGAACACCATTCCACCTCTATGTTCCTTTTGGATTCATGAACCCCATCACGTTAGTCTCTCCATTTGATTCAAGTCCTTCACTTTTCTCAACCAGTCTTCCATTCTCGGTAAAAGCTTCCAACCTATTACTAGGCAGACCCTAGCCTCCAACAGCATAAAGTGCACCATGTCTCGTACGCAGAGTGCCCCTTCCTCCCTCAGTGATGAGCTGACTAGGACTTTGAGAGGATCTAGCGGTCTCTTTATCCCATCATACTGTTCAATCAAAGAGAGCACTTCCCGACAGTATCTCTGTATTCTGCCAGAGCCCCACCACATATGACCATATGAGCCACTTTCCCCACAACTCCGCTAACAATGGTCGCTAATCCTCCTGTACATTCTGGCCAAGCGGGTTGGGGGGAACTGTGTTTTATGTAGGAGTTTGAAAGTGGAATTTATAATGATTGGATATGGAGACCTTACTGACCATTGGACATACCTTTGCCCACCATTGTTTCTGAAATCGAGGTATCCAGTATCACCTCCCATTTGCTTTTTGATGATATTGGATGTGGTCCTTTCCTCGGTAATAGAATTGTGTATATTTTGGAGTAAAGGCCTCTTGTACGCACATTGTGTCCATTAACACCCCAAAGTCTGTCAACCTCTGTGCTATTTTAAGTTTCCAATTCTTTTCCATAAGTGTGCTGTTGAATCTTAGATAAGAGAAAACTGACAGTGTGCCTATATCTAGGGATTTCTATAATGTGTGGATGTCAATGAAACATTCCTGCTGCCATAACTGGCCTACTCTCTCTACAGGTGGTCTCGTTTGAGCAAAGAAAGAGGATAATCAAATGCAGCAAAAAGAGGGGAGCCTAGTAGTAATTTTTCCATTCATTCTTCTATTCCTCCAAAATCTCCACAACGGGTCCAGTGATGGATGCTCTCTTATAGCCCCTGTGCACAACACTCTAGGGACCCACAGCCACTCCTCCTCTGTGACTGGGTGCAACAGATGGTTTTCCAACTGCACCCATTGTTTCCTGTGTGTATTCCTCACGAGGTCCGGAACACTCTCAGTTTTGCTTCCCTATAATACCAATCCACATCCGCAGGTCCGCCCCATCCTGGATGCTAGGGGATGTCATTTCACGAAAGGAAACCCTAGCCCTGTTTTTCAATATTAGTTTTATAACCCGAGAGCTATCTGCAATTCTCCAGCTCCGAAAAAAGAGCTGGAATCGCATTACCTGGGTGTGTTAGGCACAGAAGCACATTGTCTGCAAACAAGGCCGCCAACTTATTGTCCATTTCCCCGACTGTAAATCCCATGCCTCTTTTATTCATCCTTATTTGCATAACTCTAGGCTCTATGACTAATCTTAAAAGTAAGGGCAGCAACAGATATGCTTGACTTGTTATCCTACCTAGTTTGAACGTTCTAGAAGAGCATCCATTTGCCCTCACCTGTGTGCTTGGTTTCCAGTAATCTGGGCAATCCAATTAATCCATGTTGGTCCAAAGCAACATTTTAGCAAGGTTTCCAACAAGTACCTCAATGAGACCAAGCCAAACACTGCCGCGTCTAAAGCAAGACCGGTTCGCCCAGGAGTCGTCTTGCCTCATGTATTATGTCTATAGTCTTACGAATGTTATTACGCCTCTGTCGGAACTGCACATAACGAACGTGATCTGTATGGGTGAGGATCGGCAAAAACAGGTTTAACCTGTTTGCCAATACTTGTCAGGATTTTCATGTCAACATTGAGTAACAAACTTGATCTATGCAAGGCACACTTTATTCTGTTTCTCCCCTCTTTGCGTATTATGGAAACTGAGGCTTCCAAAATAGATGGGGGGAGGGGGTGTCATGTTCCTCAACTGTTGCATTTGCACACTTTTTGGAGCCTAGGAACTAATGACTTTTGAAATCTTCTGTAGAAACCCACCATGAACCTGTCAGGTCCTGGAGCCTTTCCCTGCTTCATCCCCTTAATGGCTTGAAATATTTCTTTTTCAATTATTGGCTCTTGCAAGGCCTCTCGAGCCTCTGTGTTCAATTTTGGGGTGTCCAATTCCCTGAGGTAATACTATGCTCATCTCCCCATCTTCTCCCTTACATAGTTCCTCATAGTAATCAGCAAACGTTTCAGCCACTTCCTCGGGGTCCCAGCTCTTTGTCCAGTTGGCAGTGTGTGCCCCCGTCAACTGGTGAATATCTCTCTGTTTTTTCAACCTTCTAGTGAGCATTGAGTCTGATTTGTCCCGTTTGTCATAAAACATTTGTCTTACAAATTGTAACTCCTTGTATATTGCTTCATTTTACAGTCCTCTCAATACTGCCTTAATTTGGTCAATGGAGGACTGTAAACCCATTGGGGAGCCCACTTTACACAGCTTAGAGTGCAGTGCTTTAAGCCTATCATTGTTTCTCCTGCTGTAGGGCCCACTTATTCTTTCTCTGCAAACCCTTGCTAATTAAGAGGCCTATAATAACAACCTTTGCAGCATCCCTTACTATCCCTGTCAACACCTTCTCATTCTCATTAATTTCAAAGAATGATTTGACGTCCCCCCTCTAGGAATTCCTTAAAAACCAGGTCTCTCAATCTAAGGTAGTTGCACTGCCACCTTCTCCTGCCCCTCAAAAGTGCGGGCAGGTGCAGCGACACTAGGACTATCTCGTGTTCTGTCCACGACACTGCAGAATGTCGGCTATTTCTATCATCCCCGGTTTCCCCTCCTCTATGAAAATACAACCGATACAAGAATAACTCCTGTGTGGGGTGGAATAGAATTTAAATTCCCTTTTTTCGTTGGATACTTCTCCCTCCAGTTATCTAGTAGGCCTCAATCTATAAGCAGCTCTTCAAAGGTACTCTTATGATCAGTCCTTCTACCCAGCATATCCCCTTTAAGAGTTTACTTGTCCTTGGGTGGGTCTACAGTCCTGTACAAATCCCATCCCAGTATCAAAAATTAGGTAGCCTCACCCATGAGTAGTGTCAGCGCTACCCTTACATTCCCCTGACCCTTATTTGGGGCATATAGAGCAGCCATTGTGACCTCGAAACTGTAGGATTCCATGCCACACCAAGAGTCTCCTATCCATTAACCTTCTAACTCTTTTCCTTTTCCTATTTGGAATCGCTTACTGAATAGTATTCCTATGGCCACCTTTGTATCCTCTTGTGAAGCCCAGAAGGTGGTTACTGATCCTTCCCCATTCCTAATATATCTTTCCTGCCCTCTCCTGTAATGTATCTATTGTCTCTTTGGTGTTTCTGTATCCCTTTGTTGCTTACAGTGTCCTTTCACCTTTCAGTGGTTCCATACTCTTCGTTATCATTTGCACTATCCTATCCTGATCCACCACATGCACCCAAATGCCCTACCCTCCCCCTGACAATCTCAGCCCACATTCCAGCTCATGGGCTGTTGCAAGCACAGGAACGGATTATGCTGCTAAGCCTTTTTTCTGAGACCACCTTCAGCTCCCACCACATCCTCATCAGTGTCTTGAGCTGAGAGAACCCTACAGCACTCCCACCCTGCACCTCCACCCTTTCTGTTCAGCATCAGCACCCTACATGCAGCATTCAATATTTACAAAAACAATTCTAACTTATAATCAGTAGCCATTTTGTCCCTCTTGCCTCAGGGTTCCCCAACCTCCTCTCCAAAGTTACATTTTCCTTCTCTAAATACGCTTCCCCTCCTTAACATCTCTCATCTATTTCCACTCATCCCTTTTTTCAACAGTCTTGGAGGTGTAATCAGACAGCAAAATTTGCGGGAGCCAGGGAGTTTCATCTTGGGTCTCGGATCTTTGTTTTTTTCATACCCTCAAGCGGTGACTACTGCACTTTTTACTGCGCACTGTGTTCCACCAATGGTCTGGTCATCTTTTCTAGCCATCCCTTTCTTTTAGGATGTACGACTCACTGTTAAGTTAAAAAATTAATGCAAAGGGGTAGCCCCACCTGAACTGATCGCTTTTTCATTCAGCCAACTTATGAGAATTCCGCTTTTTTTCCTCTGAGCTAGTGTCCAGGCAGATAGATGGTGCAATATGCACACTCTTTGCCCTTTATAGTCATCTCCCTGTGAAGATCTGGCTTTGGTGAGGATTCTTGTCTTATCCTTGTAGTAGTGTAATCTCGCAACAATGGATCTAGTGCCTTCATCTTGGAACAGGTTGTTCACAATCTCCTGGACTATTGCCTCCACTCTCAAATGACTCTGCAGTGCAAATGACAAAAATTGCCCGCAGGAGACATGTTTGCACATAAATGCCAACGTAAGCGTCCCACTCTGGGCAATTATGTTTACCTTTAAAATGAGCTCATGTGTGTTCCCGTCTGTGGGCAAAGACCTTAAACTAATTTGCCCAGTCACTGGAGGTGAACATATGTGACTCTCAACCCCCACGGAACATGTCCCCTGGCTCTTGTCAGGGATATGTGGTATCTGTTTGCTATCCTCATTGGGTTGCCACCTGATCTCCACCACTGTGAATACCTCTCACCACTCACTCTTTTCCCTCTCTGAGTTTCCCCTTATTGAGGGCCTGGTTTCCCTCTTTGTGCTCAGTTGGGTTTTGCAGGGTTATAGCAAGAGTTCTGCTTGGGGGGTGTTTCCCTCCTTGTTTCTGACTGGAGATCCTTTCTTCACGTGAACCCGCTTTCGTGGCCCAGGGGTGCGGTCTCACCCTTGCCTTACTCTTCCCTTGCATTTTACATTATTGCCCAGGGAGCACAATGGGAGCGAGTCCCCTTCCCGCAATCTTCCTCTTCTCCACCAGGGAGGCTGTGCGGCCCAGACACCAATGCCCTAGCTCCTCTTCTCGTGGGCGCCCACTGGAAGGTGGGATCGCCGGTCTACTTTTGGGTCAGGACCTCAGAGGAGAGTTCTGGCCTTAGCTGTCCCCACTCCCCATAGGCCTCTCTGCTCTGGGTTGCACTCTCCACCTAAGCCAGTCACCTCACCAGGTTGTGCTGTCGTTCGAGCTCCCGGTGGCCTGTGCTGAATCCCTGAACACCCAGGTGCACTACGTAGCTTCTTTTCACTGTACCTCCCTATGCCGCAGGTGTCTCGGTTCCAGAGGGTGGATCCCTCCTAACTTTGTAGTTGCTCCGGCTCTCGGCCTCCCGGCCCTCACATCCTCCACTTCACCATGGGTTCTAACATACAAAATATGGCCACCTTGCTACGGTTGCGCTGGTGCTCGGCAGGCCCTCAGTTTTCTGTGTCTTGCGGTGGGCCCCAAAGCACTCAGTTATCACTGACTGCTCTGGTAACCGTATCGACTGCTGCTCCGCCCACTTTTCGGGGGGCTCGTGCTGAAAACAAAGGTTTCTGTGGTCTTTAGAGACTGCCATGGCCCAGGGGCCCCTTGCAAGATCCTCAGGCTCCCTTGTTACGTTTGGCCGCTTCTGCATATTCGAGGCAAACATTTATGCCCCTCCAATTACAGAATGTACCATCCATCAGTGCTTTGATCTATCCATTAGACACATTCTGGATTAGAAAACCTTCAGATAACCACTAGTTAGTGCCTTGAAGCTCTGAGGTCAGCTCCCTCATTGCCCCTTGTCCCCTTTTTGTGCAGAAACAGATGTTGTCTGTATTTATACAGCTGCAGCTACCAATGCCATCTTCCTCAGTTACCTTTTTTCTCAGTCACAGGAAGGAACATTTATTGGACCTGCCACTGCTACTTGACATTTCTTCTGAGCAATGTCACTATAAATGTCAGGCTTACCATGGTCAACCGATTTGCAAGCAGGCCTACAATACAGTAATGAGTGTTTCGAAGGCTTACTCATTATAGAAGGAGATCTCAACATGTGGGCATACCCGGACCTATGCAAATTATCCTTGAAGCAGAAAGTAGTAACACAGCACTCTAATACACTAGGCAACCTCACCCATTTAGTACGGACCCATTTCTTGGCTGATGTGTGAGCAGAGGAAGCCCTGGTAAAAGTAAGTATTCCTTCTTTTCGGCCCTGATGCCACTTACACAGTAATAGATTATGTTTTATTGGAAAGAGGCTGGAAGTGAAGCAGGGAGATATTCTGAAAGTGGCCTGGTCCGATCATGATATGGGGAGGAGTATTATTGAAATGAGAGATATGTTCCAAAGGGACAAAAGGGTGATATTGCAGTGACTCACTCTTGAAAGACCCCCTCTTTAAGGAGGAATTGGGAAAGGAGATTATGGAGTTCTTTGAGCAAATCGACTATGGAAAAGTAAGTGGGAGCACAGTGTGCAAGGCTGCGAAAGCCATGATCAGCAGCCTGATAGTAAGAGAGGGGGCTTGGGGAAGGAAAGAGAGCCTGATGGGGGAAAAGTTGAAAAGAGAATTAAAGGAACTTGTGGAATGTGCTCTACATCCACATAATAGATGGATCAAGAGCGACATACTACTTGATATAAAATAAACGAGATGGAACTGATGACGCTCTTGAGAGAGGAAGTGCTTCGGAAATGTTGCGTTTCACGGACAAACATTTTATGAAAAAGGGGATCAGGCAGATTCTCTTCTAGCAAGGAGATTAAGGGCCTGATCAAGAGTTGGGCAGTATCCCGGCTGGGATACCGCCTACCTTTATTTGCGTTAGCGCCCAACCTGTGATCCGGCGGTAATACTGTTGCTTCCCATTCCCCAATGGGGGCGTCTTGTAACCAATGGGGAATTTTCGGCACAATTACTGCTCTGTAATACTGTCGGTGGTAATTGCGCTGCAAATTGGCATTTTTCCGGCGTGTTTACCCCCCAGCTCTGAGCATTTAAGGGCTACCGCCCAACTCGCGATCAGGGCCTAAGAGAGCAGCGTATGAAATGATGGGTGGACTAAGTCCAGTAAATAGACTAGAGGTTGGCTTCTCTGCTTAAGGACATTGCACAGTGTTTCTCCCAGTTGTACCAGGGACTAAATGGCTAAATTCCGAGGACGGCACGGGAATGTAGGAAAACATGCAGGACTATATTTAGGGAGTAGAGCTTCCACCCTGAGCAATGAACAGGTCTATGAAATGGAGAGCCCAATCTCTGTGGCAGAGGTGTAGTATGCACTTAGAAGAGTGCCCCCTGGCAAGGTCCCAGGAGCTGATGGTTTTACAGTCTCTTTTTTACAAACAGTGCGCACACATACAGGGCCCCCAGCTAGAATTACTTTTCAACAACATTTTTGAGGGATTACCCCTTCCTTTTCAAAGGGTGTAATAACTATCATTCATAAAGAAGGAAAATACCAAATGTAGTGATCATCATATTGCCCCATTTCCTTACTGAACATAGATGCAAAAATCTTCACAAAAGCACTGGTCTTGAGAATCGAGACTATGTTATCCACATTGATCCATTTGGACCAAGTGGGCTTTGTACAGCGTCGACAGGGAGCCCACACAGTGCAAAAGACCATTAATCTGCTGGAAGCCTTAAAAAGTTAGGCAAACGACCCGGTCACTCTCGGATGCTGAGAAAGCATTTGACCGGGTCAATTGGTTATTTATGAAGATGGGTTTTGTCGATATGGGGTTTAAAAGGAAGCTGATGAGGGGGATGGAGGCACTTTATTCTAACCCTTATGCCCAGGTGGTGGTAGTCGGAAAGATATCCAACATGTTCACACTGAGTAGGGGAACCTGTCAACAGTGTCTTTTATTGCCACTGTTATTTGTTGTAGTGCTAGAGCTGCTGGCTATGTCTATTAGATGCAACCACCTCATACAAGGTATCACAGTGGGAGGGTGGGAATTAATTTTTGGGCTACTTACAGACAATATTCTACTGCACCTGGGCTATCCTCTTACCTCTATTCTAGAGACATTAGCAAACCTTAGGAATAAAAGCAATTATCCGGCTACAAAGTAAACTATCAGAGGTCAGTCCTCTTCCCACAAAGGCGAACAGAGGGAATGATTTTAGGTACCTCACAGATCTATCATTTGTCATTTAGGGGTCGGCATTAAGTATTTAGGGGCTCATTTGACGAAAGAGATAGAGAAAATGAGCCTCATATAACTTACTCTATCTGTCGAAGAGACTTACTGAAGATATTGTACTCAGGAGTCCTTCCGATCACACCATAAAAACGTGTACTCAAGAAAGAAGCACACACCGGGCAAGAAGCAACACTGTTCATTACAGCTGGGCAAGCACAAATCAAACAGGACAGTGGAATAGATTTGATCGATGAGATTTGACAACTGACTGCACTGTGAACATTAGTTTTATACCATAGAACACAATAATCGCAACTCATTGTAACACTTACAATTTCAGCGTGTTCGCATTCTAGATGTTTCCCAGAAATCTTACTGTTTAGTATACGTCATAACCTGAGTTCTAAACATACGTTGGTAAAATACGATTGGTACAAACAGTTCAACCTTATCCCAACACGTCACCTCCCGATGTGGCGCCACATCAATTCTCAGCCTACCCCGGAACAATGAGCAAATAGTAAAATAACAGTTGTGCTGACCACCGGAACTATAAAGATCTCTGTTTCTGGTGGGAAAGGGGACATTCACACAACACCTGCTGGATGATGACCGTCACATCCGGTGGTGGATACTCCCAAGGCTAGCCACTTCCCCGGAACACTGTGACTTACCATCTGATTGGCCCTCGCAGGAATGCCACTTTCTCCAGAGTTCCTGCTGATGGGCACGGGTGGCCATGTGACTGGTACCATGGCTAAGGTACATTTCCCCTCTACCCCGTGTGACTGCTGGATTGGCTGGCCACCCTGTAATTAAATCACCCAGTGCCATTCTAGCTGATTCGATGTGCCTATGACGAGCAACTTGAGCTCTGTCTACCTCCTCCCTGACCCCTGGAGTACTGGTCACGTGTTACAGATTGGGTTTTTCTGGGTTAGGCCCGCCCCCGGAGTTTCCCTCTTGCATGTGTTTATCAAAGATATTGTTATTTCTCGTCTTGTGCTACTTTATAGAAAATCCCTTGGGCGGACTATGCACGCTATGCATCATTACCCCTAAAGTTCCCAGTGATGTCTTGTTTGATCAGATGACTGTGGCTTGGTGTTCGTTTGTTATTCCCCCCTAACAGGTGTCGTGTTGTCCCCATTCTTTACTCTCAAAGGTGGTAGGTGCTGAATTAGCACCATTAGTACATTCCCCCCTTCGATTGATCTTTTGATCGGCATTTCTTTACCCTTCATTTCTTCCCCCTTCTCCTTGCACCCCCATACCCGTGTGGCCCTGCTCATGTCCTCTTCTTCTTCATACCCTTCTAGATATTTTCCAAAACGAGGATTTTTGACCCATCTCCCTATAGTGACGTGCGTTGTACCCACAATCCCTCACGCGTCGAGGTCCCTCAGATTGTTTTTTTCCGCCCAGCTACTGGTCGCCTTTATGCGGAGCTCCTCGAGAGAAATTGTCAAATAGTTTCTTCGACCTTTGGTCGTTTGTTATTAATATCAATAACGTAGATCCCTCCCTCGACGCAGAGCCGTTTCTCCGCCGAGCAAGATCTTTGACGGAAGGACGAGCGGAGGAGATCCTTCGGCGCTGCCGAACACGTGGCCTGGCCTCGCCGGCCATACACAGTAGGGAGAGTGGGGTTTTGTGGTCTTTCTTTCTTTTCTTTAAGAATGCCTTTCTCTTTCCCCTCCCTCTCTTTCGAGGTCGTAGTCACACTTATTACCCTCAGCTATGGAGAGGTCGCCATTTAGGTTTTGCCAGCTTTGCAAGGGTAAATATACCTGGAAGGATAAGCACAAACGGTGCAACCGTTGCTTACCCCTCGATCACTAGGAGGACGGCTGTGCAGCCTGTAAATTACTAAAGCCCAAAACTCTAAAAGACCACAGGGTCAAAAGGTGGGCGGCCTATGCCATGTCTAGGCCTGACTCCTCCCCCGCTGCCGCCGCCGCCAAGTGTGACGAGGACAGTGACTACATGGCCCCCGTAACGGAGGCTGTAGACCTCTCAAAGGAGCGTTCACGCTCCTCGTCGTCCGTCCCCGGCCCCGACAAGCCCGGCTCACGCCCAGCTTATGGGGATGAACACCCCGGCGACAAGGACGCACACAAAAAAACACCAAAGCACATACCCCCAGGCACACATTCGTCGAAGACGAAGGCAGCCGTAGCGCCAACTGGGACGCCGGGCCCACCGACGTCTTCCGCCGACCGTAAGGGTCGTCAGCCCTCCCCGCCACCGCTCCCGCGACAGGCGACTGGGCACTCTAAAAATAAGGGCGCTAACACCAAAATTTCCGGCGACGCGCATCGCAAAAGCGCTCACGTTGCCAACAAGGACTCGACGACCAAGGACTCGACGACCAAGGACTCGACGACCAAGGACTCGACGAGCAAAGGCTCGACGTTTCATAGCGCGACGGCGACCGATCCCTCGGAACAGAGTATGATCGCCGAAAGCCTCGCGCGCATAGCATCTAAGGACGGCCAAAGACGTACGGCGAGTGCAATGCCGAAAACCGCGCACAAGGCCAAAGATACGCCGAAGGCGCCGGAAAACAGATCAGGCCTGTTCCCGACGCCGACAGAAGGCCCTAGCCAGCAAGAAGGATACTCAGAAGGCGAAGGCTCTCTTTCTTCGACGTTATGGGACAGAACCAGACTATTACAGGAGGAAGAAACCCCCTTTTCTTTCCCAGACCGTCCTGGCCGACCTCAGTGGACCTTTGAAAGGTTCCAGACCTGTATGGACAAACTAGATGGGTTCATGTCCATCCCAGAAGACAGGGCACCCAAGAGACCAAGGGAGGCACCCCTGGAGAGTCCAAGGGCTAAATACCAGAAGTTTTATAACCCCATACAGGAGGACATAGACTCTTACAATCCCACTGAGGAAGACACCTTCTTCCAAGAGGAAGATGAGTTCACCTATGTTGAGGACCAACAAGAAGAGGAAGGTTTTCACGAGGAAACTAACCTATGTGAGGAAGGATTCCAGGAAGACACAGGCGAGGGCGACCCAAATCCCTGGCAGTCACCGGCTAGGTCGATTGACACAGGCAGTAGCAGTATAGTCATCAGGTCTACTGAAACTACACAAGTCAGAAACCCTTCGCCTGTCGATGATCAACCCACCTTCAATGCACTGCTGAAGAAGGCCGCAGCACATTTCGAGATCGAAACTGGGGAGGTCACCCCAGACACCGATTTTGTGGAGAGGATTATCAAAGAAAAACCCCCCACTAGCCAGGTTATACCCATCCTCGCCTCAGTTAAGAGACGTATTACACCTTCTCTTTCCACTCCGGCATTGGTGAGAGGGGTCAATCCAAGGATTGAGAAACTGTTCTCTCCCTCTCAATCAGACCCATTATATATTAAGGGTCACTCAATCCCGGACTCCCTGGTTGTGACCAACACCAGGAAAAGGGCAGGAGTCCCACTATCTACTAGCGAGGCACCCCCAGACAAAGAGGGGAAGAAGCTGTATGCCCTAGCCAAGAGAATCACCACCTCTGCAGCATTCTCTACCAGAATCGCCAATGATAACACCCTATTGGCAAGCTACGCCGATGCTCAATGGGCTAAGCTCAGACAGGACATCGAAGAAGCTCCCGAACCCCTAAGGACTCGTTTACTGACTACAGTTAACGAGGGCTCTCTGGTCAATCAAAGCATCGTCAAGAATACCCTCGATGCAGCAGAGACGGCTGGCCGCACTTTGGTACAAGGAATTTTACTGAAGCGTCACGTCTGGCTTCGCAATTCCGGTTTTAAGGCGGAAACACAAGCGTCGCTTATTAATAAACCCATAGAGGAGTCCAACTTCTTTGGGAGAGCAGTGGATGACGCGCTGGAGAACGCGAAGAAAGAATTTGATACAATAAAGACCTTAGACCAAATTTCAAAACCCCCTAACAGGCGGGGATTTGGTAATAAGCGCTTTTTTCGTGGACAACGCCAGCAACAAAACCAACAACAACAGTACTCTGTCAGCAACTACCAAAGTAATAGCGGCCAGTACAATCAGAGGGGTCAACGTCGTGGCAAGGGAAGAGGCCGGGGTTCCACCCCCAGAGGCTCCCAAGCCAACAACACCACCAAGTGACGCGAAGATTCGCATCCCCTCCCATGCAACGCCGGTCGGGGGCCGGTTAACATCCTTTCTTCCAGCATGGGAGGGAATAACATCAGACCGCTGGGTACTTTCCACCGTAGCCTGCAGCTACTGTATAGAGTTCAACAGCTCCCCAACATACAGACCCCCAAAGGGAGGCCGCATGACACCAGAACACCTCGCCATCCTTCTCCAAGAAGTGGACCAACTACTGGAAAAAGGAGCCATAGAGGTCGTGCCTCTATCTCAGGTAATGGAAGGTATTTATTCAGTGTACTTCCTTGTACCCAAAAAGGATCTAACCATGCGCCCTGTATTAGATCTGCGCCCAGCGAACAAGTTTGTCAAACCCCAAAAGTTTCGTATGGTGACCTTACAGGAAGTGATCCCACTGCTATCACAGGGAGATTACATGACAACACTGGACATGAAAGATGCATGCTTTCATATTTTAATGTTGCCAGCGCAGAGAAAATACCTCAGGTTCATGATAGAGGGCAAACACTACCAGTTCAGAGTGCTACCCTTCGGCATAGCATCTGCACCAAGGGTATTCACGAAAGTACTGGCAGTGGCAGCGGCCCACCTGCGCAGGTTATCCATCCCAGTATACCCTTACCTCAACGACTGGCTCATAAAAGGGGATTCTTACGAGACATGCTTCTCAAACACCCAAAAGACTGTAGACCTTTTGTTCCAACTGGGCTTCTCCATCAACGAGAAGAAGTCCAGCTTAGACCCCAGCCAAGTCAAACAATTCCTAGGGGCTCTAATTCGAACAAAGGACGGCCTCGTCTTCCCCTCCAACGAGAGGGTCCAAAACATGCTGTTTCAGGTCCCTCAATATGTGGCAGGTCGAGAGGTGACGGTGCGCAAAGCGATGCGATTGCTAGCAATGATGGCGTCGTGTATTTATTTGGTACCTCACGTGCGCCTGCGCATGCGCCCAATGCAAGAGTGGCTTAACAGCCAGTGGTGTCAGGCCAGCGGACAATGGGACGATCTAGTGGTGGTCTCGCAAGCCTTGGTTCTCTCGCTACGGTGGTGGACAAAGGAAAACCTGATAATAGGGAAACCCTTTGCCACACCCGCGGTGGAGGCCACTCTAACCACGGACGCATCCCTCACAGGATGGGGGGCTCACCTATCCCATCAGACTGCTCACGGAGTGTGGACTCCGAACGTAGCATCCAAGCACATAAACCTACTGGAGCTACTGGCGGTGTTCAAAGCACTAAAAGCCTTCCAGGAACACCTACAAGGGAAGACAGTGATGGTCCTTACAGACAGCACCACAGCCATGTACTACATCAACAAGCAGGGGGGCACCCACTCTCCAGGACTGTCCAAGCTGTCCCAGAATATATGGAAGTGGGCTCTCAAACACAACATGTTCCTACTGTCACAACACGTACCAGGGGAACTCAATCTGCTAGCAGACGAACTCAGCAGAGACTTCCCCCTGCCCGAAGAGTAGGAATGGCAATTGCACGAAGACATCGTCTTAGACGTCTTCACGCAATGGGGATTCCCGGAAATAGACCTGTTCGCAACTCTGGAGAACTCACAATGCCAAAGTTACGCCTCCAGGTACCCCCAGAACCAGTCCAAGGGGAACGGTCTGTCGATTCAATGGTCAGGGAAATTTGTTTACGCCTTTCCCCCGACTCCCCTTCTCAACAGAGTGGTGCACAAGATGCACCAGGAGCAGGTTACCATGATACTAGTGGCCCCAATGTGGGCCCAGCAGCCATGGTTCGCTCACTTGATGGAGATGTCCCTATCTCCCCCAGTGAAACTTCCCTGCCCGTACAACATGCTGTCACAGGACAAGGGCAGGACACTGCATCCATGCCCTCAGGCCATGAATTTAGCAGCCTGGCTCCTGAGATCATAGAATTTGGACATCTACAACTCCCGCAGAGATGTATGGACATCCTCAGGGAAGCCAGAAAACCTAATACTCGCCACTGCTATTCTAGCAAGTGGAAAAGATTTGTCATCTGGTGTAGAGGTAAGAGCATCAACCCGGTTGACTGCTCTCCCACTAACATTGTTCTGTACTTGACCCATTTACTGGATTCAGGTCTAGTGTTCAATTCCATTAAAGTCCACCTAGCGGCACTTTCTGCATACACCACTTCCCAACTTAAAGTGTCGTGGTGGAAGATACCAGTTATCAAGGCCTTCATGGAGGGGGTAAAGAGAATACACCCTCCGATAGCTAACCCAGCTCCCGGATGGGACTTAAATGTGGTACTTTCTAGACTCATGGGCCCTCCTTTTGAACCCATGCACAAGGCAACTCTTAAAGACCTCACTCTTAAGACTGCTTTCCTAATACCTATCACCTCCATTAGGAGAGTAAGTGAACTACAGGCTCTTTCTGTTCTAGACCCCTTCGTAACAGTTCACAAGGATAAGGTGGTTCTACGCACACATCCAAGGTTTGCACCAAAACTCATCTCGAAATTCCATGTAAACCAGTCAATAGAACTACCAACGTTCTTTCAAAACCCTTCCAGCTTGGGAGAAAAACGTCTGCATACACTAGATGTACGCAGAGCTGTCATGTTCTACATGGAAAGAACCAGACCACTGAGAAAGACTAATCAGTTCTTTGTCTCGGTGGCAGCAGGAAGAGAAGGAGATGCAGTTTCAAAGTCCACTATATCTCGATGGATTGTTCAATGCATCACTCTCTGTTACACTCTTGCTAAGAGAGAACTACCCTTCAAGCCAAGAGCACATTCCACTCGAGGCACTGGGGCTTCCATAGCGTTCATTGCAAATGTTCCCCTTGAGTCCATCTGCAAAGCGGCTACCTGGAGTTCTGTGCACACCTTTACAAAACACTACTGTCTAGATGCACACTCTAGATCTGACTCCCAGGTGGGACAGGCAGTATTAAGACATCTTTTCTCTACTGTTCCTTCTCATAACCCACCGCCAACTCCGGGTACTGCTCGCTAGTCTATGCACAGCATGTGATTCTAAGCAGATTAACAAACATCAGAAGACAATGCATTATTTACCGTAAAAGCATTTCTGATGGTTGTATCTGCTTGGATTCACATGCGCCCACCCTTCCTCCCCGCTCGGATGGAAGGAACATAGACACCTTTCTACATCTCTCTCTCTCTTTTCTGTACTCACTCACGTATAGAAGGCTCCCTCAGGGCAGAAAAAATACAAACAGAGGGACCTCGACGCGTGAGGGATTGTGGGTACAACGCACGTCACTATAGGGATAGTGTTACAGACACGCCTTGTCGACGTCCCCTTTTCGACTACGAAAAACAAAATGCAATACTCCGCAGTGACCACTGGATGTCGGACCTATGCACAGCATGTGAATCTAAGCAGATACAACCATCAGAAATGCTTTTACGGTAAGTAATGCATTGTCATGTGCTACGTGTGTGCAGTAAAGATTATTTCCACATCATCCTCACTTTCATTTACACTGGGAGGTTCCTCACCTAATACTTTGGGCCTGATCACGAGTTGGGCGGTAGCCATTAAATGTGGCGGTAACTGTGTTTACCGCCACATTTAAAGGTCCGCCAATCTCGAGTCTGGCGTGTCTGGGGGTAAACATGCAGAAAACATTCCCATTTTTGGCACAATTACCGCCAGCGGAATTACCGTGCAGTAATTTCGCAGAAAACTCCCCATTGGTCCAATGGACCCAATGGGGAATGGGGAGTAACAGGTAGTGCCCAACAACATGATCCGGTGGTAATACCGCTGGACGGGAGGGCGCTAACGCAAATAAAGTTGGCCAGTATCCCAGCCGGGATAGTGCCCAACTCGTGCTGAGGCCCTTTGTCAAGCTCAATGTTATTCATGAGGCCTCATTACGACGTTGGCGGTAGCTGTGCCGGTAATTACGGCCCGGCTGCCCCCAGAGTCGTATTTTTACCGCCACCCGGCAATGGGGATGTACTGGGGCATTCCAGCCTCGGCGGACACGGTACATCCCCATTGCCGCGTGCCAGTAATAATTACTCCACATTCCCATTCGAGCCCCATTGGGCTCAATGGGAATGGGGAGGTTGGATGCAACAGCACCATTCGTGAATGGTGCTGGTGCATACGACATGCTGCGACACACGGATGCCGGTACGCCCGCCAGGTGTAGACTGGTACGCCTGCCAGGTGAGACCTGGCAGGCGGAAAGGCACCTGCAAGCAGAACTCATAGTTTACCAGTCCGGTAGTAACGCCGCCGGTAGCTTACCGGCGCCATTACTACCGGACCGGCAAACTTGTAATGAGGCCATTGACATTATATGATGTTCTTTTCGCTGGTGGCATTTCCACCAACTGATGATCCACCGGCCGACAGATGGCGACGAGGAAGGGTACAGTTATCTTGAACATCGCTGCCAGACAATTGGGCACCCAAGCAAATAGTGCATGCAGACAGGTGCCTGACATAACCTTTTGTGGGTCTCTTGTCATTTTCTCTTGTATTGCTTTTCAACAGCCTCTCTGAGTGTTTCATTAGGTGCACCATTGGCGGGAATTCCTGTGCAAAGGTGCTGCCAATTTTATGGTAAACGCCCCCTCCATTGCAGTCATGAGATTCAAGATATAGCGGTTCTGGAGAGCCATTAAACACAATGCTCGGAGCTCTTCTCGAGCCGCGTTTAATCCTTTGTCAGTTGCATTAGCGAATGATTAGTTCATACCGTGTTATCTGCAGCCATTTTGCATTGTCTGCAGTTTGTATTCCTGGGAGCAGGAGAGAAGTGAACAACACAGATGACTTATTAAGCAATCTCAAATGATGCAGTATCTCCTCCAAACTCTTAGCCGATTCTGCTGAAAGATAATTACTCAACTTCTTCCTTCTTGTTAAGTTTTGTTTTTCTCCCTGTATCTCTGCTGGCTCTTTCTTTTCCTGCATTGATGATTTGTTGAATGGCATAAAATCTGCACGAGGCCCAAAACCAAAGCAGGGCTGTGGAGTGTCACCAGTGCACACGCACCTTTCCATTCTGTTGGTAGCTGGGCGTAAGCTTTTGTTCCACACGCCCACCACAAATCCATCATCGCTGCTGTCCCCTTCCGCAACCAGGAGAGAGCGGCTGTGCCTTTTGAAAGTCCTCCCCATGATGGGCATGTGTGCTCTCTTCAACTTTGGTGGGACGGCTTGTTGGTCGCTGAACCTGGTGGGGGACGCAGCAAAGCACATTGGTCATCTCAATTAGATATTGTTTCATTTCATTGCTGAGTATTTCTGAGCTAGAGTTAGCATCTGAAATTGAACGTGAAGGAGGGACAGGCACATCCTCCTACCCATTAAAATTGAATGCAGAGTCAAGTGATGATCCGCACCGGGTGAGTTTTGAAGAGCAAAAAGGGCAAGAGGGAGGCAAGAAAGACAGTTTTGGCATAGAGCAGAGGTTAGCTTGGCCAAGCGCTCTTTTAGTTAGCCATAGAGCCTCTCAGCAATCCTGTTAGTGTGTGACCTGTACACTGTGCAAAGCTTGTGTTTTATTCCTAACAAATGCGTTATCTCTTCAAAAAGATTGTTGGCGAAGTGCTGGCCATTGTGCGACGTTATCTCCTCACACAACCCACATCTTTGGAACACCTCCCTCACTAAGAATTTTGCCGCAGATCTTGCGCCATTCTTTGCACAGGGTCCCGCCTCAAGCCAACATGAGAATGGACAGACGACCACAATGAGGTACCTATAGGAGGCACATCTTTCTTGCATGTCAACATAATCGATATGCAAGTGCCAGATGGTTCTATGTGAAACAATCAGAGAAGCTCAGCCAATATGTAGGAGGGATTTCGTGCTTCTTGTCCCGTTGCCAGGGTCAATCCCTGGATGTAGTCTTAAAAGTCTACGCAGCACAGACAAAGGTTGTGACATTGTACGGAGCGCCACTATGGGGTTTTCTAAAAGCACCTGAGATCCAGGCCAAGGAGAACACGTTTTTTAGAAGGCTATTGGGACTCCCGGGATGCGCTCGCTGTATCTCTATCCACAGGGAACTGGGAATGGATTTCTGGGAGGACCAATGGCCTTGGTACCGATTGTTTTTTGGCTTCGTCTCTGGGTGAATGAAAACACCAATTTATACCATTTCATCATTAGGACTATTATGGCAAGGGAGAACTGGAAAGAAATCCCTTGGCTGGTCTTCATCGATGAAGCGCTGTCCTGAAGCAATATTCAGGCACTATCTCCACCTGATAATCTGTCGACTTCTGGCCAAATGTGATCCTATAAACTAACCTTGTGTCGGGCAATGAAAAAGAAAAGGGATTTTGCGGAGTTCGCCACGAACTCGGATAGACCACACACAGTGATCAGTAGGGTAAATGAGATCCAGCCCTACCTCCTCTGGAGCTCTAAAAGGCAAGATTGTTGGCTGATCATGCGTGGCAGATTTGACTGCTTACAGCTGAGGGGAACAGCAAAATGGTTTGGGTATCCCGATACACCAGGATGCCCTGCGTGCGGGTCAGATAGAGAGGACCAAAAAGCACCTCTTACTGTTTTGCCCAGCATACAACATTGCTAGACAGTCCACTGTCGGTTCTTAGGTCATCTAATATTCGCTCCCACTGCTGGCATTGTTTTTTCTCTTGGCTGCAGACTCTGCATTGACAACTTGGGCACTATTATCCTTCCTGAAAAGGACCATGTACCAAAGAAAGGGGATTTTGGTCCAAATGAATGAAACTGAATGTTATAATCCATGAAATACCCACTGCGCACTTTAATCCACGGAATATGCATTTGGTACTTTAAATTGGCAGTTTTTCTTTTTTCCAGGCTACGTAGTGTGTTTCAAAATTGTTCTTCGATTTTAAGGAAACCGGTGAGGATTCGGAACACGAACAATTCATTATATAAGTAAGATGAAATGGTCAATTTTTATAGTTTGTATTTATATTTGTATGTGTTTGATGGATTAATCGATCAGAATAAACATATTGAATAGAACAGAATAGATATTACTGCATGTTAAAAACCAATCACAAAAAAGACCAATTTATTTTGCCCGTTTTATTTTCGGCTTTTAAATGCAGCAATATCACTTTCTGCGGCCCGACCGACCTCCCTGGCCGCTGACAAGGTGAACTCCACCCCACCCTCTCCCACAGGCCGTTTACTGAATTGGGGGGTTTAACCCCCCTAACCTCCCTTTTAACCCACCCACTGCTCCCTTCCCATCACAATAGACACTCACTTCATGCAAGCACACTCACCCACACACACAGACCAGACAAACACATACCTCCCACTCCCGCGATGGCTCTTCCAGTTTCTTGTCAGCCCCTGCGTGCACTCGTATGCGGCAGGGGTTTGACAAATATGACAGTTATATTTAGAAAGACTGCTCTGTGCGGTCACTGAGCGGTCTTTCTAAATTGATAATTTTTCTATTCAAACCTTTTAAAAAGGTCAATTCACTTAGGGCCATGCTGGAAGGGCCCTTCCGGCCTAGCTATTGTTCCCTTGTGTGTCTTCAAGGTATGACCAGAAAAAAATAGTTGGCAAATCATGCAGTTTCCAATAAGCTCAGCCACTTGTACATTTGTATATTTCCTGTATAACTTGTATATGTCTGTATATTCAATTTCAATGTCTTGCCTGTACCATGCCTGAGACTAAGTGATGCGCCCGGATGCCCTTGGGCCTGGCGCGCTATATAAATAAAATAAATACAAATACAAATACTCTCTCATGCAGATTCGGCACGTACCACCCTTCATCCAGATCTGCTGCTATACTTTCTTTTGATGCGTGGGTGGGAAAGTGCAACTGTTCTAGTGCTACACCTAACCGTTTTTTGGGCATCACAGGCTTGTGCTATTTTGTCGCCAAATGAGGTTGGTGGGAGAAAGTGAACACCCCCCCTCCTTATCCATTGGTCCTTTTTTGAATGGATTGTGTCCTCCCACGTATTCCTCATCTTATGATAACTCGTTATCTCCAGCTTTGCTGCTTCGGAAAAAAAAAATTCTCGGCAGAGGGTGCTGTGCTCGAGGTTGCGGCGCCGACTGTCCCTCGACGGGCTCCGTACTCTGTCGACGTCACCGATGGTATAAATAGCTCGAGCCCGTTGCTTCAGTTCCGTTTTTCCGATCGCTTCGCTATCAAGAACAGCGCGCTTCGAGATTTTCTGTGGAAAATGTCGTCTTCTACACCTTCGACACCCAAGACTGGGTTTAAGAAGTGTATCGACTGTGGATCAAAGATGTCGTTTACGGATCCTCACCGAGTTTGTCTCTGGTGCCTCGGTTCAAGTCATCGAACCGACGACTGTGGCTCCTGTCAGTCTATGACAGGGAAGGCCCTTCGTGAAAGGAAAGGTAAACTGTCAGTGGGGAGGGAAGTTTCTAAAGCAAAGGCTATGTCCAAAAAACATAAAAAATCGAACGATTCGGAGGAATCGGATCGCCATAGGCATTCTAAGAGGTCTTGATCTCGTAGCACATCGAGACACTCTTCATCTTCCTCGTCTAAAAGAGTGAAGAGGAGACATAGATCTCCTTTGTCATCTTCCGAGTCATCGACCGAAGAGATTCGATGTCCGACAAAATCGGATTCACCCAGAAAATGGGAGGAATTTTGAAAAAAGATGATGAAGGTATTCGAGAATGCGGCCCGACCCCCTCGAATAAACCTCAGAAGAGCCATACCCCTAAAGTCGCTCCATTGGACGACAAAGTGAAGTCGGGAACTACTACGGTTAAAACCAAGCCGACGTCAAGTCGTCGAGGACTCTTCGAGAGTCGAGTACCTCTCTGGGGCCACATAAAAAACATAAGTCGTCGAAGACTTCCACGACTTCGTCGACGCCATCGGCGTCGGCCTCTTCGACATCGAAGCCAAAAGCATCTTCGACGCCTGTGCTGAAGTCCTCATCGAAGTCGTTAAAGATTCCTTCGACAACTTCGAAGGATTTTTCCATTCCTTCGACATATATTGTGGAGGGAGAAAGGAGATTTACTCCATTACCCAGATCAGACTTTTTTAAGTGTATGTCCTCAATTTATGAAGAATCTGGCTCGGAGGACGAGGAAATCTGTCCTTTTGGAGTACAATATGGCACTAAACAAGTTCCAGAGGAATTTATAGATCCAGAATTTAAAATGAGAGACCTGAGTGAGACTCTACATTCTGCTAGTGGCATTGACACATCACCAGAATTAGAGTTTGCTAGACCTGATCCTGCAGAACATGCAGATTCAGGGTACAGGAGTCTTATGAGTAGAGTAATTGAATATATGGGTTTGGGTAACACTTCACCTATTTTTGAACAGGATGATATGACAGGCATAATAGTCAGAGGTCCTCAGAAAGACCCAGTTCTCCGTTTCCATAGGGCACTTCAGAGGAGAGTGGAAAAGAACTGGGAAAATCCTGAAAGTATTGCTGCTGCAAACAGTAATTTTCCCAAAAAATATAGACCAGCTGGTTCTGATCCTGAATACTTAAACAGGCATCCGACTCCAGAAAGTCTAGTTATTCAAGCAGCATCTACTTCTAAACAAACCGCATATCCCACTATCCTTCCGGATAGAGAGGATAAAAAAGTTGATGCTTGGGCCCGTAAAGTTTTTACTTCAGGCAGCATGGCTCTTAAATCAACCAATGTCACCTGTACCCCGGCCAGGTTCCCCCATACCCTGTGGGACTGTATTTCGGCGGCGGCTGATCATATTCCGGAAGGCGAGGAAAGGGAAGGCTTCCTGAATATTGTCAAAGACGGAAAGGAGGCAATGGGGGAATGTCTCCAATCTGGACTGGATACTGCTGATAGTATCAGCAGATCCATGGCTGCAAGCAAGGTTCTACGCAGATTTGCGTGGTTGAGGAAGTCAGGGTTTGCACCAGATGTGCAGGCCAGACTTCTCAACATGCCCTTTGATGGCTCGAGGCTGTTTTGTAGTAAAGCTGATGAAAGCTTAGAAAAACTTCAGACCTCAAAAGCGGCAGATAAGTCTCTTAGTGCCTCCATTCGCCAGCCTCAGAAACCCTATTCCGGCTCATCTTCCTGGAGGGGTCGTTCTTTTCGGTACTACTCCTCTTTTGGTAGAGGAAGAGGACAAGCTTTTCAAAGAGGCAAAAGAAATTTCCCTCGTGGTGCACGTGGAGGAGGTGCAAAATCAGCCTCAGGATCGGCATCTTTGCCCCCAGCCACTCCTGCAGCCGTCTCCAAATCACTCTGAGACCATGTTACACAAAACCCCAGTGGGAGGCAGGATCTCTCAGCATCTGAAGGAATGGCAGGGCATTACCTCAAATGCTTGTGTCATGATCCGTCGATCACGCCCCTTTTGGTCCTCCTGGTCCCTGGCACGCCGGGGGTTACTCGCTGTAGTACACCCAACATGGCCCTATTCACACAACACGGTCTATCGACCTTTACGTCCATGCAGCACATTCCATAAATTAACCACGCCGCTGCGGCTCAGCGCGTCTCACCGCTATTGTTAGCTGAGGCTAGACATGCGTTGCGTTGTGCTCTTGGAATTGAGTTGTTGCTCGAATTCCCGGACCACTCCTTCTCCTTCCCTGTCCTTGTACCTGTATCCTTCCGCGTTCCTCGCACACCTCCCCCGTGTGCGGCCTTCCTTCCTGGTCTTCCTGGAGTTTCCTTGATCCCGGACGAAGAAGCTGAACGAATCCTGGAATCCGACGACGGCCGAGCAGGCTTATACAAGACCCGAACAGCACGGAAGAAAACCCCGGCGAAGGATCCCATGAGGCAGCATAACCAGGTGAGAAAACAGGAAACCTGTGACAGATTGAGACGCCACCTGACTGAATTCGACACAGACATGGAAGCGGCCATCCAGGACCTTATGCGTGGCATGCAAGAGCTGACGACCAAAGTGCAAAATTTAAAGGCAGAGAACGCCGCCTTAAAGCAATTGGTGTTGTCCCGTGAATCTGCTACGAAAGAGAGTGTAATACTGGACGGCGTTGTTGATAAATATGATGGTTCCGCAAAGAGCCTTCGTGGATTCCTTGACTCATGTTTGGTCCACTTTACTTTCAAGCCTTATTATTTTTCTACGCCCAGGGCTAAGGTGGGTTTTATTATTTCGCATCTTTCCGGCAATGCCTTGACCTGGGCCACCCCACTGGTTAACTCTGGGGATTCTCTCCTGGATGATTACGATGCCTTCATACAGGCCCTTAAGACCATGTTTGACCGCCCTGAGCAGGTCTACAGTGCCCAGGAACGTCTACTCGACTTTCAACAAGGAACCCAGGATATGCTTACGTATGTCACACGCTTCAAACAGCTGGCTAAAGCAGCGGATTGGTCCTCTGAAGCTTGTTTTACCCTATTTCAAAGAGGGCTAAACGAAGACATCAAGGATGAACTAGCCAGAGTGGCGCGCCCAAGTTCTTATCAGGCCCTGATGGATCTTGCCCTCCAGATTGACTTTCGCATTCAGGAGAGAAAGGCAGAGAAAAAGAAAAGCAAGTCCCCACTCCAGAAGAACCCCATTGGGATACTCTCGAACCCCGAAGGTATTTCCACTTCAAGTAACGAGCCTGAACCTATGCAGCTAGGGGCATTCCGTGGACCCATATCCCCCCCAAGAAAGAATGCATAGGATCCATACCGTATTGTGTATGTATTGTGCATCAGACAAACATTTAGTGAAAGAGGCCCAATAGCCCCCCCACTGCGCTTGGGAAACGCCAGCTCCTGATCCTAAATGGAGCACAGGTTCGGGAGAGAGATGCCTGCTCCACATCAATTCCATCCTTGAACTCTCCTGGACAAAATTCTTTGGTGATTTTACAGGCCTTCTTATCGCCATCCAAGAAGGAAACGCATCCCATCCTGGCACTGGTGGACTGTGGAGCTATGGGGATGTTCATAGACCAAGAATGGGTTTTTAAACACCATATTCCTTACGAATCCCGGACTATCATGCAACCTGTAGAAGCTATTGATGGAAGACCCCTTTCTTCAGGACCCATAACCCTTCAGACCAAGGACGTCGAACTTGCCATAAACCACCATCGAGAAAGGATAAAATTTGACATCATCAAGTCGGCCCACTACCCAATGGTTTCGGGAATGCCCTGGCTTCTTCCTTGTTCCTGGGCTCAGAATTTTGTATGTCCCACTGTTTACTGTCAGACCTTGCTCCGACACCATCAGAAGGACCTTCTACAATTCACCAAGGTGCAATCTCTGTCTCAAACATTATCCGGGTTCCGGAAATATACCAGGAATATTCTGATGTCTTCTCCTCTGCCATTGTCTAGGCGTTACCTCCCCATAGACCAGAAGACTGTGCTATAGAAACGGATCCTTCCGCTGTAATTCCCTTTGGGAGGATGTTCATCTTATCCGAACCTGAAAAGAAAGCCCTTCGAGAATACCTGGATACTAATCTTGCAAATGGCACCATTCGACCCTATAAATCCCCAGCAGGGGCCTCACTGTTTTTTGTTCCCAAGAAAGACACCAAGGAACTCAGACCATGTCTGGACTATTGAGGTTTAAATGAATGCACCCTTAAGGATCGCTATCCGTTACCCTTGATCTCGGATATTCTGGACGCAGTAAGGGGCGCAGTTGTTTTCACCAAGTTGGATCTCAGGGGTGCCTGCCATCTGATTATAATTAGGGCAGGAGATGAGCGGAAAACGGCCTTTAGAACACCCTTTGGTCATTATGAATATTTGGTCATGCCCTTTGGTCTTGCTAATGCCCCGGTGGTCTTCCAACACTTCATGGATAGGGTGTTCTCAGACATGCTATTCCTTTTTGTGATTGTCTATCTGGACGATATCCTAATATTTTCTAAGGACATATCCAAGCACGAAGAACATGTTAAGGCAGTGTTACAACGACTACGCGAAAACAAGCTCCTGGCAAAGCCTGAGAAATGCATCTTCCATGCTTCTACTGTACACTACCTAGGATTTGCCCTTAGTCCAGAAGGCATTGCAATGGATAAATCCAAGGTTAAGGCTATATTATCCTGGCCAAGCCCCACCTCTGTGAAACAAATCCAGTCTTTCCTGGGCTTAGCTAATTTCTGCAGGAAATTCATACCTTCCTTTTCCGAGATAGTCCAACCAATCATTGCCCTGTTAAAGAAAGACGTTCCCTTCCTTTGGACCACAGCTCAAGAGGAAGCCTTCCAACAGTTAAAGACTGAATTTACACAAGCTCCCATCCTGGCTCAACCTGATGTCAACCGACCATTCATAGTGGAGACAGATGCCTCCAGTTACGCTATTGGAGCCGTCCTCAAACAGCTATTCGGGGGCAGGATGGAACACCCCATCGCTTACCTTTCTCGGACGTTAACTCCCAGTGAAACCCATTACTCAGTCTTGGAAAAGGAACTGCTGGCCATCCGCCAAGCCTTCACCGAGTGGCGTCATCTACTCCTCGGAGCGAAACATCCTGTCCAGGTCCGCACGGACCATCGAAACCTACAAGTTCTGCAGGCCTTGGAATGTAGGAACAGCCGTCAAGCTCGGCGGGCCTTCTTCTTTGCCCAATACCAGTTCCAGATTCACCACGTTCCCTAAACACAAAATCTAATAGCTGGCGCCCTCTCTCGACGTCCAGACTACGAACCTCCGGGAGATCGGGCATATCCCAAGATGCTTCCCCATACAATATTCATAGCTCAAGCAAACAATCTCCTGGAAGACATTCGTATGCAAACTCAGACTTCAGAACTCTGGAAGGATCTTTCGAAAAGGACTCAATGGAATCTGAGAACCCAGGACGGATACCCGTTTAAAAATAACAACCTGGTCATTCCCATACAGAAACTACAACAAAAGATAATAAACCACTGCCATGATACCCTTCACTCCGGTCATCGCGGCATTTTCAACACCCTCTGTCTAATACAAAGACAATTCTGGTGGCCCAGAATGAAGGCTGACGTTCAACTGTACGTGCAATATTGTTCTGTCTGTAATCAAAACAAACATGACAACCAGAAACCAGCAGGACTCTTATTACAGCCTACACCACCAACAAGACCATTGGAAGTCATTGCTACAGACTTTATTGTAGAATTACCGCCATCCAGAGGGTACATCACTATCATGGTCACCATTGACTTGTTCACTAATATGGCCCATTTTACCCCTCTGTATAAGTTACCATCCTCGTCAGAACTTGCTGGAATCTTCCTGGAACACATCTTCCGACTGCATGGACTTCCTTCCAAGATTATATCGGATAGAGGACCACAGTATATCTCTCAATTTTGGAAACACCTCTGCAGGATACTAGGAATCCAACGAGCCCTCTCCTCAGGATATCATCCCCAAACCAATGGAGTCACAGAACGAGTGAATCAAACCCTTGAACAATACCTTCGTTGTTTTTCTACTAAGGTCCAGGACGATTGTTCGCTTCTGATACCAGTGGCAGAATTCGCCTACAACAATTTGGACCATCCGGCTGTTAAAACCAGCCCCCTTTTTTGCAGCCATGGATTCCACCCTGCGGTTTTACCTTCAGTCCTTCTGCACCCTACACCAGTTCCAACAGTCGATTCCTGGATTGAAACACTCATCAATGTACAGAGAGAAGCCAAGGAACATCTAGAAAGAGCACAGATCCAAACTAAGCACTATGCAGATTCAAGGAGAAGGCCGGGGCCTTCTTACACCATTGGGGATAAAGTAGGGCTATCCTCGAAGCTACTGCCCCGACATCTCAGACCGAGTAAGTTGGCTCCTCGATATTATGGGCCTTTTCCTATAAAAGAAGTAATTAACCCTGTGGCCTTTCGACTTAAACTACCAGACTCCTGGAAGAAAATCCATCGAGTTTTTCACAAATCTTTATTGAAGCCTTACATCCAAACCACCCGGACTAATCTTAGACCCAGTCCTGTGGTTGTCAATGACCAGCTAGAATATGAAGTGTCTCGAATATGTGACTCCAGATATAGACGAGGACAACTTCAATACCTGGTGGAATGGAAGGGCTATCCACCCAGTGAACGTACCTGGGAACCAGTCTCAAACCTAAACTCCCCCAGATTGCTCAGAAAGTTCCATCTAATACATCCAGGAAAACCTGGTGGATCGAGTTTTAGAAGGGGGCATGCTGTCATGATCTGTCGATCACGCCCCTTTTGGTTCTCCTGGTCCCTGGCACGCTGGGGGTTACTCGCTGTGGTACACCCAACATGGCAGTATACACACAACGCGGTCTATCGACCTTTATGTCCATGCAGCACGTTCCATAAATGAACCACGCCCCTGCGGCTCCACGCGTCTCAACGCTATCGTTAGCTGAGGCTAGACGTGCGTCGCGTTGTGCTCCTGGAACTGAGTTGCTGCTCGAATTCCCGGACCCACTCCTTCTCCTTCCCTTTCCTTGTACCTGTATCCTTCCGCGTTCCTCGCACACCTCCCCCGTGTGCGGCCTTCCTTCCTGGAGTTTCCTTGATCCCGGACGAAGAAGCTGAACGAATCCTGGAATCCGACGACGGCCGAGCGTGCTTATACAAGACCCGAACAGCACGGAAGAAAACCCCGGCAAAGGATCCCGCGAGGCAGCATAAACAGGTCAGAAAACAGGAATCCTGTGACAGCTTGGGCACTGGAAACAGTAGCTCAAGGTTACTGTCTCCCCTTCCAAATAAGGCCTCAGAATCATCCACCGGGAGCCAACTCTGTCAAAATTCCAGACCAGCTCCTGTTGCAGCAAATTGTAACCCTGCTAGAGAAAGGTGTTATAGATAGAACAGGTACCTGTAGCGGAGAGGAACCGGGGTTGATACTCCCCATACTTTCTCATTCCAAAAAAGGACGGAGGATTGAGACCCATCTTGGACTTAAGAAACTTGAACAAGTCCCTCAGGAAGGACAAGTTCAAGATGGTGACCCTTTGTCAGATCCTTCAGGCTCTACAACTCCAAGACTGGTTGGTATCATTGGACCTTCATGATGCTTACTTTCATGTACCAATCCATCCCAAGCACAGAAAGTACCTGAGGTTTGCGATTGGCAACTCTTATTATCAGTTTCGAGTACTGCCATTCGGGTTGACCTCTGCCCCGAGGGTTTTCACCAAATTAATGGCGGTGGTGGCAGCGAGTCTCAGGAGAGGGGGGATTCACGTCTACCCCTACCTGGACGATTGGTTGATCAGAGCACATTCTCCCGAACAAGCTCAGGAACATCTTATCGATCACCTGCCATTTCCTTCACAAATTGGGCTTCTCCCTCAATTTCAAGAAGTGTCATGATGCCTACCCCCGGGTATCCAGATCGTGTCCATCAGCCCCGGGAGCAGGCATCCAGATACTCATTAAAACCCCAACAGCCCCGGCTGGAGGCTGTTTGGATTCAGTCCTGGCGCCTTAGGCGCCAGGCTCATCATAGAAAACAGTCCTGGCGCCATAGGCGCCAGGCTCATAGACTTTACTTACCTTATGCAGACCATGCTGCAAATGAGTTCAGGCCAACGTGAGGCCTGGATGGGACTATTTTATTACAGGGACTATTTTTCACTCGGGTGTGGTTCTGGGGAACTTCTTACCTGGAACTACTTTGCAGGCTATTTAAACCACGCCCAAACAACAGCCCATGCTTCGTGTTATTCTGCATCCAGCAGCGTGACGCTCACCATGTCTGCAAGTCAGCATCCAGTCTTCTGCCACGCCCGCCTCGAATCCGGAGCACCTAGACAAAAGGAAAAGAAAGGAGAAGAGGTTAGATGACGGACATTATTTGATTCCTTACCTGATTCCGGACCCAGCACATCTCCGAGCCTGGAAAGGACATTATTTCAGCACGCGTCGCTTCGCCAGTAGCAGCGCCGCGTTATACTCACCAGTCCACCGCATCTTTCGACTCGGTGCTGCCAACCTTAATTTTCTTCCTCGAAATCCAGCACCTGGGGGGAAAACAAAAGGAATAACAAGGTGAGCCGAGAAAACCGACGAAGACAATCTCTTTGCCACCATAGGCTTACCTGCTTTACCACCGGAGGTATTATTCTTTAATTCGCCGCATCTTCCTATGCCGCACCTATAAAGGGAGAGAAAACAGCAAGTTAAACTCATGCAACTTTTACCGGACAGTGTTTGGTAATACAGACTCTTACCTGAACGCCATCAGCTGCCTCCAGGCAATATTATTTTGGACCCAGCTGCAACCTAACGAGGGAATGGACAAGAGTGAACATCGGACATATTGAACTCTTTGAACTTTATAGACATTGGAGTTAATATTCCTCCGGAACGCCTCCAGTACCTTCAACCCAGTGAAGTAACTGGTATCTACGCGCCCCTGCATGCCATGCAGGATGGAGAGCTCATAATTTAAAAACATAAGGTGAGATTACCAAAAGGGGATATCGGAGGTGATTAGTGGGGAGAACGAGAACTGTTGGGGGGCCATCAGTAAAGTCCACGGGTGGCTAAATCCCTTTCTCCACTTGCAGGAGAATACTTCTACGAGTCCAGCAGACAAGATTAGGCGGGCCAGTCCAGACTGTCATCTCTTCACTACGCATCACGTTGGTGGAGACAGCAGCTGTCCGGGTCCGATCGACGCCCCTGTGGGATCCAGGTAAGCGTAACAAGAAGTCCCACATGATACCATCCCAAAAGCTCCAGTTTATCGGAGTAGTCTTGGATACTTCCTCGGGAAAAGCCTCGCCTCCTGAGGTGAGAGCTCTCCACATTCTGCAGATGGTAACAAAGTTCCAGAATGCCCAGCATCGACCGGCCTTCGATTTTCTGAGGTTGCTCGGCCTCATGGCGTCCTGCATTTACCTAGTGCCAGAGGCCAGATTGAGAATGAGATCCCTTCAATGGGCACTCAGAACTCAGTCGTCCCAGTTCTCAGGTAATATGTCGGATCTTCTGCAAGTCCCGAGCGCAGTTGCTCAGGATCTACTATGGTGGGCTTGCAACAACAACATCTTCAAAGGGGAATCTTTTCGGCAACCATCCCTTCAATGGCACTCAGAACTCAGTCGTCCCAGTTCTCAGGTAATATGTCGGATCTTCTGCAAGTCCCGAGCGCAGTTGCTCAGGATCTACTATGGTGGGCTTGCAACAACAACATCTTCAGAGGGGAATCTTTTTGGCGACAATTGCCGGAGATAACGGTAGTGACAGACGCCTCACTCACAGGGTAGAGAGCCCACACCAACGATCTGACAATCAACGTTCGTTGGTCTCCATCTGAGTCCAAACTACACATCAACCTGTTGGAGCTGACGGCAATCAGACTAGCGCTGAAGGCCTTTCTGCCCTCTGTACAGGGAAAAAATGTCCTGATAATGACGGACAACACAGTGGCCATGTACTACCTCAACAAGAGAGGAGGTGTAGGGTCATTACCACTGTGCAAAGAGGCAATGCAGCTCTGGTTCTGGGCAATACGAGAAGGAATGTCTCTATCGGCAGTTCACCTAGCCGGAGAGCAGAACACGGCGGCAGATGCTCTGAGCAGGCAGAGCACAGTCTCCCACGAGTGGGAACTAGCTTAGGAAGTCTTTCTGGAGATCTTTGCCCTTTGGGGAACCCTTCAAGTGGATCTGTTCGCCACCGCGATGAACCGGAAGTTCGAACAGTACTGCTCAAGGGAATTTCCTCAAAGAGGAGCTCTGGGAGACACATTCGTAGTGGAGTGGGAGTTCCCACTGCTGTACGCGTTTCCCCCAGTCCCTGTGATTCCTCAAGTAATCAGAGGTTGAGAAAGTTCAGGAAAACCATGATCCTAATTGCCCCAGATTAGGCCAGGAGGACGTGGTACCCGGACCTTCTAAACATACCCATCTGCCCTCCAATACGTCTTCCGCAAAGAGAGGATCTTATCTTGCAAGAGGAAGGTCGGGTTCTCCATCCAGAGGTCAAGACACTCAACCTTCACGCATGGTTTCTGAGAGGTTGAGATACAAGGATTGGGATCTTCCGGATGACGTAATGGAGATCTTGCTTTCGGCCAGAAGGCCAGCAACAAAATCCTTGTACCGATGTCGCTGGAACAAGTTCAGTAACTGGTGCAAAGATAAGGATGTGGACAGCTTTCAATGTAGCACCTGAATAGTGCTTTTTTTCTCTTATATCTAGCCAATCTGGGGCTCCAGATAGGAACAATGAAAGGATATCTTACTGCGCTATCCGTTTTCAAGCGCACCTCGGAAGAGGTTTCATACTTCAAAATGCCATTAATCATTCAATTCCTAAAAGGGCTTACTAACGTATACCCTCCAGTACCTTTTCATGTCCCAACTTGCGATTTAAATCTAGTACTTAAGTTTCTAACTTGTATACCTTTTGAGCCTCTGCACTCCTGTCCATTGAGGCTTCTAACATTAAAGACTGTTCTTCTTGTGGCCTTATCATCAGCCCGCAGGGTTAGTGAACTACAGGCTCTCTCATGCAAACCTCCATATACTACTTTTTATAAGGACAAGGTAGTTCTTAAAGTTAAACCTTCCTTTTTACCAAAAGTAGTTTCTGACTTCCATTTGTCACAAAAGATATTACCACCAACATTCTATCCTCCTCCTCATTTGGGCAAAGAAGAGGAGAGACTGCATAGACTAGACCCTAAGAGGGCTCTCGGTTTTTACATTTCAAGAATGTCAAAATTACGCCAAGATGACCAACTTTTTGTGGGTTATTCTGGTCATAAACTGGGGTTATCAGTGACAAAACAGACCATATCCCACTGGATCATCCTGGCTATAATTGAATGCTACAGATTGGCGGGAAAAGACCCACCAGATGGGCTTCAAGCCCATTCTACGAGGGGAATGGCTACTTCTGTGGCTCTAAAGAGGGGAGTTCCTGCAGCAGACATTTGTTCAGCTGTGACTTGGAAATCAATGCATACTTTCATCAAGCATTATTGCTTAGATGCTTGCTCCTCCAATGAGGGGTTATTTGCCAAGGCGGCACTTCATTCCGTCCATGAAAACAGTATTTAGTACTCCCACCTCCAAAATTGCCACTGCTATGGGAGTCTATCATAAGATGAGGAATACGTGGGAGGACACAATCCATTCGAAGAACAAGTTACTTACCAACTGTAACGTTCTTTCGACTGGATGTTCCTCCCACATATTCCTCATCGACCCTCCCATCCTACCCCGCAGTACAGTTTACGTTTTCTTACACTTTCCTCTCACGGAGAGTGCATCAGTCATGAGGCACGCCTGGGTGTTCCTCCTATATTTCATCGAAAAAACAGAACTGAAGCAACGGGCGCGGCTCGAGCTATTTATACCATCGGTGACGTCGACAGAGTACAGAGCCCGTCGAGGGACAGTCAACGCCGCAACCTCGAGCACAGCGCCCTCTGCCGAGAATTTTTTTTTCCAAAGCAGCAAAGCTGGAGATAATGAGTTATCATAAGATGAGGAATATGTAGGAGGAACATCCAGTCGAAAGAACGTTACTGTCATGACCCACAGGACGCGCCCCTTTTGGTCTTCCTGGTCGTTATCGCAACGGGCCTTGCATTCCCAGACACTCCGAACATGGCCGTCCAGCGTGACACGCCTTCCGCGGTCTATACGTTGGATGTAACGTATTCTACTAATAGACCGCACCCCAGCGGCTCTGCGCGGCTCAATGCTATTGCCAAGTAGCGATCAGACGTGTGCTCCGTAGTTCGCAGTATTGCTTTCCTGGTTCCTAGCTTTTCTACTTCCATTCCTTGCCCCTTTCCCTTTTCCTCTTGCTTCCTGGACTCGTGCGCCATCAGCACATCTTCTTCGTTTCACGGATCCCTGGATTGCTGCATCCCGGAATCTTAAACACACGCTGGAATCAGAAGAGACTGCCTTATTCAAGTCCAGGTCTGTCCGCAAGAAGACACCACCCACGGAGTCCAGCAAGGATCGGTCTCAGGTGAGAAGGGGGGAACTCCGTGACAGTTTGAGACGCCTGCCGACCGCACTCGAAGTCGACATGGAAGCGGCCTTCCAGGACCTGATGCGAGGTATGCAAGAATTAACCACTGAGGTGCAGAATTTAAAGGCGGAAAACGCTGCTCTCAAGCAATTAGTTCTATCCCGTGATTCAGCCGCAAAAGAAAGTGTGTTACTGGGCGGCATTGTTGACAAATACGATGGGTCGGCAAAAACTCTTTGTGGATTCCTGGACTCATGTTTGGTTCACTTTACATTTAAGCCCTATTACTTTTCCACTCCCAGGGCTAAGGTGGGGTTCATAATCTCTCACCTTTCCGGAAATGCTTTAAACTGGCCTACATCCCTAGTTAACTCCGGCGACGCTCTCCTAGATGACTACGATGGTTTCATACGAGCCCTAAAGACCATGTTTGATCGGCCAGAGCAGGTCTTTAGTGCCCAAGAATGCCTCTTAGACTTTCAGCAGGGATCCCGGGATGTGCTCACGTATGTAACCCGCTTCAAGCAATTGGTCAAGGAAGCTGATTGGTCTCCGGAGGCAAGTTTTACCCTTTTCAGGAGAGGACTAAATGAGGAGATTAAAGATGAGTTAACCAGAGTGGCCCGACCGAACTCATTCCAGGCTCTTATGGACCTTGCCATGCAAATAGACTTTCGCATCCAGGAAAGGAAGGCAGAGAAGAAAAAATCTAGAGGAAACCGTCCGAAGGTGTCCTTTGAGAGTACCTCCAAATGTGACACAAACCCTGGCTCAGTCACCGAACCAGAACCCATGCAGATAGGAGCCTTCCGTGGACCCATATCCCCGCAAGAAAGGATGAGAAGGATTAATACGGGGTTGTGCATGTATTGTGCCTCAGACAAACACTTGGTTAGAGAATGCCCTCTGGCCCCTCTTCGGCGTTCGGGAAACGCCAACTCCCGATCCTAGATGGAGCAGGGCTTCGGGAGAGAGATGTTTGCTCCACATCAATACCATCCTTGGACTCTCCTGGACAAAACAATCTAGTGATACTACAGGCCTTCCTGTCAACCTCCGGGAATAAGACCTATCCTGTTTTGGCCTTGGTAGACTGCGGGGCTATGGGAATATTCATTGATCAAGATTGGGTTTTTAGTCACCACATCCCATATGAAACATGAAGCATCATGCAGCCGTTGGAAGCGATCGATGGAAGGCCCCTCACTTCGGGGCCCATAAGCCTGCAGACCAAAGAGATCCAGCTTTCAATTAACCACCACCAAGAGCGGATTTGATTCGACATTATTAAGTCAGCTCATTACCCCATGGTACTGGGCATGCCCTGGTTACAGAAACACAATCCGTATATCAATTGGACAGCAGGATCACTATTCCTCGGCTCAGAGTTTTGTATGTCTCACTGTCTAATCCTGGATCCCTCCTTGACCCCCTCCAAAGAACCATCAATAGACCATCAAGCACCTCTCATGGTTTCCAATATTGTGCAGGTACCTAAGGCCTATCGGGGATTTGTTGATGTGTTCTCAACTGCCATAGTCCAGGCCTTACCCCCTCATAGGCCTGAAGACTGCGCCATAGACACGGATCCCTCAGCAGTGATTCCTTTTGGCAGGATGTTCATCCTTTCCCAACCTGAGAAAAAGGCCCTCCGAGAATACTTGGATACCAACCTTGAGAATGGCACCATAAGACCTTCAAAATCTCCAGCCGGAGCTTCATTGTTCTTTGTTCCTAAGAAGGACACTAAGGAACTCAGACCCTGCCTCGATTATCGTGGATTAAATCAATGCACCCTCAAGGACAGGTACCCTTTACCCTTAATCTCAGATATCCTGGAAGCAGTCAGAGGCGCTGTGATTTTTACGAAACTGGACCTCCGGGGTGCCTATCATTTGATTCATATCCGGGAAGGAGACGAATGGAAAACAGCATTCAAAACACCCTTTGGTCACTTCGAATATCTGGTCATGCCCTTTGGATTAGCTAATGCCCCAGCAGTCTTTCAACGTTTTATGGACAGGGTGTTCTCTGACATGCTATTCCTCTTCGTCATCGTCTACCTGGACGACATTTTGATCTACTCCAAGGACCTTCTAAAGCATGAAGAGCACGTAAAGGCAGTACTACAACGACTCCGTGAACATAAACTCTTGGCCAAACCAGAGAAATGTCTGTTTCACGTTGCTTCTGTTCATTACCTAGGATTTATCCTTACTCCAGAGGGAATTGGCATGGACCCTTCAAAGGTAAAGGCTATATTGTCCTGGCCTGCTCCCACGTCCGTGAAACAAGTTCAATCCTTCCTGGGGCTTGCCAATTTCTACCAGAGGTTTATACCCACCTTCTCTGAGATTGTTCAACCGATTGTTGCTCTCCTGAAGAAAGACACCCCCTTTGTCTGGTCTATTCAGCAAGATAAGGCATAAGTCCGTTTTCCATCAAGGAAATTATAAACCCAGTCTCATACCGGCTCACGTTACCAGAATCCTGGAAAAAGATTCACCCAGTTTTTCACACCTCCTTATTAAAACCTTACATTCAATCCTCCCGGAAATCCTGCAGACCCACGCCTGTGGTGGTGGACAATCAACTGGAATATGAAGTGTCCTGGATATGCGACTCCTGGTATAAACGGGGTCAGCTTCAATACCTGGTTGAAAGGAAAGGATATCCCTCCAGTGAAAGAACTTGGGAACCACTTTCTAATCTGAATACCCCTCGACTGCTCAGAAGATACCACCTCATACACCCAGGCAAACCTGGAGGAACAGGTTTTCGGAGGAGGCATGCTGTCATGACCCACAGGACGCGCCCCTTTTGGTCTTCCTGGTCCTTATCGCAACAGGCCTTGCATTCCCTGACAGTCCCAACATGGCCGTCCAGCGTGACGCACCTTCCACGGTCTATACGTTGGCACCCCTGCGGCTCCGCGCGTCTCAATGCTATTGCCAAGTAGCGATCAGAAGTGTGCTCCGTAGTTCGCAGTATTGCTTTCCTGGTTCCTAGCTTTTCTACTTCCATTCCTTGCCCCTTTCCCTTTTCCTCTTTCTTCCTGGACTCGTGCGCCATCAGCACGTCCTCCTCGTTTCCCGGATCCCCGGATTGCTGCATCCCGGAAACTTAAACGCACGCTGGAGTCGGAAGAGACTCACTCAGCCTTATTCAAGTCCAGGTCTGTCCGCAAGAAGACACCACCCACGGAGTCCAGCAAGGATCGGTCTCAGGTGAGAAGGGGGGAACTCTGTGACAGTTACAGTTGGTAAGTAACTTGTTCTCCTCTTTTGGTAACTCTCCTTGTAGCTCTATTATTTGGACAGTGGGGATGGTGTTGAAACTTTTTTCTCTTTCTCCCTCCCCACCCACTTTTTTCTCTGCAGCTATAAGGGGTACTTTTTCCTCTTCCCGGGGATATCTTTTGATGGTCCCCTCAGGTAATATGCTGCCTCATTTGCCACTCTGTCAGCCATTTCGTTCCCAAGTGAAAATCTGTCTTGTTTACCTGTTTAATTGCCACATCTACTGGTACTTTTAGGGCCTCAATCATTTGCTTGAGCAGTTCCGCATGTTGCACGGGGGACCCGTCACTTCTTTTGAACCCTCTCCTTTCCCATTGTGCCAACCCTGAATGTATTGTTGATGTAACATAGGCAGAGTCGGAAAAGATGTTAGCGGCATGTCCTTCCATCATATTCAATGCTCTTATCATTGCCACTAGTTCTGCTGCCTGTGCTGAATACTGTGAGGACACTTGCTGTTGGGATGCTATTACATATTCCCCATTTATGCAGCACACCACTACCGCACCAGTACGTCTTCTACCAGGTTCTGGGTCGATACTTGATGACCCGTCAATATAGACCATGTCAGCCCCTGTTATTTCTTCTTCTTTTACCTGTATGTTCCCCTCCATCCAGTCCATGTGTGCTGCAGAGTCGTGTATGTAGTCCCCTTCCTGTACAGGTTCTGCTAGGGAGGTAGATGGATTTACCATTTAGCACCTTACGACCTCTATGGCTGGGTTTGTTAGGATCACCTTATACCCTAATGCCCTCTATGGTGTCAATTTGCTTTGGGATTTCTCAAGTATAGCAAATAGTGAGTGCTCCACGTACAATACTACAGGGCACCCCATATTGATAGATGCTGCCTTTTCTATTGCAAGCGCTGTAGCCCGGAGCACTTGTTCACAAGGGAAGTGTTCCTTCATCACTGGGTCAAGAGGACCACTGTAATAAGTCAGTGCCTGGTGTGCCTGTGGTTTCTTTTGCGTGAGGACAGCAATCATCACTGAGCCATCTGAGTGTGAAACTCTCCTTCATTTCAGATGTCCATTTTAGTTCCCTCTTCTCTTTTTGTGGTTCTTTAAGACCCTTCAATAGAGTGTTGGTGAGCATGGAGTAATCAAAACACACATTCCCTACAGTAATTGCATAGTCCCAGAAATGTCTACATCTCCTTCACTGTACGTGGGCAGGCTGTTGAGTGAATGGCCTGTACCCTGTCCGGTGTTATGCTGCACCCATCTATGGATATTATTTGTCCCTGGTACACAACTTATTCCTGGCAGTACTGCAATTTTGCTTTGTCCATCTTGTATCCTTTTTCTGCTAGTAGTGTCAAAATGTGTACTGAATCTACTATACACCCTGCTTCTGTCTCACGGCATATCAACAAATCGTAGACATATCGAATCACTGTGCTTGACGTTTGCACGTTGCACAGCTCCATCTGTATCACCCTGTTGAAAAAACTGGGTGACTCACAGTACCCTTGTGGTAAACAAGTGTACTCAAACCTAGTTCCACGATACGTAAATGCGGTCAGATACCTTGAGTCTGGCTGCAAGGGTATGGAAAAGAAGGCGTTCTTCAAGTGAATTACTGTGAAGTATTTCACCGTTGTCGGAATATTGCACAATATTGTGGCAGGGTTCGGGACTTCAGGAAATTCTGCCTCGACCACATCATTCAGGGGGAGTAAATTCTGTATGAAACGCCATGATCCACCCTTGGATGTTTTTATTGGGTATATCGCTGTGGTACATGGCGATGTGGATGTGTGGATAATGCCCTGCTGCCATAATGCGTGTAAAGTGGAGTATATCCCTTCATCTGCTTCTCTGGACAAGGGGTATTGCTTTGCTCGGGGCAACAGTGCCCCCTCCTTCAGTTTTATGTTCACTGCCTCACCCTTTCAGTACCCCTACATCATGGGGCCCCTTGGTCCATAATTTCTCTGGTACATTTTTGAGATCCTCTTCTATGTGTCTGTTGTCTCTTTCCATTACCTCTGTTAGAATTGGCACCAGTTTCTCCATTATTTGAAATGGACAAGGTATCTGTATCTGAAAAACCATTCCTCCTTCCTCCTCATCGGAGAACAACTGTTCATCCGGCACTCCTGTAATTGTCAGTTTTGGGTCGATGCATAGCATCGTACGCCTTTCCATATTCTCTCTGTCCGTTCCACACAAGATCACCATGTCTTTGCATATCACTACTTCTTCCAGGAGTAACTCTACCGTGGTCCCTTTCAGGTCATCCTTCTGGCATTGAGGTCTGAACTAGCATTCTGAAGCCAATGGAACACCTTCCCCTATATTCCCGGGACCCACCCCAACAGGATTTCGACCCCGTACAGGAACATCCTTGGGTACAATGGTTGTGCTCGCAGGGTGCTTTAAGCATGTGCTGCCAAGGGGAGGGCAGCCAAGTGGGCATACTAAATGCCGGGCGTTGTGTGCACCATCCCTTTCTCTGTGAATGATATTGTGGCGTTGAGTTTGCAGAACAGATCTCTTCCTAGAATGTTAATAGGTGTGGCTTTGGAATATAGTAATGGTGCTATGAGTTGTTGTGTTCCTATTGTCAGTGGTAAATCTTTTCTAAAAGGAATCGTGACCAGAGAAGACCTGCGTATCCATCACTTTGTTGGATGATAACTCCCGCTCCCTAATGCAGGATTTAGTTGCTCCTGTGTCAATAAGAAAGGAGAATTCTCGTGGTGCTATTTTCACTGCCACCTCGGGTTCCTCTTCGGGGTCGTCAGTTACTGCTAGGACTGGACGCACTCGGGCTTTCTGTGAGCCCCCCTATTGTTGCGTGTTACTTGGTGAGAAAGGGAAAGGGAAGGGGTTTCCTCCTACAATGCTGACCTCAGTATAGTGGGGGGAACCATGTTTTTTTCCTAGCACCACAGCAGTTCCTGTTGCTACCGCCAGAGGTTGTGTCCCAGAGGGGACTGCTATCCCGCCGTCGTTGCCCCCCCCATTTATCTATATAACTCCTTGCTGCAAGGACGTCTGTGCCTGTTGTGTTTGCCCTGGGTGGAGTTGCATCTGTTGCCTTTGGGGTTGTACTGTACTCATCACCTGCTGCTGTGCTGCTTGAATCACCTGTGCCTGAGCCTGCTGCACAAATGGGCAAGTGTGTGCCAAGTGTCCCATATTCTGACATATGTAACATGGCCCGAGAACCCTATACCCAGGTCCTCTATACCCCTGCTTCCGCGATGTGTGTATCCTCTTCCCACAGAAAAGAATCCCCCATGCATGTAATTGGCCTGTGGTGGCACTGCCCATTGTGGTGTTTATTGTGACTGCATGTTGCCTCCTTGCTGCCGTACATTCCCCGCAGGAAATCCTCCCTGCGGTGCTGGTGCTATGGCAGCAGCATCTGGCATGAGCATCGCCCCTCCATTGTGTACTTTGACAATTTCTTTTGCACCAGCTTGTTCTCTGCCTTGGTAGCATTTTCCACTGCCTGTCTCTCACTCTCTTGTTTTCGGTTGCAATAATGTACTATTGTTTCCTATATTTTAGGCCAGCCTTTTGCTTCCATGCCCACTATTTTATCCACAGATGCCTGTACTTCTTTCGGCAACCCTTTTATCAGAATGTGATAGAACAAGGGTATACATTCATCCCAAAGCCTTCTTGTCTCTTGCGTCCATATGTCTTGTACTCGCTTTATGCAGTCGGCTGGTTCATCATCCCCTTTCATTTTATGGTCCATTACTGTCCCCAGCTCCTAACTGTCAGGATACATACTCCTCAAGACCTCCCAAACATGAGCCCGGCAATTGTTAAATGAAGCCCCGTCATGAGCATTTGCGCTTAATTTTACTCCTTTGTAACCTGCCTGGTTCCATATTGTATCTGCCTGTTCTCCTATGATTGCAGCAAATAAACTTTTCAGGTCCCCGATTGCCAGTGTCACCCCCACCGTCTTTCTTGAGCGCCGGTATCCGTTTACTGGCCCCAGCCACGAGAGAGTGCACGCTGCATATTAGGTTGTCTCAGTCCATTGTTTGCCATGGTACATAATGCGCATACCCTCTCCCATTCTGTAGTAATGGCATTACTCGTGTCTTGGCTCCTTCCCCTCCCCCTCCCCCTTTAGTAGTGTGTGTTATCCCATTTTCACCTTTTTCACCCTGCTGCGGAGGGAGGTAGACCAGTTCCTGTCACTCCCATCACTGTCTTGTCTTTTTCACTCTTTTCTCCCTCTCCTTCTTGTTTTGTCAGCTGTCCACTCGTCACTGTGCCCATCACTCCATTCGTCCCCTGCATTATCCTCGTCCCCTCTCTCTGCTCCTTTCCCTTCTTCCTCCTCCTCTAGCGTATTTCTTCCCTTCGTACATACCTATCTTCTTCCCCTGTCATTTGCCCCTGTCATCTCCCCTGTGGTTTCTCGCTGGGGGGTTAGTATACTCTGCTTCAGGTCCTATCTCTACTACACCTTTCCTTGGGAAACTCCTGTCCTGGAGAAGTTGGTCTTCCCCCAACTGACCCAACACACTGAGCTTGTTGGTTGTTTACATGGCCATCAATCTGGATTCCGACATCCAGAGGCACATAAACTGCTCTCCTGAACACCCATGAAGAATTGCTTGCAAATCTTGACTCTAACTCTCCTGCTGTTCTCATTCTCCTTGACCTCTCTTCCGCCTTTGACACGGTCAACCACTCTATCCTCATAAAGTGGCTCCAAGATACCCTTAGTATCTCAGACCGGGCACTGGACTGGTTGACCCCCTTCCTCACTGACCGTCCCTACCAGGTGATCCTGGGCTCTTTCTCCTCCTCCACCTCCCTCTCAACCTGTGGTGTTCCCCAGGACTCTATCCTCTCACCTTGGCTCTTCAACATCTACCTTGCTCCTCTTGCTCACCTGATCCCCGCCTTCTCTTCTCAATTCTAGTGTTACGCAGATGACACTTAACTCTTGTTCAAGCTCCCTTCCTCCTCTTCTTCTTCTTCCTCCTCTATCCTCCCTGACTGCCTATCTGCTATCCAGTCATGGTGCACTTCCAATGATCTCTGTCTTAATGCCAGTAAGAATCGCCTGTTTCCCGCTTCCCCCCTGCACTCTGGCCACCTTCTATGGGCTCTCCTCCTTCTCCCTCCACTGAAGCCAGAAACCTTGGGGTCATTTGGAGTCATCTCACTCCTTCACTCCTCACATCTTGGACCTTGCCAAGAAGGCCCTTTCAACTTTACCCCCTCAGGGGCATTCTCCCTTTCCTCACCTTTCCCCAGAAGCTCAATGTCTCTAAAGCCCTGGTCTTCTCCCGGCTGAACTACTGCGACATCTTCTTCCTTAACCTACCTCTTTCTTCCCTCTGTCCTCTTCATCTGATCCAGAATAGGGCTGCAAGACGTATCCTTGGCATCAAGCCCAGAGACTGTATCTCTCCAGCCCTAATATCTCTCCACATGCTGCCGATTGCTGAATGGATCAAATTCAAGACTGTCTGGGGCCTGGGACCGTGCTCTCTGCAGCTCTCTTACTAAATACTCTCCTTCAAGATCCCTTCGATCGTCTTGCTCCAACTCTTTGCTGGTCAAATGCTTCTCCAAGCAGAGAACTCAGGCAGATCTCTCTCTTCGGCTGGCCCCCTCTTCTGGAACAGTCTCCCTCTCTCTCTCTCCGTCTTGAAACGGATCTCCTCAAGTTCTGCAAACAACTCAAGACTTTTTTCTTCTCCTCATCCATCTCTTCCTCCCGTGCTAACCATCGCCACAATCGCTGAGACTGGCGGCCTGGTCCCTCATGAGTCCAATAGGACCCGGGCCATCTGCCCAATCGCCACCAGCGCCCCTGCCCCCTGCTCTGGCCATGGGCCTACACATGCCTGGGTGTTTGTCTCAGGCCTGCGCTTACCTGGTGGGTGGTTGACCTCCTCCCTTTACTTGGGACATCTCTGCCCTTGCACTCACCTGTTGCCTCTGCAACTGCCACCTTTGGCACTTCCCCCCTGGGGCACCCTCCAGCACTTACCCTTCACCCCCTTCTCTTTCTCTGCACTTGCACGCTCAGAATGTCACAAGGCTAGTAGGATCGCTGTTGTTTGTGATTTATCCTCTTTCATTTTATTTGATCTCTTGCTCCCATTCCCTTTTGCCTTGTGGCGCTTTGAAACACTGTCTTGTTGTATAAGTGCCTTAAAAGTGCCCAATAAATAAAATAAAATTAAAAATAAATAAAATAAATGTGGAATATAGCCGGTAGGGTGGGGCTGAGAGTTCGGTCCGCTCCCCCCGCTTTTCCCCCCACACTCTCCTCTTCTTCCTTTTTAAATGTTTCCCCTTTTGTTTCCTCATATAGCTTTCAGGGCCCCAAGATGTTCTGGCTGCTCTTCAATTTGGAGCCCTTGTATTTCGTCAACAAATATGAAAATGTATTTTCTATTATTTTACTGTCAAATGTACCTTCCCCTGGCCATGCATGAAAGCATTGACCTGCTGTCTCCTGAGCCCATTGAAAATTGTATTTTAATATTTTCTCGTGATCCTGGTGCAATTTCTGGCACAAGTGGTCTAGGGGGCTGTCCATATAAGCCATTATTTTGCAATCTCCCTTACTTTCAGTCCTGTCTACCCTTGAGTTCCTTTGTCTGCTAATCACATGCTTTCTCCCTCTCAACGTTCTCTCTGGCCCTTTCCACAGCCCCAAACAGACACTCCACTTGTCACACACACTGGCCCTCTCCACAGGCCAACTAGTCACTCCACTCATCGCACTGGCCCTCAGTACAGGCCCAACCGCTCGCTAAACGTTAGTATCCAATAGCCCCAACGTCTCACTGTCCTCTGTGTTAAGGCAAAAGCGTGCAATGTGCTTCCTCTGCACCGTCTGCACACATCCGCTGCTAAAATGGCAAGCGCCCTATTTGCACAAGGTACCTGCAGGTGTGTACTCTTCCACCATGAGTCTACACATAAGACAACACTAACTACCACACGCGTATCCCTTACTATACCCCGTGAACAAAAACACAACACAATTCTTCCCCTAATGACGCAACTATGCAATCGCCGGTAATACGCACAACTCTCTTCTAAAGAGGTTTGCCACACACTACGCACCTCTCCTGCTTTAATGCACACACCTGCGTCCACTCCCTAGTGGGTGGCCGCACTAATCTCTACACTACTACAGCCAATCGTCCTCCCTCCTCGAGGATGCATCCTAGACACCATAAAGATCTATACCTCCCCCTCTCGTGGGCATGCACCGCTATGCAGCGTGTTCTTGCATGGTTATACTCACGTGCTAGAGACCATTAAGTCCCCTCAGCACCGAGCTTCCAGCACAGGCTTACCCTTCCCATTGAGCACAGGGCGGCGCTCTGGACCAAGCAGACCTTTGTGAACTCGGCCTCTGCAGGGCCTCCTCAGCGATGCGTGTCGGTCAGGTGTGCGGTTGCCGGACACGCGCCCCTAGGCAGGGTGGCCTGGATAGCCTTGGCTGACCAGGAAAACAGAGTATCTCACTTGGGACTCCAAAAATGTACTCAGGGGTCCTTCGATCACACCATAAGAGCTTATACTCGAAAAAAAGGAGCACACACCAGGCAAGAAGGCAAAACTGTTTATTACATCCGGGTAAGCACAAATCAAACAGAACAGTGGAATAGATCTGATCGATGAGAGTTGACATCTGAATACACTGTAAACATTAGTTTTATACCATAGAACACAATCGTCGGAACTCATTGTAACACTTACAATTTCGGCATGTTTGCATTCTCAATGTTTCCTAGAAATTGTATTGGTTAGTATACGTCATATCCTTAGTGCTAAACATGCGTTTATAAAAAATCTGATTGGTGCAAACAGTTCAACATTATCCCATCACATCACCTACCCATGTCCCCGTGTGGTGCCACATCAATTCTCAGCCTACCCCAGAACAATTAGCAATTATTAAAATAACATTTGCACTGACTGCCAGAACTTTAATACACAGCCATTGGTCAGCATCATTGAGACGGGACACAAGACACCATGTTTCTGGTGGGAAAGGAGACATTCACACAACACCTGCTGGATGATGACCTTCACAAGTCCGGTGGTGGATACTCCGAAGGCTAGCCACCTCCCGGAACGCTGTAACTTACCATCTTATTGGCCCTCGCAGGAATGCCACTTTCTCCAGTGTCCCCTTCCCACTGCCACCTGCCGATGGGCACGGGTGGTCATATGATTGATACACTGGCTCAGGTCCATTTCCCCTCTACCCTGTGTGACTGCTGGATTGGCTTGCCGCCCTGTAATGACATCACCCAGTGCCGTTCTAGCTGCTTCGATGTGCCTATAATGAGTAGTGGAGTCACGTGTGTCAGATTGGGTTTTCCTGGGTTGGGTCCACCCCCAGATTTCCCTCTTGCATGTGTTTACCAAAGATATTGTTTATTTCTCATTTTGTGCTATTTTTTAGAAAAAAACCTTTGGCTGACTATGCACGCCATGTATCATTACCCCTGCTCTTCCCAGTGAGGTCTTGTTTTATCAGGTGACTGTGGCTTGGTGTTCCTTTGTTATTCTCCCCTAGCAGGTGTCCTGTCACCCCCCCCTTCTTTACTCTCGAAGGTGGTAGGTGCATCCCCCTAGATGGCGCGGAATTAGCACCTTTGGTACAATATGTTGGGGTGGTCTAAACTTACTCTCTCCTGGATGGACAGGGATGGAATACCCTCCCTCTTTCAGATGCTACCAATCATAATTCCTGAGTCAGCGCTAGAATCCCTGAAAACTAAGATCATACGATTTGTATGGGAAGGAAAAAGAGCTAGAACAGCCTACCAGATATTAGTCCTGCTGAAGGAGAAGGGTGGATTGGGGCTCCCCCTGACATGGAAAAATACTTTAAGGCATCCCAGTTAAGGGTTTTCCCAGCTCACTTGAGAGGAGATCTAGATAAAACAATGGGTATTCCTGGTGAAACCATTTATGGCCCCAGTGACAGTGGGTAAGTGGCTGTGGGTCCCAATGGATAGGTTCCCCAAGAGGGTCAGAGAACATAAGGACTGACCTGAGGATCGCCCTGTGATGGTCCTTTGATATGTGATGGGTAGCAACGTCGGGTGACCATGGGATTCTCTGGCTACCTAAGAAACCACCGAGATCAGGGTAGGGGTCTTCCTCACACCTTCAATGCGTCGTCCTCGCCCGTTTTCCTGCAGGGTATAGAATATATTTCTTCCTTTACACTCAGTCAGGATTGTCACTTCGCCTATGTGAATTTGTGTACTATTCTATTCAGTTTTTTGAATATCAATGAAGATATCAGGATGACAAAGGAATAGTTAGTTACTGGTAAATCCAGTTCTTCACCCTGAGTAGCTCAATGGAATTCATAAACAACCCGCCTACCTCTGCTGTTCAATCAGGATGTTTTCAATGGACTGTGTGAGAAACCAAGTGTCTCACACACTAGTCCCCGGGAATCTGTCATCCAGGTGACCAGGACACGTCCATCGCTTTTGGATCCAGTTCCTGGGGTTGGACCAGTGCGGGAGGATCACCTGGGTGAGGGGTCCTCGGGGAGTGGGACACTGGATGGTGAGGCGCGGTATCCCCTTCCCTGTAACACATGTACTGCATCCTACCAGGTAGGACATTTAGGAACTCAACCCCCCTCTTTTACAACACAAACATTTTCTCACAGACAGCCCGCTATGAAAACAGACTAACACCCGAGCGATGTACCTGACGTGTCCCAATATGATGGTCAAGCGAGGTCAGGCAATCGCTGACCATCACACACATCTGACTTCCATTACACTTACCCACACGGATATCAGGCGGATCACGAGAGCACACTCTGAGCAAGGCAAAGCACATGAGGAAACAGCAGTTCCAAGATGGCAGTTTAACGAGAGAGGAAAGACGGCAAGACAGAAGGTGGTCACAAGGAGGGAAGTTCCCTTGACCTTTTTGACAAGGAACCATCACTTTTGTGAAACCTTGAGAATAGAAAGCGTAAAACCAGGAAACAAGGCTGAAGAATCCTGCATTGTGTGTCGGAGGTACTCTGGGCCCTCCCCGTCGATAATCAAGACGGAGAGAGCTGGCAGCTGCCGTGGTACTGTCCTTGGCTCTGAGGAACAAAGCAACGCCACAGCGAAATCAACACAGCCGGTGAGTTAGGGAGACCAATACAAGACTGGTCTGTATTGAAGCCAAGGTTGCAAGTGGCAACATTGTAATGCGAACGCTGGAACGAACATTGTTTGAAGCGCGTGTGATAACTGACGCAACTAAAGTTGAGCTGCAGATGAGTGATTGAACTTTGAAACCAAGATACAATACCTTTAACAGAGTGGTCCGGCACCACGTGCGTGCTAATTCGAAGGTCTCTGTAAGCTGAGAGGTGGCATAAGTGAAAGAGAGGCAAAGAATTGTGAATCGAAGTGGTCCTGCAACGGGTGAAGCAAACTCCTGTGCACAATTGAACGTTTTTGATGTTCATACAGTAAAGAAGGTTGTTGGCAAAGTAGATAAAGTTGGTCCGAGCCCGGCAGAGGGAGATCAATTGAAAAGCTTTGTGTTAAAGCAAGTTTGTGTTAAAGTAACTGAATTGGTCCGAGCCCGGCGGAGGGAGACTGATTGAAGATTTTGTAGCAAAGTGGATCTGAACCTGTCGGAGGGGAATCCGGGGTGAACAGTGAAACACCTGAGAAATTGGATACTGGAAAATCTTGAGAACATTGTGTTAAAGTGGATCTTAGCCCGGCAGAGGGATGCAAGTTGAATAGTGAAAATCCTAAGAAACTTGTGTACATGCGAAATGCTAAAAGTAAAAGAACTTTATTGTTTGTTTGTTACATCAGGCCCTCTGAAAGAAGAGGCTTTTAATGGCAATGAGAATTTGGCATAGAAGGCCATGATGTTGAGATTTTGAACTGCATCCTCATGCTAGAGAAACCAGAGACTGTGCCAAGCTCAAGTGTGCCGCCTTGTCCCATGCTGAAAACGTGGGGAAGGGAAGCCTATGGCTTGAATAGCCTGACATTTCATTTCTTGAACAAGTTTTCTTTTGAATAACATTTTTTTTCCCACACTATTTGTATTTAGAGGTAAGGATTGGCAGTAGGTTTTTTAGTATAGGCCCTTTTAACAAGACACCACTAGGACATCAGTATTCTGCGTTATTATTATTTGATGGTCGTAGCTTGCTCCCATCTTTAGATTTAGGATTAGATAGGCATTTTTTAAACCCATTCGGAGTTCACTAAACACCCTTGAACTGTGGTCACTTGTGTCAGTCTTACTTTTGATACCATGCCTTCCTTACACTGTCAAGAGGAAGAAGTGGTTTTCGTTGAGTGGTTCTCTCTACAAAAATTACTGACTTCAAGTGCTGTTACATTGCATGAGGGAGTCCCTAATCCCTGTGTTTTTGAAGATGCACTACCTTGGTTAACAAGTTGAAGTTTGCCTAACCTGTCACTTGCTTCCTTTTGTTTTTCGTGGTTAGGTTGGATAGAAATGCAGCTTTAACCTGATTTTCTTTTGTGGAGAGGAAATTTGCGGAAACAAGGCTACAATAAAGCCTTTATACATTCTTCTGGCTCCAATTTAGCAACTAAGTGTAGTCCTTTCTGAATGTAACCTATGCATGCCTCTGGATCCCTCACCAATGTGTACTCCACACAGGCGCAGTGAAAACACTTGCAGCTCTTTGAACATGAAATTTCATTTTTTAAATCAGGTCCTTCCTCATTTCTGAGCCCTGTGGTTTGGGTTCCAGTACTGAACCTCTTCCTTTAAGACTTATTAAGAGATTGACCCCTCACTGGTTGGCATGAATACCCAGGTACCATATGTCATTTTATGTGTGGCATTGATTCATTTTGGGAACTTCACTCTGAGCTGCGAAGGTGGCAGGTCATTTCTGAAACCCTCCATCAACTGGCTCAGATTTCTTCATCAACATCAAGCGGGTAAGTAAAACTTTGTTTTGTTTTTCTGGCACCCGAGCCAGGTAACTTGTTTTTGACCTTGTGTTCTTAACGATGCACATGTTAGCAGAGCAAGCTCTCGGATGCTACATTGACTCAACATCAGTCTTCTCCCTGAGGGTCCACCCAGGGCTGACACCGGACATAATCTCTAGGTACCTCCTTATTAGACTACAACAGATCTTGCATTCAAGTTGCTGACTCGACCTCTCAGCTATAAAAGGCATTTTCCAGCTTTACAGCCAGAAGGAACTAAACATGAAAATAAGTAAGTCAAATTCCTTTACGCACAAGGATACTTAAGTTTCTCCCCCTGAAGCACCTAATAAAATGCTAGGCGACTAGGTTTTGTCACTGTTACTAACTGTATTACCCGAGGTAACGCTAAGGTATCAACTTCTTTAAGGAATAAGCAGAAGATTGGTACTAGTTTCCAAAAGCGATTGTCAGCAGAACACAGTCTGAGGTGTCAGCAAGACCTCTCAGCACCGCTATGGACTCCATACTTCCGAATAGTAAAGAAGTTGGAACATCTGCAATATTTCCCCTCAGTAAAGAGGATGAGTTGTCTCAACAACGTGAGACATAAAACACATAAAATGTGTGACGGTACCGAGAAGCATTGGCACTGAGAAAAAGTGTGTGTGCTACATTCTAAGAAAGACTGATAATAATTTAGGCTTTAAATATTAAAGTGGTCCCATATTCTCCTTTGTCAGACAAAATGGAAAAGAACTAGCTCTCTTTTGATCTTTGTTTAAGTCTCAGGCTTTGGCACCCTTACCAAGACTTCATAGCCCTTTAATTACTACTGCTGGTCTTTTAGACTTCCCTGAATGGTCTATGGCTAATTCAGCCTTAGATTTCCTAGGGGGTGTTTTCACTTCTTTGACAAAGACAAATATTCATAACTTATTGGAAAATAACATTCCTGACATAAGAGCCTTAAACCAACAATCAGTACAGGTTTTCGTACGCAGAATATATAATACAACCTAGATGAAAAGTTTGTATAGCATGAGCGCCAAAAGATGACCAGTGCACACGTGGGATTTGTTTGCAAAACACAGCGAAAGCTGTACATTTATTTAAGCATTTAAAATCAGCAGTCTCAAAATAGTAGGACTGTAATTAGAGATCATGGCAAGTACAAATACTACCCAAAGGTAGCAAAAAATCACCACGCGTTCCACCTGTGACTCGGGCTTCCTTAGGCTGTTGTACAGTGTTTGTTTACATTTGCTAGATTATATAAAGTTGTGGACATTTTGACTTCCTGTTCATTAAGAGGTCATGTGATACTGATGTAAAGTTTATACACACACTTCGGTGCATGTAGACATTTCTACTTTTTATTCTTCTAATAAGATTGCATTTCAAATGGATTGTGTCCTCCCACATATTCCTCATCTCTAACTATATTCCTTCCATGCATGAGCTTGCTTTGAAAACATTTTCAGCAGAATGTGCTGTGCGTCGATGCGGTTGACTTGATGTCCCTCATGGGCCACTGTCTCGAGGTTGACATCATCACAAGGATATATAACACGTGCAGCACCCGTTAGCTTCAGTTCCGTTTTTCCGCGATAGCTTACGCTTCAAAGATTATGGCACGCTTTCAGTTTCGTCAAACTGCGACATTGATAAAAATTGCCTCATCATCGCCTTCATCAACCCCGTCTATTCCATTGCAAAAGGGGTCCAGCCATATGCAAATCAGTCAGGTACTGCCACCAATGGTATCAGCCCAGCCTGAACTGCTAGGTCAGGTCCCCTCTGCACAGAAACACAAGCAACCCCAGACATGCGCCAAGATGTCCATTACAGATCCATAGGGTCTGTCTGTGGTATCTTGGGGTCGAGTACAGGACGGCAGATTGTGGGTCATGCCAGTCCATGACAGGGAAGGCTTTGAAGGAGCGTAAGGGGAAGTTAGCAGTTGATAGGCCCTCTACAAGATCCCCTTTGGTGACACCATTGAAAAGGCGCTTGTGGGACAAGTAGAGAGGCGACTCTCCCACAGAGGAAGAGGTCCAAGAAACGCTCTTGTTCGAGAAACGGTTCACACCACTCCTGATCTTCATCGAAAAAGATGAAGAAAAGTCACCATCGGTCTTCTTCCACTTCCTCTGATTCCTCGCTGGAAAGGAAGATAGCCTGGCAAAGTAAGTTGTATACTCCAGCCGAATGGGAGGTATTCAGGTAAAAATGCTAGAGATCTTTGAGAAGGTGGCTCCGGCCCCCTCGAAGGAGAAGACAAAAAGCTGTGTTCCTGTTGCGCCATCAAAAACCGACAAGGAAAAGTCTAAGGCCAAATTATGCACCCCCTTGAGAACCGTTGAGGTTTTGACTCGACAACAGGACCAGTCCTCGTCTGTCGAAGACTCCATCGAGTCTTGGGTCGAGTCCTTCGAGGACTCCATTGACGCTGATAGCTTCGAAACCTGTGACGCCAAAACCGTCAGTCATCGACTCCATCAGCGTCAAAGCCATCAATGTCTTTAGCATTGAAACCTTCTATCCCATCGAAGGAAGTAGAGAAGCCCTATAAACCACTTCCTAGAAAGGATTTCTTTAAGTTTTTGTCCTCCATTTATGAGGAACATGAACCATCTGACCAAGATACACCGCCTTTCGTACTAGAGTTTGGAACACCCAATGTTCCCGAGACCCTCATTTCAGAGGAGTCCAGAATGAAGGACCTTTATGAAAATGTACAGTTAGCAAGTGGCATAGATACATCGCCAGACCTGGAATTTGGCAAACCAGACGCAGCAGAGCATACAGATGCTTTGTATAGACAATTAATGTCTAGGGTGATTGCCTTCTTGGGTTGGTGCAGGCTAACTCTTCCATTTGAACAGGACAACCTTACCGATATTTTGGATAAGGGACCACAAAAGGATCCGTTATTACCCTTTCACATTGTCCTACAGAAGAGGGTTAAAGCAAATTGGGAGGCAACAGAACAGGTCTGGCTGTCAATAAGAACCGTACCAAAGAATACATGCCTTCAAGTAGTGATCCAGACACCGGAAAACTTGGTAGTCCAGGCAGCAACTTCCCATCCAAACAAGCAGCATACCCACCATACCACCAGATAGGGATGATAAGCGTTTCGACGCAATGGTGAAAAAGGTGTTTTCCGCTGCTAGCATGCCACTAAAATCAGCCAATGACACTTGCGCTCTTGCAAAGTTTTTGTTCACGTTGTAGGGCTGTATCTCCATTGTTGCTGATCACATTCCCGAAGGGGTAGAGAGAGATGGCTTCTTGAACATTGTGAGAGACGGAAAGGAAGCGATGTATGAGTCTCTCCAATCATATTTGGACTCTGCAGGCTGTATCAGCAGAGTCATGGTGGTGAGCACAGTGATATGCAGGTTTGCGTGGTTGAGGAAGTCGGGTTTCCCCCAGATGTGCAGTCCAGACTCCTCAACTTACCCTTTGATTGCATTCAGCTGTTTGGCAGCAAAGTTGATGAGAGCCTGGAGAACCTGCAGACCTTGAAGGCGGCAGCCAAATCGATTGGTGCCGCCATCAGACAGCCGCAACCATCACACCCCAGTGGACCAGCTTGGAGGGGCAGGTCCTTTCGTTACTACTCCTCTTTTGGTAGAGCGAGAGGATTGGCTGGTCAAAGAGGCCAAAGAAAATTCCCTCATGGTGAACCGAGAAGAGGTGCAAAGTCCACCCAAGCAATGGCTACTTTACCCTCAGCGGCTGCTCCAGCCACCTCAAACCTCTCTGAGACCTTAACCCACAAAACCCTGGTGGGAGGTAGACTCTCTCAGCATTTGCAACAATGGCAGGCATTACTTCAGATGAGTGGGCTTTGGAAACCATAGCCCAGGTTTATTACCTCCCCTTTTTAAGGGATCATCCAATGGGGAGCCACTGGTTCAGCGTTCCGGATCCGTTCCTTTTTGCAGGAAATAGTGAGCCTGCTAGAGAAAGGTGCTATTGAACCATTACCTGTGACGGAGAGGAACAAGGGTGGTAATCTCCCTATTTCCTAATCCCCAAGAAGGATGGAGGATTGAGACCCATCTTGTACTTGAGATACTTCAAAAGTTCCTCAGAAAAGAAAAGTTCAAGATGGTTACCCTTTCTCAGATCCTTTAGGTCCTCCAGCTTCAGGATTGGATGGTGTAATTGGACCTTTAGGATGCCTACTTTCATGTGCCTATCCATCACAAGCACAAAGTACCTGAGGTTCGCCGTTGGTGGTTCTCATTATCAGCTTGAGTTCTGACACTTGGGCTGACCTCCGCCCTGAGGGTTTTCACCAAATTGATTGCGGTGATGGCAGCGAGTCTCAGGAGAGGGCGGATTCACGTCTACCCTACCTGGACGACTGGCTGATCAGGGCCTGTTCCCGAACAGGTCTTGGAACATCTCAGCATAACCTGCCTCTCACACCACAGACTGGGCTTCTCCTTCAATTTCAAGAAGTCCCACATGATACCATCTCAAAGGCTCCAGTTCATCGTAGCGGTCCTGGATACATCCTTGGGAAAAGCCTTGCCACCCGAGGCTCAACATATTTATCAGATGGTCACCAAATTCCAGAGTGCACAGCATCTTCCGGCCTTAGACCTTTTGAGATTGCTCAGCCTCATGGCATCCTGCATTTTCCTGGTGCCAGAGACTCACCCGAGAATGAGATATCTCCAATGGCCCTCAGAACCGAGTGGTCTCAGTTCTCAGGCAAGATGTCAGATCTACTTCAGGTTCTGAGCAGGGTCGCAGAGGATATCCTGTGGTGGGCCTGCGAGGACAACATTCTTGAGGGAGAACCTTTTTTATGAACCATGGCCATAGATAACAGTAGTTACGGATGCCTCACTGGGTGGAGACCCCACGCCAACTATCTGACAGTCAGCGGTCGTTGGTCTCCATCGAAGTCCAAACTATACATCAACCTTTTGGAGCTTAGGGCGATCAGACTCATGCTGAAGTCCTTTCTGCCCTCTGGATGGGGAAAGAATATCCTGATAATGATGGACAACACAGTGGCCATGTACTACCTCAACAAGAGAGGAGGTGTAAGGTCACTACTACTGTGCATAGAGGCAATGCAGCTCTGGTTCTGGGGAATCAAGAAGAAATCTCCCTAGTGGCAATTCACCTGGCTGGAGAGGAGAACACAGTGGTGGATGCTCTGAGCAGACAGAGCACAGTCTTCCACGAGTGGGAACTAGCTCAGGAAGTTCTTCAAGAGATCTACGCCCTCTGGGGAACCCCTCAAGTGGATCTGTTCATGACCATTATCAAGCGGAAGTGCAAACTGTTCTACTACAGGGAGGAGCTCTAGGGGACACGTTCGTAGTGGACTGGAAGTTCCCACTCCTGTACGCATTTCCTCGATGGAGTCCCCGTCATTCCTCAAGTAATCAGGAGGTTGAAAAAGTTCGGGAAATCCATGATCCTAATTGCTCCAGTTTGGGCTGGAAGGATGTGGTACCCGACCTTCGGGACATGTCCAACTGCCCTCCAATACGTCTTCCATAAAGAGAGAACCTTTTCTCACGAGAGGAGGATCGGGTTCTCCATCCAGATGTCAAGACACTAATTCTTCACGCATGGTTTCTGAGATGTTGAGATATAAGGATTGGGACATCCTGGATGACGTAATGGAGATTTTGCTTTCGGCCAGATTCGGCCACAATTGCTTGTGTACTCCATTTGAGTCACTTCACTCATGTCCATTGAGACTGCTGACTTTTAAGACCATCTTATTAGTCGCTTTGACATCAGCACCTAGGGTGAGCGAGTTACATGCCTTATCCAGTAAACCACTGTTTATAACTTTTTATAAGGACAAAGTTGTCCTAAGGGTTAAGTCTGCATTTCTTCCTAAGATTGTATCGGATTTTAACATCTCTCAGAAGATTGTTTTGCCAACATTTTGGCCACCTCCACATCCTGGCCTGGAGGAGGAAAGGCTACACAGGCTAGATCCAAAAAGGGCACTTACTTTTTACATATCAAATATGGCTAAAATAAGACAAGATGACCAACTCTTTGTGGGGTACACTAGACACAATTTGGGTCTGGCGGTCACAAAGCAAACATTATCCAGATGGATAATCCTAGGCATTATGGAACGCTACCAGCTTGCAGGAAAGGATCCCCCAGAAGGCCTGAGGGCTCACTCCACAAGGGGCATGGCTATGTCTTCTGCTTTGCAAAGAGGGGTGCCGCTAGATGACATTTGGGCAGCTGTCACCTGGTCCATTCATACCTTCACAAAACACTACTGCCTGGATTCCTCTTCAGGCCAGGAAGGAGGATTTGGAAAGGCAGTTTTGCATTCGGTCCATGACAAAGCTTGAGATGAGATTCATGATTCGAAAATTCTTACTCACTCCTCCAAACCTTACACTGCTTTGAGAGTCTATCTAAAGATGAAGAATACGTGGGAGGACACAATACACTTGAAGAACAAGTTACTTACCCCTGTTAACTTTCTTTCGACTGGAGGCAACATTGTATAAAGAGTGTAGGAATGAAGATTGGTAACGCATGTGATGAAAGACGCGAGGAAAGCTCAATTGCTGATGGATGTTTGAACATTGAAGGAGAAAGATACAATACCAGTGACAGAGTCGTCTGGGACCACAAGGGTGCTCAATCGATGGTCTCTGTAAGGTATCCAGCCAAGAAGTGGCAGAAACAAAAGAAGAAGATTTCCAAGAATGAGAAATGAAGTGAATGAAAGTGGTCCTACAGCGGTTTAATCGAAACCCATTGCACATTCGAAAGTCTTCGATTTGTGATACAAAAGGGTTCTTTGCCCGAACGAGGGAGATCCTTGGTCCGAACCCGAATGAGGGAGACCAATTGTGAACATTGTGGAAAAAGGGGTCCGAGCCCGAATGAGGGAGATCAAGGATCCGAGCCCGATCAAGGGAAACCAATTGTGAACATTGTGTTAAAAGGGGTCTGAGCCTGGAGGAAGGAGACCCATGATGAACACTGGAAGCTAGAGCTTATGAATGTGAAGATCCTGATAAGAAAGGAACTTTGGTGCTTGTTTGTTACAACAGGCCCTCTACAATAAGAGACTGTTATTGCGAAAGAGGCTTTGGTATTAGGCCCTGATATTTATGCTTTGAACTGTATCCTCATGGCAGAGAAGCCATAGTGTGTGCGAAGCCCGAACGTGCCGCTTTGCCCGTGCTGAAAACGTGGGGAAAGGAAGTCGACTGCTCAACTATCCTGACATATTATTTCTTGAACACTTTTCTTTTTGCATACATTATTGTCCCACACCATTTGTATTTAGAAGTAAGCATTGGCAATATGTTTATTAGTATAGGCCCTTTTATTTTGACAGAGACTCCACTATGACTACGTTATTATTATTTGATGGTGGTAGCTTGCTCCCATCTTTAGATTTAGGGTAAGATAGGCGTTCAACAAACCCATTGAAGTTCAATAAACACCCTTGAACTGTGATCACTTGTGTGTCTGTCTTCACTGTTTGATACCATGCCTTCTTATATCTAGTGTCAGGAGTGGTATGTGACTAAATTGAAACAAATTGGTGGACTCTAAAATTCCAGAAACTTAGTCACAGAGGCTCAGATCCCTCTACCGCTACAAAAGAATCCATAGGATTTGATATTTGTAGCAGCAGAGAAGCTACTATGCCTCCAAGGAAGAAAGTGAACCAGAAGAAACAGACAGGTAGCTTAGGCTTTGGAGAGGCTGATGAACCACCCACCACTGAGGCAAAGAGGGAAGAAGAACCTACCGTCCTTCCCGATGTAGCCTTCGGCCAGCGAAATGATCCAGCACTCGCAGAGGTTTTCTTGCAAGTGATTCCTGAGGGAGAAGCACTAGAAAAGGGGAGCCCCATTTTTCTTCCTGAAACAGGGATTACTATATATAAAGGAATCCTCCAGAGAAGACCTAAGTAAAACTCAATTAGTAATCCCCAAAACCAATCGTAAGATCCTGCTGGAGATTGCACATTCTCATTTGACAGGGGGACATTTAGGACAATCTAAAACCCAAGCTCACATCAGTGAGAAATTCTACTGGCCAGGTATCCATGCTGACATAAAGAACTTGATCCAGACACGTGAAATATGCCAGAAAACCAGTGCGCATATTCCCCTACCTGCCCTTCTAAACCCCTTACCAATCTGTTTTGTGTCTATTTGGCCCTGTGGGGAAAGCACTAACACTTGCGTCTCCCTGGCCCCGTTAGCAGAAACAAGTAATTGGACTCAGACTAGCAGAAAGAAAAACACACATACATCATAGAAGTTTATAAAACAACTGGCTCGTTATAGGCCCTTTATTTATACCATATATGTATAAATACCAATAAACAAACATACACTTAGATATATAAGAATTTGAACATCGGTTACATCACTGTCAAACATGAGGTAGAAGAAAACTTCATCTTGGCCACCAACAACACTGCTTAGTCCCTTAGCAGGTAGGCAAAGAGATCACTGCGTCTGACGGGGTCTGAAGCGGAGCTTCCTCCCTTTCAGCGAGACTGCATCACCCGGGGGTCTAGATTCCAACTAACTTTCTCCATACAATGCTCTCTCCTTTATGGGGACATTTCCCCGCCCTTCTCAATTGCGCTCTGCTCTCGGCCAAAGGACAGATCACAAGTCGAAGGGACAGAGGGTGGAAAAATCCATTTAGAAGTGAAAAATCCAGCGCCCCTCTCTCGCACATTAATTCCCAGACCCCTTATCATGCACCTGCAGTGTGCTCCGACTCCCTTTCTGTACTCGTCCTTCAATGGACAATACAATAACTGTTTTCCGCAGTAAGTCCACTCGAATAATATTTATATGGCCTTGCTCTGTTTTTGCTGCTACTTGCTCATTCGGTGAGGCCCGCGAAAATGCAGACTTTATTACTGTGATGGAAGATGAGTGTTCCAAAATTGCTGCGCATCGACGACATGTTATTCTGGCTCGCATTTTTCACACAAGCATTACACTCCACCCCTTGTGCACTCAACTACCATAACCTGACGGTCGTTCAGAAGAAACCCAAAATCTACGAATCATTCTCCATATATTAGGAATACATGCAGCACAACAACACAAATCAATCAATACTATAGCAATGCCAAGAAGCCAAAGCAATGCAGAACGTAGTGCTTCAGGAATCCATGATAATAAGTATTCACACCAATTTCAGTCTTGATCTTGCGTAACCTTTGCTACGAGATCCTTAATATTCTTAATATGCTTCTCAATAGAGCAGGAATGGTCATTGAGGTCAAAAGAACACATTCCTTCCATGGTTTCACAATCTAAATTATGCTTTAAAAATAAGTAATCAATAGCTGCTCTATTCTGAAAAATAGCCTTTCTAAAAATGTCTATTGTCTAATAATAATTCTGTCAAGGTTTGCAAGGTTTCATTTAGCCCTTTAATTACCAAACAGGCAAGTTTAATCATAGTTTTATAACCCCCAACAGCTAAATCCCAAATCCCAACGATAGAAAAAGCTAACGCCAACACTTGTGCCTCAGAAAGTAAACGTACTTCAGAATTGCGATCCGGACTCAAAGCAGTATATGAAGCGGCACGTATAGAACGCGTAATAGCAGATTTCAGTGGATACATCATTAAACCAAGCCGTGTCAAAGCACATGGGCCGCCCGAAATATTAGCAGGAATATAAGAATAAGTAAAATTACCACAAGAAAATAACCAACCAGGTGCCAGTTTTACATGATTCAGGTGGCTAGCTGTAACAATTGTAAAGTTACACATCATTTTGTTCGAAACATCAGCACATACTTTTACAGATCTATTTCATAGTCGGTTCGCAAAATCAGTTTTCTTGACGTCTTTATCAAGTTCCAATTGATGACATTTTCTAATATGAATAGGATGACACGTCATGTGATAGCAGACATCAGCAGGAGCAATATCATGTGTCAGAATACGAGTCATATTCTTCCATTTGTGAATAGTGTCATCACAGAATTTACAATATTCATAAACAGAGAATGAATTCTGGATTTCCGAATGCTCCACCAAAGAATCATTATGTAGAATACCGAATACGTTTTTCAAAATCAGAGTAGGCGTTGGAATCGCCACCAGACAAGTGGAAATTAAATCAGCAGAGCTGTGAACATCCGTTAAACAGAAATGAGAAATGTTCAAAACTCGCTGGCCCAAAAAGACCCAAACATTTTCGGGTTGCCTGACCAATGCCGAATATCCGTGAAGGGAAAAAGAAGCTGTAATTCCAGGAGGAGGTAAAGACAGGACTTTATTTCTCTAATCGCGCAGTTTCCTGAATGCAATACGATAGGCTGAAACAGATGCATCCTCAGGCCCATAGCTGATGGGTGGAGCATCAGTCTTCTTCCAGATGCTCCGCTCCACTTGGACAATAGAAAAGTCTGCCACATCCTCGGACATGAACCCAGAACCTCCCGAATGGACTCCAACATACGACACACAAGCACTCAACACACTTAGGATCTAAAGCAACATTTCAGAAAAAGGAAACATCAGTGGGGTATATCACTCTCCTAAATAACATTTATCAGCCGGGATATGCATCCATTTCTTTTTCCCAGATTCCATCACCAACACTAGTTGATCATCCCCAGCTGCGATTACATCAGCCGGCACGGGCGGACCAGTAGGTTTCTCAACCCATATCTTTGCACCAGGCACCACTGCATCTGATGAGCCAAATCCTATATCTCTACGAATCGTTAACACCATGGGAGGCTCACTTTTCTTTATCGTGGACATTTTTACAGGCACTAATATTAATTGTGCAATTCTGTCCCCATTATGAATAGGCAGTACATTTTCACAGCTATTTAAAAGAATAACTTTAATGACGCCTTGATAATCAGTGTCAACAATTCCACCCAATACCTGAATACCCTTTAGGGCTAGGCCAGATCTTGGTGCAGTCAAACCCATATGTGCAGAAGGGATATGTACACCAATTCCAGTGTCAATTACGGCGATGCCCTTTGGTTGTAGCCAAATTTCCTCCCTTGCATGTAAATCCACCCCTGCAGACTCAGGAGTGGCGCGATAAGGAGCTAAAGCTCCCAGAGAAATTTCCCAATACAACAGGGTCTCACAAGTACAAACTGGTTTTATTTGCAATGCTGGTGTTAACATATGCATCAATGGAGCTTCACCGTTCGCAATGGGACGGTTGTTTAAAATTTGAACAGCTTCAAATATATGCTCCCGCCAACCTCGCAAAGTGCCATCTCCAATCTTGCACAATTGTTGCTGCAATAAACCATCATTCTCTCAATAAGACCAGATACTTCCGGATGATAAGGGACATGAAAAATCCATTCTATGCCCTTATCTTGGCAGTAATCAAGGACCATTTTGCCCTTAAAATGGGATCCATTATCACTCTGAATTTGTAATGGGACACCGAAATACACTGCCACCTGGTCTAGTAATTTAATCGTGTTCAATTGGGTAGCCCTCTTGCATGGCAAAACCATTAGATAGCCGGAATATGTATCTACAATAGGGCATGCGTATTGACAACCCTTGCTCGTGGGGATAGGACCAATATAATCAATTTGACCTGGCAGCTTTCCTTGTTTCAATGTACCATGAATTATGTGTGGAATAGACTGATGTTTCTGGTGTTGACATATAGGGCATAGCAAAATCACAGTTTTCACAACTTCCAATGGGATGCTAATTCCCCTATCTTGCGCCAACCTGATAGCCTTCTCTCCGAGATGTCCACTCTTCTGGTGGGCCCATTTGTCAATTCCTTCCAAATCATCCTCCTCAGCCCTTGAGTCCATAATTTCAATCTTTGCATGTTCATCTGCAACAGAATTGAACCACCGTTCAAATGAATCTGTAGCACAATGTGAATCCACGGGATACATTGGCAAAGTAGTATGCATCAGCATATCAGCAATATCTTGCCATATTTCCTTTCCCCTCACTTCCTTCGCATCATTTTTTATCCATTCTTTTTACAAGTTGGTGGCCAAACCAACAACCCATTAGCAACAGACCATGAATCAGTGTAAATATGACAGTTACCAGGCGATTCTTGTTTCAGTGCCTGATATACAGCATACAGCTCCGCAAATTGGTTTCTCCTCCCCTTCCCTGAGGTGGTAAGCACCTTTTTCATTTTGGGATTGTGTTCAATCGCCTTCCAGTAACATTCAATCCCCACATATTTAGCTGCGCCATCAGTAAACCAAGCATGTTCCGCTTGTTCAATAGTCAATTCCCCATATGGGATCCCCCACGTAACTGGAGATTTTTCTACAGTTCACTCACCCTCCGGCTCGAGATCTATTAGCGGCACGCCTGCACTGTTCATGCAGTTTTGCTACACTGTTTTTACCAGGTTTGGCACGGTCTTGTATGATTTCCATTTAAAAACACTAGCTTCTTGAGCATGCCCAATTCTGTGTGTTTTCGGGGAACTAAGTATGATAGGTATTTCTGGTCGAATTATTATATCATGACCCACAGTCATCTGTTCAGTGTCTATTAGAGCCCAATAACAGGCTAACAATTGCTTTTCAAAAGGGGTATGTATATCAATCACCTGCATCATGTAATGTGCTACTCCAAAACCCTAATGGCACTCGCTTGCTATCCTGTTTTTGCCATAGGCTCCAGTTTGCATAGGAATCTTGAGTGGACACATTCAACTCCACTTCACCATCTCTCAATGACCATAAATCAAGAACTCTTTGAATAGTATTTTTAACTTATTGAAATTAAATGTCCTGTTCTTTACCACATAGGAATTCAAATTTTCTACGTGAAATCTTATAAAGGGGTGCCAATATTTGCCCCAAATGTGGGATGTGCTGCCTCCAGAATCCGAATAAACCAATACATTGTTGTGCTGGCTTTTAAAAAAAAAAAGTATTTAGCCTGTGTATAATCAATAAGATTTCCTCAAGATCATCAAGTTGATACCAAAAGAAGTCAGCAGTGTTTGTTTAAAAGAGATCCCGTGGTTGGTGTGTCATGGTTTCTGTCGTTTGAGGAAATTTCTTCTTTATTTTTTTTTTCCTAGCGAACCCTTGGTCACTTCAGCGAGGGGGCTTTTATCAATTTCATTGCCGCTTCTAGGATCTTGACAGTCGCTATGGTCCATCTTGTTTTTTCTCCTGCCATTAGACGGTTTCACCAGACTTCTTCTTCGGTTTGAGCTGAATCTGCAAAAAGTGGCGTCAGAAACGCCACTTGATACTGTCTCGTTTTTGGACAAGTCATCAGGAGATGTCTTAAAGATTCCCGTTTTGTGGGATCTTCACATAGTCTGCATTTGTCAGAGGGCGCAGCTGCCCTGGTTGCACGAATTTCCTGCGTTAATAATAAGTTCAAGCGTGCTCTCGTGAATACTTTCTGGAGAGACTTGTCTGGAAATTTGGAACAATATGTCAAAGGCACTTTTAGTTTGTTCGTAGTGGAGGGCAAATGGTCTAGTAATCTGCTGCTGCTTTCTCGCACGTGGCAATCCAGTCTTGATTTTCCATTTTAGTTTTGACTCTTTGAGGGTTGCAGATCAGGTCTTCTTGTGTGCACGCTATTTCGGTCAATTTATTGTTTAGTATGTTCACCCACCGATTTAGTGCTTTGCAGCGGCTACTTTTGATTTCCTCAGCAATGATGTGGCATGCTGGCAGACTGTCGGGAGTTCTAATTTTTCTGAGCAGCTGCATACAGCTTTGCTCTACTGATGCTAACAGAGATAAGAGACTGAGTTTGCGCCTGATCGCCGCCATCAAGGTTAACTTTGGGATGCCCAAGACTGATTTCCATAGGTAGCCCTCGAGTTTTAGCCACAATGCGGCTGGGATGTTCAGAGTGGCGTCCATTCCGTAGATCAAAGAGGGAACTACTTTGGTTTTGTAGAATTGGATGGCTGGGATCAAGGAGAATCTTCAATATTTTTTGTCGATCACCCGTGTTTGAGCTGTTTATTGTTTATTGTTTCTTCCCACAAAGCCTGCTACAGCTTTGCCTCCTTTCCTGAGCAGTCGATAAGAATTCCCAGGTATTTGAAATGGGAGACAAGGTCTATTTTTATGTTGTCGAGAGTCCAATGTGCCTTCTCCTTTTTCTTTTTAGGTTCTTTTTCCAAGATCAGTATTTTCGTCTTTGACTTGTCGTTTACGAGATTGTTGTCCTCTATATATTGCGCCAGGTTGTTTAGCTGGCGTTGTTGGCCGATCTGCATTTGGTCTAATAAGATCAAGTCGTCTGCGTAGAGGATTCGAGAGACTGTGTTGTTGCGGATCTTCAGGGGGGAATGATCTTAGTTTAGTTTCAGTGTTTTTGAAGTCCCCCAGGAGGGCAATGAAAAGTGCAGGAGCCAACGGGCAGCCTTGTTTGACTCCCCGTTCCGTTATGATCTCCTCTGACAGCAAGCCCTGCTGACTTAGGAGCACCCAAAGTTTGGTATTTGTGTGAAGGGCGATCACTGGTTCCAAGATTTCGGGCGGGCAGTTCCAAGCTTTCAGTTTCTTCCATAATTTCTGCCGATTCACCTTGTCGAAAGATTGTGACAGGTCGACGAAAGCTAAAAAGACTCTCGTAGCTCCCGTCCTGGTGTTGCATTTATATTATGTTCAGGAGCATGATGTTTACTGAGGTGCTGGCATTTTTCAGGAAGCCCATTTGGAATGGGTCGAAACAACCAGATCTGGAATCTTGCTAGCAGTAACGTGGCAAAGATTATTCCGATGATGTCCAAAAGTGTGATTGGGCGGTAGTTGGCGGGATCGTCTCTCTTACCCTTTTTAAAAATCAGAACTACGACTGCTTGAGACCAGGATGTTGGAGTCTGCTTTGACTTTCTACATTGCAAGCAGATTTTGGTTATGAAAATTGACCATTCTTCAGGATGTTGTTTCAAGTCAATGTTTGTCAAGCCGTCTCGCCCGGGCGCTCTTGAGGATTTGAGTTTGAAGATCACTTTTTTAATGTCCTCTATCTCTGTTAAGTCCGCCCATGTGACTTCTGTGGTTGGTTCAGGTAACAGCGGACTAGTTGTTGGCAGAGCAAACAAGTTAGTGAAGTATCTTATCCAGTTTGGCTCAGATACTGAGTTGATGCTGTTTGTTTGAAGGTCTTTCTTTTTGATAAGAGCCCAGAAGTCGCGAGATTTCATGGTGCTTAAGGTCTTTAACATTTGCTCTGCATCGGACTGATAGAGGTTAATCTTGTGGGCTTTCAACCATGATTTATATTTCCTTGTCTCCGCGGCAAGAGCGCTTGTTGCATCATTGGTGTTTATGAGCCTGCATATGCGTTTCAGTTTTCTCAGTTCTCTTCTTTTTGTTACCAACGTTTTATCGTAGACATGTGTATTGTTCATATCCGTTTTTGTTGGTCTCATTTGTCCGACTTTATAGATTGATAGCAAAGGGAGGTAGTTTGGTCTAACCGTTGCAGTTTGGACGGAATGTTTAGCTAATGTAGTATTATATTTATTAGTTATCTCCATTATGTTGGCCGCTGTTAGGCAGAGACGAGTTTGCTGGGTGGTTGACTCAATATTTGTTTCGTAAAAAAATTTGGCGGACAGCTAGTGGTCCAAGACATACACAGCAGATTATGATCACTTTCTTTAGTTCTCGTTACTTCAAAGGACTTGATGTATGGGAGCAAGGAGTGGGCGACAAATATGTAATCAAGAGTGGCCGCTGAGTTGGCACGTTCCCAGGTAGGTAGGGAAGGCTTATTTCCCCATAAAGTAGCCACATTGTGGAAATTTCTTGAGTTCATGAGCTTCATCCAAGCCGCACCTCGTTCAGCAGCTGCTGAGTTCAGTGGTCGGTTTGTTGCGGTGGCTGTTTCACATTTGGCATTTAGATCGCCACAGATGATAATGTGGGTAGTCTTGTACCCGATAAAAATCTTGTCTATAGCATTAGCTACAGATGTGCAGAAATTGGAGATCTTGGTTCTCTGTGGGTTCCAATACAAGTTGATTATCGCTAATTGTGTAGTGGTCCAGTTTGACGTGCCCAGCTTAATATGGTGCCAGGAAGTTATAACTGCTAGAATTCCATACGACTCCACTACTTTTTAATGGATGCTGATCCCCGAACCAGAGCGAGCTGCTAATAGCAGACCTGGGGATGGGCGGCCCATGATACCTTTGGTAGCCGGCGATATTTCAGTCTCATATCCATCTATGGAGGGCTTCTCCATCAGCCAAGTCTCCTGAAGACAGATAATGTCATAGATCCCTAAATCCTGGGCCACTGGTTTGCGTAAGTGTTTGTGACCACGTTTGTTCCATGAGCCCATGTTTAGGGTTTTCTTTGGAGGGGAGTTATGACGTTGCTGAAGAGAGTTTCCACATTGTTTGCCCTCTGGCTGTCGCTGCTATCTCACCGATTTGGTTTTTAGGACATCTTTAAACCACTTCCAGGGACCAGAAGATGCATGATCGTTGTTACGGTCCGTCACTGTCGTTTTAACAGGCGGTTCCCGAAGGTTTTGCTGTGTTGTCCTTTTGATTTTTTCCTAATTGGTCGAGTTTGGGGAGGTCGCCTTAGTGCTTGTCGTTCTTGGGCGGCCAAAGTTCCTATCTGACTGTTTTGTTTTTCGGAGTCGGAAATTCAAGAATCTTTTGTTTAGCTTTCGGCACCATCTCTCGATGCCCATTGTGCCACACTGTATTCCTAGAAAAATGACAGTCTCTGCTGGACCTGGTGTTTTAGCATCATTGATTTCCCATCCTTCTTTGCGTAACACCTCCCTAATGAGTTCCAAATGTAATTGCACACTCTGCTCATCCTTACCTTGGATCAATATGTCATCAATATAATGTACAATTTGCACATCAGGTTTACATGGAATTTTATCCAAATGCTCAGCCACCAGCCGGTGACAAATCGTTGGACTATGCATATAGCCCATAGTCAGACGATTAAAAGTATACTGCCTCCCATTCCAAGAAAATGCAAATTGTTTCTGACATTCAACTGCAAACCAGGGACCTTCACATTTTTGTATATTTTCAGCCAATGTTATGGCATCAGGTACTGCAGGCACCAATGGAGGAGTATATTTGTTCAATTTGCGATACTCAATCGTAATTCTGAAACTACTGTCTGGTTTTTTGAATGGCCAGATCGGATTGTTCCAAGATGTAGTAATAGAACGTAATACACCTGCCTCAACGTATCCTTTGATAGTTTCCGAAATTTCTTTTTGCCTGCCGGGTATCCGATATTGTTTCATGGACACTATTTTAGTCGCAATCGGAACCTGCACAGGGGGCATTTTTAACTGACCAACCACTACCGGTGTACAAGTGAAAGCACTCACACCAAATTTATAAGTTTTACCTCCCAATCTCAGTGTCACGATGCTCAGGAGCGATGCAGAACCTATGGGTAGGACTGGGGGAGTTTAGGTAAGGGTTGATGACTGCACACTTTTATTTGGCCAATGATTTGGCATGCATGCTAGAATAGCCATTACAACTCTACCAACACCTTTACATGTAAAGGTGTTCGCCCTCACTCACTACCACAGATCTCAGGCATAAGCCTGTGTACACTAACATAAGGAGTGGTCAACATGCACTTGGTACACTTAGCTTTTAGTCTTTAAAGTCCTGTCCTGCAAAGGCTGTCGAGTCCTGTGCCACGTCCTTGAAGTCTGAGCGACTGGTTCAAACTAAAAGAAAACAGAAGGCAAGCATTAGCGTATGCTTTCAAGTTTTGCGGTCATTCTATCTTCATGCCACACTCAAAACGCATCCAGCACATTGTATGCTTAAGGTTCACAGATCCCCATTATGTGCGATACCGCACGTGGCTTGTAGCGCCTAGTATCAGTAGTTTGCCAAACACGGTCTTTCCTCAGACCGACTGTGGTTGCTCAATCTAAAATAACACGTTATTCTTTCACGCGCTTTCCTCTCATGAGCCTTCTGGGCGTTATGTTCCACGAGGCGAAAACACGCAGAACTCTGCACGAACACCAGGCTGTCTCAGATCCTAATATCTGCTGTAAGAAGTAACAAATGCTGTGCTATCCCCCGAAAACCACACCCACTTAGCTTAGCATGGAGGCGCAGGGGCTCTGGAGGGGCTAGTAATGGCCCCCTGCGCTTTCCCCTCGATCCCACAGACTCCCAGGGTTATGCAGCACTTATCTGATAAAGGCGAGGGGCCGTGCCGCTGCTCCGGAGTCTCTGGGCCCCTCGCGTGTGATTTCCATGGAGCTGCTGGGCATACGTCCTCTCTCTCCGGTGTCTCGAGCACAAGCCCCGTGCCTCGGGACTTGCGCATGCGCATCAACCTGCCACACCTGACTCGGCTCCTCATTGGTTCACGGACCTGCAAAGCATGCTGGGTATTGTAGTCCTGGTGTGCCTTTTGCCGGGAATTGTAGTTTTGGAGTGCTTTTGTCTGCAGAAAGGGCAAGTCAGTCTTCTATAAGGCTGTATGGCCCTAAAGAAGGTTCTCACTTCTGGCGCAAGCCTGACAGCCCCAAAAGATATTTGTCTATGGCCAAGTATGCCCCTGCCAGCACTCTTCCCCCCCCCACAGAAGGCACGTCCCCCAGGTTTATCAGGATAGTTTTTATGAAAAGTGTGCAACAATCTTGGGGCATGCACATGATGAGAGGGCTCCCAGGAGCGATCTTCAGGTCCATACACCACCCAGTCGATTAAATAGTATATCTGTCCGTCTCTCTGTTTCTTAGAGTTCAGAATGGCCCGTACCTCATACTCTGGTTCCCCTTGCACTAGCACTGGGGGTGGTTTTTGAGCAAATGTGCCATGGGGGGCTGGTTTCAACAGGGATGTGTGAAAGGTGGGATGGATTTTCATTTGGGAAGGCAGTGCCAATCGAACTGCCACTGGATTGATAATTTTTTCGATGCTAAATGGGCCTAAATAACGAGGTTGTAATTTCCTGGGCCTCTCTAATCGTAGATTTCTAGTAGACAACCACACCTGATCGTCTTTGTGATACAGCGGACTGGGGCGTCTGCGTTTGTCGGCATAGGTCTTATATGTGTTTTCAGCTTTTACGAGATTACCCTGTACCTCCTTCCAAACCTGCTCTATACCGATCCGTTGTCCTGCTAGTGTAGGCAGCTCTGTCTTTGCTGTTGGGACAGATAGAGCTAAAATTTGTGGATGTCTTCCATACAGACAAAAGAAAGGGGATCGTTTTGTGGATGAGTGAACAGCGTCATTATAAGCTAATTCTGCTAGCCAAGTGTGTTGGACCCAAGTTGTTTCTCTTCCTGCGGCCAAGCAATGCAGGAATTGTTCGAGCCCCTGGTTCTCGCTCGGTCTGGCTGTCCGTTTTGGGATGATAGCCCGAAGACAAATGGATTTCCATACCTATAATGTTACAGGATTCGCGCCAGAACCTAGAGGTGAACTGTGGACCTCTGTCGGTGATAACACAACATGGAAGCCCATGTAGGCGGACCACGTTCTGCAGGATTAACTCTGCGATTTCCTTGGCTATCGGGACCCCTTTACAGGGAATAAAATGGGCCATCTTTGAGAAGATGTCCACAACCACCAATATCGAAGTATAACCTTGCACCTGTGCGGGCTCTAATATAAAGTCCATGGTGACAATATGCCATGGTGTAGTAGGGGTTGGCAAGGGCCGAAGAAGACGCACTGGTTTTTGATGATCGGCCTTGTTTTGAGCGCAAATCGCACATTTACGTACATATTGCTGGACATCATGTCCCCACTTCGGCCATCAAAAATGTCTAGCCACTAATTCTAGTGTTTTTGCCTTACCGGGGTGACCCGCTAGGGGTGAATCATGGCACCATGACATGGCTTTTTCCCGAAGTTGGTTCGTAGGCAAATACAAAGATTGCACATGATAGGGGAGCCCATCTATGATGGTATGCTGTGGGTCTTGTTTGCTCCACTGATGGAGATCTTGCATGGAACATTCTTTTTGAATGCTCTCAAAAATGTTAGTGGTTGTGCCCACAATTCTTGCCAGAGGAACTATTGGCCGGGGCACAGTCTCTACTTCCTTTAACACAGTTTCCGGATAGTGCGATAAAATATCTGCTTTCCGATTGTTTGTTCCGGGTCTGTAGGTAATAATGAAATCAAATTCGGCAAAATATTGGGCCCAACGCAATTGACGCGGGCTCAATGTCTTGGCAGTTCTGATAAACTGGAGGTTGCGAAGGTCGGTTATTACCGTCACAGTGTGACGTGCCCCCATCAAGTAGTGCCGCCATTCGCTAAAAGCTGCCTTTATGGCCAATAGTTCTCGGTCAGCGATGATGTAGTTTGTCTCTGCGGGGAGCAGTTTGCTTGAGTAGTAGGCCACTGGGTGTAATAGGCCCGTCTGGGGATCTCTCTGGGACAAGATGGCTCCTAGTGCATAACTAGAAGCATCTGTTTCTACCACGAATGGCTGAGACTAGTCTGGGTGTTTTAGTACCGGTGCGTCTGTAAAGGCCTTCTTGAGCTGTTGAAATCCCTGCTCAGCTAAGGTGTCCCAAACAAATGGGCAACCTTTACGAAGAAGCCTCGTGATTGGAGTGACCAATTCAGAAAAATTCTTGACGAAGCGTCTGTAAATATTTGCAAAACCCAAAAAGGATTGCACATCCTTCACATTGGCTGGGAGTGCCCAATCTAGAATAGCCTGCACCTTTTTGCGATCCATTTGTACGCCTGTCAGAGTGAGGTAATATCCTAGAAATTCCACGGTAGTCCGGTGGAATTCGCATTTTTCCAATTTAGCGTAAAGGTGGTGTTCCCTCAACTTCTGCAAGACAGCACGTACATGTTGGACATGTTCCTGCAGGCTATGAGAGTAGATGAAGATGTCATTGATATGCACGACGGTGCATATATCCAGATACTCTCGAAGAACCTCATCTAGGAAGTGTTGGAAGGCGGTGTGTGCGTTACATAGACCAAATGGCATAACCTGATATTCATACAACCCGAATTTTGTTCGGAAGGCGGTTTTCCATTTGTCACCTTCGCGCACCCGCACCAGATGGTATGCGCCTCGAAGATCCAACTTAGTATAGATAACTGCGTCCCTAACCTGATCAAGAAAAACTGGGAAAAGGGGAAGCGGGTAACGGTTTTTGATGGTTATCCGGTTTACCCCGCGATAATCTATGCAAGTCCGAAGCTCCCCGGACCTCTTCGGTACAAAGAACAGAGGCAAAGATACCGGTGAGTTAGAATGGCTAATAAAGCCACTTTGCAAATTAGCTGCAATGTACTCCCGGAGGTGTTCGTTTTCGGCCTCAGTTAAGGCGTATATATACGGCTGCAAGGCAGTACCGCCCCTGTCTCCAAGTCTATTCGGCAATCAAATGGCCAATGTGGGGGTAACGATTCTGCGGCTTTCTTATTGAAACATCTACAAAATCGGTATATTCCGTAGGCAGATCCTCGGGGCGCACCTCGGGTTGGCTACTAGTAACACTCGCGACGTGAAGGGTCGACTGCATCAGCCGTCTACAATGCTCCTGACAATAGGAGAAGCTGAGGCTAACCAACCCTGTGGTCCACTGAATCTAGGGATCATGTTTTCTTAACCAGGACAATCCCAAGATAAGCCTAAATTGCGGGGCGGCAATTACATCAAAGGCAATATTTTCCCACTGCCCATTTCCACATCTTAAGGTCACTAAATGGGTACTATGTGTTATAGGCCCAGAGTAGAGGGGGGTACCATCTACCGCTCGCACGGGTTCGGGTTTAGACTTTTGTCGTACAGGGATTCCCAGTTTGACCACAAACTGGGCATCTATGAAATTGCCTGTTGCACCTGAGTCAACCAACATGGTAACCTCTTTTTCCTGCTCCAGGCATCCTAGACACCCAGTTAGGGTGACGTGGGGCAAAATTGGGACAACCTTCAATTGGGGCCCTGCTATTCGTCAGGCTCCACCGGGTGACCCCCACTACCAATGAGCCGAGGCATTTCCCTGAGTTTTGGGTTTAGTGGGGCATTCTCGGACAAAATGCCCCGTCTTCCCACAATGCATGCATACGCCATCCTTCCTCCTCCGTTCTTTTTCTTCTTTAGACAGGGGACCTCGGACAGAACCGATTTGCATTGGCTCGTCTCCATCAGACTTGTCTACTACCCCTCGTGATCCCTTATACTGGTCCAACCACGCTACTGGACGTGACTCCCCTCTTCTCTTATCTCCCCGCAGTTCGGCTAAGCGGTGATCCACACGCAAGGCCAGATCAATCATATCTGAGCACTCCCGAGGGTGAGGATCAACCTGGGCAATAAGGTCCTTAATATCGTCCCTTAGTCCCTGGTAAAACAGGGACATTCTTTTTTTGCGTGGCCATTCGGCTTCGGCCACTAAACGGTTGAACTGCGTGACATATGGCATCAGTTCTTTGCTACCTTGCCTCAAAGCTAGCAACTCCTGGTCCTTACATAGAGTGGCAGCTCGCCGATTCAATATTTTTTCAAATTCACCTAAGAAATTGTCTGAGTCGTACAGGACGGTATTGTCCTTTTGGACTAGCGGGTTCGCCCATGCTGCGGCATCCCCTGTAAGATACAAAATGACAAAGGCGGTCCTAGCCTGAGGTGACCGGAATGCTGCAGGTTTTGTTAGAAAGTGGAGGCAACATTGAGTTAAAAAGGTAGAAAATGTCTGTGTATCTCCTGAATACTGCTCAGGCAGTCCTAGGGGAACGACTGGTTCCGGGGTAACTTGTACCTGTACTGGTACCAGTGCTTGACCAGGCAATGGTGAGGTTTGAGCTGCAAGACTGCACACTTGTGCAGACAGGGTAGCGTAATCCTGTCTAGATGCAGTCAACTCCCCCTGCAGGTCTTGCAAGGCTTTAGCCATTTCTTCCATGACCAAGAAGGGGTCTGGCTGCACCACTCATGCGCCTGAGTATTCCGTGGGCTTGTGCTTCTGTCACGAGGCTCAGGTCCAAGGCACAGGAGTGATGCAGAACCAACCACAAAAGCTTACACAGACCTCATCAACCAGAGCGGGGAAGGAGGATTAGGGTCTCGATGTTTGGATAGGTAGGGGGATTAAAGGGAAACCGGATTGAGGGTTAGGGAGAGGTTATGGGTAGGACCGCAGGGAGTTTAGGTAAGGGTTGATGATTGCACACTTTTATTTGGCCAATGATTTGGCATGCATGCTAGAACAGCCATTACAACTTTACCAACACCTTTACATGTAAAGGTGTTCCCCCTCACTCACTACCACAGATCTCAGGCATAAGCCTGTGTACACTAAAATAAGGAGTGGTCAACATGCAATTGCACACTTAGCTTTTAGTCATGTGCCTTCTGGGCGTTCTGTTCCACGAGACGAAAACACGCGGAACTCTGCACGAACACCAGGCTGTCTCAGATCCTAATATCTGCTGTAAGAAGTAACAAATGCTGTGCTATCCCCCAAAACCCACGCCCCCTTAGCTCAGCTCGGAGGCGCAGTGGCTCTGGAGGGGCTAGTAATGGCCCCCTGCACTTTTCCCTCGATCCCACAGATTCCTAGGGTTATGCAGCACTTATCTGATAAAGGCGAGGGGCCGGGCTGCTGCTCCGGAGGCTCTGGGCCCCTTGCGTGTGATTTCCATGGAGCTGCTGGGCATACGTCCTCTCTCTCTGGTGTCTCGAGCACAAGCCCCGTGCCTCGGGACTTGCGCATGCGCATCAGCGTGCCACACCCTTCTCGGCTCCTCATTGGTTCACGGACCCGCAAAGCATGCTGGGTATTGTAGCCCCAGTGTGCCTTTTGCTGGGAATTGTAGTTTTGGAGCGTTTTTTGTCTGCAGAAAGGGCAAAGCAGTCTTCTATAAGGCTGTATGCCCCTAAACAAGGTTCTCACTACTGGCGCAAGCCTGACAGCCCCAATAGTTCTTTGTCTATGGCCAAGTCTGCCCCTGACACTCAGGGTCAGTCCCTCTAGAATATCAAATCCAATAATGTATTCAGCTAAGGGAAAAAATAATACCTGTTAAGTGTTTCTTTTTAATTGCCCAATTTTCATGTCAATTTCCGTTTGTACAGCTGTGGTTTCCTCACCACCCATTCCTGTAATCATAAAATGTTTACCTTTAAATCTGGAAGGGTTTCCATGTATCAAAGAGGCCTCCGCCCGGTATCAATTAAGGCTCAAACCTCTTGTGTATTTCCCGAATGCCAAAACAATTTCACTTTTACATGAGGTCGCCTGTCTACCTTAAGATGGGCTGTTGTTACCCGAGTTTGACCACTATCCTATTCATCTTTAGAATGTGATCCTTTTGATTCTCTTTCCACCATGGCACTAACCATCTTCCTCAAATCAGCATAGGTCAGTTGGGAGGGTATCGATATAGTGGAGGATTCCTCATCACCCCCATCTGGGGATGATGCAAAAGGATCTACCTTTTGTTTGGTTTATGTAAATCTTGTCGCTTTACTTGTTTATAGCGCTCTTTCCCATCTAAACTTCGTTTTTTATACAACAAATACATATCATGTGTTGCAATCCCTTCAATTTCTTCCCGTGACACACCATCTTTTAACAAAGCTAGGAACATATCCTTCCTAGATACACAGGAATCTCGACTGTCAAATCTTTTACCAGGAGTACGTTTTTCATTTTGACCCCTCCCTGACCATCCAAGCCAGCAAAGATTCACCCGTCCTCTGTTTTAATCGATTCACTATTTCCCCAACTTCTTGTTCTGAATAATCTTCAAGGGCAGTCATGTCTACTACACCGCCTCCTGTATTCAATGGATGGCGGCCCAATTTCCTGCGTATAATGGGATTAACCGTCACTTCTTTACATGCAAGTTTCAGCTTTGTTACGGGATCTGGTTCAGAATCGCTGCTAGTAGTAGTACTTTCAAAAACATCGCCATCCCATTGATCGGGATCCCAATCTACACCTGCTGAGGCAATTACAGTTGCCACTTTACGTGAATTAACCCTAGCTCTTCTTTTCTGATATTTATATTGAGCAACTCTTATGGCAGCTCGTTCAGCCACAGCTTGATATTTATCTGCTTTATCATGATATAACTTCATTTGAAGTTGTTGCATTAACGCAATTTGTTTCTCAGCAGCCATTTTTTTTTTTCTAACTTCTGAACAGAATTCTGCAAGTCTGCATTCAATTGATGCATTTTTCTAAACGCATGTAACAAAATCCAGCCTCTCCTCCCGAGAGCTGAACACACCTTCCCCCCTTCACAATTGGAACTAATTGTAAACATTTAATCAATTCATCTGGACTTGCCTCTCCTATACTAGTATCCAGGGTTTCACTCAATCCTGCACCACATGCCCAAGTTTGTACGATTTTATCATAAGGGCTTTTAGACCACCATGGAATAGTCACCTCTGGGCAATCTCTGCCAGCGGAGCCACCTTTTTTCCTAAATAAGGAAGTCATTGTAACAGAATGGATGTTTCACTTCTCTAACGTCAATATTAACACGTGGACACTTGCACACCAAAATTCTCAATCATTTGTTCTCAGAGGGGAGGGGAAAAGAAAAGAAAATCAAATTATTTTCTCTCTACCGTTCGGAGTCCGAAATCTTTAACTTTAATTTATAAACAAGATCCTTTGGCATCCATATCAGCACAAAGACCCTGCTCTCAGCACCAAAATGTTTTGCGTCTCCCTGACCCCCCCAACAAAAACAAGTAATTGGACTCAGACTAGCAGAAAGAAAAACACACATACATCATATAAAATTATAAAAAAACTGGCTCCTTATAGGCCCTTTATTTATAGCATATATGTATAAATACCAATAAACAAACATGCACTTAGATATATAAGAATTGGAATATAGTTTATATCACCGTCAAGCATGAGGTAGAAGAAAACTTAATCTTGGCCACCAACAACACTGCTTAGTCCCTTATCAGGTAGGCAAAGAGATCATTGCGTCTGACGGGGTCTGAAGCGGAGCGTCCTCCCTTTCAGCGAGACTGCATCACCCGGGGTTCCAGATTCCAACTAACTTTCACCATACAATGCTCTTTCCTTTATGGGGGCATTTCCCGGCCCTTCTCCATTGCGCTCTGCACTCGACCGAAGAGCAGATCACAAGTTGTAGGGACAGAGGGTGGAAAAATCCATTTAGAAGTGGAAAAACCCAGCGCCCCTCTCTCTTGCATTAATTCCCAGACCCCTTATCATGCACCTGCAGTGTGCTCCGACTCCCTTTCTGTACTCGTCCGTCAATGGACAATACAATAACTGTTTTCCGCAGTAAGTCCACTCGAATAATATTTATATGACCTTGCTTTGTTTTCGCTGCTACTTGCTCATTCTGTGAGGCCCGCGGGAATGCAGACTTTATTACTTTGATGGAAGAGGAGTGTTAAAAAATGGCTGCGCATCCACGCGATGTTATTCTGGCTTGCATTTTTCATGCAAGCATTACACAGTCATAGAAGTCCCTTTCTTCCGAATTGGGATGGATATCATTGGACCGTTGAAGACCTCTAGACAGGGTAAGAAATATGTTCTCATAAAAATTGAGTACACTACCCGATAGGCGTTGCCCAATGCGGAACAATACAACTCAACAAATCTTAAAACATACACTACCATTCTTTTCTAAGGTTGGTTTCCCCAAGGAAATTCGAACGGATCAGGGATCCAGTTTTATGAGCAAACTCATGGGTGATGTAAAGGAATTACTACATATTTCTACCTTAAGAACCTCAGTTTACCATCCCCAAATGGACAGATTGGTAGAGAGATTTAACAAAACCCTTAAGATGATTTTGTGAGAATTGGTAGATAAGGATGGAAAGGAAAGGGATAGCATTATCCCCTGGGCCCTATTTGCAGTAAGAATGACCCCTCAGGCATCCACCGGCTTCTCTCCTTTTGGACTACTTTACGGTGGAGAACCACGAGATGTCTTAGACATGCTGCTGGAGACCTGGGAAGAGGCATCTATTCCCCTATCACAAACAGCTACCCGATTGCTAGAGCATATGCAACGCGTTCTGAATCTAGTCCACACTCCCATGGAAAAAGCCCAAGCCCAACAAAAGACCACCTATGACACAAAGGTACATTTAAGATCCTTTTCAGTAGGACAAAAGGTATAAGTCCTCTTACCTACCTCTGAAAATAAACTTGTCTCAAAGTGGCATGGGCTGTATTAGGAACTAGAGCAAACTGGGACCTGTAGCTATAAAGTAGCCCAACCAGACAGGAAGCAAAAGGCCCACCTTTACCACGTAAATCTCTTTAAGGAGTGGAAAGAAAATCCTTCCGCTGCCTCTACCTCGATATTGTCTTGTTTGGTACCGGAAGAGATAGACAATCCTCAGCTTATTCCCAAAGAACTATCTAGACAGAAACAAGAAGATTTAAACAACCTGGTTGTGGAATTCCCCTATGTATTCTGTGAGAAACCAGGGAGAGTACATGGTACTTATCATTAAATCAGAACTCCAAAGGGAAAAGTGGTCAATTTAAAACCCTATAGACTCCCAGAAGCCCGAAAACAAATAGTGGTTGAGGAAATGAAGAAAATGCTGAATACAAACATTATCGAGCCCTCTTCAAGCCCATGGTCCTCCCATATTGTGTTGGTAACAAAACCTGTTCATTCTTGAAGGTTATGCATAGACTTCAGGCAGGTCAACACCATCTCAGTCTTCGATGCCTATCCTATGCCATGCATCGATGAGTTGATAGATAAAATCGGAAGTGCCACATTCCTATCAATCCTAGACTTAACCAAGGGATATTGTCAGATCCCTGTGCATGGACCCGATAAGGAAAAGACCGCTTTCTCAACGCTCCTGGGACTATTCCAGTTCAAAGTCCTCACTTTTGGCCTGCATGGTGCCCTAGCCACTTCCGAACATCTTATGGACTGGATATTACAGCCATTCTCCGATTTCTGTGCGGCCTATATTGACGACATAGTCATTCATATTAAGACTTGGGACAACCATCTTTTTCATATTTTTACTATTATAAGAACCCTCAGAGAAGCCAGCTTAACTACCAATCCATTCAAATGTGAGATGGATTAATCGGGAATGAAATACCTCAGCTTCTTTGTAGGGAACGGCAGTGTCCAGCCCCAACTAGAAAATGTGAAAGCCGTCCTAGATACCCCCATGCCTAAGACCAAGAGAGTCCTTAGGGCATTGCTAGGATTGATTGGTTATTACCGTAGGTTTATCCCAAAGTTCTCAGATAAAACAGCTTTGTTGACAGATAAATAATAAAACACTGAACCCCAAAAGATTCATTGGACTGATGAGGATGATGCATGTTAAAACAACTTAAAACAAACCTTGTGTCAGAACCCAATCCTACAGGTAGTAGACTTTTCTAAAAAATTTGTCCTACAAACTGATGCCTTTGTCACAGGGTCAAGGGCAATTTTATCGCAAATTAATGATGGATTAGAACACCCTATCCTATTTACTAGTCAAAAACTCTTCCCACGTGAGAAGAACTGCTCTGTGTTGGAATTAGAGGCCCTTGCCATCAAATGGCCAATCACCCATATAAGATACTATCTTATAGGAAGGAAGTTCACACTGGTCACTGACCATTCACCTTTAGTATGGATAAGTCAACAAAAGGACTCTAACCCTCGAGCCATGCAATGGTTCTTAGACCTGCAACCCTACTTGCCTCACTGTGGCTCACCGAAAATGTAAAGACCAGGGGAATGTCGATTTCCTTTCCCGGTTTAACTGTGAAATAGATGCGGCTACATCGCATAGGGGAAGTGTATGTGAGAAACCAGAAGGTGTCTCACCCGCTGGTCCCCAGGGGTCTCTCTTTCAGATGGCCAGGGCACGGCCATCGCCTTTGGATCCAGAACCTGGGGGTGGATCAGTGAGGGAGGATCACCTGGGTTAGAGGGCTTTGAGGAGTGGGAGTGGGACACCTGATGGTGAGACGCGTTTTCCCCCTCCCTGTAACACCTTTACACCATCCTACTCGGTAGGATATTTAGGAAGTCTACTCCCCCCCACCCCCTTTCCCTTCACGAACACTTTCACACGGACAGCCCGCTCTGGGAGAAAACAGACTCACACCCGAACATTGTACCTGACATGTCCCACTACTGTGGTCAGGCAAGATCAGGCAATTTCTGGTAATCACTCACACCTGACTTCTATTATGCTTCCCCACATGGATAAAAGGCGGAGCACGAAAGCACACTCTGAGCGTGCCAAAGCACATGAAGGAACAGTATTTTCCTGATGGCAGCTGAACGCGTGAAGAAAGATGGCAAACCAAGGAGGGTGCACAAGGAGGGAGATACCCTTGACCTTTCCAGTGAGAAACTGTGACTTTCCAAAACCCTTCAGATTAAAAAGCGTAAGGCCAGGAAACCAGACTGAAGAATCCTGTATTGTGTGTCAGAGTTACCTGGGACCCTCCAGCACATCTGACCGAGTTGGGGAGGAACAGCAGTCGCTGTGGTGCCGTCCTTGGCTCAAAGATCAAGGCAGCGCCAGAGAGATCAACACAGCCGGTGAGTTGGGGAGACCGATGCAAGACCGGTCTGTGTTGAAGTCAAGTTTGCAAGCGGCAACATTGTATGAAGAGCGCAAAAACGAAGATTGGTAACATGTGGGATGAAAGATGCGAGGAAATCTTAATTGCTCATGGTTGTTTGAACATTGAAGGAGAAAGATACAATGCCAGTGACAGAGTGGTCCTGGAAGCGAAGAAGTGGCAGAAACGAAAATTGAAGATTGGCAAGAATGAGAAATGAAGTGAATCAAAGTGGTCCGGCAACGGTTTAAGCAAAACCCATTGCACATTCGAAAGTCCTCGATTTGTGATACAAAAGGGGTCCTAGCCCGAACGAGGGAGATCCTTGGTCCGAGCCCGATCCAGGAAGACCAATTGTGAACATTGTGTTAAAAGGGGGTCTCAGCCTGAAGGCGGGAGACCCATGATGAACACTGGAAGCTAGAGCTTATGAATGTGAAGATCCTGATAAGAAAGAACTTTGGTCCGTTTGTTACGACAGGCCCTCTACAATAAGAGACTGTTATTGAGAAAGAGGCTTTGGCAGAAGGCCCTGATATTTATACTTTGAACTGTATCCTCTGGGCAGAGAAGCCAGAATGTGTGCAAAGCCCGAACGTGCCGCCTTGCCCCGTGCTGAAAAAGTGGGGAAGGGAAGCCAACTGCTCAACTATCCTGACATATTATTTCTTGAACACTTTTCTTTTTGCATACATTACTGGCCCACACCATTTGTATTTAGAAGTAAGGACTGGCGATAGGTTTATTAGTATAGGCCCTTTTATTTTGACGGTGACTCCACTAGGACTGCTTTATTATTATTTGATGGTCGTAGCTTGCTCCCATCTTTAGATTTAGTCTTGGATAGGCATTCAACCAACCCACTGAAGTTCAATAAATACCCTTGAACTGTGATCACTTGTGTATGTATTCACTGTTTGATACCATGCCTTCCTTACACAAAGAATACAATTCTCATATGTCTGGTGTAAGAGACCAGGCATGGTTAAACCATGCAGAGCATTTTACAGAGGAATCAGGGATATTTGCTCCAGTTAACAAGGAAAGATCTAACATTGCTGTTCGGAAGGAGGTCATAGGCATAGCACAACAGATAAAGAAAAAACAAATTCTTGTATACCTACAAATAAACATCTTGATGTATATTAAGATGGATTTCTAAAATCTGGCCTGGTGGACAGATTGCAGGAGGCCATCCTAGTTAAATTGCACAGGGAAACTCTGAGTGGTTACCCAAATCTAACCAAGGTAAGCGTGGAGAGTGGTCAAGTCTTAGTCTCAGGAGAGGTGAGTGGAGTCGGGTCTAGAAAAAACAGATAAGTACAAAAATGCTCTATTATAGGCCCAAAACACACTAGAGAAATGAATCAAGCAGGTAATATTATCACACAACACTCTGTTATTAAACATATATTCAGTCACCTTTGGTTTGTAGAAATGCATAACATTAACATAAACCCTGAAAGGAAGGTAAGTAATGATGCAGCAAGGAAAACCAGTTCACAAGAATAATATCCTAACTTTATAAATCCAATCCCTATGTTGAATGGGGCTGTGTGCCCAGAAATCACAAAGCTGCTTTTCAGGGGAGGGAACAAAGGTATGAAATGTTCTTGTGGTGGTAAAAAAGGTTCCAGAAGACTTCTCAAGAATATTACAGGTAAGTAAGATGCTTTTTCTATCTTTTAGAACAGCATTTTGAACAAACATTTAAAACTCGAAGGAATGGAATAAACAAAGTTTATTCTAAGGTTCATTGTAGGGGAAATGGGTGGCTGTAACTATTGTGATTACTCACCATCCATACTCCGATTTGCCCAAGTGACTGGGCAGGTAGACTGAGAGTCGCTGGAGGTAGGTTTTCCAGCCGTTGGATCTAGTAGAAGATGCCCAAGAGCAGTGGGTGCAAGGAAGATTCTGGTCGGGTCCAGAAGCTGAGTGTAACCCTTCCCACAGAACAAATGCAGCAGGCACCATTGCAATGCCTCTTCAGAACACTGTACCAGACGGAAGGAAGCCGGTTCCAGCAACAGTCACTGCACACGGGCGACAGCAGGCATCTCTCCAGTCACGAACAAAGACAGCCTTCCAGGACAGGATCCTTTGATGCTGGGAAGCTGAAACTTGGCAGGAAGGCGACTGGTAGGACTAGCTGGCGAACACCTAAGTACCAGATGAAATTTGGAACGGCAACGCTTCTGGTGCGGTAGCCCAATTCAGAGCTGGTCGGTCCACTTGGCAGTCCAGGGATGAGTTCGAAAGGCTCAAAGCTGCAGGAACACGCAAAGACATTGAGACTGGTTGGTCCACCAGTCCAAAGGGCAAACCATCGACGAGGGCCTTCTCAGATCACGTAGTCCAGCAGGTGTACACCAGGAAAGTTGCAGGAAAGGTTGCCAGACCGCTACAGGAGTTGTCCAGGGGTCTTCAGTTGGCTGCACAGTTACACAGGATACTTGGCTCAGTTGCTGATCTTCTGGAATGACTGCAGGACTCCTCTTATGCTAAATTCAGATACAAAAGTATCCCTATGCACTGCATTGTAAAATGCTGTGTGCACTGTTAGAAAAGTTACCAAAACAGGTAAAAAGTCAGCCAAAAAGGAAACATAGTTTCCTACAGGGAATCGTAACCATATTTTTCATAGTGTACTTAGAAACAATATGTGATGCCACTTCCTGTTTTGTCAAGGGGTGAAAGGCCATGTTCCACCGCTTCCTGTGATGTCACTTCGGGGTGGAGCCAAATGACATCACTTGCTGTGATGTCATCAGAGGTCAAGGGTTGTGTGATGTCACTTCCGTTACCCCAGGCATTTTGGTGAAATGACGTCCCTGGTTTCCCTGTACTCATAGTCTGAAGGACTGATTAGTTTCCCAATGAAAAAATGAGCAAATAGGGCAGGGAAGTGAAGCTGAAGGGTTCACCTCTCTATAGAAAGTCTGGACAGGTCAAACAGCAAAAGCAAAACCTTTGGGAGTCCATAGAATATGGAGGGAAAGTTGCCTAAAAGGGAAAACTTTCCTAACAATGTAAAATAAAGAATGCACTCCAAAGAGAAACATTGCCTCATTCTCTGGTTGTGTCAACTGCAATCAGGGGGTCAACGGTTATTGTTTGATGATGTAAGCAAAAAGGTATGAGGTAAGATTTATTCGCACAAACGTTAAGCTAACCATGATACTCTTATAGCAGGGGCCAATTTGGAATTTTTGAAAGATGTGGGCTCTTTTATTAATGGAATGTCTTCTGAGAATCCTTTTTTCTTTCGCCTTTGCAGAATGTGTTTTGCACATGATGACAAATGACTATACAGGCACAACCGGATTCACAGCAGATCCTTCTTTATGTCACTCTTTTGCTAGGGAACCTTACTGATTTTGCTTTTCGTATGTTTCACCTCTTTCTTTTTCCCCGTCTTATTATGTTCTGCTGACATGTCATGCCATGCCTCGCCACCTTATAGTTCACATAATGATGGCGAGAGGACATGACAGAAGCCAAGCAGATTAGGGCGTCAATGCTGAGCACTGAATCAGCTGCTAGATTAATGTCTATTGGAGCATTAACTCACAGACTGGCTAAGTTTAGATATTGTAATTTACAAGAGGAGGATCAGGATAAGGTTGCTGGGCTAACTTTTGATCTTTTGATGTGATATCTTTTCTGGGATACAACAAATGATTAACTATTCAAATATAAGGACTGTGCTATTGCTGCAAATTGCTTTGCATCAACATTTCAGGCTGAAAACGCATTTTCATAATTTCAATACAAAAATTATAACTCTGAACCCTCGGTAGGATTTGGTGGGTTTGAAAGAAAGAAAAGGCAAGAAAGGCAGTCTTCAAATCCTCCAAAGAGATTTAATAAACAAATGAAAGGATTGACATCAGATAAAGACTCTAAAAAGGCAGGTTTGAAAATGTGCCCATGTCAGTGAATCAATATCTTTCACATGTGGCAGGAAGAATAAGATCTGGCCAATGTATGATTTGAATTAATTTTCAATCCTCAGAATAATGTGTTACTCGAGTTTTGTGGAAAATATGCGTAAGAAGATCATGTTATGGGATAACATTACAGATTGCTTAGATTTTGATACATAAATGTGTCCGAATGCGTCAAATGCTTGGCCAGGTATTACGAACGTAAACCGTATATTATGGAGATTCACAACAAAAGCAGTGCTAGAGTATGTATGTACTTCCGCTTCAACTTACTGGAGATAAATGAGGTTAATGCGACAATGAACAAAATGTATAGAATATTGAAAAGATGCTGCTTTTTTGGTGATGAATCAGAAATCAAATACGCTGAGGCATTAGTCCATTGGCTGTCTTTTATTGAATAACTTTGATGTTGAATAACCTACAAATGTTAGTGTTTAGGAAACACAGTGGAAACCCTAATGATTTCAGGAACTTGATCACAATATACAAGCAAATGGACCAAGTTCTGCCATTTGTATTTGGTTAAAAAAGCGTGATCCTTTGTAAAGTTCTGTAGACAGTATTAGCGCCTTTGTTTATGACCTGGCAAGACAAACCTCTGACTAGAAAAGCCTATTTGAATTCATGCTTAAACTGTTTTCCACTCCTCAGTTCAGATGTGAAAAGATATTTTACAGTCTGAGACATTTATTTCCTTCAGACAGGAAACCTCACCCTGCATGGATCCTTAATGTATGTTTGTTTTCCATTGCTCATAAATGTTTCGAACAATAGATTGATTTCTACTTGTAAACGTATTGCTTTAACCTGATTTTGAAGTTTTAAAATATTCTGTCCTCTATTCAGAGAGGCCCTTTGTGATGTTTTCCTAAGGACAAAGTAGTGAAGTGTACACACTCCCCTTTTGCTTTAAATACATCACAGACTTCCATGTAAATCAAGAAACTAGATCACAATCTTTCTTTCCAGCTCCTTTTTCAGAGAATGAAAAGACTTTAAAATATGAGTAGGTCCAGACCCCTTTTTATTTATTTGGATCAAACCAAAGAGGTCAGACTAACAAACTAACCCTTGAAAACTCTGGCAGGTATCCACGGCCCAGTAGCATTCTCTGTGATTTTATGCATTTTGGAGTAATATTCACCAAGGGCTTTCCCCCTTCCCAAGGGGATGGACTGCATCATGTGAGAGCCAGAACATCAAACATGTTCCCTGGGAAGACATCCAAAAAGCAGCAACTTGGGTGGCCCAGTATACTTTTTGCATGCATTAGTCCTTGGATGCTAGTTTAAGGGCCATTGCTCTGTTTGGCCAAAGCAGTTCTGTGCAGAATTAGCAGATTCCTGTCTTTTATGATCAAGTTGCTCCCATCCAACCTTTTCTTTTGCTTGATTTATGGTCTTCCGCTAGCATGAGGGAAAGGGGACTGGAGATAGAACTAAACAAAAGGAACCTACGCAAAGAATATGGCATACCTTAGCAATAGTTCTTTACTCCATTTTACATCCTTTATTTAGCTAAAATGAGTCTACTTGCATTCAAAAACGTATAAAAGGACTGTTGGTTGGAGCTACAGGAGCACATAACAGGGCGGCTTTCCTTGCTTCTGTTCATCCCCAATCCACATACTCTGACTGGAAGAAACTAAAGCTGTCAGGATATTCATACAAATTTCATGACTTACATACACTGAGAGGTGGACCTTCGGTTTCCTAACGATGCCTTTGCAAACACTGCTGTATTGCATCTATTTATACTTTGAGAATCTAAGATCTATGAGCTCAAAAATAGTGATAAACCTGCTTCTGCAGCATTCCTCGATAATATACTAATTGAAGAAACATGTCTGTCTGCCACAAAGACATCAGTACATACTTTCTATAGCCATGATTACTTTGATGCAGAGTCTAAAGCGAACACCCACATAGGGCAAACCTGAGTCAAAACTCCTTTTGAGGGGATGTTTTCCAGTATTACTAATTCCAATGAATTTCTCCTTATTCCTTTAATCTATTTCTTAATAGTCATTGCTTGCTACCACATTTTAAAAGGTCACAAACTAAAGAAATTGAGCTCCGATGATGTTTAAAGAAAATTGATTTGCCTGTAACGATATTTCTCCAGGATGGCGATGATCATACACTTAGTATAAGAAGACTGTGGGAAGAAACCCTACAGTGATGGCTGCACACCTTTTAGTGAAAAGCACTGCTGTTTCTTAACAACACTCTTCAAACATAATTCATAAAGATAAAGTCCAATAAACAGTATGGGGTGGTAGAATGTAATTAATAATCAGGCAGACAACAATGACCAATGCATTTTTGGACCGCAAACAGTCCTTCTTCAGGGGGCAAAGTCTGTAACATCAAGAGAGATGGTCTTCCTGCCATGCTTTGTTGAAGTGGCTGATATTCTCTGATTATGCCCAAAATAAAGGTGATCTGACCACTGGGGAGGAAGGCCTTGTAGGGGTTTACTGGTTTTCAGTCGCAAAAAGGCAGGCACTCATTTTGACAGTTACAACCCCTGAATGCATATTTACAAATGAAACAAAGATTTTTGTGCGTCATTGAATTCTTCACCACTGCATTCTCCGAGGCATCCACAATCATTATAGGTATCCAGCAGGAGGAGATGTACCACGAGATTTGAAGTAGTCAATTGGTGATAACATAGCACTAAACCAAACACTTTACATAAAATGGAATTAAAATGTAAAGTGCTTAAAGATCCCCCTTAATTTGTAGGACAGCTCTAAGAGGTTATGAGAATGATGACGATGCTGATGATGAACTTTTATTACAAGGAAATACCTTTTTGACATTGCAGTTAGTGACAGATGGTGGCTATTGTGCAGTGTGTAGGTGTGTAATGATGGCCTTAGCTGAATTCTGAGCTTTTTCTGAAGCTGTCATTGTCACAGGGATATTCCAATTGGCAGTAGCCAACATGAAGTAGTACTTTTGGATCTACAATTACAGATATTTCTATAGGTCTTGCATATAGAAGGATATTACTTACTTTTGTTCAAATAGGACAAAAGGACTATATTGTTTAACTTGATTCCACTTGAGAGAATATGAAGAATAAAATAGTGATGACATAAGACAAAACACACATCATTGCAACATTTTTAGATCTTGTTCCAAAGAAAAACAACAAAAACCTTGCTCCCTGCAATTATAACCAAATAAATTCCTCAGAGAGATTTCATCTGTTTTGGACTTAAAAACATGTTGGAGGTTGCATATTCAACTTCTGCCAGCAAAATGTCCATAATATAAAAACCTCCCTGTGAAGACACGTTGGACAGCTACACGCTTGCTCCATTGCTCTGTACTTGAATAGGTCCCTTGCACGTTCCCGATTGTGCTGTGGCCGAGATGAGCTGTTTTATACGATTTAAGAAATGCCATCTCAACCACTGCTTCTCTTGCAAATACAATTTCAACTCATTTTGACTGTCAACATAGTGCATCTTTTTTATTTGATATCTCCTGACCACTTCCTCCTCTCCTCATTTTCCTCTACCCTTCTCTTTCACCTATTACATTTTACCGTTGTAACCGTCAGTCATTTGCCTCTTCTATCCTTACTCTTTTTTTCACTATGCTGCCCTCTTTCCAGTCTGAAACTTCACTTGTTATTTCTACTCTCTGTTCTGTTCTTAATGCAGCCTATATGTCTGTTGTGTTCAATCCTTCACAAAAGTTACCCAATTGTAGCTCACTCGCCTGCTGTGTTCTCTTCATCCCTCTCCTCGCTGTGCTGAGTGGCGCTGATAAAAACCTTGGTAGCCTACCGATCGTGATTCTCTTTCATCACTTCACTCTCTCTGATTCTTTTCTAATCACGCTTTAAAATAGTATTTTTCTAATCTTATCTCTACTTTTTCTGTTCATCTCCAGCACCTTTGCCAGCCTCTTAACTGGATCATGTTGCCTCCCTACCCTGATCCTTGTCTTTTCTTCCCACTTTCCTCTGCTGGCTACAAAAACTACTTTGCCACTGAAGTCTTCCTTTGTTACTCGCCATTCTCTTACTCGCCATCTCATTCTGATTTTCCTCCCCCTCCTTCTACTCCTGCTTCTTCCTCTTTTATTACTTTCTCTCCTCTCTCCTACTATAACACTGTCCTCTTTTGCTCACCCTACTACATCTACCTCTGATTCATCTCCTCTTCTCCTATCCCTTCCTTTCCTAATTTCTTTCTTGAATTCATCCCTCTTGACAGTACCATTTCCTTCTGATTTCAAACATTCTTTTATTCTCCCTATTCTCAAAAAAGCATTTTATTTATCCTTCCCCTCTAATTTCCATCCTATTTTCCCTTTTCCATTTCTCTCTAAACTGAAGGTGAACTTCCATTGATGATGCTGTGGCATATATGACTTGGCTGAAATGGCTTATTCTACTTTCACATTTCAGGTGGAAGGGTTTTTGTTTACGCCCTTTTAAACCCGCCATATTTTTTCTCTTATTTGCTACACATGCCCCAATGCTCCAACCTTAAGCATGTCGAACTATACGGAAGTGATGATCCCTCATAATGGTGAAACCGGTATGCAGTTGTATGCATCCTTGAACTGTCTGTCGTGTGTTAAAGAATACATTTGCAGTGGCCTGTAAGAGAAAAAAAACTTTTCTGGAGCTAAGGGCTTGCATTTTGGCTAATTGGCATAGCCACAATGCTTTTCGCAGGTGGCTCTGACCTGCAGTTGAACTTCTAGTGATGGCTACTAAAATGCTCCGCGGAATCTGTGACTGGCTCAAATTTCTAAATCTACTTTCTGTTTGTCTCTAAAATACTTGAGTGGGTTGTCTGCTCCCAAATGTCCATCCATCTTTGCCACCATTCTTTTCTCCATATCAATCAATCTGGTTTCTGTCCTTTGCACTCTACTGAAACTGCACTGCTGTACGTCACTAACTTTTTTTCTCTTTGCAAGTGTCTTTAAACTCTCTTCAAATCTTGTTCTTCTTGAACTTTGTGCAGCTGTTGATCACTCTATTCTCCTTTACCCTCTTGTGTTGCTTGGGCTGTCTAGCTCAGCCCCTCAGTGGTTTCAATCTTACCTTTCTGGCCGGAGCTACTAGTCTCTTGGGCTGGCTTGAGCGATCTGCTCTCATTCCCCTTCAATCTGGAGTCCCTCAAGGCACTGTATTGGATACTCTCTTATTTTCTCTTTGCACTATTCTTTTCTCTGCTATTATTTCTTCTTTGTGTTCTATTTCTACACTGATGATTCTCAGATCTTCCGCTCGTGCTTTCTTCATGCTTGGACTCTATCCACTGTATCCTCTGCACCTGCTTTCTTGCTGTCCAGTCCTGGATGACCTGCCCATCTTCAACTTAACCCTTCTAAAACTGGTCTTTTTCGTTCCTGTTCCTTCCTTTCCTCCACATGTTCTTCTGTTTTTTCTCTCTTTGCCTCCATTCCGATCTCCCCATCCTCCTTTGTGTGCAATCTTGATGTAACATTTGACACCATTCTTTATTTTTCCTTTCATATTTCTAATACTACAGGCACTTGGTCACTTTCATCTCTATAACATATGCAAAGCGTGCCTTTTTCTTTCATTTCACAAAGCTAAACTCCTCTTTTCCTCTCTGATATGTTCTGGTCTATACTATTCTTCCCTCTTGGTTGGTCTTCCTGCCTACCAACTCTGCCCTCATCATTCTTTCTATAACTACTATTTGTGTCATTTTCTGTCTTTCCCAGCACAACTCTATAAATGCCTCCCTTATCTCTTTCTTTGCTCCTCATTGAGTCCCATCTTATTTTCCATTGTCTTTGCATTGTCATTAAGTGCATTCATGACCTGGCTCTCCATTATCTTCCCTCACTTTTTTCTTTTTATAGACGATCACACTCCCTATGTTTCTACTCTCAATTCACAAACCTTCCTGTGTCCAGCCCCGCTTTAATTCCATAGCACTCCTTGGTCCTCATCTTAGAGTGGTCACAATTTGGGAGTGATCTGGTCAGTGAAGCATATTAGACTTTTGATTGTGCCATTGCATTGTCACATTCTGATCTCTTTGATTGTATGTTACACCTTGTGTGATGTTGAAAGAGTGTCTGCAGGAAACTCCTTCTTTGATGAGGAAAATAGCACCCTGTACTCTGCCACCACTTCATTCAGCAAAACCTACTTTATGCCAGCTCCATGATGCTCCGATAACGGTATTGTCAATCACAGCAGTCGCCAACTGGCTCCCTTTTGCTCAGCTGTCTCGCCTCTGTGCCTCCCATCTGGTCAGTATAGTAATATAGTAAAGAGGTGAGAGCAGGGTCCCGATCACATTGTCATGTCACCCCCACGCATGCACAAACACCTGCACACAAAATTGAATGTGTGGGCTTGCACTCAAGTTGGACTCCTGTAATAAAAAAGCTGTGTGTAAAATAATACTCTGGGTCTTGTAAGGAACTCATGCTGGCAACAGTAAAGACAGACAAAAGTGATCACAGTTCAAGGGTGTTTATTAAACTGTAAATGCAGGGTGGAAAAACACCTAACCTAAACCTAAATCTAAGATGGGAGCAAGCTTCGACCATCAAATGAAAAATAAACGCAGTCCTTGTGGCGTCTTGTCAAAGTAAAAGGCCTACACTAAAACTATTGCCAAATCCTTACAACTAATTTCAGGAAAAGTGTGGGATAGGGTTTTCAATAAAGAAAGAAGTGTTCACAAATAATAAGTCAGGATGTGATTGCCAGGGGTCTCACTTCCCAACGCTTTAAGCATGCGACAAAGTGGATCTCCTGAGCACAGCACACGCTCGAGCTTTCCCAGCACGGGCCGGAAGTTCTGTACCAATTATCAGGTTCTTCGAAGGTTAAGTCTCTTTTCAATAAAAAAAAGTATTTTGCCTTTGAGGGCCTGATGTATTCAACAAAACAAACAACTAAGTTCCTTTCCAACTGGACTTCGGGTGATTCCCTTTCACCCCTGGATCTCCCTCGGCCGGGCTCGGATTCAAATGCCAAGGGGGACAATCCACTTCCCCTGGTCTTACAATACTTCTTGCATTCACAGATCTTAATGTCTTTTCAAACAGTTCTTCAGGCTTTGCTCCTTTTTGTTGGCCTCTGTTAGGGAGAATTCTCTCTTTAGGCTGAATGTCCTAACCTAGTGAGTCCCCCAGCAGCTTTGCTGGATTTCTGGAGTTTGTTTTTTTCTCCTGCCAAGAGTGAGACTCTTTTTCCTCCCACTCTTGGACATGATTTATGGTGTTCCTTTGACTGTTAATGTGTTTTATGGGCTATGGGGTCCTTTACTCCATAGGGTCTCATGTGTTTTTACTATGTGTGTTACACAGCACCCTCCGTGCCGTAACACAGGGGTATCATAGTGACACCCCACCATAGACTCCATACCCTGGGACTGACTACTGTCTCCCAGGGCATGTAAAGTCACCATTGGCTTTACTAGTCCCACATTATTAACAGAAACCAGTACAAACCATCATATTGTGGACGTACTGGTCGGGGCAATTCGATTGCCCCGGGGTCTGTTAGTCGAGGGGGCACGTCTCCATCCCCCCTGATCGAGTTTTGGCTGGTGGCAGTGGAAACTACTTTTTATATTCGACCACGAATATTTCCCTATGGGAGTTTCCCATTGTTCGAGGCTACCAACTTTAATTATTTAGTTCTCATAGCCTCGAACATACCGCCGGTTTATTTATTTAATATTAATTCGCCGGTTGGTATTTTTTGCCAAGACTCGATTCTAAAATGGCGTTTGTGTTCTCTTCTGTGACTCCAACCCAAGTCGAGCCCTTTGTTCCACTTTTTGGCGGGCTTCTCCGCAGAAGCCTCCAAAAGTGGTGCCACTCTGTCTGGGTGCCACAAGGAGTGTGGGAGGGGGTTTAGGCACCCTGGACTGAGTTACCTTGGTAACTCAAGTCGCACTCTTGTGTGATTGGCCCAAGTTGTGAGCCGGCCGACTCACCACTTAGCATGTTTGATTGACAGCTAGGCTGAGTGAATGGGGGTATGCTGCATAAAAGCAAGGCTTTGGGGACTGGAACTTCAGAAGTCGCCACAGGACCTGAGAATCCGACGAGGGAGAAGCTGAGCCGACCTACCACAATGACAACACCGGTGGAGCCCTGCGGAACCGCCTCACCACTTCCCGACGACAGAGAAGATCTCCTGACTGGAGAGGCTTCTTCCCCTGACTGGTGGGCACAACCAGTTTACCTTCTTTCTTCGCACCCCAGACCGGTTTGTGGTCAAATTGCCCGTGTCAAGCACCCCGGCAGCCGGATAGCCACTCACCACTGAACCGCGAATCAACGGACTGCTCCTTGTACCTGAGAAACTCTGCGGCTGGTTTCTTCCCTGGCAGTGCAACAGACTCCTGTCTTCCTCCCCGACGAGATCCTCTCTTCCCCCGGACGAAGCACCGACTTGCATCCGCTGCCAGGAACAACTGACCCCGCTGGAGTGTTCTCACCACTTTAAGGTACTGTGTCCGCCAGGCCTCCCTTTTTAAAGATTGCTACAAGGTAATAATAACCCCTTAACCTTTTGGACTGGGCTGGCCGCCTTGACCCTCTAACTGGTCCCTCTCTTTGATCCAACTCCTTTTTGAACCGTTACAAGACTTTTTGTGCACAGCAACCGTGTGACCTTGGACACATTTCGTTTGGATCCACTTAAGCGGATCATGCCTACTGACTCTGAATTCCTAGTGTTACTTTGCCTTCCTCCCTTGTTGTGTTTGTGAAAAAGTGTTGGGATTTGTTTCAATGTATTCTCTGCTTTTCTCTCCCTTTTAAAACAAATTATTAGAGTGCCATCTGCGTTAAGCGCTCACCGCTGTCTGAAAATAAGTGGGACTTTACTTAAGACTTGTCTAATATTCTTTTAAGGGAGTGTATACCTTTTAGTGACCGTGTTTTTGAATTGCTAACTATTAGTGCCTGTGTGTTTTTCTAGATGTGGTTTTAAATAAATAATTATATCTCTTTTACACCAAGCCCTGGTCAGTGTTTACTTATTCCATTGTGTTCTCTTGACCTATTGTGAATACTCTGTATACTGCCTAACTCTTCTTGAGGGAAGTCTGACTGCTCAGCCACAGCTACCAAGTAGATCTGTGTGGTACAGACTGCTACCAAGTGGGTTTACTGCCAAACACCTGTAGTCCTAAATCTTTTGCAGTCGTCCCAAAAGGAACTGCACAGGTTTCCGCCTAACAGCCTCCCTCTGCCGGGTTCACTCTTACCAACTTTTGCAGTTCACTGTGGCCATCCCTCGGTTGGGTTCACTCTTGTCAACATGCTGTAATTACGGGACTTTAGATTTCATCCCCTTTTATCGGCATCCCTCCGCTGTGTTCACTCTTGCCAGCCTTTGCAACACACTGTTCATGCACTACTTCCACCAAGCGGGATTCATTTCCCTTAGCTTCACAATCATCTGTTCGTCAAAGACTTTTGACTGTACAGTGGATTTTACCAGACCCTTTGATCTCTTTTCGCTTTTTTCCCAAGGCCTGCTGTTTACGGTAGTTTCTAACCGTTGGGTGATCACCCAGAGCTTCCTGCGTGAAAACCCATGTGGTGCTGGACTCCTCTGTTGCTGTTTTTTCCCCCTTTTCTATCAATAGCTCTTTAAGCCTTTCACAGTTCAAATTAGCTGCTTGCTTTTTTTCGTTCAACACTGTTCGGTTTCTTATCGACTCTCTCCTCGACTCACCGGCTGTGGTGAACCACATGGCTTTCTTTCTCTTTGGAGTCAATGTTGGTACCACTGAGACAAGCGTCTCTACCCGGCTTGGTAATCAGTGGAAGAGGGTCTTGTGTACCGTTGACATCTGCTGCAACACACACTGGCTATTGTTCGCGGTCTTACACTTCCTTCTGTGGTGGTTTCACTGGCCTTGGTCGGAAAGTGCAAGGTTGCTTCTCTCCTTGTCACCCTCTCGGTATGCGCCGTCTTTCTCCTCCTCTTGAACTGCCGTGCTGAGTTATCTCTTACGCTCTTACGTTGTGCGGTCTGCCTTGCTCGTACTGTGCTCTTGTTCTCCACCTTTTATCCCTGTTGGGAAAGGAAAGGGCTGTCGGGTGTGTGTGACTCTGCCTGGCCCTTGGGTTAGGCCACATCAGGTGAACAGCTCTGGAATTAGTCTGTTGTTTTTCGTGGTGCCGAAATGTGTTCTTGTCGAAAGAAGGGTGTGGTGGGGAGTGTTAGAGTATCTTACGGTATATAGAGAGGAAGAGGTGTTGTATGGGATTATAACCCTCGTACTAGAGGGGTTTGTGGTGATCTCGGAAGGGTGGTTTTTGTAGGGTTTGTGCAATGAGTAAGAAGGTTTGTGGGAACTGTAGTTGTTGGTCACATCTGACTGGGAAGTCGGAAAATGACAATCAGAGGGTTGGGATTGGTAGGATTTATGAAGCAAACGGGGATGGCCGGGATCGTGAACTGAACAGAGGGGATTGTGGGAACGGTAGGGTTTTGTCAAGGTAGATTGGGTGTTCGGGAATTAATTATCAGAGGGACATGAAGAATGATTGGGAATATCCGGGTAAAAGACAGGATAGCAGGGATTCTGGGAGTTGTGGTTTATGATGGGTTTACCAGAAGCGGATGGTTTGTTGGCTTTAGCTAAGGGAGATTCATTGGAAGGAATGGGGGTAGATCTGGAACAGCCTACAAAAGCTTCATGGACTTCACCTTCTCGCCTGGTATAATACTGCGTCTTCCCTTGGTTATTTCCCCAAGAACATCCCTGGGTTCCCTTACGCAGGAGATCCTCCCCTTTTTCGTCTACCCCTCGGGTTGGGATCTGAGAGGGCCAGTTCTTCACCTCAATAAGGGACTCCCGGGGTCTATCTAGGAGAATACCCTCAGGTTTCTCACAGTCTACTAATACGGCTCCATTACATTTATGTACACACAGTAGGGTTGGGGAGAGTGTCTTCAAGGACCTATATAGAGGAATCTATAACTTAACGTGGATAAAACTATAGAAATCAACACAGGCTCAAGACAACACAGCATTAGGGTGGGCAAGGGCTAAATGTAATCTAAGTGGGACCCTAATGGACCGTTTACTGAAGTCCATAGAGTGTCTATGTACAGGGTTGTATTGCCCTGGACTAAGTTCATAAGTCACTTACAGTTTGTGGAAATGAAAGTGTTCTAATACAATTCCTTGTGCATACAGTTGGCAATTCTGGGCTTGCCGCATGGCTGGCTCTCCTAGACTTGATGTATGACTGCCGCTCCTGGGTTTGAGGCACCTATGGCCTGCATGTTCTTGAGGCATGTTTGTCCCTTCTGGGCTGGCTGCATATGTGTCCCTCCTCGACTGGGTGCATGGGTGTCCGTCCTGTGCTGGATTTATGGCTGGCCTTCCGGGTTTGATAAACGGCAATCCCTCATGGGTTGGGTACATAGTTACCCCTCTTATGCTTGGAGCATAGTTGGTACTCCTAGACTTGGTGCATGGTTTCCACTCCTGAGCTGTATGCGCAGTTGGGCCACCTAGTGTTAGAGCACTGACGGCCATCCTGGGTTTGAAGCACAGTTAATCCTCCTGGTCTGGGTGCACTGTTTGCCCTCCTGGTCTGGGTGCACCGTTGGCTGTACTTGGCTAGATGCATGGTTGGCCCTCCTTTCTTAAATGGACAGTTGGCCCTTATGGGCTGGATGCACAGTTTGCCCTACTGGGTTGGGTGCACAGTAGACCCTTCTGTGATGGATGAACCATCAGCCCTCCTAGGCTGAATGCACAGCAAGCAAGTTCTAGATTTTCTTTGTTCTCTTCCCCTGCCCCATCTACTATTCTCCTTAGGTCTCGGTATCACACCCTGAACAATGCATGCAACACAGACAGTTCAAGGTGTCTTTGGGCCTTCAGCCTGGGCATGCTTATCTTGCCCCAAACAAGCATACCCCTTTTCTCGCTCCCACTTTTTCTCTGGCTCAGGTCAGGGGCTAGGGTATCCAAGAAATGGTGGGCAAGGATCCCTCCACCTGAGTGGAGACTGTGTCACAACCTGTAATACCTTCTTCACTCTAGCTCTTTTTCTTCTCCTTGTCCAGCTCAAGTTATTTTTACCCACCTACTCCTGACCACTGTAGGCTGTAGCCCTCTTCCTCTAGGACCACTTATCTCTTTCTTTGAATGTTAATGTTTTGTTCCCTACATCTCCTCCAATCTTTCTTCTTCCTCCTTCTCTCTGAAGACACCCCACCTTTCCGCTCCTCTTTGTTTTCCTACTCTTACAGCAAACTCTCCCTGCCTCTTTTACCTTCTTTTACTCTTCTGTTCTTTCCCTTCTCCCCCACCCACCTCTCACATTCCAATACTTCCTCCCCATCCTAATTCCCCTGTTACAGCTTTCGGGCTGACACAGGACACATGATCTTATACAGTCCTCAGCACAGAGGACTGCTTCAGTCTGGTGGTTTCTTGCAGTTTCCTGACTGGTTTTGAGGCTTGATAGTTCTGCACTCAGAGGCGAGGACTTTAAATAGACAGATAGCCATTTTGGATTCGATGGGAGTGTGTTTGGTGACAAGAAGACCTCCCTTTCCTTTCACCACAGATTGACACCTTTTCTATAGGTTAGATGTTTCTAACCTGGTTTGTTTTAAGAGATGTGGTTTTCCTACGTTCTTTTCCCTGGGAAATTTCGAATTGATCCCCCCCCAGACACCCTCTCCTCCGGCTCATCACCTTGCTTGAAAGGGGCATTTGATGCTTTGCAGGGAAAAGCCCTCCTATTGGGTGGATTGGGGTAGTTTTCCCACTACCCTGTTCTGGTTGTGAAAATGGCTAAAACATTTACCTTTCTGGTTTGTGCTGCTGGGGTATGATGGAGATTTGTAGCAGTCACTTTCCTATTCATCCCCCCAAGGGGCTTTTCCTGATGGTTCTAAGCTCCCTCTGTATCCTGTCCCTCCCAATAATTTTGATAAAAAATAAGGCTTTATCAAGGATATAGACCAGTCCCTCAAATGGAATTAGATTGTGTTACACTATGAAGCTTATGGTCATCAGGTTCTTCCCTGGACTGTCCTGTTCTACCTCCAGACTTCCTGTTGGGTTCTTTCCTGACCCCCTGAACCGAAACCTGAAATGGGAATTTCCTTGAAAGTAGTCGGGTGTATCCTTGTGGGCTCCCGGAGGGTCTGAAAATGGCCCTCATATCTTCCATTGTGATACTTGGGATTTGGGGGGTGTAGGAGGACCCAGTTGGATCAATTGTAGACATCTTCCAATGGTGGCTCTAAATAGTGAGTGGCTTTCCCAGGCCCTCTGATTCTCCAGGTCCTTTGTAATGGATTGGTCCAATGTTATGTCACAGTGATCCATTTTCCCACCTCCTCTCTTTCACAATCTGTTCATTCGGTCTTCTTTTAATCAGCGTTCACTCCAGTCTTTCCTGCCACTTAACATTCACCCTTGGTAGCTTGCAACCTTTTTAGGTTGCAATAAGGTCTCTCCTACATGGAACAACACTGGTTCAAATTGAATTCAGCATTGAAAGTCATTGTTATAGAGGCATACATTGGAGTATCAAATTAAGAGAAGTGTAATTTTTATTTAACTGAAAATTTAAGTAAACTGCTATTTGGATGTGCCAGATGAGGGTCACTTGAAAGTCTGGACATTCATACCAGTCCTTTCACACGCTCCCTCCACAGCCCCTGCTCCCCAGTCCTCTGCTGCTAATTAAACATGTTTTGGTTCTAAAGGCTATTCTCTGCTCCTGATTGCAGCCATGTTGTTTAGCATCACTGCCTACAGCAATTTGCATCCGCGTGTGTGTGTGTGTGTGCGCTCGCAAACACACATAAATACACTGCTTATCACTACCCTTATATCTCAGTAACCCTGTCATGGCAGTCAGAATTGGGACTCAGTCCTTTGCCTGTGTGTATGATGTAGAGCCTTCTGCTATTCCCCATGTAATGTGATAAGGACCATGGTATTGCTTTTCCACTCTGGGTTGAGACTCAAATCTCAGATAGGATCTGTTGCACCCTCATCATTTTTACATTTGTGATTTCTTCAGAACATCGTTTTCTTTCCTTGGACACTTTGAAGATTGCAGTGAAGGCTGTCGTCACCCATCGCTTGCACTACGGGCACGCCCTCCTAAATTTTCCAACTGATTCAATCACTGCTTGGCTTGGTAGTAGGGATTGGAAAGAGGATGCATGGATGTCAGCGCTTGACCAAACTCTACTGGTTTCCAGTTGCTGGCTGTGTTGATTTTAAAATGCTCTGTTCAGTTGATAAAGCTGCACACAATGATAGCCCTCCCATCCTCACAACGCAAATACACAGTTATCTTCCCCCTCGCAATTTCAGATCCTGCAATCGCTTTTCATGTGTGATCCCCGTTTTAGGTATTGTCGCAAGGCAGGTCTATCTTTCAAAAATGCGGCAGAGCTGCAACAAGGTGCTAAGTTACTGTCTGCACATGGCTCTTCCCAAAATTGAACTAAACAATTTGATTTCACATTGCTCTTCTTCTGCGGTTCTAGTTCCTTCCGACATATGGGTGTGTGTGTGCATAGTAAAATAATGTGACCTAACATAATAATATAACCCTTTCAGCCAAATAAAGACACATGCAATGAAGTGTAGTGTGAGTGTGTGTGTGCGCGCGCGAGCACGCACATGCATCTATCTGTCTTTGTGAATGTGGCATGATGCAGATCCTCATCATATGGTGATGGTACTTGGCGTTTACTGGGCATACAATTGCATTATCTGCCAGGCACTGGGAGTGCCCTGCCATAGTGTTGTAGTACTTGAGCCTAGCATTGCAATATCTAGCGCAGAGTACCTTAGCCAATGAGAACAGTAGTTGTAAGCAATGTGGAGTTTCTGGCCCCATAAGGTCAGTGCCTGGCTGTACAAAGCCAATTATGGACTTTAAGGGTAGTATAATAATTTTTTGTTATAAAGCGCTTTAATCTAAAGCGCTTTACGTAGGGCATATTTGCATTACTATTATTACCCAACCGAAATTGGTACTCTTTTATCGACCTCAGAAGGGTGAAAGTCTGAGTTGGCATTGCCGGGATTGGCGATCTGCAGATTAAACACAAATCACAGCAACACGCGTTTAACCTGCTGAGCCATTTTATCGGCTATTTGGCTATATGATCCCATCTAGTCATCTAAACACTCCCATCTATTCATCTGCCAATCCCAGAACTTTAAACTCCCATTCTTCCATCCATCCCATTCAACAATCCTCACATTGTCCTTCATCTCCCATTGTTACATCTGTCCATAAACAGTCATTCATCCATTTGTCCAGTCATCCTCATTGTCTTTCATGTATCCATCGATCCATCATCATACTGTAGTCCATCAATAAATCCCTGCGTGCATTAATCCTCTCAATCCCACTCATGTATTTATACAAGGACCAACCCACTTTGATTCATCCATTTAACTATCCAGACACTCATTTATTGATACATTTACATATCTTCATCACCTCATCGACCCATCCACCCCACACATAAACTCACACATCAGTAAATAGTCCGTTATAATACACAGGCCTAATGAATTTTCATCTGACTTTGTCAATGCTTGTTTATGTTGATACTTATTGAGTTATTTGCATTATTTCCTTTGCTTTAAAGTTTCTAAATTATGCTTGTAATGTAAAACATTAATAAATGCAAGGGTGTTCTGTATTTTTACTAGACACCTCTGCACCCTGCAGTGGTGCATATAACAAAAGATGTGAGCATGTAACTGCATGTTAAATTGCATCTGTTTTTGTTTTAGCCAGAAGATCAACTCCTCTTTTGGAATTTATTAAAAGCAGAAAATTAGAAAAACAGGTCAGCACATATTTGCAAAGTATTTCTTCTTCTCAATTAAGCCCAGCGAGACCCATCAGCTTTGTAATTTTGTTTCCAAAGAAAATCAGGGAAGAAAAACGTGAAGAACGCAGGCGGAGGGAATTGGAGAAAAAACGCTTGCGGGAGGATGAGAAACGAAAGCGTAAAGAAGATGAAAGACGAAAGAAAAAGGAGACCGAGAAGCAAAGAAGAATGTCCGAAAAAGATACACAAATTCAGGTTAAAATTCTGGAATTGCTTGAGATTTTACTTTCTTACAATTGTGAAAGAATATTAGGAGGCTATTTTCTTAAATATTATTATTGGTTGTAACAAATATACTATGTTACTTTTTTATATTTGTATGATACATTCATTATGTTTTGACATAATTCTGTAATCTGATTGTGAACATAATCTATTTCAAATCATTCAATATTGTATCTTTAAGGGCAATATGATAGTAGAACAAGAAATAATCAGTAAACCTTAAGTTATTTGTATGACTGATGCCTGTCAAAGTAAAGCTGTTGCTTTGTGAATTTGTATTTTTTTATTCTAAATAAAGTTGTAGGTATGCTTCCCAGTTATCATGAAATAGTTCTTCCCTTCCTCCATCTTTACATGTGATTTTGTCTTTCAATGCCAATTTACCCATCCTCCATATCTTGGAAAGTGGAGATGAGGTCATGTGCAAAGCATGCATGCTTCTAGTTTTCTCCTAAAAGATCCTTTCCAGATTCATCACCCATTAAGTAATTCTCCGTCACCAGTGTTGGCCCTCAATAATTCTATTTATCACACAAGTTTAAATTACATTTGTTTGGAAGTTTTTTCTTTTTGCATATATTTCTTCTGTGTCTGTGCGACCCTCAGCATATGATATGATATGATAGGTTATTTATAAACGCGCTTAATACCCAGAGGTTTCTAAGCACGGCTCGGTGATCGAACCTGTGGTGCTTCGTGTCGTCTTGCTTCCAAGGCAAGCGCGTTGCCGCTGAGCTATCCTCCCGAGACACATCTTTAAATGACTTGTGTGACCCAGACTGATTTTAGGGAGCAAGGGTTATTTCATCCCTACTATCTGGCTCAACTCACTTGTTTTGGGGGCATTGGTCAGTCCTTGTTAATACCAGGGAAGGGAGACTTGTGTCCCCCAACTGTTTCCCGTTCTGAGTAGCAGTACTACTTCCCTTTTCTTTTTAGTGTATTAATGTATGCGTTTTAGTATTACACTGCTTGGCTAGTGGCATTAGCCCCCCTTTTAGCCACCATAGCCCCTGGGACCCAGATACCGAATCATCTGCAATGACCACTGCCAAAAACAGTTGACCCTAATGGCCCTACTGATCTGGGGTGTTGTTTTGATCAGTTGACGTTTGAGGGATGGGGGCATAACTGTTCTGGTGCTCCCAAGGCACTTATTTTCTATGGGCATAAAGTCCACTCCTGCAGCTGCCTCGGCCTGACCTTTGGTGATTGAACCTGAGTTTGAGCATCCCAGGATTACCATGGTGCAGTGTGATAGGTAGCTGCACTTTCTCTTCAAGTGAAATCTGCCTTACATTTAATCCTAATTCTTGGGGGCCTCTAGGGATACTGCTTGCACCAGCGTCCTTTGCTCTCTAAGGGAGAACTGTATGTGCTATTTCAAAGTATCCTTTAAGTATCTTAGAAAATGGTTTACTTTCCTGGAACTTTGGAGATAATGATTTCAGGATAAGGACCAGGCTGGTTAAGTTTAGTTATAATGTCTTTGTTTACCTTATAAGAAATATAAGGCCCTGATGAGAATGCTAACATCTTCATCACCACCGCATCTTTACATTGTGTTACAGTTTTGTTTCATTAAACCTATCATTGAAACTGTGTTGATTCTAAAATAGTGTGTGTGTTCGCATTTGGGACAACAACTTGTCTTTTGTATATGTGTTGAAATTGCTTTGTTTATCGTATAGAGTATTTTGCCTAATGCATATGGCTTGTTAATTAATAGGAATATTTTGTAGTTTCATGTGTGGGTATTCTAATTCCAGATAAGCTCTCCTGTGTTTTAATTGTATTTTGCACCAAACTCCTGATTTACTAAGCCTTCCGACTAACTTCTTGTCTGCGTTCCCAGGAAAGAGTTGAGACGGTTGTGTCAAACCTTTGTAGGTCCACTTAGGTTGGCTCTTCGGAATCCTACACCAGTAGTGTGCCTGAAAAACTTCCCAATAAGTGAGAGTAAAAACAACTTTGAAAACCCAGGTTAAGAAAAAAGAGTCATAAAGAAGTGCTCGATAAAATTGCCTGGGGAACTGATGAATCAAGAAAGAGTTCCTTGCTAGAAAAGCTCAAGTTACTTAACTTCGACAATAGTTCTTCGGCTCTGGAACATTATACATTCACATACTTTAATGTCCACTGATCCTCAGACTAGGATAAACAAAATCATCAAAAAATTTCGAAGCTCAGCATAGCTTTTTTTCTCTATCTTTCCCTTGGTGTCCCACTAGCCCAACCCCAAATACCGGTTTTATTCGATTCTTTATACAGGCTTCCATAGACTTATTATTTTTTCCAAAATACACGGGCTATTGAAATGAAGCACATTCCTGCCTCAGGGAGATGTTAGTAGATTCCTCTTTTAAACCCTTCGTTTGATTTATATTTATAAGTTTAGGATTTAGGATTTATAAGTCTGATGAAATTCCAGATAAGTGAATCCCTGTTTAAGGCCCAATGGCAGAAAAATATGTTTGAAGAAGACTTCCATGAGGACCATGCATACTGCTTGGGCGTGGAAAGGCAGCTGGACCATCATAGCATTTGAGGAGCTTTGGGTACAGGTTGGTGCTTGGGATCGGTGTGTTCATCTGTGTGCCTGCATGCGTCAGGATGTGGACTATCATGGCAACATGGGCCATCAGCTTCTTAGTTTTGGGCGCTCTCATTACTGGCACTAGTGGTCATGCGAAAGGTCTGCAAAGTCTCTTTTCCAGAATACAACGAAGACATGATGTTTGCTATGAAAAGGCATCTGCCAGCTTAGGACTACGACCATTCCATGATCACAGACATGTATGATGCGCTATTCATGCTTCCTGCGCTAGTAGAGGCTGCTTGTTGCATTCGCCCTCTTCACATCAGCACTTTCTATGTAAGCAACCAATGATAGAATGGATGTGCATTGCAAGTTGCCTCATCTTCGGATTCTTGTTATCCTTGCCTTATAGTTCGACCACACTTCCCTTTGGTCCTTGCTTTTATTAGCTATCTTTTGAGCAACCTGTTTTTTAAAATTTTTTAGCTGTCCCAGTCAAAGTGCTGGCTTCGGGAAAGAGTCATCCTTTTCTTTGGTTAAAGCGGGAAGGTGCAAAAGGAGAGCATCTAGATCCTGAAATACAAGATCTCTTCACCACTAAGGAGTTATTGCACAAGTCCCAGACAAGAGCTGAGTTGGGGAAAATATTCTTGATACTTCCTGGTCCTTAAGAAAATGAAAAAGAGAAATGAGCCCGATTATGGGCCTGTAAATACAGAAATTGTCACTCTGCATGATTTCTCTGGCTGTTTACAAACCTACAATGTAAGGGTTTCAGGTGCTCGCCAGATTCATCAGAGTCTTATTTACAAGGCCCCATTCCTGATGTTCATGGTCGCAGAGCAGAAGTTGCTATTTTCAGTTCTGGCCTTCGCCCTCAGATTGGCGCCTCAGGTTTTCACCAGGTGCTTGGCATCCGTGGATGTGCATTTGTGCAGACAAGGCATCCATGTCTTCCCTTACTTGCACAGCGGCTGATAAAGGTGCCTTCCCAATGGCATGCACAACCTGCGATGCACTTGTGTTTATGCTTGTTTTAATAACTCTGCCCGATTAAATATTGAGAAATCTAATCTAAATCGGTAACTTTCTTGCCTTTAGTAGGAGCAAAGTTCAATAGTCTCATCAACAGGATTTGTCTATAATATAAAGGGGGTGTATATAACCCTCTTTTTTGATTCGGGGGCCTATGTCATGAGGGTATAAAATAATACTTTTGACACTGGGACATATGCTACCCCACCTGTATGGCACTTGTCGGTAGTGTAATGTCGCACACAAAGATCGATCATAACATTTGATCTATGTATAAATTAGAGAGCACCAACATTTGTTTTCACACATATAACAGTTTTCACTTTCTAGTGAATCCTTAAAATGCCTATTGAGGCTGTTGTGTATGTATAGACATTTTCAACTCCCTATCTATGAGGAGTTTATACAAATGCAATCATATTAAGTATTCATATGACTAACAAATTTGTAATACAGTTTTTTTGTGAGGGTTAGTACAAGTTGTGAATTAGAATGTGGTTATTATAACCAACACTTCGAATGGATTGTGTCCTCCCACATATTCCTCATCTTAGATAATCCTTACCTTCAGCTTGCTGCTTCGGAAAAAACTTTTTCTTCTTCCACTAGAGGGCGCTCCCCTCGAGGCCGCGGCGTCAATGTCCCTCGGCGGCATCCGTTGAGCACCGATGTCATCCACTGTATAAGAGCATCGAGCGCGCCCGTTGGCTTCAGTTCTGTTTTTTTGTATATTATAGTCTATGGATTTTAATGAGTTAATGGCATGCCTCTTTTGACCCAAGCCTTAAGAGTTTAGAGTGTAATTCACGTAAACTGTACTGTGCGGTTGGTTGGGAGGGTCGATGAGGAATATGTGGGAGGAACATCCAATCGAAAGACGTTACAGTTGGTAAGTAACTTGTTCTTCAAATGGATTGTGTCCTCCCACGTATTCCTCATCTTAGATAGACTCCCAAAGCAGTTTTGTCTCGGAGGTGGGAGTACAGTATCTTTTTTAATTGTGTACAGAATGGAGTACAGATTTAGCAAACAGACTCCCTTGAGAAGAAGTCGAGTCCAGAGCATAATGTTTTATAAAGGTGTGCATGGATGACCATGTCGCTGCTGCACAACTATCTTGTACAGGACACCCCTTTTTAGTGCTGTTGAAGATGCCATGCCCCTGGTTGAATGAGCTCTCAGTCCATTAGGTGGTTCTTTCCCAGCCAATCTGTAACATTCTGTTATGGGTAAGATTATCCATCTGGATAATGTTTGTTTAGTTACCGGAAGACCCAGTTTGCGTCAAGTGTACCCGACAAAAAGTTGATCAGACTGACGAATTTTTGCCAATCTTGAGATGTAAAAACTAAGAGCTCTTCTGGGATCTAGTCTATGCAGCCGCTCCTCTTCCTTGCTTGCATGAGGAGGAGGGTGAAAAGTAGGTAAAGTAATTTTCTGTGACAGATGACAATCCGAAACAATTTTTGGTAAAAAAGAAGGTTCAACCCTACTTTGTCCTTATAAAAGATGGAGTGAGGCGGACCGCTCGAAAGCGCCTGCAACTCACTTACCCTGCGGGCTGATGTCAATGGTACAAGAAGTATTGTTTTCAAAGTAAGGAGCCTTAGTGGACAAGAATGTAAAGGCTCAAATGGAATACATGTGAGAAATGTTATCACCAAGTTCAGATCCCACACTGGAACCTGGAAAGGTATTGGTGGAAACACATTATTTAAACCTTTTAAGAATTGAATTATTAAGGGTATTTTGAAGTAAGATTCTTCTTCTGAAGAGTGCTTCAAGATGGATAGCGCTGCTAAGTATCCCTTTATCGTCCTAACCTGGAGCCCCAGATTAGCTAAATGCAATAGAAAAGATAAAATTGTGGGGATATTACATTGAAATGGGTCCACATTCTTTTCTCTGCACCAGTTACTGAACTTGTTCCAACGACACCGATACAGAGATTTGGTTGCTGGCCTTCTGGCCGAATGCAAAATCTCCATCACGTCATCCGGAAGATCCCAATCTTTGTATCTCAGCCTTTCAGAAGCCATGAGTGAAGGTTGAGTGTGTTGACCTCCGGATAGAGAACATGACCTTCCTGTCGCGAGAGAAGATCCTCTCTTCTTGGAAGATGTATTGGAGGGCAGATGGACATGTCCAGAAGGTCTGGGTACCACATTCTCCTGGCCCAATCTGGGGCAATTAGGATCATGGTTTTCCTGAACTTTCTCAATCTCCTGATTACTTGAGGGATCACAGGGTTTGGAGGGAATGCATACAGAAGTGGAAACTCCCATTCTACCACAAACGCATCCCCTAGAGCTCCTCTTGGGGGAAATTCCCTTGAGCAGTACAGTTTGCACTTCCGGTTAGCCCCTGTCGCGAACAGATCCACTTGAGGGGTTCCCCAAAGGGTGAAGATCTCTTGAATGAATTCTTGAGCTATCTCCCACTCGTGAGAGACTGTGCTCTGCCTGCTCAAAGCGTCCGCTGTTGTGTTTTGCTCTCCGGCTAGATGAATTGCCGATAGTTCCGTTTTTCCGTTGCGCTTCGCTTCGGATCGCGTTAAACGGCACTTCAGTCTTTTGTGAGAAAAAAAAATTTCGTCCTCTGCGAACCCTTCCACACCGAAGATGGGCTTTAAAAAGTACCTAAAATGTGGAAAGAAAATGTCCCTGACGGATTCACACAAGAATTGCCTTTGGTGCCTCGGTCCCGACCACCGAACTGAAGACTGTGGTTCGTGCCAGTCGATGACCCACAAGGCCTTAAAAGAGCGTAGAGGTAAACTGGCGATGGGGGAGGGTTTATCGAAGTCCACTTTAAAAAAGAAAGACTCGGCCGAGTCTTAGAAAAAGTATCATACAAAATATCGATCGAGGAGTAGATCGAGAAAGTCTTCTTCGTCATCCAAAAAGGCTAAGAAAAGACGGCATCGATCTCCCTCATCCTCTTCGACATCTTCGGAGGAGGTTATAGCATGTCCATCAAAGCATGACTCTCCGAGTAAATGGGAAGATTTTCGAGTTTCCATGCTTAAAATTTTTGAGAACACGGCCCAGACCCCCTCAAAAAAAGCTAAAGAAGACCATGCTCCTGTCTATAAAAAAAGTGACAGAGGAAGGTCCAAAACAAGGAAAACTGATAAAAAGATGTCGAGAGCGTCATCGAGAGACTCTTCTCGATGACCTCATAAAAAAGATCATTCAGTGCATAAATCGAAGGTAGAGGGAAACAAAATGGCGCCGAAAAATCATACGCCATTGAAGTAGACATCGACGCCATCAAAGACTTTGAAGGTCCTTGAGTCGACAACTCCTTCGAAGGAAGCTATGTCGAGTTCACGCTCGATAACCTCGAAAGCTTCTTTGACAGTTTCCACAGCCCCCTCGACGATTACATCGAGGTCGTTGAATGTTCCCTCAACGAGGTCGAAGGATGTGATTAAGACATCGGCGCCATCAACGTTTTCATCAATGCCCAAGTCTTTAATAAGGGAAAAACCTACATTACCAGAAAAGGTTTTTCAACCTGAGAGTCAACATGATTTTTTTCAGAACCATGTCATCCATCTATGAGGGAGATTCATCGGAAGAGGAAGAAGTCACCTCTGCTGGTGTTAAATATGGTACAAGATCTGTTCCAGAGGAGTTAATTAATCCTCAATCAAGAATTCCAGATCTGCAAGAATGTTTGCAAACAGCAATTGGCCTGGATACTTCTCCAGAGTACGAATTTGGCAAACCAGACCCATCAGAACAGGTTGATATGGGTTATAGAAAACTCATGATCAGGGTTACAGAATTTATGGGGTGGGGTAGGAGTTCACCAGTCTGTCAAGATGATGACATGACGGATATATTATCTGGAACACCCCAACAAGACCCCATTGTACCCTTTCATATTGCCTTACAGGGAAGGGTTAGTTCTGCATGGGAACGTCCCGAAGCCATAGCGGCAGAAAATAAAAAGTTTGTGGCCAAAATATAGACCCTGTAGATATGATCTGGAATACCTGAGCAAAAACCCAACTCCAGTAGTTTGGTAGTACAGGCAGCCATTTCCACGAAGAATGTGGCATACCCTACAATCCCTCCAGATAGGGACGATAAAAAGGTGGATGCATGGTCTATGAAAATCTTTACATCTGGCAGTATGGCTTTGAAGTCTACTAATGTAACTTATACCTTGGCAAGGTTCACATATTCCCTGTGGGACTGCATGTCAGCGGCAGCTGAACACATCCTGGAAGGTGAATAACGTGATGGCTTTCTAGCTATTATAAGGGATGGAAAGGAGGCGTCGGGAGAATGCCTTGAATCAACTAGCACAGTGCTACATAGATTTGCGTGGCTAAGAAAGTCTGGGTTTGCTCCTGATGTGCAATCCAGGCTTCTTAATATGCCTTTTGATGGCTCGAGGTTGTTCGGTAGCAAGGCAGATGAAAGTTTGGAGAAGCTACAGACCTCCAAAGCGGCGGCAAAATCTCTCAGTGCCGCTATAAAACAACCTCAGCAACGCCCCTACACAAGCTCATCTTCCTGGTGTCAGAGAGCACCAAAGTATTAACTGAAAAGGATACGGTACTCAAAAGGATATAGGTGGTAGGGTCTTCCGGATCCCTGTTCACACGATTTGATAGTTGTGAAGTCAAGTTAAGACCTTCCAAATGATACAACTCTCTGACTGGTAAAACAGGCAGAGCGATGGATCACTGGAAAGGGCGTGGGTAAGGTATAGGAAGTCAGCCTAGAACAAAATAAAGTATCATGAATAACTGCCCCAACCTGAGTATGATGGAATAGAAAATGACATGAATGCACACACTGACCTTGAGTCTAGGGCAGAAGAATCCAGCAGAGTCTCTTGAGGAAATCCAAGGTAGAACAAACGACAAGGAAGGGAAAATTAGTAAGGGAGACTTATCCCGAACGGAACGAGGCTCACGCTAGATACCGGGTTGATGCACCACAGGATAGCGTCCAAAGTACTGTTCACTGTCACCTTCCAATAATCCTTGAAAAGCTTCTTTCCCACGTAGAGTAATGTATAGAAATGAATCAATCCCCCTGTTAATATCACAGGTGCAGGAGTTGGAAATAGCGCTCTTTTTATGGTATAAACAAAGTACACACGGTTCTGTACAGCCGCGAAGAAAATAGCGTGTGCGTGTGGATTTACACGCGATTAGGATTCACGCAGTCCAGGCCAACAGCGCTTGAAGACAAAGTGTGCGTGTGGATTTACACGCGAGCAGGATTCACGCAGTCCAGGCCAGCAGCGCTTGAAGACAACAAATGCGTGTGGATTTTACACGCGAACAGGATTCACGCAGCCCAGGACAGCCGCGTTTGAAGACAACGTGCGCATGTGGATTTTACACGCGAGCAGGATTCACGCAGTCCAGGCCAGCAGCGCTTAAAGACAAAGTATGCGTGTGGATTTACACGCGAACAGGATTCACGCAGCCCAGGACAGCCGCGTTTGAAGACAATGTGCGCGTGTGGATTTACACACGAGCAGGATTCACGCAGTCCAGGCCAGCCGTGCTTGAAGATAGCGTGCGCGTGTGGATTTACACGCGAGCAGGATTCACGCAGTCCAGGCCAGCCGTGCTTGAAGATAGCGTGCGCATGTGGATTTACACGCGAGCAGGATTCACGCAGTCCAGGCCAGTAGCGCTTGAAGATAACGTGCGCGTGTGGATTTACACGCGAGCAGGATTCACGCAGTCCAGGCCAGCAGCGCTTGAAGATAGCGTGCCCGTGTGGATTTGCACGCGAACAGGATTCACGCAGCCCAGGCCAGCCGCGTTTGAAGACAACGTGCGCATGTGGATTTACATGCAACCAAACAGCTCCAGGAATCAGCGTGTGGCGGAAAACACGCTATAGAAGGCCCAAAAAGTAGCTGTAGTAACCTGCAAGGATGCAGATCGGAGGTTCAGCTACACAACGCCAAATGATTCGATCAGAAGCAGCAAGTGAAGTTTCCACGCTGCTTAAATACGTAATGCCGTAGTTCACGTGACGAAGCAGAATACACGTGAAGTTAACGACGTGAAAAGTGCAAACGTCGTTTTCCCGGCAACGTATCGAACAACCGCCATTTGCAATAGAACGGTCTAGCTGTTCTACGAGCGTAGGAGGTAGGACCACGTCCAGCATGCATGACACCTGGAGGGGTCGTCCTTTTCGCTATTATTCCTCAATTGGAAGAGGAAGAGGGCAGGCCAGTCGGAGAGGTCAAAGAAAATTTCCTCGGGAGCGAGGAAAAGGTGCTAAATCTGCGGCAGCAACGGCATCGGTACCTTCAGCCGCTGCTGCAGCTGCCGCAAAACCACTCTGAGGTTTTGACCCACAAGACCCCAGTGGGAGGCAGGATCTCACAGCATTTAGAAGAATGGTGGGGCATTACTTCAGATGCTTGGGCACTGGAAACAGTATCCTAAGGTTACTGCCTTCCTTTTCTAAAGAAACCTCAGAATAACCCCCCGGAATACAACTCTGCCAAACATACGGATCCGCTCCTGTTGCAGGAGGTTTTAACCCTGCTACAGAAAGGTGCAATAGAACATGTACCTGTAGCGGAGAGGAACAAGGGTTGGTATTCCCCATATTTCCTTATTCCAAAGAAAGACGGAAGACTGAGACTCATCTTGGACTTGAGAAACTTGAACAATTTCCTAAGAAAGGACAAGTTCAAGATGGTCACGCTTTCTCAGATCTTTCAGGCTCTCCAACTCCAGGATTGGTTGGTATCATTGGACCTTCAGGATGCTTACTTTCATGTGCCTATCCATCTCGAGCACAGAAAGTACCCGAGGTTTACAATTGGCAAATCTCATTTTCAGTTTCGGGTTCTGCCATTCGGGTTAACCTCCGCCCCAAGAGTTTTCACCAAGTTGATGGCGGTGGTGGTAGCGAGTCTCAGGAGAGGGGGGATTCATGTCTACTCCTATCTGGATGATTGGATGATCAGAGCACATTCTCCAGAACAAGCCCTGGATCATCTGTTCAAGACTTGTCACTTCCTCCACAAACTAGTCAAACATGATACCATCACAGAAACTCCAGTTTATAGGAGCAGTCCTGGATACCTGGATACCTGCTCGGGCAAAGCCTCTCCTCCCGAAGAGAGAGCTCACCACATTCTGCAGAATTCCAGAATGCCGAGTATCTTCCGGCCTTCGACTTTCTCAGGTTGCTCGCTCTGATGGCATCCTGCATTTTTCTGGTGCCAGAAGCCAGATTGAGAATGAGATCTCTTCAATGGGCTCTCAGAACTCAATGGTCCCAATTCGCAGGGGAAATGTCAGATCTGTTACAGGTTCCAACCAAAGTAGCCCAGGATCTACAATGGTGGGCTTGCAGACATCATATCCTCAGAGGAGAATCTTTTTGGCAGCCATGGCCGGAGATAACAGTAGTGACGGACGCCTCACTCACGGGGTGGGGAGCCCATACCAACGATCTGACAATCAGCGGACATTGGTCTTCATCGTAGTCCAAACTACACATCATTCTTTTGGAGTTGAGGGCAATCAGACTAGCGCTGAAGGCCTTCCTGCCCTCTGTACGGGGAAAAAATGTTCTGATAATGACGGACAACACAGTGGCCATGTATTACCTCAACAAAAGAGGAGGAGTGGGATCACTGCCGCTGTGCGGAGAGGCAATGCAACTCTGGTTCTGGGCAATACAAGAAGGGATCTCTCTATCGGCAATTCATCTAGCCGGAGAGCAAAACACAACAGCGGACGCTCTGAGCAGGCAGAGCACAGTCTCTCACGAGTGGGAGATAGCTCAGGAAGCCATTCAAGAGATCTTCACCCTTTGGGGAACCCCTCAAGTGGATCTGTTCGTGACTGGGGCCAACCGGAAGTGCGAACTGTACTGCTCAAGGGAATTTCCCCCGAGAGGAGCTCTAGGGGATGCGTTTGTGGTGGAATGGGAGTTTCCACTTCTGTATGCGTTCCCTCCAATCCCTGTGATCCCTCAAGTAATCAAGAGGTTGAGAAAGTTCAGGAAAACCATGATCCTAATTGCCCCAGATTGGGCCAGGAGAACGTGGTACCCGGACCTTCTGGACATGTCCATCTGCCCTCCAATACGTCTTCCAAGAAGAGAGGATCTTCTCTCGCGACAGGAAGGTCATGTTCTCCATCCGGAAGTCAACACACTCAACCTACACGCATGGCTTCTGAAAGGCTGAGATACAAGGATTGGGATCTTCCGGATGACGTGATGGAGATTTTGCTTTCGGCCAGAAGGCCAGCAACCAAATCTCTGTATCGGTGTCGTTGGAACAAGTTCAGTAACTGGTGCAGAGAAAAGAATGTGGACCCATTTCAATATAATATCCCCACAATTTTATCTTTTCTATTGCATTTAGCTAATCTGGGTCTCCAGGTTGGGATGATAAAGGGATACTTAGCCGCGCTATCCATCTTGAAGCGCTCTTCAGAAGAAGAATCTTACTTCAAGAAACACTTAATAATTCAATTCTTAAAAGGATTAATGTGTTTCCACCAATACCTTTCCAGGTTCCAGTGTGGGATCTGAACTTGGTGCTAACATTTTTCATATGTATTCCATTTGAGCCTTTACATTCTTGTCCACTAAGGCTCCTTACTTTGAAAACAATACTTCTTGTAGCATTGACATCAGCCCGCAGGGTGAGTTGCAGACGCTTTCAAGCGGTCCTCCTCAATCTTAGGGTTAAACTTTCTTTTTCACCAAAAATTGTTTCGGATTTTCATCTGTGACAGAAAATAACTTTACCTACTTTCTACCCTCCTCCTCATGCAAGCAAGGAAGAGGAGCGGCTGCATATACTAGATCCCAGAAAAGCTCTTAGGTTTTACATCTCAAGATTGGCAAAAATTTGTCAGTGTGATCAACTTTTTCTGGGGTACACTGGACGCAAACTAGGTCTTCCGGTAGCTAAACAAACATTATCCAGATGGATAATCTTACCCATAACAGAATGTTACAGATTGGCTGGGAAAGAACCACCTGATGGACTGAGAGCTCATTCAACCAGGGGCATGGCAACTTCAACAGCAATAAAAGGGGTGTCCCTGTACAAGATATTTGTGCAGCAGCGACATGGTCATCCATGCACACCTTTATAAAACATTATGCTCTGGACTCGACTTCTTCTCAAGGTAGTCTGTTTGCTAAATCTGTACTCCATTCTGTACACAATTAAAAAAGATACTGTACTCCCACCTCTGAGACAAAACTGCTTTGGGAGTCTTTCTAAAATGAGGAATACGTGGGAGGACACAATCCATTCGAAGAACAAGTTACTTACCAACTGTAACGTTCTTTCAATTGGATGTTCCTCCCACGTATTCCACATCGACCCTCCCAACCAACCCCACAGTACAGTTTACATGAATTACACTCTAAACTCTTTTAAGGCTTGGCTCAAAAGAGGCATGCCATTAACTAATTAAAATCCATGGACTATAATATACGAAAAAACAGAACTGAAGCCAACGGGCACGCTCGAGGCTCTTATACAGTGGATGACGTCGGTGCTCGACGGATGCCACCGAGGGACATCAACGCCGCGGCCTCGAGGGAGCACCCTCTAGTGAAAGAAGAAAACATGTTTTCCGAAGCAGCAAGCTGAAGGTAAGGATTATCTAAGATGAGGAATACGTGGGAGGAACATCCAATCGAAAGAACGTTACAGTTGGTAAGTAACTTGTTCATCTGTCTAGTCGACACTTCTGGTGTTTCTGCCACGAACTGGGTGGTTTGCTGTTCGCCTTGTATTTCTTGGCTCCATGGAGCATGGAGTCACTTGCACCCCGGGTGCACAGCAGCAGGGCTAAGTACAGTTATAGAGCACCCAATGTGGATGATGCGTAGGGACCTCAAGTGAAAGTCCACACCAGCACTCGATGTTCTGAGCTAGAGCAGAGCCATCCAAGGCAAGATACACCCTCAGTTGATCCAGCTGGACACTCACCAGCAGACCCTATTTGAATAGGACCAAGAAATACGAGGCACACAGAAGGCACCTTGAGAGAAGAACGCTGCACCTCTTCTCAGTACCTGTGACACTACAATCACTGGCTCAAATGTTCCGCCACGGGGTACACAAGTGACACCAACCAGTCCACTTGCATAGTCCTAAAGATGGCACTAGTTATGATCGATCTTTGTGTGCGACATTAAACTAACGGCAAGTGCCATACAGGTGGGGTAGCCTATGTCCCCGTGTCAATAGTATTATCAACAGGATTTGGCCATAAGATCTTGTCTTACAGTCTCTCCTTGTCATGTTCAAAGAACTCAGGGAGATGTCTTTTGCGACTCTCAGGAAGTTAAATACGCTCTTAGGTCTCATGCCATTATGTATCATGATATCTGGAAGAATCCATTTTTTAGTTTGATGTCACGTGCAGGGAAGACTCTATTACAAGTATTTGCAAGCAACTGAAGAACCTGATGTCATTCCCTTAATCACAGAGTGCACAATACATGATATTGTCTTGTTACAGAACTGCAAACATCTAACTACTGATATGCTACTTCAGTCGTCACAGCTTTATTAAAAGGTTGGATGCCCACGTAATACATCATCCACCCACAAACAAATTGACCTAGAAGGGTTGGCCTTTTCATATGAAACTGCTGCGACTGGGAGCGGTACATCTCACTCTGAACGCTTTTCTGCCATTCCCATCTAACACATCTGTGCCGATGGAAACAGACAACATCACTGCAATGTTTTATATTAGGAAAAGAGATCTATGAAAAAGAAGCAGACAAGATGTGGCCTGCCAAAAATCCAATGGCTTTATTACCGGAACATCTGCCAAGAAAACAGCAACACTTAGGAAATCCTCCTACGCAGAAGCTCGAATCATGCACAAATGGCAATTAGATCAAGCCCACAGTATCAGCTTTGTTTCATCAATTGGGCACAGAAGCTCTGGTTCTTTTTCCCAAACCTCAGGCATGCACAATACTGATGCTTCACATCCACATTTCCCTGAGTGAGATTGATAGGGGAAGCATTTTTGATAAATGTGAGTAAATATTTCCTTCATGTCGTTCATGGATGTCCTTTCCTTGCTCACTTAGTAGCAAGCTCGAAGGTTGCCTACATGCCTATGATCTTGATTGCTCCCTTATGGACCAGGCAGGCGTTATTCTTCGACACCGCCATCTACAAATCTGATCTCCATATCTGCTACAGTCCTCTGCCTCCTACTGAGGGATATGAAACGCTATTACTTAAACTTAAGAATACTCCCCAGACGTCTTTCATCATTTTCCTGCTCTACCAGCAACCTAATGCCTACAGCTCACCATACTCTGAAATCCCCATCCTCATAACACCCTTCCTCAAACCAATCACCAAATGCATAATTTTAAGTGACTTCAATCTGGATTTCAATGATCCCACTGATCATAAAGCTACCACTGTGGTCCAAGCTCTCCATCACATAAACTTCTCACAACTTGTCTCTGCCCCTACCCACATGAAAGGACGCACCCTGGACTGGATACTTGCAACTAATTCGACCATCAACATATCTCTCATCAGTCCAGTCCCATGGTCCGATCCCCATCTGATTCAATTTAAACTACATCACTCGAACCCCCTGAACAACAACACCCAACCACCACCCATCCAAATCCTAGCGAGAAGTACTCGGAAGCTCATTCATGAAACTCTCAAACCCACCTTGGTTACTCTCATTGAAACACGTCTCCCAACTGCAAGAGCCCCACTGCCCTTGCTAACCACTACCATGACAGCCTCCTAGTCATGCTAGATCAACATACTCCCCACAAAAACAAATCTCTGAAACCTTTCAAACCCACTACCATCTGGTTCGCAGATGAACTAGTTCTGCTCCGCAGACAGAAAAGAGCCATTGAGCATCTACATAAGAAACACCCCACCCCCCAAGAATGCCTCCCTACTTGCCACCACTTACAAGACCAATAAGACCACTATTTTCGTGTCTAAAACTGCCTCTTATGACAACAGAATTAGCACTGCAAGCTCCAACACAAAGGAACTCTTTGCAGTCTTGCACGAATTAGAAAACCCTTGTGCACAAACCTCCTTAGTTCAGCTTGACAAAGCGTGGTGCACCACTATTCAAACTGCTCTCACTACCAAAATCAATTTACACTGTAATAAAATAAAGACTCCGAAAACCCTACTCACTGCCAAACCTATGCACCGGTCCATCATAATACCACCCAGGCCTAGCCCCCCCACCTCGCCTCCGAAGCCAGTCCCTAGCATTTCCTTCCTACCTGTATCCCAAGTAGCTGTTCTGAATACCATCCAGGCCGTCAAACCCTCCAATTGCAAAGGAGATACCTGCCCTGCCAACATCATAAAGCTCTGCGCCCAATCCTTACCCCCATCATTACAGAATTTGTTAACTCCTCATTCAGTTCATGCGAAACGCCCACTACTATTAAAGCAGCCTGGGTCAACCCCCTACTAAAAAAAACCTCCCTGGACCCGACAGTACCTACCAACTACAGGCCGATTACCACAGTACCCTTCCTGCTCAAAATCCTAGACAGCATCGCTTGCTTACAATGCCAGCAATTGCTAGAACAACATTCTCTCCTGGGCGTAAGACAGTCTGGTTTCTGACCGAAACATAGTACTGAAACGGCCCTTATCAATCTAAAAATGCAACTTGGCAGCATTAGGGATGCTGTCAATGCTACCATCCTACTCTTCGTAGACCTCTCCGCTACATTTGATCTCGTGAACCACGACTTACTCTGCCAAAACCTTTCCGGGATCTTCCACTTCGAATGGATTGTGTCCTCCCACGTATTCCTCATCTTGTGATGTTCGTTATCGCCAACTTCGTTGCTTCAGAAAAATAATTTCGGCAGAGGGTGCTGTGCTCGAGGTCGTGGCATCGATTGTCCCTCGTCGGGCTCCGTCCCGTGTCAACGTCACTGCAGGTATAAATAGCTGGAGCCGCTCCCGTTGGCTTCAGTTCCGTTTTTCCGATTGCTTCGCTCTCGTGAACAGCGCGCTTCGAGATTTTCTGTCAGAAAATGTCATCATCATCTAGACTGGGTTTAAGAAGTGTATCGACTGCGGTTCACAGATGTCAATCACCGATCTTCACCGCATCTGTCTTTGGTGCCTGGGTTCAGATCATCGAACCGGCGACTGTGGCTCCTGTCAGTCGATGACGGAGAAGGCCCTCCGTGAGAGGAAAGGTAAACTAGCGGTGGGGTGAAAGGCGTCGAAGGCCACTTTGAAGGCCTTGTCGAAAAGACATAAAAAATCGTCCGATTCAAAAGAATCGGAAAGTCACAAAAAACACTCAAAGAGATCCCAATCTCGTAGTAGATTGAGGCGATCTTCATCGTCATCTTCTAAAAAAGTTAAAAGGAGACATAGATCTCCTTCATCATCATCCGATACATCAACTGAATTGGTTCGATGTCCTACAAAATCGGATTCCCCAAGAAAATCTGAGGATTTTAGAAGAAGAATGATGGAGGTCTTTGAGAATGCGGCCTCGACCCCAAAAGAGCCAGACCCTGGTCGCTCCATTGGACGACACAGGGAAGTTGGGAACTACTGCGGTAAAACCCAGTAGTATGGGTGAAACCCGTAAAACTAGAGTCAACAAATCATTGAAAAATCCTTGAGAGTCGAGTGTTTCACCGATCCCTTATAAAAAGCAGAAGTTGTCGAAAACATCTGCAACTTCGTCAACGCCATCAGAAGCCTAAAATATCTTTGACGCCTTTGTCGAAGACTTCATCAGGTTCGTCGAAGATTCCTTCGACACCTTTGAAGAAACCTTCCATTCCATCAACGAAAACTCAGGAGGAAGAGAGGAGATTTACGCTCTTACCAAAATCAGACTTTTTTAAGTCTATGGGCCTCATTACACTGTAGGCGGTAAGATACCGCCTTTACCGGCATGGCGCTAACAACGTGTCCGCGTAGGCGAGAGGCCGCTAATTGCGTGCCATGCGGGCACGAGCTTAGCGCCATGCCGGTATTGACCCTACCCCCATGCCGGTAAAGACCCCTTAAAGACCCTTAGCGGCACCAATGAAAGCGCTGATAGCACTTCTGACCTCCTGCAACACGGCATTAGCAGTGACCGCTATTAGCGATCACCGTAAATAAGCGGAACCAGAAGTAGCGTCATCGCACAGGAACGGGAAAGAGCACGGCGGCCATCTTTAAAAACACAATCTATTGCCATCCTCTGCCCCCAGGACCTGCATCCACACCAGTGCCATACAAAATCAACCAAGACCCCCTGACAATGCCCAAGACAATCAAAAAAGGAGCGGAGCGGCTGCAGAAGGAGCGATTCACCAATGAGGAGCTCATCATGCTCACTGAGACACTTGCCGCCAACGCGGAGGTGGTGTTCGCAAATGACATGCGGCGTGTCACCCTAATAAAGAAAAAGGCAACTGGGCAGAAGTGGCCCACAAAGTTAGTGCGGTGGGCACCACCACCCGCACCGTGAAAGATTGCAGGAAGCGGTGGGACGATCTCCGCCTACGTGTACGCAGCATCCTGGCTGCCAATCGGAACCTGGCCATGGCCACAGGAGGCAGTGGAGGATCCCCTATCAAACTGATGGAGTGGGAGGAGACCTGCCTGAGCACCATAGGTGTGGAAACTATAGAGGGAGTCGGCGAAATGGAGCGTGGTGCGCCCACATCGTCAGATGGAGGTGAGTGTCCACATAAAACACTGCACTGTGAAAGAGGAGGTATCCCCCCAAATCTGAGCCCTAAATCAGCGCATGGATGTGGCCACAAACATACATGCACACAACCCTGCCCATGTGAGGGTCACATCCCACCACACACGCATGCACGCATCACCACAGACACGTGCCACCCAGACCCATGCATGAATGACCCACCCAACAGTCCTACGACCTGTATGCCCACAAATGAAGTCCAAATGCATAGAACAGCATGATGAACATCTGCATGAAGCACGTTGACCTATCACCAATGCCATCCCCCTCTTTGTCCCCCACAGGCTCACAGACTGACAGCAATTTGCAGGACACTGCGACACAGGCTCCCCCCGCCAAGAAACAACCCAGGGGAAAGGAGGCAGGCAACATCGCGAGCACATCGAGGGGCACAGGGAGGAGTGCACTCCCGCAGAGGGCCAAACACAGCAAACCACCCACGTCACCAAGCCGTGAGCCCATGGCAGAAACGATTGCAGCACCCACTCCAGTGATCCCCCCCAATGCACGAACCACCCACGGAAGGGCCACTGTCAGCTGCCAACAGTTCCATTGGCGAGGCAGCAGTCACAGCACCGCTGTCCGATGTGGAGGACACTTGTGACTTGGTCATGCAGGAGCACACCCCCAGCCCCCAGCAATCAAAAGAACAAAGCATCACAATCCAGCAGTTCTCCAGCATGGGGTCTGATATGGATTCACATGCTCATGAATATTCCCCGTCATCAGGCTGGAAATCCTCAGTAAAGAAAAAATCAGTGTCAGTTTCGTTTCTGATCTGTCTTTCTTAGTAGTAACAAATCACTGATCTCTGGGTCATACCGCCCCCAGCCAAAGACTGCCCTCTCCCTAAGCCCCTCCCCTGGCAGCCATCCTCAGATTTCTACCACACGTTCAAGTGTTGGGAGTCCTCGTGCTTTAGCTCTCGAGCTTTTACTGCGTTTTTGCGCTTTTTCAGGAGATTTTTCTCATTTTTTCGGTTTAATCGAGCCTCAAGCTCCACCGTTTCCACTTCCGATAACGGGGACCCGTTTCGGAATTCTTCTACGCCCCTCAAGGGTGAAGTTTTCTTCGAGTTACGCTTCTTGGAGGTTCCAGAAGATCTGAGGCCTACCTCAACGGACATGGCCCAGGACAAGGGAAGCTCGACTCCCGGATCCAAGCTGTTCAGGAGCTGCCCGGGATGCGGATTGCAAAATGTTTTCAAGGAGCACGAGCATTCGAGATGTCTCTACTGCCTTCATGAGGACAAGACGCACATGGAAAAGGACTGTGCGTTCTGCAAGAACCTGTCGGAACGGACCAAGCAAGATCGTCGTTCCCGCCTCGCTGCCTGGCTGCAGATGGGCACAGGAGGTGAGAAGGCAAAGAAAAAGTCTGAGCGGTCTTCTAAGTCCTGTGAGGGTGCCCCGGCGACGGGGGCCCAACAGAAGGCCAAGCACCACGACTCCGTGGGCACCGGGAGCACCGAAAGGTCGGGCTCTTCGGCTGCCAAGCAAGGCGCGACTTCCCCGGCACGATCAACAGTGAGCCAGCGCTCTGGTTCAGGGAAGATGAAGTCCGGGAACACGGGTAAGCTTCTGGAGAGGCCCCGGTCGATCTAGAAGGGAGCCGAGGGGGAGCGAGGCTATGACCCTCCCCCCAAAGCGAAGGCCCAGGACGCACCTAAGGTGGTGAGGGCCTTGATCCACCCGTTAAAGGCCTCTATCGAGGTTGTCGCAGCGGCCCTGGCGAAGCCGGCAGAGACTACACCAGTGGAGGCGGCCTCGGGGCCCAGAGTTTCCCTGCCACCGCGGAGGGAATCCTCTTTCCAGCCCATCGTTAAGACCCCTTGAACACCCAGTGGAAAAAGAGGGGGGGGCCGGCGGCCATTACGGACTCGGATTCAGCCTCCGAGGAGGATCTGGTGGAAACCATGAAAGGCCTCAACGAGAGGTTCGAAGACCTCAACGAGAGGTTCGAGAAGGTTCGATGCCAGGGGAAGGATCCTGCTGATGTGATCAAAGATAGCGACGATGGCGACGATGAGGGCCCAGTGCAGCAGCCATCCCACCCGTCGCAGCCATTGCCCGAGCCCCAGGATAGCTCGGCGCCCATTTTGTTGGCGATCCAATCCTTATGTACTGAGATAAGGACGCGGTTACCACGGACCCCGACGGAGGATCCAGAACCTGGACCGTCGGGAAGCCCTCCGAACAAGCGGATGAGAGTCCACCCCGCACCGCCCTTTGTGCCCAACTGGCCTGTGGACCCCTCATCCCCCTCGCCGGACCTTCGGGATGATACGGCGACGGATACAGCAACGGGGACGGACGATGACGGTGGCAATGATACAACAGACATTCCTTCATCACCCCCCCCCCCTCGGGCCTCTCCGCCCGAGGAAATTGGCTCTTTCCACGCCATAATAGCCAGGGCATCCGAGCTCTTCCAGCTCTGCCCTGAGGAACAGAAAAAGGAAGGCTTTCTTTACCAACGACAGGAGACCAAGAGAAAGACGGTCCTCGCAGTACCGTTGCTCGATGACATCTGGGACGAAGGGCTGGCTATCCTGAAGAACCCTTTCACGACACCCGCCAAGAGGGACACGTACGAGAAGAAGTACCGGGTCCCCGACGCCGCCCCCTTGTGCCTCAGTGCCCAGCTTACGCCGGATTCGGTCGTCTTGGCGGCGGCCAAGAAGAAAGCGGCGGGTGCGGCGGCTTCAACTTCCACTTCCCCGCCGCACAGCGAGGGCAAGAAGTTGGACTCCATGGGACGACGAGTCATCTCGTCGGCGGTGACGACGATTAAGGTGGCCAATGCCTTAGCGATTGTGGCCTCTTACGACAGGGAGCTCTGGTTCAAGATAGCTCCCCTGCTAGACTTCCTACCGGACGACAAGAGGGCGGAAGCCCTACAGATTCTGCAGGAAGGTGAGGTGGCGTCGGATAACACCATTATGGTGGCAACGGACATTGCCGATACCGGATTTTGCCAGCTGGGCAACAGGGTTTGTCTTCGATGGCGAGGATGGCTTAAGGCAACAGTCTTTCGCCTGGACGTCCAGACCAGAGTGTTGGATATGCCGTTCGACGGCAACAACCTGTTTGGGAAGACGGTGGATGAGTCCCTCCAGGCCATCAAGACCGACACAGAGACAGCCCAAGCCCTGGGAGTCCTTCAACATCGGCGGCCCTTTCGGAGCTCCGGAGGTGGACAGGGAGGCTCCAAAGGATCCAGCGGTGGCTCTTCTACGTACTGCTAGGCGGCCTGCTCCTCGTCCCAGGAGGCCTACAGAGGCTGCGGCAAGCAAGGAGGGTCTCGCTGCCGTCGTCAAGGAGGCTGAGGCGGCAAGGCCTCTTCCAAGCAGGACTGAACCGGCTGTAGCGTCGGGCCCCAACCGAATCACCCCGGTGGGAGGCCGGCTGACGAAGTTGGTCAGCGTGTGGGAGTCCATCTCCGACCATTGGGTGCTGGACACCCTGGCCCGTGGACACTCGCTAGAATTTCAAAAGAAGTGTCCTCGCATTCCTCCCGTGGCCAGGAAGGAGAATCACATCCCTCAACTGCTGTTGGAGGTAAGGGCGATGCTCAAGAAAGGTGCCATCGAGCTCGTCGCCAAGAGGCTCCGGGGTATACTCAAGGTACTTCCTCTTCAGAAAGAAGACAGGCAGTTGGGGCCCCATCCTGGACCTGCGTCAGTTAAACAAGTACATCAAGGCACAGAAATTCAGGATGGTCACCTTCCACCACGTGCTGGGAGAGCTAGAGGAGGGCGACTTCCTATCGTCGTTGGACCTGGAGGATGCTTACTTCCACATCCCCATTCTAAAAGGACACACACAGTTCCTCAGATTCGTAGTCCAGGGGAGTCACTACCAATTCAGAGCCCTGCCGTTCGGATTAAAGTCGGCACCCAGGGTGTTCACCAAGTGCCTCGCTCCAGTTGCGGCGCGGCTGCGCCTGCAGGGGATCCACGTCTACCACTACCTGGACGACTGGCTAATCCGTGCAAGGTCAAGAGAACTCGCTGTCGAACACACAGCGATGACAATCCGCCTGCTCACGGAACTGGGATTCGCCATCAACCACCCCAAATCCCACCTGGTTCTGTCGCAGGTAGCACCGTTTCTGGGGGCGAAGCTCGATACAGTGGAGCGATTGGCATCTCCATCGAAAGAAAGGACGAAGGCCATTTTGGGCAAGGTGCAGCGCCTGTTAGCCGCGGATGTGGCCAGGGTGAGGTCCATCAAGTCCCTCCTCGGGATGATGTCCTCATGCATCTACCTTGTGCCCCGCTACAAGAGTTCCTCGACGTCCGCTGGATTCAAGCGGCGGGCAGCTTCGAAGTCAGGATCCCGCTCGACGAGGAGTTCCGTCAGCCGATTCTATGGTGGGGTACCCGTGCGCACCTCACGGCAGGCACGGACTTTCAGACCCCGGCATATCGGGAGACGGTGACGACGGATGCCTCCCTGGAGGGATGGGGGCCCACACCAGAGATCTCCATGCAAGAGGCCTCTGGCTCCCGGAGGAGAGGTCTCTCCACATCAACATCCTGGAGCTACGAGCCGTTTTCTGGGCGTTCAAATTGTTCCTTCCGTCCCTCAAGGACAAAGTGGTGAGGATCTTCACCGACAACACCACCACGATGTTCTACACCCGGAATCAGGGAGGCACCAGATCCCCAGCCCTATCCAAGGAGGCCCAGGATCTGTGGCACTGGGCTGTCGCCCAGGGGATGTTTCTGGTTCCCTTCCACTTGGCAGGAATAAAAAACACCATTGCCGACTCACTCAGCAGGGAGCTATGCTCGTGCCACGAGTGGGAACTAAGCCAGGACCAGGTGGATCGGCTCTTTCAACGATGGGGAAACCCCATATCGACCTGTTTGCGACGGCAACAAACTCCAAATGCCAGAGGTTCGCCAGCAGGTTCACACAGCCGGGGAGCATGGGCGATGCTTTCTCGTTCCCTTGGGACGGCCTGTTCCTGTACGCGTTCCCTCCGTTGCCGTTGCTGCTCCGTCTCATCAACCAGCTCAAGAGGTCCAGGTGCAGGATGATCCTCGTCGCACCGACGTGGCTGAGACAGATCTGGTTCCCGGATCTTCTGGACTTGTCAACGTCCCCACCTATCAAGCTGGCGACGGACGCGGATCTTCTCTCCAGAGAAGGAGGCACCATTCTTCACCACTACCCGGAGTCGCTGAACTTGCAGGCTTGGCTCCTGCAGCACTAGAGTTTGGAGGATACGATATCCCGGCTGACTGCAGAGAGGTTCTTGCAAAAGCCAGGGCGTCCTCAACTCTCAAGTGCTATGGGCATAAGTGGAAGAGGTTCTCTGTCTGGTGCCGTGCACAGAAGCTTAACCCTCTGCGGATTACGGCCCCTCAAGTATTGCCGTACCTACTGTCGCTGGCCAAAGCTGGACTGGCTCACGCCTCCATCAAGATACATCTGGCTGCCATCTCCCGATACACCAGAACTACAGGACGGGCGTCCTTGTGGTCTCATCGCCTGGTGAAGGAATTTATGAAGGGACTATTCCGATCGTTCCCGCCGGTGAAGGCCCCCGCCCCGGCGTGGGAGCTCAACGTGGTGCTGACCAGGCTCATGTGGGCCCCATTCGAGCCTATGCATTCGGCACCGTTGAAGTTCCTGTCGTGGAAGACAGCATTTCTCGTGGCCATCACCTCCGCACGACGAGTGGGAGAGATCCAGGCCTTATTTGCAAGCCTCCATACTTGACTTTTCACGACACGAGGGTGGTGCTGAGGACGCACCCCTCCTTTATGCCCAAGGTGCCATCGGACTTCCACCTCAACGAACCCTTGGTGTTGCCAGTTTTCTTCCCGTCGCCTTTGTCGCAGGCCGAGAGGACTCTGTACTCGCTGGACGTAGCTAGAGCGCTGAAATTCTACGTGGATCGCACAAAGAGTTTTCGGAAGACATCACAGCTATTTGTGAACTTTGGACCTGTGAATCAAGGGAAGGCTCTCTCGAAGGCTTCCATTTCCAGATGGCTCTCTGGCTGCATCATGCACTGTTGCCGGTTGGCAAACCGACCGCTGCCCAGGCCGTCCGAGAGCCCATTCGACCAGAGCGATCGCTGCTACCACGACGTTCCTCTCTGGTGTGCCCTTGCCGGACATCTGCCGAGCTGCTACGTGGAGGTCAACGCACACTTTCACAAGATTCTACTGCGTCGATCGGGACTCCTGGGAGGAGTCCAGGGTCGGCCAAGCAGTGCTGTGCAACCTGTTTGCTTAAGGTGAGCCTGGTGAGGAGGTAAGAGATGCTTAATGTTGAGTTGTTGTATTGCTTAATGTTGAACCTGTTGCCACCTCCCATGGTTGTGCATGTGTATACTGCTATGTATTCTTATATTCATGAGCATGTGAATCCATGCCAGACCCCATGCTGGAGAAGGAACAAGTTACTTACCTGTAATTGTTGTTCTCCAGCATGGTTCTGGCATGGATTCACATGCGAACTCTCCCTCCTTCCCCTCTGCGGCTTTTCACTTGGTCATACTGCCACTTTACGTGCTACCAAATCTGAGGATGGCTGCCAGGGGAGGGGCTTAGGGAGAGGGCAGTCATCGGCTGGGGGCAGTATGACCCAGAGATCAGTGATTGGTTACTACTAAGAAAGACAGATCAGAAATGAAACTGATACTGATTTTTTCTTTACCGAGGATTCCCAGCCTGACGACGGGGAATATTCATGAGCATGTGAATCCATGTCAGACCCATGCTGGAGAACAACAGTTACAGGTAAGTAACTTGTTCCCTATGCCCAGTCTGGCGAGGAAATGGTGGCAGGGTGCTGGAGTCCACCGGTGTCCTCACCTGATGCTGGACCCATAGAACAAGGTGCAGCACCCACCCCACGAGCAACACACAGTGGCCATGACATGGCCATCATCAGACAGCAGCAGGAGGAGATAACAGCGCTGGTTGGCCAGCATGTTGATGAGGCAGCACGTTTGAGGGAGGAGTGCAGGGAGAATGCAAGGGAGATCAGACAGGGCATGGAAGCCTGCACCAACACGCTCTGCAAGGAAATGGCACTAGTGAGGCAGGTCCTCACACGCATAGCTGACGCTATGGACAGACAGATCCCCCCACAGCCGCAAGAACAACCATACACCTCCTCCTCTGCCAGCTCAAGGCAGACGAGCCCCCGGCGCCGGTCCTTGCGATCTATGCGGCGCACACCCTTCCAACCCCCTAATGGTGGGAGTGGGGATGGGAAATAGGGCCAGCCCGATGTAGCTGTCACATGTACAGCAAGACAGCAACGTTGTACCAGCCATACATGGGAGTGTTGTGGGGGGAGGGGGGAAAGGGTGTTTTGGGAGTGTTGTGGGGGGAGGGGAGAAAGGGTGTTTGAGTAGTTGGGTCCATGCACTTGTTTACCTCATAATATATTAAACACACTGGTGACAAGTCAAAACACATGCTTGGAACTTATTGTGTATGTGAGCTTTATTGGGGGACAGGGCCCAGTGTGCGCTTCACCACAAAACCCAGTGGACAAATGCCCACATCCATTCCACAGAGTAGGACCATGTGATTCAGAATATTTGGTTGATCAGATGCTGACGCACAGCGCGTCCCTCTTGGGCATCGCCTCCTGCATGACCTGCAGCCCTGTCTCCTCCCTCCTCATCCCCATCATCATCATCCTCATCAGGTGGTTGCATTTCAATGTCAGGGGGCATTGGCACATTCCGTCTGATACACATATTGTGCAACATGACGCATGCCATGGTGATCTTGGCCACCTTCTCATGGCCGTACAGGAGTGCCCCACCCGACCTGCTGAGGCACCGGAACCGTGTCTTCAAAAGGCCAAATGTCTGCTCAATTACTGCACGGGTACGGGTATGTGCACGATTGTATTCCTCTTCGTGCCTGTTCTGTGGGTTTCGTACAGGGGTAAGGAGCCACCTCTTCAGGGGATAGCCAGCAACACCTGCTTGGGTGCAAGAATGGGGATGTGTTACTGTTTACATCAAGTGGAACCTGTACATATCACCCAAATTAACTTTGCATTGTGATTTTCATCCACGAATCCCAGCATGCATGGAGACGATCAGTGTAACTGCAATGTGAGAGGGTGAGCTAGTCCTTGCAAGTAGACATGCACCATGCATGCCTCCAGCAGTTATTACCATGTTCTGGGTGAGGACAGATCATTAGTGTTTCTGGGGCCGGGCAAGGTTTGTACCACACTGCTAGTGTACTGCCATTCTGAAATCGATGTCTCCATGATGTGAAGCGGCACTTCAGTAGTGGTGTACGGGTGTGGTTCAGTACAATGGCTACAGGTGATCCCTTAGTATGCACTCAAGGGCGCATATCTGTTGTGATGTTGTTCAGCGCACATTTCCATTTTGCATATTGGCTGCATGTTGCTGCTTTGTGTCATATAGGGTATGGTATGATGTGCAATGTGCATGTGGATAGATATGTCATGTTTGGCATATTGGATTGATTCCTTTGTTGTGTAGCTTCCAACTTGCAAGTGATTTTGTCTCTGGTCCATTGTGAGCTGCCTTGGTGGACATTGGCGTACATCTGTATGTCCATTTATTCTACAGACGACAGTCCACACCCAGTAGGAGAATGCACCCCGCCCCCCCAAATAACACCCAGCAGGAGAATGCATCTCTCCCCCCCCCAATCACACCCAATAGGAGTATGCATCTCTCCCCCCAATCACATCCAATAGGAGTATGCATCCCCCCAAATAACACCCAGTAGGAGTATGCATCTCTCCCCCATACCCCAATCACACCCAGTAGGAGTATGCATCTCTCCCCACCAATCACACCCAGTAGGAGTATGCATCTCTCCCCCCCCCCAAATAACACCCAGTAGGGGTATGCATCTCCCCCCCAATCACACCCACTAGGAGTATGCATTTTCCCCCAAAATCACACCCAGTAGGAGTATGCATCTCCCCCCAATCACACCCAGTAGGAGTATGCATCTCTTCCCCCCCAATCACTATCCACATCACACTGCCATGTGCTTGCCCAGCTACTCACCAAGTAGCCACGCACGTTGTCCAGCATGTCGCTCCATGTAGTGTGGTATCGTGGAGTTCCGCAGGACCATTGAATCATGGGTTGATCCGGGATATCGGGCACAGCAATGTGTGATTATCTTGTTTGAGTCACATACCATTTGGACATTGATGGAGTGGTATTGCTTTCTGTTTCGGTACACTGCCTCATTGTCATGTGGGACCACCAATTCCACATGGGTACAGTCGATGGCCCGATGCAACTTGGGATGCCTGCCAGTGAATAGAAGCGAACTTTGGTGTTAGAGATCTCCTGGGCAGTCCGTGGCAGGGATATGTGTTCACTTGTGTGCTTCAGGAGGGCATTGCGCGGTGGTTCAGCGTGTGTGAAAATAGTGGTTGTGATATGCCATGTATCTGCCCTACCGTATGCTGGTAGGTGCCTGTGGCCAGGAAGTGGAGCACAGTTACCACCTTCAGTAGAGGGGGGATGGCAGCACGGATGTCTATGAGGCTCACAATGTCGTCGTGTATCATGTCCACAATGGTGATGATGGTATCCTGGTCCAGACGGTACAGGGTGTGTATCTGCTCAGGGGTTAGGTTGAATGGACTGGCTCTGATCCTGGGGATTGGTGGCTGCCTCTGGGGTATCACTAGGTGCACTGGTGGGGCTTGCTGGGCCTGTCTCGCCCTCCTCCCCCTCCTGCGTCTCCTCTGTGCTGCCTGTTGTGGTTGGTGCTGCAATGCAATCATGTCCTCCAGCCCATGTAATGCTGCTAGTATTGGAACCATCTTGGTGTGGGAAGGGGTGTGGTGTGCTCCTTTTGTGCTGCCCCAGTCTCCATTGCCTCCACCTGTGCTGATTGTGGCCACCTGTGGCAGGTGGGAACACTGCTCATGTCTCTTTAACGGGTGGTCCGCGATGCCAGTATTTCCTCCATGCCAGTATGGTCTTTTTTGGCCTAATGCATGCCGCTATTTGCGGGTCCGCATGGCTTGTGATGGTCTGCTATTAACGCCATGCCGCTATTTGCGACATGAGTGGTATTAGCGGTTATCCGGGTTGTGATTAGCAAGGGAATTTAGCGATACCGGTAATCCCTTACCGGTATCGTTATTCCCTTACCGCCATCCGTGTAATGAGGCCCTATGTCTTCAATTTTTCAAGAAACTGGCTCGGAGGATTAGGCAATCTCTCCTTTTGGAGTGCAAAATGGCACTAGACAGGTTCCAGAGGAACTTATAGACCCTGAATCTAAGATGAGAGACCTGCACGAGACTGCATTCTGCTAGTGGCATTGACACGTCACCTGAATTGGAGTTTGCTAGACCTGACCCTGCAGAACATGCATATTCAGGGTACAGGAGTTTAATGAATAGAGTGGTAAAATGTATGGGCTGAGTTAGAGCCTCACCCACTTTTGAACAGGACGATATGACGGACCTAATAGTTCGGGGCCCCCAGAAAGATCCAGTTCTCCCCTTCCATAGGGCGCTTTAGAGAACAGTGGAAAAGAACTGGGAAACCCCTGACTACATTGCTGCGGTAAAAAAGCAATTTTCCGAAGAAGTATAGAACTTCTACTTCTGATCCCGAGTATCTGAATAGACATCCTACTCCAGAAAGTCTGGTTATTCAGGCTGCAACTACTTCGAGACAAACTGCATATCCAACCATACCTCCGGATAGGGAGGATAAAAAGGTTGACACTTGGGCCCGTAAGGTTTTTACTTCGGGTAGCATGGCCTTAAAGTCAACCAAAGTCATCTGTACCCTGGCCAGGTTCACACATACCCTGTGGGAATGCATTTCGGCGGCTGAACATATTCCGGAAGGCGAGGAAAGGGAAGGCTTCCTGAATATTGTCAAATATGGGAAGGAGGCAATGGGGGAATGTCTCCAGTCTGGACTGGATACTGTTGAAAGTATTAGCAGATCCATGGCATTAAGCACAGTGCTACGCAGATTTGCGTGGTTGAGAAAGTTGGGTTTTGCACCAGATGTGCAGGCCAGGCTTCTCAACATGCCTTTTGATGGCTTGTGGCTCTTTGGTAGTAAGGCTGATATTGTCAAAGATGGGAAGGAGGCAATGGGGGAATGTCTCCAGTCTGGACTGGATACTGTTGAAAGTATTAGCAGATCCATGGTATCAAGCACAGTGCTACGCAGATTTGCGTGGTTGAGAAAGTTGGGTTTTGCACCAGATGTGCAGGCCAGGCTTCTCAACATGCCTTTTGATGGCTTGAGGCTCTTTGGAAGTAAGGCTGATGAGAGCCTAGAAAAACTACAGACCTCAAAAGCGTCAGCTAAATCCCTTAGTGCCTCCATGCAACAAACTCAGAAACCCTATTCGGGCTCATCTTCCTGGAGGTGTCGTCCTTTTCGGTACTACTCTTCTTTTGGTAGAGGAAGAGGACAGGCTTTTAAAAGGGGCAAAAGAAATGTCACTCGTGGTGGATGAGGAAAGACTACAAAGCCATCTTCAGGAACGGCATCTTTACCCTCAGCTGCTCCTGCAGCTGCCTCCAAATCACTATGAGGCCTTATCATACAATACACCAGTGGGAGGCAGAATCTCTCAGCATCTGAAAGAATGGTGGGGCATTACTTCAGATGCTTGGGCACTGGAAACAGTAGCTCAGGGTTACTGCCTTCCCTTCCTAAAAAGGCCTCAGGATCATCCACCGGGAGGCAACTGGGCCAAAATTCCAGACCCGCTCATTTTGCAGGAAATTTTAACCCTGCTAGAGAAAGGTGCAATAGAACATGTACCTGTGGCGGAAAGGAACAAGGGTTGGTACTCCCCTTATTTTCTCATCCCAAAGAAGGACAGAGGATTGAGACCTATCTTGGACGTAAGAAACTTGAACAAGGTCCTCAGAAAGGACAAGTTCAAGATGGTAACCCTTTCTCAGATCCTTCAGGCTCTTCAACTCCAAGACTGGTTGGTATCATTGGACCTTCAGGATGCTTACTTTCATGTGCCAATCCATCCCAAGCACCGAAAGTACCTGAGGTTTGCAGTTGGCGGTTCTCACTATCAGTTTCGAGTTCTGCCATTCGGGCTGACCTCCACCTGATGGCAGTAGTGGCAGCATGTCTCAGGAGAGGGGGGGGATTCACGTCTACCCCTACCTGGACGACTGGTTGATCAGAGCACGTAATCCCGAACAAGCTCAAAAACATCTGTTGATCACCTGTCACTTCCTTCACAATCTGGGCTTCTCCCTCATTTACAAGAAGTCCCACATGATACCATCCCAAAGACTCCAGTTTATCGGAGCAGTCTTGGACACTTCCTCGGGCAAAGCCTCGCCTCCCGAGATAAGAGCTCTCTACATTCTGCAGATGGTAACAAAATTCCAGAAAGCTCAGCATCTTCCGGCCTTCGATTTTCTGAGGTTGCTCGGCCTCATGGCATCCTGTATTTTTCTGGTGCCAGAGGCCAGATTGAGAATGAGATCCCTTCAATGGGCCCTCAGGACTCCGTGGTCCCAGTTCTCGGGGTGTATGTCGGATCTCCTGCAAGCCCCGAGCGATGTTGCTCAGGATCTACTATGGTGGGCTTGCAACAACAACATCCTCAAAGGGGAATCTTTTTGGCAACCATGGCCGGAGATAACAGTAGTAACAGACGCCTCACTCACGGGGTGGGGAGCTCATACCAACGATCTGACAATCAGCGGTCGTTGGTCTACATCTGAGTCCAAACTACACATCAACCTGTTGGAGCTGAGGGAAATCAGACTAGTGCTAAAGGCATTCCTGCCCTCTGTACAAGGAAAGAATGTCCTGATAATGACGGACTAGACAGTGGCCATGTATTACCTCAACAAAAGAGGAGGCGTAGAATCACTACCATTGTGCAGAGAAGCAATGAAGCTCTGGTTCTGGGCAATACGGGAAGGAATCTCTCTATCGGCAGTTTAGCTAGCCGGAGAGCAGAACACGGCAGCAGACTCTCTAAGCAGGCAAAGCACAGTCTCCCACAAGTAGGAGTTAGCTCAGGAAGTCCTTCTGGAGATCTTCACCCTTTGGGGAACCCCTCAAGTGGATCTGTTCACGACCGAGGTAAACCGGAAGTGCGAACAGTATTGCTCAAGGGAATTTCCCCCGAGAGGAGCTCTAGGAGACGCGTTCGTGGTGGACTGGGTTTCCCCCTATATCCGGGGTACCAGGCTGTATGGGTATATCAACAGACTTATCTGCAATATCTTCTTCCCCACTCAAGCTCTGAGGGTCTCCAAATTCCCCTTCCTCCTCACCTGACGTTGAAGAGAAGTCCAACTTCTTTCTGTGTGAGCGACGAACGTGGGCTTTCTTCTTCTTGAGTATATAGGGCCGGCCTCTGAAGGAAGCCACCGTGACTCTGGGTAGGAATCAACGGTGACTCCCCCCCCGCGACAGACACGCGAAGCAAGGGGAAAAGCCTTGTGGCACAAAAACCCCTTTGGAGTGCAGAATCCCCGCTGGAGCGGAATATAAGAGGTGAAGTTTCAAGCCAGACTCGTATGAAATGACGATCCAGGGCAGGTAAGTGAAGGCGAAGCACAAAAGAAGGGGGAAGGAGAGAATGCTGGAACAGAGGGGAGCCAATGGATGGAAATCTGGGAGAGAACAACGAATAGGCAAGGAAAAGGCTAAAAGGAGGAAGGGAGGAGAAATAATACGGGAAGCACCTTGCACCCGGGAACAGGGGGGGGGGGCGAAGCAGAGAGAGGACTAGGAGAGAAGAGAGGAACAACGGAGAGGAAAAAAAATAAGGACAGAGGCGGATCAACGCCAAGCGAAGTAAACAGTAGCGCAAGCAACAAAGGAGAAATCCGAGAGTTGCAACGCACCGAGCCGCCGAGCGTAAGCTAGTAAATACACTCGGCGGCGGCCATGTTTGAAAAGACTAGACCGCTAACGACGTCTGGGAATACAACGTGGCGGCACAGTCAGGTGGCAGCCATGTTTCCACCTCTTCCACAAGCGCCAGGAACCCGCGGTTGTGACAGTATGCCCCCTTCCAAGGCTGCTCCCTCCCAGTTTACTGGGATATAGCCTGTGAAACTGTCTCAACAAACGGGATGCATGTACATGGGTCTGGGGTTCCCAAGTATCTTCGGATGAGGGATATCCTTTCCAGTGGATCAGATATTCAAGACGACCTCTATGATACCTAGACTCTCGGATGTGGGAGACTTCGTATTCTTCAGAGACCGGAGCTGGTAAAGTGTGTAGTTTGGGGGTACTTTGCTTTCTGTTGTCAGGTACAAAAGGACGCAATTGAGAGGAATGAAATGTCGGATGTATGCGACTAAGGTTCTTTGGTAACCTGAGACGATAGGCAACTGGGTTGATTTTTGACAGTACCTCAAAGGGACCTATGTACCGAGGAGATAATTTGGAAGGGCGGACCCAGCGGGGCAAGAACCTGGTAGACAGCATAACCTTGGTACCCTTTTCCCAAGCTGGTACTGGTCTCCGATGTTTATCAGCTTGTTGCTTGTTACGAATGTTGGCCCTTAGAAGACTCTGTTTGGCTGTATTATGAGCTTTCTTTAATTCCGCCAGGGAGGTTCCTATGGAAGGTATGAGGGTCTCAGTCCAAAAAGCGGGTACTATGGATTGAGGGTGGAAACCATAAGTACAATAGAAAGGGCTGATACCAAGTGCACCATGTACAGAATTGTTATATGTGAATTCAGCAGTGGGTAGAAGGGAAACCCAGTTGTCTTGTAGTTGGTTGATGAAACACCTTAAATACTGCTTGAGGGTACCGTTTAATCTTTCAGTCTGTCCATTTGTTTGCGGGTGAATCCCGGAAGATAGGGCCCTCTCAATCCCCAGCAGTTTGCACAAAGCAGCCCAGAATTTAGAGGTATATTGGCTGCCACGGTCCGACACAATCTTTTTAGGAAGACCATGCAACCTAAATATGTCCTTCAGGAAGATTTCTGCCATGACTGAGGCCGAGGGTATCCCAGGTAGTGGTGAAAAGTGTGCCAATTTGGAGAAAGTGTCCACTGTTACCATGATACAGGTACATCCCTGGGAAACCGGTAGGTCAACAATGAAATCTGTGGAAATGTGTTTCCAAGGACCTGGAGGGATCTGGTCTTGTTGTAGGAGGCACAATGGTTTTTGAGTGGACTATTTATTCTGCATACAGGCTAGACAGGTCTGGATGTATGTCTGAGTATCTGCTCTCATATTGGGCCAATAGAAAGACCTTTGGAGCAATTCAAGAGTGCCCCGTAAGCCTCGATGGCCTGCAACCTTTGAGTCATGGCACCACAGAAGGGCTTGTAATCTGAGGTTGTGTGACGGAAGAATTAATCTCCCTCGAGTGAAGTAGAGACCGTCTCGCATATCCACTGGGACTTTACCCAAGTGTAAAAGTGGCCGTTCCGGGGAACGAGACTCGTCCCTAACGTTTTCTAAGAATGATGATACCACAGTTATAATCTTGGTATGGGGGAACATCAGCTCTTTGCGGTAGCTCGGAGAGTTTTCTTCCCTTCGGGATAAGGCATCAGCAACCTGATTTTGGGTACCGGGAATATATGTGATGAGAAAATGGAATTGGGCAAAGAAATGCGCCCATCGAGCTTGCCTGGTATTGTAACATTCTTGTTGTCGTAGGATCTGTAGATTCTTTTGATCTCTGCGTATCAAGAAGGGATGTAAGCTTCCTTGGAGCAAATGCCGCCATTCCAGACAAGCCAATTTCATAGCCAAGAGTTCTCTCTCGATGACAGAGTAGTTTTGCTGGCTAGGGTTCAAAGTCTTTGAAAAATAGGCAATGGGATGTTCTCGGCCCTGATTGGATTGCAGGAGAACAGCACCTACCGCACCAGCGGTGGCGTCAGTCTCCAAAACAAAAGGTAGCAGTTGGTCAGGCTGTCTTAGAATGGGAGCGGTACAGAACCTGTTCTTCAGGCAGACAAAACTTTCCTCAGCTTCCTTTGACCAATGGAAAGGCGTGGAAGATTTCTTCAGCAAGGAGGTGATCGGAAGAGTGAGTATGGAAAATTCAGGTATAAACTTCCGGTAAAAATTTGCCAGACCAAGAAACCTTTGAATCTCCTTGAATGATGAAGGGGAAGGCCAGGCTAGAATGGCTTCGACTTTCTTAGGATCCATGGTTATTCCCTTCTTAGACAGAATAAACCCCAGGTAGGATATGGAGGATTGGGCAAAAGCACATTTCTCAGGTTTGACCAGTAGGTGATGTTGCTGAAGTCTACGTAGTACTTCTTTCACATGGGGGGTATGCTCTTCTGCCTGACGGGAGTAAACCAAGATATCGTCTAGATAGACTATGGTGTTCTGTCCCAACAGATCTGAGAATATGCGGTCCATGAACCTTTGAAAGATCGAAGGAGCATTTACCAGTCCGAACGGCATTACTTGATATTCGAATAACCCGTAGTGAGTACGGAAAGCCGTCTTCCATTCGTCGCCGGTCCTGATTCAGAGTAGATGATAGGCATTCCGTAGGTCGAGTTTGGAGAAGATCACCGAGCCCTGAACAGCTTCCAATATCTCAGAAATGATGGGCATGGGATACCGGTCCTTGACGGTAAATTGATTTAGGCCTCTGTAATCGATACAGGGCCTCAATTCCTTAGAGTCCCTCTTGGGGATAAAAAACAAAGAGACTCCTGCCGGTGATCTGGAAGGTCGGATCAATCCATTTGCTAGGTTGTCATCCAAATAGCGTCTGAGAACTTCCTTTTCAGACATTGAAAGGGGATGCATCCTGCAAAAAGGAATCAAGGCCTGGGGAATAAGGTCTATTCTACAGTCCTCCGGTCTGTGCTGAGAGAGTTCTATAGGTTGTTGTTCTCGGAAGACCGCAGAAAACTCCTTAAAGCAGCCTGGGTTACAATGGATTGAACTCCTTTCAGTGGCACAAACCATCTTGACACTTTCGAACAAAGGTCCTGGAAGGCACTTCTCCTGACAGTATGCAGAATGGAAACTCAGAAGATTCTTCGTCCAATCTATAGTTGGGTTGTGTCTTCGGAGCCAACCAATCCCCAGTATAACTGGGAAATGGGCTGTGCGGATGATATTGAAACTTAGTACCTCCGAATGCTGTTGAATGGAAACTTGTACCTCCTCTGTGGTATGGGTGATGAGACCGGAGCATAGAGGGGTTCCATCAACTCCCTCTACCTTCTGGTCTTCCTTCTTGGCAATCCTAAGGAGACCCACTTTGTCAGCCCATAAGGTGTCCAGGAAATTTCCCGCCGCTCCACAATCCAGTAGGGCTTGTGTTTCCATTTCCTTTCCTCTGAACTGAAGTAGGACTGATACCACCATCAAGCGTTGATCATCAGAGGGCTTGGCTGAAGTTACAGAGAGAGTGGTGTAGGAACTGGGAAAAGCCTCTCGATAGTCTGTCCTACCAACTACCGAGGACGTTCGTTTCCCGGCCGTCTGGGGGTTATGCCCGGGCAGTCCCTCAATAGGTGTGTGGCGGAGCCACAGCACAGGCAAAGGCTGCCCTCCCGTCTCCTCTTCTTTTCTTCAGCCGTCAAGGCGGCTCTAGTGGTTCCTATTTGCATAGGTTCTTGCCGGGTAGGTGGACGAGTAGCAGGTGAGGAGGTCGAAGGGTGAGGCTGTGAGCTGCGAGTCTTTCTCTTTTCATTCTTCCGTTCAGTCAATCGGAAATCAATCCTTACAACAGCCTTTATAAGGTTGGAGAAAGAGTCTGGGCGAGGAATCCTGGCAAGCTCGTCCTTTAGCTCTTCTCGCAAACCCCTCCTAAAGATGGTGTATTGGGCATCTTCTTGCCAGCCGGCTTCTGCCGTTAACCTCTTGAAGGAGGATATATAGGAGAGCAGGTCTGAGCTCCCTTGACGCACATGCAGCAAGTCTTCAATAGCTAGGTGAGCGCTTTCAGTACGAAGGAAAGTCTGCTTAAGTAAATCCTTGAATGCAACAAAGTTCTGTAGCACTCGGTCGGACTGGGACACCAACGGAGTAGCCCATGCTAAGGCATTGCCTGTCGTGTGTGAGATCATGAATCCCACTTTGGCATGGTCGGTGGAAAAGGCGTTCTGCCTGAAAGCAAAATGTATATTGCAAGCTTCCAGGAATTCTTTAACTTTCTTTTCAGAACCATCAAATTTGCCTGATACCAAAGGCAGAGGGGGAAGATCGGTGGTTTGCTGTTCTATGGCGGTTACTCTCTGTTGGAGAGCGGTATTGGCTGTTTTAAGGGCTTGCACTTCCAAATGTAGGTTTTGAACTGCCGCAACAAGTTCCTGAAGTTGCTGGGGATTTGCCATGTCTGTATTTTGGCGTTGCAAGCTATCAGGGGTACCAGGCTGTGTGGGTATATCAACAGACTTATCTGCAATATCTTCTTCCCCACTCATGCTCTGAGAGTCTCCAAGTTCCCCTTCCTCCTCACCTGACGTTGAAGAGAAGTCCAACTTCTTTCCGTGTGAGCGACAAACGTGGGCTTTCTTCTTCTTGAGTAGATAGTGCCGGCCTCGGAAGGAAGCCACCGTGACTCTGGGCAGGAATCAACGGTGACTCCCCCTGCGACAGACACGCAAAGCAAGGGGAAAAGCCTTGCGGCACAAAAACCCCTTTGGAGTGCAGAATCCCCGCTGGACCGCAATATATGAGGTTTCAAGCCAGACTCGTATGAAATGACGATCCAGGGCAGGTAAGTGAAGGCGAAGCACAAAAGAACGGGGAAGGAGAGAATGCTGGAACAGAGGGGAGCCAATGGATGGAAATCCGGGAGAGAACAACGAATAGGCAAGGAAAAGGCTAAAAAGAGGAAGGGAGGAGAAATAAAACGGGAAGCACCTCGCACCCGGGAACAGGGCGGGGGCGAGGCGGAGAGAGGACCAGGAGAGAAGAGAGGAACAACGGAGAGGAGAAAAATAAGGACAGAGGCGGATCACCGCCAAGCGAAGTAAACAATAGCGCAAGCAACAAAGGAGAAATCTGAGAGTTGCAACGCGCCGTGCCGCAGAGCGTAAGCTAGCAAATACACTCGGCGGCGGCCATGTTTGAAAAGACTAGACCGCTAACGACGTCTGGGTATACAACATGGCAGCACAGTCAGGTGGCAGCCATGTTTCCACCTTTTCCACAAGTGCCAGGAACCCTCGGTTGTGACACCCTACTATACGTGTTTCCTCCAGTCCCCGTGATTCCTCAAGTAATCAGGAGGTTAAGAAAGTTCAGGAAAACCCTGATCCGAATTGCCCCGGATTGGGCCAGGAGGACGTGGTACCCGGACCTTCTGGACATGTCCATCTGCCCTCCAATACATCTTCTGCAAAGAGAGGATCTTCTCTCACAAGAGGAAGGTCGGGTTCTCCATCCAGAGGTCAAGACACTCAACCTTCACGCATTGTTTCTGAGAGGTTGAGATACAAGGATTGGGATCTTCTGGATGACGTTATGGAGATTTTGCTTTCGGCCAGAAGGCCAGCAACTAAATCTTTGTACCGATGTTGTTGGAACAGGTTCAGTAACTGGTGCAAAGATAAGGATGTGGACCCTTTTGAATGTGGCACCCCAATGGTGCTTTCTTTCCTATTGCATCTAGCCAATCTGGGGCTCCAGATCGAAACAATTAAAGGATATCTTGCTGCGCTGTCCATTTTCAAGCGCTCCTCGGAAGAGGTTTCTTACTTCAAAATTCCATTAATCATTCCGTTCCTGAAAGGTCTTACCAATGTATATCCACCAGTACCGTTTCATGTCCCAACTTTGGATTTAGACTTAGTTCTTACATTTCTAACTTGTATACCATTTGAGCCTCTGCACTCCTGTCCTTTGAGGCTTCTAACACTAAAAACTGTCCTTCTTGTGGCATTAACATCAGCCCACAGGGTTAGTGTACTACAGGCTCTCTCATGTAAACCTCCATATACCACTTTTTACAAGGACAATGTAGTTCTTAAGGTTAAACCATCTTTCTTACCGAAAGTAGTTTCTGACTTCAATTTGTCACAAAAAATTATTTTACCAACATTCTATCCTCCTCTTCATTTGGGTAAAGAAGATGGGAGATTGCATAGACTGGATCCCAAGAGGGCACTCAGTTTTTACATTTCAAGAATATCAAAATTACGTCAAAATGACCAACTCTTCGTGGGTTATGCAGGTCGTAAATTGGGGTTAGTGGTGACAAAACTAACTATATCCCGCTAGATCATTCTGGCTATATTGGAATACTACAGATTAGCAGGAAAAGACCCACCGGATGGGCTACGGGCTCATTCCACTAGGGGAATGGCTACTTCTGCGGCTTTGAAGAGGGGAGTCCCTGCAAAAGACATTTGCTCGGCTGCAATATGGGCATCAATGCATACCTTCATCAAACATTACTGCTTAGATGCCTCCTCCTCCTCCTCCAATGAGGGTTTATTTGCAAGGGCGGTACTTCATTCCGTCTATGAAAACAATAACTAGCACTCCCACCTCCAAATTGATCACTGCTATGGGAGTCTATCACAAGATGAGGAATAATGTGTAGTGTGGATGAGGGTATGGAGCGGAAGTGTATGTGGAGCGAATGAGTGTTTGGTGCGGATGAATATGTGGAGCGGATGAGTGTGTCAAGCGGCTGAATGTGTGGTGCGGATGAGTGTGCGTAACAGATGAATGCATGGAGCGGACAAATACATAGACCAGATGAGTGTGTGGAATGGATCGACACGCAGAACAGACGAGTAGTACTGTCAAGCCAACGAGTAGTATGTTGTGCCGATGAGTGGGTGGACCGGATGAGTGCTGTGTACTGGACGAGTGTCTAATCTGGACGAGTATGAAGACTGGACCAGTGTGCTGACTGGACGAGTGTGTCGACTGGACAAGTGCGTGGACTGGACGAGTGCGTGGACTGGACCAATGTGTGGAGCAGACAAGTGTATATGGAGCAGACGAGTGTGTGGAACGGATGAATATGTGCAACGGATAGACATATTATGTATGTGCACGGAACTGCGTGATATAGATATTATGCTTCGGAATGAAGGGAACATTTGAAAAACATACATCATACCACACCCCACGCTTACTCTCTCCCTTACACCACCACTCAACTAGAACACAGAGATACTATGACACCATTCGGTATAAATGTTCTCATATCTACATCTCCCGCTCACTCCACATCACTAAACATTGCCGGTTTCACACCCCCAGCCAGGCGTTCTCCTCAGGCCTAACGCAGCCACACTCGTTCTGGATAAAGCCGGCCAGAGCGAACACATACTCCTGATATCTCAACCACCACACCTATCGCTAAGAAGCAGCTACCACTCAAACTCCTCACCAGCTGCACACATACCTGGTGCGCACACACAGTTTTTTGACTCTCCCTACTCTCTCTACTGACACGAACTTCGGTTCCCAAGGGCGTTCAACCTACCAGCGCCTTCAGACCATACCAATGGTATATAAGGCGCTACATAAATGCAAAATAACATAACATAACATAACATACGTGGGAGGACACAAGCCATTCGAAGAACAAGTTACTTACCAACTGTAACGTTCTTTCGACTGGATGTTCCTCCCACATATTCCTCATCGACCCTCCCAGCCTACCCCGCAGTAGTTTACGTTTTCTTACACTTTCCTCTCACGATTCACGATCTCAATTACCATGCCTTCGAGATCGATGGAAATAGTATCAACGTCGCCAAGGAGGTGAAAACCCTTGGCTTCTACCTATATGCCTTTCCTTCAACAAACAGGTTAATTCTCTGGCCTCAGCCACAGCCTGCACATGCAAGCTTATCAGAGCTGGTTAACACTTCATCTATGATGAGAATTGTATGATCCTAGCCAGAGCCCTCATCCTATCCAGACTCGATTATCGTAATGCCCTATATATTGGGGGTAACAAATCCATCCCACATAGAATACAAATTTTACAAAACAATGCCCTGAGAGCAGCTCTTGGCATCTCTAAGCGAACCCATATATCTAAGATAAGGCGGAACAACAACTGGCTGTCAACCCAAGACAAAATCTTACTGAAAGTGGCCTCTCTCACACACGAAGCCCTGAACAACGTGGCTCCTACCTATCTCTCTGATAGATTTACAGAAAGAAGATCACCCAGACCCTCAAGAAGCACCTATGCCAACACCCTTATCATTCCGCGATTCAAACTAACTATGGCCGGAGGTGCTAGTTTCCCCGTCCAGGTGGCCCAAATATGGAATTCACTACCCCAAAATATACATGCGGAGAAGTCATACCTCAAATTCAGAGCCAGCTACATCAATCATTTGAAGCACTCTATCAACTAGCTAGTACCCCCGACATCTCCCTCCAGTTACTATAGACATTCATTATTTTTATATTTATATGATGACCGGTAGTCACTATACAAACATCATATCCTGTATATAATTGACTATATATTACCTTGATTATAACTGACTGTATATTGCCTTGTAAATAATCTACTGCACTGCATTACTGCCTTTTCATGTATATAGTTTTGTCACTTGGTAAATTGTAACTTGTAACTTTTGAAACCCTTGTAAGCTTCGCATATCCTGTACTGCTGCGCCCTCTTACCCTCGGGTCTGGTGTGCATTATAAATGAATAAAACAAACAAAAACAAACAAACGATGGGCCTATCAGTCACAGGAAGACGCCTGGGTGTTCCACGAGTATTTCCTCAAAAAAACAGAACTGAAGTCAATGGGCGCGGTTCGAGCTATTTATACCAGCAGTGACGTTGACGCGGAACGGAGCCCGTCGAGGGACAATCAACACCACAACCTCGAGCACAGCACCCTCTGCCGAAACAAGTTTTTCTGAAGCAGCGAAGCTGGCGATAACGAATATCACAAGATGAGGAATATGTGGGAGGAACATCCAGTCCAAAGCACGTTACAGTTGGTAAGTAACTTGTTCTTCTCACCCGAGGCAGTCCAATGGATCAGATCCTTCCTAAGTGACCATACCTAAAGAGTATTCATTGAAAACCACTCACCCAACCCTATTCCTGTGCATCTTGGTGTTTCATAAGGCTCTTGCCTCTCCCGACCCTCTACAACACATGCACTAAACTCCTCTTTGACATACTTGTCACTCTAGGCATCACCTACAGCAACTTTGCGGATGACACGCAAATTCTCAACACCCTCTCCGCAACTACACTAATGACTCTAACACCATTAACGGAGTCTTCTGCATTATTCAGTCTTGGATGGCTACCCATAACCTTTGCCTCAATGATGAGAAGACAGAGTTACTCATTGTAGGCTCTCCTGCTCGCCTCAAAGATCTCAACCCCTCTAATGCCTCCTTCACCATTGACAGCCCACCATCTCTGTCCTCAAACATGCCAAAACCGTGGAAGTTTACCTCGATGCAGAATTAACCATGACAAGGCATGTCAATGCTCTGGCATCCTCAACCTCCCACACAGCAAAATGTATCTCATTAATCAGACAACTCATGGGCCCCAACAACTGCCTCATGCTCTCTAAATCCATGATCCTGAGCAAACTAGACTATTGTAATGCCCTATTCAAGGGCACATCCACATCCAATCTAGCTAAGCTACAGCTGCTTAAAAAAAAGCTCCCTGGGCAGCTCTGGGCCTCCACAAATCGGATGTCATTTCTGCAACTCAACGAGAAGTCCATTGGCTATCAATAAAAGCACGGATTGACTTCAAAACCTTGACTATAGCGCACCGATGCACCTACAATGAAGCCCCCATGTACTTTTACCTTTGCATCACAAAGAAACAGCACTGCCGCTCACACCCACGTTTTAAACTAGCCAGAGCAGGAGGGGTTAGTTTCAGCACCAGCGTCCCCACCCTGTGGAACTCCATACCTCCAGACTTAAGAAATGAGCCCTCCTACCCAGCATTGAAACGACTGTTGAAAACTTGGGTGTTCAATACGTTTTACTAAAACTCTAAGCATGAACTGTCCCCTATTTTGCCCGTACTACTTCCTACTAACGCAATGATCTGTGAAGTCTTTACTCTGTTATTTAATCTGTTATTACCCTGTACAAACGCTATGATACCTGCGGGTCTGGGTGTTACACAAATGTTAAAATTAAATTAAAATTAAATCTTCTGCAGAGAAGGATTGACCTGGCTGCTGAGGTCTTAGAATTTGGTCGTCTCCATTTATGACAGGACTGTTAGGACATTTTATTCTAGTAGGGAATGGGCTAGGCACAGTGCTCAATTCCTTAAGAAATGGAAAACGGGTCAAGAAACAACGTTTTTTAATTCTACTATGACATTTTCTAGATGGGTTATGTCACATACCTCATAACCAAATTCCAAAGTGTGCCCTTGGAAAACCATGTGCTCTTGCCTTGCCCTAATCGAGCTGCATATATTACATCATATTATTAAGAATCAGTGGTCAATTCTCAATCCATAAAGTATACACTTTAACAATGTGAAAAGATTTTATAAAACCACAGTTTTATTTTTGTCACTGAGTGAGGCAGTCCTCATACAAAGTTTTGGTTTGGCCACTGCATTTCGGCCATAGTCTGCCTTCAGGACTAAACCCTGTATGTAACACTTCCCAAGAACAAACTGTGTTTGCCCTGGCCCGGTAATAAATGCGATCAAAGTCAGGCTAAAATGATGGTTGGAGGTATAGCCGTGGCATCAGCATCCCAAGTGGTAAAAAGCCCTGCAGACTTTAGAACAAAAGGCGGTTTGGTTAGGCTTGTAAAATTAAGAATGAATTTGACTTGATTTTTAACAAAGGATTCCCAGTCTGACGCTACGGAATATTCAAGCACTTGAATCAACAGCAACGCTTCCACTCCCCTCTAACACGGGACACAGGAGCTGAAAAACAGCTGAGAGGGCTGCTGTTGTAACCCTTTTTATCTCTGGGTATAGCCGGCGATACAGTATGGTGATGCACAGGTCAGACCAGCAGCAGCATCCACATGGGTCTGTACCCTAAGAGTATTAAGGATAAGCTACTAGCTGAAGACAAAATTCTTCACCTCGGTGTTAATAGATAAACAAACAGTATTTGTTGTGACACTGTGGTCAAAATCCTTTGCACTGACCAATTGGTGAGTATTGTCACTGTGAAGATTGTGATTACTTGGAGGTTAGACTACAAAACCTCTTAATAGTGTTCTTGGAACGCATTTTTATTTTGTATTAATTGTCTTCCAATCTTGTGGTCAAAAGCAAGTTGCTGACACATGTTTTGCACTACATGTACTTTTCCAAGATGTTAGAATTAATGACCATTGCTCCGTTGTTTAGCTTTTTAGATGCGCTTGGTCACACAACACGTTAGGACGTCCTGCTCTGATATTATCATCAAAATACTTTATTCTGCAAAAATGGCATAAAAGTCACAATGATAAAAACATACATGAATAAAAAAAGTATTAAAACACAGTCAAACCAAATTCATCGCACAATAAAGTGCAGAGTGCATAATAAAAAGAGGAATACGGTAAGTCAATGCTCTGTATAGAGTCCAGAAGGGAGATTATACTCGCAATCCTTCTGCCTCTTATTAGAAACGGTGAATAATGACCATATCACATTGTCTCATAGCTGTCCTTGTTTCACATTCAAATAAGCTGAGAGTCAGTTTTCCTCTCTAGTTTGGCTCATCCATTTTCTTCTTAGGAGCCCAACTTTATGAACATAGTGGGCAACACAAGCTACAATGTGGGAATGGAGGTTCCTTTGCATAGTTCCAGTGCCTCCGCTATAGAACGGACTCTGACGTCCCTAAGCAGAGGGCGTAAAAACCTTACTCTCAGTTCAGTGGTTTTCAGACAGTGCATAGAAACAACAAGTGAGCCACTATCTCATCTCCCAGACCACATACAGGGCAGACCTTAGAACCTCCCACGGTGTAGCTGTGGTTTATAGTACCCACCGATAGAGCCCCACATCGCAATCTTGTCAGGAGCGATCTTGAAAATGGGTCAGATAAATAGTTAAGAATCTAAGCCAAACTCAGGTTGAAGATTAAGATACATCGGACCCCAGTGCAATCTGCCGGCGTTTTCGACCATCTTTTTACTTGAAATAACAATGGCTGCTTTCTTAATCCTTCTATGGCCCCCTTATCTATATTATGTGGCTCCTCCCATAGTCTGGCCTCATTTAATTCGAGCAAGCCTTTTTTCACATGGGCCTCCCAAGGAGACGTTTGTCACCTTCAAGATCCAGGAGATGTTTCAGGGCATATTGGTACTTCCCCAAGGCCTTAGAGCTCCAGAGCCTTACCCTTTACAAAGTTGGGGAGTGAGAGGCCAGGTTGCCTGTACATCAAGTTCCAAATGTACGAAAGCATTGGGCGTGGAATGGGGGAGCTATAGCAAGTGTTTCATATGTTTATTTTCCTCCCTTGTGAGGCTAGTGATGTTAGAGTCCCATTTCTCCCATAACTCTCAGCCATAGAGCGTGGCAGCAATAGCCTGCTTTCCATAGAGGTACATGGCCAAATGGACTGCCTCTCTCCCATGCCACTTAAAGAAAGATAATGTTGCTCCACCAAATTTCCCCAGCGTAGTGCGTGCCTTCCCTACCTGTCTGGTCCAGTGGCAATTTTCATTAAACCTGATGCCCACATAATCATAGAATTTAACTTGTTCTATAAAACAGCCTTCTGCTTCGATATTTAGTCTGGATTGTTTGGCAAATTGTGGCTCCATGACTTTAGTTTTGCCAACATTTAAGTTTAAATCAAGATCACCACAGTTTTTTCACGAATGTTGGCTGCACTTTTTCAGCCCTCAGGGAGTCGTAGATAACAGGACTGTGTCGTCTGCATAAAATAAAGCGGGGAATCTATCCAGACCCATCTTAGGGGAGTCCATATTCATGATGTTCCCTAAAAGGGTGTCGCTACATATCAGAAGGCCACTACAGAGGGCAGCATTTTCTTTTTAGCGCAGGGTGTTTCAAAGAACCGACTGTGGGATAGACATTAGAGATAACAAAAAAATAAGACATATTTTCTTTACTGTTCTCTAGAAAAGCGTTAATCCGAAATCTATTGAAATTAAGGAGACCCACGGAGACAGAAGAGTTCTTTCGAAGGGAATGTGTCCTCCGACATATTCCTTATCTTTGATAATTCGTCTCCAGCTTGCTGGCCTCTGAAGAAATTTTCTCAGTATAGGGCGCTGCGCATCGACGTCCGTTGAGTTGGTGTCCCTCGACAGCCACCGTATCGGAGCCGACGTCAACATGCCCATAAATAGCCATGCGCAGCATCCGTTGCTCAGTTCCGTTTTTCCGCGCTTCGTGGTGCCTCGGAATATTGTTGCTCAGTTCTTCAGTCAAATATACTTCATTATTCCTCAAGAATACCGACTCGGACTCAATGGCTTCCTCATCCGAACCGACGACTCCACGGTACGGCTTTAAAAAATGACGAGACTGTGGAAAGAAAATGTCGTTGACGGATCCTCACAGGATCTGTTTGTGGTGCCTGGGAGTCGAGCACCATTGTTCGGAGTGCGAGGACTGCATGTCCATGACGGCAAAAGCCTTGAAGGAGCGTAAGGGGAAGCTCGAGAGAGGTAAGGCAGTTAAAACTTCTTCGAAAGTTTCCTCGGCGGAGTTGAGACATTTGTCTCCTCGCCATCACAAAAGACATTCTCATTCTAGGTCTCGAAGCAGTTCCCATCACTCTTCGAGATCTAAGCATTCAAAAAAGAGACGTGGAAGATTCCCTTCCTCGTCTACTTCCGTTTCCCCAAAAAGGGTCTCCTGCCCCACAAAACATAGCTCTCAGGCTGAGTGGGAGGAATTCAGGAAAAAGATGCTTAGCGTCTTCGAGAAAGCGGCCTCGACCCCCTCGAAGACTGCTGAGGGTGATACCCTGGGTGAAAGACCCGAAAAATCAAAACGCTGCAAGTCACAGCACCCGGCGAAAGAAGCTACTCGAGAGCGCCACAAACCCTCGAGCAAAGGCAAGGTTGCGTCTTCAACGCCATCGTTGAAAGTCCCTTCGACGCATAGATCTACGTCTTCAACGCCATTATCGAAGGGTTCTTCGACGCACAGGTCAGTCGATTCGATGCCGTCTTCGACGCCGATGCTGAGAAAGGACAAACCCACGGCCACCTCACAGCCAGTGGCCATACCCAGAGCCTCGATCACAAGAATGTCGTCGACAACCTCGAGTAGAATTCCGATACTCTCGAGTTCCTCGAGTCCTCTACCAACTTTCTCAACGCCTTTTTCGATGGCTTCGAAGCCTTTAACATCCGCGTCAACGTTTTCTCAGCCAATTATGACGAATTTGGCCCCTTCTGCTCTGGAAATGGGATTTATTTCCAAGATCTGATCATTCCAGAGCCTTATCATCTATTTATGAAGAAGGGGAGAATTCGGACCAGGAAAGACCTTTTGAGTTGCAGGGATCTGCAACTCCTGTACCAGAGGAATTTACCTCTGAGTAAGGTAGGTTAAAAGACCTCCAAGAATCCTTACATGAAGCAAGTGGGTTGGACACTTCCCTAGAAGTGGAATTTTTTCCAGATGTGCAAAGCAGACTCTTGAATATGCCCTTTGACGGCTCTTCTTTGTTTGGTAAGAAGGCGGATGACAGTTTAAAAAAGCCACAAACATCAAAGGAAGCAGCAAAATCCCTGGGTGCTGCAATCCGTCAGGCACCATATCGCCCCTCAGGAACCTCTTGGAGAGGTAAGTCCTTTTGCTTCTATTCCGCATTCGGAAGAGGCAGAGGACAGCCGGTTCAAAGGGGTCAGAAAAGATTCACCCGAGGTGGACGGGTTAAAAATACAAAAGCCGCAGCAGCAGCAGGTGCCTCTTTACCCACGGCATCTGCATCAGCCACCTCCAAACCGCTCTGAGGACTCTCCTCCCAAGACACCAGTAGGGAGCAGGTTAACTCAACATCTGACGGAATGGCAGGCTACTATGTCAGATGCTTGGGCATTGTAAACAGTTGCCCAAGGTTACTGCCTGCCTTTTCTACGCATCCCTCAGAGTCATCCACCGGGGAACAGCTCTCTGAAAGTTCCAGATCCGCTCCTCTTGCAGGAAATTGTAGACCTGCTAGTGAAAGGTGCCATAGAACCGGTACCTGTAGCGGAGAGGTACAAGGGCTGGTACTCCCCCTACTTTCTCATACCGAAGAAAGACGGAGGACTGAGACCTATCTTGGACTTACGAGAATTGAACAAGTTCCTCAGGAAGGACAAGTTCAAGATGATAACTCTCTCTCAGATCCTTCAGGCCCTCCAGCTCCAGGACTGGCTGGTATCTCCGGACCTCCAGGATGCTTATTTCCATGTGCCAATCCATCTCAAACACAGGAAATACCTGAGGTTCTTAATTGGTGGCTCTCATTATCAATTTCGAGTTCTGCCATTTGGGCTGACCTCCGACCCGAGGGTCGTCACCAAGTTAATGTCGGTAGTGGCTTCAAGTCTAAGGAGGGGAGGGATTCACGTCTACCCCTACCTGGACGATTGTCTGATCAGGGCTGTATCTTCGGAACAAGCTCAGATCCAGCTAGATTATGTCTGCCACTTCCTTCACAAACTAGGCTTCTCCCTCAATTTAAAGAAGTCACAGATGATACCATCACAGAGACTCCAGTTCATCGGAGCGGTCCTGGACACTTCTCTGGGAAAAGCCTCGCCACCAGAGGTGAGGGCTCAAGATATTCTGCAGATGGTCACCAAGTTTCAAAATGCCCAACATCTCCCTGCCTTCGCCTTTTTGAGGTTGCTAGGCCTCATGGCATCCTGCATCTTCCTTGTGCCAGAGGCTCGCCTGAGAATGAGATCCCCCCAGTGGGCACTAAGAACCCTGTGGTCGCAATTCTCAGGAAAAATGACAGATCTCCTCTGTATTCCGGACAAGGTAGCCCGAGACCTTCAATGGTGGGCTTATCGAGAGAACATTTTGAAAGGAGAACTGTTTTGGCAACCATGGCCGGAGATAACAGTAGTCACGGACACCTCACTCACGGGGTGGGGAGCCCATGCTAACGACTTGACCATCAGCGGTCGTTGGTCTCCATACGAGTCCAGACTACACATCAACCTATTGGAGCTGAGAGCGATCAGACTAGCGCTGATAGCTTTCCTGCCATCAGTACAGGGAAAAAATGTCCTGATAATGACGGACAACACAGTGGCCATGCACTACCTCAACAAAAGAGGAGGCGTGGGATCACTGCCACTGTGCAGAGAGGCAATACAGATCTCGATTTGGGCAATTCAAGAAGGAATCTCTCATTCGGCAGTTCACCTAGCCGGAGAGAAGAACTTGACGGCGGACGCTCTGAGCAGGCAGGGCACAGTCTCCCACGAGTGGGAACTAGCTCAGGAAGTCCTTCAGGAGATCTTCGCCCCTTTGGGGAAGCCCTCAAGTGGATCTGTTCGCCACCAGTACCGACAGGAAGTGCGATCTGTTTTGTTCAAGGGAATTTCCCCCGAGAGGAGCTCTGGGGGACATGTTCGTAATGGACTGGGAGTTTCCACTCCTGTACGCGTTTCCACCCGTCCCTGTCATTACTCAAATGATCAGGAGGTTGAGAAGATTCCGGAGGACCATGATCCTAATTGCCCCAGACTGGGCCAGGAGAACGTGGTACCCGGACCTTCTGGACATGTCCATCTGCCCTCCAATTCGTCTTCCACTCAAGGAGAATCTTCTCTCACAGAAGGGAGGTTAGGTTCTCCATCCAGACATCAGAACCCTCAACCTTCACGCTTGGCTTCTGAAAGGTTGAGATACAAGGATTGAGACCTCCCTGATGACGTCATGGAGGTGTTGCTTTCGGCCAGAAGGCCAGCAACAAAGTCTTTATACCGCTGCCGTTGGAACAAATTTTGCAGCTGGTGTAGAGAAGAGAATATCGTCCCCTTTTCATGTGGTACACCAACGGTGTTATCCTTTCTACTCTATTTGGCAAATTCAGGCCTTCAAGTTGGCACTATCAAGGGCTATCTTGCAGCGCTATCGATCTTCAAGCGCACTGCAAAGGAGCCATCGTATTTCAAATGACCCTTAGTAATACAATTTCTAAAGGGATTAACTAATGTCTATCCTCCAAGACCATTCCAAGTTCCCTTATGGGACTTAAATTTAGTCTTAAATTTCCTGATGGGTACTCCTTTCGAACCACTCAACTCTTGTTCGCTAAGATTTCTCACCCTTAAAACTGTCTTATTAGTGGCACTAACATCTGCTAGAAGGGTGAGCAAATTCATTTTTCATAAAGACAAAGTTGTCCTACAGGTGAAGCCTAATTCCCTCCCAAAGGTGGTTTCTGAATTCCACATCACTCAGAAAATTACCTTACCTTCATTCTATCCTCCTCCCCATCCGGGGAAAGAGGAAGAAAGGCTACATAGGCTGGACTCAAGGCGGGCTTTAAGCTTTTACATCAGCAGACTTGCTAGGATTAGGCAAGCAGACCAACTGCTCGTAGGTTACTCAGGGCACAAATTGGGACTACCGATAACAAAACAGACCATTTCCAGATAGATTATTTTGGCCATTCTGGAATGTTACAAACTAGCAGGGAAAGAGCCTCCCCAAAATCTTAGGGCTCATTCAACCAGGGGTATCGCAGCCTCTTCGGCCCTCCAAAGAGGGGTTCCGGTTCGAGACATATGTGCGACTGCCACATGGTTGTCCGCACATACCTTCACAATGTTTTACAACCTGGATTCCTCCTCTAGTCAAGAGACTAGGTTTGGCAAAGTCGTATTACATTCTGTTCATTCGTAAAGGGAAACATGGCGTTTTTACTCCCACCTCCAATTACACACCACTGCTATGGGAGTCTATCAAAGATAAGGAATACGTCTGAGGACACACTCCCTTTGAAGAACAAGTTACTTCTTACCTGGTAACGTTCTTTCGATGGGATGTTCCTCCGACGTATTCCTTATCGCCCCTCCCATCCATCCCCGCAGTAATACTTCCCTTGTGGTTGCAGCTTACGCTCCTTCAAGGTCTATAACCAATTCATGCAGGACTTATGCTACAAAACGGAACTGAGCAACCGACGCTGCGCGTGGCTATTTATGGGCGTGGTGACGTTGGCTCCGATACGGTGGCTGTCGAGAGACACCAACTCGACGGACGTCGATGCGCAGCGCCCTCTACTGAGAAAATCTTTTCCGAGGCAAGCAAGCTGGAGACTAATTATCCAAGATAAGGAATACATCGGAGGAACATCTCATCGAAAGAACGTTACCAGGTAAGAAGTAACTTGTTCTTCTCTACCCTAAGAGATATGCTCATTGGAGTTGCACACTAGTAAAGAAAAAGACAAGGGCAAAAGCCTTCTTTTTTGTTTAAGGGAGGCCTGGTTCTAAAAGGCAAAATAGATTATGAAGCAAAAGAGGGAAGAGATACCAGGCTACCCCTCCCTTAGGCATAAACGTGGTGGGAGGACCTATTAAAAAAAATAGTAATTTATTTGTTAAACACTAACATACAAAGGAAAGATAGCCGATGCGCTTTTGACTTCTGTTGTTTAACTCTTGTTAATCGTAGTGTTCACAAAGGTTTTTGGTTGTTGTGTCTTATTGGAGAATGGCGGTATAAAAAACCAACAAAAAAAAAACAGCTTATACTGATAAAAATCTCAAAACTCCAAAAAAGACAGACACCAAATGATTGTATTGTAAAATACTATTTATTGCATAGTATAATGCCCTTTAGGTCATGGTGTGGTGCTCTTTAGATGACATGTGTTTCGGCCGCTGGCCTTTTTCAAATCAGGGCATAGTTATTTTTTCCGTATTCTTAACATATTATCGTGATACATCTCCAGATTTTTTAAAAAATTGCATCATTAGATAGAATATGTTATGCAAGCCAATTACATACATTTGAGATTACATTGTAAAACAATTGTCATACCAAATAACGAAAATGCAATCAATTTAGTAGGCAAAGACGAGGTAGAAAGTGGGTTCATAGAAGACAAAGAAAACCATAAATCAAATAATTGTAAATTACGAAACAAAGTGTCACATGATAACAATGTAAAAGTCATCAGAAAACATCAGAAAACACAGACAAACAGAAGAGAGATAATGTGAGACAGCGTTAGTTTTATATTTGATAGTAACCAGATGAGTCAATCACTAAATTCACACTCATGTTAGAGACAAAGCCGTGGCTTTGTGCATGCATTGTGTGTTAAATTTCATACTCTGGTTAATATCTTAACTCTTACTGGTGTATTGAATTCTTTTCGTTTTTTAAATACGCTATATTTGTTATTTTTGAAACTGCCTGATTAGTCAGTACAGTTGATCAAGTAAGAGTAGCTATCTATACATTTGCTTGTCACCTATATTCTCACACTTTTTCAGTCCTCTCAAACTTATGTAGAGAATAATGTTTGTGAGTTAGACAAATGCTTACCCTTGGTCCTTAAAAGATTTGATTCAGTCCGGTAAGTAATGGTTTAAATCCCTGCAAAGAGATATTATCAAAGAATGAATCTTGTCCTGCCATAGCTGGATTTGTTACATCCAATTGAATATTGTCACGTTTATAGGTTATGGTGCATAGAGGTTGCGTGCCTTGTTCTAGACATAATGCTAGTTCTGCTAAATCCCATTTTATATGATTTTGGTTATGAACATCATTACAGAAAACACCACTAATTGGTTGGAGAAAACTCCTAGGTCAGTCATATGTGGTTTAGAAGGCATTGGGTCACCTATGCTCAGTGTTGCCTCTCAAGCGCATATATAGAGTATGCTACAATCCAGAATTGTCCTCTTGGTTAGACAAAACTCTCGTCATGTAGTCTGGGTAACTCCGGTCAATTTAAGGAGGGGAATTGTACATTACAGCATTGCGATCCCACTTACCAGTTTTGCGAAGGTTTGTCAGTCTCTCGCGTTGGCTCTCTGCAGGTTGCTTGAGACGCCGGCGCCATTAGTATATTGTTTGGATACGTTTGTTGTGGCACCCCTATGGTGTTCTCCGTCATTTCTTTTTACTGCTCCGTACAGGAGCCATGTTTTGGGAATCATTTCCGTATCTAAAATAAGGACACACTAGACATGCCCAAACTGTCAATTTACTTTATGGTATTATACCTAAAACAGCACTACCATTTTCTAGACTGTGATCTGTTAATTTAGCATCATCGTATTCCCTTTCGCAATTATTGCCTAGCGATAATTGAATATTTTATTTTATATCACCTTTAGTTTGCAGTGTAGTATCTGACATTTAAAGGTTTCACTTTGTATCTGGACATTTTCTATCGTCTATATGGGCCCAGTCCATTACCCTGAGGAGTTATTTGCTATTCTATTCATTTTTATCATCTATCCTACATAATATTTGACACAGACTATATTTCTAGGATATATATCCATTTTACTAGAAATGATTTACATCCCCAGTTGAGAATGCCTTTTTGACAATTGTCAGACCTTGATCATGCTGCATAGGGTAGTCACGTGGCCGTATTCACTGACAGCTTTTTATTTTGTATGTGGGTTTGATAATGTGTCCAAAGGAGTGCTGCACAAAATCATGTATATCTTAAACTCCTTCTCAATCGTTGGTAAAGCCTTTCATTGATGGTTTTTACAAAATATGAACCACTTGCCAGTGACTTCCAACTGTTTGACTGTATTACGCCTTAGGATAGTGTGCAGGGGATGTAAGTTCCCTATTTGGGAACTTTCTTTCTGGTTTTTTACAAAATATGAGCCATCTAATTATCCGAGTTCAAACCAGTCACTGTAGTGTTGAATTTACATATCATTCTTCCTTCAGCCTGTCTTAGGCTATTTTCTCTGTCACCTCCCCTCCTGTCAAGTGTGATATTCTGTAGTCCTATGAATCTGATGTCTGTTTTTCTGTCCATTTGGTGTTCTTTTTGCCAGTGTTGGGCTATTGGGAAATGGGGGTCTTGGCTAGCGATTTTGGAAAGATGTTTTCTGATTCTGATTCTTGTTTCTCTAATGGTGCTTCCAATATATCATTTATTATCTTTTTTTATCTATTGTGTTTTAGCCAGAATTACGACTTTTAACACATTAAATACATCAAAACTCTTTGAATTACACATCTATAAAAGAAGATTGATTACAAAATCTTAAAATGAACATGTACAAAGAATAAAAATAAGAGAAAACAAAAAAACACATCCATCTTGAGGCAATTCAGCATCCTAAAACAATAAAACTACTGCTTAATAAAAACGCTTAGTCAAACATCAACGATATGGAGCAGAGCTCCATAGAGCACAGAAAAATAGAGAAAAACAGAAAGTCTCAAATTTGAGAACAGTAGGAAAATGAAGGGATTAAACCAATGAGAAAAGAGAAAAAGAATGCCCAGTAGGGGAACACATTATCAAATCAAAGGAGAAGTCATCGCTTTCTCATTGACTCTCACTCCACTAGTTTTCCCTCCTAGCCACAAGATATACATCTTTTAGCACAGCACCTACTTCAGCTTTAAGGAAGGTTTCATTACCTGATACCAATCTTTCCCAAAACATATCAGAGTTCAGGAACCTTACATCATGAACACATCTTTGGAATCTTGTCAGTCTAAGATGCCATGTTCCTGCTCATTTTGACAGCAGATGTTGAAGTTTTTGTCTTTCTGATACATCACATTTGTCACAAATATTGGTAGAGTATTTATCATTCTGTGATATTTAGGATTTCTATAGTTGGTAGGAGGTTTAATCTAAATCTCAGAAATACCATTCTCGCTGTTGGATTCGATGATTTCTTTAATCAAAAGAATGAGAGTTCGACTCTAGGCCAAATAGAATAATCAGCACTACTTTTCCAACATAGAATTTTAGTGCAGGCAGAATACAGAATTTGCAGAGTTTTGAGCAGATCCTTTTCATTGAGACCCCAAGTTTATAACCTTTAAATCTGATGTTGAGAGGAGATGGTTTTTTGGTCGGGAAAGCTCTTATCTGTGAACCCAGATAAGTAACCTCATTTGTAATAGGAATTCTTAACTTATCCAATTGCCAAGTAAAAGATTTTATTACCTTCTTAGGATGTTTAAAGATTATTACTTTGGATTTATTTGGGTTAATTTTTAAATCATTTTGTGCAGCATATTCAGCTATAGCAGACAATAGGTGCTGTAGCCCGACTTGTGTATGATCTAAAACCACAATGTCATTGGCATATGCCAGCCAGTTTATTTTAGTATTCCCGACTTTTGGAGTATTCAAGCCAATCTCCTTTAACCGCTAATACAGATCTGACAGAAAATGTATAAAGAGAAAGGGTGCGATCAGACATCCTTGACGCACCAGTCTTTCAATATTAATGGAGTCAAACAAATTCCCTGATCTGGACAGTCTAACTTTCATGGACGAGTTCTGATGAAGTTCTGTTAGAATGGATAATAAGTTATATGGCACACCCCAACTATTCAATTTCTTCCATAGTAGATTTCTATTAATAGTGTTGAATGCCTGGGATAGATCTATCCAGGCTTCGAAGAGGGGGGTACCTCCCTTTAAGAGGGATTTAGCATGAATACAACTTAGAATTAAACCATTCAAAGAAGTGGATAAGCCCCTCCTAAAACCTGTCTGCTCTTTTGGCATTATACCTTTTAACTTTGCCCAGTTCTCAAGATCACCTAATCTCAATCTCCTCTTTTATAAATTGGAATTACAATGGAAGATCTCCACGACTCAGGAATTTTTTTATTGATTATTATATTATCAAACAGAATTTTTAGAATACTTGCCCATACGGACGGGTTCATCTTTAAGATAGCATTGCCGAGTCCATTGGGGTCTGTCGCCCTAGAGGAAGATGATTTATTTATTACATTTTGTATTTCTTTGCAGGTGAAGGCTAGGGATCAATTTGAATTCACTTTTGTTATAGGTTCAAGGATGTCTGATTGCCCATAGACCTTAGAGAAATTATCCATCGAGGTCTGTTCCTGTATAATTGTGTTTAGGGCATGATTGGTCGGTTTATTTGTTACCCCAGTAATCGTCTAGAAATTTCTAGAGTTTCTTAATGTTAAAGTGTTTAGCATTTCTTCCCCATCTTGCTGTACCATCATATACCTATGGGATCTAAACCAATTTCTGTAGTTGTTATTTGTTGATCTCAATTCATCTTCATATTCCTTAACATCTTTTGCTGTATTTTTAATAGGGCCTTTGGATGTCTTTTAACCCTTTTCTTTTCTTGAATTAATACGGCAAAAGAATGTTTATGGGCCGTATGATGTTTAGGAGTAAGATTATTTGGAGGATTTAGATCCCATAGAAAATTCATGAAGTTAACAGGTTCACAGCGGTTCACAAGTTTTTGATCAGTCACATTTTGGATAGCATTATCCAATTTGTTAGTAAGAGTTAACCCTCCTCTATCAAACCTCCTAATTTTGTTACCAGCAGAGTTTACAGATAATTCCTGGGTAATTTATTGCATTTGCATTTTATACCATAAACTACTTACTTAATCCGACAGTTAACTACCTCCTTTATTCTATGTTATATGTTCTTTGCCATACATGTCCAAATAAGTGTTTGTTTTTTCATGGGCATGCTTGCACATAGTGCACGTTCCACATTTTCTGAATCCCTTGTTGTCCAATTGTAGCCAAATTTTAGCTTTTGTAGGTGTTTTCTTGGGTAAGAGCGATGGACTCACTTTATTTTTTATTGTATTAGCTCGTCTGTAGATCATCCGTGGTTTACCTTCAACATATTTGCGCACGTGTTCATCCAAAGTTAATAGATGGCAGTGCTTGTTGAGATTGTTGAGAATTTTTTGATCATATAAAAGTCACTACTGTACTTTGTGATAAAGCCAATCTTATCTTGAAAGCAATCTAGTTGTTTGGATTGTTCCTTTTCCTGTAATGTCTGATCCTGTGTGAGTTGGTGTTACGCTCACCTGACTCCCATGGAGGTGCAGGTCTTGTTTGGAGTGTTGTTGCTTCTTCTATGGTGAAGCGCAGGGCCCGGAAGATGGACTGGACCGGACCTTCGAATCTGGCTTGTCTGGCTCGCAGGAATTTCTTTCTGTATGTGAAAAGGGAGTATTAACAATCTGCGGGAGAAAGTATAAGCCTCCCGCTCCCTTCTCACCCCTCTACGAAACCCTCCTGCGACCCTCACGTGAAGTCTCACCTTAGGGTTTGAAAGGTTGAGCTCTCCATCCTGCTTCTCATGCAGGGGCGCGTTGTATCCAGTTACTTCACTGGGATTTTGATTGTAGAGGGTTCAAGTTTTGTTTTTCCCGGTATAGTACCGTAAGGATTCTGTTAATGAGTATGATTCCGCAATAATAATTGTTTGTTGTCTCTTTTTCAGGTGCGGAAACTATTCTGAGAAGAGCTGTGGAACCGAAGAATGAGACTCTGGTGAGCTTGATGAGAGTTCTCTCAGTGTCCTTGTATCAATGCGCTCACTAACGCTGATGTCTTTTTTCCCCATCGGGGACGGGGTCCGGAAATGCCTGGATGCGGCACCGACCCGAAACGAAGCTCAATCCATAATAAATCAGGTAAGTCTTTAATGGGCGCTTGGGCAATGTCTTTTCATGCGCCCACTAACGCTGATGTCTTTTTTCCCCATAGGGGCCGGGGTCCGGAAATGCCTGGATGCGGCACCGACCCGAAACAAAGATCAATCCAGAAGAAATCAGGTAAGTCTTTAATGGGCGTTGGGTAACGTCTTTTCATGCGCCCACTAACGCTGATGTCTCTTTTTCCCCTTAGGGGCCGGGGTCCGGAAATGCCAGGATGCGGCACCGACCCGAAATGAAGTTGGAATAACCCAACAGGTAAGCTTTGTAATGGAAATTAAGGTTTCCTTGTTTTCTTTCCCCTCTCACCTTTATTCTTGTCTTTTTCTCCCTAGGCGCGGTGATGTGGCTGCGAGTCCAGATGTCGCTGTAGAACGTGGTGGTACCTTGAGGTGAGTGAGATGCGACGCTGCAGCGATCGATGCGATGTGCTTTTAAATGGATGTCTTCCTTTTCAGGACCGTCGGCGAGATGTCTCCGGAATGCGGATTTAGCAGGTAAGGACTCTTCTTTACCCATTTCTCTTCTCTTCTCTTCTCTCTTTGCAGGTGTTCCAGGATGCTGGCAGGAGTGGCAGAAGACAAAATGCAGGAGCAAACACGGTGAGCGTCCAGCTGCTAGATGCAGAACAACGCGAAGCGTGAGTTGCTGCTTGGGCGTGGCTTAAATAGCCTTCAAAGTAGTTCCAGGTATGTATCCTTCCTCTCAGGTATGTATTCCTCCCCTGACCACACCCGTGTGGTTAAGTAGTTCCAAAGATAAAGTAGTCCCATTCAGGCCTCACAAGGCCTGGATGTTGCAGCATGGTCTGCATCAGGTAGGTTAACACTAAGCACCTTTAACACAAAGTCCCCTTTTATGAGCCTGGCGCCTATGGCACCAGGACTGTGGCCCGATATGAGCCTGGCGCCTTTGGACTGAGTCCAAAGAGCCCCTACTTGAAGCTGTTGTGACTTCCCTTGAAGACATGATGTCTGCCTCTGGGGTAGCTGGGTCTTGTCTGGCACCTTGGAGGTAGGCATCATGGCAGTACCCCCTCCCAAGGTCGTCCTTTCCGGGGGTTTCGGCTTGCTTGGGAATTTTCGGTGAAATCTTTGCACTAATCGCGGGGCGTGTACATGGTCACTTGGTTCCCAAGATCTTTCCTGAGGTCCGTACCCCTTCCAATCAACTAGATAGAAGAGTTTTGATTTTAACATTTTGGAATCCAATATGTCCTTAACTTCAAATTCTAATTCCCCATCGATTTGAATCGGTTCAGGTGGTTTGCTTAGTCTGGTTCCAGGCTGCACCGGTTTTAACAGTGATGCATGAAAAACGGGATGAATTTGCATGTTGGCTGGTAGATCGAGTTTAAAGGCCACCGGGTTAATAATAGCTTTGATGGGATAGGGTCCAATGTATCTGGGATTAAAAGTCCGCGGTCCTTTGAGAGGCAAATGCTTGGTTGCCAGCCACACCTGGTCTCCAATCTGGTGCGAAGTTGCTTCACTCCGATGTAGATCAGCATTTTCTTTGTATTTTTTCTTGGCTTGTTGCAAATGAGTTGTAGCTTCCTTGAAGGCTCGGGTTATAGTAGAATGCAAATGATCAACTGCAGGCATTTCCAGGTTTTGAGGAGGGTCTAGGTCTGAGGTTCTAGGATGATGACCATACAAAGTGTGAAAAGGGGTTTGTCCTGTTCCAGAATGTACAGAATTGTTATATGCATACTCTGTGATCCATAGAATATCATTCCAGCTGTTTTCAGATTGATGCAACATGCACCAAAGATATTGTTCAAGGGTTTGGTTAGTCCTCTCGGTTTGACCATCGGTCTGGGGGTGGTGACTAGTGGATAAGCGTGCATCAATTTGTGCCAGTTGGCAACATTTCCTCCAAAAATGGGAAATAAATTGGCTTCCTCGGTCTGAGATTAATATGGATGGAAAACCATGCATATGAACTATGTTTTCCAGAAATTCCTTGGCCAAGATGGAGGCTGAAGGTACCCCTTTTAAAGGGATAAGGTGGGCCATCTTGGAGAACAGATCCACAATTACCAAGATAGTGTTATATCCATAGCAAGGAGGCAGGTCGGTAATAAAGTCCATTGACAAGGTGTGCCAAGGGGCCGGTGGAATATCCAAGGGTTGTAGGAGACCGGCTGGTCTCTTCTTTTGACCCTTATTTTGAGCGCAAACTCAGCAAGACATCACAAAAGATTTTATGTCTTTTCTCCAGGATGGCCACCAGAATTGTCGTTTGATCTTTTCCTCAGTTTTTGCGATACCAGGATGTCCTTCCATTAATGTATCATGATAGTGAGCAATGACCAATTCTTGCAGTTCTTTGTTGGGCAGAAATAACCGCCCCTGGAAGTACGGTAAATCGTTATTAACGGAAAAGTGTGACCCCTTTTGAGTCCATTCTTGCAAGGCTGTGGAATTTAAAACTTGTTTAACTCGAGTTTGAACGTCCTCTATAGTTTGTAAAGAGGTCAAGCCTAAAATTCTTTGTTCGGGTATAATTGGTACTGGTTCTAAGTTTGAATTTGTTTCATCCATTCCAATCCGGGATAAAGCGTCCGCTTTGCCATTCTTGCAACCAGGGCGGTAGGTGATTATGAAATCAAATTCTGCAAAGAATAAAGCCCATCGGAGTTGGCGGGATGATTGGGCTTTGGCCGTTTTTAGATATTGCAAATTCCTGTGATCTTTAATCACCGTAATGGTGTGTCTTGCGCCGAGGAGGTAATGACGCCAAGCCTTGAAGGCGGACTTAATAGCTAGTAATTCTTTGTCGGTGATTGCGGAATTGATTTCAGGAGCCGTGAATTTCCTGGACCAAAATGCTACAGGGTGCGTCTGGTTAGTTTCTGGATCCCTTTGAGACAAGACAGCACCCATGGCCAAACTGGAAGCGTTGGTTTCAACAATGTAAGGGAGATCTGGGCGCGGATGCTTCAATACAGGGGCGGAGGTGAATTTGGTCTTTAGGTCTTGAAAGGCCTGTTCTGCCTCAGGAGTCCATTCGAAACGTTTATTATTCCGTAAGAGGGCTGTTATGGGTTGAACCACTCGAGAAAATTCCGGGATGAATCTTCGATAGAAATTGGCAAAGCCAAGCATACTCTGAACCCCCTTAACAGAGTTAGGAGATGGCCATTTGAGGATGGCGTCCACCTTTCGCGAGTCCATTCGGACCCCTTTAGGTGTCAGGATGAATCCGAGAAACTCGACTTCTGTGGTATGAAAAACGTATTTTTCGAGTTTCGCAAACAGGTTGTGCTGGCGCAATTTCTCAAGAACTGCCCTGACATGTTTTCTGTGTTCGGATTCCGAGGAGGAGTATACCAGGATGTCATTGATATATACGATGACACAAACATTGATAAGTTCCCGAAGAACATCATTCATAAAGTATTGAAAGGCGGCAGGTGCGTTGCATAATCCGAAGGGCATCACCTGATATTCAAAGAGCCCATATTTGGTGTGGAATGCAGTCTTCCATTCGTCGCCTTCTTTTATACGTACCAGGTGATAAGCTCCTCGGAGATCTAACTTGGTGTATATACAAGCATCTTTTACCTGGTCAAGAAGTTCAGGGATCAGAGGCAGAGGATAACGATTCTTAATCGTTATTTGATTTAGGGTGCGGTAGTCAATACATGTTCTAAGGTCGCCTTCTTTTTTCGGCACGAAGAACAGAGCTGAGGAAACAGGAGACTTTGACGGGCGAATAAAACCGTTGGCAAGATACTGATCTAAATACTGACGCAAATGAACGTTCTCAGGTTCAGTAAGAGCATAAATCCTATTACAGGGCGGTTGAGCATTGGGTACCAGGTCGATTTGACAATCGTACGACCGGTGGGGAGGTAACGTGTTCGCCTGTTCTTTTTGAAAAACGTCTTGGAACTCTTGGTATTCAACCGGTAGTTGTATCGTGGTGGAAGTTACTGTGGCCAGACCCATATCTGGATTTCTTGGATAACAAGTCAGTTCACAATCAGGAAAGGTTATTCTCTTTGCTCGCCAGTCCATTCGAGGATTATGTGTTTCTAACCAAGGGATTCCTAGAATTACTTGAAATTGTGGGGCCTTGATTACATCGAACACAATTGCTTCCCGATGTCCATCCTGTCCCACTAGTGTCATTTCTGTAGTGGAATGTGTTACCGGCCCTGAGGCTATTTCGGTTCCATCTACTGTAGTAATGACATCCTTGTTAACTTTCGGACGGAGAGGAAGATTAATCCTGGAGGCCAATTCACAATCTACGTAGTTTCCAATAGCTCCACTGTCGATGAATGCTTTTATAGCATGCAACCGCTGAGGCTGTTTCGGGTCCACGAGCACCATTGGCATGACAAAATGCGAGGTCAAAGAGTCTGTTTTCAAGCTCGGCAAGCGGACCTCTACGCTTGTCGGGCTTGACCGTTTCCCGAATCAGGTTCTATTAAATTGTTGTCCGTGGCTCCAACCACCTTCTTAGGTGGTTTTACCGGGCAGTCTCGTAGAAAGTGACCAGAAGCCCCGCAATAGAGACATAGTTGCTTTTGCCGTCTTCTCTCTCGTTCCTTCTGCGTCAATGGTCTTTTAACACCGCCGACCTGCATAGGTTCTGAAACGTCGGTACTCTTAGGGTTAGCGTGAGTTTTGATCAGCACTCGAGTTTCGAACTTGGACCGATTTGCTTTTCTAGTTTGCAGTCTGTGGTCAAGTTGGACCACTAAGTCTATGTATTCTGCGCAGGCTTGAGGTGGATTTACTATTTGAGCTAGAACATCCTTAAGTTCTCCACGCAGGCCTCGATGAAATAGTGTGATCCATTTATTTTCGGGCCACCCCGTTTCTACAACCAGCCTATTAAAGGTGGCAATATAAGATAAGAGATCTTGGTTACCTTGTCGTAAGGATAGTAGTTCGTTGTCAAGGGCCTGTCCCTGAGAGTGTCGAGCGAATAATCTTTCCATGCTCGCCTGGAAGCTTTGAAAATCCTGGAGAATTGGGTCATCCTGACTTACCAACGGAACAGACCAATCGGCAGCACAGCCACTGAGATAAGATAATACAAAGGCTACCTTGGTTTGATCATTATGGAAGGCCCTAGGTCTGCATAGAAAGTGTAGGCGACATTGGTTCATAAAAAAGGCATATTTCTTGGGGTCCCCCGCAAAACGTTCAGGCGGGGCCAAAGGCATGTTTCCAGGTAGATTGATTTGTACCGGGTTATTCGAAACCATTGACGAGGCATTACCCCCAGAACTAGGTAAAGGAGTTTGTCCTGCTTGACCCTGCAACAATCGTTTGGTCAGGTCATCAGTTCTTTCCTTAGATAAGATTAATTCTCTTTTGAAAGCATTAGTTTCCTGGCGGGCGGAGTGTACTTCTGCCCTTAATTCCCCCAAAAGCTGAGCCAGCTGGTCTGTCTCGGAAGTTTCCATAGCGCCCGGGTGGGAAATTGTAGGTAGACTTCGCGTTCTGTTACGCTCACCTGACTCCCACGGAGGCACAGGTCTGGTTTGGAGTGTTGTTGCTTCTTCTATGGTGAAGCGCAGGACCCGGAAGATGGACTGGACCGGACCTTCGAATCTGGCTTGTCTGGCTCCCAGGAATATCTTTCTGTATGTGAAAAGGGAGTATTAACAATCTGCGGGAGAAAGTATAAGCATCCCGCTCCCTTCTCACCCCTCTACGAAACCCTCCTGCGACCCCCACGTGAAGTCTCACCTTAGGGTTTGAAAGGTTGAGCTCTCCATCCTGCTTCTCATGCAGGGGCGCGTTGTATCCAGTTACTTCACTGGGATTTTGATTGTAGAGGGTTCAAGTTTTGTTTTTCCCGGTATAGTACCGTAAGGATTCTGTTAATGAGTATGATTCCACAATAATAATTGTTTGTTGTCTCTTTTTCAGGTGCGGAAACTATTCCGAGAAGAGCTGTGGAACCGAAGAATGAGACTCTGGTGAGCTTGATGAGAGTTCTCTCAGTATCCTTGTATCAATGCGCTCACTAACGCTGATGTCTTTTTCCCCATCGGGCCGGGGTCCGGAAATGCCTGGATGCGGCACCAACCCGAAACGAAGCTCAATCCAGAAGAAATCGGGTAAGTCTTTAATGGGCGCTTGGGCAATGTCTTTTCATGCGCCCACTAACGCTGATGTCTTTTTTCCCCATAGGGGCCGGGGTCCGGAAATGCCTGGACGCGGCACCGACCCGAAACAAAGATCAATCCAGAAGAAATCAGGTAAGTCTTTAATGGGCGTTGGGTAACATCTTTTCATGCGCCCACTAACGCTGATGTCTCTTTTTCCCCTTAGGGGCCGGGGTCCGGAAATGCCAGGATGCGGCACCGACCCGAAATGAAGTTGGAATAACCCAACAGGTAAGCTTTGTAATGGAAATTAAGGTTTCCTTGTTTTCTTTCCCCTCTCACCTTTATTCTTGTCTTTTTCTCCCTAGGCGCGGTGATGTGGCTGCGAGTCCAGATGTCGCCGTAGAACATGGTGGTACCTTGAGGTGAGTGAGATGCGGCGCTGCAGCGATCGATGCAATGTGCTTTTAAATGGATGTCTTCCTTTTCAGGACCGTCGGCGAGATGTCTCCGGAATGCGATTTAGCAGGTAAGGACTCTTCTTTACCCTTTTCTCTTCTCTTCTCTCTTTGCAGGTGTTCCAGGATGCTGGCAGGAGTGGCAGAAGACAAAATGCAGGAGCAAACACGGTGAGCGTCCAGCTGCTAGATGCAGAACAACGCAAAGCGTGAGTTGCTGCTTGGGCGTGGCTTAAATAGCCTTCAAAGTAGTTCCAGGTATGTATCCTTCCTCTCAGGTATGTATTCCTCCGCTGACCACACCCGTGTGGTTAAGTAGTTCCAAAGATAAAGTAGTCCCATCCAGGCCTCAGAAGGCCTGGATGTTGCAGCATGGTCTGCATCAGGTAAGTTAACACTAAGCACCTTTAACACAAAGTCCCCTTTTATGAGCCTGGCGCCTATAGCGCCAGGACTGTGGCCCGATATGAGCCTGGCGCCAAAGGGGCCAGGACTGAGTCCAAAGAGCCCCTACTTGAGGCTGTTGTGACTTCCCTTGAAGACATGATGTCGGCCTCTGGGGTAGCTGGGTCTTGTCTGGCACCTTGGAGGTAGGCATCATGACAGTTGGCAAGCTTTATGGTATGCTTTGTTGATACATCTTTTTGAGTATCCTCTTTGCTGGAACCTTTGCTGTAAGAGCTTGCATTCATGATTAAATTTGTCTTGTCTTTTGCAGTTATGGCGTGTTCTTATGAATTCACCTGTAGGAATATTGCGTATAGTTGGTTCAAAGTGGCAACTTGAAGCATACAGGGTTGAGTTCACCTTTGTTTTCTTTCTGTAATTCCAGGTTTGTAGTTGGTTCCCAGTTGCGTGCATTGTTAGATCCAAGAAGTTGATTTGGTTTTCATCACATATGGCCGTGAATAGGATTCCCCATTCGTTGTCATTTATTCTTTCAGTGAATTGATGAAATTCTGTCTTTGATGCTTTCCAGATTAGGAACACATCATCAATGTAGCAAATCCAGTGTGCTACTTCTGAAAATTTCTCATCCGTATATACAATTCTGTCCTCGAAAAACCCCATGAATAGGTTGGCTAGGGCTGGGGCGTATTTTGTGCTCATGTCTGCTCCATTCGTTTGTTGAAAAAAAGTATCATCAAACATCAATATGTTGTAATCCAAAGTCAGTTGGAGCATTTCCTTGATCATGTTCATATGTTGATAAAATGTTGCCGATTCATTTCTAAAAGAATATTCAATTGTCCGAGTTGCCAAGTCGTGTCTTATGGATGTATAGAGAGCCTTGACATCTAGAGTTGCCAAAAGATAGTCACTCCTCCATTCAACTGTTTTGAGTCTCTTGAATACCTCTGTTGTGTCTTTGACATACAATTGTAATTTGCTGTTTCTGGGTTGCAAAACATTGTCCAGATATTCAGAAATACCTTTGGTCACCCAGCCTATCCCACTTAGGATTGGACGAACCACAGGTATTCTCTAAAATGATTTATGCACTTTGGGGAGGAAATACATTGTTGGAATGGTAGGTTTTTTGATCAACATGTGTATCCTTTCATCATCTGTTATCGGTCCTTTTCTATGCCAGCTCAAGATGTATTTCTCTAGTTCTCTGATGATTGTGTTTACACGATTGCTTGCTAATGTTTTGAAACAGTCTGTTGTTTTAAGATGATTGATAGCCATCTTCATATAGTCTACTCTGTCCATTATCGCTATATTTCCTCCTTTTTCGGACTCTTTGATTACTAATGTCATGTCAGAGGCCAGGTTTTTTAATGCTCTAAATTCGTTGTTGGTTAGGTTGCTTGTTTTCCAATATTGTCTTTCCCCTTGTTGTTTATTTACTATGTGGTTCAAATCTGCCGCAACTGCTTTATGAAATGTATCAATGATATTATCAGGTGGTAATTGTGGTATACACCTTGATTTTGGTTTCACACACTCCTCCTTTCCATTATGTCTGGTTCGACATTCAGTTCATGTAATATGTCCCTAATAGCAAATGTTTCTGGTTCACTTACAGATCTTATGGTGTAGGTGGCTTCTATATCGCAGATAGGTAGGTGGCTATGGTCGATTTCCGCTCCTTTAATAGGTATGTTTTGAACCTGTGTAGCAAATAATTTTTTCAATTTAAGTTTGCAAATAAATTTAAATAAGTCAATTTGAACCACCATTATACAAAGGATCTATTGTCATCTCCCTAGAAGATTCTAGAGTAGAAGGAGTGTCTAAAGAGTACTCCAGATCGCATCCCCTACAGATTCAGAGGTCCATACTGAGACTTCTGACTATTTTTCCAAAGGACTACTAATCCTCCTTGGAAATATTTCCTAAGACTGCGACCACTCACCAGGCAAGTTCTCCAGAACTTGTGCAGTATTAATTACGAAGACGGGATGATCAATTTAGATTACCCATGAAGTAAAAGTGACAGATTAATATCCTCCTGAAGAATGTTCCATACTAAAGTAGCAAACAGAAACATGTCGAGAGAGCAAGATCTCTTTAGTCACTAGCACTTTATTTTTAAGCATATTTTTATGTAATGTTGAATATATGTGATGTATGTGAATTTGTCATATTTAATTATGTTTTTTTTAAATTTGTGAATTTGAATAAACTTTAATAATTTCTAATGTCCGACTAGTCTGGATGAACTGTTGACACACTTTTCTACCTTTCTATTGATTCAAAAGGTTCCCTAAAATTGACATTTCCTCTACGTGTATGCAAAAGTAGAGGTGCAAGGACGTAGCCCTGTCTCATACCCCTATGAACCGGAAAGTGGGTTTTGGTCTCACGCAGGCATACCATATCTTACCATGGCCCAATTGTTATACAGCTCCTGGATCAGAGCAATCAGATGAGAGGGAGCTTTTCTTTTTTGAAGGACCGACCACATATTATATTCAATCATCAATCTGTTCGTGTTCACATCTGCCACATTCAGGGAGCGGGGACGGGAGAGTGGGGGTGTCTCTCTGTGGATGGGTTTTTGATGAGAATGTCATAATCTGTTACCTAACCACATAAGCAGCTGCCTTGTTATTGTTAGCCCCTGCTTCATGTCACAATCTAAAATGAGGATCAGTTCATGAGCTCCAAAAGCACAGCAGTTCATTTCTCTTTAGATACACAGTGATGTGGTTGATGAACCTTTGCTTATGCCCTGTGGATTTGGCAAAGCAGTAGCAACTGTATCCTCTATAGAACACACTCCTAATTACTCGGGTAGTGCTTGGACTCCCTGCTCCTGTTATCCCCCATCCTTTTCTCGGTCTTCATTTGGGTTATGTAATATAAGTCCAGGAACCCCTTAAAACAGAGTCCTGTGGTCATGTTAATCATACAAAATGGGCCTGTGCAGTACTCCAAAAAAGGAACCCATGCAGGGGTAGACCGTGGGAAAATGAAAGGCGTGACAAAAAAAGAAAGTCGGGCACAAACAAGTAGGATATGATACAATATGATGTGGCATTTATAACGCGCCTGTGCTCAAGTATTTCTAGGTGCCACAAAGCAAGGGAGGGAAGACATAGGGAGGACAATACAAACAATTCTACTAGGCCTTGTGTCATTAGGATTGTGCAGGTGTGACAATAGAAGTACAAGGGGAAGGAGAGGGCGGAATTGCAATAAGGGCAGCATGGCTCAGAGGAAGTGCAGCCAGGGCAGCGTGGTACTAGGTAAGTGAAAGGAGGCAGGGGGCTGTAGGGGTTACAGTTACACCCCCTAAGTACACGGTATGCCAGGGGGCAGTGCACGGAAGACTGGTCATGAAGGAGCCTGCTACCCTGAGAGACTCTGAGATGGAAGGTATTTTTGGGAAAAAGAGTTGGGTTAGCATGGGCCCTGGCCCCAGAAAGTCTTATGGACGATGCAGAGGGTCTTGAACTTGATCTTTGCAGCCACTGGGAGCCAGTGGAGAGATACCAGATTTTGTCTCTCTTCGGCCATAAGATGTTCAGCTTGGACTTTTCAATTGAGTGCCACAGCACGGTAGGCTCCTAGGTCACACTGGCAGCACCTGGTAGGATGTTTCTCATCAACAGACATTCTGCCATTTTCTTCTCTCCCTCTCCTCCATTGGAGGTAGAAAGGGTCACCTGCCCAGGCAGCAGGCAAGCTGTGGGTTAAAATTCCACTTGATGTGTCGTACCTCAATACCACACTGTCTGGGCTGTCAGCTGGCACCTTATGTCTCTTCCGACTCTTTCAGCAGCCCAACATGTGGGAAAATAGCAATGCTTTTCAGTTTCTTATTTCTTTACATTATTCTAATACACTATTTTATATTGGTACATGATTTTCAGGATATGTGCTGTTTCAGCTTTGTCTTCTAGGTTTTGAAGGCGTATGACAAATTCACAAAATCTCTTAGGAAGCGACTGATGAATTCTCTGTTTTGCTTGTTTGCTGAATTTTGCTAAGGAACATGCTTTTCAACAACTCAATGATATTACAGGCACTAGAACTTGTTTAATGTTGCAAGGTTATGAGGTGTCATGCTTGCCAAAAAGTCCCAAATGAAAATTCTCTACTTTCCATATATAGTGTTATGCTATATTGCAGAAATGTTATAATGCTTAAATCACCCCTATAGTGGTTTGACAGTGCCAAAGCTTGTCCGGCTCTTGTCATATGCTGCCCCTACAAGGGGTTTCCATACTGTGGTGTGTAGAGGAAAAGGAAAAGGTAAGAAGGCGGTATGGGAGGGGTAAAGCAGGGTTTGATGAACTGAGACAGAATTTGGAGAAAGATGTGTAGGGATGAGGGCTAGGGAAATCGGTGCTTAATTTGTGGGGTTGTTTGCCAGGGCTCAGCCCAGGCACTTATTTTTGTAACTCAGCACTTATTGTCTCAGACTCTTTTTAATTATGAAGTGGTGATAGTCAGTGCCACTATCAACCAGAGTGAGCAGGTGCGAGCTGTAGTGTAACCCCAAATATGGCAACACTGTGGGGAGCAGCTGTAGGTGGTGTCAGCAGTGCCACAGGAGGGCTAGAAAATATTTGGGCACTGTTTTACGAATTAAGCACTGAGGGAATGGCTTGCGATATTTTGGTTGCATGTTGATGCAAAGGATATATCAAAGAGAGAAAGAGTGCAGAATTAGCCTGGCAAGTTATTTTGTGTCTGGGCTAGTAGGTTTGTTTTGCTCTGAAAGCAGTTTTGGGTCTTGTATTAGAGTGTGGTTTAGTGACAGGCTTGAGGCACTTGTAGCATGGAGACAGATTTATTTGGGCTTACTAATATCTGACCTGGAAAAACCTCTTTGCATACAAAAGTTCAGGATTGGGTAGAATTATGTCAGTGTGTGTACCATGAGTGGATGGTAATATATTACATTGATGAACCTAATAAATGAAGATGCAGGAATGTCCAGCCTGTGCTGCATAGTTTAGTGTGGCATAAAGTGACCTATTGTTGTTTAGCAGAGAAAATGGAGTGGGATGGTAAGACGCTCTCTGGGAAGAGATGGACCTGGAAAATAAACTGCCCCTCAGCTCTACCTGGAAATTAAACCGGAAAGCATCCTGTGAGATAGTTGCACCACTCGTCTGGGAGTGTCTAAGTTCTTACATGACAGTGTGTGATCCTGGGCATACAATTCTGAGCAGGACCTACATTAATAAATTCATGTGTAATTAAAATGTGTCAGTATATAGTGCATCCTGAAAGTTATAAGGTAGGTATTAATTGCTGTAACATAGAAAACATGCAGAGCTAAAAATGACTCAAGAAACACATTGTTTAACCCCTTAGGGAGAAGACCTATTTATCTGAATTAAATGGCCGCTGTTAATTTTTTTCTCTTCCCTCTTTGCCTTAGCTATATATAGCTCCATATACATCTTTAGCTGCTCTGGAATTATTTTTCCAGCAGGTGGTGCTGCGCATCGATGCCTGTTGACTTGATGTCTCTTGAGGGCCTCCATCTCAATGTCGACATCATCGATGATATGTAGCACGCACATCAACCGCTGGCTTCAGCTAAATGTTTCCACAAGAGCTATCGCTTCAGAATATCAGCACGCTTCGGTTCCTTGTCAAGAAACCTTTCGTATTTAGTGAAAAAGATGACATTGTCATTGGCATCTTCGACTCCGCGATCAGGGTTAAAAAAATGTCATGACTGTGGGTCAAAAAGGTCCCTTACAGACCCCAACCAGGTGTGTCTGTGTTGCTTAGGATCCACTCATTTAACATCAGAGTGTGGGTCCTTCCTGTCGATCATAGCAAAAGACCTGAAAGAGCCTAGAGGGAAGTTAGCTGCAGGTAGGTCTCATAAATCCCCTTCGACAACCCCATTGAAAAAGCGATCCTCCGACGAGTCGAGAGACGACTCTCCTCGTTGGAATAAAGCTATAAGGTCCCGATCACACAGTGCCTCACACAATTGGTCATCATCCTCAAGCGGTCAAAGAAAAGGCACCACAGATCGCTGTCTTCATCGTCGAGTTCCTCCCCGGAACGGGTTTCGTGCCTGACCAAATCGGCCTCACCGGCTGAGTGAGAGAAGTTCAGACTAAAGATGCTCAAAGCATTCGAGAATGCGGGCTTGACCCCCATGAAGAAAGATAAGAGCCATGCCAATTTCGACAAACAGGCAAAAGACAAAACCCATGCACCTTCGGGCCCGAGTGTCCAGGAGAAAACTCCTCGAGAGCCCTCAAAGGTTCCCTTCAGTAGAGACAAGACTCCTTTGAAGCCAAAATCATCAACGCCAAGTCGATGGCCAAAATAGCCTCAATGCCACAACCATCAAAACCCTCCACATCGAAGGGATTGTGTCCTCCGACGTATTCCTTATCTTAGATATATAAATCCTTCAGCTTTGCTGGCCTCGGAAAATTTTTTCGCCAGAGGGCGCTGCGCGTCGATGATCGCCGAGTCGATGACCCTCGACGGCCTCCGTGCCGACGTCGACGTCATCCTGCCTATAAAGGCCGCGCGCAGCGTCCGTTGCTCAGTTCCGTTTTTCCGCGCTTCGTTGTGCCTCGGAACACCGTTGCTCAGTTCTCGTCAAGATAACGTATATAATAACTACTATTTACCTCGATATCGATGGCATCCTCCTCCGACCCGACGACCCCTCGGTCCGGTTTCAAAAAGTGCCGAGACTGCGGGAAGAAAATGTCGTTGACGGACCCTCACAGGGTCTGTTTGTGGTGTCTGGGAATCACGCACCAGAGTTCGGAGTGTGAGGAATGCCTTTCCATGACGGCGAAAGCCTTGAAGGAGCGTAGGGGGAAGCTCGAGAGAGGTAGGTCAACTTTAACTTCCTCGAAAGCTTCTTCGGTAGAGTCGAGACGTTCGTCTCCTCACCATAAAAAACACTCTCGATCTAGATCACGAAGTGGCTCCCACCACTCGTCGACATCGAGACACTCGAAGAAGAGACGTAGGAGATCCCCTTCGTCATCTTCGTCGAGTTCTCCTGAGAGAGTTCATTGCCCCACAAAACGCAGCTCGCAAGCTGAGTGGGAGGAATTCAGGAAAAAGATGCTAAGCGTCTTCGAGAAAGCGGCCTCGTCCCCCTCGAAGACAGCTGAGGGTGATACCCCGGGTAAAAAACCCAAAAAATCTAAACGCCGCGAGTCGCAGTACCCGGCGGAAAAGTCAACCCGAAAGCGCCTCGAGCCATCGGGAGATAAAGCATCATCGACGCCATCGTCGAAAACTCCTTCGAAACAGAGGTCGGCGCCATCGACGCCGTTGTCGAAGGATCCATCGGCGCATCAGTCGATCGAGTCGACGCCGACGTCGACGCCGATATCGACGCCGGTGAAGGAAAGAACCACGGCTACTCCACAGCCAACGGTTAGACAAAAGACCTCCGACTCGACGCCGAGAACGTCGACGTCGTTCTCGAGCAGGACTCCGATCCTTTCGAGTTCTTCGAGGCCTAGTACACATTTCTCGACGCTTTTCACGGCGCCTTCGAGTACTTTCACGTCGGTGTCGACGACATCGACGTTTTCAAGGCCTGTGATGATGGCTCCTTCTGCATTGGAAATGGGGTTTATACCATTCCAAAAACCAATGTATCCCCCTTTAACCTCGATTTTTGAGGAAAGGGAGGATTCAGACCAAGATATTGATTTACAGAGGACCACATCACCAGAGCCAGAGACTTTCGCCTCTGAGGAAGGAAGATTAAAAAATCTTCAGGATGCACTTCAGGAAGCTAGTGGCTTGGACACTTCTCCTGAAGCAGAATTTATCAAACCAGACCCAGGAGAACATGCGGAGACTCCATATAGAGCTCTGATGTCTAGAATCATAGAATTTATGGGTTGGTCTGCACCTTCTCCTGCCTTTCAGCAGGATGACCTCACTGACATACTGGACAAGGGCCCACAGGAGGATCCTGTGGTTCCATTTCACTCTGCTCTACAGAGAAGGATTTTGACAAACTGGGAAACGCCAGAAATTATCCCGGCAGTAAATAAAAAACTGTCAACAAAATACAGGGTGGCTAGTTCTGACCCTGAATATTTGTCAAAACACCCTACTCCTGAGAGCTTGGTTGTACAGGCTGCAACCTCATCAGGCAGCACATCTGCATACCCCACTGCTCCGCAGGATAGGGATGACAAAAAGTATGATGCCATGGCTAAGAAGGTTTTTTCTGCCTGTAGCATGGCGTTAAAGTCTATTAACGCGACCTGTACGCTCGCTAGGTTCAGCCACACCCTTTGGGAGTGCGCTTCATCAGCGGCTGACTGCCTCCAAGAAGGAGAGGAAAGGGACGCATTTTTAAACATCATCAGGGATGGTAAAGATGCGATGTGCGAGACCCTACAAACTGGCCTAGATTCTGCTGACAGTATCAGCAGGGCCATGGCGGCAAGTACCACAATCCGCAGGCATGCGTGGTTGAGGAAGTCTGGTTTTGCCTCTGACGTGCAGACCAGGCTTTTGAATATGCCCTTTGACGGTTCTACCCTCTTTGGAAAGAAGGCGGATGACAGTTTGGAGAAACTGCAAACGTCCAAGGCAGCAGCCAAGTCATTGGGAGCTGCTATCCGTCAGAATACCTTTCGTCCTTCGGGATCATCGTGGAGAGGACGGTCCTTTCGTTACTATTCCTCATATGGAAGGGGCAGGGGACGACCGGCTCAAAGAGGCCAAGGAAGATTTACCCGTGGTGGACGGGGTAGGGGAAAGAAAGCCGCACCCGCAGGAGCAGGAGCCACTTTACCTTCGGCAACTGCATCAGCCGCTTCAAAACCACTCTGAGGTCTCCCCTCACAGAACACCAGTACGGGGCAGGTTAACTCACCATCTGACGGAATGGCAGGCTATTACGTCAGATGCTTGGGCTCTGGAGACAGTGGCCCAAGGTTACTGCCTGCCCTTCCTACATATCCCTCAGAGTCATCCACCGGGGAACAACCCTTTGAAGCTTCCAGATCCGCTCCTCTTGCAGGAGGTTTTAGACCTGCTAGAGAAAGGTGCCATAGAACTGGTACCTGTAGCGGAAAGGAACAAGGGTTGGTACTCCCCCTACTTCATAATACCGAAGAAGGACGGAGGACTGAGACCCATCTTAGACTTACGGGAATTGAACAAATTCCTCCGAAAGGACAAGTTCAAGATGGTGACTCTCTCTCAGATCCTTCAGGCCCTCCAGCTTCAGGACTGGTTGGTATCTCTAGACCTCCAGGACGCTTATTTCCATGTGCCGATCCATCCCAGGCACAGGAGATACCTGAGGTTCGCAATTGGCAGCTCTCATTATCAATTTCGAGTTCTGCCATTTGGGCTAACCTCCGCCCCGAGGGTCTTTACCAAGCTAATGTCGGTTGTGGCTGCAAGTCTAAGGAGGGAAGGGATTCATGTCTACCCTTACCTAGACGATTGGTTGATCAGAGCTGTATCTTCGGAACAGGCTCAGAGACAACTGGATTATGTTTGCCACTTCCTTCACAAGCTGGGCTTCTCCCTCAATTTAAAGAAGTCACAGATGATACCATCACAGAGACTCCAATTCATTGGAGCAGTCCTGGACACTTCCCTGGGAAAAGCCTTGCCACCAGAGGTGAGGGCTCGAGATATTCTGCAGATGGTCATCAGATTTCAGAATGCCCAATATCTCCCAGCCTACGACTTTCTGAGGTTGCTAGGCCTCATGGCATCCTGCATATTCCTCGTGCCGGAGGCTCGCCTGAGAATGAGATCCCTCCAGTGGGCACTGAGAACTCAGTGGTCACAGTTCTCAGGAAGGATGACAGATCTCCTTCGGATCCCGGTCAAAGTAGCCCGAGACCTTCAGTGGTGGGCCTGTCGGGAGAACATCCTGAAAGGAGAAATGTTTTGGCAACCATGGCCGGAGATAACAGTAGTCACGGATGCCTCACTCACGGGGTGGGGAGCTCACGCCAACGACTTGACCATCAGCGGTCGTTGGTCTCCATCGGAGTCCAGACTACATATCAACCTGTTGGAGCTGAGAGCCATCAGACTAGCGCTGAAGGCTTTTCTGCCGTCTGTACGGGGAAGAAACGTCCTAATAATGACGGACAATACAGTGGCCATGCACTACCTCATCAAAAGAGGAGGCGTAGGCTCACTACCACTGTGCAGAGAGGCGATGCAGCTCTGGTTTTGGGCAATTCAGGAAGGAATCTCTCTATCGGCAATTCACCTAGCCGGAGAGAAGAACTTGACAGCGGACGCTCTGAGCAGGCAGAGCACAGTCTCTCACGAGTGGGAGATAGCTCAGGAAGTCCTTCAAGAGATCTTCGCCCTTTGGGGAACCCCTCAAGTGGATCTGTTCGCCACCAGTATCAACAGGAAGTGCGACAGATTTTGCTCAAGGGAATTTCCCCCGAGAGGAGCTCTAGGAGATGCGTTCGTAGTGGACTGGGAGTTCCCACTTCTGTACGCGTTCCCTCCGGTCCCTGTCATTCCTCAAATGATCAGGAGGTTGAGAAGGTTTCGGAAGACCATGATCCTAATTGCCCCGGATTGGGCCAGGAGAACGTGGTACCCGGACCTTCTAGACATGTCCATCTGCCCTCCAATTCGACTGCCATACAGAGAGGATCTTCTCTCGCAGAAGGAAGGTCAGGTTCTCCATCCAGCCATCAAGACCCTCAACCTTCACGCTTGGTGTCTGAAAGGTTGAGGTACAAGGATTGGGACCTTCCGGATGATGTTATGGAGGTGTTGCTTTCGGCCAGAAGGCCGGCAACTAAAACTCTATACCGCTGCCGTTGGAACAAATTTTGCAGCTGGTGCAGAGAAAAGAATATTGAACCCTTTTCTTGTGGTACACCTATGGTGTTGTCATTCTTACTTTACCTGGCTAATTCAGGCCTACAGGTTGGCACAATTAAGGGCTATCTCGCAGCGCTATCAATCTTTAAGCGCACTGCAGAGGAGCCTTCATACTTCAAAATTCCATTGGTAATACAATACCTAAAAGGATTAACTAATGTTTATCCCCCGAAACCTTTTCAAGTTCCCTTATGGGATTTAAACCTAATTTTAAACTTCCTAAAGGGTGCCCCTTTTGAACCACTACACTCTTGTTCATTGAAGCTTCTCACCCTCAAAACTGTTTTGCTAATAGCATTGACATCTGCTAGAAGGGTTAGCGAGTTGCAAGCCTTATCGTGTAAACCTCCACATACAATCTTTTACAAGGACAAAGTTGTTCTTCAGGTGAAGCCTAACTTCCTCCCGAAGGTAGTCTCGGAGTTTCACATCACTCAGAAGATTATATTACCTTCTTTCTACCCTCCTCCTCATCCGGGGAAGGAGGAAGAGAGACTGCACAGGCTGGACCCTAAGCGAGCCTTGAGCTTCTATATCAGCAGATTGGCTAAGATCAGACAAGCAGACCAACTCTTTGTAGGTTATGCAGGACATAAGTTGGGCCTTCCAATAACAAAACAAACCATCTCCAGATGGATTATTTTAGCCATTCTGGAGTGCTACAAATTGGCAGGAAAGGAGCCTCCTCAAAATCTAAGGGCTCATTCTACCAGGGGTATCGCAACATCCTCAGCCCTTCAAAGAGGGGTGCCAATTCGAGATATATGTGCGGCTGCCACATGGTCGTCCGCACATACATTTACCAAATTCTATAGCCTGGATTCCTCCTCTAGTCAAGAAACTAGATTCGGCAAGGCTGTGTTACACTCTGTCCATTCTGGAAGGGTAACATAACTTTTATTACTCCCGCCTCCAGTCACAATACCACTGCTATGGGAGTCTATCTAAGATAAGGAATACGTCGGAGGACACAATCCCTTCGAAGAACTAGTTACTCTTACCTTGTAACGTTCTTTCGATGGGATGTTCCTCCGACGTATTCCTTATCGACCCTCCCATCCATCCCCGCAGTATGACTTCCTGTGGGTTTGCAGCCTATGCTCCTTCAAGGTGATTAGTCTAATCCAAAAACATTACTGGGGACTACAAAACGGAACTGAGCAACGGACGCTGCGCGCGGCCTTTATAGGCAGGATGACGTCGACGTCGGCACGGAGGCCGTCGAGGGTCATCGACTCGGCGATCATCGACGCGCAGCGCCCTCTGGCGAAAAAATTTTCCGAGGCCAGCAAAGCTGAAGGATTTATATATCTAAGATAAGGAATACGTCGGAGGAACATCCCATCGAAAGAACGTTACAAGGTAAGAGTAACTAGTTCATCTACGGCATCAACTATTTCAACGCCATTGTCGACACAATTGGCAAAATCCTTGAAGGAAATTGAGAAAACTTTCACTCCAATGCCTAAGAAAGACTTTTTCCTCAATTCATGAGGATGATGAGCCATCTTCAGATGAATCATGACCCTTTGGGTTACAGTATGGGACACCAAATGTTCCAGAGGCTTTAATCTCAGAGGACTAAAGAATAAAAGACCTTAATGAAACCCTGCAGTCTGCAAGTGGGTTGGACAGTTCCCCAGAAATAGAGTTTGGCAGACCAGATCCTTTAGACCATGCCTATGGATTTTACAGACAGTTGATGCCTAGGGTCATAGAATTTCTGGGATGGAAAAGACCTGCACCACCTTTTGAGCAGGAGGACCTCACTGATATTTTAGATAAGGGACCCCAGGAGAACCGTATTCTTCCTTTACATATAACTTTACAAAGGAGAGTGGATACCAATTGGGAGACTTAATAATTAATTCCAGCAGTGAACAAAAAGCTGGATGCAAGTACAGAGCGTCAAGCAGTGACCCTTACTATCTAACTAAGCATCCAACCCCCAATTGTTTGGTAGTTTAGGCTGCCACTTCTACATCCAAACAAAATGCATACCCAACTAACCCTCGCGCCCCCGGACACAGATGACAAGCATTATGATGCTTTGGCTAGAAAGGTTTCTCTGTGGGGAGTATGGCCCTTAAATCAGCAAATGCCACATGTGCACTGGCCAAGTTCACTTTCACCTTATGGTATTGCATACCGATGATGGCTGAACATATTCCCGATGGGGAAGAACGAGACGGCTTCTTAAACATTGTCAAGGATTGGAAAGATGCAATGTGCGTATCCCTCCTGACTGGTCTCGACTCTGTTTACTGTATCAGCAGGGTTATGGCGGCTAGCTCTGTAATGCACATATTTACCTGGTTGAGAAAGTCTGGTTTTGTTTATTTGTTTGTTTGTTTATTTATTTGTAAGGCGCACCACACCCAAGGGTATCAGGGCGCAACAGTGATGGTTACAAGAATACTTTAGGCATGAGTTACAATAGGTACACAAAAGGAGGTGAAGCCTATCCTTATCCTTGCTCACCACTTTCCTGTCTGCTAAAATGTTGCACACATCATCAAGGTCGATATCTTTACTTTATTGTCATCTCCTTGGATCTGTGTGGCTTACAGTGGTCAAAGCCTTGATTTTACTAATCAAGGAATTTCTAAAACCAAAAAACTGCTTCCAATCTTGTTGGGGCTGCTTATCTTAAAAAGATGCTACTATGCCTGTGCCGTGTCTACCACTTCCGTTTGTATAGAACACGGGATTTAGGTCATCGCTCCTGGATCTGTTGTCTACCGGTTTCAGCGGTATCTCATTACTTCCAGCGTTCTTCAGGACATATACTGATTTTAGTGTTACTGGTCTCAATTATTAATAGCAGAGCAGCAGAGCAGAAAAACAACAAGAATGGTGACTATTCTTGTCCTGTGTGGCCACATTTATAGGTTGTGGATCCTTTTCCCCAATTATCTGTAGACCGTGGCATTCTGGTCACGTGCCCTAAAGGGGAAGAGAAAGATAAAAGGCGGGTGAGGGGTTTGTTTGTTGTAATCTAGTGTATGTGGATTAATACCACATATAGTTGCGTATCAGGGAGGATTTCTCACCTGTCTTCTCTTTTGTACAGATGATCTAATGTGTGCTTTTCCCAAACGTCTAATTCAGGTATCTGTAAAATATTCATATATTTGTTTTATATTTATTTTTATATAGGAATACCCTTTTTGTCTCACCACTCCTTACATGGTGTGTACCTGTATCTTCCAGGGTCTGTAATTTCCTATTCTCCACTTCTTTTCATCTCCCCGCCCATGTGCGTGTTTATGGATCAGCCAGGCTACTGCCTTCTCGCCGTGCTACCCACTGACTAGAGACAAGGGAGAAACACATTGTTTCTATTATGTGTATGTCTGGATTCTGCATATAATTATAGCGCCAGTTCTATATGTATTCACTATTCTTATAGCCTGTGCACAGTCTCGCTATATTAAACTTCTGTTGCTCTTACCTAGCGTTCAAGTTCCACAGGCACTGCTCTGCTGTCTCTGGCGTGGCCGCCATTTTGGAAAAGCTCCTATTTATATACACAGTGGTCACGTGATCGCGGGTCATTTCGTGTTTTGTATCGCTATGAATCTAGGTCATTTGTTCTCTCAAGTAATGCCTGATTCCTACTTCTAAAAGTTTGACTTCTACATCACGTTGCCCTGTTTTTCTCCTTGTTTGCGGTGTTTGTGTCAGCTAGGCTTATGAACTACTGCTGACTCTAGGTGTCATGGGAAATGTAGTTTTTGGCAATGGCTATTTCGTTTTTTATCTGTTAGTGCCAAGGATCTACTCTTAGCTACTTGGTGCAATTCCAACAATTAAAAGCCCCCATGCTTAATTTTCATCACGTTGCCCTGTTTTTTTGCCTCATTTGCGGTGTTTGTGTCAGCTAGACTCATGAACTACTGCTGACTCTAGGTGTCATGGGAAATGTAGTTTTTGGCAATGGGTATTTCGTTTTTTATCTGTGAAATAAATATGAAACAAATATATGAATGTTTTGCAGATACCTGAATTACACGTTTGGGAAAAGCACACATAAGATCATCTGAACAAAAGAGAAGACAGGTGAGAAATCCTCCCTGATACGCAACCATATGTGGTATTAATTCACATACAGTAGATTAAAACAAACAAACACCCACCCCCTTTTCTCTTTCTATTCCCCTTTCGGGCATGTGACCAGAATTCCACGGCCTACAGAAAATTGGGGAAAAGGTTCCACATCCTATAAATGTGGCCACACAGGACAAGAACAGTCACCATTCTTGTTGTTGTTTTTCTGCTCTGCTGTTCTGTTATTAATAATTGAGACCAGTAACGCTAAAATCAGTATATGTCCTGAAGAAAGCGGGAAGTAATGAAATACCTCTGAAACCGGTAGACAACAGATCCAAGAGTGATGACCTAGATCCCGTGTTCGATACAAACGGAAGTGGTAGACACAGCACAGACATAGTAGCATCTTTTTAAGATAAGCAGCCCCAACAAGATTGGTAGCTGTTTTTTGGTTTTAGAAATTCCTTGATTAGTAAAATCAAGGCTGTGACCACTGTAAGCCACACAGATCCAAGGAGATGACAATAAAGTAAAAATATCGACCTTGATGATGTGTGCAAAATTTTAGCAGACAGGAAAGTAGTGAGCAAGGATAGGGATAGACTTCTCCTCCTTTTGTGTACCCTTGACAGGTGTAATATTAGTAACCACAGAGGGCGAGACCCTTACCTGTAGAGAGGGCCAATTAGCGAATATAGGGACATTTAGTTAGACATAGGGACTCGGACCATAGGAGTAAGTAATTTGAATAAATTGTTTCTATCTAAATGGTGTTAAAAAGCAGTCAGGCGAAGACAGGATAAGGAAGCCTCTGACTCCAAGTCATTTGTATATATGAGTTACAATAGATCTAAGCAAAAGGCAACAGGAGTTTACAGGCAAAGATTCCAAAAACAGTTACAACAGGGCATGAAATTGAGCAGAAGGTATAACTCAGTGGTTACAAGAAATATCAAAGCAACAATACAAGTGGCAGGTCATAGCAAATATTTACAAATGGGGGCAGGAGCAAGTGTCAGGTCGTAGCAGTAATTTACAAGGGAAGGCAGAGCAGTTAAGGTATGGGCCATAAAGAGTAAGGCAGAGTGAGTGCCGAGGTACAGGGGACTTTAGGAAGTGGATGTCGGACCATGATCTTTAGCTCTGAGCCATTTAATGGTGTTGTACCTGAATTTTACGAATGTTTGATCCGCTCTCAGTGACTGGGGGAGGGTGTTCCACATCGGTGCAGCCATGACAGGGAAGCTGCTCCCCCTGCCTTTTTGAGTTTGTATTTAGGGACGACCAAACAGAGTTTACTGTTCTTGTGGGACGTTCAGACGTTCTTCTGGTGATCCTATTAGACAGGTAGAGAGGGGCAGGTTTGTTGAGGCACTTGTGTGTTAATGAAACAGTTTTCACTAAAATGTTGTTAATGGAAAGCCAGTTGTTTTGTCTCCTTTGCTCTGAGATATGTTCTCTCCTGGGTATGCCCTGTGCCGCTCTGAGGGCATTGTTTTGGCGGATTTGGATCTTGTTGATGGTGTGTTTGCTTGCACCTAGGTATAGGGCATTGCAAATAATCTAGTTTAGAGAGTATCGGGGCTCTAGCCAGAATAGTGCAGCTGTCCTTGGAGAGGAACGGTTCACAAGCTCTAATCAATTTACAGGTGTATGAGTTGGCCGAGGCCATGGCATTGACCTGTTTGGCTAAGGTAAGGGAGGCGTCTAAGTAAAAACCCAGGGGTTTGACCTCTTTAACCACTTTGATAAGGTTGCCGTTGGTGTTGAATGCAGCGTAGTTTGGATTCAGTTTATTAAGGTTTGCCGTAGTACCAAGCATAATAATTTCAGTTTTATCGTCATTCAAGCATAGGCCAGGGTCGGCCATCCATGCCTGAATGATAAGATACATTTTTTATACCAGTGCTGTGTCCTTGTCATAATCACCAGTGATTGGTGTGAGGGTCTGGGTGTCATCTGCATAGTTAGTGTAGGTGACACCCAGATGGTCCAGATCATCAAACAGCGGCTTGGTAAATATATTGTGCAATGTTTGCGAGATACGGGAGCCCTGCAGCATGCCACACATAATTGCTATGGAGTCCTCCGAGATGACATAATGAAGATTTTGCTTTCAGCCAGATGGCCAGCAACAAAGTCTTTGTGCCATTGCCGTTGGAATACATTCTGCAACTGGTTCAGAGAAAAGAATGTATATCCTTTTATTTGTAAAACACCAGATGTTTTATCCTTTCTACTATCTTTCGCCAATCTGGGGCTCCAGATTGGTACTATTAAAGACTATTTGGCAGCGCTGTCCATCTTTAAGCAGTCGTCAGAGGAATGTTCATACTTCAAAATTCCACTGGTGACACAATTTCTCAAGGGGCTCACCAATATGTTCCTCCATCTCCTTTCCAGGCTCCAGTTTGGGACCTTAATCTGGTTCTAAAATTCCTAATGTGTGCACCTTTTGAACCTTTACATACATGTCCTTTAAGGTTGTTAACCCTTAAAACCATTCTATTGGTAGCTCTAACATCAGCCCGTAGAGTGAGTGGGCCTCATTACGAGAAGGGCGGTAAGGGGTTAACGGTGCTGCTAAAGGTGCTGGTGCCGTTAACCACATACCGCCCTATTACGAGGTCACCTAGCGGTACCCGCTCTGGACGTCTGGTTTTACCAGAGGTTTTTTGCGGGTCCCGTGAAGGGACAAGCATGCTAACAATGGGCCCGTTATTGACGGGCCCGTTGTTAGCATCATCCCCATTCCCATTGAGCTCTATGGGGCTCAAATGGGAATGGGGATTCATTTTTACCAGGTCCATGAAATGGGCAATTACTGGCGGCAGCCGTACCCTTAATAAGGGCACGGCTACCGCCAGGGTCCTAATGAGGCCCAGTAAGTTGTAGGCACTTTCGTCCAAGCCACGCTTTACTATCTTTCATAAGAATAGGGTTGTTCTAAGGGTTAAACCTTCAGTTTTACCCAAAATCATTCCTGATTTTCACGTAGGGCAGAAAATAGTTTTACCTTCTTTCTATCCCCCACCTCATCCTAGCAAGGAGTAGGAGAGGTTACATACTGGACCTCTCGCAGAGCTTTAAGCTTTTATATATCTAGACTCTCAAAAATCTGTATTGATGATCAACGTTTAATTGGCTTGTAAAGTAGTAGACTGTAGTCGGAATGCAGGGTTCACAAGGTAGGATTTATTGCTGTGTTAACCTTTCAAACAGCCTCTCATTATAAACAACAAAACATGCTTAAATGTGGCTCAGCAGGCTTGCTCAGGAAAAAGGTGAATCAATTCAGAGTTCGCATGAATGTCCTCTTAACCTTTGCTCCTCTTTGAAAGAAAAATAATCAGGTCACATAAATTCCTTTCCACTAGCTTTCCATTCCTTCGCCAGCTGTCCAAATTGGGTTTAAAAAAAAACGAAAAATAAACAGAGGGTAAACCCACGGAAACACTGTCCTTTGAAAATGGTTTACGGCCAGATTTTCCTTGTCAGTGAATCCGCTTCAGTAGTGTTTCCCGGCGCTGCCGCTCTTCGAGCCTCTCCTGGCTGAGAGTCTGCCTCTTGATAAGGATCTCCGCGATGCCGAGCCTTCAGCCTCCTAATACGCCCAGTGTACATCACATGGGGATTCCTCCCACTTCTCTGTGGTCTCCGGCCAGTGCTGCTGCTGTAATGAGAGACACCTGATGAGTTTCCCGGGGCTTCTTTTAACTCATACTTTGCTCCTCCCCTCCTCTCAGCTTCCACCCACCTTTCCTGCCCACTTCCCACACCTGCAGCCAGTTTGCCTTCACTCCTCCACCCTGCTCCATGCACTGTTTGTCCCACACCTGCAGCCAGCTTGCCTTCACACCTCCTCCCTGCTCCATGCACTGTTTGTCCATCCCAACCTGTACTGCTATGGGGGTACCTGTCACTGTACCGCATGACAGGGCTGTATCTATACCGCTTCCCTTTGTTCATTTTATCTTTTCCCCCACCTGGTCTCCATTTCCCGTGGTGGTTTATGGGACATGTAGTTTTGTTCTGTCCTGCTGATGTAACTTTTTGGGTGCTGGGTCTGAAAGTTAGAATGGGGTTGTCTTTTATCTCCATTGCCTCTTTGACCTCCGCACATACTCCCCCCAGGGAACCAGGCCGTTCGGGCCGGTTCAGTGCCCTGGATAAATAATCAGCGACTAACTGATACTTTCCGGGTTTATGTACTGTAACAAAATGATAGGGCTTAAGAGTCAAAAACCACCTCAGAACCCTATGGTTTGAATCCTTCTGGGAGGCCAGCCATCTGAGAGGTGCATGATCCCCTACTTTCCAGTCTATAATGGAAATGTCTCTGTACTTTTCCTGATTCCCTCGGTTCATCCTTTTCTGGGTTTTGGATAATTTTTCTCGACTGCAGGGCCCCACTAGATCCGTTTGTGCAAAGGGGGCCTCTCTTAACCATCTATCAAATTCCGGTAGATCTGTTCCTATCAGTACCGGGGCGGGTAGGGTAGGAATAATGGCTGCTTTGATTGGTATCTCCTGCCCCTGCAATCCCAACACACTGTCTTTGGTAGGATACCCTTTCACATCCCCATGCACACATTTGATGCCAATGGTTCTCACCTATTCGTGATCTTGCTCACTCACATGGGGCTGTATGGCCGTCTGTCGGCTTCCGCTATCCATCATTGCTTGACGGGGATGTCCGTCCACTGTGACTTCTATCACATAAGGTAACCGTTTCCTTCTGTATTCCTGAGTTTGTAAGGTCCCGATTTCCATTGGTTCAGGTTTAGGTTTTCAGGAGCAAAATCGAGCAATATGACCCCATTCCCCTCATTCGAAAAATTGGGGTGCCGTTCCTTTGTTTGTAACAACCCCATTAGGTCGGGGTTCTGGCCGGTTCCTGGGTTCGGTGCTTGGCCCCTTGTAAGGCCCACTGCGTAAGGCGGGAGTCTCCATACTTGGTCTCATGTGGGTTGCTGGGATGGGCCGAGTGTTACCTGCCTTCTGATATGCTGTTGCCACATCTATGGCCTCGGTTAAGGACAGATGGTGATGTTACCTAACCCACCTCTGTATGGGTCCGGGTAAGGCATCAATGAATTGTTCCATCATTACTTTATCCTTAATCTGTCCTATTGTGGCAGTGCCTGTTTGTAGCCATTTTTCCGCCAAATCTTGCACCCTGTAGAGCAATTGTTTTGGGCTTTCGCCGGGTTTCAATCTGGTTTCTCTAAACTTGAGTCTGTAGGATTCTTCATCCATACCGAGTCTTTCTAAAACTGTTCTTCTCCCAATATTCTTAAAGCTTCCCGTGCTTGCTCTTGTGCCGCACTTTGCACTTGTATGGCCTGTTGGAGGGCTTGTCTGTCTGCCTGCGCCTGATGGCCTTGCACTTGGATAAGTTGTTGCAGTTGCTGCTGCCCCTCTGTGAGTGCCTTTATCACAGCTTCCATTCTGTCTGCCTTGGCGTTCTCTTGAATCCCACCGCTGCCACCACTGTAAAGTAGTAGACTGTAGTCGGAATGCAGGGTTCACAAGGTAGGATTTATTGCTGTGTTAACCTTTCAAACAGCCTCTCATTATAAACAACAAAACATGCTTAAATGTGGCTCAGCAGGCTTGCTCAGGACAAAGGTGAATCAATTCAGAGTTTGCATTAATGTCCTCTTAACCTTTGCTCCTCTTTGAAAGAAAAATAATCAGGTCACATAAATTCCTTTCCCCGGACACTAGCTTTCCATTCCTTCGCCAGCTGTCCAAATTGGGTTTAAAAAAAACCGAAAAACAAACAGAGAGGGTAAACCCACGGAAACACTGTCCTTTGAAAATGGTTTACGGCCAGATTTTCCTCGTTAGTGAATCCGCTTCGGTAGTGTTTCCCGGTGCTGCCACTCTTCGAGCCTCTCCTGGCGGAGAGTCTGCCTCTTGATAAGGATCTCCGCGATGCCGAGCCTTCAGCCTCCTAATACGCCCAGTGTACATCACCTGGGGATTCCTCCCACTTCTCTGTGGTCTCCGGCCAGTGCTGCTGCTGTAATGAGAGACACCTGATGAGTTTCCCGGGGCTTCTTTTAACTCATACTTTGCTCCTCCCCTCCCCTCAGCTTCCACCCGCCTTTCCTGCCCACTTCCCACACCTGCAGCCAGTTTGCCTTCACTCCTCCACCCTGCTCCATGCACTGTTTGTCCCACACCTGCAACCAGCTTGCCTTCACACCTCCTCCCTGCTCCATGCACTGTTTGTCCATCCCAACCTGTACTGCTATGGGGGTACCTGTCACTGTACTGCATGACAGGGCTGTATCTATACCGCTTCCCTTTGTTCATTTTATCTTTTCCCCCACCTGGTCTCCATTTCCCATGGTGGTTTATGGGACATGTAGTTTTGGTCTGTCCTGCTGATGTAACTTTTTGGGTGCTGGGTCTGAAAGTTAGAATGGGGTTGTCTTTTATCTCCATTGCCTCTTTGACCTCCTCACATGGCTATACAGGCCACAAACTGGGTCCGGCTGTTACTAAACAGACCTTATCCAGATAGATAATTTTGGTTATCTCAGAATGTTACAGGCTGGCAGGGAAGGATCCACCTGTAGGGTTTAAGGGCCCATTTCACCAGGGGCATAGCTACCTCTACAGCCCTACAAAGGGGTGTACTGATAAAAAGTATTTGTGAAGCAGCAACATGGTCTACTATTCACACGTTCACAATGTATTACTGCCTGGAATCTTCCCCCGGTCAGGATGCAAGCTTTGGAAAAGCAGTCCTGCACCCGGTTCATGAAAACCATTAAAATCTAAATTCTACTCCCTCCACCAAATCAAACACTGCTTTGGGAGTCTATCAAAGATGAGGCATAAGTGGGAGCACACAATCCATTCGAAGAACAAGTTACTTACCCCTGGTAACGTTCCTTTGACTGGATGTTCCTCCCACGTATTCCTCATCGCCCACCCAACCTACCGCACAGTAGAATTTCCCATGCTATTACAGCTTTCGTTCTTCAAGGCTGAGTATGGTCATTCCTGTGGTTATACAGCTATTTCTACTGTAAGAAAAAATAGAACTGAAACCAACAGGAGCTGCACGTGCTATATATGCCTTCAATGACATCATCCTCGAGACGGAGGCCTTCGAGGGAGATCGAGTCGACGCCATTGACGCACATCGCCCTCTGCTGAAATATTTTTTACGAAGCAGCTTAAGCTGGATATCGAATATCAAAGATCAAAGATGAGGAATACGTGGGAGGAACATCTAGTCGAAAGAATGTTACATGGGGTAAGTAACTTGTTCTTCTATGTCCGAACAGTCAAATGTTAGGTCCCAAGGATAGTGTAGTTCTTTGTAGATACCTAATTTGGCCATAGTGGAGCATAACTGAGAAAAATGAAAGACCCAGGATTCCTCTATAATAGGATTTTCCTGGAGTTCAACTCAGGATTTCTCTTTCTCCTTTATCAATTTCCAGAAACTCCTATCCGATTTTTGCAATATATATGCTAAAGCATACTTTCTCCTGCTCTTCATTGCCTCATTGCAATCACCCAAAAAAAGAGAAGAACATTTGTTGAACTTTTTGATTTGATTCTTTGAACCTGACAGGTCCTCGAAAGCAAGAGAACACAACGATCAGAGGTCCTGCTATCATTAAGGAACTTTCTAGGGATCTGTGCCCGGAAGAGGTGGATCCAGGGATGAAAAACATCACCCAATTTATATTTGAAAATGAACTCTTTGTTTGTTATTTGAGTGCATCAGGCCTATGGCAGCAAGAAACTTTTTGGTCGAAAAGAGACTTAACCACCCAAAGTCCTGATTGCTGAAAGTGGAACTGTTAGCTCGTGTTGGGAAAGCTCAAGCGTGTGCTGTGCTCCAAAATCCTACCTTGTCCCCTGCTGAAAATGTGGGGAAGGGAGACCCCAAGTATTGCATCCTGTCTTATTATTTGTGACCACTTCCTTCTTTCTTAAGAACATTTTCCCACACTTCTTTTTGTATTTAGCGTAAGGATTGGCAATAGGTCTTTTTAGGCCCCTTTATCTGATAACGACACCACTAGAACTGCCTTATTATTGTTTGATGGTTGAAGCTTGCTCCCATCTTAGATTTAGACGAGGTGTTTTTCCAAGCTACCTATACAGTTTAATAAACACCCTGGAACTGTGATCACTTATGTCTGTCTTTACTGTTGCCACCATGAGTTCCTTATACCCCCAATGCCTACCATTCTGAGTTTTCAATGCCATTTGTTGACATAAAAAAAAGCCATCCAAGTTCACTTTATCTAACAGAAAGGTTTCTTGGAATAGTAACAACTCGACTTCCCTGAGATTCCAAATGGCATTGCCTTTGTGGGTGAGATGCATAAAGCCTTGGTTGATCCAACACACAATACTAAAAACCCGAGCTTGCAAAGAATAGCACTTATGTTTTTTCTCCCAATGACTAAGGAACCCATCACGTGTCACAGTAGAACCCAAGGGATTGTGATTTATAATTACATTACAGGGACGAATATTATTCCCTGTACAAGTTATAGACAGGGAATTTACAGGCACATCTTGATGTGCTACCTATCGGCTCAGATCTATTCCTCTTGACAGCAACTTTTCCACATAGGACAATAAGTAGTTTTTCACCAATTGGGAAGGGATGTCAGTCACGGCAATTTCCACTGTATCGTCCAAAATAAATTCCACTGTTGAAATATCTTTTGTTGAGATTATCCTTAAGGCCAGGATGTCATGTAACAAAGATAAAATAGTGCTCATGTTCATTATAAAATTATCCTCACCCTGAAATATGACTTCCATAATGAACCGATTGCACCTCACAGCTGAATCTTTGGAATCAGAATATTCCTGCAGGACCCTTACTGGAATTGTATTTGCGTTGTTACCCGTGGTCTCATTTCTCATCAAACATATGCCCCTATGGGTACAACCGGAGGGCCTCCACACTGTGTCATTACATTCTTTTGAGACTTTAAAATGCAAGCGTTCTTGCCCTGCAGATTTTCTGTTGAAATGGCAAAGAACGAAGATTCTTCTGGCACCACACATGTTTTTCTTGTGCAAATATTCTCAGTTTCCTCTATTTAAGAAGAGTCGGGCAGACTTGCGTCAAAGAACTCCAATATTGTCTCTGCCTGACAAGCTGATTCCACTTCCCTCTGGGAATGCTTCATATGGGTCTTATTTACAGACAGTCACAGTTGTGAATTCTTAGAACACTTCTTAAAGATTGGTTCCAGTTGCGGTTGATTCATTTCCAGGTTGCCAACTTTATCTGGGACATTCTTCATTTTATTCCCATCTTCTTTTCTTGTTAATTGTAGCGACTGCAGGAATTCTAAACATTCATTTTTCTCAAGCTCACGCCCCTTAACATTGTCGGGTGTTTGTACCTGTTTATCTCTGTCCTTAGTTATTTTGATCCTCATTCCCTTTTTTTTTTAAATAGTAATTGGTTCATTTACAAGCTCGGAAAGATGTTCTTCACCATCAGATTCACAGGGAAGTTTTTCCAGTCGAGAGAACTCTTCCAAGATTGATTGTGACAATGGGTTATCATTATTATAGTCACTCTCTACATCACAATTTACAATCTCTGGTTCATACATGTTGGCAAGGATTTAAGTTGAACTTACCACTGGAAACAGCTGTTTTCTTTCACTTTGTAATTGTACGTCTTCCTTTATGTATGCCAGTAATGTCAAATGATGAAGTAATTCAACTTTCATCCCTGCTCTTTCCCAGAGGACATTATTATTCATCGCCTCCCTTAAGGCAACCAAAGAAGAGTCAATGGTTTCAAGCTCTTTCCTCATTTCCAGTAATATACCTGAATGGATGTGAACCTCATCCTTGAAGAGTTCAAATACTTTTACCATTGAGTTAAGAAAGAAATGTAAAGTTGATGAAGTGTTTTCGCTCACAACCTCCTTTGTCTCATGTTGCTCTATGTACACAGAATGAGTTGGTGATGGTCATCAATCCTAAATACGTACGCAACCTGTTCTTGAGACTCAAACGATAACTGGGGTCGCTGAAATAGGACTTGTGGTAGGATCACTTACAGGATCTGTAGGTGGTAATTGAATCAATTGATGCAAGGGGCCTGGATAGGAAAAGCCTGCAATATGTACATCAAGGTTTGCCAAGCATATTAGCGTTGCAGTTGCGGGGCAGAGGTCCCCCAGACTGACACTACGACCTTTGAAAAAGAAGTCAGTTAAGTGGATGATAAAGTATAGTCACTGGGGATAGTTGTACAAATTCTACCATCTGGCAAATCTGCGCCAGGCCTAGATAGTACATTCTCTGGATTATCTTGATGTTGCACCAGGGTGCTTTGCAAGCTAGACAAAGTCGAGATTGCCCCCAAACATTTTACTGGGCAGGTGGTTCCCTTCCCGGGATCACTAACAGTCAATTTCAATTGCCCGAGGGTCATCACGTAGACTGGTGCTTCACAGATAATAATAGAGAAAAGGTTAATTAACAGGTATTGCTAACCAGAACGTTTAGCTGCTCAGATGCTTTTAAGTAAGGAATAATAGTCACAGGGAGGAAGGCGAAAGAGGACTCGGATAGCAGAGTTAAAGACAGAGTGAAAAGAGCCACTGCAGATCACAACAGTAAAGTGTGGGAGAAGATAGAGCAGGAGAAGGGGAAACCAGGAACTGAGAAGAAAAAGAAAGCAGACAGTGATCATATGAATAGATAGGAAGAGAGGAAATAGTGAAGGTTAATGTGTAGGAGGAGACAGCATTCACGGGAGAAAATTGTTTGAAACTACTTTACTTTTTTATTATGCTGTTTTATTCTTTTTTTCTGAGAAAGTGTATCAAACAATTATTGCAACAAAATACAATTAACAATTACAAAATTCAAGTCTGATGACATATCAAATCTGTGTACCGCTCTAGATTCCTTCATTACCCAAGGTGCTCCTCCAACTATACCACTATAACAGGACAATATAGAGGATGACCAGATAACTAGACGCGGCAGCTCCCACGACACAGGTTCCCTTTGGATTTCATGTATATAGCTTGTTGAAAATGTTTCTCACTGTGGCTAGTCCTTTCACATTGTTCCTTTTGATCCTTTGCCAGCCTCTTCTAACCACACTTCCACACTTGGTTTCATATGGAACTTTTTGGCCACTAACAGGAGTCTGAACCAAGTTCCCACATTTCTCCTTATTTTCACCTCTATTGATTGTAGGATTATCAACACAGGTGTGCGCAGGTTCTGTTCCCCTAATACCAAGTCAACCCTATCTTTCTTCATTGATTTCCTTTTAGCACGCTTTGTGTGCGTGGCAGGTGACTGGATGCTGTGTTCTTTTATTTCAATTTGTTTTGCTTGCTTATTATTTTGTTTTATTTTGGTTACTTGTACACGCCAACTCTGGCTGTAAGGTGCCTGGCTTAATTTCTGCAGACACGCATCGCGGTCTGTTTTCTCTCTTCACTCTGGGGTGTCGGAGGGGTTTGGCTAACGTGATACTATGTGTTGTCAAAATGACTGCACCTTCAGTCAGCGCAGCGGACGAGCACAGCAGGCTAGGGCCACACGTGCCGCGTTGTGCCAAAGTCAAGCCCGTCTGTGCTCGTCCGTGCGTAGGGCAGCCTGGCCGGCCGGCCTCCTTAGCTTAATACCTCTACCTGTCATGACCACTGTGAGGGGGCACAAGTTGTGCCACGAGCAGGCTCCCACCAGAACCCTGAGGGCCTTAAAACCACTGCAAAAGGGCTCCTGGAGCCAGTCCTGGTGCCTCTGGCACCAGGCTCATATGTAGGAAGGGACGGTTGTTCAAACTAGGTCCCATTTATGTACATGGGCCTTTAAATCCAACATGGAAGCACCCACACAGTCTAGTTCTAAGAACCAAGCCATGCGGTCTAGTGTTTTTGGTGTGGCAGGCCTGGAACTACTTTCCCTGGTACTACTTTACCTGGGCTATATAAACCACACCCTGACTGCAGAACACGCTTCGAGTTATTCTGTAACCCGCAGCGTGACGCTCACCGTGTCCAGCTCTTGGTCTTCAGCATCTTCCTGTAATCTTGCAAGAACAAGAACAAGATTATTCTGCCTTACCTGAGAAAACACCATCCAACACTCAGCATCTCAACTGGCCTGCAATCTGTGGAAACTGAGAGATGAAGAAACATCACTCACCTGTGAGTACTAGCTTAAGGACTTCCGGCGAACAGCTACCACAGCTGCTGTTCGAACATTGCAACCTGCAATAACGAGCAAGGGAAAAACAATATTAGAACGCGCGCTTCCAAAACATCGAATTCCATCAGTCTTACCTGAATTCCATTGCGCTATGCCACGCTTCCATCTGGAGCACCACAGCAACATCTGCAAAGGAAAAGAGATATATTCAGGTTTGCTTTCAATATTAAACAACCGCACAGCGCTGTACTTACCTTAACGGATTCCGGGGGCCTGTTTTTCATTACGCTCACATCCACTCGCAGCACCACAGCAGCCTGTGAGGAGAAGACGAAGAAAACACAGGTTAGCTTTAAAAGACAATAAAGGCGCTGTGCTTCGCCCTTTCTCCTACCTAGAACACATGCCTCTCCATCCGTCACGCCAGCATCAAGACCTTTGCACCTGAAAAGAAGGAGATAAAGACATTAACGAATTCCCACCATAAACAGAACGGGGTCACAGCAGGCCTGGGCCCAAGAAAGGCGTACTGTACCATTGAAGTAACTCGGGCAGCTCGCCAACAAATGTCAAGCGCCCCTGCACAAGAAACGCAGGACGGATAGCTCACCCTACAAATAACTAAGGTGAGAAAAGAACCCAGTGGGAAGGGAATCGGTCAGAGGGAGGTGGGAGATTCACCCATTAGAGACAGGTATCACAAATCCTCCCTTCTGTAATTGCAGATTCATTATTCAGCACTGGGCAACTATGCATCCGGGGTTCCAGATCTCAGAGCCTTCCAGACGCCCCCGGGGATATCAGGTGAACGTACCACTACCATTCCAACTGTTGTGCTGTCTTCTTCTGACCTGCTCAGCTTAACACCAGTGAACACTTTACTCCTGCTTGGTTTTCACTCAGTGAGTACTACTGCCACAGATGTGTGTGTTGTCAATCCCCTCTCCATGTTATTCCTTCTTCTGAATGTGCAATCCGAATCCCTAGTTGCACATTCAGAGGACTGTTATAATTTGTTGGATGATGTCCGCCGTGACCTACTCTTCGTAACAGAGCCCTAGCTTTGGGAGCACTCCGGCCCCTCGGTCAAACAATTGCTAACCATGAACTATAGCATCTTTCTCTGCAACCGTACCTCCACCTATTCTGGTGGAGGTGTGGCCATAATCTTTAGTGAGGTAATTGGGGTTAGTGCAATTCCTTTTGAACACAGCCTCAAGATGGAAGCTCTCCTGGCTCGCATCTCAGTGTCTGATTCTGTTATGCTGGCACTCTTACTGCTATACCGTCCACCGGGGTATGACCAAGGGTTCTGTGATGAGGTCCCTCACTTGGTAGCTGAACTACAACATTCTAATCTGACTATTTATGGCAATTTCAATCTTGCTTCCAACAAAATAGATGACCCTCTTCCCTCTCAGTTCTTGGGTGCCATGCTGGACCTAGGCATCTGCCAGCATGTCAATGAATCCACACATCAGTTAGGGAATACCATTGACCTTGTTTTTTCCTCTGATCCTTCTGTTAATTTTTTCTGCATTTCCTGTTATTTAGCCTGGCTATTACGTTATTCCATTTTCCCTTTCTTTCTTCCCTGTGACCCTGTGGGTTGTAATTTGCCCACTCTCACCCAATCATTCAGCAAGGCACCGATTGTCTCGCAGCTCTGAAGAACTGTTAACATAAAAATCACCTTTCTTAAACTTAGTTTACTGAGGAATTGCAACTACTTAAGGGTAAGCGGAGACAAGTGGAAAGAAAATGGCAGTTATAGGCCAGCAGACAAAGTTCTATTTCTTCTTGCCACAGTCTCCTATCAGACAGCTATACGCCTTGCCAAGCAAACTTTCTTCCGCTTTAGAATCGAGGGTGCAATTAATCGGCCTAAACAGCTGTTTGACGTTGTCCATTCTCTGACTTCCTCTGCTACCACCCAGTCTTCTACTGCCTCTTCCCAATCCCTCTACGACTCCTTTGCCGACTTCTTTGTGGGTAAAATCGCCACCATTCGCAGTTATATAGCGAACCCCACTGCCTTGTCAGGTTCTCAGCCTTCGCCTGGCCCGTTTGTAACCCAAGTATAAGGTGGTACACCTTTCCTTCCTTTACTGTTCAGGATGTTCTTGAAGTCATTAATAAATTGAAATCTGCCTTGCCCTTGGACCCGATCCATTTGGCCACACTAAAAATCATCTCCACTCAGATTGCCCTCTGGATTACATCCGCAGTTAGCAAATGGTTTGCTGCGGGAATTATCCCGGAGGAGCTGAAGCGTGCCCTTGTGATCCCGCTTCTAAAGAAACCTCAATTGGATCCCTCTGTCCCATCTAATTGTTGTCCAATTTCACTTCTGCCACTTCACTTTTCTCATGAAATTGTAGGAATCTCTGATCACTCCTCTGCTTAGTTCCTTTGTTGAGTCCTCTAATTTCTTTCATCCAGTTCAGTCTGGCTTTTGCCGGGTGTGGGTACGAAATCCGTACTTGTTTCAGTAGTGGATGACCTGACACGTCTTGTTGACCGGGGCGGAGTGGGGGCACTGATTTTATTACATCTGTCGGCCGCCTTTGATACCGTTGACCACCCCTCCCATATCACTCGTCTGTCTTGCGCTGGACTCTATGGGCAGGTACTTGCGTGGTTTTCCTTTTTTTTATAGGGCCGTCTCAGTCTATCTTTCTATCTCCTTTGTGTTCTAAAGTTATGTCTTTAGTTTGCAGAGTCCCCCAAGGCTCAGCTCCATCTCGCATTTTGTTTAATATTTATATTCAGCTACTTCTCAAACTCATCATCTCTCGCGGCTTCATGTGCTACTCCTACGCCGAAGATACGCAAATTATTTTGCAGCTTGACCTCTTCTTCTGAGACTGCTGCACGGCTTCGGGACTGGGTTGACGCCGCGGTGGGGGGGGGAGGTGGATGGCTGACAACTGGCTGAATCGTAATGCTGAGAAGACACAGGTGTTGGTTGTAGGCTGTTCTGATCCTTCCCTCTATTGGACCCCTGATTTCTGGCCTTCCACTCTTGGGCCTTGCCCCTCTCCAGTTGCTGTGGTGAAGGATTTAGGTGTTAAAATCTCTGCCTCTCTGTCGATGAAGCAACAGATCGCCACTGTCTTGGCAATCTGGTCACTTAAAGCTGCGCACTCTCTGTAAGTTTCTTCCTTTTATTCCTTTCTGTTTTCATGTTCCAGTGGCCTCTTCTCTGGTTCTCAATAGTGTTGACGACTGTAACTCTCTCTGTCTGGCACAGCCAGCCTATCTGCTTCACCGTCTTCAGCTGTTACAAAATATGGCAGCTAGGGTCATAAGCTTGCTGGTACCATAGTTCCCGGACCGGCAAACTACGAGTTGTGCTTGCGGGTGCCTTTCTGCCTGCCAGAAAGGCAACCGCGAGCACAGCATGTCGGATGCACCGGCACCGTTATAAACAGTGCCGGTGCATTCAACCTCCCCATTCCCATTGAGCCATATGGGGCCGAATGGGAAGCATCTTTTTTCCGGTACCCGCAAATGGGCAATTACTGGGTTTGGCAGGGCCGTAATGACCTGGTAATTGCCCATTTGCGGGTGCCGGGAAAAATTGCAAGTTTGGCGGCAGCCTGACGGTTTTACCACCAAGGCTACCGCCCAACGTGTAAGGAGGCCCATTCTTTACCCTCCTATCGGCTCTCATATGACCCCACTCCTACACCAGCTACACTCGCTCCCCGTGGAGAATGTGTCTTATTCAAGTCTTTATGTATTCTGCACAAAGCGTTTTAAAAACTGGAGCTCAATATAGTCCTGCTAGGGTATAACACTCACAATCTTCTCTGACAATTCAGATTCCATCTGTAAAGCGCTCTCGTTTAGGTGGTCAAGCCTTCGCTGTGTTGTCCGCGAAGGCTTGGAACGCTCTCCCTCATGCTCTGCAAGCTGTGACGCTTCCTCTAGTCTTTTGCCGTTTACTAAAGACCTATTTGTTTTAGGTTTGCCACCTCGGTCACGCTGCTCTAGTCTGGGCCTGATGGTTTGTAGCGCCAAGATGCCTCTGGATGTATGCTGCGCTTTAGAAATTTACTTAACATAACTTTCAAATGGTTTGTGTCCTCCCACGTATTCCTTATCTTTTGATATTTCCAATATTCAGCTTTGCTGCTTTGGAATACATTTTTCAACGGGTGGCGCTGTGCGTCGATGCCTGTCGCCTCTATGTCCTTCGGAGACCTCCATCACTGAAGGTACATGTAGCACGCGCAGTGCCCGTTGACTTAAGTTCCATTTTTCTGCACTTATACTACGGATACGGAATGCTGTTTTTCCTTGTGAAGGAAATCGATTGAAAATATTTGAGTAAAATTCAAGAGAATGGCTTTGTCATCTACGTCTTCCACTGCCAAGTCGGGTTTCAAGAAATGCTGTGACTGCGGTTCGAAGATGTCCGTTACTGACCCCCAGAGAATATGCTTATTGTGTCTGGGATCCGCTCATCCTTCATCGGAGTATGAGGACAGCCTGTACATGACGTCCAAAGCCCTAAGAGAGCACAGAGGGAAGCTTGCGGCAGATAGGATCTATAAATCCCCTTCGACTCTGTCAAAAAAACAAACTTCGGATGGGTCGAGAGCTGTTTCTCCTTGCTGTAAAAAGAATAAACAATCCTGATCGCGTAGTGGTTCCCACCACTCGTCATCGTCTAGACATGGAAAGAAACTGCACCATAGACACCATCTTCCTTGTCTTCCAGTTCCTCCCCAGAACGGGTCCTATGCCCCACTAAATCTTCCTCAGCAGCCCAGTGGGAAGAGTTTAGACTTAAGATATTGAAGGTGTTCGAGAATGCGACCTTGTCCCCCTCGACTATGCCCAAAAGCCACTCTCTGGTCGAAAGACCTCATAAACATAAAAGCCGTGCGTCTTCGCACCCGGCAGGCAAAACCCCATGAGAGCGATCGAAGGATCCCTCGAGTTGAGGAAAAATCCCTTTGAGGACTGAGCCGTCGACATCGTCACCGAAAGACTCGACATCAACACCATCCGGGTCTAAAAATGTGTCGCCATCGGTGCCAAAAAATTATGAGAAGCCATCTACGCTTGGAGCGTCAAGTTCCTCAACGCCACAGGTGTCGAAGCCATTGACGCAGCCATCAAAGCCGTCAACGTCGACAGTCTCGACGATTTCGGCTCCTTTGACCACAAATATTATGACTACATCGACTACAATGGAGAAAACATATACACCTTTGCCTAGGGCTGAATATTTCAAATCTCACTCCTCTATTTATGAGGATGCAGAGGAATCTTCATATGAATCCAGGCATTTTGGGCTCTAGTATGGTATGCCATCAGTCCCTGAAGCGTTAATTTCAGAGGATTAAGAATTTACAAGAATGCCTGCATGATTGCCAGTGGTTTAGATACCTCACCAGAGGTAGAGTTCGGCTGGGAAAACCCTGGTGACCATGCAGAGGTTACTTGTAGACAATTGATGTCATGAGTAATGGAATATATGGGTTGGTCTAGACCGACTCCAGTCTTTGAGCAGGATGACTTAACCGACATTTTGGACGGGGACCCCACGAAGACCCATTTGTGCCATTCCATGCAGCCTTGCAAAAGCATGTGGCTATCAACTGGGAGCTGCCTGAAATTATTCCGGCTCTCAATAAGAAGTTGACTTCGAAATACAGGGTTTCAAGTTCTGATCCATTTTACTTATCAAAACACCCAACACCAGAGAGCCTGGTGATTCAAGCTGCCACCTGAACTAGTAGACAAAATGCCTACCCTACAATCCCTCCTGATAGGGATGATAAACGTTTTTTCGGCTGGAAGTATGGCCCTGAAATCGGCTAATGCCATGTGCACGTTGGCAAGGTTTACTCACACCCTTTGGGAGTGCATATCCATGGCAGCTGACCATATCCCCAAAGGGAAAGAGCGAGACAGGTTTTTAAACATAGTCAAGGATGGGAAAGATCCGATGTGCAAATCCCTCAAGACTGGTCTCGACTCTGCTGACTATATCAGCATAGTTATGGCGCTGTGTACAGTTATACATAGGTTTGCCAGGTTGAGAAAGTCAGGATTTGCTCCAGACGTACAGTCCAGACTTCTCAACATACCTTTGGCAGCACTAATTTATTTGGAAGCAAGGCTGATGAGAGTTTGGAGAAACTGCAAACATCTAAGCAGCAGCCAAATCACTTGTCGCTGTAATCAGAAAACCTCCAAATCCACCACACGGGTACACGAAAGTAGGTCTTTTCGTCACTACTCCACATTTGGAATGGACAGAGGATAGCCAGCTCAACGAGGCCAAAGAAGATTCCCCTGTGGTGGACGGGGAAGAAGTAATAAGACCACAGCAGCAGCTACCTTACCATCAGCCACTGTGTCAGCCAGCCCAAAACCTCTCTGAAGACTTGATTCACAAGACGGCAGTGGGAGGCAGACTGTCACAGCATCTGACAGAATGGCAGGCTATTACTTCATATGCATGGGCATTGGAAACAGTTGACCAAGGTTATTGACTTCCTTTCTAAAAAAACCCTCAGAGTCATCCACCGAGGAACAACTCTTACAAAGTTCCATATCTGCTCCTTATGCAGGAGATAGGTGCTATAGAACCAGTACCTGTAGGGGAGAGGAACAAGGGTTGGTACTCCCCTTACTTTCTAATCCTCAAGAACGACGGAGGATTGAGAACCATCTTGGAGTTAAGAGACTTGAACATGTTTATCAGGAAGGACAAGTTCAAGATGGTAACCCTTTCTCAGATCCTTCAGGCCCTCCAGCTTCAGAATTGGATAGTATCATTGGACCTTCAGGATGCTTACTTTCATGTTCTGATCCATCACAAGGACAGTGTCATGATGCCTACCCCCGGGCATCCGGATCAAGCCCATCAGCCCCGGGAGCAGGCATCCAGACATTTACAAAAACCTCAGCAGCCCCAGCTAGGGGCTGTCTGGGTTCAGTCCTGGCGCCGTAGACACCAGGCTCATAATAAAAATCAGTCCTGGCGCCATAGGCGCCAGGCTCATAGACATTACTTACCTCATGCAGACCATGCTGCAAATAAATCCAAGCCAACGTGAGGCCTGGATGGGACTATTTTACTACAGGGACTATTTTTTACTCGGGTGTGGTCCTGGGGAACTTCTTTCCTGGGACTACTTTGGAGGCTATTTAAACCACGCCCGAACAGCAGCACATGCTTCGTGTTATTCTGCATCCAGCAGCGTGTAACGCTCACCTGATTCCCACGGAGGCGCAGGTCTGGCTTCGAGTGCTGATGCTTCTTCAATGGTGAAGCGCAGGACTCTGAAGATGGACAGGAAGGGCCCCTCTACTCTGGCTTCTCCGGCTCGCAGGAATATTCCCCTGTGCGTGAAAAGGGAGTATTACCTACTGACTGAGTTATGCTCAAGCCTCCCACTATCTTCCAACCCTCCACGATACCCTTCCACGATTCCCTGTGAAGTCTCACCTTAGGGTCAGGAAGGATGAGCTCTCCATCCTGCTTCTGATGCAGGGGCGCGTTGAAACCCAGTTACTTCACTGGATTGAGGATTATGGGAGTTCAGGTAAGCTTGACTATCCAGGTAAGGCTCTGTAAAAGTTCTGTTGCAAGTTCAAAAGTCCAAGCTTAATAATAATGTTCATTATCTTTTTCCCCTTAGGGGCCAGGGTTCGGAATGCCAGAGATATGGCGCCGACCCGAAGTGATACGTGCAGTTCCAGTAAATGACAGGTAAGTTCTGGATGAGCGCTCGGGTAATGTCTTTGCATTCGCTCATTCAATGTCTTTGTCTTTTTTCCCCATAGGGGCCGGATGCCTGGAAGCGGCAAGACCCGAAATGAAATGGGAATGACCCAACAGGTAAGACTTAGAAGGAAACTGAGCTTTTCCTATTCCCTTCCTTCTCTCACCTTGTTCTTGTCTTTCTCTCTAGGTTCAGGGAAGTGGCTGTGGAACCGGATGATCGCTGCTGAAGATGATGGCGTCCAGGAAAGGTGAGTGAAATGCAGCGCTGCAGCGATCGTAGCGAAATGCTTTTAAAATGATGTCTTCCTTTTCAGGATCGTCGGTGTGATGCCTCTGTGGTGCTGATTTAGCAGGTAAGGTCTTTTGTCTACCTTTGCAGGTGACCCAGGATACTGACAGGCGTGGCTGAGGTCCAGATGCAGGAGCTGACACGGTGAGCGTCCAGCTGCGAGGAGCAGAACAACGCGAAGCGTGAGTTGCTGATCAGGTGTGGTTTAAATAGCTTTGGAAGAAGTTCCAAGTGTGTATCCTTCCTCCGATCAGGTATGTATCCTTCCCCGACCACACCCGGGTGGAAAGTAATCCCACAGGTAAAGTAGTTCCATTCAGGCCTCAAGAGGGCCTGGATGTGGCAGCATGGTCTGCATCAGGTAAGTGCACATTAAAACACTTGAACACATGTCTAGCTTTATGAGCCTGGCGCCTAAGGCGCCAGGACAGGGGTCCAACATGAGCCTGGCGCCTAAGGCGCCAGGACTGCGTCCAAAGGGCCCCAGCTTGGGCCCACTGGCACTCCCCTGGGGGAAATGATGCCTGCCTCTGGGGTTGCTGTGTCGGACCTGGCTCCTTGGAGGTAGGCATCATAACAGTACCCCCCCCCTCAAGGCCCCTCCCAAGGTTCTTCCTTCCGGGGGTTTTGGCTTGTTCGGAAATCTCAGGTGAAACCTTTGTACTAATCGAGGTGCGTGGACATGGTTACTAGGCTCCCACGATCTCTCCTGAGGTCCATATCCCTTCCAGTCAACAAGATGGAAGAGTTTCGACTTTACCACTTTGGAGTCTAAAATGTCTTTAACTTCGAATTCTAATTCCCCTTCAATTTGAACTGGATCTGGAGGCTTGGACAATCGGGTTCCTAGTTGTACGGGCTTCAAAAGTGATGCATGAAAAACTGGATGCATACGCATGTTGGACGGTAGATCCAGTTTAAAGGCCACTGGGTTGATTATAGCCTTGATGGGATAAGGTCCTATGAATCTGGGATTGAAGGTTCGCGGGCCCTTGAGGGATAAGTGTTTAGTTGCTAGCCATACCTGGTCTCCTACTTGGTAAGGCGGAGTTTTACTCCGGTGCAAATCTGCGTTTTCTTTATACTTTTTCTTGGCTTGCTGTAAATGAGTTGCAGCTTCTTTGAAGGCTCGGGTTATTGTGGAATGCAGATGATTTACTGCGGGCATTTCCAGGGTCAGAGGTGGATCTAGGTCAGAGGTCCGAGGATGGTGACCATACAAAGTATAAAAGGGGGTTTGTCCGGTTCCAGAATGCACTGAATTGTTGTATGCATATTCAGCGATCCAAAGGATGTCTTTCCAATTTAACTCGGATTGGTGTAACATGCACCGAAAATATTGCTCGAGAGTCTGATTGGTTGTCTCGGTTTGTCCGTCGGTCTGGGGGTGGTGGCTGGTGGATAACCGCACATCTATTTGTGCTAGTTGGCAATTGGCAACACTTCTTCCAAAAATGGGAGATAAATTGACTTCCACGATCCAAGACTAATATGGAAGGGAAACCATGTATGCAAACTACATTCTCCAGGAATTCCTTGGACAAGGTGGAAGCAGAAGGCAAACCCTTTAAAGGGATAAAGTGGGCCATTTTGGTGAATAGGTCCACAATTACAAGGATTGTGTTGTAACCAGCACAAGGAGGCAGGTCGGTTATAAAGTCCATTGACAGGGTGTGCCATGGTGCCGGTGGAATATCCAAGGGTTGAAGTAGGCCGGCTGGCCTTTTCTTTTGAGCCTTGTTTTGGGCGCAAATTCCGCAAGACAGAACAAAAGACTTTGTCTTTTCTCCAAGAAGGCCACCAGAAGTGACGTTTAATTTTTTCCTCCGTTTTAGCGATACCAGGATGTCCTTCCATTAAAGATTCATGATTATGGGCAATAACAAGTTCTTGCAATTCTTTACTTGGCAGAAACAACCGCTCCTGGAAGTAGGGTAAGTCATCCTTAACGGTGTAATGAGGACCCTTCTGACTCCATTCCAGTAAGGTTGAAGAGTCTAGAAGTTGTTTTACTTGCGTTTGGATGTCCTCAATAGTGTGCAATGAAGTTAAGCCTAAGTTTCTTTGCTCAGGTATGATGGGCACAGGTTCTAAGCTCGAATTAGGTTCTTCCATGCCAATCCGGGATAAGGTGTCCGCTTTTCCATTCTTGCAGCCAGGGCGATAGGTAATTACAAAATCAAATTCCGCAAAGAATAGAGCCCATCGGAGTTGTCGTGAAGATTGAGCTTTGGCCGTCTTTAAATACTGTAAGTTTCTGTGGTCCGTAATTACGGTAATGGTGTGTCTTGCCCCGAGAAGATAGTGACGCCAAGCCTTGAAAGCAGATTTGATGGCCAGTAACTCTTTATCGGTAATTGCGTAGTTGATTTCAGGAGGAGAAAATTTTCTGGACCAAAAGGCCACTGGGTGTAGTTGGTTAGTTTTTGGGTCTCTTTGCGACAGGACAGCTCCCATGGCCGAACTGGATGCATCGGTTTCCACTATGTACGGGAGATCTGGGTGCGGGTGTTTCAGTACAGGTGCAGAGGTGAATTTGGTTTTCAGGTCCTGGAAGGCTTGTTCGGCTTCAAGAGTCCATTCGAAGTGTTTGTTTTTCTTTAGGAGAGCGGTGATGGGTTGGACTGTTCGGGAAAATTCCGGGATGAATCTTCGATAGAAATTGGCAAAGCCGAGCATGCTCTGAACTCCCTTCACCGAGCTAGGAGATGGCCATTTGAGGATGGCGTCCACCTTTCGCGAGTCCATTCGGACTCCTTGAGGTGTCAGGATGAATCCGAGAAACTCGACTTCTGTGGTATGAAAAACGCATTTTTCGAGTTTTGCAAATAGTCTGTGCTGGCGCAATTTCTCAAGAACTGCCCTAACATGTTTTCTGTGATCAGATTCTGAAGAAGAGTACACCAGGATTTACTCAATGTAAACAATGACACAGACATCGATAAGTTCCCGAAGAACATCATTCATAAAGTACTGAAAGGCGGCAGGTGCATTGCACAACCCGAAGGGCATCACCTGATACTCGAAGAGCCCAAATTTGGTGCGGAATGCAGTCTTCCATTCGTCGCCTTCTTTTATGCGCACCAGGTGATAAGCTCCTCGGAGATCTAACTTGGTGTACACACAAGCGTCTTTCACCTGGTCGATAAGCTCAGGGATCAAGGGCAGAGGATAACGATTCTTAATCGTTATTTGATTTAGGGCGCGATAGTCTATACACGTTCTAAGGTCGCCTTCTTTTTTCGGCACGATGAACAGAGCTGAAGAGACAGGAGACTTGGACGGGCGAATAAAACCATTGGCTAGGTACTGATCTAAATACTGACGCAAATGCAGGTTCTCAGGTTCCGTAAGAGCATAAATCCTACTACAAGGTAGTTGAGCATTGGGTACCAGATCGATTTGGCAATCATAAGACTGATGGGGAGGTAACGTGTTAGCCTGTTCTTTCTGAAAAACGTCTTGGAATTCTTGGTATTCTGACAGTAGCTGTACAGGGGTGGAAGTTGCTGAGGCTAGACCCATAGCTGGATTTCTTGAATAACAAGTTGGTTCACAATCAGGAAAACTTATCTTCTTTGCTCGCCAGTCAATTCTGGGATTATGTGTTTCTAACCAAGGAATTCCAAGAATTACTTGAAATTGTGGGGCCTTGATCACATCAAACACGATTGCTTCCCGATGTCCATCCTGACCCACCAGAGTCACTTCAACAGTGGAATGCGTTACTGGCCCTGAGGCTATTTCGGTTCCATCTACTGTAGTAATGACATCTTGGGTTACTTTCGGGCGGAGAGGAAGCTTGATCCTGGAAGCCAATTCACGGTCTATGTAATTTCCAATAGCTCCACTGTCGATGTATGCTTTTATAGCATGCAACTGCTGAGGCTGTTTTGGGTTCACGAGCACCATTGGCATGACAAAATGCGAGGTCAAAGAGTTAGTTTTCAAGCTCGGCAAGCGGACCCCTACGCTTGTCGGGCTAGGTCGTTTCCCGAATCAGGTGTCAATAATTCGTTATCAGTAGCTCCAACCACCTTCTTAAGTGGTTTAACTGGACAATTTCGAAGAAAGTGACCGTAAGTCCCGCAATACAGACAAAGTTGCATTTGCCGCCTTCTCTCTCGTTCTTTCTGCGTTAATGGTCCTTTAACGCCACCAATTTGCATAGGTTCAGATACGTCGGTACTCTTGGAGTTAGCGTGGGTTTTGATCGGTACTCGGTTTTCATACTTGAACCGATCTGCTTTTCTATTTTGAAGTCTTTGATCAAGTTGAACCACCAAGTCAATGTAGTCTGCGCAGACCTGGGGTGGGTTTACTATCTGAGCTAGAACATCCTTTAGCTCTCCGCGCAGGCCTCGATGAAGCAATGTGATCCTTTTGTTTTCTGGCCATCCAGTTTCCACAACCAGTCTGTTAAAGGTGGCAATGTAGGACAGAAAATCCTGATTACCTTGCCGTAAGGATAGCAGTTCGTTATCAAGGGCCTGTCCTTGAGAGTGTCGAGCGAAAAATCTTTCCATGCTGGCCTGGAAGCCCTGAAAATCCTGGAGAATGGGATTGTCCTGATTTACCAATGGAATAGACCAATCGGCAGCACTGCCACTGAGGTAAGATAGTATAAAGGCTACCTTGGTCTGATCATTAGGGAAGGCTCCGGGTCTGCACAGAAAGTGTAAACGACATTGGTTCATAAAGACGGCATATTTCTTGGGAGCCCCCACAAAACGTTCAGGCGGGGCCAAAGGCATGTGTCCAGGTAGATTAATTTGTACCGGGTTACTCAAACCCATTGATGTGGAAATGTCTCCGGAATTAGGTAAAGGAGTGTGCCCTGCCTGGGCCTGTAATAACCTTTTGGCTAGGCCATCTGTTCTTTCCTTGGATAAGATCAGTTTTCTTTTGAGAGCGTTAGTCTCCTGGCGGGCTGAGTGCACCTCTGCCCGTAATTCCCCCAAAAGCTGGGCCAGCTGGTCAGTCTCGGAAGTCTCCATAGCGCCCGGGTGGGAAATTGTGGGTAGGCTTCGCGTTCTGTAACGCTCACCTGATTCCCACGGAGGCGCAGGTCTGGCTTCGAGTGCTGATGCTTCTTCAATGGTGAAGCGCAGGACTCTGAAGATGGACAGGAAGGGCCCCTCTACTCTGGCTTCTCCGGCTTGCAGGAATATTCCCCTGTGCGTGAAAAGGGAGTATTACCTACTGACTGAGTTATGCCCAAGCCTCCCACTCTCTTCCAACCCTCCACGATATCCTTCCACGATTCCCCGTGAAGTCTCACCTTAAGGTCAGGAAGGATGAGCTCTCCATCCTGCTTCTGATGCAGGGGCGCGTTGAAACCCAGTTACTTCACTGGATTGAGGATTATGGGAGTTCAGGTAAGCTTGACTATTCAGGTAAGGCTCTGTAAAAGTTCTGTTGCAAGTTCAAAAGTCCAAGCTTAATAATAATGTTCATTATCTTTTTCCCCTTAGGGGCCAGGGTTCGGAATGCCAGAGATATGGCGCCGACCCGAAGTGATACGTGCAGTTCCAGTAAATGACAGGTAAGTTCTGGATGAGCGCTCGGGTAATGTCTTTGCATTCGCTCATTCAATGTCTTTGTCTTTTTTCCCCATAGGGGCCGGATGCCTGGAAGCGGCAAGACCCGAAATGAAATGGGAATGACCCAACAGGTAAGACTTAGAAGGAAACTGAGCTTTTCCTATTCCCTTCCTTCTCTCACCTTGTTCTTGTCTTTCTCTCTAGGTTCTGGGAAGTGGCTGTGGATCCGGATGATCGCTGCTGAAGATGGTGGCGTCCAGGAAAGGTGAGTGAAATGCAGCGCTCGTAGCGAAATGCTTTTAAAATGATGTCTTCCTTTTCAGGATCGTCGGTGTGATGCCTCTGTGGTGCTGATTTAGCAGGTAAGGTCTTTTGTCTCCCTTTGCAGGTGACCCAGGATACTGACAGGCGTGGCTGAGGTCCAGATGCAGGAGCTGACACGGTGAGCGTCCAGCTGCGAGGAGCAAAACAACGCGAAGTGTGAGTTGCTGATCGGTGTGGTTTAAATAGCTTTGGAAGAAGTTCCAAGTGTGTATCCTTCCTCCGATCAGGTATGTATCCTTCCCCGACCACACCCGCGTGGAAAGTAATCCCACAGGTAAAGTAGTTCCATTCAGGCCTCAAGAGGGCCTGGATGTGGCAGCATGGTCTGCATCAGGTAAGTGCACATTAAAACACTTGAACACATGTCTAGCTTTATGAGCCTGGCGCCTAGGGTGCCAGGACAGGGGTCCAACATGAGCCTGGCGCCTAAGGCGCCAGGACTGCGTCCAAAGGGCCCCAGCTTGGGCCCGCTGGCACTCCCCTGGGGGATATGATGCCTGCCTCTGGGGTTGCTGGGTCGGACCTGGCTCCTTGGAGGTAGGCATCATGACACAGCGTGACTCTCACCGTGCCTGCAGGCAGCATCCAGTCTTCTGCCACACCCGCCTCGAATCCGGAGCTCCTAGAATAAAGTGGAAGAAAAGGACAAGGTTAGAAAACAAACTTATTTCAAATTCCTCACCTGATTCCGGATCCATTTCATCTCCCAACCTGGAAAGTACATCAGTCCTGCACGTGTCGCTTTGCCAGCTCCAGCACGGCGTCATACTCACCAGTTCTCACAGCATCTTTCGATCCGGCACTGTCTCCATCATTTCTTCGCCATACTCCGGCACCTAGGGGCACAAGAATAACAAGGTGAGCCAAGGGAATCAGCAAATACCTCTTACCACCATAGACCTACCTGATTTACCACCTGCAGTATTATTCTCCATATCTTCATATGCCGCATCTGTAAAGAGGGAGAAAAACAATGCGTTAACACATGCAATAGTTACCGGACAGCGTTGGGTAACACAGACTCTTACCTGAATGCCAGCAGCAGCTACGAGACCTTCTTCTCACGAACGCAGTTGCAACTTAAGGAAGGAAGGGGACAAGAGTGAACATCGGGCACATTGAACTCTTTGAACTTGATACTTACCAATCCCGCCTGGGACTTCAGAGTCAATGCTTACCAGAACTCTCCCAACGCCTTCAAGCCAGTGAAGTAACTGGTATCTACGCGCCCCTGCAAGACACGCAGGATGGAGAGCTCATCTTTTACAAACATAAGGAAAATACTTCTTCGGGTCCAGCAGACAAGACTAGGCGGGCCAGTCCAGACAGTCATCTCTGCACTACGCATCACGTTGACGGAGACCGCAGCTGTCCGGGTCCGATTGATACCCCTGTGGGGTCCAGGTGAGCGTAACAGACAGACAGTACATAAGGTTCACCTTTGGCAGTTCTCATTATCAGTTTCGGGTTCTGCCATTTGGCTGACCACCGCCTGAGGGTTTCCACCAAATTGATGCAGTTGTGGTAGCGAGTCTCAGGAGATGGGGAATTCACGTTTACCCCTACCTGGACGATTGGCTGATCTGGGCCAGTTCCCCAGAACAGGCGCTGGAACATCTCAGCTATACCTGTCACCCCCTCACAGACTGGGCTTCTCTATGAACTTCAAGAAGTCCCACATGATACCGTCACAAAGACTCCAATTCATTGGGGCAATCCTGGATGCATCCCTGGGGAAATGCCGCGCTACCAGTGGTGAGGGCTCAAGATGTTTTGCATATGGTGACCAAATTCCAAAATGCCCAGCATCTACTGGCCTTCGATTTTCTGAGGTTGCTCGGCCTCATGACATCCTGCATTTTTCTGGTGCCAGAGGCTCACCTGAGAATGAAATCTCTCTAATGGGCCCTCAGGACTCAGTGGTCCCAATCATCAGGAAGGATGTCAGACCTCCTACAAAATCCGAGCAGAGTCTCACTGGACCTTCGATGTTGGGCCTGTCGGGAGAACATCTTGAAAGGAGAACCATTTTGGCAACCATGGCCAGAGATAACAGTAGTGATGGATGCCTCACTCACGCGGTGGGGAGCCCACGCCAACAATCTGACAATCAGCGGTTGTTGGTCTCCATCGGAATCCAAACTACATATCAACCTTTTGGAGCTACGGGCAATCAGGCTCTTGCTGGAGGCCTTTCTGCCATCTGTACGGGGAAAGAATGTCCTAATAATGATGGACAACACAGTGGCCATGTACTACCTCAACAAAAGAGGAGGTGTAGGGACACTACCACTGTGCAGAGAAGCAATGCAGCTCTGGTTCTGTTGATAAAAGAAGGAATCTCCCTATCAGCAGTTCACTGAGGAGAATACAGCGGCGGATGCTCTGAGCGGGCAGAACACAGTCTCCCACGAGTGAGGACTAGCTCAGGAAGTCCTTCTAGAGATCTTCACCCTCTGGGGAACCCCTCAAGTGGATCTGTTTGCGACCAGTGTCAACCGGAAGTGCAAACTGTTCTGCTCCAGGGAATTTCCTCCAAGAGGAGCTCTAGGAAACGCGTTCATGGTGGACTGGGAATTTCCACTCCTGTACGCATTTCCTCCAGTCTCCGTCATTCCTCACGTAATCAGGAGGTTGAGAAAGTTCAGGAAATCCATGATCCTAGTTGCTCCGGTTTCAGCCAGGAGGACGTGATACCCGTGCCTTCTGGGCATGTCAATCTGCACTCCGATACAAAGAGCGGGCCTTCTCTCGCGAACGGAGGGTCGGGTTCTCCATCCAGATATTAGGATGCTAAGCCGTTACGCATGGTTTCTGAGAGGCTGAGATGCAAGGATTGGGACCTCCTGGACGACGTAATGGAGATTTTGCTTTCGGCCAGAAGGCCATCAACTAAATCTTTATACCACTGCCATTAGAATAAGTTCTGCAGCTGGTCTAGATATAAGAATGTTGATCTATTTACATGTAATACACCAATGGTGTTATCCTTTTTGTTACACCTAGCTAATCTGGGGCTCCATTAAAGGTACCATTAAAGGATATCTGGTGGCTGTTTCTATATTTAAGCGCACTTCAGAAGAAGTTTGTTAATTTAAGATACCTCTAATCATCCCATTTTAAAGGGACTGACAAATGTTTTCCCTCCAAACCCTTTTCAAGTCCCAGTTTGGGATCTCAACTTGGTGTTGAAGTTTATGATGTGTGCTCCTTTTGAGCTTTTACATTCCTGTCATTTTTGGCTACTAACCCTAAAAACCATCTTTTTAGTAGCTATAACATCTGCCCGAAAGATTAGTGAACTTCAGGCTTTATCTTACAAGCCTCCTTATACTGTTTTTTTTATAAGGATAGGGAAGTGCTGAAGGTAAAACCCACCTTTCTACCCAAAATTGTCTCTGAGTTTCATCTCACACAAAAGATAACGCTACCATCATTTTACCCTCCTGCTCACTCTGGGAAGGAAGAGGAGAGACTTAAAAGGCTTGGCCCAAAACATGCACTGAGGTTCTATATCACTAGAATGGCATAGTTAAGACAGGATGACCTATTATTTGTGGCCTATTCGGGCCACAAATTAGCTATGGCTATCACTAAACAGACATTATCCAGATGGATTGTATTGGCAATATCAGAATGCTATAGACTGGCAGGAAAGGATCCTCCAGAAGGCCTACGGGCTCATTCGACCAGAGGCATGGCCACTTCCTCTGCTTTACAGAGGAGAGTACTAATAAAGGAAATCTCTGCGGCTGCCACATGGTCGTCTGTACATACCTTCACCAAACATTATAGTTTAGACTCTTCCTCAGGTCAGGAAACTATTTAGTGAGGTAGTGTTGCATTCTGTGCACACTCACCCATGAAAACTATTACATTTTCATATAAAATTCGGACTCCCTCCTCCAGTAAAACTACAAACTGCTTTCGGAGTGTATCAAAAGATAAGCAATATGTGGGAGGACACAATCCATTCATAGAACAAATTACTTACCCCTAGTAACGTTCATTCAATTGGATGTTCCTCCCATGTATTCCTTATCGCCCCTCCCAACCTACCCTGCGGTAGAATTTCGCTTGCTAATGCAGTCTGCGCTCTCTCAGGAGGAGTAACAGTTAAGTATAAGATAAATCCTTCATACGTAAAAACAGAACTGAAGCCAATGGGTGCTGCGCGTGCTACATATACCTTCGGTAACGTCGACATCGAGACGGAGGCTTCCGAGGGATATTGAGTCAACAGGCATCGACGCACAGCGCCCCTGCTGAAAAACAAAATCCGAAACAGCAAAGATGGATATTGGAAATATCAAAAGATAAGGAATACGTAGGAGGAACATCCAGTCAAAAGACCGTTACCAGGGGTAAGTAACTTGTTCTTCGAATGGATTGTGTTATCCAACGTATTCCTCATCTTAGATGTATTCCATCCAGCTTTAGCTGCTTTGGAAAAGATTTCTTGGCAGAGGGCACTGTGCGTCAATGTCGAGTCAATGGTCACTCGAAGGCCTCCATCGAGGGTGACGTCATTGGGTATACAAGTAGCACGTGCGGTGCCCGTTGGCCTCAGTTCTGTTTTTCCGCGGTACATGTTGCTTCGGAGACTCGGCGCACCTCGAGTTCTGTGACGCAGTAAATACTGAAGAAATATTTGATATGTCCTTGTCATCGACTCCGACTACGACCCTGCGATCGGGTTTCAAAAAGTGTCAATCTTGCGGTTCGCAAATGTCCATCACGGACCTGCATCGAGAATGTCTGTGGTGTCTCGAGGAAGACCACGACATGGAGGCCTGTACGAAGTGTCAGGCGATGACAGGGAAGGCCTTGCGAGAGAGGAAGGGAAAACTGCAGGTAGGTCGTAAATCTGACTGGAAAGCCTGTAGCGTTGAGTCAAGGTCCCGTGAGAAGTCTCCTCGACGCGAAAGGCATCGGTCTAGGTCCCGACGCGATTCCTATCCCTCTTCGTCTTTGACGAAAAAATCCAAGAAAAGACGCCACAAGTCCCCTTCCACCTCATCCTCGGACGAATCCCCAAAAAGGATGAAATGCCCCACAAAACATTCTTCCTCCAAAGAGTGGGAAGCATTCAGGGTGAAAATGATGGAAGTGTTTGAAAAAGCGAAGCCTCGGTCCGCACCTTCTTTGGAAGCCGGCCGGGAGCGTTATCGCTCCGACACTCGCGCGCCCTCGAGCCTTGGTGATCGAAGGAGGAAGGATCGCGAACCTTCCAGGACGCCGAGCGAAAAAGACAGCTCGAGTCGAGTCGACCGTTCGAGGTCACCGACACCGTCTGAAACCCGACGCACCCTGAAGGGCAAATCTTCGAAGAGCGCCTCGACGCCCTCGAAGCCGATGACCACTATTTTGTCGACTCCATCAACGCCTTTGTCGACATAGAGCCCGAAGCCCTCGGCTCCTAAGGCTCCAGTTCAGCCAGAAAAAGAAAAAGAGAAGTCTGCAAAGGCTGTAATGCCTTCAGGTTCCACTAATACACCTCTCCCACCTCTCCCAGAAAAGGTTTTTAAACCTCTTCCAAGGAATTAATTTTTCAAATCCTTGACTTCAATATTTGAAGAACAGGAGGGATCTGATGAGGAGAATGTTCCTTTTTGACTGGAATATGACCAGAACCATGGGAGCATGCCAGTCCTTCATACCGCCAACTCTTTACAAAAGTGGTCGATTATTTAGGATGGACTAGACCACCAACCCAATTCATACAGGATGATCTGACCGATATATCGGATCATGGTCCCACCGAAGATCCAATCTTACCCTTCCATGTAGCCTTGCAAAATAGGGTGGCCGAAAATTGGGAGACTCCGGATTCTATTCCTCCAGTGAATAATTCCCTTACTTCAAAATACTGCTCTTCCAGTACCGACCCCGGCTATCTGTCTAAACACCCCACTCGCGAGAGTCTGGTGGTCCAGGCAGCCACAGCTTCAAATAAAGTGGCGTACTCTTATATCCCTCCGGATAGGGACGACAAGCGTGTGGATGGTTGGGCACGCAAGGTATTTTCAGCTAGGAGTATGGTGTTAAAATCAGTCAACTCCACATGTGCCTTGGCAACATTTTCGTACACTCTGTGGGAGTGCATTGCAATGGCAGTGGAGCACATACCAGAAAGGGATGAAAGGAAAGGATTCCTAGCCATTGTTAAAGATGGAAAGGAGGCCATGCAGGAATCCCTTCAATCTGGTCTGGACACTGCGGATAGTGTGAGCAGGTCCATGGGCACTAGCACGGTAATGTGCAGATTTGCGTGGTTACGGAAGTCGGGCTTCGCACCAGACATGCAGAACCGTCTTCTGAACATGCCTTTTGACGGGTCTCACCTTTTTGGCAACAAGCCTGACGAGAGCCTTGAGAGGTTGCAGACCTCAAAAGCAGCTGCCAAGTTTTTAGGTGCTGCTATTAGGCAACCTCAGCCTTTTCGTGCGCCAGTACAGTCTTGGAGGGGACGATCCTATCGTTACTACTCCTCATATGGAAAGGTGAGAGGAATGGCCAGTCAAAGGGGCCAGAGAAAGGCCACTCACGGTGGACGAGGAAAATGTGCAAAGCCAGCTCCAGCTGCAGCCTCTTTGCCATCAGCGTCCGCAGCAATCGCCACAAAACCACTTTGAGGACTTGCATCACAAGACACCGATGGGAGGCAGGCTGTCACAGCATCTGCAGGAATGGCGAGGCATTACTTCAGATGTTTGGGCTCTAGAAATAATAGCCCAAGGTTACTGCCTTCCTTTTCTAATGCAACCTCAAAGCAATCCACCAGGGAGACACCTTTTGAAGTTTTCAGACCCGCTCCTGCAGCAGGAAGTTCTAACCCTGCTGGAGAAAGGTTCTATAGAGCCAGTACCTGTAGCGGAGAGGAACAAGGGATGGTACTCCCCTACTTTTTGATCCCCAAAAAGGACGGAGGTCTGAGACCCATCTTGGACTTAAGAGGCTTGAAAAAGCTCCTCAGGAAGGACAAGTTCAAGATGGTTACTCTTTCTCAGATCCTTCAGGCCCTGCAACTTCAGGATTGTTTGGTATCATTGGACCTCCAGGATGCTTATTTTCATGTGCTAATTCATCTCAAGCACAGAAAATACCTGAGGTTTGTAGTTGGTGACTCACACTATCAGTTTCGAGTCCTACCATTCGGATTGACCTCCACCCCGAGTGTCTTCACCAAGTTAATGGTAGTAGTGGCAGCGCACATAAGGAGAGGAGGGGATTCACGTCTACGTCTACCCCAGCCTGGACAATTGGTTGATCAGAGCAAGTTCTGCCGAACAAGCATTGGATCATCGGAAAGTCACCTGCCACTTCCTCCACAAACTGGGCTTCTCCCTCAATTTCAAGAAGTCACAAGAGACACCTTCCCAACAGCTCCAATACACAGGGGCTGTATTAGACACATCCTTCGGAAAGAGCTTGCCTCCCAAGTCGAGGGCTCAAGACATTCTTCAGATGGCTTCCGAATTCCAAAATGCCCAAAGTTTCCAGGCCTACGACTTCTTAAGGTTGCTGGGCCTCATGGCATCCTGCATCTTCCTAGTGCCAGAGGCACGCCTGAGGATGAGATCCCTTCAATGGGCTCTAAAGACTCAATGGTCCCAGTTCTAAGGTCAAATGACAGATTTTCTTCAAATTCCGAACAAGATTCGTCAGGATCTTCTGTGGTGGACTTGCACAGAGAATATCCTAAAAGGAGAACAGTTTTGGCAACCATGGCCAGATATTACAGTAGTGACGGACGCCTCACTCATGGGATGGGGAGCTCATGCCAACAAGCTGACAATCAGCGGTCGTTGGTCTCCATTGGAGCCCAAACTACACATCAACCTTTTAGAGCTCAGAGCAATCAGACTAGCGCTGAAGGCTTTTCTACATCTGTCAGAGGAAAAAATGTCCTGATAATGACGGACAACACAGTGGCCATGCATTATCTAAACAAAAGAGGAGGTGTAGGGTCACTACCTCTGTGCAGAGAGGCAATGCAGCTCTGGTATTGGGCATTTCAAGAAGGAATCTCCTTAACAGCAGTTCATCTAGCCGGGGACGAGAATATGACGGCGGATGCTCTGAGCAGGCAGAGCACGGTGTCCCACGAGTGGGAACTGGCTCAGGAAGTCACTGAAGAGATCTTTGCCCTTTGGGGAACTCCTCAAGTAGACCTATTTGAGACTGGAATCAAACGGAAGTGCAAAAGGTATTGCTCAAGGGAATTTCCCCAGAGAGGAGCCCCAGGGGACGCATTCATGGTGGAGTGGAACTTCCCACTGTTATACGCGTTCCCTCCGATTCCCGTCATTCCTCAGGTCATCAGGAGACAGACGGTTCGGAAACCGCATGATCCTAATTGCCCCGGATTGGGCCAGCAGAACGTGGTACCCGGGCCTTCTAGACATGTCCATCTTTTCCCCGGTTACATCTTCCACAGAGAGAGGACCTTCTCTCACAAATGGAGGGCCAGGTTTTCCATCCAGAGGTCAAGATTCTCAACCTTCACGCTTGGTATTTGAAAGGCTGAGATACAAGGATTGGGACCTTCCAGATGGCGTCATGGAGGTGTTGCTTTCGGCAAGAAGGCCAGCAACAAAATCTCTATACCGTTGCTGTTGGAAAAAGTTTTGCAACTGGTGCAGAGAAAAAAATGTTGATCCTTTTCTATGTTCTATTCCAGAAGTAATGTCCTTCCTCTTGTCCCTAGCACATAGAGGTCTAAATATTGGGACCATTAAAGGTTATCTTGCAGCGCGTTCCATTTTCAAGCGCTCGTCGCAAGAATTCTCCTATTTCAAAATTCCTTTAATAGTACAATTCTTAAAATGACTCACCAATGTGTTTCCTCCTTACCCTTTCCAAGTACCAATTTGGGATCTTAATCTGGTTCTAAAATTCTTAATGTGTGCCCGTTTTGAACCCTTGCACACTTGTCCATTAAGATTACTAACATGGAAAACTGCTTTCCTAGTTGCTTTAACATCTGCAAGAAGAGTGAGCGAATTGCAGGCACTGTCTTCTGGGCCACCCTATACTCTGTTCCATAAGTACAGAGTGGTATTAAGGGTAAAACCCTCATTTTTACCTAAAGTTGTGTCCGATTTTCATTTAAATCAGAGAATTGTTCTACCTGCATTCTATCCTCCACCTCATCCTAGTAAGGAAGAGGAAAGATTGCACAGGTTGGACCCGAGATGAGCTCTAAGCTTTTACATTTCTAGGCTTTACAAGCTTAGGGTGGATAATCAACTTTTCATTGGCTATGCCGGAAGAAAATTGGGTCAATCGGTGTCAAAACAAACCATATCACGTTGGATTGTGCTTTGCATTTCAGAATGCTGCAAATTGGCAGAGAAGGACCCGCCAGAAGGCCCATTCCACTGGAGACATTGTCTCTTCGACAGCCCTTCAAAGAGGTGTTCCCATAAAATCCATTTGTGAAGCAGCAACTTGGTCATCGCTGCATACTTTTTCAAAATTCTATAGTCTGGATGCTTCACAGTCTAAGGAGCTGAGTTTTGGTAAAGCAGTGCTATATTCAGCCATATAAGGGTTTAAAAAAATAATAATCTACTCCCTCCTCCAGAGAATTTTCCATACTGCTTTGGGAGTCTACCTAAGATGAGGAATACATTGGAGGACACAATCCATTCGAAGAACATGTTACTTGCCAACTGGTAACGTTCTTTCGATTGGATGTTCCTCCAACGTATTCCTCATCGCCCTCACATCCTACCCCTCTGTAGATATTCTGGGTTATTGCCACTTCAACTCTTGCAAGGCTAATACCTGACTACCGGCACAATCTACACAGTAGAACGAGAGTGGGGAAAAAACAGAACTGAGGCCAATGGGCGCCGCGCGTGCTACTTGTATACCCGATGATGTCACCCTTGACGGAGACCTTCGAGGGACCATCGACTCGACGACATCGACACACGGCACCCTCTGCCGAGAAAATGTTTTACGAAGCAGCTAAAACTGGATGGAATACATCTAAGATGAGGAATACGTTGGAGGAATATCCAATTGAAAGAACATTACCAGTTGGTAAGTAACTTTTTCTTCTAGTGATTTCTGCCAAAACCTTGCTATCCGAGGACAACTCCAATGTGTGACACTATGCTCCTTCCTCGAAGTTGCAGGCCCAATATCTACTAGTTTGCATGAGCCAAGAAACGACATTTTGGCAGGTCTTCAATGTAATCTGATGAATTAACCAAGGTGGGAGGTTAACTTTACTGTGTTACCGTATGCAAGACCACTTGCCAACTATGTCTCTGACAATTCTGTGCCCAGGTTGCATGCGCAAGAGGATTTAAAGCTCTCCAACTCAGCATTGCCATCTGACCAGTGGAGGGTGAGTTTCAGTAGATTCGGAGCTCAGAGACCAGTCTGGTTTACCAGATGACTCAACTGTGGCTCTCTCTTCCCAGCGTAACATATTTCACACCCATTCTCTCCAGTAATCGATTATGTAACAATATATATATAGACTTGCCTTTTTAACTCTCTGGAAGATATCATTTCTTCCAGAGGGAGTGCAAAAAATGCACTGAATCATATCTCTACACTTCCTCAAAGAATGGCATAAAGATTTCCTCTACCTGCCATAACTGATAATTTCAGAATTAGCTTGTGGCTAGGTATTTGGCGATCCAGATTTCTCCACAGGGAACCTTACCACGAAAGATCAAATTAGCTTTGTTACTTTCAAGTCCATCCCTATTTGTTTTCAAGGGACCTTATCTGAATAACATGCCTCTGGGGATGGGAGATCTTGAAACTACACACCCACAAACCCCCTCCACCCTCAGCCCCCTTTAAGCAGCTGATACCCAGAAGGCACTTCTGCTCAAATACTGTCTTACAGGCGGAAAAGGAGCGGAAAGTGAGCAAAGTTTTCTGCAGTGTTCAGTGGGATAAAGCGGAGAGCCAAAGCTGACAAACACATACGAAGAAAGTGGCCCCTGCACCGATGCCAGCGCGCATGCCGCCCCGGTTAGGGCTTCACCTGTAGTAGCCGGAGAGCCATATCTGAGTGAGGCAAGCAAGATGTATGAGGTGAGTGCTGACTGCACTGCGCAAAACAGCAGGGACATTACTGGGACACTTGGTGCTCTTGATTTTGAATTAGAAGGGCACTTTAATTCTACCCTCCAGTCAGTGAAACCTGCCTCCATGGAATCCATTACAATTCTGAAACCTTCAAATCCACTGAGTAATGACAGGGAGGCAGCCCTGGGCCACCTCTCTTGTCCAGTGGAAGTGGAAGTTCAGATTACTGCGCAGACGGCGCATTTCGAACACACTGCTGCACTTTCTGCTGCAGTCCCTGCCCACCTCGGATGTGTGGTTATACCTGAGGCAACTATCGCGACAGAACAACAGCTATTAACTGCTTCTCCTAGTGATTGTTTGAAGGAGGTCACTATTCATCTGCGGGAGGATAGGCTACCATCTCTATGCCTCGTAGTGGGCTTGATATGCAAGGAAGCAGAAACAAGTGGAGCGAATGATGTGCTACATATGGTTGAAGAAAGTAGCAACGTCTTAACAGCAGTATGACTGATTTGCCCGGATACGACACAGACCCCCATGGAGATGTGGGAGGATCATTGCTCGGCCTCCATGCAGAGAACGAATGGTTCCACGAGGCCCATGTCTAATGACTCATTGGGGATACCTCACAATACAACAGGGAACATTGGCCTCAAAACCTTTCTGTTTAAATCCAGTGAAAACCGAAAGGCACAGCTTCTTTCCTCTCCATTTGGCCGGACCTGGCCTGGCACCTGGCAGGATACCGGCCCAGAGACACTTGTCAGAACCTAAGGGGGTGATAACCAATGTTGCCAGTGCTAGTGATACCAGGAAACCAATCTTGATTTCAGGTTGTTTCCAAACTGGAAGCTATGGTACTAGTCTAAGATCATCTTTGTCGAAGGCTTTATTACAGCTATTCAAGCTAATTTAGATACACACTCGGCACAGATGGCAAATATCCTTCACCGTATTTTGGACCCCATTATCCAAGCAAAAGATAAGCGACGGATGGAAAAACTTATCAACATCTATGACCCCATTGCAGGAATCGTATGGGATTTGGAATACGGAAGATCAAAGGGTCTCACCTCCCGTTCATCTAGTATCTAGGTCTGGTTCTGTAAGTGGAGGGGAAAAAACTGTCATCTCAAGTGACCCTAGTGTGGTCACCCTGGTTTCCTCTGTTGGTACTTTGGGGGAAGGCTCGCTGGGACACGATCCGGGTCTGAGGGTTCCGGAATTAAGACATGATGACATACCAATGGATTTGATGACTGAAATCTCCCAAGAAGTTGACGAGGACGTGATAGAGGTTGAGAATGCATCGATTATGTTGGAGACAGGTGGTGCGCTTCCTGCGGTTGAACGGGTTCCTCCAGCTGAACGTAAGGCACCCCCCAAAGAGCCTAAGTCCTATGAACTGTTTGCTAGGACAGGAGTGGAAGAAAAACAGCGCAGGGGGAGGTTTCCTCTGTAGAGAATTTCGAACAGTCATTAGTAAAGCTATTGGAGTTGAGAAGACCTTGAAGCCTAAAGAGCAACCAACAAAGAAGCTCAAGAACACAAAACCTCCACCTAAAACAAGATCTAATATTAGTAAGTCTTTTGTTGAAAACCTGATGCTTCCGGATAAGCCAGTTGGCAGCCGCAAAAATGGGACCCTGAGATCTACAACTCCTAAATCGCTCCGGAAGATGGTTCCTCCTCGCCCAACTGATGAGGTCATTGAGTGTTCTCCACCGGGCAGCCCAGATTCCTGGCGTGGACCTAATATATTTATCAACTTACTCTGTATTGGGCACTGAGGATACTGCTGAGCAAAACATCAGATTTATCGCAATCAAAGGTCCTGAAGTGGAGGATGTAAATGGGAAAGCGGCCAAGTCACAGGGGCAAAATCAGGGGAAAAATCAACCGTTTAAGCCACTAAATGTCATAAAGCTGACAGAGAGGCGATCGTCTGAGATGAACATTCAAAGAAAAGTCTGAGAGCAAGATTTGTCGAATTTATCATTCAGTTCACAAGATAAGAATGGCCACAGTCGTCGCCCTGGCAAGATGGATACTTCTCCCGCCAGATTGGCGACAACTTGTTGTGTATCCTTTAAAGTTCAGGAACTGAAAGGAGATCTGGAGCCTCATAAATCCACCACTCCTGTTTGCAAAACATTGGAGTAAGGTAGAAGATCTCTTATTCAGAGTGAAACTAACCTAAAAGTAGGTGCCCCTTCAAGAAATCCCTGGGATAAACGATATCGAGCAAAAAGCAGTATGCCTAGCCCAAAACTTTGCGAGGAGTTCAGTGTGCTCTTGGAAAGGATGCTGCATATAAATGACTGCCTGATTATGAACCGTACCAATGTCTTAAGGCTGTTACATCATCTCCCAAATATAAAAGCAAGCACCACTTATGATGTAAAAATTAAAGATTTCCCTGAAGAAGAGCGTTGTGATCGGGTGATTCTGCATTTGCCCTCGAAATCTGTCAAGCCCAAATTGCTAGACGCAATGCCGGGATTGTTGGAGATGGGTTTTGATCTAAGGGAATTGACCATGAGGGAAGAGGCCCATTATGTCAACTCTAGATTGGATGGTGCTCATTCCAGAAGGGGGAAAGAGAGTGACAATTTAACACCCAAGAAATTAGCTGAAAAGTTGGAGGTAGAGCTTTCCGAGGCGAAATATTGGGGAAGTGGCGCAAAAAATGGGAGAGCCATTGCTCTCGATAAATTTGGAAAACGATGGAGCTCAAGCAGAAATTGCGACTGCAGATTGTCATGAAGATGAAAACTGGATTTGGTTGGCAGGGGCATTGGCCTGCAGATCCAACAGAGCATAACAGCCTAAGAATCTAGAATCAAATAACCTAGCCATTGGATGTTGGAACACAAGAGGTTTCAAAAACCTGTTTGGCCATGGGGATATTGACATGGATGGTCTAGATATCATTTGCCTTCAAGAAATATGGATGAGGAGGGCACCTATACCTGAAGGCATCACTGTGTATTTTAATTTGGCAGTGAAACGAACTAAAGGGCAGCCAATGGCAGCACTCCTAGTTGCTGTGAAGGATGACGTTAATTTGGAAATCTGGGCTGCTGTGAACATCAATCCCTATATTCCGATGATCACAATAGGAAGGAAGGGAGGAAACCGTACCCTCTCAAAAAACAGATTCTCTTTCATTTATACTGGAACAAAATAGCCCATGATTGTGCCCATTTCCTAGAAGCAGTGATGGATCTCGTGGATGGGGTACTGGAAACTTGGCCAGATCCTTTTATTATAATCTGCAGGACCTAAACCTCCACTGTTTTGACAAACAGAGATGCCTGATTGAAGACGCCTCTTCATCATCTACAGAAGCGGAACTTAGAGGCCTGAGGTGGCGTTAAGATCTGCTATTAAGAAACATACATATGGTCAATGGAGGTACCAAGGGGGATATGCCTCCTGGGGCCACCTAGGGAAAGGGTATGGAGGAAAAAACATTAGACAACATTTTTGCCTCGGAAAACATGCTGGGCCATTTGCAACAATTAATGGTAATACCTACAAACCAGAGTGATCATCAGATGTTGAAACTAGTCTGTTTTCCCCAGTCCGCACAATGTGCGGCCTTCTACACAACGCCTTGAAAGGTAAATACGGATGTAACAGCCTTCTGGTAAACAAAGCCAGAATAGATCTTTTGACAAGGTGATTGGGAAATCAAGTGCACAGCGACTGCTCCTTGCCTAGGGAACCTGACTTGGACTATTGCCAACTGATGTGGGACTTTGTTGAAAACAAAAAGTAACTCTTGTGTCGATCATTTATACCTGTGTATTGCTTCGACAAACTAGTAGCCACCAAGAAGAAACAGCTAAATAACTAATTGAGGCAGCTACAAAAACAAGGCTCTCAAGAAGCCCTTATGAGCAGTAGGAAATTACAGCAGACCTATCGCAACTGGGCTCGTGCACAAAAACAGATGCTCCTACAACGAGATGCTGAAAATATGCTGAAGAACATTGAGGCCAACAATACCTCCCAGATTTGGCAATGGATGAATGGCATAAATCGTCCGCAGGAGGCGCTTACTCTTAATGCAGTATGGGCTAAAAGCTGGGAAGATCACTTCAGAGCTCTGTTTCCGTCTGAAGAGTCGACCTCGGATAAGACATGCTCCCCAATGATTGAGGGATGGTCTTTTGAAACAACACGAGAGGAAATCTTTGCCTGATTAACAAAGCTAGCAATTCCAGGGCCCCCGGCCCGGACGGGATGTCTAATGCTATGCTAAAGAAGAACCTTGAACAGTGGGCATCCTTCTTGTGGGTCCTTTTTGATTACATCAAAAACTAAGAAAGTACCAGCCTCATGGAAATCATCAATCATGTGTCCCTACCTTTAAAAAGGGGGCAGTTCTATACCGTCTAATTATAGGCAGATTGCCTTGCTGGATATGTTAGGAAAGATCTTTGATTCTCTGATCTTGCAAGGCCCCATGACCTGGAGTACAGAAGTGGGCCAGTATGATATTAGACAAATAGGCTTTGTGAAAGGTGTGGGGACGGCACTCAATTTCTTCCTGTTAAACATCCTGAAAAGCTGTACTAAAGAGTAGAAAGGCTGTAAGTTCTATTTAGCCTTCATAGACCTTGCCCAGTCCTTCGACCCAATCGACCGAAAGAAACTATGGTCTAAGATGAAGAGCTGGAATTGGCCGGAAGATATATTAGAAGCTATCAAAGATCTCTATTCAGATACTTTGCTACAAGTAAAACTGGATGGAAAGGGTTTACTCTCCAATTCAATTCCAACAAGGAAAGGTCTTAAGCAAGGCTTCTCTCTGGCCCCAGCCCTTTTCAGTTTGTTTATTTCCGACATCAACAAGGGACTAATGAGTAGAAGAAGCTTTCCGCCTAAATTGGCCAGCTTTTCTCTTGACAGGCTTATTTATGCGGACGACTTGGTCCTCATTGAAGAGACCCAGGTTGGTCTGCAAAGACAATTGGATGCCCTGCAAGCTTATATCAGTGAAAATGATTTGATGATAAATACTAAAAAATCTCAAATTGTGATCCTGGAATCAGGGGTGTGGGGAGGCCAGAGGAAAGGTTCTTGGTTTTTGAATGGTGAAAAGCTTGCTCAGGTGAGCTCCAAGACTTATTTGCGGATGTGTGTTAACAGCAGTGTGGTGGATGCCCCCAGATTTACAATCCTAAGGAGCAAAATGGAGACATTGGCTTCAGAGGCCAGGATCATCAAGGCAAAGTACTGCAAATTCACCATAAAGCCTCTAATTCAATTTGATAAATTGAAGGTTGTTCCGATTATTACCTTTGGGGCTGAGGCTTTCTTTGTTTTCCCGGATACCATCTGGCCGTGCCTGGAGTGTTTATTTTGGAAGAGGGTCTTGAACTTGCCTTGGGGAGTGCGCATTCAAACAGTTAGAATGGAGTTGGGACTAAACTCCCTGTACTCCATGGTAGTGTGGAAATACTTGACACTCTTCCAAAAATGTATAACCCCCTTCCAAACCGGAGGTTTTGAGCTCTTGCAGAAGGCAATCTCGGAAGGAACTGAAGGTGTCCTATGAGAATGGGCGAACATCTGCAGGGAAATTCTAAAGAGTCTTGATGCTACAGAAGATTTGCTTATCACCAACCCATGCAAAGTAAAAAGAAAGATGTGGGATAGAGATTGGATTCAAACGCAATAGGACAGATCAGCATACAATCTATATGGGAGACCGTCCTCTGAAGCACAAGCTCTTAATTCATTGCCAAAATATTTGGTCAGATTCCTGCGTAGTTACCATGGCAACCAGTTTATGCGCTTTCGCCTAAATGCCTTTTCAACTAGAGAAATGATGAGCTCATGGAGGACTAAGGAAGGCAAACAGATGGACCACATCTGCAGATTGTGCACATCTAAATTGGCAATTGAAACACTACTGCATTTGGTCCTCATCTGTCCGGCACTAACAGAACTGAGAACAAAATGGTTGGCCTCTTTTATCCATGACTTTCCGCCACTGTCAATGGACCAATGGTGGGATTGATTGATTCTGGTGGAAGGTTTATCATTAACTATGGCATTACTAAACTACTCAGGAGAAGTCTTTGTCCTTCTGGGCCAAATGTAGTTCGGTTGTTGAGTGCAGTAGCACAGAGTTTTATGCCGACCAAACTGTGATGTGGAAGTTCTGATGTGTTGCTACCGGTCCGATTGCACAGCGAGTAGTGCGCTCGCTTTGACATCTGTGCAGAGCCTGCTGACTCAGGTTCGAATCCTGGCAGTGTCAAACTCAGCCTTTCACCCTTCCGAGGTCAATAAATGAGCACCACACACCGTGGGAATTAATAAACACCGCTCAGATGCCTGAGGGTTTGTAGGGCTATATAAATGCAAAATTATTATTACTGATGTCAGTTATGCAAAAATGTACCTTTTTATGGAAATGCTTTAATAATTTTGATGATTGGAATTTGGTAAAAGGTTGTATTTTAACCTAATGCTGATAAAATAAAAAAAGAAGTTAACAAAAAGCACAAATTGAACAATGTTTTTCTACCCTCAATTTGAAAGCCTTTTTGGGTCAACAAACATTTATATTAATAGATTGATGCTGTTCTTTGAGGGTGCACTAGTGGTTACTTGCTGGATTTCCCCTGCGGGTGCAAGTTTGCTTTCTATCCAGCATTGGATTTTTCATAGATTCTCATGCTTTAATTATTCCCCATGGGATGATTTGGAATCCCTTATATGTAAATATCACATATAAAGCAATGGACATTGCTAATGAATCCTAAGAGGCTACCCAGTTTGCACCCTTTCCACCTAATTTTGGTTCTTTTACTACTGGCCAATGAGGTGGCAGGGCTTTAGGTCCACCCTAAGCAGCCATCTTCAGATTTTCCATGGGAGTCTACGTGACTAGGGAAACCTCAGAGCTCTTTGAGATTTTATCTATTAGAAACTGAAAATTGTACTCTGTCTTCCACAATCGTCATATTTTTTTGGAAGACTGGCACCTACTCTACTAGCCAGTGGGCTTTTCATTTGCTGGTTAATAACCAGGACTGAGAGATACTTCAAAGATCAAAAAATACCTCTTCAAGGATTGCAAAGGATGTGGCAAGAAAATCATTTTTCTGAGGGAACGTCATCAGGAATGCATATATTGCCTACACCCTCATGACACAGAGGCTTGTGAAATATGTCAAACTTTCATGCAGAAAACCCGTCAGGACACGCAAAGGACACTTGTTTATTTATTATAAAATAGGTGCCTTCCACGGATGAGGAATCTATCAGAACTATCCCATACTTGCTGCGCAGAACCCCTGAGATGCATGATCCAGCAAAAACAGAGAGCTTCCGCAGTAGAAAGGGGCATGGCATCACCCCCAGGACCAAGATCAAACTTGAGACTCATCAAGGGGCCCATCTAGTGCCAAGAAGCACTGTAAATCCACATTAAGCCACTCATCATTGAGGAAAGCCCATCAGCCAACGATCAAAACCTCATCTAAGAAGTCCACTAGCTCATCCACGACAGGTACATCAGTGGAGCAAAGGTCTTTCACAGCGCCATCCACAGCTATCAAACTACCAGCACAGGCAACATTGGCAAATACTTCATCAGTGGTTGCTCCATTGGCAAATACCTCATCAGTGGTTGCTCTGTTGTCAAAGCATCAGGACCAGATGTTGTCGGTGGCCAGATCGTCCATGAAGAGACTGTTGATGGGCAATCACTCGTCGACAAGGGAACCGCCATCGAATAACCCACCGTCGACTGAGGAGGCCTCATTCGCGAGAAGGCATTCATAACTGCCCTTCTCGTTGACAGATATAACTCTGTCAATAGAAAAGGTGTCATCCATGAGCAAGCACTCACCTACATCTCACTCGTCAAGGGAACAGCGCAGCTTGTCGATGGACCATTGGCCGTCCATGGAAAAAGACACGCAACCCACCCAAGTAACCCCATAGCCATCGTGGATCAGCATAATTAAACACTCCCCAATAGAGGAGGTGACAGAGCTGCCAGACATTATACTTCAAGAAGAATTCTCAGACATAGAAGAGAACATTGCAAACCAGTACCCATGGAGGATAGCACGCACTGGCAACCACACTCAGAAATACCTGAGGATCCGCTTCAACCCGCCTTCATGCAGTCACTGCAGAATATTTTCAAAGGAGCAGGAAAGTTCGCTCAACTGAGGCGACCGCAGAAAGCGGGACCACTGCGATAACGCCACCAGTTCGTAGGCAGAGGAGTCCTTCACCCTTAGCCCAAACAAGGGCATACTCCAGCACATTGGACCCGCCAGCAGTACCACCGTGTAAGAGACCAAAGAACATCTCCGCCTGCGGCATCAATAAGGGCATGATGCACTGTTTCAATAGAGGACCTCTATTCATGGAATGACCCAGTGGAAGACCCATACAATTTGTTTTCGGATGACAGGGCACCAACAGAGGGACTAGAAAAAGGGAACATTCTGCAGGATTCACCACAAGAAGATGTCGACGGATGGGATGATTATTTCTTCACGAAGCAGTAGTAGGGAGACTCCCCGGTGGGTCGTCCCCATCTGATGATATAGCCTAATTTCACGCAATAATAAGCAAGGCCGCACAGATATTTGACCTCCAAGTGGCAACCGAAGAGAAGAAGTCTGTGCTTTAAGAGCACAAGAGTAAGGAAAGGAGGACAGCCACTGCTATACCAATACTTGATAGCATTTGGAAAGCTGGTGAAGCCATACTTATAAGCCTATTATCTACGCCAGCTAGGGCAGCCCAACCAGAAAATAAATATAAAGCCCCGGACAGTTCACCACTGTTCCTCCGAGGCCGCCTGAAGCCGGACTCAGTCATAATTGTGGCGGCCAGGAAAAAACTGGCTAACCACACATGTCTGCTTACTTCCCCCTGAGGCAAGAAGGCCAGAACATTGAAGGCAATTGGCAGGAAGGTATCCGCTCTGGCTTCACTGTCAATCAGGGTAGTGAATCCTCTTCCCGTGACTACTTGCTATGATAGGGAGCTCTGGTAGAAGATGATTACATTCATCGACCACATGCCAGCTCACTTACAGGACAAAGTTAAGCAATTGTAAAGGACGGGAAAACTAGATCAGACCACATAATAGATGCTGCAGTGGATGCAGCAGGGGCAGCCTTTGGACAGATGGTACACGGTTACGTCCACGGACGTCAAGCCTTGAAAAAGGTGACCAACATCCGCCCAAAGGTCCATGTGCAGATTCTGGACATACCGTTTGATGGGTAAGCATTGTTTGGTAAAAACATTGATGACCATCTGAAGGGACTCAAGACTGGCACGGACACTATGAGGGTGATCAGCTCTCTAAATGCTGCGAGCGCAGGCCGTTTCTCTCCTTTTGAAGAGGTGCAGGAACATTTAAATCCTCCTCAAATAAGGAAACACTTCCCACAGTTCTACGTCTATGCACGTACCCTCATCTAGGTACCAGCAGTCCTTCACTGATCATGGCGCGCAAAGGGGCAGACAGGGATCAGAACAATCATGGCCTCAGATGTCCAAACATACCTAGCTGCTCAGCAAACCCCTTCCCAAACTGTACCCGGTGGGAGGAAGGGTGTGCTGCCGTTCACATCACTGGTGGTATTTCACATGGTGGCCAGAGGCCGCACACTGGAATTCATAATATCGCCACCAAGCTCGTCTCTGCAAAAAACAAATCCGCCTCACTTATGCCAACTCAAGTTGGAGGCATTAAAGTTGTGAAGAAAGCAGCCATAGAAAAGGTTCTGCATCTGCAGAGGGGAACAGGATTCTATTCTCGGTTCTTCCTCATAAGGAAAAAGAGTAGGCAAAGGCGGCCCGATCCTCAACCTGCGGCGCCTCAACAAGCACATGAAGCGCATCAAGTTCAAGGTGAGCACTCTCCAACAGGTCATCCCTTGGGTACATGTTGTATAGTGCTTGGAAGCATGTGTGGAATGTTTGAGGTCACAGAGAATGCTGTGAGAATGTTGATGTTTGAGTGAGAGAGTGTTTATGTAAAATGGTTCTAATACAGGCATTTGGAGAGATCAAGCCTGGGTGATAGGAGCCAGTGTATCTTCCTATGTGACAGCTTACTTTAACTTGATAAGAAGGAATAAAGAAACTTACCTGTGACACCTGAAGCGTAACAATTAGTGATGTTAACACCGTTGGTTGCCCTGACTGACAGGATGTTTTTTGTTTCTAGTAGCAAGAAGAGTAAGGAGTAATGATGGTATTTAGCAAAGCTAAAATGCTAGCATGTGCAAAATGGTGACAAAGTCAGTAGTTTAAATGGGCAAGTCTGTGTGTGTTACTTGTATGGATTTGTGCTGGGAATAGTCTAATACCATTATGTCCGCAATTAACATTTTGTGGATTTTCAGGTTAGTGCTTCCCCAACAGCAATGGACTTTTAGGAATGTTTGTAAACTCTAGTAGTGAGTATAGAGATAGTGTAACCTGTTTGAGGCTTTGCAGTGTTAGAGCTGCCAAAACAGATATGGAGATTTAGGAATCTATGTCAAAGTCATTTCTTTGGTCTGACCTGACATGCAATGGGAAAAGTGACTATGGTGTGTTGTAGACATCGGTAAAGTATGGGATTATCGTCACTGCTGTGTGATGTATTCATTGGAAAAGGTGTGGGACTGCTGTGAGATTCATCTTCCACAGAGCAACACCACGCTCTTTAAAAAGGTGTGCCAAGTGTATGGTGAAAGGTATGGGACTATTGTCTCTGGTGTGTGTGGTAGTCTTTGGGAAAGTTGTTGGACTGCTGAGAGAGCGGGCGAACGCAGAGCGATACTGTGCTCTTTAAAAGCGTGCCAAGTGTATTGTGCAGAGTATGGGACTATTGTTTTTGGTCTATAAGGTAGTCATTGGAATAAGGTGTGGAACTGCTGAGACAGTGGTCGATGCAAAGAGGGCTCATGCCCTTTTGTATATTCAGAGTTACACCAGTTGTTCATAAGGTGACGGTGTGAGAGAGGAGTGGGGTGAGTATGCGTGTGTGTGTGTGTGTGTGCGTGTGTGTGTGGGTTTTGCTAGTGTGCTAAATATATGGGGTCAGTATACGTGTGTGTTGCTTGTGTGCCTGCTGCTTGGTTGACCATACTACGTTTCTCTATCAAAGTTGCAAAATCTGCAAATGCCCAGATGCCCCTTCCCAAAAAGGCAGATTTCTGGGAGTGGACCTCGATACATCTATTACTCGCATAAGGCCGTCCACCGAATTACTGCACTGGTGCAACTGGTAGGATGTTCACAGCAGCAAATACTGCCACAGTACGGCGATACACATCCCTGCTGGGCATGATGTCCTCATGTATATTGTTAGTCCAAAACTGCAGGCTAAGCATGCATCCTATTCAGGAGGAGTTAGACCAACAGCCGACACATGCCACGCCCTCATGGAAAGACACCATTCACCTGACTCGAACCTTCCACCGGATACTACACTGGTGGCACACCAAACACAACCTTTTATAGGGCATGCCATTTCAGTCGCCAACATCGCCCTGTTACACCATCCACTGGTCACCTTACGCACACAAACACCCGTGCAGTTACCAAGCCCTCCATCTCAGGTTCTGATCTGCCTTCCTCTTCTGACCTCATGTCCTCACTCCCTCAAGCAGCACGGCAGCGGCACACACAAGGACATCTAACGCACTATGGTCATATCCACCCATTGCAACGTTGGCAGTTGCCCTGGCGTCTTGGAGACAGTCGACGGAGACGCCGGCTTTTTCCTTTGCTTCGTCCCGCCCTCAGGAAGACCCGGCAGCGTTTTGAAAACTTGGGTCATGTGAAAAGGAAACGTGCTACATCATCAGTCACATGATGGGTCATGTGACATTCATAGGCCCCTTTAAAACCGGAAAGAGAACGCTCATTCAGTGCTTCACCGCTGACCCAATCAGGCACTGTTCGGCGTCTTCCTGTCTCCTTGAACCTGGACTACGGACTGTTCTTCTTGGATTCCTCTGTCAAGCCCTAGAATATTGTTTTGCTCTGCTGTTTCAGGACCTTTGAACTGTATTTTTGGAATCCTTTGGATTATCCCCTGGTTACGACGAACTTGGCTGGCTTTCGACCTTGGAACTCTTAACGGACTGTTTTTGGATTTCCTCTTCTGTTACCTGCTGGAGTACCCTTTCCATACAGGTCTTGCAGTGCCTATTTCTACAACAATCTACGCCTATCCACTGCTGCTTGCTACACTCTGCAGCCCCACGGAACACATCCATTCTCATCTTTGTTCTTCATTCCCCAGACCCTTGGTAAGCCCCTTGATATTTGTTTCCTCGTTATTCAGTCTATTGTTTGCCATTGTACTGACCCATGGCTTGAAAGAAGAAAAAAGATTTGGGAAAATAGACTCAAATGCGCTAGCCCCTTATATAAATGTATACAGGCAAGTCTTTACAGTCTTTTAAATTTTATTAGTGTTTATTCACACTAATAATTTTTATCTTTCATAAAAGGTTTCAAAAAAACATTCCAAATAAAGGGACATTTCTGTTAGATGTCACTTACTTCATTTATTTTTGCTTCACACCAATATAATCTAATTCAAATGTTTCTCTCTCTCTCTTTCATAAAAGGTTTCAAAAAAAACATTCCAAATAAAGGGACATTTCTGTTGGATGTCACTTTCTTCATTTATTTTTGCTTCACACCAATATATTCTAATTGAAATGTTTCTCTCTCTCGACACGTGTTTCCCCATTGTCACTCTCAATGGTTCTTCAGGAGAGGAAGTGTTTGTACTAAAAAGAAAAAACCAAATTCTCATTTTCAATAATGCCATAGAAATTATTTTAAAAAAAAAAAAGGGGGTAAATATAATATTTGCTACAATGACTCACCCTTCTGATTTTCTTATTGTTAGCATGTATCCTGCTTGTTTTTCCAAATTTTATATACTCGAGTCTCGCTAATATTCATCAGGATCTTTATCCTAGTTTTAATTTTTGGGAAAGGTTCCAAGTTAAAACTATAAGGGGGAGAATAAAGGAAAAAGACAAGATAATACTTCTTGTTGATAGTCTATAAAAAAGGAAAACATGGTCATAGTTTAAATACAAGTTCTAGTAAAACTTGATCCAGGGAGAGTACAGGCTTCTCATTCGCTTACCTTATTTTCTTTTATATTTTTGATCCTGTGCCGTGATAAGCATCCAAGTGTAAGGATGTCTAACTTAGGCTGATTCCAGCTATTTATGCCGCGATCGTGCCGTGATGACATCATCACGCCGCGCCCACGTGATTTTACGCGACGCGATGACGTCATCACGCACGTATTTACGACCCGGCGGCCATTTTGGGACGAGTTAAACTAAGTCCAACAACTCTATTCCAACTTTATAATAAGGAATTTTAAATCAAATAAAAGAGAAAAGTTTGTTAAATAAGAGCGCCTATTGTTGTAATTTCTTAGCAACACGCTAATCTTTTTTTAACGTGTGCAGAAACATCATTGCATATTTATATTCAAAGACCATTTTTGAGGGCCATTTTTTGGGATGTACTGCCGTGCTTGTGCCGTGACAACGTCTTCTCGCCGCACCCGCTATGACGTCATCACGCACATGTTAAACGAACCAAATTAAAAGTACAACATAAACAATAATGTTGATCTAAAGCCAGTTATACATTTCCGTGTCACAGTTCAGACCTGTAGTGCATGTGTCCATTTTACAAATCCATCTGCATTCCTTTTTTCTTAGTAGGTCTTCCTTGTTTCCTCCTCTTGCAGATAACATTACTTTCTCTAGACCAAAAATTCTCAATTTAGGAAAGTACCAACAATCAAGAATATGATTAGCCCAAGCTTCATGGGTCCACTGTCCGATGAAAGGAAAATCTTTTTTCAAATGGCAAACAATGGAACTTTCAAATGTGGGCACTGTAAATTATGCCCATTCATAAAACAAGGAACTAAAGTAATCACACTACCAAATGGTGAAATAAACCATATTAATCAAATGATTAATTGAAACTCAACTTTTGTTATTTACGGAATGGAATGTATTTGCAAGAAGTTATATATTGGGAGTACTGTAAGAAAATTGAAAATAAGGATATTTGAACATATTAGAGCTATCAGAAATAAAGACTTGAGATCTCCCATCTCAGTACATGTTATTATGAACCATCCTGACTTTGATATCTCCAAATTGAGAATTTTTGGTCTAGAGAAAGTAATGTTATCTGCAAGAGGAGGAAACAAGGAAGACCTACTAAGAAAAAAGGAATGCAGATGGATTTGTAAAATGGACACATGCATTACAGGTCTGAACTGTGACACGGAAATGTATAACTGGCTTTAGATCAACATTATTGTTTATGTTGTACTTTTAATTTGGTTCGTTTAACATGTGCGTGATGACGTCATAGCGTCATGCAAAATCATGAGGGTGCGGCGAGAAGACGTCGTCACGGCACAAGCACGGCAGTACATCCCAAAAAATGGCCCTCAAAAATGGTCTTTGAATATAAATATGCAATGATGTTTCTGCACACGTTAAAAAAAGATTAGCGTGTTGCTAAGAAATTACAACAATAGGCGCTCTTATTTAACAAACTTTTCTCTTTTATTTGATTTAAAATTCCTTATTATAAAGTTGGAATAGAGTTGTTGGACTTAGTTTAACTCGTCCCAAAATGGCCGCCGGGTCGTAAATACGTGCGTGATGACGTCATCGCGTCGCGTAAAATCACGTGGGCGCGGCGTGATGACGTCATCACGGCACGATCGCGGCATAAATAGCTGGAATCAGCCTAAGTTAGACATCCTTACACTTGGATGCTTATCACGGCACAGGATCAAAAATATAAAAGAAAATAAGGTAAGCGAATGAGAAGCCTGTACTCTCCCTGGATCAAGTTTTACTAGAACTTGTATTTAAACTATGACCATGTTTTCCTTTTTTATAGACTATCAACAAGAAGTATTATCTTGTCTTTTTCCTTTATTCTCCCCCTTATAGTTTTAACTTGGAACCTTTCCCAAAAATTTAAACTAGGATAAAGATCCTGATGAATATTAGCGAGACTCGAGTATATAAAATTTGGAAAAACAAGCAGGATACATGCTAACAATAAGAAAATCAGAAGGGTGAGTCATTGTAGCAAATATTATATTCACCCCCTTTTTTTTTTTTTTGAAAATAATTTCTATGGCATTATTGAAAATGAGAATTTGTTTTTTTCTTTTTAGTACAAACACTTCCTCTCCTGAAGAACCATTGAGAGTGACAATGGGGAAACACGTGTCGAGAGAGAGAAACATTTGAATTAGAATATATTGGTGTGAAGCAAAAATAAATGAAGAAAGTGACATCCAACAGAAATGTCCCTTTATTTGGAATGTTTTTTTGAAACCTTTTATGAAAGAGAGAGAGAGAAACATTTGAATTAGAATATATTGGTGTGAAGCAAAAATAAATGAAGTAAGTGACATCTAACAGAAATGTCCCTTTATTTGGAATGTTTTTTTGAAACCTTTTATGAAAGATAAAAATTATTAGTGTGAATAAACACTAATAAAATTTAAAAGACTGTAAAGACTTGCCTGTATACATTTATATAAGGGGCTAGCGCATTTGAGTCTATTTTCCCAAATCTTTTTTCTTCTTTCAATGTTACATCTGTGTAGCAGCCACACAGTATTGGGAAATTCTCATGCTGATAACCCAACATACTACAAAAAACTTACATTTTTTTTACTAAGAGAAAAAGCAGTCGCCAAGGAATAACTTCTTTACCAAAGGCTGTCAAAGATATTCTTTGACCCATGGCTTGCTTTACAGCGGTCGAGGGGTCACCGGTGTTCCTGGTTCCTGGCGTTCTTCGGCACTCAAAAAACCTGTGGCCTCAAGGATTGCTCAGGAAGTTATTTGTATCTTTCTGAGCGGAACTTGTGGACAGAGGCCCCATAATCTTCACGACCATCAAGTCATAACACGCCCCTCATCTTCAGGCCGGATGCCTCCCTAAGAGGATGAGGAGCATATCTGGGCAACTTGCAAGCAAATGGTACATGGTTAACAGCAGAGTCGGCTCTTCATATCAATGTCCTGGAGCTAGGAGCCATCATGTGAGCGCTGAAGTTGTTTCGGCCGGTCCTGAAGGGTCAGGTAACAATGGTGCAGACGAACAACACAACGTCATGGTACTATACCAAAAAGCAAGGGATCACAAGATCAGCTCAGCTACCAGCAGTGGCACAGGAGCTGTGGGAATGGGCCCTCAGTGAATGGATCCATGTCAAAGTGGAGCACCCCCCAGGGAAAGACAACATTCTAGAAGATCATCTAAGTAGAGAGCACTCAGCATCTCATGAGTGGGAGCTGGACAGGAACTAGCTCATATTAGCTTTCTGGAAATGGTGGTCACCACCAATCGACCTCTTAGTTACAAAGGCCAGTGCTAAACGTCCTCTCTTTGCAACAAGATACACAGAGCCGGGTTCTCTGGGAGATGCTCTAACCCTACCTTGGACCAACAAGTTCTTGTACTCCTTCTCACCAATCCCCTTGTTACCAAGAGTAATAAGATGGTGCAAGAACAACCATGCAAGATGATACTCATTGCCCCCAGCCTGGGCATGACAGATCTGGTACCTGATCCTCCGGAGGATGTCATGTGAGACACCCATATGCCTCAGGGCGCATCAGGCACTAGTGACACAGCATCAATGATCAGGTACACAATCACAACCCTGTGGCCCTGTCCTTCAGGGTTTGATTGCTGAACAGCAGAGACACGCTAATCTAAGTATGCCAGAAAAATGCTGGAATACCACTTGGGCATCAAGCGCCCTCCACACGCAGAACTTACTTCTAGAAATGGGGGTGTTTCACCATGTGGTGCAGCATGCAAGCTCTAGATCCTTTAAAGGTAACTGTGGATCAATTGCTACCCTATATGCTCCATCTGGCTAGAACAGGCCTATCCTAAGCTTCCATGAAGATTCATCAGTATTTCCCTCGGACCCTGCAATCAAGACTTTTCTCAATAATCTGCTTAAGACTTTTCTAACTGTGCCAAGACTATCAACAAGTTGGCAGCTCAACACGGTTCTGGCTGCATTAATGGCAGCACCATATGAACCCATTCACAGGTACAACATCAAGTTTCTTTCATGGAAGGCTCCGTTCCTGGTCGCGAAGACATCAGCCAGGCGCAGTAGTGAGTTTCAAGTGCTGTGTGTAAACCTGCCATTTACCATCTTCCGCAAGGATCGGGTCACGCTTAGGCCTCACCCGAAATTCCTGCCCATGGCAGTCTTGCAAATGATGCTAACAGAACCAATTGTTCTCCCAATGTTCTTTGGACACCAAACCTGCATGGTGCACCTTGCACTTCCTGGACATCAATCGGGTCCTGACATTTTCAGTGCAGCACACAAGTGCCTTTTGTTTATCCTCAAGATTATTCATCGCCTTTTCAGGTCAACACACAAGGGCCAAGCCATTTTCAAGTAAGGTCTGGCACGCTGGGTGGCTGCATGCATCACTCACTAAAATGAAGCGGTGGGCGGCCCTCTCTCATGTCCAGCAACTACCCATTCTACCAGGGGAATGGCCACAATGATGGAATTCCTTGCAAGAGTATCCATTAAGGACATCTTTAAGGCAGCGACATGGAGCACGCTTCATACGTTCGCCAAGCATTACTCCCTAGAAGAAGACCCCAGACGGGAGTCAGCGGTTGGCCAGGCAGTGTTGCGACATCTATTCTCATAAGGTAGGAGCAGCCTTGCTCCCGGGGCTTTCGTTGGGTAAGCATGCTTAAATGTTATGTAATGGAGGGTAGAAACAGCTGCCTGCATGCTACCACTACTTGGTATTCTATTCAAGCATGTTAATCTATGAACGATCCAATGTTGCTTATCTGTAACTATTTATCCAGCATCGGAATGTTTCATAGATTCACATGCGCCATCTTGTCTCCCCTGTGAGGCTCCTCCAGTTGGTCAGTCAGTCAGTCAGTCAGTCAGTCAGTCATCAGTCACTTGAATGGAGTCTCAAGTCTGAAGATGGCTGCCTGGGGTGGTGCTAAAGTCCTGCCCCCTCATTAGTCCGTAGAAAAAGGACCAAAGTGAGGTGGATAGGCTGCAAAATGGGAAGCCTCTAAGGCTTTATTAGTAATATCCATTGCTTTATATTTGATATTTATATACCAGGGATTCCCAGTCTGCCGATGTGGAATAATTGAAGCATGTGAAAGATACCAATGCTGGAGAAATACAGTTACAGGTAAGAAACTAAAACTTAAGTAACGTAAGTGTACTTCTCCAGGATGGAATCACTTGTAAACTCACTTGCTTTGTGTATACACCAGCATGTGGCAAGGCAGCACACATCATCAACAAAAAGTAGTAAATACATAAAAACAATGAAAAAAACCTTAACTTTAGCAGCCTTTCAACCCCATTAGGAGGCCTCAAAGTAAGGCGAATGGGGACAGTGGACATCAAGGGCTCCTGGCCACCAGCTGTCAGAATATTTTGCTGGCTGAGTCCCACAGAATGTAACCATATTTTGTATCCAAATTTAAGTTTTTTTTTTACAGTACTGGAGATCGCCTGGTATCTTTTTCTTGCTTCATGCAGTCTTCATACCCATCTGAACTTCCTGGGATTTTCTTGAACACGTCTCTTAAAAGAATGTAAAAAAGTGGCAAAAAGAACATTTGAAATTAAGATGCTCATCTTTTTGTGATTATTGTTTGCCACCACATGATGGGAAATCACGTGAGATTTGTAGGCCTTTACAAACTAGAATGAGATGCGTTATTTTGCTACAATTTTCAGATGAATAGTTGACTAGAAATAGGTCAAAGCGTGCATTGTTAGAGGGGCAAGGGACTTTGATGATGCACCCTTTGAAGGTAAGAGTGGTCTCCATGTCATCAGACAAAAAGTCTATGAAAACTGTTAAACCCCACACTGTGGCAGAGGCGTCACCTTTGGGGCCATTTGAAAAAGGAAAGCTTTCTACATTGCCTGCTCCTATGACCCTCAGTATGTCTGCAGCCCTCGGTGTCTTATTTCTTTTCTCTTGTGTTTATTTGAATATATAATACATTAAAGAAACCCTCAAGTATCTTCAGTGGCAAAAGGTATATACAATTATATCTTATACAGACCTATTTGTATTAAAGCATTACTGACAGGTACTTTTTTTGGAGGGCGCAGTTGATAGCATACTATTAGTTCAATAATATTTATCTGGTTATCCCATTTTCAGTGGTAGCTACAGGTCTATCTAGATGATTCACACATTTATGCAGTTAACACCAACCACACATATCCTTGGGTCTGGCACTTGGGTGTGCCATACCCATATAAGTGTGTTCACAATTATTTGTTCATAATAGTTCTCAGTTCACTTTCTTTAGTAGGGGAGGAGAAGGGTCCATCCAGACCAGTGTGGTTTGTTTCTGAGCAATTACAAGTGGCAAATTGATCATTCTACTTACAGATTTACCCAACCGTAGTGCGACTCCTAAAAGGAAGTTAAGAGGGCAAGGTTGCACATCAGATGCTGTGATGGTAGCCAGTTTAGTCGCATCTTCTACACAAACCTTTTCTACCAACGGGCAATGCTAGACTAGGTGTACACAGTCAGCATCTTCCATTTTACAACTGGGGCATGCACTAGTTGCCATTGGGTCACATCTCTTTTTTTTTTAAATACTATATTTTTTATTTTGTAAAACAATCAAACAATATAATTACATGATACAGGATCATAGAAAGTTCTCATTACATGTAATCAATATCATTTCTGATAATCCATGGCAAATTGTGACCTTATTGAGTAATTACATAAGCCCATCATCCTGCACCAAAAGAAAGATTATTTGACGCTGTGAGAAACCTGAGGGTATTATCCCTCCTAAACCCCTTGAATCCTCTGCGCAGGTGGCCAGGGAGAGGCCATCGCTATTGGAACCTGACCCAGGGGGTGGAGAAGCAAGGGAGTATCACCTGGGTGGAGCGTCCTTGGTGACTTGGAGTGGGGTACCTTTGGCGAGACATGGTATCCCGCTTTTTCTATTGACAACAAACCTAACCCTTCCCCAACCTTCCTAGGCTGTTATAAGCCAGTTCCCTTGGTTTTCCCACACATGACAATCGACAGTACTGGGACGAAGAAGAGGCAACTAAGAGCAATGAAAACTACACTCTTTTACCACTCTGGTACTGGGATGAGGGAGATGCTTGTAAAGAGCAGTGAAGGTCAGGCATGTCCCTTTAATTGTGGTCAGGCAGGGCTGATTGGACGTCCACACCTGCAGCCTGTCAAGGGGCATCAGGTTTATTAAAGGAGACCAGCACTCCGGCAAAGGGAGCAACAGGAGAACCAACAGGAAAGCAGGTGTAAGCAGTAGGGAACTTTCATTGGAAACCATGCTGAAACGCTGAGGTCGGAAAAGAGAGGCGGTCTATGGAAGCGTGGCATACGAGCTGCGGCTCCGTGGAACAGATCGAACATTGTGAAGGCAGCCGCATGGAGAGGCTGCCCCTTCCCCCTCTGGTCAAGATGCTTGTTCCCCTGTGGCAGGAGGTCGCCACAGCAGTGCCTGAGGGGCAAGAGTTGAACCCCTGCTGTGAAAAGGCAAAGACTGTATGACCCACGCTGCTGGGAGGCCTGTGAACGGAGACGCTGCATTCTATCTAAATATATACTTTAGGTAAAGTGGGATGTGATTGTACTTTCTGTGTATTCTAAGACAGGCCCAGTTTGTTCCTTGGACCATGTCTATCTCATGAGGACTGTGCCTGGGATTCTGCAATGGTGAGGATAACAGTGAGGCAGGGAGGGTAAGGAACCTTTCCAATTGGGCATTTATATTATGGCATCCAGAATCATATCACTGTATAGAATGCTATGCCATAGCCACTAGTGCATACTCTTCCAGGTCTGATACATTTAATAGTCCTTCTTTGGAAGGAAGTACTAGTGTCTCCCAAGACAATCACACTTGTTTCCCCCCATACTAGTTGGTCACTAGTATGAGTGAGCTATGGTTTGCACAAAAAGAAAATGTTGGTAATTGTAAGCGGATATTAGTAAAAAGGTACAGCTACTTTGGCAATATTACAATCCTAATTAAGGCTATCGGGGCCATCGTGGACAGTGGTAGATTTGATCAATTTCTGAACTTTGCAATGTATCTCCTCCAGTAGAAGTCTGTATTTGTACTCATAGAGGTGTTGCAGGGTTTGTACCATATATCTCCCCAAATATCTGACAAATGAAGTAATCTATATTAATAGGGGGCTTAGCTATATGTGTTAGAGGAAATAGCTCAGTCTTGTCCCAGTTAATGAGTAGGCCAGAATATCGGCCGAGCTCCTGTAGCAGAGGGCAAAGGTTTGCTGAGGGGTTCTTTACATGGAATAAAAGGTCATCAGCTTATAGGGAGAGTAACACTGTTTGGTCATGTAATTGTAAGCCCTGGTATACGTGGTATAGTGGCAAGTGGCTCTATATGTGTACACTCTAGCCATAGGCTCAGTATATACAAATATAGCAGTATATACAAATATAACATATTCTGTAAAAGATGTACCCAGCCCAATAAGTGTCAATACAGCAAGCTTAAAATCCCACTCCAAGGAGTCAAATACTTTCTCCACATATACTAACGCTGCAACTACCTCAACCTCAGGAATAATGAGGGATATTACATTGAAGAGTTTGTGGATATTGGATGCGGCCGATATCCCAGGTACAAAACCACTTTGCTCGGGTAGTATTATAGAGGGAAACAGGGGCAGTACGCGCTTGGTCAGAAATTTGCTACGAATGTTATTATCAAGATTAAGCATGGAAAGATGGTGGTAGGATTTACATTGTAGTCTGTCTTTATTAGGTTTAGGTAAAACCTCAATAAGCGCCTCTCGAGTAGTAATATGATATGCTAGTGGGGGAAGTAATGCCCGCGAGATGGCATCTCAATACATTGTTAGTAATTTAGGCCCTATAATATGACAATATATTTTGAAAAATTCAGGAGGAAGCCCAGCTAATTTGGGGGCCTTACCAGACTTAAGATCAACAATAGCATCTTGAATTTCCTTCAGTGTTATGGGTTAGTTTTGCGGCTCTCTCTGGTCCTGCTCTAACCAGATCAATTCTGCCAGTTCCAGATACGCCTCTACCTGCACCATGGTTACTGTAGTTTTGGTGGAGTATAGCCTAGTGTAGTATTCAAGGAACACCTGGTTTATATCCTGTGTAGTGTGTTCTAACCTTCCGTCTTCTGTGCAAATAGCCTCAATCTTGGATTTATCCAGATCAGCCTTTCTTGCCCATGCTAATTGCTTGCTAGGTTGGCCTGCCTCAGCATATTTAAAGGCTTCGTCCTGATTAAGCATTAATGTGGTCTCTCTGTCTGATAACTCCTGGAATTTGGTATGGGCTACTCGTATAACCAGAGCCACGTAATTTGAAAGATCTAATATGTATTTCTTATGTAGAGATTTCAAAAGAGTCTCAAGTTTATTAAGGGTTGTACAAATGTCCTGGAGCCCCCTAGTGGGTTAAGAAATGCAGAAGCCTCTGACATAACATTTAAAGGTTTCTGAAATCACCACTGAGCTGGATAATGTACCTTCATTAATGTAAAAAATGTGGGTAATTTCTGTACTTAGTTCCCACTGAAAAGTGGGATCGTTGAGTGAGGAGGGTATGAAATGTCTGTTCCTAATCCTAGTGGTGTTAGGACGGAGCTGAAGTTTAAACATAACAGGTGAATGGTTTGAAAGGGATCTAGGAAATATCAGATACACAGTGGCCTGCCTGATATATAGATGGCAGCCAGCCACATGTCCAGTCTTGAATAAGCATCATGTACAAGTTACAACCAGGTTCTTCAATCCAGTTCCTGGACAGTATGTAGAACACTGTATTAAGGCTGTTACTCCAACTACGCAGAAAGCTCAAAAGTTGCATATCTTGGCTTCCACTTTGATCCACCAAGAAAGAGTACCAGAGAAGTAAAGCGACTTTTAGGTATGAGGTCCTCTTGCATTTACATTATTCCCAACTGCAGGCTAATGATTAGACCTATTCAGGAAACTCTGGATGATAAAAAAAAAACAGTAGCTAGATGCTGAATGGGAGGATCAGGTTACAGTTTCAGAGCACTTCAAATCAGTTCTGCCATGGTGGACAGATATTGTCAATCTCTTGAGAGGGCTAAACCGCTTGGAAGCCCCACATCAGGTGACTATCATGACAGATGCTTTGCTAGCAGGATACAGGCTCATTACAAGCATCCACAAGTAGGAGGTTTGTGAACAAAACAGGAATCCCGTCGCATATATCTCCTAGAGTTAAAGGCAGGCCAGTTTGCATTGCTGTCACTCTTTGTGCTCATACAAGGGTAAGGGTTGAGCACTTTTAACATGCAACATAACAATGTTTTGCTTGTGAAACAAGGGACGAGCAAGATCAATAACTGTGTACCTTGTGGCTCAGGCAATATAGGCATGGGCCGTCAATCAAATCACATTGCTGGCATCTCACTGCCAGGATAATTAAACCAACTCACAGACGCTCTGAGCAAGTAGCAGAACTCAGAACATGTGTGGGATTCGGATTGCGACACCCTTCTTCAAATCTTTCTGAAATGGGGCACACCCCAATTAGAACTTTTCGCAAATCGCTCAGAATTACAAATGAAACTTGTATGCGGCCAAATATCTGGACAAGTGGGCTGTAAGTAAAGTGTTGTCTCAGGATTGGACCAATGGATTTCTGTACGCCTTTCCACTGATAGCTTTCATTTCGAAGAGTGTCATGTTAATTGAAGAGCTTGACAACCACATTGATCTTGATCACCCTCTTATGACTGAGGAGTCCTTGGCTCTCTGAGCTTTCTGATCTTCTCCCTTTGCCAGCACATGTCTTTGCACCTGTGCATCTCACTCTTGTTGATGATTGGGCCAGGTTCTTCACAGTAACCCAGCCTCTCTCAAGTTACCAGTCTGGTTCTCCTGCACCAGAAGCATTAATATTTGTCTGTCTGCACAGTGCAGATACATCTTGATCACAGCAAGAGACCCTTGCAAAATAATGTGTATTTGGTGTAAGGGCTCAGGCTTGGATTGTATTCAATGTTAAACTAATAAAATCTTGGCTTACCTGCCTATGGTGCGGAGTAGACTTCAGCATTCCTCTATTAAGGTTCATTTTGATGCTATATATTCAGATACAGTTTCATGTCTTTGCAAAGCGCACTACATTTATTTGCCACTACCTCTTTTGAGGGTCTTTTGAGGGCAATCCTCCAGACCCTTGTTCTTCTGCCTGCTAAGCCATTACAGAAGGGGAAAGACCATATGCAAATCAGGCTTAGTCCAATCCCATAGGGTACAGTCCAGTCCAAACTGCTAGGTCACATCGTTTCTGCACAAGCATCCCAAGACATGTTTCGGCCTCATCAATGAGGAGTAGCTCTAGGTTCAGAAGGCTTTGGACCCACGTCTGGTCATGCCCAAACCACTCGGGGGAACCTATGCAAAACAAAAGAGGTGCTGGCTGCAAGATTTGGAATTAATCTTAACCTCTGGCATTGTTCTGGGCATCCCTCCAGACCATCATTCTTCAGACTGCCAGAGGTTAAGATTTATTCTAAACCTTCCAGCCATCCCCTCTTTTGTTTTGCTTAGTAATCCCGAGTGGGACGTGCATGCCCAGATGTGGGTCTGATGCTTGCTGGGCCTAGAGATCCAAGGTACTCCTCACTGATGAGGCCCAACAAGGCCGAAACATGTTTGGTGATGCTTGTGGTCTCGTGCAGAAGGGATGTGACCAAACATTTTGGGCTGGACTGCCCCTTTTTGGGTGGGACAAAGCCTGATTTGCATATGGTCTTTCTTCTTTTGTAACAGCTATGCAGCTGAAGAACAATGGTCTGGAGGGTTGCCCAGAGCAATGCCAGAGGTTAAGATTAATTCTAAACCCTCCAGCCATTACCTCTTTTGTTTTATCCATGTGAATCCCACATATGCAGTTTATATTTGTTTATTTAACTTTTACTCGTTTTTCAACTTTTACAGATGTTCTAAAAGACTGCTCTAGTTGACATGGCTATGCATTCATTTTGACTATAATAATACAATATTAACTTTTTAGCTCCTGAAAAAGTGCAATATGGGAGATGAGTCTGCAACAGAAAAGGCAGATGAGAAAGAAGAAACTGAAATTGATGACATTAAATGGGAGAACATGCTTTTATCTGGAAATCTAAAATCCAAGCAATCAGAATGTTATGCAAAAGACCTGAAAGAAAAGTAAGTACAATTTCACGAGAATCTCAAAGGTTTTATTAACGCTAGAACATTTATGCCTCTTATATGGATAGTATTTAATAGAATTCCACTTGTATTTGTCCTTATGCCTTTTCTTTCAAGGACAGAATTGCAGGATCTGCCTTTTTTTTAGTACTGTAAGATTCACCACATAACACTAATCATCTTATGGAAGCTTTTCATGTACTTCTCCAGCGTTGGATCTTTCATAGATTCAGATGCTTGAATATTCTCCGTCGTCAGACTGGGAATCCTCGGTGATAAAAAAATAATTATTAAAATGTTTCCATATACATCCATTCTCCGCTTGAGAATGCATGTAATTATTCCATTGTGGCCAATGAGCCATTCTTTTGTGAAGTCCCTCCACCTCACTTTGGTTCTTTATGGCCCCAACCAATGAGGTGACAGGGTTTAAACTCCGCGCCAGGCAGCCATCTTCAGATTTTTCACCGCAGTCTTTCAGACAGTAGGAATCTTCCAGCTCTCTGAGCTTTCAAAATTCTTTTCACCTTTTGTGTGTAGTATATATTTTCCAAATATATTCTGCTTTTTCCCCTCCTTAGGAGCTTGCTATTCTGATTCTAGGCACTCTGAGAAAGGTGTCTTTTAGCACCTTTTCGTCGAGTGAAAGTTTTCCTCCGCATGGCTGAGTCTTAGCCTGCCAAGAAGCCTTCCCTGTTCAGGGACTGCACGAGGTGCAGAAAGAAACTGGTCTACATGAAGGATCCACATGACCACTGCATTTACTGCTTGTACCCACCTGATATAAACAAATGTGAAATGTGCAGGACTTTTTCCACCAAATCCCTGCAGGGCAGACACAAGAGACTTCTGTTGCACCTAGAAGCCAAGGGTCTATCCTCTGACGAGGAGTCTGCCAAGACGGCTCCTGTATTGTCTACCACACCATATGAAAGGCAAACTTCAAAGAGAAGGGCCTCTTCAGTGGAAAAGAGTTCCTCTCCCTCTCATAAGGCTAAAAGAAGATTGGAAACCGCTTCTTCCAAGCCTCCCTTGGACTCAGGACACGACAAAGCGAGTTATCCTGAAGAAAAAATCACCTCCCAAGGTAAGGAGGCGTCTTCAAAAAAGGGGGGGGCAGCCGTCCACGAATAGGCCATCCACGAGCGACAGCAAGACCAGGGTTGCACCGTCGACCAAGCCGTCGACGAAGCCACCGTCAACGACAACACTCCATACCTCATCCACGACAAAATCCTCATCGACGAAGTCATCGTCTACGAAGCAGTCATCGTCGAAGGAAGCTCATTGCTCGTCGTCGAAGCTCTCGTCCACAAAGCTCTCGTCAACGGGTCAAGCACCTTCAAAGCCTTCGTCAACGCAACCACCATCGACTAAACCGTCGTCTACGAAGCCATCGTCGACGAAACCACTGTTGACGAAAGCGCTGTCGACGATCTCAAAAATTTTGGTGTCTTCCGAAGAATTAGAACCCTTAACAGCTGACATCACTGACAAACCATCCTATGTGAGCAGTCTTCATAAGTCTTTGGGACCAGCGTCTCCAATTCCAGTTTCACCTGAGCCAGTGGGAGCACAGCTATCCCCTTTAAAGGAGATGACAGAACTTCCTGACGTCATCCTTCAGGAAGAGTTCTCAGACACGGAAATGCCTGGTGAGCAACCTTTCCGTATCTCTAAGGAAGACAGCGCACCTTGGCAACTAGAGTCAGAAGGTATGGCTGATCCCTATGACCCGGTGCTCGTGGCATCGATGCAGAGAATCATATAGGAGTTTAACAGGCGTCAAGAGCTACACAAGAGGTCTTCGGTACCTAAGGAAGCCCCCTCGAGGGATACTTTACCTCAGCATAGCACACCCAGACACTCCCCTTCCAGGAGTAGACTGCAGAAAAGAGCACAATCACCTGAGCCTCCACGTAGATCCAGGAGCAGAACACTCAGTGCTTCACCGACAAGGGTCCCCTCTCCAGCATCATCTCATAGATCTCGATCACCAGTTCGAGACCCAACGACTGTACTTTCATCTGTGTCAGTATCTGATTGGCAAGAGGACCCGTTCAGGGATTTTTTGGATCCGGAGGAAGGAGAGATTACGCAGGAACCGGATGTGCCCAGTGAATGGTTCATTACATTGTCGAGAAACCCAGGAAGAAGGACTCGCCAGGTGATGTGTCACCTCCAGACGATTGGTATCGTTTCATACGATAATTGCTAAAGCTGCGGAATTGTTCAAAATACAAGTTTCTTCTGAAGAAAAGTCGGTGCTCTATAAGCACAGAGACAAATGCAGAAGAACGGTTACCACCATTACGCTGCTAGACACCATATGGGAGTCTGGGTCGAAGATACTTGCCACGCTCTTATCCACACCTGCTCTAGTGTCCAGACAGGAAAAAAACTACAAGGCACCTGACCCGACGCCACTTTGTTTAAGGGCTCATGCAAAGACAGACTCAGTCATCACTGTAGCGGCCAGGAAGAAATTAGCCAACCCATCGTCGCCACTGTCAGCACCATCAGACAAAGAAGGGCGTAAGCTGGAACCCATGGGTAGAAAGGTGTCTTCCTCAGCCTCTCTCACTATCAGAGTGGACAACGCATTAGCCATGACAGCCAGATTATTTATTTTTTAAAATATTTTTATTATTTTCACTTATTTAACCGGTTACATGTACTCAACAGTTCCCCCTGAACGCCCCCCTCCCCTGCCTACCCCCATCCGGAAGAGCCTATTGTTCTGGGGGTCGATTATAAGGCAAATATGTCCGTAATTCTGATGTTATGTGGGCACCATTGCTCCATATAGTCTGATTCTAGGTACTCTACTACTCCCCCCCATTCCTTCATGAAGGAGTCTTGTGTTCCTTGAAGCCTATGCGTGATTTTTTCCATGGTCATTTGCGACCAGACCTTTTGTAGCCATGTGTATATCAACGGTGGATCTTGTTTCTTCCAGTTCTGTGCTATTGTGGCCCAAGCCGCTATAACCAGGCCCATGAAACTTAACCATTGCGCCCTGGTGTATTTTTTGGGAAGCTGCCCTTTTAGTCCACAGAGCCACCTTCTCCTCTAGTTGGTCCGCCTCTGGGAATATCTTTTTCATTTCCGAGATCACTTCAGTCCAGAAGCCTTTGACTCCTCGGCATTCCCACCAGATGTGTCTCCATGTGCCTGAGTCCGTGCAGCCTCTCCAGCAGCTGTTTGGCGTTTGTGGATACATGTTGTTGAGCCTCTCTGGTGTGTAGTGCCACTGTGTGATTATCTTAATCCACATTTCCCTGGTCTGGGCTGCTCGCGTTAGTTTGGGGATGTCCTCCCATAGTGTTGCCACTGTCGGGTCGGGATGTCTTCTCCCAGTGTTCGTTCCCACTTTTTCATGTATGCCCATTTTAGTTCCTCTTCCTGAGTGTTTATGAAGTTGTATAGGGCAGAGACTAGCTTCTTGTCCCCTGAGTTGGTAAGAAGGAATTTTTCAAAGGTGGTCAGTTCCCTTGTCGCCGCCTGGGTTATCTCAGGTTTTATTAACCAGTGTCTGAGCTGTTCATATTTGTACCTTTCTGCGTTTGTGAGATTCCATAGTGTCTTGCAGTCAGCGAATGATCTTACTTCATTGTCCAGGAACATTTCCCCTATTTTTCTGCAGCCTGCCTTCTCCCATTTCTCAAAGGCACTGTGGTCTAGTCCCGGTGGAAATTGTGGGTTTCTACATATAGGGGTAAACGGGGCTGTTGCTGTGGTGAGGTTTCCTTTCCGCGTCTGCTCATCCCATGTGTTCAGTGTGGCTTTCATGATCTCGCTGATACATAAGTTTGGGTGTCTATGATGCTTAGGTTTCCATAAGAGATCCTCTAGAGGTATTCTTGCGACCGCCCTATCAAGAGTCACCCAGATTGTATGCTGGTTGGCCCCTAGCCATTCTTTCAAGATCCATAATTGCGCCGCTTGGTAGTAGTTCCTAAAATGCGGGAGTGCTAGTCCCCCCTCTCTGATGTGGGATGTGAGGACTGTTCTTGCAACTCTTGGGGGTTTCCCATTCCAAATGAACGAAGAGATTGACTTTGCCAGTGTTTTGAAGAAAGAGTTCGGGATTGTTATCGGGAGGGCCTGAAAGTAGTACAATAGTTTAGGAAGGGTGTTCATTTTCACTGATTGAATTCTTCCCCACCAAGAGATGTTTAGCGGGTCCACCTTTCTAGGTCTCTTTTTAATTTAGCTAGTAGTGGAGGGTAATTTCTTTTGTAAAGGGCGTCTATTTTGTGCGTGTTATACACAGGTATGTAATACCTTCCTCTGCTATTTGTAGGCCTGAGAGCCCTACTTCCCTGTCCAATGTTTCTCTTCTCCCAGCTAAATGTAGGATTTCCGATTTTTCCTTGTTAATTTTTAGACCCGAGATGTCCCCAAAAGATTCTAGCAGCTGTATGGCGCAGGGCAGGGTGTGTGTTGGGTCCTCAAGTGCTAAAAGCATATCATCTGCGTAGGCTATCACCTTGTGTTGTCTGCCTGCCATTTCTATCCCCTTAATTTGGTTGGTTTCCCTTATTTTAATTAATAGCGGTTCCAGAAAAAGTGCGTAGCGGAGGGGGGAGAGCGGGCAGCCCTGTTTCGTTCCCCTAGTGATCTTTACCCTCTCCGTGATTTCCCCATTTATTGCTATCCTTATCGAAGGGGAGGTATAGTTGGCTTTGACCATGTCAATATATAGTTTCCCAAATCCCATTTGTTCCAGGGTTTTAAAGAGTATGGACCATTCTACCCTGTCAAAAGCCTTTTCGGCATCCAGTGATAGCACTGCTGGGGTATGTGAAAAGTTAATTTTTTCAATCAAATGTATTATCCTCCTTAGATTGTCATGGGTCTGCCTCCCCGGGATAAAGCATGACTGATCCGGGTTTATTAGAGAGGGGAGCAGCGGGGAGAGTCTAGCCGCCAGGATTTTAGTATAGATCTTTGAACCTAGATTTATCAGAGCAATGGGTCTGTGTGAGCCTGGGAGGGAGGGGTCCTTCCCTTGTTTGTGAAATACTAATACCTTGGCCTCGTTCATGGATGGGGTTACGTTCCCACTGTCTTTGAAGGAGTTTAGCAGTCTGGTAAGAATTGGGGTTAAAATGTCCTCGTATTTTTTGTAAAATGAGGCTGTAAAGCTGTCGGGGCCAGGTGCTTTGTTAAGCGGGAGATCTTTTATAGCCTTCTTTACTTCGCTTTCTATTATCTGGGCTTCTAATGACGTTTTGGCTTCTTCTGAAATTTTTGGGATGGGGATTGACTCTAGGAATCTTTCCTGGTTTGCCTCATCTGGATGCTTGTTGCGTATAGTTTCTGATAGAAAGCCCTAAATGACTCTCCAATATCTTTGGTGCAAGTTAACATATCTCCTTGTGCGTTTTTAATGTTCCGGATGGTCATAGTCTTTTGCTTCGCGGAGAGTTGTCTTGCTAGATATCGATCTGCCTTTTTGGCTTTGATGTAGTATCTCTGCTTGAGATAGAGGAGGGATCTCTCTGCCTTTTTGTTACGAAGGAGTTCAAGTTGCCCTTGCGTGTGCTTCAATGCCCTTTTTAGGGTTCTAGTGGGTGTAGGGGATGTCACCAGTTCATCACGGATTTCCGTTAGTTTCTTTTCCAGTTCTCGTTCCCATTGCCGTCTTTGTTTGTCCCTTGTTGCTTTCAGGGCGATCATGTGGCCCCTGATTACCGCCTTGAACGCTTCCCACACTGTGCCCAAGGGAACGTCTCCTCTGTCGTTGTGATCGAAGAATTTCGTGATTTTATCTCTTATGGTCTCTCCCATTACCAGGTCAGATAGTAGCTCCTGCGGGAGCCTCCAACGCCAAGGGCCACCCTCTTTCCCTGGGGTCGTTAGTTCCAGCCAAAGTGGTGCGTGGTCTGACAGTGATATGGGGCCGAGCTCTATCCCGTGGACCTTACCCAGAATCCCCGCCGAGACCCGGAAATAATCTATCCTCGACATCGTGTTGGCCTTTGTGTTCCCTCCATGCATCACAGAGTGCCATACCTTCCATCCTTTTTTTGAGGCGTTCAGATGGGGTGCCCTGGTGGTGGGATCCCCCCGCACTCCTGCCTGTCTGAGGGCACCAAGCCATATTAAAATCACCCCCTATTATTAGTTTGCCTTTCGCATACCCCTCCAACCTCCCCATTGTATCCCGCAGGAAGCCATCTTGGCCAGTGTTCGGTGCATAAATGGATGCCAAGGTTAACTTGGTATTATGTAATTTAATATTGGCAAATGCGTATCTTCCTTCCTTGTCCGTCTGCTTGTCAATCAGGATTGCTTCCATTCCCCCCTTTGTTGCTATCATCACCCCTGCCCGTTTCTCTATTGCGTTTGATTGTGCAATTACATTGTATCCTCTTAGGCGTATTTTCCCCCTGTCCTGTGCTCTGATGTGAGTTTCCTGAAGCAGGAACATGTCTGCCTTTTCCTTCCATAGCATGTTCTCAACTTTCTTCCTTTTCACAGGGGAGTTCAGGCCCCTAACATTCAGAGTTAAGATTCTTATCTTCCCCATTTCAGCCGACCCCTGTGTGCTACCCTATGTGCCCGGGCGTAGAGGCCCACATACTCTTCCGGATAGTCCCTCCCCCCCGCTCCCCTCCGTCCGAACACCCCAACTGTCCCCCAACTATTAACTATATTCCAACTTTGCTCCCGAGGAGGGCCTGGGTACCTATGGTAGCTCTGGCGTTCCGCCTATCGCTCCCAGCCGTCAGTTGGCTCGAGGATAATTTTGCGGGGGGTCCTAAACCCCGCACCTTCCTCAGGCCTTGATGCGAGTCGCTCCTGATCCGCACCGGGCCTACTAGGTCTAATGATTTCAATTCCCTTCATTGGGTACCGCTCCGCATGCCTTTGATGAAAAGTGGAGTCCCTTCCAAATATTTCCGGATTGGAGCCTCTATTCTAATGTGGTTGGTTTGTAGTTTCCTCTCCCATTCCGTTTCTTTTTCTGTCGGATCATTTCCCACCGCCTTGGTCTCTTTTGTTGGTCTCCTTTTGTTTTTTCGACCCCCGACAATGTCTCCTTTGCCTGGATGTCCATCATGTGTAGCCCCACTTCCCAGGTGGTCACCCTCCTCTGCCTTCCTTCCCAGTCAAACAGCAGACCGAAGGGGAATGTCCACTTGCATTTTATTTCTTTTGCGACCAGTTCCCTTATCAGTGGGGCCATTTCTCTTCTTTTTTTGAGTGTTACGGCGGACAAGTCCTGATAAAGCTGGATGTCCACACCATTCATCCTGATTTGATCTTGCTGCCTCGCTCTCCGTAGGATGAGTTCTTTTTGCGGGTACGAGGTGATAGCCGCCAGCACATCTCTGGGTCTTTCCCCTGGTGCCCCGGTGCGTTTAGGGCCCACTCTGTGGATGCGGTTAATCCTAATGTCTTCTGTTTCTTGTGTTTGAATAATGTCTCTAAAGACTTCCTGCACGGCTCTCTTAAGGTCCTTGTCCAAGACAGATTCTGGCATATTTTTAATGTGAATGTTCGATCTGCGGGACCTATTTTCTAGGTCCTCACATTGGATTTCCAGGTTATGGGTTAAACGCACTAAGTGTTCTTGTGTTTCGCTATATTGTAGGGCCTCGTCTTCTACATTTTGCACTATTTTTTCCAGGGTGTCTGTCCTTTGTTCCAGGTTGGCGACATTGTGTTTTACCTCCTGGATTTTCTGTTTCATGTCGTTTTTGATTGCAGCAAATTGGTCCTGAACTGTCGACATGAGCTTGTCCTGTAGGTCTACAAACCAGGAGTGCATATCATCTTTAGACGGGGGTTGGGAGCCGGAGGTGGTATGACTCGGGTCTGTTGTATGTATTATAGAGTCTTCCTGTGATCTCCCTCTGGCTGTCACTGGGGTGTCAGCTGCCCACATCTGTAATAAGCTGGAGTCTTGTTTGGCAGACTGTGGGTGCTGCTGGGCCCCCCCACCCTTCCCTTTCGTTTTGGACATTGGTCCCTCTATGTTGGTATGCCTCCTTTTCCGCAGAGACTTCCACGTTCCTATGGCGTGGCTGCGCTGCGCTCCCTACAATGGTGCCTACGGAGTTCTCCTTCAGTGTGTTGATGAAAACCTCCAAGTTGGGATTTGCAGGGGGGGTGGTACTGGTCTCAGTTTCCCGTTTATTTCTTTCCCCTTGGGCTGGGCCCCCAGTGTGGGTGTCTCTCAGGTGTTCACGGCTGGAGGGGTGAGACTGTCTTTTACCCCCTCACCGTTGCTCGAGGGCCCCCTTCTACCCGTATGACAGTGTGCTGGATGTTAGTGGGGGTGGGGTCCTCCTTCGTTGGGGCTGATGTTGCCCAGCTATATTTGGAGCCCAGCTTCTTTTTGCTGTTTATACCGGGCTAATGGATGATCCCCCCAGTCTATGGATCACTGGGTTCCTCCACTGTCCCACTGGGGCCACGGGGGGCGGGGGGGCGAGGGAGCCTCTCACCTGTGTGTCTGCCGGACCAGCGGCTGTCGCTGAGGTACCCCACTTCGTTGCCACAGCGTGTGATCGGGTCGTTCGCTGGGTCTCCGGCTCAGGGCTCTGCTGCGCAGGGATCCCCGGCTTGATTCTCCCACCACCTCCGCTCTCTTCCCGGAGCGAGCTCCGTTGACCCTCGTGGGGGGTGAGGGGGGAGGCGGTGATGTCGGTGTACGAGAGCTGCACCAATCCTGCTTGTGATGCCCCTGTAGGGTGCCGGCTGGGATGCTCCGCCTTGTCCGCTCAGCCCTAAAGCGCGGCAGCCCTGGAGACTGGGCCGCGTTGGGAGAGTCGTAGTCGCGGTGGGGGAGGGGCGCTCTGCTCCCGCTGCGACACGGTGGGTCTGATCTCAGGGAATTGTTTCCCGGGCACGTTCGACGTCTCTGGTGACCCTGGGGATGAACGGTTGCTCGGTAGCGGAGCGGGAACCCTCAGGTTCGATGCTTTGTATGGTGCTGCTGACAGGCCCGGCAGGAGCGAGACTCACAGACGTCTCCCTGCACCAGTGGCCATCTTGGAAGTCCATGACAGCCAGATTTGACTGCGAGCTTTGGCTTTGCATGTCCAAGCTGACCAAACACCTACCAGCAAATTTACAGGAGGAAGCCAGGTCCATTACTGCGGACGGGGAAGCCACTTCAGACCACATGATAGATGCGGCTGTCGATGTGTCTGAATCAGGTTTCAGACAAATGGCCCACAGCACAGTGTTAAGGAGACAGGCATGGATGAAGGCCATGAATTTCAGGCCTGAAGTGCAGGCGCAAATCTTGGACATGCCCTTCGATGGGCAAGACCTGTTTGGCAAAAAGATAGATGACCACCTTAAAGGCATTAAAACAGACACAGATACAGCTCGGGCCATCGGTTCCATGAAGGAGAAATCGAAAGATCGCAGGTCCTTTCAGCCTTTTCGAGGTGCAGCATCAAAGGAGAGAGGATATTCACATCCCTCCTATGGTCAAAAGTAGCAATGCAGTGCATTCCAAGGCAACAGATATCAATCTGACAACAGATATTCCCAGAATGGAAAGCGCGGCTCTTCCCAAGGGAAAGCCCAGAGCAAACAGAACTGACCATTCGATTCCTCCCCCTCTATGCCAGACACCTGTGGGGGAAGGGTAAGCCAATTTTTTAAACATTGGAACACCATAACATCGGACGAGTGGGTGATATAGGTGGTCCGCAAAGGACACACCATAGAATTCCTAGACCACCCCCCATCCCTTGCTCTCACTCCTCGCAAAGTTCACATGTTGCGGAATGTCATGGCAGAAGTTCAAAAGTTACTGCACAAAACAGCTATAGAGCCAGCCCCATTTTCCCAGAAAGGGAAAGGTTTCTACTCCCGCTTCTTTCTTTTTTTTATTTTAAACTTTTATTTATTTAGCTTGGCAACACAAGAACAGGTGAGTTACACACAAGGCGTATACAATCAGAGCAATGCAGGCAGTACAGATGTGCAGAGCAAGTACAAAAATCAGTTCACACATATGATGGGAACATCCGAGGTGGGTGTGGGGCTGGAAGGGAGGCAATCAGGAGGAGGAAGAGGAATGGTGGGGAGAGAGAGCTGGAGATGCAGGACTTGAAGTAGCGTCAGTAGGAGACATGAATGACCGAAACTTTAACCAGATGTCTCTAGGTCTTGAGTGGGCAGGCCGTTGTACAGCCCAGGATTATTCGGTGTCTGACACCCAAGTGACCGCCCTGAGCCACTGTGCATGAGTAGGTGTGGTAGGCCGAAGCCAGCAGAGTAAAATGGAGCGTACTGCAAGTAGCATGCAGGGGCCAGCCAGTTTCTTGGAGTCTCGGCGAGTTCAGGAAAGTCATGGAAAAGACACCTCATTGGGGATGGAGTGATAGGGTGTTCGAGGATTTCTGACATAGTAGAGCATACTGCACCCCTGAATTGGATGAGGCAGGGGCAGGGCTAGATCATGTGGAAATAGCCAGCGTCATCACAGCCACACCTGGGGCACCTCGGGGAAAGGTCATTTGAAATATGGTGCAGTCTGTTCGGAGTGTAGTGGTACCTGTGGAGTATCTTGAATTGGATCAGTTTGAAGCGAGAGTTGAAGGACACCCCATGAATGCGTGCACACATATGGGCCCACCGTTCGTCAGTCATTTCCAGCCCAAGGTCGTCCTCCCAAGCATGTCTTAATTTGGAGAATACGGGGGCCGATCTGGCCTGCATAATCAAAAAGAAAAACAGTCAAAGTAGGCCCATATTGGACTTAAGGGCACTCAACAACTTCATCAAACGCATCAAATTCAAAATGATATCCCTGCAAGGCGTCTTACTTTGGCTGAACAGAAACAACTTCCTAGCCACTCTGGACTTAGAAGACGCATACTTCCACATTCCAATTTGTCCTGCCCACAGACAGTTCCTCAGGTACGCGATAGGAGACCTACACTTCCAATTCCGGGTACTCCCGTTCGGACTAAAATCATCACCGAGGGTATTCACCAAGTGCCTGGCGCCCGTAGCAGTGAACCTCAGGAAGTTGGGAACGGAGGTTTTTCCATATTTGGACGACTGGTTGATAAGGGCAAGCTCCCTCACTCAAGCTCAATTGGTAGTGTCGAAAATGATAAAACTCCTAAAAGGGTTAGCTTTTTCGATAAACAACATAAAATCCTGCCCAGTACCCAGCAAGAAGGTTCTTTTTCTGGTAGCCGAGTTCGACACCACCATTCCCAGGGTAAGACCATCGGCGGACAGAGTAATAGCCATCCTCTGCTCGACATCTTTGTTCCTAGAAAAAGAGACTACCATGGTACGCTCTTTCAAATCCCTCCTGGGCATGATGTCCTCATGTATATTTCTCATACCAAAATGAAGACTTTGCCTGAGACCAGTCCAGGAGGCCTTGGACCACCAATGGAAACAAGCCAAGGGTCCATGGGAAGACTTGGTCCAGATAATGAAGGCGATGCACAAGGTACTTTGATGGTGGAACAGTCCATTGAACCTACTCCAAGGGATGCCATTCCAGGCGCCAACATCCACTCTTCTCTTAAGGACAGACGCATCCCTGTCGGAATGGGGAGCACACCTGACGGACCTTCAGACAAAAGGGGTCTGGTCAGACCAGGAGTCACAGCTACACATCAATGTCATAGAGATCAGGGCGATATGGTGGGCTCTAAAAGCTTTCCTTCCAGTAGTGGCGGGTCAAGTCTTAACCATCCAGACAGACAATACAACCTCCATGCATTACACAAACAAGCAAGGAGGCACGAAGTCAGATCTTATCTCAGGAAGCTCAACTACTGTGGTCATGGGCCTTACACCACAAAGTCCAGATCAGGGCGGAACATCTTCCGGGAGTGGACAATGTCTTGGCTGACAAACTGAGCAGGGAGTACGTGTCATCCCACGAATGGGAACTAGATGAAAAGGAAGTTCAACAGATCTTCTCGATATGGGGCCAGCCACAGATCGACCTTTTTGCCACCAGGGTCAACAGGAAATGTCAAGTATTTGCTTCAAGGTAACTGGAACATCAATCAGCAGGAGATGCATTCTCGGTGGACTGGACAGCGCAGTTCCTTTATGCCCTTCCCCCCATTCCACTCAGAGCCAGAGTTCTGCGCAGAATGAAGGAACAGGATTGCTCCATGATCCTGATAGCGCCGGACTGGGCATGAAAAATCTGGTACCTGAATCTGAGACATCTATCCCGGAGGCCTTCTATTCACCTCCAAGCTCATCAATACCTCTTGACTCAGCAGAACCACAAAGTACCCACCACGACCCAGCGAGCCTCTCCCTCAAGGCCTGGTTCCTGAGCAGTGTAAACTCATGAACGCAAACCCTCCAGCGGACTGCTGGGACATAATCAGGGCCTCTAGAGCCCCCACGACCAGGATCACCTAACCTACGTGCGGAAATGGACCCGCTTTTCTAAGTGTTGTGAAACATCTGCTATTGACCCACTTACAGCTTCGGTAGAGCAAATACTGCCTTACTTATTACATTTGACCCAGACAGGTCTCTCCCTGTCCTCCATCAAGGTCCACCTGTCGGCCATATCGGCATACATGACGACTCCAGAAGCACGGCCATTGCTCTCCCTTCTGGCCATCAAGATCTTCCTCAAAGGATTGATGCATACTTATCCTCCTACGCCCCCTTCATGTCCTTCCTGGAGCCTGAATACTGTGCTAACGTCTCTCATGGAACCCCTGTTCGAACCCATTCACAGATGTGAAATAAAATTCTTATCTTGGAAAACAGAGTTTTTGGTAGCCACGACATCGTCCAGGAGGATCAGTGAATTGCAACCCTTGTTTTCAGAACCTCCTTTTACTTTGTTTCAACAAGAACACGTCATTTTGTGGACACACCCAAAATTTCTGCCCAAGGTCTTATCGGAAATGACACTCACAGAGCGTATCGTTCTACCATCTTTCTTCCGGAAACCATACATCGGAGGCGGAAAGAACTTTACATTCCGTAGATGTTACTAGGGTCTTGAAATTCTATTTACAGAGAACTAAAGACTTGTGATTATCTAACAGACTGTTCATTGCCTTTGCTGGTCGCACAAGAGGGCAGCATATCTCCAAACAATGTCTGGCAAAATGGGTCTCATTATGCATCACCCATTGTCATCGATTGAAGGGCGACCCCCTCTCCAAACCGCCTGCAGCACACTCCACCAGAGGGAGAGCGGCATCAGTGGCGTTTCATGCAGGGGTACCCTTGAAGGACATCTGCAGAGCCGCTACCTGGAGACTCTGCACATGTTCGCCAAGCACTACTGCCTAGCAGAAGATGCCAACAAGCAGTCGGCAGTTGGACAGGCAGTGCTCCGCCACCTCTTTGCATAAGGTAGGACCAGCCTCCTTTCCCACCTTTCCCTGAGTATGTAAACGCTGTGTTGCTGCATGGTAAAGGTTTTGTCAAAAATATTTTTTCTTTTTTCTGCATCTATACTTGTATATGTATATATGTATATGATGGTGGCATGCTTTAACTGCTGCTTGGTATTCTATTCAAGCATCTGAAGCTTTGAAATATTCAATGCTGGAGAAGTCTTAGTTACTTTCCTGTATTGGTATCTTTCATAGATTCACATGCACCCACCCGTCTTCCCTAGAGGCTGCTCCTACGCTCAGCACACATCATACTGTAATTCCTACGGTTCAAAATCTGAAGGTGGCTGCCTGGGGCGGAGCTTAAACCCTGTCACCTCATTGGTTGGGGCCATAAAGAACCAAAGTGAGGTGGAGGGACTACACAATGGAATGGCTCATAGGCCACAATGGAGTAATTACATGCATTCTCAAGGGGAGAATGGATGTATATGGAACATTTTTTATAATTATTTTTTATCACCGAGGATTCCCAGTCTGACGACGGGGAATATTCAAGCATCTGACTCTATGAAAGATACCAATGCTGGAGAAACACAGTTACAGGTAAGTAACTAAGACTTACTTCCCAAAAAAAGGATGTATTTTGTGTCAGCCACTGTATCTCTTTTACTTATCTATAGATGTGGGATCTATGACCTGACAAATTTCATTTACTTTGGGTACTGTAGCTCGTTTAGATCTGTTTTCTGGTAGATCACGAAGTCCAAGACGTGGAAACCTTTCTCAGCTGGACATAAAGATTGGCTGTCAGGATGTGCATTGCTAACAATTGTGTGTCTAGTTAGTGCAGTTCTTGTAACTTATTTAAGAATGTGATTCTAGGCAACAAGGTCACTGTGATGTCAACAACTAAACCAGTATATTGTGAATGGCCTCTTCTTCTCATGTTTATTAAGTTGAATCGTCCTCTCGTTAACAAAGGAAATAGACACATTAGAGTAACTGAAATCCATTCAGTTCACATAATCCATGACATGATAAGTCCTGTTTCAAGCTGTTAGGTCATCCCACTATGGTCCTCTAGAATTTAAACAAGTGTTGAGAATCCTGATTTCATTCTCTGAATTGTTCTCCTTGATGGCAAAGTGGCCTCCAATTCAGGGCATATCCCACACTTTATTTTTCTGAATCCTTTTTTGTGCTACTGAAGTACAAGATCACTTTGAATTAATCTAATTGGATTTTGTACCCACTAAAATATTCTTTATTTCACTCTGTGTTCTGTTCTCCTAGGTAACATTTCTCAGTAGCTCTACTTTCTCATTAGGCAGAAAGGTGGTGGTAGCCCTCATTCTCAGCTTGCTGCAGCCCCAAAAAGCTTTTCCCTGTGTTTCGTTGATTTGCAAGATGCACACCTTGATGTTTCAGTAAGACCACAGGATGTACCACAGATTCACCATTTGGGAAAGCACTATGTGAGGGGTCAGAAATGAGAGCCGACACAAAGTTGTATTTTCCTCAAAATCAGACATTGTTATTAAACCAGAAAGGCGTTGGGACAATACCTCTCTAGCCCTATTCTAAAGAGAGATCTTCCTAACTAGAAACTAAAAGTAATAGTCTGTCTGTGTCAGCATGTCAGTAATTAAAGAAAGCCGTCCTTGTGTCCAAAATTCCCTATTCTGACCCTCACACTAAACAAAATAACAAAATGTGCAAGAAAATGTATTTTTCTGGATGTTGGTCAAAAGTGTTCAAAGCCAAAAACATATAGGATGTCTCTAACTAAAATGTTCTCCAAGGTAAAGAACCTTGTTTCCAGAGGTTGTTCCCCTTCCCGTGGATTCTTTGATCAACTGGAAACATTTCTCTTTAGCAAATACTTCATTTGTGTCTTCACTGGACTCACAAAGGTCTTGTTTAAACAAATACATTCTGTAACAGCCTTTCCGTATTATTGCTGATACTTTGTAGACCACCTGCTATACTCCCCTGCCAGGAATCTGACTACAGTTTCAACTGCCTGGTGTACTCGGCTGCCAGGACTTTTCTTAAGGTTTCTCAGTTCACCTGGTATACTACCCTGCCAGGAATCTTTATATAGCTTCAGCTGCCTGGTATACTCGCCTTGCAGGACATTTATTAATGCGTGTCACAATTCTTTACAATATTCTCCCGACCTTGGCATCTCATGCATTTATACTTGATTTGGGTTTGCTTTCACACTTGTCTGCATTCAAACATACTTTTTATTGAGTGCTGGATTGACACTTTGCTTTGACTGCATCTATACAACCTTTGTGCATTTTCTGCATCAGCAATATTGTAGCATTCAAACACTTGATGGCGTGCTTATCGGAATGCCCGGGATCCCCAGTTGCTTTGGGCAGAATCACTGGTTCCTTCCAGTGTCTCTGATGCTGCTTGCACCTTTGCGGTGTGATTCCTTCAACCGCTTTCCAGTTTGGAGTGTGCAGATGTTCTCCCTGTGTCCTGCACAGCTTCACGGTCACATGCCAACTCTCCTGCTCAGCCCGGGCAGGAGAATGCTTTTCCATCGAGTGGCCCAACCTCCAGGAGTTCCGGTGTGGGTTCTGGCATCGCCACGCTCCTTCTTGCTCACACGCAGTACTCATCCTCTTCTCCCACCAGTTCTCCCTGCTACGTCATCTCCATTGGTGCGCCTCACGTTTTTGAGCCTCAGCGTGTGCAGCGTCTCCTCCCACACTGCTCGATTCAACAGTGCGGTTGCCAGCTTTAAATGTCCCGCTCATTGCAGGTTTGTAAAAACAACTAGTCTGCATGTTCAACTTCAAGCGCATTTCAGTTTGCACAAACTCCCTTGTCCACCTCCTCGTCTCGGTACCTGGGTGGTTATGGGAGTTGGAGTCCATAGTTGTCTTGGGAAATTTAACTTCTGGGTTTTGTTATGAATTTCACATAAAGGCACATTAGAGACAAAATATGTTGTATATGAGTTGTGGGTGTTTGAGCCAAAGGTGTAGCCTGGCTGGAATGACAAAAAGCCATTTAGAACACAGGTATTAGAGGTTCATCCCCACGTCTTGGTCAATGGAGTCAAAACCTCCCTCCGGTAGTTGTCTCCTCCCATGTGAACCTCCCTCCTTAAACAGTCCCCAGGGTCAGGATCAGGTAGTAGGTGCTGTGCCCTGGCCACACGGGAGGAGGTTACTGCCGAGGAATCCGTGAGGATTCCACTGCACTGGATTCATCACAACCACCGGTACCAGACACTCCCACTTTACCCTGAAAGTATGCCCACATGTTTTCACACATACTTAGGCCAGTCAGCTTATTTCTAGGGCTTCTGAAATAGTGTTAGCCATACTTGGGTAATTACTTGTTGAGAGCTCCATCTGAAGAAAAAGTCTTACCCTGCCTGAGCCTGTTCCTCTGGCTGTTGTTTGAGCTAGACTTTTCTGTAAACGCCCCAAAGTAATTTCTTCCTCACAACACAAGGATGTAATGTATTTGTATTTATTTGTATTCATTTGGCTAATAGGTCGCACACTTCTGCCAGAAGTGTTGGTAATACAGACTGCGTAGGCAGTCCCTTTTCAGGGTACATTTCCCAGGTTTCAGTTAAAATATTGGTGAGTGTAAGCCCGGTAGTGCAGGGGTGATGAGTTGGTACATAAAAAGGCAACATTTTGCCCAGGGAGACATTTATAAATACATTGAACATATAGACTATGGGTCAGTATTTACATGAATGCAATTTACATGTATGAAGCTGTTTCGCAACAGGAAAGGGCGAGCAGGATGGTTTGCAATGCTGAAGGGTGCAGACAAGGTGTTTTCACTGGCTAGCAGGATGCTCAGGGCCTTAACTTGGGAATGAGTCGTTACCAGCATGGTGGGCCCACTAATCAAGAGAATATTACCATTAGCACCCACAAATGGGTGCTAAAGGCTAGATAAGAAATTAAAAGAAGAATAACTCACCTTCATTTCTGCAATGCTTATTCTGGGGGAGTGGTTCCATTTTCAGGGTTGATTACGATGATGTAATCAACATTGAAATCATACTCCCTGTGATTGAAGCAGCATGCTCAGGGACGAAGGTACGTGAGTTTTTTTTTGTATTAGGTATTTCCTTTAGCCACCTGTGAGTGCTTTTTGACAGGCGCTAAAGGCAGTGTGGAGGAGAGGAGGAACCTAGTAAGGCACAGGGCAACGAGCACACAGCACTGGGGAAGCTGGGAGCATGGTATTATACCAGTGAATCCAACCTTCCTTCTGAGTTTCCTGATTGGATAGCACCCTGCCCATGGTGCTAATACCTTTTATAACAAGGGGAAAGTGTTCCAGTAGTGAGAGTCCAGTAAGGCAAAGGAGTGGAAGTGAGAGGCTTCGTAAGAGGAGCGTGGAACAGGGAGGTTGTTGAGAGGTGTAGAGTTGTAAGATTGATTTGAAAAGTACATGGAGATACACTCTGCAAGGTATTAGGATGATAGAGCATGGATGGGTTTGAAGTCCAGGAGTAGAAACTTGAAGAGGGGATTCATTATGCATTGAGAGCTAACTGGCAGGGTGGCGGTACGCTGAGGTGGGCTGCATTCTGGACTCAACTAAGAAACGGGCATTCCACTGGCTGAAAATGTTTCAACCATTTAGGAAATAGTAACAGACTTATCCTCCAGTCATATGTTGGCCTGGATGTACAGTGGACATATGGGCCTTCCTGCATCCTGCATAAGAGGCTGATCTTTCAACCAAAGCTGTGGATGCAGGTACTCCAATACCATCTTGTTCACAGAAGTGATAACAGACTACGGGGTATAAATCTAACTCCCTCCAAGTTAATAATACCTCCTACCATAACTTTTTGGTGGGCCACAAAACCACAGCTTCTTTTATGGTTGTCCATATCACCCTCTGTTCCCACAGAGCACCATAACTACAGGCTCATCCGAATTTCAAAAGGGGGAGAGAGAGCATACTGCAGCACTCTGCCTATAAAGGCTTTCTCAGACAAATCAGTTTTGTCTACAAAATAATCTAGAGTACAAGGACCTGTTTCTGGTGAGATAATTTACACTGACACAATTACTGCTTGTTATTGCATCAGACGGCAGGGGGAACCATCTCCCCTTCCTTATGACACCCAGCAGTGGATATTTTGGGGGTCTATGGAAATATTCCTCTTCGTATGTCATATAGTTGACACTATAACTATACAAATGGATGCCCAGAATAGGCAACTTGCATGCCCTCCTTCCCCAGCTATAGGAATCAGCGCATAAGATAGCTCAGCTAGTTAACCCCTCACTTAAGAGAGCTACAGGAAGCTCTGTCCAACCTGCATTCAAAGGTTTGCACCCGCTAGCGATCACTCCATCCCTCATCCTTGTGAGTTCAATAAATTCTGTACCATATTAACACCTATTATTATGGTGCTTAGAATGCAGAGGAATCTGTCATTTAGCACTAATAAAAGATTATTATTTTCTGCAAAGGTTTAAGTCCCTCTCACATAGATACATTTGGAATCATCAAACGCCTGATTTTGGAGTTTTGAATAGGGGACAAACAAAGCTCCTTGTGGGACAGTCATCCGTGATACTTTCTTGCACCTATCCTTTCACCCCCACATGGATCAAAGTTCCTGCAGAAATTCAGAGTAAACAGCTGCATAATCGTCAAAGTCCCATCTTTTCCACAGCAATGCTAGTTTCCAGAGCTTCGTCATCAATGCCATGATTGAGCCATGTTGCTGCCTCAAACACACATCCTTCTAGCAGAAAATAACTACATCCCTTTCAGCAATCACACTTCTGGGAGATCCTAGAACGTCCATAACAAAGTGTCAGTTTAAAGCAAGTGGTTCATATTTTCCACATAAGCATTAGGGGATAACTTTTACCCCTTGGGCGCCCTATAAATGACGTCCTGTCCTTATCAAGACACCTGGCAGATCAGTTGATAAAATATACACTTTTAAGACTTGCTTGTCTCCCAATGTGGCCTACAAGAATACACAAGGGGTGTGTTTTCCCACTGAAAATGGGCTGATGTACCATCATCTCACTGGTGTTCGTGATCATTTTCCTCCAGTATAAAGACTAGTGTATGTGCATGCCTCGTGTGAGCCCATGTCATCTTGTGAGCATAAGACTCTTTCCTGGAAGGCCACCTTTTTCGGTGTTATATTTGTTTCAGGGTGTGGAGAGTGCTGGCTCTGTGCTCTAAAAGCAACACCATCTGACATCGAGACAAAGGGGACCTGTTCACATGTTCTGACTTTGTGACCAAGATGTTGACTGAGTTTCATGTGAATGAGGATATTTGTCTCCCCAAATCCTTTTCCCACTTCTACGCAACTGCTTCGCCGAGGAAAGTTGGATGTCAAGATGCCCTTGTTTTTCTTGGCAGGATGCAAGGTTTTAGGTCATGGTGCCAATGTTTTGTTAGCTAAGGTTGTGCTGAGTTTGGGGAAGCAGCTTCTAAGCCTTTATTGCAATGGGGATTCATTCTTGTATTCAACACGTTTAATGTATGGTTCCTCTCTTATGGAGAACATATATGCCCACCACAGTTAAAGTTGGTGTATCAGCATTTTGCACATATCTACCAATTTCATACATTTGCGGAACAGCTGTGTGGTGACTCCACATGCCCTTTGCACCTCCTCCAGAGTGAGCCGCAATTTGGGAAAGAAGTTCCTCCAGATCTTTGTCCAAGGATTGAGTGCTAGGACCATGCTTTTTTCCCCCTCCTTCTCTTGTTCTGGCTGTGGTTTGGGTTCTACTGATACATTGGGAATGGGGCGATGGGAGCAGGATAAATATTCTGTTATGCTGACTTTGTTTCTCATTGTCAATTGCTCCTTCCTGTTCTCATCCTTATCCCACCCTAACCACTTTGACTTCATTTGACACACAGCACTATTTTGCTTGGAGCATTTAGTTTACCACAGAGATGGAAGTGACTGAGCAAGGTCTTGTGCAAAGATAGAGCAATGAAGCGAGTGAGTGGGATGTGGCGGACCTGTGGTGGTTCTACGCACCCTTGAGCCCCTTTATTATCCGTTGGCATATTGTATGGCTCCAGCCTGGCTTTCTGACCTTCTAGGTCACACCGAACAGTCGCAGGAGTGACTTTGTGTTCGGGACCCTTGCTGCCAATGGGAAGCAGATGCCAGCGTTTGTTCATGCTTTACCTGTGTTTGCTAATCGGACCGCTGTTCATCCCTCTGAATATCTGAGTTTTTCCATTCTGTGCATCCTTACTGATTAGCCCACATTCTCCACCGTTTCCTCCTCCTCTGATAATGTTCATCCTGGGGGACTTTGTCAGATCATAGTCAAGAACTAAAGGGAGATTGTCCCAACATGAAATTAAGCAAATTAATACTTTTAAGCTTCACCTTAGAACAGGTCGTTTTTTTTATAAAACTCTATGGTAGACGCCAGTGCTAATTTGATTATTCTGATTGGTTCTCTCTTGTCCAAATGGACCTGTTCATTTGTTAATTATGGTTGTGTTGTTTGTTTTTCATATGCCTTCTTGCGACCATTTAAATTCTTGTTGCACCTTCCCAGTGCCAAGATATCTGCTTTGGGCGACCGTTCGGCTCTTACAAAACCAAATCAGATATGTTTGGTTAACTATTAGGGAATGGGTAGAAGTGCTCTGCTGCACAGACTGTGAGTGTGTGACTATGTGCATGCATGTGTGGTGACAGGCTGCACACAACCTTTGATTAAGCAGCTACAAGAGGTGGTCTTCTGTCACTCCACTAACTGGCAGGTGTCATAAAGGGTGGAGAACAGAACAATGCAAGCTGGACTGTACAATTCACGCACACAAAGAAAGTTAGATACCTTGCACAATAATTAACTAGAAAGCCCTTTGTGTTACAGGGGAGTAAACTTAAAAGGTCACCTCTACCCTACATTCTCCATTCCCAGGTTAAATCTGCTGACATTCTGTGGGCCAGACACTCAAAACAATACAAATTACAAGGACAGGCTGGTAGAACTCCTATGGGACTGAGAAATGTCTTTAAATAACAGAAGAATGAAGCATTTTATCATCAAACAGATGTTAGAATGGGTAAATAAAAACACAGTATTTCCTGTTCTGGAAAGGCCTAGTGTCCCAATTACAAAAGTGCAGCCCCTAGTCTAGAGGGCAGAGGCAACACAGTCTTTAGGAGTTGTATGGTCCTGGCACCTTATTTGTCTTTGGAGGGGTCTGCTCCTCTGGCATGGTGGTTACCTCTCAGTGTTGGGCTATTGGTTTTGCAGCTCCCAGGGTGGTGATGCCCTAGGATGGTCATTGAACCCCTCATGTTCTCAGGGGTCTGGAATGATCAGGTGCATAGTACCTCCTCCCGTTCTTGTGGGGTCGTCTTTAAGATTGCCTCTACCACAGGGGCATCTGTAGCAGGCATTTATCCATTATTTGTGTTCATCCAGGCAGAATGTTGTCCTTCTCTAACTGGGAACTATTTCTTTAGTTCTCGGGGTCTAGCTCCTGTCATCATATCCTGAACTTCACCCTGTCTTCTTGCTTCAGCCCCCCTGGGTCTTGGGATTTATATCACCCTGCTTTCTCTGCCAGATTAAAGGGATGTAGCGCCCCTAACTCACTTCAGCAATCAAAGCAATCAAGCTCTGAAACACTTGTGTACGAGCGCGATATAAATCAAATATCACTTCATTTCATTGAATTTCAAGGGAATGTAGCACCCCTGCCTCATCAGCAACCTGAGAATGATTTAGCACCCTGATTCGCTGAGCAACTTGAAGGGGATATAGTGCACCATTCAAATGGATTGTCCTCCAACGTATTCCACATCTTTGACATGTAATGTCCACAGCTGTGCTGCTTTTTAAATTTTTGGCAGAGGGCGTCCTGCGTCGATGGCGTCAGGTCGATGTCCCTCGAAGGCCCTCGTCAAGGGTGATGTCATCAGATGTTATCAGTAGGACGCACGGCGCCCGTAGCCACAGTTCTGTTTTTTCCGCAAACGTGTTTGCTTTGAGAACTCGGCGCGCCTCGTGTTATCTACTTCGATAATGTCATCTTCTTCTACCCCACCAACCCCGCGGTCAGGCTTTACAAAGGACAGGGACTGTAAGTCCAAGATGTCCATCACGTACCAGCACCGTATCTGCTTGTGGTGTCTGGGTGAGAGCCACGACACTGACGACTGCTCGAAGTGCCAGTCGTTGACTGCCAAGGCCTTGCGGGAGCGTAAGGGGAAGTTGCAGGTAGGTCGGGTATCCAAACCCCGTAAATCCAAGAAGTCTACTGGTCTTTCCACCAACGACTCGAGGGGTGACTCTCCCTGTCGGATGGAGTCCAGGGGATCTCGGTCCCGGAGTGGTTCTCACCACTCGTCCTCCTCGTCGAGGCACTCCCGGAAGCAGCGTCACCGGTTGCCTTCCCCATCCTCGTTGGATGATAGCTCCACGAGGAAAGTGGCTTGCCCCACTAAATACTCTACTCGGGAGGAGTGGGAGGCATTCAGGAAAAAAATGTTTTTTTTTTCAATCTCAGGGTACTGCCCCATCTGCGCCTTCGGTTGAAGCTGGCGGGGAATGGTCTCGGTCTGAGTTCACGTGCCTTCGGGCTCGGGCGATCGGCGTGATAAACATGGGGAACCGTCGAGGTCCTGTTCGGACAAGGCTCTGGTGGATCGCCAGAGACGTGCCAGATCCAGGTCGATGTCCTCGTCCCCGGCGAGACCGTCGAGGTCTGGCAAGGTCTCGAGGAAGATGTGGACACCGTCAGCGCCATGCCCATCGAGTGCAGCTGTCGGGGCCTTGCCCTCGACCAGGTCCTCTGAGCCCTCGGCACCATTGTCGACATCGACACCAAAGCCATCGGTGGAGGCCCCTAGAGCAGTGGAACCTCTAAGAAAGGCTCTGTCTAAGACTGTGAGGCCCCTGTTGACTCCAGGTCTACTCCTGTACCTAGGAGGGAGTTCTTTTACTCTCTACAGGATATCTATGAGGATGAGGAGAGGTCTGATGTGGAGTTGGAGCCTTTTGATGCTCCTGGTGACGCTCCTGAACCTCCTGACATGATTTTCGCTGAGGACAGTCAATTGGAGGATCTGCGTCAATCTTGGCATGACGCCAATGGCCTGGACACATCTCCTGAGATGGAGTTTGGCAGGCCAGAGCCTGGGGCTCATGCTGAGTCCTCCTATAGGAGGTTGATATCGAGGGTTACGGATTACCTCTGGTGGTCCGCCCCTCCAGTTGAATTCGATCAGGATGACCTGACTGACATTTTAGAACAGGGTCCGTCCACTGACCCTGTGTTGCCTTTTCACATGGCATTACAGAAAAGGGTGGCTGCTGCTTGGAACACCCCAGAGTCTCTTCCGTCGGTCAATAAGTTGTTGACTATAAAAAATACCGCCCATCCAGTAGCGACTCCAGCTACCTATCCACTCACCTGAGAGTTTGGTGGTTCAGGCGGCCACTGCCACCTCGAGGCAGGCGGCGTACCCTACCAACCCTCCAGATAGGGATGACAAGCCCTTCGATGGATGGGCACGCAAGGTAGTTTCGGCTGGGAGTATGGCCCTTAAATTAGCCAACTCCACATGTACATTGGCAAATTTTCGCACACCCTGTAGAGTTGTGTCTCTCTGGCGGCTGAGCATATTCGCGAAGGGGAAGAAAGGAATGGGTTCCTTGCTATTGTGCAGGATGGCAAGGATGCCATGTGTGAATCCCTTCAGTCTGGGTTGGACACGGCAGACAGTGTCAGCCGGTCCATGGCTGTGAGCACCGTGATGCGCAGGTTTGCGTGTTTGCGGAAGTCGGGATTTGCACTGGATGTGCAGGCCCATCTTCTCAACGTGACCTTTGACGGCTCTCATTTGTTTGGCAGCAAGGCTGACGAGAGCCTTGAGAGGTTGCAGACCTCAAAAGCAGCTGCTAAATCTTTGTGTGCAGCTGTGCGTCAACCTCTGCCTTTTCGTCCTATGGGACAGCAGTGGAGGGGCTCCTTTCGTTACTACTCTTCTTTTGGTACAGCGAGAGGATCAGTCAGTCAAAGGGGCCACCGTAAGGGTCCTCGCGGTGGATGGGGACGAGGTGCCAAAGCCGTTCAAGCAGCTGCCTCTTTGCCTTCAGCTGCTGCCGCAGCCGCTCCGGGACAGTTACGAGGCCATGTCTCATTGTTTGCCAGTTGGGGGCAGACTGTCTCAACATCTCGAAGAGTGGGGAGCCATTGCTTCAGATGCATGTGTTCTGGAAACAATAGCCCATGGCTAATGGCTACCCTTCCTAAATCGGCCTCACAACAATCCACCTGGCAAACTCTCTGAAGATTCTGGATCCGCTCCTTGTGCAGGAAATCTTAACCCTGCTGAAGAAAGGCGTTACAGAACTAGTGCCTGTGGCGGAGAGGAACAAGGGCTGGTATTCCCCATATTTTTTGATTCCCAAGAAAGACAGAGGACTGAGACCCATCTTGGACAAGTTCCTCAGGAAGGACAAGTTCAAGATGGTCACTCTTTCTCAGGTCCTTCAGGCCCTTCGACTTCAGGATTGGTTGGTGTCGTTGGACCTACAGGATGCTTATTTTCATGTGCCGATCCATCCAAAGCACAGAAAATACCTGAGGTTCGCCGTTGGCAGCTCGCACTTTGTTTTGTGGCCTGCCATTCGGGTTGACCTCCGCCCGAGGGTCTTCACCAAGCTCATGATGGTAGTGGCAGCGTATCTCAGCAGAGGGTGGTTTCGTGTCTACCCCTACCTGGGCGACTGGGTGATGCGAGAGCATTCTCCCGAACAGGCCTTGGATCATCTCAGCCTCACCTGCCACTCCCTTCACAAGCTGGACTTCTCCCTCAATTTAAAGAGGTCGCATATGACACCTTCCCAACGGCTCCAGTACATCGGGGCTGTGTTGGACACGTCCTTGGGGAAGTGCTCGCCTCCCAAGGTGAGGGCTCATAACATTGTTCAGATGGTTGACAAGTTTCAACATGCCCAGAGTCTCCCGGCTTTCGAATTCTTAAGGTTGCTAGGCCGCATGGCATCCTGCATTTTTCTGGTGCCAGAAGCCAGACTGCGGATGAGATCCCTTTAATGGGCTCTCAGGACGCAGTGGTCCCAATTCTCAGGCAAGATGAAGGATCTTCTACAGATTCCGCTCACAGTCTCACAGGATCTTCTGTGGTGGGCCAGCAAAGTGAATCTGATGAAGGGAGAGCCGTTTTGGCAGCCGTGGCCGGAGGTGACGGTAGTGACGGATGGTGCCCTCCCAGGATGGGGAGCTCACGCCAACGAGCTGACCACCAGCGGTCGTTGGTCTCCGTCAGAGTCCAGACTTCACATAAATCTTTTGGAGCTGAGGGCCATCAGGCTAGCCCTGAAGGCTGTTCTGCCGTTTGTACGCGGGAAGAGTGTGCTGATCATGACGGACAACACAGTGGCCATGCATTACCTCAACAAAAAGGAGGGTGCAGGGAAGCTCTTGCTGTGCAGAGAGGCGATGCAGCTCTGGTTCTGGGCAATACAGCAAGGGATCTCACTCTCGGAAGTTCATCTGGCCGGAGAGGAGAATGCGGTGGCAGACGCTCTGAGCAGGCAGAGTGCGGTCTCCTACGAGTGGGAGTTAGCTCAGGAAGTCCTTCAGGAGATCTTCGTCCTTTGGGGAACCACTCAAGTGGGTCTGTTCGCGACCAGTGCCAACTGGAAGTTTGAGACATTTTGCTCAAGGGAATTTCCTCTGAGAAGAGCTTTATGGGACGCGTTTGTTGTTGATTGGTCATTCCCACTTCTGTACGCCTTAGCGCCGACACCCTCATTGGGGGGCACGTCGACGGCCCTCGTTGCTCCCAATGCCCCTCCTCCCCCAGGCAATCATTCAGACTCTCACTCCTTCCCGGCTACCATCCTCCCACGGAGCCCAACCCCCTTCCAACCCAAATGAGAGGCATGACCAGTGGGATGAGTGGGAGAAAAATTGCCCCACTTCTCTTGAACCCCCCCCTCAACAACCCCTAATCTCCCATGGGCCCCCTTCCCCTCAGTTTCCAACCTACTTGCCGGAGCCCCGTTTACTGTGCAATCTTTCAATTCACCACCCCCCCCCCCTTGCAGACTTCATTGTTGCTCTCCATTTTTGTTTCCAACGATGCACTTCCCATTTCCCTCACCCACTTTTGGAGTTGGAAGGTCTTCCAAGCCCCCTAACCCTCCCCATTAACGTGGGCCTCCCCTGAGTCTAATACTCCTGGGCGCCGTTCATACTACCCGGTTACTCTACCCTCATTCATTCCATTCGCAACAGACACGCTGGCCCTCCGGACTACACCAGTGGCGTGATGATTCGTTGGGGATCACCGTCCCCGACCGTCACCCCTGCGTGACGGCGTTCCTTGCAGGTTGCTGCTCCACTGTTTCGTACTCCCTTGCAGGAGGGCCAACTGTTCCTACAGCGGTGTGTCGGAAAAAGGTCTTCCCTTGACCGTGTCGTTCCTTTTTAGGAGGCCCCCCCTCCGACCGGGGGGGCGTGTTGGGCCTTGCCCGGCCATCATGATCCCTTCCAGGAGGGGCCTCGCTTGTAAGCAATGGCGTAACTCCCTTAGTTTATTATTATTTTTTTTATTTGAGTATATTTATATATATATTTTTTTTCCCTTCATTTATTATTTATTTATTCCTTAACTTTTATTATCCATTATTACATAAGTTTTTTCTGCGCTAGGGGTCCCCCGCCGAGGGGCCCTCCTTTGTAGGGCGCGGGAGCCCGTCGTTCCTCCGGTCCCGTCATTCCCCAGGTTCTAAGGAGGTTGCGGAGGTTCGGGTCCCACATGATCTTAATTGCTCCAGATTGGGCCAGGAGAGTGTGGTACCCGGACCTTCTAGAGATGTCCATCTGTCCTCCACGTCGTCTTCCCCACAGAGAAGATCGTTTCTCGCGCAAGGGAGGTTGGGTTCTCCATCCACAGGTCAAGACTCTCAACCTTCAATCATGGTTTCTGGAAGGTTGAGATATAAGGATTGGGACCTCCCAGATGACGTGATGGAGGTGTTGCTTTCGGCCAGGCATCCGGCAACCAAATCCCTGTACCGTTGCCTTTGGCGTAAGTTTTGCGACTGGTGCAGAGGAAACAATGTCGATCCTTTTCAATGTTCCATTCTGATGGTTCTTTCATTCTTGCTTTCTTTGGCCGACAAGGGTCTTCAAGTGGGTACCTGGCAGCGATATCTATTTTCAAGCGCTCATCTGAAGAATGTTCTTATTTTAATATTCCTTTGATTACCCAGTTTCTAAAAGGGCTCACAAATGTGTTCCCGACGTCCCCTATTCTGGTGCCAGTTTGGGATCTGAATATAGTCTTGAAATTCTTGATGGGTGCTCTGTTTGAACCTTTGCACTCTTGTCCTTTGAGTCTTTTGACCTTCAAGACAGTTTTCTTGATTGCAGTTACATCTGCTCGCAGAGTGAGCTAGTTGCAGGCACTTTCGAATTAGCCACCCTTTAATGTGTTCCACAGGGATAGGGTTGTACTGAGGGTACGTCCTTCCTTCCTACCTAAGATAGTGTCTGAGTTTCATTTGAGCCAGAAGGTGGTACTTCCTGCTTTCTATCCTCCTCCTCATCCTGGTAAGGAAGAGGAGAGACTCCATAGGCTGGACCCTAGGAGAGCTTTGAGCTTTTATATTTCTAGGTTGTCCAGCATCAGAGTGGATAACCAACGTTTTGTGGGATACACTGGACAACGATTGGACCAGGCTGTTACCAAACAGACCTTGTCCAGGTGGATTATCCTCACCATTGCTGAATGTTACTGATTGGCTGTTAAGGACCCTCCTGGGGGTTTGCGTGCTCACTCCACCAGGGGGGGTGGCTACATCCACAGCCCTACAACGGGAAGCTCCTATTAAAAACATTTGTGATGCTTCAACATGGTCTTCTATCGACAACTTTGTCAAGCATTACTCCCTGGATACTTTCCATGGTTGTTAGGCAGAATCCCATGCAGTTCCCTCAGGGAACACTACCCAGGATTAGGACTACAGGTGAGAGCAATAAATCCCCTTTGGTATCAGTCTGTACCACAAAGATTTAGTTGGTAGCTGTGGCTGAGCAGTCGGACATATCTCAAGAGGGAGATGAGCAGTATTCAGGGTTGACACAATGGGTAGTACAGTACTATGGAACAAGGAAACACTGACCAAAGCTTTGTATCAAAAAGAGAATATATATTTATTTTATACACATCTAGTTCAAGACATGAATCACAGTTAATAAAGCAAGTTAAGTTCAGTCAAGGAAAAGTATATACAGCTCCCTATTCAATTGTAGACAAGTTTTCAGTAGAGTGAAAACTGAGCAAAACGGCACAGTGAAAACCAACTAAAAATGGCACTCTATCAATTTAACGAAAGAGAGGGAAAGCACAAGTTAAACCGAAATATCTTCAGACACCCCCTAGAAAAAGTTCCCTGAAGTTTTGTGAACAAGTAATGCACAGTAACACTTTAGCAGAATGATAAGTGAATGAAAACTGAGCAAAATGGCACTCCACAAGTTAAGACAGTAGGAAGGAAGAGGGGTTTAGAAGATTCAGGTGCATCAACACATTTCCCATTGAAAATCAATCTAGTGAGAGCAGATCTAACAAATCAGCCACAGTCAATAGGCCTGAGCCAGCGTCAGTGGTACAGGACCAAGAGCTTAGGAGCAAAAATCTTCTTGTAGCTGCAGTCAAGTCTTTGGTAAACAAATATTGAAAAGGTAGATGCGAGGTGAAAGACATTGTTAAGAGAGAGGGCAGCCAACCCAACAAGTAGATAAAGGATTTAAAACTCCTTTAGGGCTACCACGGGGAAAGGGAGGCCTGGCGGAACAATGTACCTTAAACGTGAAGAAGTGGCTTCTGCAGTGGCGGTTGTTCCTGGTAGTTCCTACAGGTCGAGGGGTCCAGCAGAGGAAGGGAGGCTCTTGTCGTGGAGGAAGGTTCGAGACACTGCACTACCCAGTGATCAAACCAACCGCGGTGCAGCCAAAAGAAGTTTAAAAGGTACGCTCCTTTTAATCGCGGCCCGGGTCGATAGCTGCCTGGCTATCCGGTCTCCAAGTGCTGGGCACTGTCGATTCGACCAAGGCAGGTCCGGGGAAGCGATGGGTGAACTGGTTGTTCCCACCAGCTCAAGGGAAGAAGGCTCTTTCGATGAAGATCTCCTCTCGTCGTGTGGAAGAAAAGTGGTGAGACGATCCGGCAGGGCTTCACCGGTGGTGTAGATGCTGAAGATGTCTGTGGCTTCTCTTCCCTTCGGTTCCGTAGTTCCAGTGGCGACGTCTTGCTCTTCCAGTCCTCAGGACCCTGCTTTTATGCAGAAAGAGACCCATTCATACAGCCTAGCTGTCACTCACACAGTGGAGTGGTCTTCTTGGCGGGAGACCCTCCATCCTATCAGGTTAGAGTGTGACCTGAGTTGCTGCGGCAACTCTGTCCAGGGGTTCTACTCCCCCTCCCAAACAACAGACCCACCCCAGACTCAGAGGCGCCGAAAGGAGGGCTTCTTGGCAGAAGCCCACCAAAGTAGCGAACAAAGGATCCCCGACCTGGGTTAGGAGTTTAGAGTAAGACACATATGGCCGTCCAGCCTCGTTGCTATAATCCTCGTGAATAGCTTTGCATCCACATTAAGGAGGGAGATGGGTCTATAAGAGCGGCAGTCCGCTGGGTCCTTCCCTTCCTTCGGGATCACAGTGATCAGTGCTTTACCAAATGACGGTGGAGCCTTCCCTATCTTCATTATGTTCGAAAATAGGCCCACTAGGAAGCCCGCAAGTAGGCCCGAGAAGGTCTCATAGAAGCCTGCGGTGAATCCATCCTACCCCAGGGCCCTTCCCACCTTCAGGCCCGAAATGGCTTTCCTCCTCCTCTGTTATGGGGGCATCGAGGGCTGCGGACCCCAGCGTTCCCAGAGTCGGGAGAGAGACCCCCTCAAGGTATACCTCCCGCGCCTCCCTCTCCACTTCTTCCTCCCTCCCATATAGGGTCTCATAGAAACTAGCAAATTTCTCTGCTATGCCTTCCGGGTCTGTACTCTCCTCCTCTGTATCATTACCAATTCGTTGGACCCACCTGTCCGCTCTCTGGCCTCGGAGTTTGGCCGCCAGCATGGCCTCATTCCCTTTTTCGTAGTATCTCTGACGCAGGTGTTGGAGTCCGGCTACTATTTTGCCCAATTCTAGGTCCCTGAGTTCCTGTCTCTTCTCTCTCGCCAAGGCTAGGTCTCTCTCTTTCTCTCCTTCAGCCTTCCCCTCAGATCTTTCTAGGGCGAGTATGTCTGACCTCACCCTGTGAGCTAGGAGGGTCCGTACCCTTTTTTTGGAGGCGCCTTCACTTATCAGCTTACCCCTCCAGGTTGCCTTCGCCGCCTCCCATACAGTTTCCTGTGCCACTTCGCCCGTGTCATTTAGCTTGAAGAATTCTCTAATTGCTGATGACATTTCTTCTCTAAAGACAGTATCCCTCAATAGAAAATTGTTGCACTTCCACAGGGATTCCCTGGCCCTTAGACCGGAGATGCTTAGGTCTGACCAGACCATATCGTGGTCTGACCAACTGATGGGACGAATATCACACGCGTCTATTCTACTCATGAATTGGTGGCCTATGAAGAGATAATATATTCTTGTCCTAGTTCCGTGGGCTGCTGAATAAAATGTGTACCCCTTTGCCCTCGGGTGGCGTTCCCTCCAGATGTCCACCAGCCCCTTTTCCCACATCAGGTCACTGAGGCCCCATCCCTGACCTCCCCCCGCACTACCTGGTCGAGTAACCCCCCTGTTATGGTCTAAATCCCGGTCAGCCCACGTGTTGAGGTCTCCACCCAATATCAGTAGACCTTCCACCCTGGACATCACCTCTCCCATAACCTCTTGCATAAATTCCTTCTGACCTACGTTGGGGCAGTATATGGATACTAGGGAGACCCTGGAATTGTGGAGATTACCGGACACTACCAGAACCCTCCCATCCTCTCCCAGTGAGAAACCTCAGTTAGCTTTTGGTACCTGTGGAGCAGGATCCCAAACTGGCTTTCTTGGTGGTGCTGGACGCCCAGAACACTTGGCCCACGTGTGACCCAGGGATGGCCCTCTCCTCAACCCTCACCTATCTGGTCTCCTGTACGAAGAGGACATCTGCCCCTGCGTTCTTCATTTCTCGCCCCAGGAGGGAGCGCTTGGTTGGGGAGTTAAGTCCTTTGACGTTGAGTGAACAAAGTCTGATTGTCTCGACCCGGCCCTTTCTTTCACTGCCTACCATTACCCCTATGCATGGTGTTCAATAGTTTCCTGATTCGGCGTGGGCTGCCCCGTCCCCCATTAATGCTGGATCCGAGGAGAGCCCGAGAATTCCTTCTTCCCCCAACCCGTCCTCCCCTCTCCCTCCTCCCCCCCTGTTTGTGACGCCTGCCAACAGGAAAGCCGCCAGGGCAAAAGCATGATTGTGCACTGCAGTTCTCCTAGTTGAAGATCTTGTCCCCGGCCGGGGTTGTGTCGCTAGAGTCCTGATACGTCCCAGCCACTCGTTCTCGTTCCGTCAGTCACCTTCCGCTTCCGGCGAAGGGGTGTTGGGTTTTTTAAATTTTCTCCTGCCCTTTGTTTTCTTCTTCGTCGACCAGGGGCCCACCGGTCCCCTATCAGCTTCTGTTGTAGGCTGTGTTCCTGCTCCTACTCGCTCCTCCGGAAGGTCTCTCTTGAGCACTGTAGGACTTGTGTAGCCTCGTTGCCGCTTATCACTCTGTAATCCACCCCCGCTCGTTCGAAGGATAGGGCGAACGGGAAGGACCATCTGTATCTCATGTCCTGGCTTGTTAGCCACTGTGTGAGTGGGCGGCATTCTCACCTACATGTGAGCGTTAGAGCACATAGATCTTGATATATCTTAATGGTGTCACCTTCAAAGACGAAACTCCCCAGCCTTTTTGCCTTCTCCAAGACTTCCATTTTCTCCCTGTAGCTGAGAAACCTCACAACGATGGACCTTGGGCCACCTCCGGCGCCCATTCTACCTCGGTCCGCCCTTTCTAGCTGGACCTCCTTGCCCCCCTCCAGTGCAAATTGTTGATTAATCAGGCCCTGAACTTTTCTCCCCACATCCGCAGGTGTTTCCCCTCTCTCCTGGGACACCCCCATAATGCGCAGGTTGTTTCGACATTCCCTGTTCTCTAAATCGTCCATCTTGAGAATAATGTCCTCCTCTCTCATTTTCAGGTCTGTCAGCCTGGCCTCATACTTCATGTCTAGGAGGTCTGCCTGGAGATCATTGTTTTCCATCCCCTCCATTTTGTCTTCCAAGGTTTCCACTCTCCCCTTCAGGTCTACAATGGAGGCTTGTATATCTGTGCTGATCGCCTTAATCTCTTGGAGGATATCTTTGAGGTCGTCCTTAGTGAGTGGGGTTGGGGGTGGGTCCCCTGCGGCTGGCATAGTGGCTCCGGGGGCCTCGGAATGGGGTGGGGGCCGACGGCGAAACTGCTGCAGGGAGCTGATCGCTCCAGGGAGTGGGGTCTGCTCCAGGATCGAGGCCAGGCCTGGCACCCAGGAGGCGGTGTCTCTGTGTCGGTTCCCCCGGTATAGATCCAAAGGCTCAAGTCGAGGCTTTAGGCAGTGTTAACTCCGGGACACCAAGGGAATTCTGTGGTCAAGGGCCCTGGTAAGACACCAAAGCCTGGGCGTCCGGTATTGTACTTCTCCCCTGCCGCCTCCACTTCCGCGCTCCTTCACCTCGCTGTCTCCCCACTGGGCCCCACCGTCCGTGCGCCGTGTGAAGCTGAGCGGTTGGGTTGAGGGCAGGAGGGGGGGGACTCGAGCGACCACTACGACAACAACTCGCTTTCCCCCCTCCAGCTCCTCACCTTGTATTGGCGTCTGGTTGGGCCCCTCCGTGAGGCCGGGATCAGTTGGAGCGGGTCTCCTCATGTGCGCAGCCCTCCTGGGACAGCTTTCTCTGGGTTCTCCGTGGTCCGGGCACCTGGGCGCTCACGCGGGGGACAGACGAGGAGCGCCTGAAACGGCGCGGGGTGGGCCCATCTTCTCTGGCCAGGGGGGCCGCTTTAGGTCCGGGACGGCCTTGACTTTTCTCTCCGCGTCGCGGGGGTCCTGGGTGCTAGATGCTGGCGCCTGGTGTCTCCCTCCAGGCAACGGTAGTGGGGGTGCCTTCCCCAACGTCCGGCTACCTCGCTATTTTGGTATATGCCGGGGGTGGTGATTCTTGCCCCGTCGGCGGCTCCTGTGGACCTCCGGAGCGCCCACCCGAAAAGGGCACAAAAGTGTCTCCCCAGCCTTGAACGCCGGTCACGCTAGGCGGGCTATGTCTCTCCTCCTCACAGTGGCTCTCTCCGGGGTAGCGCTGGGGGAGGCTGGCTTCTTGGGCTGCTCGGCGGGTGGGGCTCAGTCCCAGGACTAGGGTCTCCTCAAGGGCCGCTTAGAATTCCCGGCCGGGGATCCTAAAAGCGCACTAGGCCCTGCGGTGTTGACGGAGCGCGAGCTCACAGGTCCTTCATGCTCCGCGCCCCCTAGCGGTCTCTGTGTTTCAATATTTTAAATAATATTTTTCAGCCTTCCTCAATGGCAAGTAGTTCTGGTGTAGTTATTTCTACTTTCACTGCCAAAGATGGTAATCTTCCCATGAAAGTAAATAAATTGCTGAATGACCGTAAAGGCCACCCCTGGTTCACTTATGAATTAATGAAAGAGAAACAGCGGATGCTGAACCTGTAATTCCTGGAATGCTGTTGCAGGCATTATCATAACTTGGTTGATCATAAAAATTTCCTGATAAACACAAACTCTATGAATATCTCATTGCATGGCAAAAAGACCTACTGAAGGCCATTTTTAAAATAATTAACAATATTTCTTATCCCTTTTTTTGAAGCTCTCTATAATCGCCCTTGTAGAACCTCTGTTAAACATGAGTTTCCCATAAAACTCTGGAAATTAGGGAAATAATCTCTAGCACTTCGCTCAGGAATCAATGTCATCTGCTACGTCAATTGCGTGGGTCCACTGGGCCTACTTCCACACAGATGTAGGATCATCTGATTTTGGCTCTTCTGATTTCATCATTACTTTATCCAGATGTATTCCTGTTTTACTAGTCAAAACAATATCCTTGATAATGGAGGGTCTACCCTCATGCTCTGTTGAAAATGCTTGGGCACGAAGATACCTGAAACAAATTCTAGAGACTGTGGCTGAATGCATCAAACTGTCAGTAGCTCTTCCATATACAAGGGCACACCGCTACCAAATGTATTTAAGCGGTGTTCACACTACTTTCGATTAACCTCCCGCTGCATCCCAGTGATGTGGAAAATTTCCCCTGTCCTGCTCAACTGTTTGAAAAAAGTGGTTACTAGCTAGTAGAGCAGTATATAGAATGCAATTGTCTCTCGGATCCCTACTAAGCTACGTTCCGTTTGGGGAGAGGCACACAATCTGTGTTGATTGAACGTCCAGTGTGCTCTAGCAAATGGCTGATGAGCACAGTGTATCAGCTGTCCTATTGTTAGATCTTTCCTTGTCATTTGAAAGTATGGACATGATTAGTGTGAGAAACCAGAAGGTGTCTTGCCCCCTAGTACACAGGGATCTGTCATTCAGGTGGCCAGGACATGGTCATCGCTTTTGGATCCAGTTCCTGCGGGGGGACCAGTGCGGGAGGATCACCTGGGTGAGGCGTTTTCAGGGAGTTGGAGTGGGACACCGGATGGTGAGACGCGGTATTCCTCTCTTCCCTGTAACTCCTTTACTCCATCCTATCCGATGGCATATTTAGAAACTCAGCACTGCCCCCCCTTTTCCTGCATGAGCACTTTTACATGGACAACCCGCTCTGGGAGATAACAGACTCACACCCGAGCCATGTACCTGACATGTACCAATACTATGGTCAGGTAAGGTCAGGCAGTTATCGACAATCACTCACACCTGACTTCCATTACACCTTCCCACACGGATAAAAGGCGGAGCACAAGAGCACACTCTTAAGCGAGGCAAAACACACGACGGTAATACAGTTTCGAGTCGGCAGTTGAACCAAGGGAGACAGACAGCCAGGGACAAGGTTTGTGAGAGGGGCAATATCCTTGACCTTTTTGTCAGGAAGCCGCTACTTTAAAAAAACCTTCAAGGCAGAAAACATAAGACCAGGAAACCAGGCTGAAGAATCCTGCATTGTGTGTCTGAGAGACGCAGGGTCCTCCCGCATAACTGGCCAAGGCGGGGAGGTGCAGCAGATGCTGTGGTATCGTCCTTGGCTCCATGAACAAAGAAGCGACAGAGAACAACACAGCCAGTAAGTTGGGGAGACCAATGCCAGACCGGTCTGTGTTGAAGTCAAGATTGCAAGCAGCGACATTGTGAAAATGAACATTGTTAAATGTGTGTGATGAAAGACACGAGTGAAGCTAAATTGCTGGTGAATATTTGAACATTAAAAGGAAAGATACAATACCATTGACAGAGTAGTCAGGCACTGTGAATGTGCTCAGTCGAAGATCTCTGTATGGTATCCTGGCAAGAGAAACGAAAGTAGAACATTGATGTGAAGTGTAAATTGTGTTAAGTGAATCGAAGAGATCCTGCGACGGTTTAGGTAAAACCCATCGCCCATTCGACAGTCTTCGATTCTGGTACCAAAAGAGATCTGAGCCTGAACGACAGGGATCCATGGTTCGAGCCCAAACGAGGGAAGCCAAGTTATGAACATTGTGGAAAAGGGATTGGAGCCCAAACGAGGGGGATCCATGGTCCGAGCCCGAACGAAGGAGACCAAATTGTGAACATTGTGGAGAAGGGATCTGGCCCGTAAAAGGGGGACCCGTGGTCTGAGCCCGAAGGAGGGAGACCAGTTTTGAACTTATGAATATGAAAGACCCGGACAAAGGAAAAGAACATTTGTGTTTTGTTAGTTACATCAGGCACTCTGCAATAACAGACTGTCATTGAGAGAGAGACTTTGGCGCAAGGCCCTGATGCCGATGTGTTGAACTGTTACCTCGTGGCCAAGAAACCAGAGTGTGTTTGAAGCCTGCACATGCCGCCTTGCCCTGTGTTAAAAACGTGGGGAAGGGAAGCCAACTGCTCAACTATCCTGACATATCATTTCTTAAACACTTTTCTTTTGCATACATTGTTATCCCACACTATTTTGTATTTAGATTGGCAGTAGGTTTATTAGTATAGGCCCTTTTATTTTGACAGACTCCACTAGGACTGCGTTATTATTATCTGATGGTCTTAGCTTGCTCCCATCTTTAGATTTAGGCTTATATAGGCTTTCTACAAACCCATTGAAGTTCAATAAACACTCTTGAACTGTGATCACGTGTGTCTGTCTTCACTGTTTGATACCATGCCTTCCTTACATTAGCCATCCCTTAAATAGATATCATCTTCCTTGACTGCCCACTTGCAGTGTTTTGCTACTCTGTCGTAAACCCTTCCCTCTAACTTGTAGGATCCTTCATGGTTACTCTTTGGGCTCTAGTATTTTTATTAAGGACCTTGGTATTCTTCAAGCTGTGCCAGCACGAAATTGAATCAGCAATAAGTGATGTTAAGTTATACTTACACGTTTATTCATTTATGCATATGTTATTCTGCAGATTTGCGGCTGAAAATTTAAAAATGTGTGTCCTTAGGTAACATGTGTTTCGGCCCTGAGCCTTTTTCAAAACCAGACACTGATTAAATCATTCCTGTTCACTTTACTTCCATATCATATGAACATGGTGATTCTTGAAAGCATTGCTAATCTCCGGTTAATGCCCTGTCTCTGTATTAAGTCAGGGAGTTGGATCTCCCTCCGACCTCGCGACCGCGAGGAGATCCAACTCCATTACTTAATACAGATATGAGTCATGCTGTGGCCTGTAGGACACATCTCAGCGGTACCCGCATGGTCTCTGGAAGGCCATTCAAGAGGGCATTGCCAATATCCTGGTGGGGGAGGACCAAGGTTGGAACAGGCAATCTGAAGTTGTTTCGATTGATTTTCCACAGCAGTGAAAGTTGGTGTCAAGCCGTGTGGGTCTTTCTTGGTTTGTGATCCTTGTAGGAGGGATGTAGAACAGAAGGGACTTGGCCCAGATGGGCAGCTGGGGTGTCAATCGCTCGAGGGTCTTAGTGGAGAGTCAGGTCTGGATATCAGGGTGTTCACTGGTGTTGCTCAGCAGTACAAATTCAGTATTGGAGGGGTTGAGCTTCAGGTAAGCACTCATCATCCAGGACTAGATATATGTGAAGCAGGTCTTGAGTCTGTAGATGTGTTCAATGGAGGATATCTTGAGGTAGAGCCGTGTGTCGCTTGCATATTGGTGAATTTGAATGTTGTGTGGAGCCAGGAGGATTTGAGCAGTTTGATGCAACGTTTGAAGATCAAGGGGGAGAGGATGGATCCTTGCAGGCCTCCACAGGTGATGAGTTGAGTTGGAAGTCTATAGGAATCCATTTGAATGAATTGGTGGCAGTTAGTGAGGTAGACTTTGAACCTGCTGAGCAGTGTCTAGCTGATGCCTATGCAGCAATGCTGAATGTCAGTGAGTGTCTGGTGTTCTACTGTGTTTAACGCAGCTGAGTGGTCGAGGAGAAACAGGAGGCAAGCATGGCCATAGTCAAGGGCGTTAAGGGCATCTTCAGTCACCTTGTTGGTAGTTGTTTCTATGCTGCATCTGAGTCTGAAGCCAGGTTTGAAAGAGGATGCTGGTGTCGATGTGTTGGAGGAGTTCTGTGGCTACTGCCTTCTCATGGATCTTATGTAGGAAGGTAAAACGGGTGATGGTGTGGTAGTTTCTGAGGTCGTCGGGGTCCTGTGTTTGTTTCTTGAGAAGTGGGAAGATTTGTATGGTCTTGAGGATCGATAGGAAGGTGTCTTGAGTGAGGGAGCTGTTGATGATTTCCAGGTAAGGGAGGAGTTCTTCAGTCAGAAACACAAATCTAATTCTTTAGTATTTTTGAAACTATGCAGATGACACAAAGGTGTCTGGGATCTCTTTGAGATCAGTTGAGCACCCCTGCTGCGGCTACCTTGCTCAAATGCATAATATCAGCTCACCACTGGATACAGACTACATTTTTCAAGTTGATGTTGGGAAAACTGAGCTTCTGGTCACCTGAGCGGAATTCATGTGCTGTTCGTTGGAATGTTGGTCAGATGTACTTGGACTCCCACCAACCACAGTTGCTGTCTTAGGATCCTGAGAGTACAACTGGATAGCAAACTCAATCTACTAAAACGTACATAGGCTTCCAGCTCCTGCTATTTCCAACTCACAGTCTTACAAGTTTGGCTTCCTCTTTTGCTATAATATTGTGTCTTTGCTGATTTCTTCTGTATGCTGAAATTCCAAAATAAATGATCAATCACTGACCGCAGCACCTTTATTATGCAGCAGCATATTTGGTTATGGGAGTCCCGCTTTGTGAAATAATCTCCGGGAACCCTGCGCACATTTTTCTGGCTTCCGAGTTGCCAGACGATCAACTGAAAAGAAATCTGCATGTCTGTAAACCCTTACAGGCAGTGACCCTGAGGCCCTCTATGCACAATAGAGTTCAGGTCTATATACAAAATCATTCTTTTTGTTCCTCCTTCTGATTGGCTCTTCAGTATCTGTAATTTTAGGACTCCACCAACAGGTGATAGGCCTTTGCTATCCAGGAGGCCATTCTGTCTAACTCACTTGTATGATTCATTGCCCAAACCTCTCTGTCAACTAGAGAACCATCTTCAACTTAAAACATGAACGTTTCCCAGATAAAGTGTTCCATTACTCCATCTGGTTAGCTTTTCCAATCTAACACATTGCCCAGAAGCATTTATGGTTTCCTCTTGTGTATGAACTGTAATGATAAAAACAAATGCAGTATTAAAGACCCTATTACTCACAAGTGATCTTGATTCCACTGAGTGCAGTCTTCCTTGTCACAGTGTATAAGAATCTCCCTCATTTCTCCTTGACCACGTCTTCCCTCTCTTCCACTCTTGAATTCTTGTCTGCGTGATATTTGGAATTGTAAGTTCAGCATAGCTAAAATATTACCATCCGGTATCAGGCTCCAGCCTTCCCGGAGCTCTGGAACACAGGTTTTATTTCCCTATAAAAGCTTACGATTGCTCTAGCTGACTGGCACCTTCTTCCCATGCCTCGATTTGTCTGCTCTCCCTCTACCTCTTTTGCCACTGCCTTCTCCCCAACACCACCTGACATGTTCTCAACGCTGTGCCCTGCAGGTCTTATATGCAACATCCAGCCTCTTGTCATTACATTCCCAAAGATGTCTAGGAAATTGAAGAGGGTTTCCTCCAGGAGCTCCTCTTCCATTTCCATGTGGACCAGGTTTTATTTTTTTATTCCTAATTCACATGGTGTTTACCATTAATAATACCTCTTTTCTTTGGCTGCACCGGCCTATTTATTTGGACCAGTAAAGCCCTCTGTATGCAGCATCTTTGCTTACCGTTGTGGGCTCCCCTCTTGATTTAAGGGCACTTTTGAGAAAAACTAGAACATTGTTGACCCCAGATGAGGGAAGAGTACTTTAAGTAATTTGGCCATTAGTGTGGATCTCTTACAAGGCCTTCTACGCATGCTTTTATTTGAGATTCAATTATGGAAAACGATCTGTCTTCACATTTGATTGTATTTTAACCCATGTGTAAAATGCCGACCGCATAAGTAGATGTACATCAAATGTATGCGCATGTACACGCTATACTAGTGGAGGGTGACAGCATGAAATCTAGCATTAAAAAAACTCCTCCCCTCGAGACAATACAAGGTAAACACACGAGTTATTTAATGTAGCCAGCTAAGAAAAAGTGATGAAACCTGCAACATGATTCAATAATGCTTCTAGCAAATCAAGCAAAACAAGACTCTCTCACCACATATCATTTTGCTTGAAAAAGTGATCCATTGTTGCATGCTCGAGACAAAACACAAAAATAACGTGTTTTTCATGAAATGGAATACAAATATTTTCACCTTTTTGTACAGGTTTCAAAATGATAGCGACAAAGAGCTAAGATTTCATGAGAAAGAGCACGAAAGACAAAGGTTTTGGGTGGATGATGGCAGAAAACACAGGACAAGCTATGACTTGGAGAAGTTTGTGAGAAGGAATGAAGAAGATTTGAAATGGGGAAAAGGATGCCTTCAAGACCGAGGGAAGAAAGGGAACCACCACTACAGCTTCAGTGTGGAGTCATTAGACAAACTGGGTAAAGAGGACAATTTTCATAGCATGACATCAAAAGCAAAGCGAATAAGACATAAGGTTCTTTCATCCTTATCCGGGAAAAGTACATAATATTTCCCAAGTCACAATTTTCATAGTTTTCCCTGAACTAGGGCATCTATGTACTATTTCTTCATGAAGGCAATGTTTTAATGAAAAAGTTATTCTTTATTGTTGGTGAGATTACTTAATCTCTTCACTCTGGTCACTTTCATCATGCATGCAACATCTTTTACAATATCTTGGGAACCAATAATTTTGAGTGTTTCTTAGCGGTGTTGTTGTAAAGCATTGACCGATAGGGGGCCATTGGCCATAAAAGGTCTGTATTAAAAGGTAGTTGTGGTACTGAATTGAAGAGAGTACACGTTTGCATTATATGGATCATATTTTATGCTTATTTACTTGTTTATTAAGTATTTGGTTTAGAAATGCACTGCTGTTGCTAGGGTGCTAATTGCTTTTTTTACTTTTTTGGGTTGGATCATGGGACGACTTCACTGTTGGCTTGTTGTCCATTAGCGAAGGCCTGGTTTACAATTCCACTTAGTATTATTTTTACTTTTTATTTCATGACTCTTTCTTTTGTAGGCTCGAGCCCCTAGCTTGTGGCAAAGTAGACGTTTCACCAGATGCACAAGTCATAACCGTTGCAGTTTGCTCCACTGCTTGGTGTTATTTTATAACAAGTATGCCCCTTCATGATTAGGAATGACATGAGTGCATACATCTGTCTTTACAACTCCTTGAGCTTCTAAAGGGAGTCCTATAGTGCCATGAAGAACTGTTGAAAAGGCACCAGTTGGTATTTGATTCACTTTGAAGCATCTTATAAATTAATGAGTCTTGAGGAGAAATTTTGATGAACACATCAGAAGCAAGGGAGTACTCACCATGCGCATCACACACGAACAGCTGGATCTTGATTTAATTGTTGGAAACAGCATTAGGCTATCTTGTCTTGGAAATCCTGTTTTGCAACATTGTTTTGGGAAAAAGCACTAGAGGTGTTCTGGGATTGTCATGTAAAAGAGCAAGTGTGAAAGTACGTGTAGATTCGTTACACTCAGTAACTTATTCTGTAATACTCAAGAATTGGAGACAGCTGGATTGGAGCTGCGTTGGGTGGAGCAGCAAGGGCCATAGTGACAGCTGGCCTGAAGCTGAATGTGGCAGCTCTCGCATCACTGCCATGGCCCGTGCTGTCAGATGGTGATTGGTTACCAAAGTTGCCTGCTAGAGTGCCCTTGCCTTGAGCTGCATCAAGAAACCTCATTGCTGTCGCTCTGAGAACTGGCGCTATCAGAAATCCACTGGGCTGGTCATTCGGAAGCTGCCGTTCATGTTCCTGGTGTGGGAAAATCACAAATGAGTTTAAGGCAGACCTGCATAGCCTGAGGTCACCCGTTTTGGCTCTCCAGGAGGCGTGTGTGACCTACCTGGTCGGGCTTTTTGAGGACTTCATCTTCTGTGCCATCCACACAAGAGAGTGACCAGCGTGCCCAAGGATATCAGTGTTTCTTAAACTGTGAGTTTGGACTTTTACATCCATGTTTTGTTGCTCAGGTTTACCAGCTGGAGCTATTTTTATCATCTGAAGTTGTTTCCTGTGTCTGTGATTGTTGTCTCTTGACTATGTTGGACTTTTAATATGCTTCTCATTTTTTAAACTTGCCTCTTCCTCCCCCCAACATTGCTACTTTTGTTTGGGGCGTGGTTTGATTTCTGTTTTGCAACTAAGCATAATTTTTCATTATCTTGCATTTGAACTATTTATCCAGATCATCAATTAATTTCTTTCTGTTGGTATTCTTTATTCTTCCTTGTATCCTGTTTGTTGATTGAGCGTCATCATATAATTTTATTGTGCCCTTTCATACATTTTTGTAAATCGCCTTGGCACAAGCCACTTTTGAAGCAAATACACAACAACAACAAAGAACAACTTAAGAAATGTTTCATGTTGCTTTTCCTGATTTGCTGGCCCTTCCTCTTGAGTAGAAAACATTCAAACGATAGGTTAGTCAGATGCGTGTGGCGTCCTAAGGGCATCCTCTTTTTAGCCTGTGTCCAGAGCTGGATTGTATTTAATAATTCCTCCGTACAGTCAAAGGTATGCACAAACATTCAAGTTCATATTTTTATAATATCCACAGGTGTGACACTGGATCCAGAAACTTTTGAATCGCCAGCCGATAGCAGTTACCAATGTTGTAGCAGCTGAAACTCTGACTCAGATCACTGCCATTCTGAGAAAAATAATAAAAAGCACCAAATCCAAGTTAATACCTTCATCCAGACACAAGCCGGAGGCCATCTTCTATCCTTACTCTTCCACTCGAGCTCAGATGGAGGAACTTTTTGAATACAATATTTTACATGTTGTGGCTCAAAAAGGCCCTGTGCGAGAGGCAAACAGATCCAACATTGTGTGGAGTTAATTTGGCATCACAGCCTTACTCTTCCCGTCCAGTAGGCCCAGCTGACTCCCCAAAGCTGCTTTACCTGACTCAGTGTCATTTGCCTGCTCATGGCAGTGGCTGTGCTTTTACTGACACTGCACACATCGCCATATTTTCTGCCAGAACCTCCATGAATTCTGCATCCACTTCTGCCCAAATGCCAGCGACATTCCAGACTTGTTTTGTCAGCTCTGTCCCTCCTATTTAAAACAATCAGAAAACATCCCTGTGTTTTGCATGCAGAGCCTGATGTCCCTTTTGCAGAGAGGTGCCATAGACGCATGTTCAGCTGTTTATGACACTAACAACACAATGCATCCCTCCTATTTTCCTTAGTGATGCCTTGGAATGATCAAAGTGACAATGATGATGCAGAGTATGGGATCTTGTTCTACCTTTATATACAGACGTGGGTCTGTATGTGAATCTGCAAAGGACCAGTGGCTTTGGTGCTTCCACTGAATTCCCATGCCATTAAACTGGTCTTCTGACAAGTTTTTCTGGTTTTCTAATGTGGAGCGTAAGACTGGCGGAGCTGACGCATATTATTTTGGCGGTCACCCAATGTCACAACCCATTTCCTTGAACCCCCCGGGCAGGCCCATGGCCAGGAGGGGTCTCAGTTCAGGCCCCCAACAAGTTTAGGCATCCTTGGCCAAGGCCCTCTTGGGGCAAGTCCTGGCGCCTTTGGCGCCAGGCTCATACTTAATGAGACTTGTGCTTGGTGCTGGGGACAACTTTTTCAATGCCAGTCAACATGGAGGCATCCACATAGCTTGGCTCCTGGGAACCATGCTATGCGGTATAGTGTTTTGGGTGTGGTAGCCTAGGGACTCCTTTTCCTGGACTATTTTTCTTGAGGCTATTTAAACCACACCCGATTGGAAGAACACGCTTCGCGTTACTTTGAGATCCAGCAACGTGATGCTCACTGTGTTCTGCAGCATCTGCAAACCTCGGATGAACTGCACCTGAAAGGACAAAAGGACATCATTATTAGCAGCAGCTCACCTGAGATTCCACCGTTAGCTTTCCACTGCTCCTGCGAGCAGCATCCAAGGAACAGCGTGCCTCCTGGATCGTCGAACCTGCAAGAGAGAAAAGAGACATTAGACAATACATTTGAGCTGGAGCTTACCTCAAGTCACCCCTCGATCAGCACCGCTCTGGAACTCCTTGCTCCAGTGAACACCACAACCTGCGGGAGCAAAAGACAACAGGTTAGCAAGGCAAGACATCATCATAGCGCTGCGCAAGCACTCACCTACCGCATCAAGGCGCTCTCGAAACACCATCACTCGCCAGTGAGTCCAAAACCAGCCAACGTTCCACAGCGGTCTTCCGCGCACCTAAAGAGAGAAAAAAGACATTAGTAAATCAAGGAAAGGCTTACAGTATACAGTAATAAGACCTACCTGAGAGACTCTAAAAGGGCAGCATCAGTGAAGTAACTAGATCGCATTCGCCCACAGAGGACAACGCACCCCTGCCAAGAAGGCAGGACGGAGAGCACGCCAAAACCCAAAACAAGGTGAGGAAAGGTCCGGGAGGGGGCGCGGGCATACCGGGTGTTGGGAGGCTCTTACCCCTGTTGCCCAGACTTGAACATTGCCCACCTGTTTTCCAGGCAGAACTTCCCCGCTGATAAATCCAGGGAGTGACCAAGAGGGGTACCAGAGTCCCGGCAGCTGGGTGGCGTCCCCGTGGATACCAGGTGAGCGTAACAGAATGCAAAGTCAACCAAACCTATCCACCTGGGCGCCATGGAAACATCAGAATTAGACCAATTGGCCCAATTGTTGGGAGAGCTTCATGCCGAGGTTCACTCGGCCAGACAGGAGACTAACGCTCTTCGGAGAGACTTATTGGTGGCTAAAGAGCGTACCGAAGACATTAGCAGGCAAGTCTTGCAATCCCAAGCGGGTCAGACGCCTCTACCTGGGAGCAACCCACCGATGCAAAATCCTAGCATGTCAACCACAGCCTCACCTCCGGTACAAGTCGTGTTACCAGGTACAGTTCCTTTGGCACCACCGGAGAGGTTTGCTGGAGATCCACGAAAATATGCAACTTTCATGAATCAATGTCGCCTCCATTTTCTTTGCAGGCCGGGAGCATTCCCAAATGACCAAGCCCAGGTAGCTTTTGTTTTATCATACCTAAGTGGCAGTGCCGCAGATTGGTCGGTACCGTTGGTATCCCATGATGACCCTTTATTACATAACTTTGGGAACTTCCAGAGGGAGATGGAAAAACTCTTTGCTCGCCATACCCGAGAACAAGCTGTGGATAATGAACTCCTTTCCCTCAGACAGGGGAATCAGGACCTACTAACGTATACCGCCACTTTCAACCGATTGGTTGCTGAAGCGAGGTGCCCTGAAAGAAAAATAGAACCACGCTGTTTCACCGAGGCCTACGAGGCGAACTAAAAGACGTCCTAGCTCAAGTGGTTGACCCTCCCAGGGATTGTTCAGAATTCATAGACTTGGTAGTGCAACTGGACCACTGGTTGCAAGATCGAAAGGCAGACCGTTCGAAAATGGACCTATGGCCAGTGTATGCTAGGCCTAGAGACAATGCACCTTGACTACAAGAGAATAATGTGGAACCCATGCAAATCGGAGGGTTAAGGCCCCCTCTAACAAAACTAGAACGAGATAAAAGGAGGCAACTACAACTATGTCTGTACTGCAGAAAGTCAGGGCATTTCCTGAAGGACTGCCCAGTAAAACCTCAGAGGAAGGTCGTTGGAACCACCGAAAAGGATGAAGAGAAGGAGTGTCAGTCGGGAAACTGCTTAGCTCGGTAGACGTAGAGGTCAGTTTGTCGAGTAAGGGAAATGAGCCACCAACCTCACACTTTGCAATTCCGGTGTTCTTAATCAATAACCAACGGTCGTCAAGAATGCATGCCATTGAAGCATACATCGACAGCGGAGCAGTTGGGAACTATATAGATCAGGATTTAGCTGCAGAGATGGGGCTTCCCCTATGTTCCAAGCTGACTACAGACAAGGTAACCACAGTGGATGGAACTGAAATCGCTTCCGGACCCTTAACCCAGCGCACAGCTGAAATAACCTTGCTGTGCCAGGATGGACACCGAGAGCTTATTTCGTTCGATCTCATCAAGGCACCTCAATTCCGGCTTATACTAGGGATGCCATGGTTAATCGCTCACAACCCTTTGATTGACTGGCGGGCAAGAAAATTAACCTTTACCAGCAACTGCTCTCCAGCCTGTTATTACCAAGGACCAAAACCCGCTTTTAGTATCTCTACGACTCCAGAAGTGGCAAGTTTGGGAGTGACTAGTACCTTGCCTGAAGAATACCAAGACTTCCAGGATGTATTCCAGAAGGACCAAGCGAACACGCTACCCCCGCACAGGCCCTATGACTGCCAGATCGACCTTTTTTCCGGTGCTCAGGTTCCTTGTGGCAGGATTTACGCTCTCACGTAACCCGAAAACCTTCATCTGAAGGCCTATTTAGACCAGTACCTCGCAAACGGATTAATCCGCACATCCAAGTCCCCTGCAGCCAGTCCTTTGTTCTTCGTACCGAAAAAAGAAGGGGACCTAAGAACCTGTATTGACTATCGCGCATTAAACCAGATCACTGTAAAGAACCGTTACCCCTTGCCCCTCATCCCTGAGATGTTGGACCAGGTCAAAGATGCCCAGATTTACACCAAACTGGACCTTCGAGGAGCATACCACCTGGTGCGGGTCAGAAGCGGAGACGAATGGAAAACTGCTTTCTTCACCAAATATGGGTTGTTCGAATATCAAGTCATGCCCTTTGGGTTATGCAACGCCCCTGCAGCGTTTCAGTATTTTATGAATGACGTTTTGAGAGAGTTAATAGATGTCTGCACCCTAGTGTACATAGATGATATCATAGTGTACTCAACTTCAAAACAGGATCACGTCAAGCATGTCCATTCAATCCTCTCCAAGCTCCGGGAACATCGTTTATATGCAAAACTGGAAAAGTGTTTTTTCCACGTCACCGAAGTTGAGTTTCTGGGTTTTATTCTTACACCGGGAGGCATCAGAATGGACCTGCATAAGGTGGACGCGGTTTTGAAATGGCCATCACCAACATCCGTAAAAGGGGTACAAAGCATGTTGGGCTTTGCGAATTTCTACCGCTGGTTCATACCAGATTTCTCACAGGTTGTACACCCGATCACCACCTTGTTAAGAAAAAATAATAAAAAATTTGGTTGGACAGAAGAAGCAGAAAGAGCCTTTCAGGACCTCAAGAAAAGATTTACCTCTGCGCCAATCCTGCGACATCCTCGCACCGATCTCCCCTATATCGTGGAGACAGACGCTTCCAGCATAGCAATGGGAGCTGTCCTCTCGCAAAGAGACCCAGTAACAGGCCAGCTACATCCAGTGGCCTTTTGGTCGAAGAAATTTTCCCTCCCGGAGATGAATTATGCCATCACGGATAGGGAACTTTTGCCGATCAAGTCCGCCTTTAAGGCCTGGCTGCATTACCTTTTGGGGGCCAGACACACCATCACAGTTATCACAGATCACCGAAACCTGCAATATCTTAAATCAGCCAAAGCCCAGTCATCACGGCAATTGCGGTGGGCCCATTTCTTCGCCGAATACCACTATGTCATCACTTTTCGACCAGGGGTCAAGAATGGAAAAGCTGACGCACTCTCTCGCACAGGCACTGATGACCTGGTATATACTACTCCAGATCCAGTCCCCATCATACGGGAAGATAAAATCTTGGGTCTCACTACGGTCTTAACCCAAGCTGAACTTAAGAACAGGATTCAACAAACTATGAACCCAGACACCCTCCTCGCCTGGCAAGCACAAGGGGAACAATATTCCATTAAAGATCATTTACTTTTTTTTAAGGATCGGTTGTACGTACCCGCCAAAGACTTACAACAACAGATTGTTGCTAGTTACCATGATTCCCTGATCGAAGGGCACCCAGGAATCACCAAGACTCTGGCCAAGGTAAAACAAAACTTCTGGTGGCCAGCCTGGCGCAAAGATGTCATTCAGTATGTTCTGTCCTGCGGAGTCTGTGCGCAAAACAAGTGGCAGAAACAAAAACCATCCGTTCTTTTACAACCTTTAGACATTCCACCCACTCCCTGGCACACTCTTTCCCTCGACTTCATTACTGACCTGCCTCCTAGTCAAGGATTTAACACCATCCTGGTGGTAGTGGACTTATTCTCTAAGATGGCGCATTTTTTCCCACTCAAAGGCCTCCCTGACGCACCCACTTTAGCCAAGGTATTCCTGAATGGTATTGTAAAACTACATGGCTTCCCTTCAGTCCTGATCTCCGATCGAGGTAACCAATTCATCTCCAACTTCTGGAAGAAATGTTTTACTATGGCTTTTTTCTCACTTTTATTGGGGTTCATTACAAGGTCCTCTTCAGAGCAACCGATCTGTTTGACTGTTGTTTCATTTTTCTTCACCCAATTCTTCAGCAGTTTGTTGTTTCCTCTCACGAGCTCTGTATTGATGATATTAAAGATTTCCGATCTGGTAGGTAGTAGGATCTTTCTGTACAGCATTAAACTGTTTCGTGCTGCTGCTGCTTGCAATGAGCATAGACTCAATTCTCGTTGGATCAATGCTAGTGGAGCTGATGATGGAAGGTTCATGACTCGCCACCAAAAGTACCCTTCTAATTTTGGCCAGATTTTATCTGGCATGAATGGCATAGCTTCAAATCTATGGGTTAAAGAACGGATTACTTCGGCTTTGTAGAAATCTACTTCTGGAATGATTGAAAAGCGTCCGTAATGCTACTGCTCTAATTTGCGTAGCCAGTTTTTTAATCTTTTCAAAAAGGACATTTCCACTATGCTATTGCTTAAAGTTACACCGAGATACTTAAAGTATTTCACCTGTTCTATAGGTGCGCCTTCTAGGTACCATTGTGACTTCTGAGATTTCTTTGTGGGTTTTTCTGTGGTCATGATCTTGGATTTTCCTTTATTAATTTCTAGGTTATTGGCTTTGATGTAATTTGTCAGGCTTTCAAGTTGCCATTGTAAACCGATTGCGGTCTGATCCACCAGAATCAGGTCGTCAGCGTACAGGAGTCTCAGGATTTTAATCCCTCCTATTGCTGGAGGAAACGAGCGAAGGCTTTTCTCATGATGCTGATAGTCTGCCAGGTAAGCGTTGAAAAGGGCTTGCGCGAGTGGGCAGTCCTGCTTTACTCCTCTAGATGTTTGGATTCCAGCCGATAGTAGACATGAGCGGTTTAGACCTGCTCTCATTGATGTTTCTGTATATAGAGCTTGGATTGGTTTAGGGCTATCTAAGGGGCACTTTTGGGTTGCCAGCTTTAGCCATATGGTTTCTCTAATGACCTTGTCAAAAGCCTGGACCAGGTCAATGAAAGTGAGGTAGATCTTTGGTTTCCCCTCCATCACCTTTCCCTTCAGAACGCTTAGGAGTAGGATGTTGGCTATTGTACCAACATTCTTCACGAAGTGTGTTTGAAAAGGGTCGGCACATCCTGCTGTTTTTACCCATGCCTGAAAAAGATTCAATACCATTGATCCAAAGATTTTATCAGTTACGTCTAATCAGTCGATTGGCCTGTAGTTCTTAGGGTTATATTTCGTCCCTTTTTTGAAAATTGGCACTTTGATAGCACGCCTCCATGATTCCGGAATTGATCTTGTGGTTATGCACTTTTTAGGTCCTCGGGGATAGAATGCCCCAAATCATTGGGATGTTGCTTGAGGTCGGCGTTGGTAATGCCGTCAGGGCCAGGCGCCCTTTCATCTTTAAATGGGCAACAGAGAAAGTTCCCTTCAACTAAAGAGAACAGAGGGCACTGCAAATGTGTTCTGGCCTCAACACAAAGTCTACGCCCCATCCTAGACAGATTTCTGAGTAACTCCTTACACAAAAAGAAATTCAACACTAGCTCAGATTTAGCAGAATTAATCTTTGGAAGGCTAGCTTGCTTACACAGACCTGATGGAGGTACATGTTGATATCCTTATTCGCAAGTACCACAGTCAGACTACAAGGCTGTGAGAGTTGACCATGGTTTTAGCCACAGCATATGCTCATTTGAGGAGTCACAGATACATATTTCCTCTACTTGGTAGACTGACCCTGAACGCTGACTTGGCATTAAAAGCAAAGGCAATCCCCTACCATGTGCTCTATTTTACACAGACAGGTCCTTATGAGCCTCCCTTTCTTTCCCCCGACCCTCACTGCAGAGACTGCAGTTCTGTATGCAAATAAAGGGTCAACTCCCACTAAACCCACCCATCCTTCCCCAGACATGATTCAGTACATTAATTAGACGATAAACATCTCCTGGCCTCAGCCTTCTCAGGAGACTATCAGCTTTCAGAGGCTCTTTATGTTCATGGCATCTTGCATTTTCATTGAGTCTTTTTCCAAGATGACAATGTCATCTCTTTGGGCTATTCACTCTTAATGGAAGTATTTTTCAGGACAAGGAAGTGGATTCTTGCCAATTCAATGTGAAGCATCAAGGGGTGGACATTGCAAGCATATCTAGGAAATGACTCTATGGCCCGACATGTGCCTGCTTTTTTTTGGGATGCATTTGAGAGATTAGTCCATCAACCAGAGATTAATTTATAAATTGACCAACTGGAGCTAGGCACTCCACACTCATGTTAGGGGTTTTCTCATCCCAGTGCAGGTTACGAGTCTGATATTGAAAAACAATAACACTGTTATGCATTATACCAAGTAGCACGGTTGAATTGACTCCAAGTCTCTCTCCCACAGATCCATAGAAATCTGGTTCTGAGATTAGGGGAAAGAGCACATAAATGCAGATCATCTCAGCAGAAAAGGTTGAATTCAGGTGCATGGGATCTACACTAGGGCATAGCAAGGGGGAGAAACTTTGCCCAATAGGGCTATCACCAGGTTGATCGGCTTGCTTAACCGATAACCAAAGTGTCAAGGTATCCCCCTCCACAGCAATCCCTCACAAGTGGGTAATGCAACAGGCTTGTTACTGGATTAATATTTTTTGCACTTTTATACATTTCACATTTCATTTTAAAAAACATTGCGTTTCATCCTGCAGAACTAACATTTGAACCTGTTGCAGCTGAGCCATTGCACTCCTTTAGACCTCCTTCCACAGGAATGGGTTAGAAGTCTTCACCTAAATCTAAGGAGCCCAGTTATATTTTTGGAGGCTCAGAAAGTTATGTTGAGATCATTCTTGCAGCGAAACAATCATGCACTGAGGAAGTGCATACAAGCACATGGGAGAGGACAAAGGAATAGTTAAATGGACAGTATCTAGACCATTTTCTTATTAATCATCTTCAAATGTCGGTTTCCTGGTCTCAAAATGGGCTATATGCAGGCATGGTAAAGGGTTACTTGACTTTCATTTCAGTGTTTAAGGATTCACTCAACCAGCGGTCTTATTCCAAGATTCCAGTGACAAGCCAATTTTTTGGGAACTTTATGGGCAGGCTGTCATTTAACGGTGAACATTATGGCCGGTGGGTGTTGTAATGCTTTCCTTATTATGTCTTATGCCTCGGAAAGTGTAAACAAAAAATACTCTCCAACACGTATCCATCATAATTTTGTTTACCCTAGTGATGTAACTTGTTTTATAGTCATAGATTGTAAATATATTTATTTATAACATTTTTGTAACACACAAACCCGGAGGTATCCCAGTGTTTGTACAGAGTAAGTGGAGATAGGTAAATATAATACATTTGGCAAACATGGGTAAGAGTTTGAAAGTGTGGTGCTGACGAGGTGCGGCTTGATGCATACGCGTAGTCATATCTGTCGAAAAGTCCCGTTTTTAGTAGTCTCTTGAATGTAGTATGGGATGGTTTGTTCCCTATAGCCGGTGGCAGGGTATTCCTAAAGGTGGGTGCAGTGACCCTAAAGCTTGTTCCGCCATCTTGGACACGTTTCAAGCAAGGAGTGTTGAGCGCAATGATCGAGGACCGAAGCAGCAGCTTCTGTTGATTCCTTGTGATGATCTCATTTAGGTAGAGGGGGGCTTCCCTGTAGATGCAGCAGTTGGCGATGGAGAGGGTCTTAAAGTCTATACTTGCTTTTATAGGTAACCAGTGTGATTCACAGCAGAAGAGTTGGAGCTTGGCCAGGTTGGAGGCTGAGGTGCCTTTCAGAGGGTAAGGCAGTTGGTGATGGAGAGGAACTTTATACCCAGCGAGATGAGCTTAGAAGTGTAAGCTGTTGATGCAAGGACGTTGACGTGTTTTGTCATGACGAGCTCAGCATCAAGGTACACCCCGAGGTTTATACTTTTTTGAGAACAGGTATGGAGACACCGTCAATGTGAAAAGACAAGTAGGACCATACCAGAGTTTTGAGTTCATTGGGCGAGCCTACAAGGAGCAACTCTGTTTTCTCGTCATTGAGACACAGGTTATGTGTGGCCATCCAATTTTGTTTGGCACTATATATGTTATTTATGGTGGTGGTGTCATCAGTGTAGTTGCCTGTGATGGAGATGAGGATCTGTGTATCATCTGCAAAATTCATATAGGGGATGCCCAGGGTGTCGAGGATATTGAAAAGCGGTTTGGTATAAGTGTTGTACAGTGTGGGGGATAAGCAGGAGCCTTGGGGGACACCAATGTGGACTGGGATGGGGTTGGCTGCTGCATTGTCGACGGCAACCCTGGAGGTACTGTCGCAGAGGAAAGATCACACCCAGGTGGTGGCTCCTGTGGAGAAGTGGAGGAGGGAGCTGAGGTGCTGGGCGAGTATGTCATGATCTTCCAAATCGAAAGCAGCCGTAAAGTCAAGGAGCAGGAGTAGAACTATGTTGCCAGTATCCAGAATCCTGTCTAGCTGTATTTTAAGATTGAGTATGGCATTTACGGTGCTGTGTCTGGGGCGGAAGCCAGACTGTCCAGCTCCGAGTAGAGAGTGCTACTCAATTTATTGTTGTACTTGCAGGTAGACAATACGGTCTAGGATCTTAAGCACAAATGGCACGGTGGTGATGCAACGGTAGTTGGGTGGCATGTTAGGGTCGGAGAGTTTTCTTAGGAGAGGTGTGACCTATGCAGATTTGATGCTTCTTGGCACTGGGCAGGTTTTGAATAGAGGCAGTCACAAAATTCGGAATAGCGGGGGTCATGGTGGAGGCGCATAGTTTTATGATGTGCGCAGGGCATTCATCTCCCTTATAATAAGAGGGTTTGAGTGACTGGATGGTATCTGAGACCATGTTTTCAGAGACTATGGAGAAGGAGAAGCATGGTGGTGAAGCTGCGGTTGCCTGGGTCACGAGGGATGTGTCTACAAATGAGACAGAGCGACCTGGTTTGGCTGCAAGTTGAGATTTTCTCAGATTGATTTTGTTGCGCAGTAGATACATTTTATTGGTATGGCATTTTGGATAGTAGTGCATCACAGTTTGTCGGCCATAGTGTGGGTATTGGTAGGCACTGGTGACTCCAGTTCCCTTAGTATGGTGAATAGTTCCTTTGTGTTGGTGCTCGCATTAGCAATTCATTTGTCATCAGAGGTTGCTTTGTGCCTGATGACTGCTTTTTTGTACGTTAAAGAGTAGTTGGATAGGTATAAGCAGTTTCCTGTGGAAGGGAGTCGCTTGGAGAAATGTTTGAGTGCTCTCTTAGAACTATGGAGGGTGACAAGCTCATCGGAATACCAAACGTTAGTGGTTTTGTTTGGGCGTTTTACATTTTAATGGAGCATGAAGGTTGATGGTGAGTTCGAGGCAATGGTGGTAAAAGTCGGCTATGTTTTCCAACTCGTTGGAGCTGAGCGGGGTGTCGATGAGTGCGGACGGTAGCGTAGGTCTGAGTATTTCGTTTCTTGGTATTTATAACCATGAATTGAGTCTGGGTGGGAGGTATTTTGGTAGGAAATTGGGAGTGCAGGAAAGAAGATTCAATTAGGTGGTGGGCAGACCGAGGTATGGGATTAATGGCATTGATGTTAATGCTGGCATTGGTGGAGAGTACCCAGTCTAAGATGCGACCTTTGATTTGTGTGGGAGCTGTGATTAGTTGAGTGCAGTTCACATCTGTGAGTGCTTGGAAGAGTACCATACCTTTGTGATCTGCTGGGTCCTTGTACCCAAGATTCATGTTTCCCAATATAATGCATTTGATGAGGGGTTTGAGTAGGGGGGTGTCCAGCAAGGGGATGTCCAATTCAGTTGCGATAGATGTCGTAGGTTGCCGATAGAGTAAGAGGATATTGTATGTAGACTGAGGGTTGCATGTCCTATAATGGCTGTTGTGAGGGATCAGCGGATGTCTAAAGAGGATTTGGCGATTATGCTACGTCTCGTCCCACTGCATTGGTACGTTCAGTTCTGAGATGGTGTACTCAGGTGGAATGGCGAGAGCAAGGAGTAGGCCAGTGGTGCTGTGTAGCCAAGATTCTGTGATGACTAGGAGGTTGAGGTCTAGAATTAGGTTGTGGATTTCAATAGCGTGAGCTCCCAGGAAGCGCACATTTATGAGTGCACATTTCAGGAGATGTCTTTAGAGATCTGCATAGAGGTGCTAGGGCATAGGCAGGGGGGGTTGTGGGCATTGTGGGGCGGGGTGGTGGATTGAGGTGGCATGTGCGGGAGGTGAAACGTAGTAGTCTGGTACCTGTGATGGCGTACAAGGTGTCTGGCTTGGGAGGGCTGTAAGCGCTAGTTCGAATGGATTGTGTCCTCCCACGTATTCCTCATCTTATGACAATATATCTCTCCAGCTTCTCTGCTTTGGAATTTTTTTTTGACAGAGGGCGCTCTATGCAGAGTCGCCTCGTGGATGTCCCTCGTCTTCGACACCGTTGATGGCTATTTTCGACTTTGTCGAAGCCTTTTATAGACCTGTCCCTAAGAAAGACTATTTTAAGTCTATGGGGGTCATTACAAGTTTGGAGGTAGCCATGCGGCTATTAGCAGCATGGCTACCCCCTTACCGGGTCCGGGTTTCTCGAATGAGGAATTACCGGGCCATTCCAACCTTGGAGGACCCGGTAATTCCTCATTCAACGAACCCGGACCCGGTAAATCCCCATTCGAGTGGATTGTGTCCTCCAACGTATTCCTCATCTTAGATGTATTCCATCCAGCTTTGCTGCTCTTTGGAAATTTTTTCGGCAGAGGGCGCCGTGCGTCGATGTCGTCGAGTCGATAGTCCCTCGAGGGCCTCCGTCGAGGGTGACGTCATCGGGTGTATAAGTAGCACGCGCGGCACCCATTGGCCTCAGTTCCGTTTTTCCGCAGTATGTTGCTTCGGACAATCGGTGCCTCGAGTTCTGTCAGGAAATATAATATTACGAGAAGAAATAATGTCCTCGTCATCGACGCCGACCACGACCCCGAGATCAGGTTTTAAGAGTAGTGCAAGTAGTGTGGCTCAAAAATGTCGATCACGGACCCGCACCGCGAGTGTTTGTGGTGTCTCGGGGAAGGCCACGATATGGAGGCATGTTCGAAGTGTCAGGCGATGACGGGAAAGGCCTTGCGAGAAAGGAGAGGAAAGCTACAGGTAGGTCGGAAGGATCGGAAAGCGTTGAGTCGAGACCCCATGGGGAAAATTCTCCTCGACCCGAAAGGCATAGATCCAGATCTCGAAGCGATTCTCATCGCTCGTCGTCTTCGTCAAAAAAGTCGAAGAAACGACGCCATAGATCTCCCTCCACCTCGTCGTCAGACGAGTCTCCGAAAATGAAATGCCCCACAAAACATTCGTCTTCCAAAGATTGGGAAGCATTTAGGGTGAAAATGATGGAGGTGTTTGAGAAAGCGAAGCCTCGGTCCGTGCCTTATTCGGAAGCTGGCCGGGAGCGTCATCGCTCCGACACTCGCGCGTCCTCGAGCCCGGGTGATAGTAAAAGGAAGGATAGAGAACCTTCCAGGACGCCGAACGAAAAACGCTCCAGTCGACCGCTCGAGGTCACCGACGCCGTCCGAGACCTTCCACACCTCGAAGGGGAAACTGTCGAAGGCCGCCTCGAAGCAGACCCTGTCGACGACCACGATGTCAATGACGCCGTCGACGTCTTTATCGACGTCGACGCCGAAACCTTCAGCGCCAAAGGCTCCAACCAAGCCAGGGCAGCTAGAAAAGGAGAAGGAGAAAACTGCAAGACATGTATCTTCTTCAAAATCTAGTATTACACCTCCTCCTCCTCGTCCTCGTCCTCCTCTCCCAGAGAAGGTTTTCAGGCCTCTCCCTAGGAAGGAGTTTTTCAAATCCTTGACCTCAATTTTTGAGGATCAGGAGAGGAGAGATCCGAAGAGGAAGATGTAGCTTTTGGGTTGGAATATGGCACCCAAAATGTCCCAGAATGCTTAATATCGGAAGAAAGCAGGATGAAGGATTTGGTGGAGTCCTTACATAATGCAAGTGGCATTGATACCTCTCCTGAGAATGATTTTGGTAGACCAGATCCAGGAGAGCATGCCAGTCCATCTTATCGTCAATTAATGACAAAGGTGGTAGACTACTTGGGATGGGCTAAACCAACAGCCCAATTCGTCCAGGACGATTTGACAGACATATTGGATCATGGTCCCACTGAAGACCCAGTTTTACCTTTTCATGTAGCCTTACAAAACAGGGTGGGCAAGAATTGGGAAACTCTGGATTCTATTCCTCCGGTGAATAAATCCCTAACATCAAAATACCGCCCAGCCAGTAGGGACCCCGGCTATCTGTCAAAACATCCAACTCCCGAGAGTTTGGTCATACGACAGCCACAGCTTCCAACAAACTTGCGTACCCGTCTATCCCTCCAGACAGGGACGATAAGCGTGTGGATGGTTGGGCACAGAAGGTATTTTCAGCCGGGAGCATGGCATTAAAATCTGCCAACTCCACATGTGCCTTGGCAAAATTTTCGTACACTCTGTGGGAGTGCATCGCAATGGCGGCGGAGCACATACCAGAAGGGAAGAAAGGGAAGGTTTCCTAGCCATCGTTAGAGATGGAAAGGAGGCCATGCAGGAATCCCTTCAATCTGGATTGGACACTGCGGATAGTGTAAGCAGGTACATGGGCACTAGCACAGTAATGCGCAGGTTTGCATGGTTACGGAAGTCGGGTTTTGCACCGGACGTACAGAACCGCCTCCTAAACATGCCTTTTGACGGGTCTCACCTTTTTGGCAACAAGGCTGACGAGAGCCTTGAGAGGTTGCAGACCTCAAAAGCAGCGGTCAAATCTTTAGGAGCTGCTATTAGGCAACCTCAGCTTTTTCGTGCACAAGGACAATCATGGAGGGGACGATCCTATCGTTATTATACCTCATACGGGAAGACGAGAGGAATGGCCAGTCAAAGGGGCCAAAGAAAAGCCACTCGTGGTGGATGAGGAAAACGTGCTAAGCCAGCTCCAGCTGCAGCCTCTTTGCCATCAGCGGCTGCAACATCTGCCACAAAACCACTTTGAGGACTTGCACCAGAAAACACATGTAGGAGGCAAGCTGTCGCAGCATCTGCAAGAATGGCGAGCCATTACTTCAGATGTTTGGGCTCCAGAAATAATAGCCCAAGGCTATTGCCTTCCTTTTCTAAAGCAACCTCAAAGCAATCCACCAGGGAGACACTCGTTGAAGTTTCCAAATCTGCTCCTACAGCAGGAAGTTCTAACCCTGCTGGAGAAAGGTGCCATAGAACCAGTACCGGCAGCGGAGAGGAACAAGGGTTGGTACTCCCTGTATTTTTTGATCCCCAAAAAGGACGGAGGCCTGAGACCCATCTTGTATTTAAGAAGCTTGAACAAGTTCCTCAGGAAGGACAAGTTCACGATGGTTACTCTTTCTCAGATCCTTCAGGCCCTTCAACTCCAGGACTGGTTGGTGTCATTGGACCTCCAGGATGCTTATTTTCATGTGCTGATTCATCTCAAGCACAGAAAATACCTGAGGTTCGTTGTTGGTGACTCACACTATCAGTTTCGAGTCCTGCCATTCGGGTTGACCTCCGCCCCAAGGGTCTTAACCAAGTTAATGGTAGTGGTGGCAGCGCACCTCAGGAGAGGGGGGATTCATGTCTACCCCTACCTGGACGACTGGCTGATCAGAGCGCGCTCTGCTGAGCAAGCTTTGGATCATCTGAAAGTCACCTGCCACTTCCTCCACAAACTGGGCTTCTCCCTCAACATAAAGAAGTCTCAAATTACACCTTCCCAACAGCTTCAATACATAGGAGCTGTATTAGACACATCCTTGGGAAAGAGCTCGCCTCCCAAGACGAGGGCTCAAGACATTCTTCAGATGGTTTCAAAATTCCAAAATGCCCAAAATCTCCAGGCTTATGACTTTCTATGGTTGCTCAGCCTCATGGCATCCTGCATTTGTCTGGTGCCAGAGGCACGCTTGAGGATGAGATCCCTTCAATGGGCCCTAAAGACTCAGTGGTCCCAGTTCTCGGGTCAAATGACGGATCTTCTTCAGATTCCGAACAAGGTCAGATAAGACATTCTATGTTGAACATCTTAAAGGGAGAACCCTTTTGGCAACCATGGCCGGAGGTCACTGTAGTGACGGACGCCTCACTCCTGGGGTGGGGAGCACATGTCAACGATTTGACAATAAAGGGTCACTGGTCTCCATCGGAGTCCAAACTACATATCAACCTTTTAGAGCTGAGGGCAAACAGACTAGCGCTGAAGGCCTTCCTGCCATCCATCAGGGGAAAGAATGTCCTGATAATGACGGACAACACAGTGGCCATGCACTACCTAAACAAAAGAGGAGGTGAGGGGTCACTACCCCTGTGCAGAGAGGCAATGCAGCTCTGGTATTGGGCGATTCAAGAGGGAATCTCTTTAATGGCAAATCATCTAGCCGGGGAAGAGAATATGACGGCAGATGCTCTGAGCAGGCAGAGCACGGTGTCCCACGAATGGGAATTGGCTCAGGAAGTCATTCAAGAGATCTTCGCCCTTTGGGGAACCCCTCAGGTAGACCTATTTGCAACCAGTACCAACCGAAAATGCGAAAGGTATTGCTCAAAGGAATTTCCCCCGAGAGGAGCCCTAGGGGACGCGTTCGTGGTGGAGTGGAATTTCCCACTATTGTACGCGTTCCCTCCGATTCCCGTCATTCCTCAAGTCATCAGGAGCCTGAGACGCTTTGGGAACCGCATGATCCTAATTGCCCCGGATTGGGCCAGGAGAACGTGGTATCCATACCTTCTAGACATGTCCATCTGTCCTCCAGTACGTCTTCCTCAGAGAGAGAACCTTCTCTCTCAAATGGAAGGTCAGGTTCTCCACCCAGAGGTCAGAACACTGAGCCTTCATGCTTGGTATCTGAAAGGCTGAGATACAGGGATTGGAACCTTCCAGAATATGTTATGGAGGTGTTGCTTTCGGCAAGAAGGCCAACAACAAAGTCTCTGAACCGTTGCCGTTGAAAAAGTTTTGCAACTGGTCAGGGAAAAGAATGTCGATCCTTTTCTATGTTCTATTCCGGAAGTACTATCTTTCCTTCTGACCCTAGCACATAGAGGTCTGAATATCGGAACAATAAAAGGTTATCTTGCGGCGCTTTCCATCTTCAAGCGCTCATCGGAAGAATGCTCCTACTTCAAAATTCCTTTGATAACACAATTCATAAAAGGTCTCACTAATGTGTTTCCTCCTCACCCATTTCAAGTACCGATTTGGGATCTAAATTTGGTATTAAAATTCTTAATGTGTGCCCCTTTTGAGCCTATGCACACGTGTCCATTAAGATTATTAACATGGAAAACAGCATTTTTAGTTGCTCTAACATCGGCAAGCAGAGTGAGCGAATTGCAGGCACTATCTTCTGGGCCACCCTATACTGTGTTCCATAAGGACAGGGTTGTGTTGAGGGTTAAACCATCATTTTTACCGAAGGTAATATCTGATTTTCATTTAAATCAGAAAATGTTTTACCCTCATTCTATCCTCCACCTTATCCTTCTAAGGAGGAAGAAAGACTACGCAGGCTGGACCCAAAAAGAGCTTTAAGCTTTTACATCTCTAGGCTCTCTACACTTAGAGTGGACAACCAGTTGTTTATAGGCTACACTGGAAGAAAGCTGGGTCAATCAGTAACAAAACAAACAATTTCGCGCTGGATCATGCTTTGCATTTCAGAATGCTGCAGACTAGCACAGAAAGACCCACCTGAAGGGTTAAGAGCTCATTCCACCAGAGGCATCGCCTCTTCCACAGCCCTTCAAAGAGGTGTCCCTATAAGGTCCATTTGTGAAGCAGCAACTTGGTCTTCGCTTCACACCTTCTCAAAATTCTATAACCTGGATGCTACCCAGTCTAGGGAGCTAACTTTTGGAAAAGCAGGGCTTTACTCTGCCATCTAAGGGCAGTTTTAAAAAAAAAAAATCTGACCCCTCCTCCAGAGGAACTATGCAAAATACTGCTTTGGGAGCCTATCTAAGATGAGGAATACGTTGGAGGACACAATCCACTCGAAGGACAAGTTACTTCTTACCTGGTAACGTTCTTTCGATTGGATGTTCCTCCAACATATTCCTCATCGCCCTCCCAACCTACCCCTCTGTAGATTTCTTCTGGGTTATTGCTATCTCAAATCTCGCAAGGCTGATACCTGTCTGCCGGCATAATCTACACAGTACAAGATCACAGATACAAAAGAGGGGTAAAACAGAACTGAGGCCAACAAGCGCAGCGCGTGCTACTTATACACCCGATGACGTCACCCTCGACGGAGGCCCTCGAGCGACTATCGACTCGACGACATCGACGCACGGCGCCCTCTGCCGAAAAAATTTCCGAAGAGCAGCAAAGCTGGATGGGAATACATCTAAGATGAGGAATACGTTGGAGGAACATCCAATCGAAAGAACGTTACCAGGTAAGAAGTAACTTGTTCTTCCCATTCGAGCCCCCATGGGGCTCAATGGGAATGGGGAGGGTGCTAACAACGGGCCTGATAATAACAGGCCCATTGTTAGCACCCTGGTCTGCTCGCGGAACCCGCTAAGGGCGCCTGATAAAAGTCACTGCTAATTGGGAGATCCCGGAAGCTGTGCCTGCAGTTAACAAAGCACATGCCTTCCAGCAGGGACCCAGAATACCTGACCAAGCATCCCACTCCTCAAAGCTTGGTAGTTCAGGCAGCTAAATCAACCAGACTATCGGCTTATTCTTCCATCCCCCCTGACAGGGATGAGAAGAGGGTAGATGCCTGGGCACGTAAAGTTTTCACTGCAGGCAGTGTGGCCAAAAACTCCACTAATGTGACTTGCACTCTATCTAGATTCTTGTTTACCCTGTGGTACTGTGTTGCCATGGTGGCTGATCACATCCCGGAAGGCGAAGAAAGAGACGGCTTCTTGGTGATCATTAAATATGGTAAAGAGGCAATGGGTGAATGTCTCCAGTCAGGTTTGGATACTGCTGACAGCATCAGCAGATACATCGCTGATAGCACGGTATTACGATGATTTGCGTAGTTTAGGAAGTCAGGGTTTGCACCAGACGTGCAGGCTAGACTGCTCAACATGCCCTTTGACAGCTCGAGGTTGTTGGGCAGCAAGGCGGGTGAGAGTTTGGAGAAGCTGCAGATCTCAAAGGCACCGGTAAAGTCTCTTAGTGATGCCATTAGACAACCTCAACAACCCTATTCAGGCTCATCTTCCTGGAAGGGTAAGTCCTTTTGTTTCTGTTCCTCAATTGGAAGTGGAAGAGGACAAGTCGTACAAAGGGGCCAAAGAAGATTCCATCGTGGTGCACGAGGAAGGGGTGCTAAATCAGCCCCAGCAGCTGCAACCTTACCTTCAGCCGCTGCTGCAGCTGCCTCTAAGCCACTCTGAGGCCTTGACCCACAAGACCCCGGTGGGAGGCAGAATTTCTCAGTATCTGAACAAATGGCGGGGTATTACTTCAGATGCTTGGGCACTGGAAACGGTAGCCCAAGGTTACTGCCTTCCTTTTCAAAAAAGGCCCCAGGATCATCCACCGGGATACAACTCTGTCAAAACTCCGGATCTGCTCCGTGTGCAGGAAATGTTAACCCTGCTAGAGAAAGTTGCAATACAACATGTACCTGTAGCGGAAAGGAACAAAGGTTGGTATTCCTCTTATTTTCTGATTCCCAAGAAGGACAGAGGATTGAGAACCATCTTGGACTTAAGAAACTTGAACAAGTTCCTTAGGAAGGACAAGTTCAAGATGGTTACCCTTTTTCAGATCCTTCAGGCTCTCCAACTCCAGGACTGGTTGGTGTCATTGGACCTTCAGGGTGCTTACTTTCATGTGCCAATCCATCTCAAGCACAGAAAGTACCTGAGGTTTGCGGTTGGCGGTTCTCACTATCAGTTTTGAGTTCTGACATTCGGGCTGACCTTCGCCCGAGGTTTTTCACCAAGTTGATGGTGGTAGTGGCAGCGAGTCTTGAGAGGGGGGATTCATGTCTACCCATACCTGGACGATTGGCTGATCAGGGCTCATTCACCCGAACAAGCCCAGGAACATCTCAGTATTACCTGCCACTCCCTCCACAGACTGGGCTTCTCCCTCAATAACAAGAAGTCCCATATGATGCCATCTCAAAGACTCCAATTCATTGGAGCAATCCTGGATACTTCCTCGGGGAAAGCCTCGCCTCCCGAGGTGAGAGCTCAACACATTCTGCAGATGGCAACAAAATTCCAGAATGCTCAGCTTCTCCAGCATGGGGTCTGGCATGGATTCACATGCTCATGAATATTCCCCGTCGTCAGGCTGGGAATCCTCGGTAAAGAAAAATCAGTATCAGTTTTGTTTCTGATCTGTCTTTCGTAGTAGTAACCAATCACTGATCTCTGCGTCATACTGACCACAGCCAATGACTGACATCTCCCTAAGCCCCGCCGCTGGCAGCCATCTTCCGATTTTTACCACACGTTCAAGTGTTGGGATCCTCGTGCTTAGCTCTCGAGCGTTAGTGCTTTTTTCACGCTTTTTCTTAGGAAAATTTTCTCTTTTTCGGTCAAAAGAGCCTCAAGCTCCACCGTTTCTTTATCTGATCAACGGGGACCCATGTCGGATTCTTCTACGCCCCTCAAGGATGAAGATTTCGTCGAGCCACGCTTTTGGAGGACTCCAGAAGTTTCTCAGGCCCTTCTCGAGCATGGCCCAGGAGAAGGGAAGCTCGACGCCCGGAAAGCTGTTCAGGGTCTGCCCTGGATGCCAGCTTCAGAATGTCTTTAAGAAGGACGGACACTCCCTTTGCCTTTACTGCCTGCATGAAGACAAGACGCACGTGGAGAAGGACTGTGCGTTTTGCGGCAATATGTCGGAGCGGACCATGAAGGACCGCCATCAGCGTCTCGCCAACTGGCTGGAAGGAAAGAGCCCGTCAGGCGAGAAGAAGAAGAAGAAGTCCGAGCGGTCTTCTAAGACCTTTGAGGGCGCCCCGGCGACAGGGGTTCCAACAGAAGGCCAAGCACCGCGAGTCCGCTGGCACCGGGAGCGCCGAACGGTCGGGCTCTACGGGCGCCAGGCAGGGCGCATCCTCCCCGGCGCCATCAACCACGAGCCAACGCTCTGGCTCGGGTAAGAGGAAGGCCGAGCACCCGGCGAAGCTTCTGGAGAGACCCCGGTCGTGCTCGAAGGCCCCATCGGAGGGGGAGCGAGGTGGTGACCCTCCCCCCAAGGAGAAGGCGGTGAGCGAACCTAAGGTGGTGAAAGCCTTGATCCATCCGGCCAAAGCCTCTATCGAGACAGTCGCGGCGGCCCTGGCTCAGCCTGTGGAGGCTACACCAGTGGTGGCGACCTCGGGGCCCAGAATCTCCCTGCCACCGCGGAGGGAGTCCTCTTTCATGCCCATCGACAGGACCCCCGTGAAACCTCCGACAGAGAAGAAAAAGGGGGGGCTGGAGGTCGTTGTGGATTCGGCCTCAACCTCTGAGGAGGAGCTGATCGAAGTCTTAGGCCATGACTCTGGCGTGGAAGAAGACCATCCTGTTGGGAGGGATCCCGACGTGGGAGACGATGAGAACGTCAAGGGTGCCGACGGGGCTCCTGATCGCCCGTCGGAACCCCCTCAACCAGTGCCTCAAGACAACTTGGCGACCATTTTGTTGGCTTTACAGTTCTTATGCTCGGAGATAAGGACGAGACTGCCGTTACCACCTACGGAGGAACCGCTCCCGACGGGGGACCCGGAGCCAGGCCCTTCTGGGAGCCCTCCTCTTAAGAGAAGAAGGATTCATCCTCCACCTCCTTTTCAACCTTCGCGCCCTGCTCAGCCCTCCTCCCCGTCCACCACACGTGGGGATGATACGGGGACTGACACGGCCGCGACGGGTACTGACGACGAGGTTTACGACGAGGACCTCCCGTCGTCACCTCCCACCCGGGCTTCCCCGTCCGACGAGATTGGATCGTTTCACGCCATGATCGCCAGGGCATCCGAGCTTTTCCAGCTCTGCCCGGGCGAAAAGAAGAAGGAAGGTTTCCTTTATCAACGGCGCGAGACCAAGAGGAAGACGGTCCTCGCTGTACCTATACTGGACGATATCTGGGATGAGGGTCTCGCCCTCCTCAAGAACCCATCCACAACGCCGGCTAGAAGGGATCGTTACGAGAAGAAGTACCGGGTCCCGGATGCGGCCCCCTTGTGCCTTGGGGCACAGCCGACCCCGGACTCGGTCGTCTCCGCGGCACCCAGGAAGAAAGCGGGGGGGGCGCGGCCTCTACGTCAACCTCCCCGCCGGACGGCGAGGGAAAGAAATTGGACACCATGGGACGCAGGGTCATCTCATCGGCAGCGACGACGATTAAGGCTGCCAACGTCTTGGCTATCGTAGCCCGCTACGACGGGGAGTTGTGGTACAAACTCGCCCCCCTGCTGGACTTTCTACCAGACGACAAGAGGGCGGAGGCCCTAGAGATCTTGCAGGAAGGAGAAGTGGCGTCGGACCACGCCATTACGATAGCGACGGACATCGCGGATACTGGATTTGGCCAGTTGGGCAACGGCGTGTGCCTTAGGCGGCGTGGATGGCTCAAGGCTACTGACTTCCGTCAGGACGTGCAGACCAGAGTCTTGGACATGCCGTTCGACGGGAGCAACCTGTTTGGGAAAACAGTGGACGATTCCCTACAAGCCATCAAGGCGGACACGGAGACGGCCCGGGCTCTTGGTGTGCTCCAGCAACGACGGCCGCCCTTTCGGAGCGGCGGAGGCAAACAGGGTGCCTCCAAAGGTTCCAGCGGCAGATTTTCCACCTATCGTCAAGCGGCCCGTTCGTCGTCAAAGGAAGCCTACAGGGGACGAGGCAAGTCGGGCAGACCCCGCCGTCGTCGCCAAGGAGGACAAGGCGGCAAAGCCTTGTCGAAGCAGGACTGAACCGGCCGTGGGGTCGGGCCCCCACCGAAGCAACCCGGTGGGAGGCGTGTGGGAGTCCATCTTCACCGACCGTTGGGTGCTGGACGCCCTGGCTCAGGGTCACGCGCTCGAGTTTCTAAAGAGGTGCCCGCGTGTCCCCCCTGTGGCCAGGAAGGAACATCACGTCCCTCAACTTCTCTTGGAGGTAAGGGCGATGCTCAGGAAGGGCGCCATCGAGCTCGTCCCAAAGAGGCTTCGGGGCTCTGGTGTTTACTCAAGATACTTCCTCGTGAAGAAGAAGACGGGAGGATGGCGTCCCATCCTGGACCTACGACGACTGAACAAATTCATCAAGGCCCAGAAGTTCAGGATGGTTACCCTCCAACACGTCCTGGGTCAACTGGAGAAGGGCGATTTCCTGTCGTTGTTGGATTTGGAGGATGCCTACTTCCATATCCCCATCCTAAAGGGACACCGAAAGTTTCTCAGATTCGTGGTCCAAGGGCGTCACTACCAGTTCAGAGCCCTTCCCTTCGGATTGAGGTTGGCACCCAGGGTGTTCACCAAGTGCCTCGCACCGTTGGCGGCGCGGTTGCGCCTAGAGGGGATCCACGTCTACCCCTACCTGGACGACTGGCTCATCCGAGCGAAGACGAAGGAGCTCGCCGTGGAGCACACGGCAAGGACCGTCCAACTGCTCACGGACCTGGGATTCTCCATAAACTACGCCAAGTCCCACCTGGTGCCCGCGCAAGACGCACTGTTTCTGGGAGCGAAGCTCGACACAGTGTCGCTTCTGGCCTCTCCGTCGGAGGAAAGGACGAGGGCCATCTTGGGCAAGGTGCAGCGGATGCTGGTTGCGGACGCGGCCAGGGTGAGGTCCATCAAGTCCCTCCTCGGAATGATGTCTTCTTGCATTTATCTCAGCCGCCTGTGCAGGCTCCGGATGCGCCTGTTGCAGGAGTTCCTGGACGCGCGCTGGATCCAGACGACGGGCATCTTCGAGGAGAGGATCACACTCGACGAGAGTTTCCGACGAGCGATCCAGTGGTGGGGCACCCGCGCGCATCTGATGGCGGGCATGGACTTCCAGACCCCCGGCCACCAGAAGACAGTGACCACGGATGCCTCCCTGGAAGGGTGGGGAGCGCACACCGAAAATCTGCACGCGAGAGGCCTTTGGCTTCCGACGGAGAAGTACCGCCATATCAACATCCTGGAGCTCCGTGCAGTGTTTTGGGCCCTCAGGTCCTTTCTTCCGTCCCTCAAGGGCAAGGTGGTGAGGATCTTCACCGACAACACCACCACCATGTTCTACATCAGGAAGCAGGGCGGTACCAGATCCCCAGCCCTGTCCAAGGAGGCGCAGGATCTGTGGCATTGGGCCGTCGCCCAAGGGATGTTTCTGGTGCCGTTTCATCTGGCAGGAATAAAAAACACCATCACCGACTCGCTCAGCAGAGAGCTGCGCTCGTGCCACGAGTGGGAACTACGACAGGATCTAGTGGACCGCCTCTTCCGACGGTGGGGCACACCCCAGATCGATCTGTTCGCGACGGCGACGAACTCCAAGTGCCGGAGGTTCGCCAGCAGGTTTCCCCAGCCGAGGAGCATGGGCGATGCTTTCTCGTTCCCCTGGGAGGGCCTGTTTCTATACGCATTCCCTCCATTGCCGTTGCTGATCCGGCTCATCAACCAGCTCAAGAGGTCACGGTGCAGGATGATCCTCGTCGCACCTGCGTGGCCGAGGCAGATATGCTTCCCGGACCTCCTGGACTTGTCAGCGTCCCCGTCAATCAAGCTGCCAGTGGACGCGGATCTTCTCTCCAGGAAAGGAGGCGCCATCCTCCATCACGACCCGAAGTCGCTGAACTTGCAGGCCTGGCTCCTGCAGCATTAGAGTTTGGAGGCTACGACATACCGGCCGACTGCAGAGAGGTTCTTGCAAAGGCCAGGGCGTCCTCAACTCTTAAATGCTATGGACACAAATGGAAGAGGTTCTCTGTCTGGTGCCACGCACAGAAGATTAACCCTCTACGGATTACGGCTCCCAAAGTACTGCCGTACCTACTGACGCTGGCCAAGGCTGGACTGGCGCACGCGTCCATCAAGATTCATCTTGCTGCGATCTCCCGATACACCAGAACCACGGGACGGAGGTCTTTGTGGTCTCATCGTCTGGTGAAAGAATTCATGAAGGGACTGTTCAGATCGTTCCCGCCGGTGAAGGCTCCGGCCCCGGCGTGGGAGCTCAACGTGGTGCTGACCAAGCTCATGGGACCTCTGTTCGAGCCTCTGCACTCGGCTCCGTTGAAGTTCTTGTCGTGGAAAACAGCGTTTCTTGTGGCCATCACCTCTGCACGACGGGTGGGAGAGATCCAGGCCCTTTCCTGCAAGCCCCCGTACTTGACTTTTCACGACACGAGGGTAGTGCTCAGGACGCACCCCTCCTTCATGCCCAAGGTGCCGTCGGACTTCCACCTCAACGAACCCTTGCTGTTGCCTGTTTTCTTCCCGTCGCCTTCGTCGCCGGCTGCAAGGACTTTGCACTCGCTGGATGTGGCTAGAGCGCTGAAGTTCTACGTGGACCGCACAAAGTGTTTTCGGAAGACGTCACAACTTTTTGTGAACTTTGGACCTGTCAATCAGGGGAAGGCTCTCTCGAAGGCCTCCATTTCCAGATGGCTCTCCGGCTGTATCATGTACTGTCATCGGTTGGCAAACCGACCGCTGCCTGGCCGTCCGAGAGCCCATTCCACCAGAGCGATCGCAGCTACCACGGCGTTCCTATCTGGTGTGCCCTTGCTGGACATCTGCAGGGCTGCTACGTGGAGGTCGACGCACACCTTCACGAAATTCTACTGCATCGATTGGGATTCCAGGGAGGAGTCCAGGGTCGGCCAAGCAGTGCTGCGCAACCTGTTCGCCTAAGGTGAGCCTGGTGAGGAGGTAAGAATTGCTTAATGTTGAGTTTTGGATATAATGCTTAATGTTGAGCCTTTGCCACCTCCTGTGGTTGTGCATGTGTGTACTGCTATGTATTCTTTTATTCATGAGCATGTGAATCCATGCCAGACCCCATGCTGGAGAAGGAACAAGTTAATTACCTGTAACTGTTGTTCTCCAGCATGGGTCTGGCATGGATTCACATGCGAACCCTCCCGCCTACTCCTCTGCGGCTCTTCACTTGGTCATACTGCCACTTCACGTGCTACCAAATCTGAAGATGGCTGCCAGAGGCGGGGCTTAGGGAGAGGGCAGTCATTGGCTGTGGTCAGTATGACGCAGAGATCAGTGATTGGTTACTACTACGAAAGACAGATCAGAAACGAAACTGATACTGATTTTTCTTTACCGAGGATTCCCAGCCTGACGACGGGGAATATTCATGAGCATGTGAATCCATGCCAGACCCATGCTGGAGAACAACAGTTACAGGTAAGTAACTTGTTCCATCTTCTGGCCTTCGATTTTCAGAGATTTCTCAGTCTTATGGCATCCTGTGTTTTCCTGGTGCCAGAGGCCGCTTGAGAATGAGATCCCTTCAATGGGCTCTCAGAACTCAATGGTCCCAGTTCTCAGGAAAGATGTCGGTCCTACTTCAGGCTCCAAGCAGGGTCACACAGGGTCTTCTGTGGTGGGCGTGCAAGGGCAACATTGTGAAGGGAGAACCTTCTTGGCAACCATGGCCAGAGATAACGGTAGTGACGGATGCCTCACTCACGGGGTGGGGAGGCTACACCAACGATCTGACAATCAGCGATCGTTGGTCTCCATTGGAGTCCAAACTACAGAACAACCTTTTGGAGCTGGGGGTGATTAGACTAGCGCTGAAGGCCTTCCTGCCCTCTGTACGGGGAAGAAATGTCCTGATAATGATGGACAACACAGTGGCCATGTAACACCTCAAATGCAGCTCTGGTTCTGGGCACTTCAAGAAGGAGTCTCTCTGTCGGCAGTTCACCTAGCCGCAGAGCAGAACACAGCGGCGGACGCTTTGAGCAGGCAGAGCACAGCCTCTCACGAGTGGGAACTAGCTCAGGAAGTCCTTCAAGAGATCTTCTCCCTTTGGGGAACCCCTCAAGTGGATCTGTTTGCGACCAGTGTCAACCGGAAGTGCAAACTATAGTGCTCTAGGGAATTTCCTCCAGGAGGAGCTCAAGGAGACACATTCATAGTGGACTGGACGTTTCCACTCCTGTACACATTTCCTCCAGTACCTGTCATTCCTCATGTGATCAGGAGATTGAGAAAGTTTGGGAAACACATGATCCTAACTGCCCTAGATTGGGCCAAGCGGAGGTGGTATCCGGACCTACTGGACATGTCCATCTGTCCTCAAATACGTCTTCCATAAAGAGACGATCTTCTGTCGCAAGAGGAAGGTTGGGTTCTCCATCCAGTGGTCAAGACACTCAGCCTTCACGCATGGTTTCTGAAAGGCTGAGATACAAGGATTGGGACCTCCTGGAAGACATAATGGAGATTTTGCTTTCGGCCAGAAGGCCAGCAACTAAATCTTTTTACCGTTGCCTTTGGAATAAGTCCAGCAACTTGTGCAAGGATAAGAATGTAGATCCATTTCAATGTGACACACCTATGGTGCTCTCTTTTCTATTACACGTTGGCAATCTGGCGCTCCAGATTGGGACCATTAAGGGATACTTAGCAGCGCGTTCCATTTTCAAGTGCTCCTCAGAAGAGTTTTGTTTCGTATTTTAAAATCCTGTTGATTGTACCATTTTTGAAGGGACTTACTAATGTATACCCTCAAGTTCCATTAAATGTACCTATTTGGGACCTAAACCTTGTATTAAAGTTCTTGACATGTATCCCGTTTGATAGGCTCTTGATGTTAAAGACTGTTTTGCTTATCGCAATAACATCAGCCCGCAGGGTAAGCGAGTTGCAGGCTCTTTCTTGCCAACCTCCTAATACCACTTTCTATAAATATAAAGTCATTCTCAAGTTAAAACCTTCTTTTTTACCGAAGGTATTCTCCGACTTCCATTTGTCACAGAAAATAACCTTGCCAACATTCTATCCACGTCCTCATTCAGATAAAGAAGAGGAGAGACTGCATAGACTAGACCCAAAAAGGGCTCTAAGTTTTTATGTTTCAAGATTGGCTAAATTATGTCAGGTTGATCAACTTTTTATTGGATATACTGGTCCTAAATTAGGCCCTGCAGTCACCAAACAAACAATATCCACATGGATCACCCTGCCCATTGGCGAATGTTATAGATTAGCTGGTGTGGACTCGCTGAAGGCTTAAGGGCTCATTCCACAAGGGGCATGGCAACCTCTGCGGCTCTTCAAAGTGGTGTCCCAATAAATGATATTTGCTCAGAGGCCACTTGGTCGACTATCCATACATTTGTTAAATATTACTGCCTGGCTTCTTCCTCCAGTCAGGGAGGACTTTCTTCAAAAGCTGTCCTCCATTTGGTCCATGATTAAGTCTAAATTATTTGACACTGCAACCTCGTAATTGTTACTGCTTTGGGAGTCTATCATAAGATGAGGAATATGTGGTAGGACACAATCCATTCAAAGAACAAGTTACGTTCTGGTAGCGTTCTTTCGACTGGATGTTCCTCCCTCGTATTCCTCATCACCCCTCCCAGCCTTCTCCGCCGTACAATTTACCTGTTCTCACACTCTACGCATTCTGATAGCCTATGGTCTTGGGTACGCCTGGTAATTCCTCTGCGAAGGGGAAAAGAAAAACAGAACTGAAGCCAACAGATGCTGCATGCGCTATTTATGCTGATAATGACGTCAGCGGTTGATGGAGGCCCTCGAGGGACATTGACGCGGCGACTCTGCATACAGTGCTCTCTGTCAAAATAAATTCCGAAGCAGTGAAGCTGGAGCTATATATTATCATAAAATGAAGAATACATCCAATCGAAAGAACATTACCAATAGTAAGCAACTTGTTCTTCTGTAGCGAAATTTGCTGAATCTTAATGCTGCCGTTTCTGGTAGGGAGTTGAGGGGGGATGTTCCAAGGGGATTGTGATTTCAGACTGTCGGGCATCTGATTTCTGGTCACCAGATGGTAGTGGCCAGAGGTGGTTGGTGAGGGTGGGGGCTATGGCGAGGCTCTGTATGTTGCGACTACAAATAAAGGGGTGTCTGATTATAATCCCTGGTGCCTCAGGCTTGATACTCTAAACAAACACAACAATGGACCAATGGCATAGGGGATAACACATCATATGCATTTATCTTTTTATATTTACCAATAAATGCCTCAGTCTAAATTCATTTAGATTTTTGTTATTATGATAAATTATATAACATACCTTCATAATAAAATTCAAAAAATCTTTTCAAAATTCAACTCGCATACATTCATTCCTACCACCCACTCAGTCTCAATTTCTCTTAAAAGGAATTCACTTCATACCTACATCCATGACCACTTGGTCACCGTAAACAATATACAGTTTTAACACTGTGAAATTTCCACTGCCTGTTGTCAGGTAATTTTATCTGTAATTAGTTTCACAGATGTAATCGTCGACACATTTTTCGGTTGTCTGGTAGGACTTCAAAAATAGGGTCCACTTGTTAACGCAACCTTCATCAGGTCCCAAACTGGAAGTTCAATAGTTCCCATTTAACAAAGTGTGGTGAGTCACACCACCTAAAAAACAATGAGAACCTATTAGAAATTCTAAAGTAAAGCCATCCCCTCTTACTTTTCTATCACTTCTAATGTGAGCACACATAATTCTCAAGAGTAATCATTTTAATCAACATTTTTCAATGTTACTTAGTTACATGAAAGAATGCCAATACCTCAGATAAATCCTCATCACACCTGTGTTTTTATCTCATTTCATATGGACCCACCCACAAGGATGCAATGTATATGACGCCATTAAATCAGGTCTTTTAATTCAAATGTCTGTACATCAATATAGGGTTCCCTGTTTTTCACAAATACTCACTCCAATGGTGCCACAGCGCCCTTTGTGTCACCTTCTGGTCATAAAACGTATCCTTAAATGATGAAAAGGATTCTTAGCCATAGGATGTTCAAGACAAACGCCGTCTGTGAGATAATTTGTCTAAAGTATCTCTGCCGCTCATGTATTTTGTTAGTAGTTACACCATGAAATTATTATCTGGTGAAAATCCTACAAGACAAAAGTGCTTCAGTCAGGCTCTATATGTGCTCGCATGTCCTGATATCAAACAACATCCTTAGTGCATCTCATTACTTACATTGGTTTCTATCCTTCCAAGTAATCCTTCGTAATGGCCCTTCGTTATTCTCACGATCAGGCTCAGAAACGCTTCCAATTTATTTCTTCAATTTAGCCATGCTGCCATGATGTCTCTTAAACAACATAGTATAAGCCGCCATTAGTTTACCGGTCTATCTTAACCATCTGAATCAAATTTATTAGAACATCCTCCATTTAGTGAGCCAGTAATTCCATAGTATATATTGGTTTTCATTATTATTACATTAGGAAACCACATCTCAGGTAACCTCGAGAGATATCATCTCAAACTACAGTGGTGACTGAATTCTCCCATTCTAAGTATGGATGGTCTCCTATTCAATCTATACGGTCTGTGAGCTAGAATATCTGGTCTGTCTATTATTTACATTACAATCGTCCACTTTCGTTTAGTTAATTTACATATAGCACGTTATGCTTGCATCGATTACTCGCTGCTCATTCGAGCCCCTTGTTTCAGATCGCATTGTTCTCATTCATGTACTTTAAGCGAGCCACAGAGAACTTTGTCTATGGCTTCCACCTTCTTCCATCATGAGCGGTTGCATACGTTTTGCAAAGAACCCTGCGTCGTGTCCCGTTATTATATGATCGATCATGATCATAGAAAGCGGACAGCGTGTTTTCTCTCATGCCACTAGTAACTGTACCGAACATACGGTCTTAGTTTACTGCATCAGACCATTTAGAGGAAACACCCCATCTATTCTGTGTTGTAAAATACGCAGTACATATTAATGTATATTTTTAGCGTGAGTTCGTAAACTGCCCCTATTATTCATAGAGAAATTCTGACCCAATGGGTCACCATACATCCTGTATTATTCCATCCGTTCAAAGTGCCTGTGTATTAATCACATGTGATTACCAAGTATCCAAACAGAGGTACCTCATTTTATGTATCTTCCCTCAGTGCTCATTTTCCCTAATAGAGCTTATTCATGTATTGAGTCACTCACGGGCATCGCAAATTCACGCCCTATCTTATCAAGTATCCCTGTGATGATCATTAATAATACAGGATATTGAGTCCAGGTCACATAGATTCACGTATATGATCACCTGGCTGCATTTGGGTTACTCACTCTCTCAGTTTCACATATAATTTCACACGACTTAAGTACCAATCTAGATGTCATAAATCTTCAACACCAGTAAAATCATGTGGATCTAAAGCACACCGATTCACATATAGGATCTCGTGGCTGAAATTTGTGTTACTGCGCATCTCTCAGCTTCACATATAATTTCATATGGTAAGAATGTCTTCAGTCTTGAACACCAGTAATATCATATGGATACATCTTTGGTATTTTAAGGATCTCTAACTTCGTTTCACCGACTCATCAGCCCTCTTTGTTAGAGTATTCATAACCATGTAATCCTTCAGTCCACCCTGCAGAAAAGGTGGTTCTGGTTTATGTTGCGGGCCTGCTGGCTTGGTACCTCGAGTGGGAGAGGTAGACTATGCCTTGGTGATGAGGCATGCTGCTGTATAGTACTCACCAGCGCAGGTGGTAGCAAGATAGTGGGCTTAGCTTCTACAGAGGCGTGCTGAGGAACTATTTTCCGGGTTGCTAACAGTGGTGGTTGCGTGGGCCTGGGAATAGTGTAGGGGACAGGCTTATTGCACAGCTGTTGCAATGGTATTTGAGTAATGGTGATGCGTGGTGTGGCGTAGGCCAGTGCAGAACCCAAGTGGGTGGCATCTAGACATACAGTTTCTAGAGGCAAGAAAGAAGTAAGAGGTATACTTGTGATGGGTGGATTATGGCCTTGATGGGGGATGTGGGTGCGCTCTGTCTTGGAGCGGAGGCAAGAGAGGAATATCGGGCAGTGAGGCAAGGGCCTTGAGCTGCTGTTCCTCTTTGATGTGGTGAGCAGTGTGGTGGGGGGCCAGTGTAACCGTCATGACGTTGTAATGCAGTGTTGTCTCCGGCGGGGAGGTGTATATACGTGGACATGGCGCATCGGGCGAGCAGTCTCTCAACCATGTGTCTGCCCAGCTAGTGCTATATGTATGGTGGCCAGGCAAAGTGATGGGAGAAAGGGGCTAAGGCAGGGTAGTGGGAGGGGATGCACATAAGTCAACAATCAAGGCAAGAGGCGAGCGCTGTACAGAGTGAGCATGAGAGGGCTTACCTTCACCCGGTGTGCAAGGTGAGGCTGTCCAATGCTGTCGGCAGCGGTAGCCTGGGGCTGGTGTTAGGTTCTCTGATGTGGTCAGCAGTGGTTTCTGATGGCTCTTGTTTTGCAGTGCTGCTAGGGATATTGGTGATGAACCAGGGGGCACGGACGCATAGCGTGCAGATGCCGAGTGGACGACCCTTTCCTCCCGGCGCAGACAGGATTGATCCTTGACGGTTATCCTTGTTGGTGAGCCAGCTTCGCCTGCCGGTTTGCCTCCAGCACTGAATATGAGGCTGGCGGCGCTGGCCAATCATGTTGCACAGCCATAGAGACATCATTGATGATCAGAGTGTCGTCAGTGGGGTGCTCTGCAGGAAGCGGACGGTCGAAATTTGTTTCAATGACGGCAGCCATCTTTGCATACTATGCCATCACACTTTTAGTGAAAAAAGTATAAGTAAGGGATATTTTAAATATGATTTCTCAATATTTACCCTCAAATACAATACACACATTCATATAGTGCTCCTTATGAAAGAACTCCTGTAAAAGGATCCTAGCGCAACAACTACCCAGGTCCAGACATGTTGGACTCCAAAGGATGGTACTTGAAAATCAATCATTCTCCTGAACTGGGGCCTTCTTGACATTTCCCAACTGGTAGCTTTACTGCTTGGAGGGTTGTCATGCTGAGAGCATCACAAATGTTACTAAGCTGGTTTTGTCTACTCTGGTGTAGATGTCGGCTATCTTTAAGACTCCAACATCCTCTTCGGTCCCCATAAGTATTGTGCCTTTGGCACTGGGTATTCTTGCTAGAGACTGCCATGCAAAGTCTGCAGATTCTGGCTTTTTCAAGACTAGGACCCTCATTATGAGGTTGTCAGTAGCCACCGGTTGTACCGGAGGCCTGCCGGCAACCTTGGTTTATTGTTTCCACTCATAATGAGGGCCTGTGTCCTACAAGGCAGGAAAGGAAAGAAAGGGCCCTTTATGAACCTATCAGCCTTCTTTAAGTTACACCCTCTGTCAATCTGCTGTAGTGCAGGCGTACTTCAATTAAATCATCCACAAAGTCCATTCCGCTTAAAAAAAAACAAAAAAGTGAGTGGAACAAATAGAAATGAAGGTTTGTGCAAGAAGCAGTCTCGATGACTAACAGTTGCATTTCCTTTTTAGATCACTGTAACGGATCCCTCCAGGACTGATTTGATATGGTTTGAAAATATAGATATACAATAGGACTTGAAACAATAGGCCTTAGGCCACATCCCTCAAACAGCACCTGGGCTCGAAATCATAAATTAGAGGCTAATGAAATTGACAGTAAGAGGTGTTGCCCATGGTCTTTCAGGCATACGCCTGTAGTGAAATGTAAAATGAATTCTGGTTTTAGAATACACATTCAGTCAATACCCTCTTAATTTCACTTGTTGATGGAAAAAAGCACAGAGACTGATCCACTAAAAGCAGATGTTAAGGAAAGAAGAAATTGACCTCTCAGATGCTCTATCATTGCTATTCCAGAAAAAAATGGCAGAATTTTTGGTGGGTTTAGCTCATACAGTGGAGTAACCAACAGCAGTCCATCAGTTTGTGCCCCTTACAGAAACGTCCTGCTGTCGTACAGAGGGTGGTATTCTTCAGCCCCCTCTTCAGCTGCATGGGAGCCCCTAGTGGGTTCCATGTTTGTTTGTTTGTTTTTATTATTTATAATGCACGACCGTACCCGGGGGTATCAGGGCGCAGCCTTTACACGAATATTCGAAACTTAGTTACAGTACACAGAATATACATAATACAAGAATAAAGTACACCAGTGTTATATACAAATCAGTAATAGGCCAGCAGGCCATTATATACAGGTAATTATATACAGGTAAATGTGAGGCACACAGGCAGGTAAGCAAGAGGGCACAAGTGGTTTCAGTATGTGCAGGGGCGCTAGGCGCTTCAACGTCTATTGGGTCTCACGTTTCAGCCACGAGATTACCAGTGAGCGGAAAGTCTGGTAGGGCATGTCAATTGTAAGGTTTGGAGGCAGGGAGTTCCACAACAAAGCAACTTTTACTGGGAAGCTGTTGCCCCCTATGGTGGCCCGTTTGTAATGGGGAACAGATGGACGGTTTCTGTATGCAGTTTTGGTGGGTCTTAGTGATGACTGTCAGTGGAATCTGTTGATCAGGTAAGTTGGGGCGGCATTGTTCAAGGACTTATGAATGAGTGATGCCGTTTTTAAAAGGATTTTATCACAATTGTTCTGTTGGCTGAGATTTGTAATGTGTTCCCTTCTGGAAATGCCCAAAGCTGTTCTTAAGGCATTGTTCTGAAGGGTTTGCAATTTGCTGGTGGTAGCCTTGGTAGATCCCAGATAAAGGGCATCGCAGTAGTCAAGGCGAGACAAAATAAGAGCTCTGGCGAGTGTCAGGCAACTAGAGTCCGACAGGAAAGGTTTGGCTGCGCGGATTAATTTGCATGTGTGCGCCGTGGAGGATGCAAGGGAGCTCACTTGTCTTTTGAAGGAGAAATCGGAGTCTAAGTAGAATCCCAGTGTTTTGACCTCCTGTCCAACTTTGATGTTGTTTCCGTCAATCGTGAAGGAATTGTAGGCCGGGCCAAGTTTCTTTATATTGAGTGTGGTACCCAGGATAATGAGTTCTGTTTTATCATCATTCAGGCATAGTCCATGAGCGGCCATCCATGCCTGGATGATGATATACACCCTATTTAACAAGGCCAAATCCTTTCCATAATCTCCAGAAAGCGGAAGGAGGATCTGAGTATCATCTGCATAATTAGTGTAGGTGATACCGAGATGATCCAAATCATCGAAAAGGGGCTTGGTAAATATGTTGTAGAGTTGGGGGAGACACAGGAGCCCTGGGGAACGCCGCAGGTGATAGGTATGGGGTCTGCTGCGGCCGTGGGAGAGAAGACCCTCATGGTCCTATCGTTAAGGAAGGATGTGATCCATGTGATGGCCTCTGTTGAGAAGTGAGCTGCAGTATGGAGATGTGAGCATAAGACAGAATGGTGTTTTGGGATATGTGTCGGTACAACTTCTTCTGTTGGCGACCAAGATGGGTTTGATTTGGCCTCTCAGCCGTGTCGCATCCTATGTGGCATTCGTTGGAGGAACCAATCCCCTACCTCCTTGGTTACTAATATGAATAGATAATCTGCCACTCAAGAATTGCGCCACACTTGTTAGTTCAATATTTTCAAAAGAACATTTCTTTTTATTCCTTATTTGCCCTTTGAATTCTTGTTGACACTGATTGTTACAAAGCTGCAGGTAAGCCATCAGGGGTGGGTCCCCGAACGGAAAAGGAAAAAGAGACGTTTTTGCACGCCCGCAGTCGGGCGATCCAAATGCCCATATGGGAGTTGATTCAGACCGGGGTCTTTTTGCTAACGGGGAGACTGTGAACTTAATAAGACAAACCGAAATTGTTGATAAATTAAGGTGTGGAGTGGCGAGGTAGATGTGATGGACTCTTAAGTGGAAGGTTAGAATTTATGGCCATACGAAAGGTTGAGCTTAACCAAAACCTTTGGAGAATTAATAGATTTAATTCCTGTGTGTGAACAACAATTGGATTGGAAATATTTCTTTCTGCATTATTTTCACTATAGGGATTTACCCGGGATTTATGGAATTAACGGGTAAGAGATTTCTACTGTTCTATGTATTACGCTCAAACATGAATATATTATTGTGTGTCGAATGTAGATTTACTGCAACCCATTAGAGGGAACAATACTGTAGTCTGTAATACATGATAGAATCACTATAGAAATAATACAAATGAGAATTTGTGTTTAATATTGAAACCTTAAATATAAAATGTGGATTTATGTATGAGGAATTATTTTAAACAATATATTTTTTCTGTTTCTCTGTTTGTTATTTTACTTATTATCCACTATTATTATTTTTTATCTTTTATTGTTCTCTTATCACTTATATTGTTTTGTATTTATTATGAATTTGATGCACATTTTGATGTAATTATTTGTATTGCGATGTACTGCATTTGTGAATTATCTATTACTTTTATTTATTTTCCAAAATATATGTGATTTAATATTGCATAACCCCCCCCCTTTCCTATTTCTTTCTTTTCTTCGTTACCTTCCTTTCCTTACCCAAACCTTTTTGAATACAAAAATGTTTTTGAACATTATATAATAATTGTGTTAATAGAATAAGATATGTACCTAATAAAGCCCTGTTCTGTTTTGAGAAAGGCTCTTGAGTAGCCGAAACACGTGTCAACAAGAATTCAAAGGGCAAATAAGGAATAAAAAGAAATGTTCTTTTGAAAATATTGAACTAACAAGTGTGGCGCAATTCTTGAGTGGCAGATTATCTATTCGCATAAGACAGAATGATTGACAAGGTGGAAAGCTGCAGATAGGTCAAGGAAAAGGAGTAAGGCAGCTAGCCCGTTGTCTCTGAGCGAATCAATCTGGGCTTTTAGGTCAATGAGAGCGGTTTCCGTCCCATGTTGGGGCCGGAACCCAGACTGTCTGGATCCTAAGAGGTTGTGTTCTTCCAGGTGCTTCTGTATTTGAACATAGGCCACCTTGTCCAGAATTTTTAGGAGAAAGGGAACGGTCGTTATGGGTCGGTAGTTGGTGGGTAGGGCAGGGTCGAGAGTAGGTTTTTTTCAGTAATGGGAGTACCCAGGATTGTTCTAAGTTAGTGGGGATAGATCCAGTGGCGAAGGAGGCATTGATCAATTTTGTGATGAAAGGGGAGAGGTCCCGGGCAGCATCTTTGATGAGCTGAGCAGGGCACAGGTCTCCCTGGCAATTGGACGGTTTCAAAGATAGGATGATTTTTTCCACTTCCAGAATATTGACTTTGGCGAACTGGAAACGGGCTAAGTCGGTATGCATGGGTTTGTCGTGAGTTTTAGAGTTGAGAGTGTTATTCAGGGAGGCTCTTTTGCTAGAAATTTTGCTTTGAAGAGTCACAATCTTATTAGCTAGGGCATTTTGAATGTCTGAGCACCAGTTTTTATCTTTGGTACAGGTGTCAGGGGGTGCTATGGGGGTTTCTATTTCTTTAAGGATTGTAAAGAGTTATTTCATGTTTGATTTGGCTTGGGATATACGGGAGTCAAATGAGGTTCGTTTGGCCAGGTAGATTTCTTTTTTGTACAATGCTGCTAATTTGGAGAGTTTGAGTTTGTTTGAGTCTGAAGGGGATTTTTTCCAGGTGGCCTCACAACTTCTTTTTTGCTGCCTTAAGTTTTTGAGGAATGGTGTATACCATTTGTTAAGGTGTGTTTTAGGTTTACTTGATCGGAGTTTGAGTGGGGCGATGTGGTTCATCGCGGAGGCCATAACCTTGTTATATTCTTCGACCATGGACTCAGGGTTCAGGTCATCTGGCAATGTGTTGAGAGTGGGAAGTAGATTAGGGATAAGTCTTTCTGCTGTGATGTTTTTCTTGTTTCTGGTGAGAGTGGGTGGGGCCTTAGTAATGGGCAGAGGTGGTGGTCTATCGGTGGAGAGCATGAATGAGATCAGATGGTGGTCGGTCCAGGCTAAAGGTGAGATGTTTGTAATATTCGCTAGGCAGTTATGGTCGGCCACCCAGTCGAGGTTCTGCCTTTCGAGTGAGTTGGTGACGTGCATATTTGCGTGAAGCCAAATTCTGATAGAGTGTTGGCTATAGTGCTGGCGGGATGGTCTTCCGTGTCATTGTAGCCCAAGTTAAAGTCTCCTAAGGTGAGTGCTTGAGTGGAGCTTTTAAGATTGCTGGCCAGGATAGAGTTAATATCCCCGCAAAAATATTGCCATACAAAAGTATTGCCATATTTTTGCGGCAATATTAAGGCATGGAACCTGCGGGGGACACCGCCCCAACCCCCATATTATTTTAAAGGGAGAGGGGGACACCCCCACAACCCCTGCTCCCAATAACCCCAAATATTATCCCCACTAAAAATATTGCCTATGGCCGTTTCCGACAACCAAATATATGGTGATATTTTTGGTGGGGATAATATTACCTGATAACCCCTAGTGGTACTTAAATCAAATTGACTCCCTAATTTAAACAGTTTATCAGTCTAGTAGGAAGAAGACTGTCTCATTCCTTGTGTGGTTTGGGAGGAAAACAACTGCAAGTACTTTGGTGCCAGGAGGAAGAAGCCTTCAGTTTTTGCAGTATCCAGGCAGGGGGTTACACCCGCCAATATCACTCTTCTACATTCACCTCCAACTTCTGTGGCATGAGACGTTCTGTACATTAAAGGCGTGGTAGAGGTAGTCTGTACCCATCAGATAAACTAAGGTGATTTTGCACCTTGAAACTGATTCTTTGTTTCAGTGGTATGTTTGGCTTAATAAATAATTGTACTACTTTGTGTATATTCCTGATATTTACACGTACAACCAAAAAAATCCATCTTTCAAACTTGATTGAGCCTAGATCTTTTGTATGTCAGCATTTCTCCAAGAATGAGAGGTTCGGGATGTTGACTCTCTAGTTGGCTCATACTCCACCTGGTGGACTGGCTATTTACAATAGACAAGCAGGACACAAACACGTGTACATCACCAGCACAGTCAGTACCTGTGTTTCTGGATTGGCCAACTTTTCAATTCAATATTCTACCATTCGAAGGGATTGTGTCCTTCGACGCATTCCTTATCTTTGATAGATCATCTCCCAGGTTGCTGGCCTCGGAAAATGTTTTCAGTAGAGGGCGCTGCGCGTCGACGTCCCTCGAGCCGATGTCCCTCGACAGCCTCCATATCGGCGCCGAAGTCATCACGCGTATAAATAGACTCGCGCAGCGTCCGTTGCTCAGTTCCGTTTTTCCGCACTTCATGGGGCCTCGGAATAACGTTGCTCAGTTCTTCAGTCAAACATACTTCATTATTCCTCGTGAATACCGACTCGTACTCGATGGCTTCCTTATCCGAACCGACGACTCCACCGTCCGGCTTCAAAAAATGTCGAGACTGTGGAAAGGAAATGGCATTGACGGATCCTCACAGGATCTGTTTGTGGTGCCTGGGAGTCAAGCACCATTGTTCGGAGTGCGAGGACTGCATGTCCATGAAGGCGAAAGCCTTGAAGGAGCGTAAGGGGAAGCTCGAGAGAGGTAAGGCAGTTAAAACTTCTTCGAAAGTTTCCTCGGCGGAGTCGAGACATTCGTCTCCTCGCCATCACAAAAGACATTCTCGTTCTAGGTCATGAAGCAGTTCCCATCACTCTTCAAGATCTAAGCATTCAAAAAAGAGATGCTGAAGATCCCCTTCCTCGTCTTCTTCCGTTTCCCCGAAAAGGGTCTCCTGCCCCACAAAATATAGCTCTCAGGCTGAGTGGGAGGAATTCAGGAAAAAGATGCTTAGCGTCTTCGAGAAAGCGGCCTCGACCCCCTCGAAGACTGCTGAGGGTGATACCCTGGGTGAAAGACCCAAAAAATCAAAACGCTGCGAGTCGGAGCACCCTGTGAAAGAAGCCACTCGAGAGCATCACGAACCCTCGAGTAAAGGCAAAGTCGCGTCTTCGACGCCGTCGTCGACGCCGTCGTCGAAGATCCCTTCGACGCATAGATTGGCGTCTTCGACGCCGTTATCGAAGGGTTCTTCGACGCACAGGTCAGTCGAGTCGACGCCGTCTTCGACGCTGACATTGATGCCGAGAAAGGACAAACCCATGGCCAGTGGCCATACCGAGAGCCTCGATCACGAGAATGTCATCGACAACCTCGAGTAGAATTCCGATACTCTCGAGTTCATCAAGGACTCTACCACCTTTCTCGACGCCTTTTTTCGATGGCTTCGAAGCCTTTAACGTCTGCGTCGATGACGTCGTTTTCTCAGCCAATCATGACGAATCTGGCCCCTTCTGCTCTGGAAATGGGATTTATACCATTTTCAAGACCTGATCACTCCAGAGTCTTATCATCTATTTATGAAGAAGGGATTCGGATCAGAAAAGACGTTTTGAGTTGCAGGGATCTGCAACTCCTGTACCAGAGGAATTTACCTCTGCGGAAGGTAGGTTGGAAGACCTCCAAGAATCCTTACAGGAAGCAAGTGGGTTGGACACTTCCCCAGAAGTGGAATTTGCCAGACCAGACCCAGGGGAACATGCTGAAACCCCTTATAGAACCTTAATGGCAAGGATAATAGAGTTTATGGGTGGTCCACACCCTCACCTGCTTTTCAGCAAGACGACCTCACAGACATCTTGGTCAAAGGTCCACAGGAGGATCCTGTGGTGCCATTTCATGCGGCATTACAAAGGAGAATATTGGCAAACTGGGAAACACCTGAGGTAATCTCGGCAGTTAACAAACAATTATCAGCTAAATAGAGGGTGTCTTCTGCTGACCCTGAATATTTATCCAAACACCCAACTCTGGAGAGTCTGGTTGTTCAGGCAGCTACTTCATCAGGTAGTAAATCGGCATACCCTACTGTTCCACAGGACAGGGATGATAAGAGATATGACTGTATGGCCCAAAAAGTATTTTCTGCATGTAGCATGGTGTTGAAATCCATCAATGCTACTTGTACGCTCGCAAGGTTCAGCCACACACTTTGGGAGTGTGCTTCATCAGCGGCTGACTGCCTCCCGGAGGGAGAAGAAAGGGTAGCGTTCCTAAACATCATCAAGGATGGTAAAGAAGCTATGTGCGAATCCCTTCAAACTGGCATCGATTCTGCTGACAGCATCAGCAGGGCCATGGCGGCAAGTACAACAACCAGGAGATTTGCTTGGTTGCGGATGTCTGGTTTTGCTCCAGATGTGCAAAGCAGACTCTTAAATATGCCCTTTGATGGCTCTTGCTTGTTTGGTAAGAAGGCGGATGGCAGTTTAGAAAAGCTTCAAACATCAAAGTCAGCAGCAAAATCCCTGGGAGCTGCAATCCGTTAGACACCATATCGCCCCTCAGGAACCTCTTGGAGAGGTAAGTCCTTTCTCTTCTATTCCGCATTCGGAAGAGGCAGAGGACAGCCGGTTCAAAGGGGTCAGAAAAAATTCACCCGAGGTGGACGGGTTAAAAATACAAAAGCCGCAGCAGCAGCAGGTGCCTCTTTACCCTCGGCATCTGCATCAGCCGCCTCCAAACCTCTCTGAGTACTCTCCTCACAAGACACCAGTAGGGGGCAGGCAATTACGCCAGATGCTTGGGCATTGGAGACAGTTGCCCAAGGTTACTGCCTGCCTTTTCTATGCATCCCTCAGAGTCATTCACCGGGGAACAGCTCCCTGAAAATTCCAGATCTGCTCCTCTTGCAGGAAATTGTAGACCTGCTAGAGAAAGGTGCCATAGAACCGGTACCTGTAGCGGAGAGGAACAAGGGCTGGTACTCCCCCTACTTTCTCATACCGAAGAAAGACGGAGGACTGAGACCTATCTTGGACTTACGAGAATTGAATAAGTTCCTCAGGAAGGACAAGTTCAAGATGGTAACTCTCTCTCAGATCCTTCAGGCCCTCCAGCTCCAGGACTGGCTGGTATTGCTGGACCTTCAGGATGCTTATTTCCATGTGCCAATCCATCTCAAACACAGGAAATACCTGAGGTTCGCAGTTGGCGGCTCTCATTATCAATTTCGAGTTCTGCCATTTGGGCTGACCTCCGCCCCGAGGGTCTTCACCAAGCTAATGTCGGTAGTGGCTGCAAGTCTAAGGAGGGAAGGGATTCATTTCTACCCCTACCTGGACGATTGGCTGATCAGAGCTGTATCTCTGGAACAAGCTCAAATTCAGCTAGATTATTTCTGCCACTTCCTTCACAAACTGGGCTTCTCCCTCAATTTAAAGAAGTCACAGATGATACCATCACAGAGACTCCAGTTCATTGGAGCGGTCCTGGACACTTCCCTGGGAAAAGCCTCGCCACCAGAGGTGAGGGCTCAAGATATTCTGCAGATGGTCACCAAGTTTCAAAATGCCCAACGTCTCCCAGCCTTCGACTTTTTGAGGTTGCTAGGCCTCATGGCATCCTGCATCTTCCTTGTGCCAGAGGCTCGCCTGAGAATGAGATCTCTTCAGTGGGCACTGAGAACTCAGTGGTCGCAATTCTCAGGAAGAATGACAGACCTCCTTCAGGTTCCGGACAAGGTGGCTCGAGACCTTCAGTGGTGGGCCTGCCAGAAAAACATCTTGAAGGGAGAACTGTTTTGGCAACCATGGCCGGAGATAACAGTAGTCACAGATGCCTCACTCACGGGGTGGGGAGCCCATACCAACGACTTGACCATCAGCGGTCATTGGTCTCCATCGGAGTCCAGACTACATATCAACCTGTAAGAGCTGAGAGCAATCAGACTAGCGCTGAAGGCTTTTCTGCCATCTGTACAGGGGAAAATGTCCTGATAATGACGGACAACACAGTGGCCATGCACTACCTCAACAAAAGAGGAGGCGTAGGATCACTGCCACTGTGCAGAGAGGCAATGCAGCTCTGGTTATGGGCAATTCAAGAAGGAATCTCTCTATCGGCAGTTCACCTAGCCAGAGAGAAGAACTTGACGGCGGACGCTCTGAGCAGGCAGGGCACAGTCTCCCACGAGTGGGAACTAGCTCAGGAAGTCCTTCAGGAGATCTTCGCCCTTTGGGGAAGGAACCCCTCAAGTGGATCTGTTCGGCCCCAGTACCAACAGGAAGTGCGATCTGTTTTGTTCAAGGGAATTTCCCCCAAGAGGAGCTCTAGGGCACACGTTCATAGTGGACTGGGAGTTTCCACTCCTGTACACGTTTCCACCAGTCCCTGTCATTCCTCAAATGATCAGGAGGTTGAGAAGATTCCGGAGGACCATGATCCTAATTGCCTCAGACTGGGCCAGGAGAACGTGGTACCCGGACCTTCTGGACATGTCCATCTGCCCTCCATTTCGTCTTCCACTCAAGGAGAATCTTCTCTCACAGAAGGGTGGTCAGGTCCTCCATCCAGACATCAGAACTGTCAACCTTCACGCCTGGCTTCTGAAAGGTTGAGATACAAGGATTGGGACCTCCCTGATGACGTCATGGAAGTGTTGCTTTCGGCCAGAAGGCCAGCAACAAAGTCTTTATACTGCTGCCGTTGGAACAAATTTTGCAGCTGGTGTAGAGAAGAGAATATCGACCCTTTTTCATGTGGTACACCAACAGTGTTATCCTTTCTACTCTACATGGCAAATTCAGGCCTTCAAGTTGGCACTATCAAGGGCTATCTCGCAGCGCTATCGATCTTCAAGCGCACTGCAGAGGAGCCATCGTATTTCAAATTACCCTTAGTACAATTTCTAAAGGGAATAACTAATGTCTATCCTCCAAGACCGTTACAGGTTCCTTTATGGGACTTAAATTTAGTCTTACATTTCCTGATGGGTACTCCTTTCGAACCACTCCACTCTTGTTCGCTAAGATTTCTCACCCTTAAAACTGTCTTATTAGTGGCTTTAACATCTGCTAGAAGGGTGAGCGAATTACAAGCTCTATCTTGTAAACCTTCTCACACAATTTTTCATAAAGACAAAGTTGTCCTACAGGTGAAGCCTAATTTCCTCCCAAAGGTGGTTTCTGAATTCCACATTACTCAGAAAATTACCTTACCTTCATTCTATCGGCCTCCCCATCCGGGGAAAGTGGAAGAAAGGCTACATAGGCTGGACCCAAGGCGGGCTTTAAGCTTTTACATCAGCAGACTTGCTAGGATTAGGCAAGCAGACCAACTGTTTGTAGGTTACTCAGGGCACAAATTGGGACTACCGATAACAAAACAAACAATTTCCAGATGGATTATTTTGGCCATTCTGGAATGTTACAAACTAGCAGGGAAAGAGCCTCCTCAGAATCTTAGGGCTCATTCAACCAGGGGTATCGCAGCCTCCTCGGCCCTCCAAAGAGGGGTTCTGGTTCGAGGCATGTGTGCGGCTGCCACATGGTCGTCCGCACATACCTTCACAAGATTTTACAACCTGGATTCCTCCTCTAGTCACGAGACTAGGTTTGGCAAAGCCGTATTACATGCTGTTCATTCCTAAAAGGAAACATGGCGTTTTACTCCCACCTCCAATTACACACCACTTCTATGGGAGTCTATCAAAGATAAGGAATGCGTCGTAGGACACAATCCCTTCGAAGAACAAGTTACTTCTTACCTGGTAACGTTCTTTCGATGGGATGTTCCTCCGACGTATTCCTTATCGCCCCTCCCATCCATCCCCGCAGTAATACTTCCCTTGTGGTTGCATCTTACGCTCCTTCAAGGTCAATAACCAATTCATGTAAAACAACTGTTAACGTCAAAACGGAACTGAGCAACGGACGCTGCGCGAGTCTTGTTATACGCGTAATGATGTCGGCGCCAATACGGAGGCTGTCGAGGGGCATCGGCTCGAGGGACGTCGATGCGCAGCGCCCTCTACTGAAAAATGTTTCCGAGGCCAGCAAGCTGGGAGATGATCTATCAAAGATAAGGAATACGTCGGGGGAACATCCCATCAAAAGAACGTTACCAGGTAAGAAGTAACTTGTTCTTTAGCTGCAGATCTGCCCCAATATCAAAATGCCTGATGTTTGTTGCAATTCACTTACGAAAAGATGGCATTTGTTTTAATAGTGGACATTCCTGCAGCATGCATTGTGTGGGAACAAACAATTGTTATTACTACCCAGATTAATTGTACTCAGTTTCAACCTCAGAAAGATGGAGGGCTCAGTCGGCCCGTCTGGGATTCAGACCTTTGTACTGCTGGTTGATTATACATTACAGCAGCTAGCAATTAACACACTTTTCTATCTGACTGGCTGCATTATGGTATCTTGAGCAATATTCAAACTATACATAAAACAATACAGTGAACAATGTTAATTTCCCACCTTGATAGGGCATGCATCTCTTGCATTTACATTGTGCCAATGGCAAATGTCTGCCTTCCTAGGATTAAGCGTCTTGCCACACTTGACAGGGAATTTGAGGAACAAGGAGAAAGGCTTTTAGGAATATGTATCGGATGCCTGCGGCTAGTTAAGTCATTGTTTTATGATGAGCTCAGTAAAACAAAGTTGACGCCAGTAGTATTTGGTGTCGAAAGATGTAGACCACCATTAGTACTTATGATTGCATAAAAACCCTTTGATTGCGTGTACCTGTGGTTTTATGACATGGTTGCTGCGAGGTAGCGAGTTGCTCTCAGGAGTAATTAAGACAGTACACAACAGCCATGCAACAGTGTTCCTTCCTTTATGTATTAAATGGGAGACACTCTCGCCCTCTGAGCAGAGGAGCCAAACACACAACAAACCATTGTAGGGAGAGCAGAGAAGCTCCTAAGAACCTCAGAGGATGCCTGGAACCAGCCAGAGGAGTGTTGAGAAGCTTTGGAATGAGCCTGAGAGGGACCTTGAGAAGTCTCAATGATGCGAACAACTTGAGAGGGGCATTGAGAAGTTTTGGAAAGTGCCTAGAGCCTTTGAGGGGTGCTAAAAATTCAGTAAGAAATCTTAACACTGAGAGGGATGCATTGAGAAGATTAGAAAGAGCCTGAAGGAGGGGGTGACTGCGTGAACCTGAGATCGACAAAGAACTCTGAAATGCTTGGAAAACAATGAGAAAGCTAAAAGAGACTATCATTATTTAAAAAGAAGTACAGCAGCAAAAGATATGCCTCTGTAACACTAAGTAATCCTGGCAGAGTGAGGGGAAACTAAACTATATGCAAGAAATATGGTCCTATGAAATAACAAAGAGCACCACTTTGAGACAAAATAATGATATACTGATTTCAAAATCACCAATGTGCCCTGTGAACTGGATACAAGTGGGAATAATTCCCACTCTACAGGGTGTGTAAGGAACTTATGGTGGCAACAGTAAAGACAGACACAAGTGATCACAGTTCAAGGGTGTTTATTAAACTGTATAAATGGGTGAGAAAAACACCTAATCTTCTAGACATGTCCATATGCCCACCAATACGTCTTCCACAGAGAGAAGATCTCCTTTTGCAGGAGGTAGGTCAGGTTCTCCATCCAGAGGTCATTACACTCAGCCTTCACGCTTGGCTTCTGAGAGGATGAGATATGAGGATTGGGACCTCCCAGACGATGTAATGGAGATTACTCCTACGTCCCGTCCCCTTTCCCCCATACTTATGGGACATCTCTCCGTCCTGTGGGACGGGACCGCAGCACTTTGTAAAAAGCATCCGAAAATGTTTCCAAAAATGTGTCCTTCCTCTCTTTCTTGTGCGGGGCCCCGCACGCGGCCGTAACCCCGCCCACCTTGGCTCCGCCCCGTGCATCGCCCATCAGTCCTTTTTTCCGCTTGTTCGAGACTGTACACACTTGCATCCTCAGAAGATTTTCTTCCCTTTTTCCTCTCTGGCTCTCGCTACCGATCGTTTACTAGTCTGTCTATCTCATTCAAACTAGACTTTCCAGATTGTTCATCGTGTCACCGTCGTTTCGCGAGGGCGGATCCCCATCCTCTTTGCTTAGAGTGTTTGGGTCCGGATCACTGTTGGGACTCCTGTTTTTACTGCGACTCCCTTTCGGTCCGGGCACTTCAACGTCGGTTGGAGCGGTGGGAGGAGGTGTTCCGGCGAACTCCTCCTTCACATTTTCAGGCGTTCATCGACGAGAAGAAATAACGCCAGTAAGTTCTTTACTTTTCAGAGCACCCCGGCTGGGGGATACCTTTCCGGCTTCCTCTTGGGCTGGGAGGGGCGTTGATCGCTCTGTCACTGGGGTTCGCCCTGAGGTGCCCGTTGGGCCTAATAATTTTACCAGAGTTTTCTCCGAGGGTCTCCGTAAGGGGCCTGTGGATACCGGAGTACGCTCCGAGGCCCCTCCTGTGGGGGCTGTTTGTAGACCCAGTTCTACTGAGTCGTGGGGTACCGGAGCTCGCTCTGAGGCCTCTCTGTCGGCTTCCCTCAAAAATTAAGACCGGGGTGTGCCCCAAGGCCTTGGGTGGGCTTGTCGTTACCGAACGGATGTTCGAGGCCTGAGTAGATAAGGCTGTTACCGGACCTGGGTCCGAGGTCCCTCGTTCAGAGGCTAAAGCTTCCAACAGTTCTGAGAGGCCTGACAAGGCCTTGTCGGTGAAAGCTGTTTCTCACCGTTCCCGCTCCTGCGGTGATACCAGACCTGTTGAGAGGACAAAGAAGCAAAGTTCTTCTTTTACTGGCAGTGCCAAGGTCCTTCCTTCGAAGACTGAGTTGGCGGTTGGTATGTCACAAAAACATTCCAGGCCTCACAGTACCGGCTCTGCCGAGGTTCCTTATGTTAAGGCTAAAGTTAAGACCCCTGATCCATCGACGGGGACCCCTGCCTCACTTCCTCACGTGCCGCAGTTCCCCTCAGATGAGGACAAAATGGCGCCCGTTCCCACCACGACCGCGGCGGCCATTTTAGGTGCTAACCCTACAACTACGCCATCGGCCTCAGGTGTAGGGCTTGGAGCCTTGGGTGAACATAGAGTCCCTTGTGCGCATCCTTATCGGCCAGTTTACGATTGGAACGCCCGGATGCCTCTTCTGCACAATGTTTCGTTACCTGCGGGGTCGGCACCTTTGATTTATGTGTATACGTCGGTGGAGGGGCCTATGTGGCACCCTTCCCCGTTACGTCCCTGGATTTGTCCACCTCATGAGAGGCCTCTTCAGGTTCCGAAACAGTCCCTGGAGGATAACTTTTTCAGTAAATTTCAAACGATTATGCGTACCGACCCCATGAGGGAATATTTCAAAGGGCTTTTCAGGGAGATATGTCCACCTGCACCTCCGGCTCCACCCGTTCCTCCGGTGGTTCCGCTGGCGCCTCCCTTGCCTACGGTGCCTTCCCCGACTCTTCCGCCTTTGCCTCCATTGTCCCCGGTGTACAAGGCAGCGCCTGACACAGCTCAGCAGGATCCTGACCTGTCAGATGACGCCCAAGGCGATCAGGACAACAAGGACCTTCCTCGCTCTATTAGAGCTTTTCATGACCGGGTACTGGACATGATGAGTTTCTTAGATGTTCCGGTGCCCGAGGCACCCGTTCCGCAGGAGGGCGTGCTTTCTGGGGCATTCACTCTGTCTCCCTTGGAGCGTACCGGCCTGTTCTTGCAGAAGGAAGTTCTGGCCGAGGTCCGCAGAGTCTGGGAAAAGCCACACTCTGGACTTTTTGTCAATAGGAAAATTGACGCGAGATACAGGCTGCATTCTTCAGAAGAGGTGGCCCTGTCGTCTTGTCCGCCTCCCTCCTCCACAGTGGTGGCTGCGGCCACTTTGCAGTCCAGGCCTGCAGCATCCTCGTCCATGACGGCTACTCAGGTTCTGGGAAAGGAGAACAAACGCTTAGAGTCCCTCGGGAGGAAAATCTTCGCCAACTCGGACTTGCAGCTCAGGCAGGCCAATTCTGAATTGATTTTAGCGGGAGCTAACATGCGGATGTGGAAAGGTCTGTCGGAGTTTGGGGAGTTTATCCCGGTCGAGAAGTTGGAAGACTTAAGGTGGCCTATCCGACGCCAGGGTCTTGGCCCAGGATCTCCTGGAGGCTGCGGCTCCTCATGTAGACACCTCGGCTCGGGCCTTATGCTGGGGGTTGATACCTCACGGCAGGCGTGGCTGCATGCCACTAAATTTTCAAAAGAAGTGCAGGACAAGGTGTTGGACCTTCCGTTCGATGGTAAGGAGCTCTTTCATTCTACAACCGATGTAGAGCTCACCAAGACGAAGGATAGCACTCAGACAGCCAAGTCATTGTCTGTCCTGGTTAAGGCTCCTTTCAAAACCCAGAGACTGTTGTCACAAAGTTGACCTTCCTCTGGCTTTAGGGGCTTCCTCGACCGCAAATCTCGCAGAGTGGATACCCCTGCGGGGAATAACCGCCATAGGCAACAACGGATGCAGTTTTTCTCCCGCGTTTCAGCCTCCTCCTCAGGTTTAGGTGGCACTGCCACCGGTAAACCTACTAAATGAAGGTTTTCCGCGCTCGCACGAGACCCCGGTGGGAGGATGCATTGCGTCTCATTGGGAGGCATGGCAGACCATCACAGAAGACAGATGGGTCTTGTCAATCGCTTGGGCGGGCTTCCGCTTACCTCTACCCCCACCCCTCAACCCTCCTTTTCAGCTGTCGGGCTCACCCTCCCTCAAAGCCGAAGTTCAGAAACTTCTGGACCTCAGAGCTGTGGAACCCGTTCCCCTCAGGGAGCGAGGGGAGGGCTTCTACTCTCGGCTGTTTACAGTGCCCAAACCCAACCAAGCTGGCCTGCGCACCATCCTAGACCTTTCCCAGTTCAATCTTTTCTTACCCCAAGAGAAATTCAAGATGATCATGCCCAGCCAGATACACTCCTCCTTGCAGATGGGCGACTGGCTCAGCGTTGTGGATCTTCAGGACACGTACATGCATATCCTTATTTGGAACCCACACAGGAGATATCTCTGCTTCTCTTTGGGAGAGGAACACTTCCAGTTTCGAGTACTTCCTTTTGGCCTCAGCTCGGCGCCGCGTGTCTTTACGAAGATGATGTCGGTGATTGCGGCCTATCTTCATCTCCAGGGTACCCATGTGTATCCATATTTGGACGACTGGCTCTTACGCAGCCCTTGTCCGCTGGCAGCAGCGGGCAATCTCCAGTCTCTCCTTCAGATCCTGTTCCATCTTCGGCTGTCGGTGAACTGGCAGAAATCTTCCATGACGGTCTCGCAGGACCTGATTTTCCTGGGTTTTCACTGGAACACAATCGACTGCAGAGTGTACCTGATCGGGGACAGAATGGCAGATCAGTTAGCCACGTGTCAGATATTTGCGCAGTCGGAGAACATGCTGGCCTGGTGGTTCCTGAGGCTTCTGGGCCTCGTGTGTGCTGGCTCTTCCTCTTGCTCGTCTCAAGATGAGACGGACGTGGGGTTTCAGGACCGAGCCCCCATGGTGACGATCACGACGACTCCTCCCTTCTGGGGTGGGGTGCGACGTTAGATCTTCTTCAGGTCTCGGACCTCTGGTCGCCTCAGGACAAGCTCCTGCACATAAATCATTTGGAGCTTCTGGCGATCTTTCTGGCGCTCAAGGCGTTCAGACCACTCATTGCCAACAAGGTGGTCCACATACGCACGGACAATGTGGTGTCAATGTATTACATCAACAAGCAAGGGGGAACGAAGTCTCCCCCCCCTGTGGACCTGCCTATCCAGATATGGGAGTGGGCCGTGCTTCATGGTGTCTGGCTGCTTGCACTATACATCCCGGGCCAGCTGAATGTCACAGTGGATGCCCTCAGCCGGCGGACAGTGGTCAGCTACGAGTGGGAGTTGAAGGCGGAGGTCCTCTCATGGATTTTCTCGCGTTGGGGCACACCGGAGGTGGACCTCTTTGCTACAGCAGTAAACAAGAAGCTTCCTCAGTATGCCTCCAGAGGGGGGCTGGGAGCCTCCTCTCTGGGGGATGCTTTCGAGATTCCATGGCACACCACGAGAGCTTACGCTTTCCCGCCTCTGCCTCTAGTCCATCAGGCTATTTGGAAGCTGAAGAACTCTGTGAACTGTTCGCTTCTACTCATAGCCCCGTGGTGGCCGGCCAGGTTTTGGTTCTCAGAACTTCAACACCTGTCAGTGTATCCGCCGATCAGGTTACCAGTAACTCCCGATCTTCTTCATCAAGGGGAGCAGCAGATGTGGCACCCCTCCCCACAATCGCTCAGCTTGGCGGCATGGTGCCTGAGTTCAAGTCTTTAGAGCATCTTAACTTGTCTACGGATAACATGCCTATTATCCAGGCAGCCAGGAAACCCTCAACCAGATCCCAATACAGGAGTAAATGGCTCAGGTTCTGTCATTGGTGTTTGGAGAAGAAATCGGATCCAAGGGTGGCTACAATTGACACGGTACTGTCCTTCGTGTCCTCCCTACCAGAGTCGGGTGTTCACGTTCTGTCATGCAGAACTAACCTTTCGGCGGTTTCTGCTTATCTTTCTGCAGATCAATGTTCTTATTCTCTGAGTAACCCAGTGGTTAAGAGACATTTTGCAGGCTTGACACACCTCTACCCTCCGGTTCGTAGTTCACCTCCGCCGTGGGACCTAAATGTAGTCCTGACGGCGTTGTGCCATAAACCTTTTGAACCAATGGCCACGGTGGACCTCAAGTACTTATCCTGGAAAGTGTCCTTTCTGGTCGCCGTTACGTCAGCGAGGAGAGTGAGTGAGCTCCAGGCCTTGTCAGTGGAGCATCCTTTCTTGGTCTTTCACAAGGACAAGGTAGTCCTGCGGACAAACCACGCCTTTCTACCGAAGGTGGTAACTGAATTCCATCTGAATCAGTCAATCTCCCTACCGGTCTTTTTTCCAAACCCTGCCTCAGAGGCTGAAAGGGTTCTGCACTGACTTGATGTCAGAAGAGCTCTTAAGTTCTACCTGGACAGGTCTTCCGAGCTTAGGAGTTCTTCTCAACTTTTTGTGACCTTCGGTAACCCTCAGGGTAAGCAGGCGTCTAAGGCGACTATTTCTCGGTGGATCGCGGCCTGCATCACAGAGTCTTTCACCGTCCAAGGGCTGAAACCTCCAAAGGGTATTCATGCACATCTGGTGCGGGGCAAGTCAGCCGCGGTTGCTTTTCAGAAATATGTCGCCTGGGAGTCCATCGTTAGGGCAGCTACTTGGGCCTCCCCATCTGCTTTTTGTAAGCATTATTGTCTTGACATGAGCTCAAGAGCCGATGCTCAGTTTGGTCACCCTGTGCTGAAGAACCTTTTTCACTAAGGGGTATTTCCATCCACCCGTAGTTCCTGTTAGGAGTGCTTGGGAATCTCCCATAAGTATGGAGGAAAGGGGACAGGACGTAGGAGTATAACCAGGTTACTCACCGTAGTGACCACCTTACTCCTAGTCCATAGTCCCCTTTCCTCCATACGCCCGCCCGCCGTCCCCTCTAATAAGGTTCCTCTGTTATTGCTAATAGGTCTCTGACCTGGCGATAGAAAAGGACTGATGGGCGATGCGTGGGGCGGAGCCAAGGTGGGGGGGGTTACGGCCGCGTGCCGGGCCCTGCGCAAGAAAGAGAGGAAGGACACATTTTGGGAAAAAATGTTGGATGCTTTTTACAAAGTGCTCCGGTCCCGTCCCACAGGACAGAGAGATGCCCCATAAGTATGGAGGAAAGGGGACTATGGACTAGGAGTAAGGTGGTCACTACGGTGAGTAACCTGGTTATTTTGCTTTCAGCCAGAAGGCCAGCAACAAAGTCCTTGTAATGGTGTCGTTGGAACAAGTTCAGTAACTGGAGCAGGGACAAGAATGTGGATCCATTCCTATGTAATACTCCTATGGTACTCTCTTTCCTGTTACATTTGGCCAATTTGGGGCTCCAGATTGGCACTATAAAGGGATACTTAGCAGCGCTATCTATTTTCAAGCGCTCCTCAGAAGAGGTATCCTATTTTAAAATGCCCTTGCTTAGTTAATTCCTGAAAGGGTTTACAAATATGTATCCTCCAACACCTTTTTAGGTACCTGTCTGGGATCTAAACTTAGTCCTAACGTTTCTCACATGTATACCATTTTAACCATTACATTCTTGCCTGTTAAGTCTTCTTACTTTGAAAACAATTCTGCTAGTGGCAATTACATCTGCCCACACGGTGAGAGAGTTGCAGGCACTCTCTTGTAAGCCTCTTACACCATTTTCCATAAGGACAAGGTTATCGTTAGAGTCAAACCCTCTTTCTTACTGAAAATAGTCTCTTGAATTCCACCTGTCAAAGAAAATTACTTTACCTTCTTTCTACCCTCCTCCACATGCAATTAGGGAGGAAGAAAGATTACACAGACTGGAACCAAAAAGGGCTCTCAGTTTTATATCTCGAGATTAGCCAAATTCAGACAATCTGACCAGTTTTTTGTCGGATAATGGGCACAAATTGGGTCTAGGGGTATCAACACAAACGCTATCCAGATGGATAATTCTAGCAATCTCTAAATGTTATAAATTGCCTGGAAAACAGCCCCCAGATGGACTAAGGGCTCATTCAACTAGGGGCATGGCAACTTCAACGGGTCTTCAGAGGGGTGTCCCAGTGCAGGACATTTGTGCAGCGGCCACTTGGTCGTCCATGCATACCTTTGTGAAACATTATTGCCTGGATTCAACATCATTTCAAGGGGGTCTCTTTGCAAAAGCAGTCCTACACACAGTGCTTGACTAATTTCTATCTGATACTCCCTCCTCCAAATTCATACTGCTATGGGAACCTATCTAAGATGAGGAATACGTGGGAGGACACAATGCATTCGAAGAACAAGTTACTTACCAACTGTAACATTCTTTCAATTGGATGTTCCTCCCACGTATTCCTCATCGACCCTCCCAGCCTACCCCGCTGTACAGTTTATGTCAGTTGCACTCTATACTCCTTCAGAGCCCAAGGTCAATAAAGCCTGGTCAACTGATGCGGCAAATAACATTGTAAAAACATAACTGAGGCTAACAGGCGTGGCTCAAGCCCTTTATACTACGGATGACATTAATGGTCGATGGCAGCCCTCGAGGGACATTCGACGCCTCGGCCTCGAGCACAGCACCCTCTAGTGAAAAATGTCCAAAGCAGCAAGCTGGAAGATACGAAGATCTAAGATGAGGCATACGTGGGAGGAACAACCAATCGAAAGAACTTTACAGTTGGTAAGTAACTTGTTCTTCTTTTCTGGGAAACATTATTGCACACTCTTTTTTGTAATTTAGTAGTAAGAATTGGCAATAGTTTTTTTTTTGTTTTAGTATAGGTCCTTTTTATTTGATAAGGTGCCAGTAGGACTGCCTTATTATTTTTTGATGGTCGTAGCTTGCTCCCATCTTCGATTTAGGTTTAGATTAGGCGTTTATCTCACCCATTATAAAGTTCAATAAACACCCTTGAACTGTGATCACTTGTGTCTGTCTTTACTATTGCCACCATGAGTTCCTTACATCACCGACATTTGATGGTGCCCCAGGACAGTGTCACTTGTAACACAAATAAAGCGCGAGGTGGCATGGCATGCAGTGCTCCTATAGGAAGGCAGGGTTTGATAACTGGGCTTGTTGATTCCTTCCCGACTGACAACAAGCGCGCTAGTTTCCCCCCTTTTTCGTGGGTCGCACCGAACAATTGCTTAGAAAATGGCTACCATTACCACAATAGAGGCATAAGTTGTTGGTCCGTCGTCTCCTCCTCTCTGTTTCAAAGAGGGGACCCTGCACAGCCCCCAGCTGCATGGGCTCCACCCCTACATCCCCAGAGGGTATGGGACTGTAAACACCCTTGTGTAGTTTCCGTGATTGTTAAAATCTTGGCCCACCAGGATCTCCCCATATTAGAAACTGAGATGTTTGTTAGCTTACATATACTTAGGAGGCCCTTTAATATTATCGACCAGCCCTCTGGAGGACACTGTCAATGTTACTGGCCTGTTTATAAAACATTCCACTTGCCTTTTCTTTGCTGTTGCCAAGGTAATACATTTATGTAAATATGTGCATTTCTTGGAACAGTACACAGTCTGCAGCTAGACAATCTTGCAACATTTGCAGTATCACCCACCTTTTTTGATGACTGCTAAGTGTCAAGCAGTACTGAGCGCGGGCACATACCTGAGCGTGAAGACTGCTGAGCCGGGGGCGCCACTTTGTCTGCAGTGTTGGTGAAGAAAAACGCGGTACCCAAAACCCCCCTACATCTGCGAACCGACTGTGAATAATGAATCGGGGCCAGGTGCAGGGTTGGTCTTACTGCACCATGAGAGGGTGCCCCAGATTAACATGATGCAGAAACAGTGCAGTTGTACTACAATGGAAGAGAAGTAAAAAGCACTGGAAATCAGGATCCAACAAACCAGGAGGCGCCAGGGGGCAAGGAGCAAGGCAGAGGCAAAGGCAGAGGGAGAGAGAGACTAAAGGGAAGAGAACTGGGTGTAGCAAGGCCAGGAAAGAAGTGAGGACAAGGTAGAACCCAGCGCGGGTGAACAGTGAACAGAAGAAAAGAAGAGAGCGTGGAGAACAAGAAAGTTGAGACGTGCGGAGCTAGGCGCTTGCAGTTCTTTCATGCCCCGGCGCCATAACAAGGTTTTTGGGTCTGGTTGCCTAGCAACGACTGGGCTGGCGTGTGCGGCCACGTGATGAACGGCGAGGCATTGTAACAGCATGGCGGCGACCCCGGCCAACCGCCATTGAGGGGGTACGAGTCACTGCCGTGCACCCGGGGGCAGAGAAGTGGAGGCCAAGCATTCCCAGGTAAGTCTGGCGCTGCAGGTGCAGCCTCCGGCGCGAATACAGCTTTCGAACCCCCATCCTGCGACCGTGGGATTGACAGGGCCATCGAGGTCTAACACTAAGACCACGAACATTCAGAGTGACAAACCTATATTTGTCATAGACCTGATTTGGAAAGACACCATGAAGCACAAATAGATAAGGAGGGACGCACTTAAAGATTTACAGAGTTTAGAAGAAACAGTTCAGATGTGTTTAAGATGTGACTGCTAAAGTTATCCCTGGCTAAAGGGATACATTTGAACAGAAAAGGACAAGGGATGTGTCATCTGAAGTTAATCAGACAAATAGCAGTGCACTCATAAGGGGTAAAATCCGAGAATCATTTTCAAAGACAAAATTAACAAACAATTTGTCAAGTACAAAAACAAGGATATAATCCATTTAATGGTATCTGGGTGCAAAGTTCAATCAAAAGTCATCACTAATTCAAATCATTATATTTGCTAATGATTCACATGGTACAACAAAATATCACAAGTCTGGATAGACATTGTTTTTTAGTGAACTTAATCCTTGGAGTTATTTGATTAATGTAAACGAAGAATTCTTCAAGTTCTTGTGTAATACCTGTCCATATACCAAAAAATGTTGCCTATATAACGATAGTCGCATTTCAAGTAGTTCATCCAGTTGTCATTGTTGAAAATATGGTCATGTTCTAAATGTGCCATGTACGTGTTGGTCACCATGACCTGACTGTAGTGGAAACCGTGAATGCTTCATTACCGTGTGGATTTTCTCCCATAGTAACATACTGCATGCTAACCATATTCATCTGATGACATTTTAGCTTAATATAGATCAGTGATGACAATATTTTCTCACACATCAATTGGTTCTCCCCTTGGTGAACTACCTACTCACACTCCTGAACTCTGATTGAGAACAAAGCCCCCTTCAACAAAAAATAGGAAGCTATATGTGTCTTTTGGTTTAGGGTGATTACATAGAATCTATTTGGTCGAAGGAGAATTGGTCGAATATTTTTTTTGACAGGTTTATTTTGCGAGATATATGTATGTGGGGTGGACCCCCGCTCCTCCCCTTAACCCCTTACAATAATTGTTTCTCTAAGCCCACGCCCCCCAGATATATGCGCTAAATTCATCAAAGAAATCTGCGACCAATTCTCCTGCGAGCTACTAGGCTGCGCAGTAATCTGCCAATCCCATGTCTTTTCAGGTGCTCCATCCCCCCTTGTGTGCCACTCTGAGTTTCATACCATTGTATTACAAGGAGGCTTCACCCGTTTGTAGCGCAGCAAACTAGAAAAGGTGTGCACCTCTGATAGTAATTAAAACTCACCCCCATAGTTCAGAAGAGCAAGAATGCTAGTAATGAAAACAAACCACCAAGCCGAGTTTGCCTGTCCATGGTTGTATTTGCACTTGCGGGCCTGAACTCTTTTTTTTCAATTGCTAAGACCTTTTTATTTAGTTCAGCAATTAATTTGGTCTCATCAGCTTTGGAGGTCGCAATTTCATTTTGTTTTAATTAGATATTGTGCCAGGTCGGCCTATGGGCTGGGTAGTTTCTCTAGCCAGCATCTTCAGGTGGATATTACCCATAACTGTGTTTCTTGTGGAGTACTTGCATTATCTCTTTTATGATGCCATTTTTGGAGTCTCTTGGCGGGGATGGCACCATGTGTGTTGCTTTGGAGTGTGAATATTAGGCTGCCCTCAATCTCCTCCCCCTCCTAAAGAAAGTGCTCACCTATGAAGATAAGGCACCAGGCTGTTGTCTTTTGACACCCCACGCCAAGTCACTTCTCTGTGGTTGGGGCTCTTAAGCTCAAAGGATCGTGGGAGATTCCATCTGCTCTTGACCTCCTCCTGAACAGTGCTACAGCCTCCTGCTCCACTCTAGAAGCGAGAGGCCACCTAACCAAGGTTCTGGAGCAAGCTTGGCCTTGTTGCTGTATCTCAGAGAAATCTTTAGTTGTCACCACCACAGTACTGCACTCCTTCTCTTCTCACTACTCTCAAGATTTGCTCCCACTGCACCTCTCATCATCTTCAACTTTATTTGGTTCTTATTTTTAAATTGTACATGTTGATATAGTTACACTCCTTAAACATAAAACATGTAGTATAAGTACAGCAAATGATCCCATAGAAACTGTACCCAGAAAATGCAGCCAAGGTTAAAAAATAAAATCTTTATAAGTAGATCTTAAGTAAACAAAATCTAAGTAGCTAATCCCATATTAAAAAATAAATCTCCCAAGGAGTCTCCGGTCAAATTCTAGTCTATAGCAGCAAGTACATAAAAGAAGGCTACCATATAATGCATAAAGTTACCTTTTCTTAAAGCAGGAATTAAAATAAAAAAATATGTCTCTGCTTTTTATAACGTTGGCAGAAGAATGACCTGCACATATTTATTCATTTATAACACGCCAGCTCGCCCGAAGGCCTCAGGGTGCACACAAGGCCCTACAAGACAAACAACAAAATAGGGCAGTCAGTGGTGGTGGGGGGCAGGGGAAATCAGTGCTCAGCCAGAGAGGCTGTTGAAAAGGAATGTCTTTAGCCTTTTTTTGGACTCATTTGTGGTGTGGACATTTCCTAGATCAGGTGGGAGGGAGTTCCAGATTAGTGGAGCTTGCACGTCAAAACCTGTGCCTCCCAATTTAACAACCCTAAATCTAGGCTGGGAGTGTCTGGCTTGATCCTGGGACCTGAGAGTGCTGGATGGCTGTTAGGACTTCAGGCGCCCATCAAATTATGTTGGTTGCCTCATGGGCCAGACATTTGTGGATCAGAGTCAGGATCTTGTGGGAGTCCCAATGCTTCACGGGCTACCAGTTTAGCTCCCTCCTTGCGTGGGTAGTATGATCGTGCCTAGAGAGACCCAAGGTTGCTTGCACGTCCCTGTTTTGGGTCACTTGCAATGCTGAGAGGTTGGATTGGGAGGTACAGGACACTAGACCTTTACAGTAATCCAGCCGTAAGTTTACAAGTGCTGAAGCTACGAGAGAAATATTTCTGTGTGAGAGAAAAGGACGGATGTGATTAAGCAGCTTGTTAATGAAGCCGCAGGATGTCCGGATCTGGGTGACATGCTGTCTCATTGTCAGTTCGGCATCTACGATAACGCCCAGAGTCCTCACACTCTTGGCCACCGGGATGGTGATGTTGGCGATGACAAAGCTTTTATACCCGGGTGCATGTTTTTAAAGCATGTGGCTGGACGCTACTACCAGGAGCTCTGTTTTATCAGAGTTGAGGGCCAAGGAGTTGGATACCATCCAAAACTGGATGGTAAAATACATTGGGCCTCATTACAAGGTTGGAGATAGCCTTGCCGGTAAAACCAGTGCAGGCAGTCGCTCCCCGCAGACAGCCAACAATCCAACGTATAAGGTCCAATCCATTTGACTTAACCCCAGCACAGATCCACACCCTATACCGCCTGGACAGAGACACCATCACCAACATAGTGGAATTAATACAGGACGACTTGGTCAGCCTGATCAACATCCGCACAGCCATCCCCCCTTTGCTGAAGGTGGCATCTGTGCTCCACTTCCTGGCCCCAGGCACTTATCAACACACAGTGGGCCAAATGCATGGCATGTCCCAATCATGCTTCTCTGTTGTGTTAAACCAAGTGCTGGATGCACTACTGAAGCACGTAAATGCCAACATATCCTTACCAAGGACACCACAGGAGGCAAATGCCACCAAAATAGCATTCCATGCACTGGCAGGCATGCCCAATGTAATTGGTGCCCTTGACTGTACCCATGTAGAGTTGGTAGTCCCACATGCCGGAGAGGCGGTCTACCGCAATCGGAAGCTATACCATTCCATTAATGTGCAGATGGTGTGTGATGCCAGCCACATAATAACACACTGCTGTGCCAGATACCCAGGATCCACGCATGATGCCATGGTGCTGCGGAACTCCTCACTACCCCGCTACATGGAAGGAGACGTTGTACGAAGTGGCTGGCTGTTGGGTGAGTCTGCCCTCTGGGCCATGGGGGCAAATGGATTGGGGGGGAGGTACATGCATATGCTAGGGGAATGCCCTCTACTACAATGGTAGTTTCTTAAGTCATCCGCAGACACACAGCCCTCACATATGCATGCAAAATGCCCCTAGCCAAGACATACATTCCCTGGTGCTTTAAAATCCTAGGACCCTAGGTCGTGTATGTCACACAAGGCTCCCTCTATGGATTGGCATGCACTGTACAGGGCTGACAGTCATGTGGGTGTGGCTGCCAATGACGAGATAGTGCATATGACCTTGAATGATGTACAGGCTGAGCACACCTGTCAACTGAGCCTCATCCTCACACATACCTCCTTCTGCTCCCATGTAGGTGATGCTGGATATCCCCTGAAGCCGTGGCTACTCACCCCTGTCAGGAACCCGCAGAACGGGCACGAGGAGGACTTCAATCGTGCACATACACGTACACGTGTGGTCATTGAGCAGACGTTTGGCCTTTTGAAGGCACGGTTTCGCTGCATCAGCAGGTCGGGAGGGGCACTCATATACGGGCCTGAGAAGGTGGGCAAGATCATCACGGCATGTGTAATGCTACATAACATGTGCATCCGGCGGAACATACCCCTGCCACCTGACGTGGAGCTGCCACCACCTGGTGAAGTAGAAGGAGAGGAAGGAGTAGAAGTAGGACATAGGGCAGGACGTGAAACTCGTGAGGGTCGCGCAGTGCGCCAAATGGTCATAGACCAATCATTCTGATGTATTTTGATGCAGAGGGTGCCATGTGTTGTGAACTGTGGGCGCTGGGTGTGTGGGCACATGTGCGCGAATCATCATGAAGCAATAAATTGACATGCAATAAATCAGCAATGTCCACTCATGTGATGTTTGTTACACAACTGGTGTATTCGTGAGGAATTAAGTACAACATGATACAACAATCCACGCCCCCACCACCTCTCCACCCACCCCCAACCTACTCCCATTCCCCCAAACACCCCAGTACTACACACTACACCCACCACCCCCCCTCCACCCACCCCCAACCTACTCCCATTCCCCCAAACACCCCAGTACTACACCCACCACCACCCCTCCACCCACCCCCTAACAACCAAAGTCAACTATGGCACGACATGTGTCTGCATGTATGCCCAAAGGGATTATGCAGGGTGGCCCTGCTACTGTTGAGCCCCCTTGGGAGTTGGGGGTTGGATCTCTGTGCGGCGCGAACTCCGCAGGGACATGCGTACAGGGCTGGTGTGCCTCGAGCCCGATGGCGTGGATGATGCGGATGACCCAGATGGTTGTTATCCAAGGGGCTGGGTTTGCCGTTGGTCCATGCGGTCAGCAATCCTGGTGAGGATCTGAGCCAAGGCATTGAAGCCATCACGCACTTGCTGTGCATTTGAGTTAATGGCCTGGATAACGGACGCGGTGCTGTCCTGGATAATACGGCGTGTTGTCTCCCCTTCAGCAAGGTACTGCTGCACATAGCCTTGCATCACCTCCTGCCGGGCCTCCATCCTGGAGAGACGTCCCTCAAGGTCCCGTATGGCAGTGTGGGTTGTGGTTGGTGGGTGATGTGGTGGCACAGCATGGATCATGGGGCTGTGCATGGCCGGAGACCACTGTCCATGGCTGCCCTGGTCGGATGTGTCCCGCTGAGGTGTGTCCTGTGGGCTGGCCTGCGGGCTTGGTGTGTGCACTACAGGCTCTGAGTGGACAAGTCCTGCATCGCCCTCATTGTCCGGCCAAGCTACCTCTTCAACACTATGATCAGCCGATGCGGCCATCTCCCCAATTCTGCTGGCAGCAGCAGAATGTGTGCCATCCTCCATCCCTGCTGTGTCCTCAGCCAGTGTGGATGGTGTGACCACGGATGCAGGTGCAGGTGTCATCTCTTCCTGTGTACTTGTCTGTGGTGCTTTTTTTGCACCGGTTCTTGGCCCGCTTCCCACATGGCCCATCCTTGGTCCACTTGAGGTTGATGGACCTGTGCCATCAGATTGCCTCCTAGGCATTTTGGCTGGTGTTGTGCATTGTGCACTCCCTTGCGCTTCATCACTGTCAGCATCCGTACCTGTGGGGGACAGAGAGTGGCAGGATATCAGTGATTGTTCCGCTTGCATTGTGCATGCATTAGTCATTGGACATGTGGCGCCATCTGATCAGTTGCATTCGTGCATTTGTAGGGGACTGTGTACATGCAATGTTGAAGAGTGGATTCTGATAGCGTAGTCATGTCCACATGTACACATTGTTGGGTGCAGTTGCACATTGATGTGTTTTGGGAGGGTCTTCCTGGGTGGCACATGCCCATGATATGTGTCTTGTGGGTGTATTTGTGTATGACCGCAACATGCATCGGGATGGGATGGTGGTAGACCCAGAATGCGTACATGGATATGTGTAGGTGTGCATGATGGCCCATTTGTTGGCTGGTGTAGCAGCCACAATTGGGGGAGGGTGATTATGATTTTTACTGTTTCAGTAGGGACACTCACCTTCATCTGCCGATGTTGGCACGCCAAACTCTGCTTCACCGACTCCTTCGATGGACTCCACGTCTATGATGGAGCTGCAGGTCTCCTCCCATCTGGCCAATTTCAGTGGGGAGTGTGGTCCTCCTCCTGTTGCCAGCCCCTGGCTCCGATTAGCTGACAATATGTGCCGGACTCTCAGCCTGAGGTCGTCCCAACGTTTTTTGCAATCACGCACTGTGCGTGTGGTGGTGCCGACTGCACTTACTTTCTGGGCAACTCCTTCCCAGATGGCCTTTTTCCTGAGCTGGGCTGGACGCCTGAGGTTGTTGCAGAACACCACTTCTGCATTTGCCACAAGGGTGTCGGCGAACATGTTCAGCTCATCGTCTGTAAAACGTGGTTTGCGCAGGCGGGCCGTGCCTCTCCGGGTGGTCTTCGACATGTTGTCAGTGGTGGCCTGGGAGTTGGGGTGTAGAGGGTCCTGTAGGTGGAGGATGGCAATGGATTGTGTTTTTGAAGATGGCCGCCATGGCATTTCCCGTTCTGGCGCGGTGACGTTACTTCCGGGTCCGGTATTGACGCACTCGTTATTTGCACTATGTTAATAACGGTAACGGTATTTAGGGGTTGCCGAGGGCGGAGCCGTTCTGTGCGTATTGCTCGATGCCGCTGTGTGGGGATTTGGGGGTTGTTACCGGCATGCCGGTACGGCCGTAACCGGCATGCAGGGATGCGCGCGCCCGCGCACTCTTGATCGTCCGCTATGTGTGGGTTGGTGCCAGCCGGACATGTTATTACCGCCATGCCGGTTCGGCAAGATTTTTAGCGCCAACCTTGTGATGAGGTCCAATGTGTTAATGGCCAGTGTGTCTAGTGAGTGGGTGCCTGAAAGCTTTAGGATGATCTAGGTATCATTTGCGTAGTTGGTATAAAGGACGCCCAGGTCGACATAGTGGTCTTCGTTCTTAGATATTAGCACAAGGGTACAGCATAGTTCAGCTATCATTCCTTGTCCTTATGGTTTTTAATAATCTGGTCTCAAATTGATCAAATTAGACTTAGTTGCCATCTTTCTTACCACCGCGGACTTCATAACAGCAAATATTTTTCTCGCCCACATTCCAACTTGAAAGTGATAACATGCACAACTGTTTGAATTTTTAAGATTTTAGTATATTTTCTCAACTGAAGACTGTTTTAATCATTTTAATAATTTTTTGGGGACTTTGTATCTGCTTTTAGAAGAGAATGTTGCCTTGTGGAGAGATGTAGGCAATTGGTTATCTCTAATGCCTGATGCACATGCTTGGGAATCTGCATTTCTCTCTTAAGTGCGACTATGGATTTGAGACAGTTGATGGTATTAATAATGTCTTCATTCTCCCATTTAAGGTCCCAAGGCTCGTCATCAGATGTTAAACACTTCATGCTTGTCTGTTCCGTATTATGATATAATGTTGAGTAGTGCTTCACCCATCTGCTTGCATCAACTTCTTGGATCATGTTTTGATTAGCGGATGACATGTTTAACATTGACCATAAATTTCGCATATTTTTTTCTTTAAGAGCTCTCAAGATTGCTTCTGCATCATTCTGTTTTAACGAAGCTTTGATCGCTTTTATTTCGTTAGAGTACTTGTTCTTTGCTTTTTTTATTTCGATTTCAAAATTAGGTCCCCTGCTTTTCCGCAGTTTTCGTAGGACTTTGTAGTGTTGTTTCTTTTTTGTTTGAATTTCAATATTGAAGTAGTGGGAGTGTATTTGTTTTTGGATCTTCTTTTCACCCTTCTGTTGATATTTTTCTAGTATCCAACCGTATTCCATTTTTATGTTATCTTGTATTGGTACATCTTCAAAGGTCGCGATTATTTCCTCCATATGGGTCGGTTTAATTCTGAGTCTATTCATCCCATTTGTTAGCTCTAGGTCTGGGAGTATTAGGCATTGGTCGGTTCTTATTTGAGTGGTCCATTCTAATTGTATTAAATGGTGATCGCTATCCTGCTGAGACAAGTTGTTTGTTGAAAAAATTAATCTATTGATTCTTTCCGAAGTAAATATGAAATCAATGATTGAGTTGAAAGTTTCACTTACCCAAGTTGGTAAAGGTGTACCTTCACTATCTGTTGGTTGGGTACTTAAGAAGAGGTTCCTCTGGTTCGCTTCTCTCGTCCATTTTGCTGCTCTAGTTGAGAGTATGGTGGACTCTAGCGTTCCTCCTTTTTTATCGAATAAATGAAAGTTAAGGTCTCCTGCTATAACGAAGTCCATTTCACTGTTAGTAATGGCCAGATTGTCAATTTCATCAAATATCGAATCAATGAATCTCGTCTCCGACATTGCCTTTGGGTTCCAGTATATATTAAATATGGATATCGCATAGTTGTCCTTGACAGCAGGTAAAACGTCCTTGTTGTCTGACGAAATTTCAATAGTTACATATTGGGCCCATGGATGAATATTTTTGCTTGTTAAGATTGTCCATGTGGGAACTATTTTTGTTAGAATCAACATACCTGATGCTGGTCTACCCAAATGGGCTACAATCGCCGGATTGATTAGGGTACTAAATCCATCTCAAATTACCTCATCCTTTATCCATTTTTCGTGCAAACATATGATATCTAAATTCAGCAGGACTTTTGAGTGTTTTTCTAGGAGGTGTTTATTTCCTCTTGTATTCAACGATCCCAGTGCTATTGAATGCTTTTGGGCTACATTCCTATTTGATTGTTACAAATAGGTTTTGTTACCAGTTTGTTGGGACGTTGAATTTGGTTTCATGTGTGGGGACTCTTGATAGTCACGCCATATGGGGTGCTGCAACAAATCATCCTCCGCGTGCCTCCTTGGTCTTGCATTATTATAATTTTGAGAAGCCTTTGTCCCTGTGGTCCGTTCCTCCTTGTCGGTTGTTTTATAGTATTTAAACGGAGCCATGTTTTTTGCCTTTTTTTCTGCTGCCGCCCTTGTGACAAAGATTTCCTCTACGCCAAAACCAAGTTTCTCAAACTGATAGTGTGTGGCTAAAACTTTTTGGAATATATCCTGCTTGAAAAAATCAATTTGGACCTCTTCCATGTCTTGCTTATTTGGAAAAAGTACTAGGTCCAAATCATCCGATTTTATTTTCTCCAGTTGTGGAATAGCTTTAAATAGACGTAAAATGTTTGCTCTATTCATTATTACCGGATCTTCTGTATTCTCTGTCATTGGATATAAAACTATTCTATAGGCAGCTGTTGTGTCGTTTGGATTTTGAAATTTAGGTCTAATTAAAATTGGACTGGGTTGGGGAACCAAACTTTTAAGGATACTAGCTTCAGGAAGCATCTCACTTTCTAACCAAGTTTCATCATTTGAAATTAATGAATATTCCAAATCGAGGTCCACTGCCTATTCTTCGTGAGATTCCATTAACATTTGTTCGGTTGCTGTGTCATGATATTCATCAACCAATATCAAGGTGTTATCTTGAGAGTTGATTGATATAAAATTATAATTGCTTATATCCTCAGCTGTTGATAGATCAATTATAGGAGTGAGATTTTCCAGTTGGACAGGAGTATCTTTATTAATTATCTCCAGAAGTGCATCCAATGGATCGATTATTACATTGTCATCAACCTTGGTATTCTCTGTGTGTGTTATCATCTTTTTAGCTTCTTTAGTTTTTTGTTGAATATCTTTTTGATTAAGCGTCGGCTGCTTGTTATTTTTCTTAACGTCCTCTGGTAATACTTGTGTATTAAATTTATTTTCCTCAAAAATGCACGGGATCCATTTTGATTTCTTTTAGTTGTGTTTTTGCCTTTAGGTCTAGTTGTTGGCTCTTGTCCTACAATTCCACGTTTTGTAAGATCAAATATATCAAACGGGGTACACACCAACGGTTCTGTATTGACTGGGTGTGTCGATATTATCAAGTTCGTTGGGACCATCGGGATCAATTGGGTCTCATGTTGAGCATTTTGATCTGCTTTATCTACTATTTTATCTCTTGTTTCCGTTTGTGTATGGCATGTTGCGTATTGTTTGTGTTCCAACAAATACGTCTGTTTTTTCGTTTTCTCTTCCGTCCATTTTTTGGTCAGGGCTGTTACAGTCTCCAAGAGGTTCTGTTTATCTACCCGGTCGACTCTTGCGAGTTCTGCCAAACGAGATTGCCATAGTCTGGATATTTTGGCTTCTTGATTTAGACGATCTTGAATGGTATTTATAAATGTTTCCACATATGTTTGTTTCGTTGTTATCATAGCCAACAGCGTTGCTTGGTCTTTAGTAGCGTCAACCATATATTCTTGAATCTTCAAAAACGGTATCATTGCAGTTGACAGGACTGCAACCAACGTATTTTGCAAATCTAGCATTGTTGTTGGGATTCTTTGTTGGGTTTCGCATACATGTTCTTGCTGTTCCGGTTGAACCTTTTCCGGGGAGGCATACGGTTCTTCCATCCTGGGCTTATCTAGCACTTTAGACAAGTGAAATGTCTTTTTGTCACCAAGTGAGCTCGATCTTGGGTGCATAATTGGTGTTGAAGTCTTGTTTTTTAGATGCTTTGGGGTATTTACCCCAGCAAAAGGTTCATTTCGTTTTTCTTGAGACTCCATTATGGCCTCAATTTCAGTGATATCGAGTGAAAGTCGAGCAGTTCTGCGTGATGCTGTTTTGCTTTGATCACTCTTATGGTTTTGTACTGATGAGTAAGTAGATTGCCAATGTAATTTCGCCGCTTTAGCTCGTTCTTGCCGCGACGGTGTAACAAAGGGTTCTTCTTCACCTTGTTTCGTTCTCTTTATATCTCCTGGTTGATCTGGTTGAGCTCTCACATTGCTCTGCACCACTCGTAAGACTCTTTGGCTACCATTTGTTATTGGGACATCAAGATCTAGAATCTCAGAGTCATAGTTTGGTGGCATTGAATGGTTCATTTCCACCTGGTGCAAGGGAGACTCTTTTTGGTCCTTACCTTTATAAAGACGACTAGAATCCATTTGGTGTTTTGCAATTAATTTATCTATACTCGGAAAGTGCTCTTTTGGGGAATGGGGAGCATGTTCCTCTAGCAGTGTTGCATTTGAATTTTTATTTGTGATTAGGTCATTATTATGTGTGGCTAAATCTTCAGTTTTATTATCCTCATTAAGAGTAAGTGCCTCACATGTAGTCTGAGGGACAATGATTTTGGATATATATGCAGGGGATTCTTCTAACTTCCCTTGTAGCCTGGTTCTTGGGTTTTGGCTTTCCATTGTTTGTATCATGCCCCAATGTGATTCGAATCAAGTGGAAGAGTTCTTGCTCTTCAGAGAGTACTTACCACCGCTATCAGCCGCAAACAGCCGACAACAGCGTGCCCTTGACTCCTCGCGGGCTTCACGCCGCAAGGATCGCGCTGCACTGTATTTGTGTGTCACTTCCTGGGGGTTTGTCTCAAAAGTCACGTGACCGATGTCACGTGGTCAGGCAGCCACAGGGCCCGCTTGCGTCAAACTGCTAGCAGCTCCAGGTGTTATGCTGCTAGACTTACGCGAATGGAGCGGGTCGAAGGATTTAGAGATGATTTTCACAGATGCACCAATTTCACAGGTAACAAAAGCACCATTAGGTCACCAGATTGAGCCTCCAGCCGAACATCCGACAACAGCGCGCCCTTGACTCCTCGCGGGCTTCAGTTCTTAAGGAACTCACATTTTTCTTGGTGAAGGGTTAGCCCCAGAGACTGGATCCTGTTCAGCACCTTTTGGAGAGGTTCCAAATGTTCGCTTTCAGACTTGGCTTGGATCAGGATATCATCACTAATGTTTAGGATTCCGAGCAGGCCCGCCAGGGTTCCTCGTATGGCGTTCTGAACGACTTCGACTGTCAACAAAATGCTAAAATTGAGCCTCTTGTATCTATATAGGCCAACGTGAGTTGTAAATGTGATGATGTACTGTCTTGGTGAAGCATTAGCTCGTGGTATCCTGATCTGAGATCGAGCTTGGAGAAGAAAGCTGTGCCATGATGCCATCTAGCATTGGAGTTACGTGATACGCCCGCTTTATTGACTTATTTGGCAGTCCCATGTCGACGCAGATTCGGACATTGTCTGGTTGTTTTTGCTTCTGGGCAATGACTATCGGGGACACCCATGGGGTGGGCCCCTCAACCCGCTTCATGACATCCAGATTAACAAGGTTTTGGATTTACTTTTCTACCTGCTTCTGCAGTTTGAATGGTACTAATCGATGCTTCAGTGCTACCGGTTGGACTGTTTCGTCTATATGGAGGTGGACTGGCTCTTCCGCCATCCGGCCAATGCCAATGAACACGCTCTGGAACCTTGTCACTAAGGCCTGCACATCTTCCAGGAATACCCCATAGGGAAACTGGATACGTTTGAGGGCCTCTGCGGCTGCACATCCTAGCAGAGTCTGACTGCCTACTTATGACACATAGAAACGCGCTTGGATGGAAACATCACCATGCTTTCCTGGGGCTACGAATGCACCTTCCAGAGGAAGTGAGGTTTTGCTTCCGAACGTGTATATGCTTTTGTTGCTTGGGGTGGCGGTGGGCCTCCGCCGTTTTTGGTAGTGCTCCTCAGCCATTACACTGACTGACGCCACTGTGTCAAGAAGTACCGGGATGGGGGTGTCTAAGATAGTCACAGAGCATTTAGGTTGACGTTTCCCTTTTCCTCCAACCGTGAGTACTGCCGAGATGAAGTAGACATCTTCATCTCCATCACTATCTCTTTGCAGTTTGTGCATTGTTTCGGTTGAGGTTGTGTTTGCTTTCTGTGTTATTCAATCCAGGGCAGTGTGTCTCTGTCGTTTCCATGGGATACAACAGCAGGACTAGTGGTACTGATTTCCGCATCTGGTACACGTGTACCCCTTCGCTGGGCATTTGTTCTTGTCAGGGAGGTCCTATCCAGAATGTGGGCATGGAGCAGGAGTGAATGTGTTTTGTTGTTTTCTTTGTCGCCAGGTGTTGCTTCCACATTGGCCTTTGGGCAGACATTTTTTCACTGTGCAGATTTCCTCCAGCTTCACTGACTTCAATGCCAAATCCATTTTGGAAGCTCTGATGTCAGCCAACTCGTCAGACTGCCCTAGTTCGAGAATTCTGGGCAGTGCCATCCCTGGTTCTGTAAGAAATTGTTGCTGCAGATTTACAGAGTGGCACCCTTTGATGATCTGTAATCTTACTTTTTCCTCATTCGACCAAGCGCAGGTTGCTGCCAGTTGTCTCAAGCAGCTGTGGTACTTGTCCAGGCTTTTGTCGCTTTTTTGCATGGCTGTGCACATTACACATTTTCCATAGTCGGTGAGTCGGTGTTAACCATGGGTTAGAAGTAGTCTGACTAGGCTTTCACTGCCGCCTCATACGAGTCATCTGTGGGGCATAGAGTTTTAAATAGTTTGTGAACTGCTTGGCCTGCTGAGTATATCAGCGAGCACTTTTTTGTCATGTCACCCTTTCCACCTGTGGCATTGAAGTACATTTCAAGGCACTCATGCAGAGCTCCCACCGTGGACCTAGGCTGGATTGGGCTCTATCTATGTCGAAGTCGCAGAGTGGCTCCAATAAGCCTCGTTGGTGGGGCGTCCTCCCACGAGGTGGTAGTGCAGGTGCCCCGTCATCTTCTCCTGACATCTTGACTGGGTGTGGTGGGCCTCAAACACAGGAGGCAGCAGTGATGCTGGCTGTTGGTGGGCGCATGAGCACTCCGAGGGAAGGCGCAACCCTGTTGTTAGTGGAGGTAGACGTGGAACTAGTTCCTTGGGGTGTCACCCCTGGGCAGGCACACAAGCACTATCCGAGGAGAGCCACACCACTCACATGTCTTGGGAAGGTGTAGCTTTACGCACTGTAGGGATGGAGCCTCTGGTGAATGAGCCCCTGACAAGCCACAATGGAAGGGGTCTTACACCCTTCAAAGAAACGAGCATGGTGCCCCAAGCATGTTGCCTGGACCGGCCTGGTGGGTCCAAATATTTGAAGGGGGTGCCTCTGTGTGCAACGAAATTGGCGGCAAACCAAATGCAGGCCCAAGGCCCCTTACCAGCGGGAGATAGGAAAATGCAGCCGCCGTTCTTTGAGGCAGGGAAACATACACTGTGGCAGTCCTGATACAGTGAACCTGCCTGTCGAGAAGATGAATAGCTGGAGAATGTCCAGGACAGCCTTGTTGCCATTGTTATGTGGCTGGCGGAGGCACGCTCATGCTGCACAGCGTGTCATGCAAAGGAGACTCTGCACACAGGTGCAGTCTCAGCCGGTCCCAGCAGAACGCTAGTAATTATCCCGGAAGACTTGTGGGACCCGAACGAGTGGGCTGAGTAATTTCCCCAGGTCTGGGAACCTCCATCTCCAAGGCCGAGCAGCAGGAGCTGCTCAAGAGAAGCCCGGTGCAGAGAGGATGCCGCCCACATTCAGGAAGAAGCAGTGGAGCCGGCGTGCAGACAGAAATACACTGCAGGCGAGCGGGACTCGCGCCGTTGGGTTTCCCGACTTCAGAAGTCAAGAGGAAGTCGCAGGAACCTCTGAGAAGACGTACAAAAGGCCAGTGGGTGTCGGGAGGGCGTGTAAGGACTGGAGCGCTCCCGTGGGACCCCAAGGAAATAACAGTCCATACTTTGAAACCAATGCATGCATATTGAATATCAAACTAAATGGAAACTTAACTTTGAAGCAAATAAGTGCATATTAAATGCCGAACGGAATGAGATATTACAATTAAGCAAAATAAGTGCACATGGGACACTGAAGGTAAACAATATTTAATGTATGTTGCACCGCGGTTCGACTTGGACATTAAAATTAAATACATCAAAGGCTAGAGAGAGTCAAACAGTGAACTTTTATGAGTGAATGCATTACGGCAAGGCCACGCTTTGGCAAGAGGTGTGTGACATGTGATGGCATAGCCACAAAGGTTATAAGGAGAAGCCAGAGAAGTGAAAGAATATCCATAAAGCCAAGAGGCCAAAAAAAGGAACTAAGTGATGGTGACTTGGTTCACAGGAGCAAGTGCCAAGGAACCTGTGTGTGTATGCTGAGGAGGCCCGGGGCCCTGGATGTGCAACCTGTAATGTGTGTACCTTGCGGTCTAACAACTGCGCCTAGACCAGAGAGCCCTGAATGGTGAAAAATAAGGACACCGAGCAACAACCTAATGAAACCACTGCAGAAGAGCTGGCGAAGTAAGCCAGAATGAGGGTCAGGTTGACCTGGTGTTTTGTTAAGAGGTTTTGAAAGACTGAAGCCAATGTAAATGGCGAAGTTAACATATTGGGGAACGGAACACTGAGACCTAAAGGACCACCCTTGTTGTCTTGGGAATGGAGTCTCAAGATCTTTTTGTTTTGGATTGTGTTACTTGAAACTTGGGGAAGGGAACCCCAAGGATTGGTTCTGAACTATATTGCCCTGAACTGGAGAAAGGTAAACTTTGAGACTTTTTCATGGAACATGCTTATGCTTGCGGAAGAGGAGCTGAAAGTAAGCTGCGAGCTAGAAGAAGCTCAGAACTTTGAATTGAACACTATGGGCCTCATTACGACCTTGCTGGTCCGGAAAGAACGGTGGTGGTAAATCCACCACCACCGTTTTTTCCGGACCGGCTGATTAAGAGTCCTGCAGGCGGGAGGTGTCACTCCCGCCAGGTCTGACCTGGCGGGTTTAACACCACCCGTCTGCAGGCGGACATCGTAACACTGGCACCATAACAGCATGGTGCCGGTGTTTCCACTTCTCCATTTCCATGGAGTCCTATGGGACACCATGGGAATGGGGATTAACAGAATTCCGCCTCCGGAATTATCGGGTCACTGGGGTTGTAATGCCCCAGTGATTCCGGCAATCACGGAGGCGGAATGGTAATACAAATCCGGCGGTAACCTGCCAGAATTTCCGGCACGGTTACGGCCGGACTCGTAATGAGGCCCTATGTCTTTGAACTTTGACAACCCTCTGCATTGGTTAATTGTAGTTGTGAGGGCATGGATAGGTTTTGGACACAGCAGACTTTTAAGTTGAACTCTTTGATTCAGACTTTCCTTAGTTACATTCAGGTTTGGAAATCTCACCGTAGCATAGGGCAAGTTAGGCCTTCAAGCATCCTGAAATGTAAGTTAATACATATCTTTTGTCTGAAGTCTGTTGTCTGTGTCTTACTTCATGATGCCTTCATTGTGACTTCCTCTTATTGTAAGTAGCTCCTTTTCTCAGCTTTGTGCAAGCCCATCCACATAACTGCTGTTTTTAATAATATTAGTCATAGGTTTCCTAGCTTTCGTAAAATCTTCATAATTGGAGACACATTTTTGCAAATGTATGGCGGTAGAGGCCATCAAGATAGTGTCAGTGTCATTGTGTAACGGAACATGGGGTATGTCTTCTCTCCTCCAGAGGTACTCCGTAACCATCCACCATTTGTTTCTTATATTACTCATGTACAATTAAACTAAAAGTGGTATAAGTACACAACAGTGTATAACTCCTTCGTTGTATGGAAAGAGTTAGTAAATTCCCCTACTCAGATTATACCGTAGCCTCACCATGATGCTCAATAGCCCTTCTTCAAGGCTGTATCCCAGAGGTGTCTTCCATAATATGGAATCTAAATGGCTGTGAACATATACTTAAATGCCATTTCAAAATATTACTCACCTTCTGTTGTATACTTTTCAGTTAATAACACCGGGTTCAGACACTGCTCTGTCGCACCCAGGCGGCACCTGTAGCCATACTTGGTGTCTAAGAGCACATGGTTCGCTCTGCACTATTCCTCAAGCTGAATCAAACCAATCAAGGTTATTTGCTTATATAGTATGAGGGTGACAATCTACTGCCATTTTTGAATATGGGTACAGTTATTCCTCTAGCCTAGGACATCAGGTTTTGTTGTGATAAATATGACCCAAAGTAGATAGCTTAAGAGGGGAGCTTAGATATCTGGTTCATCTCTGTACAAATCGACCGCTAGCCAGTCGGGCTCAGTACTTTACCTGATTCCCCCACCCGCCTTAACATTTCTGTAACAACCTCTGATGTGACAAGTACCATTAAGTTTGTTAGGTGGAGTTTGTGATACCAATTGTAGCCAAATCTGTCTCCTGAGTTAGTACCAAATACTGTCAGGGCTGAAAAAGAACAGGAGTATTATTAGGCTGTTGCTGTAAATTCTAGATCCTGCCAGTGATGTAAATTGGCATGTTCTTCAGCTTGTCCGATTGCTTTCTTATAATACGAGCAAGGCATTGAGTTAACATATTTCTTTATCTCCCTGCTTTGCCAAGATGGATAGAGATCTCTCTACCAGTATCAAGATGGGGGTGGTCTCTTCTCTACAATGAGACTAGTGGCAGAATAAGTGGCACATGGTCACTTAGTACCTTTGTTTTATATCAGATCCATTACCTGTGGTCATAATTGCACCACAATTAGAGCATAATCTATTAGAAGCAGTATTAACCCTATTAAAGGTTGATTGTAGAGGGAAATCTCTCCTCGAACCTCTGAGAGACAACAGCCCTCCATGGTAAGGCTTTTTCTTTTTTTGCATTATTTTCCATGGACTCACTTCCTAGCACGGATTCTCAGTGCAACATGCACTCGCTGGCTCTGACCTGCCTTCCCCTTCTCCCACTTCCAGCACTTATGTGGCCTGATTGTTTCGTGCTCCAGCCCCGTGACCAGAAGTTCCCATCTTCAGCGCCCCTCCCAGGGCAGCCTTGACGGACAGCTGGTGAAGGGCCACAGGCAAAAGGCAGCTCCCTGGGGCAACTCCCATCCCCTATTTTCCCTGTTCACCCGGCGCTCCCTGGCCATGCCCCTAAGCTGTCTGCAGAAGCCTTCAGGTAAGAGATGACAACGTTTGTTTCTTTGATGTAATGTAATGTAAATTACATAGCCAGTGTGTTGCACTTTAGAAGAATTTTGGAGGCAGCCAATTTATTGCACTTAGAAGAACTTTGAGGGTAGCCAGTACTTTGCACTCAGGTGAATTGTTAAAGATAGTCAATGTACTGCACTTAGAAGAATTCACGAGGATAGCCATTGGGGATCATTACGAGGTGGCCGGTCCAGAAACAACGGTACCGGTAAGCTTGCTGGTACCGTTGTTTCTGGAATGGCAAACTACGAGTTCTGCAAGCGGGTGCCTTTCCGCTCGCCAGGCCTGACCTGGCGGGCGGAAAAGCATCCGCTTGCAGACCTTGACGAATGCACCAACACTGTTGCACACAGTGCTGGTGCATCCTTCCTCGCCATTCCTATTGAGTCCAATGGGACTCAAATGGGGATGAGGATTATCTTTTTCTACTGCCGAACTCATAATGAGGCCCATTGTGTTGCACTTTAGAAGAATTTCTGAGGGTAGACAGTGGGGCTCATTACGAGAATGGAGGTAGCCATGCCGTACTTACCGGCATGGCTACCTCCATTCTGGGTACCGGGTACGGGTTCCCTGAATGGGGAAATAGCGGGCCATTCGGACCTAGGAGGGCCCGGTATTTCCCCATTCAAGAAACCTGGACCTGGTACATCCCCATTTGAGCCCCCATAGGGCTCAATGAGAATGGGGAGCATGCTAACAACGGGCCCGTTAATGACGGGCCCGTTGTTAGCATGCTGGGCCGCTCGCGGGACCCGTTAAGGATGTCTGGTAAAACCAGGCGTCCTGAGCGGGTCCCGCAAGCGGACCTCGTAATGAGGCGGTATGGGGTTAACGGGGCCGTCAGCTCTACCGGTGCCGTTAACCCCCTACCGCCAGGGTCGTAATGAGGCCCAATGTATCACACTTAGATTATTTGAGAAGGTAACCAATCTGTTGCACTTAGAAGAATGTTGAGGGTATCCAGTGTATTGATTTTAGCTGAACGTGATGCAACTGTCCACCGACCGACTAACAACATTTCAATATCCTGCTTACTCACCCTAAAACACAGAACAAAACACGCCATACCTCTACCACAGCAAAACATAAAACCACCATTTTCTTTTACTACGTGTATGGTTTAAGCCAAGGGCGGCCGTGACGCAGCATATTCTCAGGGCCATTATGGGGGCCGAAGGCTGGAATAAAATTCCCTGGCTCAAGAACATTAATGGATTTGTGCTTCAGTCGAGTGTTCCTTCACTGTTTCTAACCATGGACATACTAAGCACTGAACAGGCATCTAGGCTGAAAAAATTTGAATAACATCAAAGGACATCGTGAAGCCAATGCATTGCTTATACCTGCTAACAGGAGGGTTGCTATGATTAGCTCAGTAGATATCATCCAGCCATACTTTGGCATTTATCCACATGAACGCTGGGCACTAACTAGGGCATGTTACAGCTTGTTGTGACTGAAAGCAGTTACTTTAGGCTAGAAGGGCTATCCAGATATCTGTGGTTATCCTCTCTGTGGGTGTCAATCAGAAGACATTTTACACTTTGTAATGTTTTGTCCTCTTTATTCGTTCATTAAGCAACCTACCATCATTCCAGTTTTACAACAACTTTGTGCAATGTCGGCCAGCCTCAGTTTTCCTTCTAAAATGGCAGACACCACCTATCTGGCATGGGCATTGCTTTCCTTTTTAAAGGGAGCTTGGAACCAAAGGAGTTGCTATATAGCTCCTATATCTGAGGCTTAAATATCAGAGTGTAATGATTTTCTGTTTATGAGCTTTCTGGATGTGATGTTTTACATAATATTTTAGCATTTATATAGCGCTACAAACCCTCAGGTATCTGAGCGCTGCTTATTATTCCCCACGGTGGGTGGTGCTCATTTATCGACCTCGGAAGGATGAAAGGCTGAGTTTGGCTCTGCTGGGATTCGAACCTGCACTATCAGACCGGACATGAAGTTTGTTTAGGGATTGGCTCTTATTCTGTGTTCAGTGGGTCTTCTGGTGTAATGAATGGAAAAATAGCCGTTTTGAACTTCATTCATCTAAGGTCTGTACAATTTGCACCCTAACGTAGGACCCATGATCTCCGGTTTGGTGATTAAGTACTGGAAGTACTGTTTGCACATTTCGCACATATTGTTGACTTAGACCGTTGAATGCTTTTTTGGTCGATAGTTATTTATTTAATCTGTTTAACCTGTGAATGCAATGCTTTAATCTGTTTTGTAATTATAATGGCTTTTATGGCACATGTTTGCCAAAATTAAGTGTGGGGAAAAAAACCTTTTCTTTCAAGAGAAGATCCTTTGTAAATTATATTATACGTGTTGTATGAGTGGGTGAAAAAGCATATGGTTTCACCCGGTGGTAAAAAATCCTGTTTTCTCACAGATCACGTCAACACTAACAACTCCCCACTCAAAGCCATGGGCGTTGTCAAAGCATGGTTCACCCCTCATCACTGCCACCAGTGCTATCCCTCACACCGACTCTGCAACCTTTTTCACTCCTCCCGCTCCTCCACAAAAGCTGGCTGGATTGGCCTAATGACAAATAAAACAAATACATATGCCCCATTACATACATATGACTTCCTGTACTCTCTGGTGACTTAACGCCTCCCATGCACCCCTGTCATAGATTTCCTGCTCCATATGCCCATGGGCCATCTCAACTCATTATTTTCAGATCTTGACCTTCTTCTTTCCTCCTTTCCCATTGATGCTCCTGTTGTGGTTGTGGGTATTTGCAACCACCCCAAAATATCCTCCACCCACCAACATGACTCTGTTCTCTTTAACCATTCCGTAACATTCCTCCACAACTTACCCAGCCTTTTGCAAGGAAACCCTCTTGGCTCTGTCTTCATCTTCTCCTCCCTTGCTTAATCCTGTCTCACTGTCAACTCTTCCCATTCTGACCAGATTATACTCCACATCAGTATTAAGCCCCCTCCCATATTTACCCTTTCCCATATTCTCCAACTACATGATCACCCTGCCTCCAGCTCCACTGCACTTGGGACTTTGTAAATATCCAGTCTCTGAGAACCTTTGCCTGTTCTGTATCTTGCCTGACCCTGGTCTCTGTATCTACATGATCTAAACATGAATGGGGCATTTACTCATTGTCATGCCCTCCAATGCACAGCACCTTTAATAGGGTTGTGCCATATAATGTTTCTCTATTGTAAATGGTTTCTGGTTTAAGCCTTGTTTCTCTCAATAAATACAAATGTTACTGATTATTATTATGCAGTATACATTTGTTATTTGTGATTTAAATAACTCCAATAACTTGTAGTTATTACAGAATACCTCCCATTCTTACCGGTTTATTTTCGATATATTACTTTAAATATTCCTCTTTTCTACTCGAAGTTGCTTGCTTTATAAAGATATTTCCAGTAAAGGGGTATAGTTTTGTGACCATCCGTTTTGAGGACACTGATCAATATTTTAAAGTTATGCTAAAAAAACAATCATGGAGGGTGAGGTATATATGATAAATATTCATTCATAATCGTTATTTCTAATGGATTGTGTCCTCCCACATATTCCTCATCTTTGATATATCCGATATCCTGCTTGCAACTTCGGAAACATTTCAACAGCAGGGGGCAGAGGGCTACGTGTGTCGTCAACTCGAGGTCACTCGGCGGCTTCCATTTCACTGTCGACGTCGACACTGGTTTAAGGAGCATGCAATGCGCTCGTTGCTTCAGTTCCTTTTTTCTGCACAGCACACTTCAAAACAGTTCGTACGCCTCAGTGATTTATCTACTGTGTTTTTGAAATTTTTGAAATGTATACCCTGAAGATCGGCTTTAAGAGGTGTTTGGATTGTGTGTTAAAGATGTCTAGTATGTATCCACACCGAATATGCCTCTGGTGTTTGGGAATAGGCCATAAGGTCAACCACTGCGGCTCTTGCCAGTCGATGGCCACGAAAGCCTTAAAGGAGAGTAAGGGGAAACTCGCCCTGGGTAGACCCATGTGCAAATTCCCCTCCACTACCCCTCTGAAGATGAGGTCATCAGACGACAAGAGCTCGGGAAAGGTTTCACCTCACAGAGCGAGAAAGCGCAGACACTCCAAGCGCTCTCGGTCGACTTCCCAACACTGGTCATCCTCCTCTTCATCTAAGAAGTGACGCCATTGATCGTGATAGTCTTCTTCTGACTCCTCACCTGATTGAAAGCGGGTACGTTTTCTGATTAAATCGGCTTCCAAGGCTGAATTAGAGGAATTTCACCTCAGAATGTTAGCGTTCACAAAGGCAGCATCACCCACCCCTTCTGGCGAACCGAAGAAGACTTCCGATCCCATCGAGCCGCCCTCAAAAACGTGTTGAATGATTCGACTGCTCGATTCATGTCAAAGCCATCATTGTCCACTTCTGCTCCATCAAAGGTATCGAAGTCGGGTTGTTCAACACCAAAGCCATTGATTCTGTAACCATCGACATCCTCGACTGATTTGTTGAATGTTTTTAAGCCCTTCGCAAAGAAGTAATTTTTCAAGTCGTTGGGCTCCATTTTTCAAGAGGAGAAGGTGGTGGAGGAGGACAGAAGTACTCTGTTTAGTTTGGAATATGGTACTCCAAATTCTCCTGAATAACAGATCTCTGAGGAGTCAAGGCTGCAAGACCTAGTGGACACCTTGAAGGATGCCAGTGGCCTGGATACATCTCCAGAAGTGGAGTTTGCAATGCCAGAGGCAGCTGGACATGCTGATGTCTCTTATAGGTCAGTCATGGCCAAGGTGACTGAGTATATTGGATGGAGTAGGCCTGTGTCTGAATATGTGAAGGATGATCTTACAGACATCCTTGACAAGGGTGCCCCCAAGGATCCAATTCTGCCTTTTCATATGGCATTAAAGAACACAGTCCTGGAGAACTGGACAAAGACTGATACTGCTCCAGCAGTTAATAAGAACTTGACTAGGAAGTACGGGCCTTCGGTAATAGATCCAGAATTCTTGTTGAGACATCCGACTCAATGAAGTTTGATTGTCCAGGCGGCCTATCCCACAATTACCCCAGATAGGGATGACAAGAGGTTTGATGCCCTGGGGAAAAGGGTGTTCTTGGTGGGTAGCATGGCACTGAAAGCAGTTAATGCTACTTGCGCCCTAGCAAAATTCTCACACACTTTATGGGAAATTGTGGCAATGGCTGCAGAAATTATTCCTGAGGGCTTGGTCCTCTCTATTCTATTCTTGGGTTGGAAGAGCGAGGGGACAATTCTCTCAGAGGACTGAGGAGACTGCCTCTGATTCTGGAAAAGTCCTCAGAATTCTCCAACAGGTAGCCACTCCTTGAAGGATACAGATCTGCTCCTCTTACAGGAGATTATCACCTTGTAGAGAACAGTGCAAAAGAATTGGTACCTGCAGTGGAGGGGGACCAAGGATGGTACTTCCCTTACTTCCTAATCCCCAAAAAGGACAGAGGACTGCAACCCATCTTGGACTTGAGACGCTTGAACAAATTCCTTAGGAAAGACAAGCTCAAGATGGTCACTCTTTTTTTTTAAATTTTTTTAATTTTTTTATTATTGATTTGGTTGAATTTAATCAACCTTTCAAAAAGACAAATACAAATACAGCATTTAACATAGTTTAACATACATCAAACGGTGGTCAGTCAAAAGGCCGAATACATAATACCGAATGTCAAAAATCTCGAAAAAAAAATATCGAATTATTTATTAATTTATTTATATGTGTTTTGGGGTCAGGTAAGTAAAAAAAAATGGTTAAAATAAAAATAAAAAAAAGGGGAGGTTGGGGGGGAACCCCCCCATTTCGAAAAAAAAACGTCATAAAAAAAAATTAGAAATTTTTTTTTTCTGCCTTTTGTTTTCGAGATTTTGGTTTTCAAGATTTTGGTATTCGGTATTATCACTATGAACCACATCAAACATCAGACATGTCACAATAAATAAAAACTTATTTGCATTATTTACATTAATTATGACATGAATAAAACAAAGGAAGAAATAGAAGAAAATTCACATACAACATTTAATTAAATGCTCCCTTCTGTTAAATATCTAATTTGAGACTGGTGAGAAAATCAACAGCTGCTATCTGGATTGCTATGTTATTTGACCCCAACAGGACCGACCAGCATTCGACCTGTGTGATGTTTCCGAGATATTGACAATGTCTTGCAAAGGCTATTTGTCTTTTGGAGGTAAGTGGGGCACATTCTGTTAATAGATGAACTAATGTTTCACCTCTAGGCGATTCTTGACAGAATCTGCAAACATTTTGTTCTGGGCTTGCCAATCTACGTTTTGCCCTTACTTCCAAAGTTGCCCATGAATTAAAACGAAAACGCATTATTCCTGATCTATATTTTAGGGCTGGTGAACGTATTAGATACGGTGGTAATGTTCTAAGTTTTTTTGGTGGGAAGCGTGCAATGTCATTGTCTCGATACATTATGCATAATTCACATGTGTTGATCCAATCTATTTGATGAATTTTAGATTTGGCTTTATCAGGATTCAACAACAACAGATCAATTGTAACTTCTGCTTTAGCCATTATCAAATACACACGATTTAGCCAGTCTTTGATGTAACTAGATTTCTTTGCTGAGAAGATGTAACAAGAAAGTGTTTTAAACAATACATTTGCGGTGGTCGACCGCAGGCATTTCCCAAAAAGTGAACATAAACGCCAGTTGTAATGGGCTTCTAGAGAGGTTAGGCCAAGCTCATATCTCATCCATGAGGTAGGGACGCATTGCGGTAAATAAAGAATTGTGCGCCAATATTTTGCTTCCCACTGCTCGAACTTGAATGCAGTATCTGCGGGAAGAGTCTCCAAGCCATATAATAGCATGGGAATGACTTTCTTGGTCCAATAATGCCATGCTGGGAGGATGGAAAATTTGCCATATTTATACATGATGACACGGGCTTGTGAAATGGATGAAAGTAGCTTGGACTCAATCCTCTCCAGCTGCCCATGGGGTTTCAACTGACCCTCAAAGATCATGCCTAGGTAGCAATAACTTGGAATTACGCCGAGTGGGGTGCAGCCTATAGACCACACAAATGAGACTGGGCCTGAGCGCCTGGGCGAATATTGAATGATCTGAGTTTTAGACGTGTTGACAGCTAGTTCATTAGATTGTACGTACTGATAGAACGTATCTAGAAGCCGTTGTAGCCCCACCTGAGTTCTAGAGATAAGCACTAGATCGTCTGCGTACATAAGCGATTGAACATCCTGGGTCAACAGTCTGGGAGAATCGGAGATGACCTTTGAAAAGGCAAGTTTAACATCGTGGATGTAATAATTGAACACCGCTGAGGCTAAAGAGCAGCCCTGTTTTAGACCACGATAGGTCGATATATTGTCTGTTAAAAGACCATCTAGTGTAATGCGTATTCATATGGACGTGTCATGGTGCAACAAATGTATAATATCGTACAGGGTCGCTGGGCAATCGTCTCTTAAGAGTTTTTTTAATAATAAAGGACGACTCACAGAGTCAAAGGCTGCATTTAGATCAATAAAAGCCAAGAACAACTGTTGCTTTGTCTCTTGGCACTGAGCTTTGATTGCATTCAAGGTCATGAGATTGATGTTGGTTCCCATTCCTGCCATGAAGCCAGTTTGGTTGGAATCCCTGAATTTATTATTTCCTGTCCAAGTATTGAATTCGGCTAGTACCAATTTAGTAAAGATTTTCCCTGGGGCATATAGTAACGCAATCGGTCGATAGTTTGCAGGTAGTGATCGGTCGCCTTTTTTAAAGATTGGAATTATGATTGAGGACTTCCATGATGTAGAAATCAAACGGGTGCGTAATATGTCACTAAAGATTGTGAATAAGATCTTAGACCAATTGTCTGGATGATTTTTAAACATATGGTTTGACAACCCGTCTGGTCCTTCTGCTCTTGAAGAACTCAATTTTTTGATTAAATCAAAAATTTGCTCAACCGAGACTTTTAAATTCCAACTAGATGTTGACACTGGCAAATATTTAGTGTGGTTATAACAAGGGTCAGCATATAGTGTTGAAAAATGCTTGATCCACATATGTTCAGAGACCCCATTCAGTTGAGCATCTGCTTGGTGATGGTATGAATGACTATTCAGCAGCGACCACATGCCAGCCGAATTTTTATTACTCATAGCCCTACTCATGGCTTCACTATCTCGTTGGAATAACAAGGACTTGCGCCCACTGAGCCAGTTCTTATATTGGCATTTTGCAGATTTTAATGCCTGCCACTTATCCGCACTAATTGAGAGTAAAATTTTCCTTTTAAGCATCCTAAATTCTGTCCTTCTTTTGGAAACTACCAGATCAAAGGTATGTAAATGTTTGATCAAGTCGGATTTCGGTATATTTATAGTCTGAGCAAATGGACGTAGCAAATCTATGTATTCGATGCTATTACAATGGAGGGCCCTATTCATTATGAGATGTTCATACTGGTTCAGGGAGTTTGCAGTCCACTTGAGACGTGTGCGTGAGTTGTTTACTCCCACGTTGCCACAATAATAAGAATCTCTAGATGGCATTGTATATTGGAACGTGCACTGTAAGGACAGGAGGCAATGATCACTTTTAGGATGGTCAATAATCTCAAGGTGGTCTATTTGTTGGAAAAGCCTGGTGTCGACATAGATATAATCTATGATACTATTTGATTGCCCTCTATGCCAAGTGTAATGCGGGGGGACATCATTATGTACTGAGCCATTCACCATGTGATAGTTGCGTTCGGACATAATCAACTCCCATTTGCGAGCACCTTGAGTTTTGGCACCCATCTTCCAACAGTTGAGGTTCAAATCACCAAGTATGATGGTATACATAATTGATTTATCAAGTGAGATTAGATCAAGCATGTCATGTAGCCCTGCAAAAAAGGGTTCATCAGGCATGCTGAGCGGATTGCGGTAAATATTTACTACAGCAAAGACTAGGACTTTATTATGGATTCTTACAAGCTGTATGTGAGCGCCTACAGATGCCCAGGCAGTGACTGAAAACCCTAATTTAATGTTAACAGCCACCAGCAATCCTGATGGCGGTCTGCCTGCAGTCAATACTGCAGGGATCAAGGCTATTTCATAGCTGTCCCATATCGGAGCTTTGGTGAGCCATACCTCTTGTAAAGCGATGAGATGGTATAACAAAGGCATTTCTTTAAAAGAGGAATGAAGATGTTTGTGCCCTCTTGTGTTCCAGCTGACAAATAACAATGTGTTTCTGATCTCTCCTTTTGGTGGTTAATGCCGAGAATTCTCAGATGTCCACGTTTCTCTGGATTCACCACTGGAGCCCTGATATATCTTGGGGATCATGACTGGAGTGTTCAAAGGCAAGCGAGCGAATTCTGGTTCCTCTACCAGTAAAAACCCCATATTGAATAAGGCCATTTTGTTGCGCCATATTGATTGATGCACTATGCCTGATGGAATCCAGAGTCTAACTATGGACAAGGTGGCCTCGGAGATAAATTCGACCCGATCGATATCGCGTGAAGTGATATTACGTAGTTCATCAATGTCACCAAAAATATTCAGGACACTTTGACGATTAAGATCATACATTTGATTGTCACCTTCTCGACATTTGAGAATTAAAGTGTGGCATTGAGCTCGTCCCGAATTGGGTTGCCCGGAGGGCCAGCGCTTGTTATTGTTACGCGGGGACCCTTTTATATAGGAGGGCCAACTTGGTCTGAGATTTCTTGCCACCTCGGGAGGTGCAATAATAGGGGTTTGATTCACATTAACTGGGTATGCTAGTGATCTTGTAGAATCGCCCTGAGCTTGCGTAAACACCGATACCACCTTGGCGGAAAGATATTCATCAACTTTCTTTTTAAGTTCATCTGTCAAAGATTGAATGCTATTGGCATTGATAGTGTGTGTGTCACTGGGCATAGGCGCAAACGTGACCATCTTGGGGTGACTTACAAAATCATAGGGAACTTGAGCAGGGGCGGGGAGTTGCTGAGGACATAACTTCACAGGGGATGAACCAGCACTACTTTTAATTGATGATTTAAGTGGTATCTGTGATTGCACTGAACGTGGAAGTAGAAGATTTTGAGCAGTGGTACTTTTATCTGAAATTAAAAATGGTGTAGATGTTTTCTGAAACACACTTAGAGCTTGTACCAATTGTGTTAAAGGTGACCGGGACACGAACGGGGCATCCTGGGTCAAGCCAATATTGGGGGAAGCTAGAAGAGTACCTGGCGCCTCTGTCCCTACAGGATGTATGGGAGCAACAGTTTCCATATCACCCAAGTCACAGTTAGCTGTAGTTGTTTTCTTCTTACTAAGGGCTTTAAAAAAGGCAGACAAGGTGCTCTTTGGGTGCTTAATTCCAATCATGTTTTTCGTTTTTTTTATTGGAATAAAGGTTTGTTTTTTATTATTTTTCTTTTTTGGTTTCTCAACTGTTGGACGTGTAAAATCGCTCAGTCCTTGTGTGTCCATCGAAACACCGCTGGATGGTGCAATTATACCCTCTAAAGCCCCAGTTTTTGTTTTTGGAAACAGGATTGGAATAGAATCATGATTCTCAGGCACCAGGTCCCGGCCAATAATGCCTTGAATTAAGGGCAAGGGACAGGGTATCAGTCGGCGTGAGGGTGCTTCTTTCACTGGATCAGTGGAGGTTGGTAAAATGGGTGGGGTAACATCACGAAGAATCGACGGGCTGGGCAACATAACCACTGACTGGTCTAACTTGTCTTTGTGGACCTCAGTTTTGGTAAGCTGTTGCATCGAAAGCCACTGCATCAGATCTTCGAATTGGGTTGATTGTCGAGCCACTTTGGTATCCAGTGATTCGAAGAGTTTACACAGACTATACACTGCTGTGTTAATGGCAATCAATGTGGGTTGAATCATTGATATGGTTTGAGCAGCATTGTTGAGCAGCTGTGGTTTGAGAGGGCGCGGTGTTGGTAGAGCAAACGAGTTGAGAATAGGAAGAGCAATGTCTGAGGGCGGAACGGTAGAGTCATCAGGGACACTGCTGATACGTTGCGCCTCGCTGTTCGTGTGAATAAACTCAGATTAACTTTCATGAATGGATATGACTTGAGGATCAGACAGTGAGAGTGGGAAAGCAATGGGAGAAATAGACATGTTCGCATCGTATACTTTATGACAGGACTTGATAGATTCAATCATGGTTCGATCTGAAATTGGGCAAGGATTAGAGCACCTCAATGGTGTACGCTGCGAGGTACTGATTTTGCCAACTGTGAGAGGAGAAGAAGTAGAAGTCATACTTGAAGGGACAACGACAGAAGACTCTAAGGGTGTGATACTTATACCGCCATTTATCTCTTCAAATGGAAAACGGGTTTGTTTGGGCAGGTTTGCAGGGGTGACAGACATAGCAGTAAAAAATGTTTGGGGTGCCACTATAGATTCCGCTGTTTTTGTTGATGAAGATTGGGGCTTTGACATCAACACCAGTGGAGCAATAGTTGGCATGTTTGTGGTAAGCTTGTATGCTGTGTATGGAAGCATGGCGAAGAAAGATACACTTGAAGTGATCTAGGGTGAGCAAGGGCCCCTCCGAGCAACAGCTATACTTGAATGCGTCACACCGCTCAACGCGAAAGCAAAAATCAATGTGCAATCAGCACTGAGCAATAGACAATTTTCAATGACTACCTTCGCGTTTGATACTGTTGAAGCCACAAACAATAAAATCCAAATTCACTTACAAATAGAATCAGAAAAGAGTAATAACTGGCCCAGCACCGCGCTGCGCGCACCGCGAACAGCAAACAGTACTTAAAGTACTTGCACCGGTGCGCAGCGCGGGTGCGCAGGCTCAGAGGCAGATGAAGGAAATGGAGAGGCGTGGTCACAAAGAGAGGAGGAGTTGGACAGTGTAGTCCTAGTAAATAAAAGAAAAGAAAGGTATAAACACGAAAGGTAAAAAAAAATACTCTTTTTTTTTTTTTTGGATATGTTACAAGGTTCAATGCAAGGACACTGTGCACAAAACGTGCTAGTGTGCTAGTGTGCACAATGCGTAAGTTCAAAAGCACAAAGCGCGCATAAGTTCACAAGCACAAACGTGCAAGTAGTCCCTCCAGTTAACAATAATAAAGTACAAAGCTCTGCCGCCACAATCACCTTTCTTCTTTTCTAAGGCAGGCACTAGAGAGTGTAACTCTCAAAGACGTCCTCCGGGCCGTTGTGGAATCGAATCCAATGCAATGCAGGTCTGAGCAGGTCTGAGCAGTGAGCAGTGAGCAATACAGCGAGTGCTTCCAGCAAACAGTACTTAAAGTACTTGCACCGGTGCGCAACGCGGGTGCGCAGGCTCAGAGGCAGATGAAGGAAATGGAGAGGCGTGGTCACAAAGAGAGGAGGAGTTGGACAGTGTAGTCCTTTCTTCTTTTCTAAGGCAGGCACTAGAGAACAACAGTTACAGGTAAGTAACTTGTTCCTTCTCCAGCATGGGGTCTGGCATGGATTCACATGGTCATGAATATGAGAATACATAGCAGTACACACATGCACAACCACGGGAGGTGGCAAAAGGCTCAACATTAAGCAATACAACGACTCAACATTAAGCATCTCTTACCTCCTCACCAGGCTCACCTTAAGCGAACAGGTTGCGCAGCACTGCTTGGCCGACCCTGGACTCCTCCCTGGAATCCCGATCGACGCAGTAGAATCTCGTGAAGGTGTGCGTCGACCTCCACGTAGCAGCCCTGCAGATGTCCAGCAAGGGCACACCAGAAAGGAACGCCGTGGTAGCAGCGATCGCTCTGGTCGAATGGGCTCTCGGACGGCCTGGCAGCGGTCGGTTAGCCAACCGGTGGCAGTGCATGATGCAGCCGGAGAGCCATCTGGAAATAGAAGACTTCGAGAGAGCCTTCCCTTGATTCACAGGTCCAAAGTTCACGAATAGCTGTGATGTCCTCCGAAAATTCTTCGTGCGGTCCACGTAGAACTTCAGCGCTCCAGCCACATCCAGCGAGTGCAAAGTCCTCTCGGCCGGCGACGAAGGAGACGGGAAGAAAACAGGTAACACCAGGGGCTCGTTAAGATGGAAGTCCGACGGCACCTTGGGCATAAAGGAGGGGTGCGCCCTAAGCACCACCCTCGAGGCATGGAAAGTCAAGTACGGTGCTTTGCAGGATAGGGCCTGGATCTCTCCCACTCGTGCGGAGGTAATGGCCACCAGGAATGCAGTCTTCCACGACACAAACTTCATCGGTGCGGAGTGCATCGGCTCGAATGGGGGCCCCATGAGCCTGGTCAGCACCACGTTAAGTTCCCACGCCGGGGCCGGGGCCTTCACCGGCGGGAACGACCGGAACAGTCCGTTCATAAACTCTTTTACCAGTCGATGGGACCACAGGGGCGTAAGCGCTGTGGTTCTGGTATATCTGGAGATCGCCGCCAGATAAATCTTAATGGAGGCATGGGCTAGCCCAGCCTTTGCCAGCGATAGCAGGTACGGCAGCACTTGAGGGGCCGTAATCCGTAGGGGGTTGATCTTCTGTGCTCGGCACCAGATAGAGAACCTCTTCCACTTGTGACCGTAGCATTTGAGAGTCGAGGACGCCCTGGCGCTGCAGGAGCCAAGCCTGCAGGTTCAGCGACGCCGGGTCGTGGTGGAAGATGGCGCCTCCTTCTCTGGAGAGAAGATCCACGTCCGCCGACAGCTTGATGGATGGGGACGTTGACAAGTCCAGAAGGTCCGGGAACCAGATCTGCCTCGGCCACGCCGGTGCGACGAGGATCATCCTGCACCAGGACCTCTTGAGCTGGTTGATGAGTCGAAGCAGCAACGGCAACGGAGGGAACGCATACAGGTATAGGCCATCCCAGGGGAACGAGAACGCATCGCCCATGCTTCTCGGCTGGGAAAACCTACTGGCGAGCCTCTGGCACTTCGAGTTCGTCGCTGTTGCGAACAGGTCGATTTGGGGTTTGCCCCATCGTCGGAAGAGTTGATCCACCTGATCCTGGCGCAGCTCCCACTCGTGACACGCGCGCAGCTCCCTGCTGAGCGAGTCGGCGATGGTGTTTCTTTCTCCTGCCAGGTGGAAGGGAACCAGGAACATCCCCTGGGTGCCCGCCCAGTGCCACAGATCCTGTGCCTCCTTGGATAGGGCTGGGGATCTGGTGCCTCCCTGCTTCCGTATGTAAAACATTGTCGTGGTGTTGTCCGTGAAGATCCGCACCACCTTGCCCTTGAGCGACGGGAGGAACAATTTGAGAGCCCAGAACACGGCTCGGAGTTCCAGGATGTTGATGTGCAGGAGCATCTCCTCCGGGAGCCAGAGGCCTCTTGCGTGGAGATCTCCGGTGTGGGTGCCCCAACCTTCCAGGGAAGCGTCCGTCGTCACCGTCTCCTGGTACGCCGGCGTCTGAAAGTCCTTGCCCGCCGTGAGGTGCGCTCTAACGCCCCACCACTGAATCGCCCGCCAGGACACCTTTTTGAGGGGGACCCTGTCTTCGAAGGTGCCCGTCGCCTGCATCCAACGGGCGTCGAGAAATTTTTGAAGAGGGCGCATCCGAAGTCTGCAGAGGCGCACCAGGTAGATGCAAGAGGACATCATCCCCAGGAGGGACTTGATGGACCTCACCCTGGCCACGTCCGTGGCTAGCAGGCGCTGCACTTTGCCCAGAATGGTCTTTGTCCGTTCTTCCGACGGTGCCGCCGGGCGCCTCACTGTATCGAGCTTCGCTCTCAGAAACAGGGCCACCTGCGACGGCACCAGGTGGGACTTTGGGTAATTTATGGCGAATCCCAGGTCTGTGAGTAGCTGGACGGTCCTCACAGTGTGTTCAACGGCGAGTTCCCTCGTCCTTGAGCGGATGAGCCAGTCGTCCAGGTAGGGGTAGACGTGAATCCCCTGCAGGTGCAGCCGCGCCGCCACAGGTGCTAGGCACTTGGTAAAGGCCCTGGGGGCCGACTTCAATCCGAACGGCAGTGCTCTGAATTGGTAGTGGCGTCCCTGGACGACGAACCTGAGGAACTTTCGGTGACTTTTGAGGATGGGAACGTGGAAGTATGCATCCTCCAGGTCCAGCGACGATAGAAAGTTGCCTTCCTCCAGCTGTCCCAGCACGTGCTGGAGGGTGACCATCCTGAACTTTTGTGACCTGATGTATTTGTTCAAACGACGAAGGTCCAGGATGGGGCGCCAGCCGCCCGTCTTCTTCCTGACGAGGAAGTACCTTGAGTACACCCCGGAACCCCGGAGCCTCTTCGGGACGGGCTCGATGGTGCCTTTCCTGAGCATCGCCCGTACTTCCAACAGCAGTTGCGGGACGTGATTTTCCTTCCTGGCCACAGGTGGAACGTGAGGGCACTTCTTCGGGAATTCGATAGAGTGTCCTCTTGCCAGGGTATCCAGCACCCAACGGTCGGTGGAGATGGACTTCCACACGCCGACGAACTTCGTCAGCCGGCCTCCCACCGGGGTGCTTCAGTGGGGGCCCGAGGCCACGGCCGGTTCAGTCCTGCTTGGAGGTGGTGGCCTTGCCGACGAGGCGCTCCCTGCTTGCCGCGACCCTTGTAGGCCTCCTGAGACGAGGAGCGTGCCGCCTGGCGGTAGGACGACGAGCCACCGCTGGATCCCTTGGAGGCCCCCTGTCTGCCTCCGGAGCTCCGAAAGGGCCGTCGTTGCTGAAGGGCTCCTAGGGCGCGGGCCGTCTCCGTGTCCGTCTTTATGGCTTGGAGGGGTTCGTCCACTGCCTTCCCGAACAAGTTGCTGCCGTCGAACGGCATGTCCAACACCCTGGTCTGGACGTCCTGACGGAAGTCGGTCGCCCGGAGCCAACCCCGTCATCTTAGGCAAACTCCGTGTCCCAGCTGGCGGAACCCGGTATCGGCAATATCGGTTGCCACCGTTATGGCGTGGTCCGACGCCACCTCGCCTTCTTGAAGTATTTCCAGGGCCTCGGACCTCTTGTCGTCCGGTAGGAAGTCCAATATGGGGGCCAGCTTAAACCAGAGCTCCCTGTCGTAACGGGCCACGATCGCCAGGGCGTTGGCCGCTTTGATCGTCGTCGCCGCCGACGAAATGACCCGTCGCCCCATGGCGTCCAACTTCTTTCCCTCGCCGTCCGGAGGGGAATTCGACGTTGAGGCTCCTGACCCCGCCGCTTTCTTCTTCGCCGCCGCCGAGACGACCGAGTCTGGCGTTGGCTGGGCCCTGAGGCACAGGGGAGCGGTCTCGGGGACCCGGTACTTCTTCTCGTACCGGTCCCGTTTTGCTGGTGCCTTGGAGGGGTTCTTGAGTAGCGACAGGCCCTCCTCCCAGATGTCATCGATTAGAGGCACCGCGATGCCAGTCTTCCTCTTGGCCTCCCGGCGCTGATAGAGGAAACCTTCCTTTTTCTGCTCCTCCGGGCAGAGCTGGAACAATTCGGACGCCCTGGCGATCATGGCGTGGAATGAGCCAATCTCGTTGGGCGGAGAGGCCCGTGCGACGGGAGACCCGTTCCGTCGTCGTCGCCCTCAGAACCCGTCGTCGAGTCCACCGCACCGTCATCTCCCGACTCGTGGGAGGATGAGGAGGGAATTGCAGGCCTTACGGGGGCGAGCGGAGGAGAGGGTTGGGTCCTCCGTCGTTTGTTCTGAGGACTTCCCGACGGGCCAGGTTGCGGGTCCTCCGGCCTGGGCCGTGGTAATCTCGTCCTTATCTCAGAGCATAAGGACTGGATCACAAACAAAATGGCCGCCGAGCTATCCTGAGGCCTAGGTTCCGGCTGTGCCGGAAGGGAAGGCTGCTCTTCCTCGCCATCGTCGTCTTCCTCGGTTATCTCCTGAGGATCTTCCTTGCGGGACCGAACCTTCTCGAATTGGACTTTGAGATTGCTCACGACCTCGGTCAGTTCCCTCTCCGAGGCTGACTCCGAGCTCGAGGAGGCTACCGTGCCCCCCCTTTTTCCATCACGGGGGCCATGACGATGGGCTGAAAAGAGGATTCCCTCCTTGGCGGCAGGGAAACTCTAGTCCCGGAGGCAGTCTCCGCTGGCGGGGTCTCTGCCGGCTTGGCCAGAGTCGCCGCGATCGCCTCGATAGAGGCCTTTGCCTGCTGGGTAGGGGCCTTCACCACCTTAGGTGCGTCCTGGGCCTTCTCCTTAGGGGGAGGGGAGGGGCGACGCCTCGCTCCCCATCTCCCGAGATCGGACGGGGCTTCTCCCGAAGCTTACCCGGGGTCTCGGACTTCCTCTTCCCTGAACCGGAGCGCTGGCTCGTGGTTGACGGTGCCGGGGAAGGTGCGCCCTGCCTGGCGACCTAAGAGCCCGACCTTTCGGCGCTCCTGGAGCCAGCGGACTCGCGGCGCTTGGCCTGGTGTTGGGCCCCCGCCGCCGGGGCGCCCGCAAAGGACTTAGAAGCCCGCTCGGACCCTTTTGTCTTCTTCTCACCCGTTGAGCCCTTCTCCAACCAGCTGGCGAGACGGGATCGACGGTCCCTCATGGTCCGCTCCGACAAGTTCTTGCAGAACTGGCAGTCCTTCTCTACATGAGTCTTGTCCCCATGAAGACAGTAGAGGCATCGCGAATGTTCGTCCTCCTTAAACACATTCTGCAGCCCGCATCCAGGGCAGCTGCGAAACAGCTTGGGTCCGAGTGACGAACTCGCATCCTGGGCCATCTCGAAGTAGGCCGCAAATCTTCTGGAATCCTCCAAGAGGTTGATTCGACGAAATCTTCTCCCTTGAGGGGCGTAGGAAAATCCTGCAATGGGTACCCGTTAACGGGAGTAGAAACGGTGGAGCTTGAGGTTCGATTAACCGAAAAAATGTGAAAATTCACCTGAAAAAGCGCGAAACACGCAGCAAAAGCTCGAGAGCTAAGCAGGAGGACTCCCAACACTTGAACGTGCGGTAAAAATCTGAAGATGGCTGCCAGAGGCGGGGCTTAGGGAGATGGCAGTCATTGGCTGTGGTCAGTATGACGCAGAGATCAGTGATTGGTTACTACTACGAAAGACAGATCAGAAACGAAACTGATACTGATTTTTCTTTACCGAGGATTCCCAGCCTGACGACGGGGAATATTCATGAGCATGTGAATCCATGCCAGACCCATGCTGGAAAACAACAGTTACAGGTAAGTAACTTGTTCCTTATTACAGAGCTATCCGTAACAGTAGTGAAAAATGAGTATCACTTAACCCCCACTAACCTGAGAGTAAGGACACTTCAACGGGGCGTTTAAACGGGATGCAAATAGTTTGGGGTGTTGGATCTGAAACAAGAACCCACAAGTGGGTTACTAGTATATGTGATGGAATTGCAAGACAAAGGATAATAAGGAAAGTGTCTTACCATCGTGGCAGTCCTATCATGAGGCAACAGGGATTCAAAAGCGGAGTACGTGCTGATTAGGGAGTAGATCCTGAAGACTGTAGAGTGTCCACGCAGTTCAGGACCCTAACCCGACGGCACGGTGACGCGTGGAAGTACACTTAGGCAGTCTCTAGTCCGTGTACTGTAACAAGTTCCAAAAGGTAAACACAAGTCCCAAAACAGCAATGTTCCATAGCGGACAAAAAAGTTCCTGGAGCAGTGAACGTAGACAGAAGAGGTTCCGTAGGAGGTCCAGGTCGATCAGCAGAAGTGGGCGGCGAAGTACCATGGCCGTAGACAGAAGCAGTTCCGTGAGCGTTCCGAGTCGATCAGCAGGAGCGGGCGACAAAGTACCAGGAAGATTCCTGAGCAGGTCGTGAGGAAATCTGAAGTCAAATACCAGGTGGGACAAGGCAAAAAGAGCTCTCATAAGCTGATAAGCAGTCCGGTTCAAGAGCCGTGAGACAAGGCAGTGGGAGCAGGGAAAAGGGGCGAGGGAAACAGGACACAAGGAATCCAAAACAGCGCCACTGGAATACGAGATTCAGAAGCACCAAAGAACAGCAGGGAGTGGCTTAAATAAGCCGATCATGTGATAGTCAGTTAGTGAGCAAAACGGGACCAGGAAGTAACGGCAGGACACCGTTTCCATGCCAACTTCCAAGCACCCGGCTTCAGGTTTCTTAAAGGGCCACATCTTTGTAGTCTGTAAGATTCACAAACCTTGATAGGAATTTGCTTATTTGAAGTACCGCGGACCCTGTGCCCGATAATTGTAGAGCGCTGCCGACACCTGACACAGAGAGGCGATGCAGCTCTGATTTTGGGCACTGCAGGAAGGAATCTCTCTATCGGCCACTCACCAAGATGGAGCAGAGAACACGGCAGTGGATGCTCTGAGCAGGCAGAGCACAACCTCTCACAATTGGGAGTTAGCTCAGGAAGAGATTTTCATCCTTTGGGGAACCTCTCAAGTGAATCTGTTTGCGCCCAGTATCAACAGGAAATGTAACCTGTTCTGCTCCAGAGAATTTCCCAAGAGAACAGCTCTGGGGGACGGTTTGTGGTGGATTGGGACTTTCCACTCCTGGACATGTTCGCACCAGTCCCCGTCATTCCTCATGTCATCAGGCGGTTGAGGAAGTTTGGGAAATCCATGATCCTGATCACTCCGGATTGGGCCAGGAGGACGTGGTACCTGGCACTTCTGGACATGTCCGTCTGCCCTGCGATTCGTCTTCCTCAAAGAGCAGATTTGCTCACTCAGGGGGAGGTTGCTTTCTCCACCCAGAAATCAGAAATCTGAAACCTGAAAAGGCTGGTTTCTGAGTGGGTGAGATACAGAGATTGGGACCTCCCGAAGACGTAATGGATGAGTTGCTGTCAGCCAGGAGGCCTGCATCTAAAGCGCTATACCACTGCTGTTGGAACAGGTTTAGAAGCTGCTGTAGAGACAGGAATATTGACCCTTTTGTTTGTGACACACCATCCATGTTATCTTTCTTGTATCTAGCCCATCAAGGGCTACAGATTTCCACTGCAAAGGGCTATCTGGCAGCGCTTTCCATTTCAAACTTCCTATTGTCATCCAATTCCTGAAGGGACTGACAAACATCTTCCCACCGGTTCCTTTCATTTTTCCAGTTTGGGACCTTAAATTAGTGTTGACTTCTTGATGGGAGCTCATTTTCAGCCTCTTCATTGGTGTCCACTTAGGACGCTGACTTTGAAGACTGTCTTTCTGACAGCAATCACCTCAGCTTGCACGGTGAGTGAGCTTCAAGCCTCGTCTTCCAAGCCACCGTTTACTACCTTCTAGAAGGATAAAGTTGTTTTGAGTGTTCGACCTTCATTTCTGCCTAAGGTGGTGTCATAGCTTCATCTGGTGCAAAAAATTGTTTTACCATCTTTTTATTCACCTCTGCATCTTTCCAAGGATGTGTCACCACCTCCACCTCACTTACCTGTCGGAGGGGGCGCGATTATGGGTTCCGACGCGCCCCATCCTGGCGCTGTTATCCCCGATACCGGCTGGGGGGTCCGCGGTTATCCGCGACACCCGGCGCTTCTGGGGTTTCTGTGTCCCGGGGTCTGCGCATGCGCGGAAGGCCGCGTCTCGGTCTTCGCGCATGCACAGTCCTCGAGGCACCTGGGAAGCCACAAGCTTGCTTCCCAAGCCTCGTTTCGGATGCGGCAGCACTCGGGGATAACACGGCTTGCGTTCCAAGCCTCCCGAGTGCTGCCGGTCTTATTTAAGGAGCGAGATCCCGAAACTCACCGCGTCTCAACGCGGTTTGTTTCTCGGATCGTGTCTTCGCTCCTGAAGCCTTCGCCTTCTTCAGTCTGCCCTCCAGTCCTCGCCTGCTCCAGCCTGCCCTCCATTCCTTGCCTGCTCCAGCCTGCCCTCCAGTCCTCGCTTGCTTCAGCCTGCCCTCCAGTCCTCGCTTGCTTCAGCCTGCCCTCCAGTCCTCGCCTGCTCCAGCCTGCCCTCCATTCCTTGCCTGCTCCAGCCTGCCCTCCAGTCCTCGCTTGCTTCAGCCTGCCCTCCAGTCCTCGCCTGCTCCAGCCTGCCCTCCATTCCTTGCCTGCTCCAGCCTGCCCTCCAGTCCTCGCCTGCTCCAGCCTGCCCTCCATTTCTTGCCTGCTCCAGCCTGCCCACCAGTCTTTGTCTGCTTCAGCCTGGTTCTACAGAATTTTGCCCGCTACGGTCTTGCTCTTCTACCTTGCCTTCCAAGACCTGCCTGCCTCCTCCAGGTTTTCGTCCTCTGAATACACCACGGCATTCCGTCCCCAGTTCTATCTTGCAAACTGCTCCAACACTGCAAGAACCAGGAAGGTGCACTTTTGTGGCGTTGGGAGCCGGTCCACCTCTAACCCTGTTCACTCGAGGGGAAGGGGTGCGCCGGTTTCTCGCGTTTCATAATCTTCAATCACCTGTCGGACAGTCTGGCGACCTCACCAAGAACAACTACCGGAAACCCAGGTACTCAGCGCCCTAGAGACGCCTTCTTTAACAGATTGAGACGCCTACCTTCCGACTTCGAGATGGACGAGGCTCAAGATCTCCGGGAGGAGATGCGTGTTCTTCGGGCCGAAATGACAGCACTCCGTCAAGAGAACATTGGTCTAAGGCAGATGGTGTCACAAGCCTCTGGGGTAGCGTCCCAGGGAGAAGGGGCTATGTCCCAGACTACGCCCATCAAGTTTGACGGCGACCCGAGACGTGTGGCAGAGTTCTGCAACCATTGCAGAATACATTTCCTTTTCAGAGCCTCTCATTTCAATTCCGATAAAGCCAAGATAGGATATATTTTGGGGAATTTGACTGGAAATGCCCTGGCCTGGGCCGCTCCATTGGTGTCTGCCAATAGCCCCATACTAACTGACTTTGCAGCTTTCGAAAAAGCATTCCTGGAGGTCTTTCAATCACCAAATTTAGCCTCCGCAGCTCAGAATCAATTGATGGAACTGAAACAGGGTGTTATGGATATTATAGCTTACATTGGCCGTTTCCGTCAGTTGGCAACTGACTCCCAGTGGCCTGAGATAACTCAAAAGACTTTGTTCCGAAGAGGTCTAAGAGAGGAGTACAAAGATGAATTGCTACATATTCCTAAGCCTGATACCCTGCAACAATTAATTGAACAAGTATTGCGAATAGACCATAGATTGGCAGAACGGAAGGGTGAGAGACGACGAGCTGAACGGCTGTTCACAAAACCACCCAACGCTCAAACTGGAAATTCCGGACTTTCGGATTCCGGCCCCGAACCCATGCAGTTGGGAGCCGTTAGGGGTCCGCTCTCGGAAGCGGAACGGAAACGCAGACGGAATCTAAGACTTTGCCTATACTGTGGGGCTGCTGGACATTTCTTGGGTACTTGTCCTTTATGCCCACAAAGAAAGTCGGAAAACTAGTTGGCCTGTCGTCAGTAGGAAGGGCAACGACAGGTCCGGATTCGTATTCAGTCCTTTCCAGTTCCGCCTCCTCATTGCAGCCCATGCAACCGGCTGTTTTACTGGTGGTGAGGATCAAGTTGTCGTGGTTAAACAAAGAGACAGAGGTGCTGGGCTTGCTGGATTGTGGAGCATCTGGGAACTATATAGACGAGACATTTGCAGTCAGCCAAGAAATACCCTTGTTACCCCGGAGAAGTGTCTTGCCTGTCGAAGTCATCGATGGAACCCCTTTATCTTCCGGTCCAATCCGTCAACAAACCATGTGTCTACATATGCAGATTAAAGAACATAGGGAAGAGATCGCCTTGGATGTCATCAAATCACCCTCTTATCCCGTGGTCTTGGGTTTACCTTGGCTTCTTCACCATAATCCTACCATCAATTTGGGAGCTCGCCTTTTGGATTTCACCTCTACTCTCTGTCTCCAGGATTGCTGTTTGGCCGGTGTGTCAAGAAAGGAGATTCCATCCATACCCCTCACGAGGGGTACTGGCTTTCCTGAATTTTGTGCTCTGTTGTCTGTCCCTCAGGAATATGCCGAATTTCAGCCAGTGTTTTCTGAACCTGAAGACATACCAATGCCACCTCATCGAACATTTGACTGTACTATTGAACTGGTACCTGGTTCAGTAATTCCTCATGGGAAGGTATACGCCTTGTCCCTTACTGAAAAGGCAGTTCTTCAAGAATACTTGTCAGACTGTATCAGGAAGGGTTATATCACTCCCTCGAAATCACCAGCTGGATTCCCGCTATTCTTTGTGAAGAAGAAGGAAGGAACCTTACGACCCTGTATTGACTACCGTCAATTAAATGATATTACAAGAAAAGATAGGTATCCATTGCCTTTAATTCGAAGCATCATGGAGTCCCTTCGAACTGCCCAGGTGTTTACTAAGTTGGATCTACGAGGCGCTTATCACTTAATTCGTATCAAAGAGGGAGACGAATGGAAGACGGCTTTTAAGACCCCTTTCGGGCATTACGAATACCGGGTAATGCCATTCGGATTGTGCAATGCCCCGGCTGTCTTTCAGCGTTTTATGGATAGCGTTTTTTGTGACCTAATCGGGATATCAGTTTGGGTGTATCTCGATGATATCCTCATTTTTTCTGTCTCCCTGAAGCAACATGTGGAACATGTTCGAGAGGTGCTTCGACGTTTGTCCCAGAACCACCTGTACGTTAAGGTGGAGAAGTGTTCTTTTCACCAGAAAAAGATGGAATTTCTGGGCTATGTGATCAGTGGCACTGGAATTTTCATGGATCCGGCCAAGGTACAAGCCATTCAAGATTGGACTCAACCTTCTGATGTAAAGTCCCTACAACGATTTTTGGGATTTGCTAATTTTTATCGGCAATTTATACCCCATTTTTCTCAACTCACGGCTCCTTTAACTCAACTAACTAGCAGTAAAATACCTTTTTTCTGGAATACACAAGCAACCAAGGCTTTCAACGCCTTGAAACAAGCCTTTAGTACTGCTCCCATTTTGCGTCATCCTAATGACGAGGCGCCATACATAGTAGAAGCCGACGCTTCCGATCTTGCCCTGGGTGCAGTCCTTTTACAAAAGGAACCAGAAACTGGTGTGGAACACCCTGTGGCATACCTTTCCCGCAAGCTCACGCCTAGCGAACAAAATTATGCAGTAATCGAGAAAGAATTATTGGCAATAAAGATTGCATTCGAAGAGTGGAGACATCATCTCCTTGGAGGCCGGCATTCAGTGGAAGTCCGTACCGACCACCGAAATCTGCAGTACTTGAAGTCTCTTCAGTGCCGAACCTCTCGCCAAGCCCGATGGGCTTTTTTTTTCTCCCACTATGACTTCCATATCACATACATCCCCAGTGCTCGTAATTTAAAGGCCGATGCCTTGTCTCGATCCTTGGAGGTAGAAGCAAGAAAGCAGTACAGGGAGGAACCAATTATATCCCCAAAGCATTTCTTGTTCACCTTATCACATTATCTTCAGGAGATTCTACAAGACACAATCACCGATCCTGATCGGGAAGGCCTCATGAGGCATCCACAGGTTACTGAAGAGAATGGACTACTTTTCTTCCGGAATCGGCTGTATGTTCCCACAACCTCTCTTCGAACTCTTGTGCTTCAGGGGTTTCACGACTCCCGAGTTGGTGGCCATCGTGGTATCGGAGCAACTCGAGAATTAATATCCAGACAGTTCTGGTGGCCAGGTTGGGCCCATGATGTTGAACGTTATGTAAAGAGTTGTCCTGTGTGTGCCCAGGTGAAGATTCCTAGGAAGAGGCCCCTAGGGTTGCTTCATCCCACCGAGATTCCTCCCTACCCTTGGCACACCATAGCGGTTGATTTCATCGTAGAACTTCCTCCATCTGAAGAATATTCCTGCATCATGGTCGTCGTGGATTGCTTTTCCATGGCGGCACATTTTGTTCTGTTCTTTAAAATACCAACTGCTACACAGATGGCATCGGCATTTCTTCTGGAGATATACAGGTTACACGGACTGCCGCAAAAGATCATATCCGACCGAGGGTCTCAATTCCTGTCATCTTTCTGGCGTCAATTGTGCAGTCATCTCGGCATCCATCGTGCACTCAGTTCTGGTTATCATCCTCACACCAACGGCCAGACTGAAAGGACTAACCAGACTCTGGAACAATATCTTCGCTGTTTTGCCAATGCCACTCAATCTAACTGGAAGTCCCATCTAGTTTTTGCTGAGGTCTCCTATAACAACACAGTTCATTCAGCTACGGGCCTGAGTCCGTTTTTCTGTTTGTCCGGCTTACATCCTAAATTGGTACCCTTTTGTCCTGTACCTTCAAGTACAGTTCCCTCTGCTGATTGGCTTGTCACTTCCATTCAGGATCAACACTCCTTGGCTCGCAGTACTTTGGCGGAGGTGCAGGCACGGATGAAGCGACAGGCTGATAAGGGAAGGACACCTGAACCTTCTTTCCAGGTGGGGGATCTAGTCTGGTTGTCCTCCAAACATCTCCCCGTTCGTAACTTACCCACCAAATTGGCTCCCCGATACTTTGGCCCTTTCAGGATCACTAAACGCCTGTCTTCTGTGGCTTTCCGTTTGCAATTGCCTCAAACTTGGCGGGTGCATCCGGTTTTTCATGTCTCCCTGTTGAAGCCATATGTGGTGGACACGTTTGGCCGTTCCGCCCCTCGTCCCGCACCAGTTGTAGTCCGGGGGTCTCCCGAATTTGAGGTACAGGAAATTTGCGATTCTCGCTTCAGGCGAGGGGTACTCCAGTATTTGATGGACTGGAAGGGCTACCCGGCCTGTGATAGAACTTGGGAACCACGCAGTTATGTACATGCCCCCTGCCTGATCCGTGATTTCTATCGCCGCTTTCCATGGAAACCTGGGGCCCCTGGGCTTTCTGGGAGGGGGCAAAGTGTCACCACCTCCACCTCACTTACCTGTCGGAGGGGGCGCGATTATGGGTTCCGACGCGCCCCATCCTGGCGCTGTTATCCCCGATACTGGCTGGGGGGGTCCGCAGTTATCCGCGACACCCGGCGCTTCTGGGGTTTCTGTGTCCCGGGGTCTGCGCATGCGCGGAAGGCCGCGTCTCGGTCTTCGCGCATGCGCAGTCCTCGAGGCGCCTGGGAAGCCACAAGCTTGCTTCCCAAGCCTCGTTTCGGATGCGGCAGCACTCGGGGATAACACGGCTTGCGTTCCAAGCCTCCCGAGTGCTGCCGGTCTTATTTAAGGAGCGAGATCCCGAAACTCACCGCGTCTCAACGCGGTTTGTTTCTCGGATCGTGTCTTCGCTCCTGAAGCCTTCGCCTTCTTCAGTCTGCCCTCCAGTCCTCGCCTGCTCCAGCCTGCCCTCCATTCCTTGCCTGCTCCAGCCTGCCCTCCAGTCCTCGCTTGCTTCAGCCTGCCCTCCAGTCCTCGCCTGCTCCAGCCTGCCCTCCATTCCTTGCCTGCTCCAGCCTGCCCTCCAGTCCTCGCTTGCTTCAGCCTGCCCTCCAGTCCTCGCCTGCTCCAGCCTGCCCTCCATTCCTTGCCTGCTCCAGCCTGCCCTCCAGTCCTCGCCTGCTCCAGCCTGCCCTCCATTTCTTGCCTGCTCCAGCCTGCCCACCAGTCTTTGTCTGCTTCAGCCTGGTTCTACAGAATTTTGCCCGCTACGGTCTTGCTCTTCTACCTTGCCTTCCAAGACCTGCCTGCCTCCTCCAGGTTTTCGTCCTCTGAATACACCACGGCATTCCGTCCGCAGTTCTATCTTGCAAACTGCTCCAACACTGCAAGAACCAGGAAGGTGCACTTTTGTGGCGTTGGGAGCCGATCCACCTCTAACCCTGTTGACTCGAGGGGAAGGGGTGCGCCGGTTTCTCGCGTTTCATAATCTTCAATCACCTGTCGGACAGCCTGGCGACCTCACCAAGAACAACTACCGGAAGCCCAGGTACTCAGCGCCCTAGAGACGCCTTCTTTAACAGGATGAAGAGAGGCCCCATTGCTTAGACTGCAAAAGAGCGCTGAGCTTTTACATTAGCAGGCTTGGTAAGGCTATGCAAAATGATCAACTGTTTGTGGTCCTTACAGGTCATAGATTGGGACAGGCTGTTACTAAACAGACCTTGCCTTGATGGATTGTTTTTTGCATTACTGAATGCTACTCTCTGGCTAGCAAGGAAATCCCTGAAGGTCAGATAATTCATTCCACTAGAGGAGTAGCTACTTCTTCGGCTTTACAAAGAGGGGTGCCAGTACAGAACATTTTCAGTGCTGCAACCTGGTCTTCGCTGCACACCTTTACAAAACATTCCAGCCTTGATTTTGTACCGGGGCAGCTGCATACTGCTCCTCCAGCTGCATACTGTTATGGGAGTCTATCAAAAATGAAGAATATGTGGGAGGACATAATCCATTAGAAGTACAAATTACTTACCGCTGGTAATGTTCTTTCTACTGGATGTTTCTCCCACATATTTCTTATCGCCCTCCCAACCTACCCCTCTATCTGTGGAAGAATTTCCATTATTTAAATCCTCCATTCTTTCAACTTTGGAGGTTCTTTAAAGTTCAAGACGGCTGCGCTGAAAGGGGGAAAAACATGAACTGAAGCAATGGGCACAGTGCGTGCTACTTAAGCCAGTGTCGATGTCAGCGGGGGCGGGATGAAAGCAGCTGAGGGACCTCGAGTTGACGATGCATGACTCCACTCCCTCTGCTGTTTAAAGGTTTCCGAAGATGCAAGCAGAATATCGGCTATATCAAAGATGAGGAATAGTTGGGAGGAATATCCACTGGAAAGAACATTACCATGGGTAAGTAATTTGTTCTATCGGTTTGTATCCTGTTTGGTTAGTAGGAGAACTAACAATTATTTCTTTTGTGCATAGGATCGTCCAGCAAGGCGGCTATAGCAACCAGGAGTTTGCAATCGAGCACATACAGAATTTTCAAGTAAAGCATGTCTCCGTCTTGAGAAATGGTCAGTGGGTGCCTGTGATTCGAAGCATGAGATAAACCGATGATTTGGAAGTGGCACTGGGAACAGTGAAGAAATGGAAAAAGCAAGGTTGCCAAAATGTGTGCTCTGTAAAATAACACATTCTATGACAAACATTTGAATTTGTCACAATATGAGAGAAGTTCTGGAGAAACGTTCTAGCAGAATTGCCACTTTCTTACTTTATAAGAAAACTGTAATGGGTTTCCGAAAATCAACAATGGTCATAAGTGAATTTCTCTGTCACATTGGTCGAGATGGAATATGCATATAGGTTCAATGTAACCAGTTTATGATATTTTGTTCAAATAAACATGATCTTTGCTAGACCTTTACAATTTACTGTAGAAGTTTGTAGAAATTAAATGTCATCCATTAAAGATGTTTGACACTTAGTAAAAAGACACTTTTCTTCCAGCAATTCTAATTTTTAAGCACTTTAAAATAGTCCTGTAAATTGAATAAACAAAATCATTTTCAGATGCACCTAGAACATTTTTGTTGAAATTAGTAACATATTTTTATAGTATATAATGATTCACGGTGGGTATGTCTAGTAAAGATAGGAGATTTTAACTGTTTATAAAGTATTTATTACATCTACCGTTTTGGCTTTTTATTTCCACAATATATTTTGGAACATTTGGCTCACTGTTTTTATTCTTTTACAAATGATTATTAGTGGTTTTAGAAAACAATATATTTTGTGTTTTACAGACTAAATTGTATAGTTGTGATTGCAATAGGGCTACGATTTTGATAACAAATTCAAGTTTGGAGAATGCTTGCACACATAATTTTGACTGAAAGAGCATAAGAATTCTGAAAGCAACAATATTTTATTTTATGTTTTTTATGATTGTTAAACTTTTGCTAGCATAACAAGTACAACCCAAAAGAACAACCTTGTCGGATGTAGACTAACTTTGGATTGCTAAATTATTTTTACATTTCTTTTCATTTTGCCAAATATAGCACACATTTGCTCTAGATCTGAAAAACATTCATTGTATTTTTCAGAAATAAATATTACATTTAACAAAAAGTGAAAAATCACAGACTGGTGCTTGCTTCATTTGTTTTAATTTCAATCGTGTTAATGTGTTTATTAAGCACTGACATAGAGAATGACTTATTTAGTGCTTAAACTTGTGATCATGTCAAGAACTGTGATCGGTTACATGATTGTTGGAAAACAAATGGCTTTAAGGTGCTTTTGAAATGTAAACTTGTTGTTGGTGACCCAAAGGTGAAACAGCAGGGAGTCCCAAAATGTAAACATCAACCAGACCTGATCTCACTTTTTTAAATCTTGGAATCACAAAATGCCAGGAATCTCAGTTTGCGACTTACGGTATAAAATGTAAACTCAGATTAGAAATTCAAGACTAACGTTATATATTGACTTTGAATTGATTGTGTCCACCCACGTATTCCTAATCTTATGATATATCATCTTCCAGCTTCAGCTGCTTCTGAATGTTTTTTTGACAGAGGGCGCTATGCGTTGAAGTGGTCAACTCGATGTCCCTTGAGGGCTTCCATCCTGGAATCAACGTCATCGTTGGTGTATATATAGCGTGTGAAACACCTGTTGGCTACAGTTTTGTTTTTTCTGCATATCTAACTCTTCAAAGAATTACGACGCGCTTCAGTTGTTTCTGTGAGAAAATCTTGTTCGATTTACTGTGGCCTTGTCTTCAGCACCTTCAACCCCGAAGACTGGGTTTAAAAAATGCTACAACTGCAGTGCCAAGATGTCTCTCACAGACCCCCATCGGACATGGGACTGAGAATCCTGTCAGTCGATGACCGGTAACGCTCTGAAAGAGCGTTATGGGAAACTAGCGGCTAGTAGACCCCCTACTAACTCCCCTTCGATGACTCCACCGAAGAAACGTTCATCCGACGAAGTTGAGAGGTGACTCTACTCAAAGGAAAAGGTAAAAAAAAAGCTCATCCTCCAGGAGCGGGTTCGATGAAGTCGACGAAAAGGCATCATAAATCGCCTACTTCAAGTTCATCTGATTTCTCACTGGAGAGGAGTATAACCTGTCCAACAAAATCCTCTACTCATTGGGAAAATTTCAGGCAGAAAATGCTGAAAATCTTCGAGTGTGAGGCTCTGACCCCATCGAAGGAGAAGGTAAAAAGCCATGCTCCTGTCGAACCACATAAGGCAGACAAGGAAATGGCTAAGGCTACATCTCGCATGCCCTCGAGCCTGGGACATAAGAACCTTATGAGATTTTGACAAGACGATAAATCGTCGACCATTCTTACGAGTCGAGGGACAAGCCCTTTGAGGCCTCAGCCGAAGATAAGATCAACAGTCATCGATGCCTTTAGCATTGAGACCGTCGTTGCCATCAATGTCAAATTCGTCGACACTGTTAGTATCAAAGTCATTGACGCCTTTGTCGAAGCCTTCACCACCTTTACTTTCCAAACCTAAAGAAATACAGAAATCTTACAAACCACTACAAAGAAAGATTTATTTAAGTCTTGAGCCCCAATTTATGAGGAATACGAACCCTCAGATCAAGATACTCCACCATTTGGATTAGAGTTAAGCACACCTAACGTCCCTGAAAGCCTTGTTTCACAAGAATCCAGGCTGAAGGATTTATAGGAGAATTTGCAGTCAGCGAGTGGGGTGACACTTCACCTGAGATGCAGTTTAGCAAAATTCACATTCATCCTGTGGGACTGTGTAGCTGTGGCGGCTGACCATATTCCCGAAGGGGAACAGAGAGACAGCTTTGTGAGCCTTTTAAGAGACTGCAAGGAGGCTATGTGTGAGTCTCTGCAATCAGGATTGGACTTAGCTGATAGCATCAGCAAAGCCATGGCATCCAGCACGGTAATACGCAGATTTGCATGGTTGAGAAAGTCAGGTTTTGCATCTGAAAGAATGGCAAGGCATTACTTGAGATGCATGGGTATTAGAAACAGTAACCCAGGGTTACTGCCTTCCCTTTTCTAAAAAGGCCTCGGGCCCATCTACTGGTGAGCCACTCATATAAGGTTCCAGATCCGTTCCTTGTACAGGGAATTTTGAGCCTGCTAGACAAAGGTGCTATAGAACCAGTACATGTGATGGAGAGGATTGATACCCATTTTGAACTTGAGATGCTTGAACATGTTCCTCAGGAAGGGCACGTTCAAAATGGTCACACTTTCTCAGATCCTTCAGGCCGTCCAGTTTCAGGATTGGATGATGTCATTGGACCTTCAGGACACTTACTTTCATGTGCCAAGACATCACAAGCACAGAAAGTACCCTACATCAGATCCCCACACTCTTTGCTTCCGCTACATTGGCCCGACCATGGGTGGGAAGGTTGTACCATATGTGACGCACTCTCCTCGCGTGCCCTGAAGAATAGACTGCCTAGGTTTTGATTGATTGATATTTTATTCCTATCGCGCTCGTACACAAGTGTTTCAGAGCACGACAAGGCAAGGGAGGGGAACAGGGGAGAACGAAACAGCGATCTTACTAGGCCCAGTGACATTGAGAATGCGCAAGTGCATAGGAGAGGGGGGAGGGGAAAAGTGCATGGAAGGGGGGAGAGGTGGAAAGTGCGAAGCAGAGGAGAAACAGATAAATAACAATAAATAAATAATAAAGGCAACAAACAGTGGTAATGCAGCCAGCAATTTACAAGTGTTAGGTTTAAGGCAGCAGACAGGGTAGGTCCGATAAGTGCAGGAAGAAAAAGGGGGGGCTGTATGGGTACAGATACAGACCCCAGTGCAAGGGGTGGCCCGGAGGCAGTGCGGGAGGGTGGCAGGATGAGCAGGTACCTGGGCCAAAAGACAGAGGCGGCCAGGTGCACGGTGCCAAGAGAGAACAGATCAGCAGGGGAGAGGGGGAGCGAAGGCAGAAGAAAAGAGGAAGGTCTTGAGGTGGAGGGAGCTCTTCGAGAGGTCGCCTCCAGAGGACCTGAAGGACTTCGTCAAGCATTGATCAAGGCCCAAGGTAGGGCCGCTCTTTTCCATTGCACCCCGCAAGGGCGACACCTTTCCAAGGAAACGTCAGAGCGGGAGGATCCTCTCAGGTTCTCATACCAGCACGAGTACCGAGGCTAATTCAGCTACCGGCCGCCAGGCCGAAGGGTCCATATACTCTCCCGAAGATATTGCTGAGGGACCGGAAGTTTCTTATGCCGGGTGCACACCCGAGGGGCTATGCCATTGTACCGGCATCATGGCCAAAGGGGTGCCTGCACGCAGCACTACAGGCGACTTCACCGAGGGCAACACCCTACCAGGCCTCGGCCTGAGGTGCAGGGCAGGTCTTATGCTCCATGTCAAGATTCCTGGAGGAGGCTGGGCCCAGTGAGCCAAGCACCACGACTTCGACACGTGGCATGCAGCTCTACAAGATGGCTCTTCCGACACCTCCCCGAGGAACGGTGCAGGTGGGTGAATGAGTTACAAGGTGGGATTGGGGTCAAACAGGTACGTGGCCTACAGCTTATCCATCTGCAGCACAGGGCAGGTTCCCTCTGCAACCAACTAGACAGAATACGCACCGGCTCCAGCACCCGTCCGCAATCCCATCAATATCACTTGCCACCCCACTGGCCTGTGAGGACAGGTTCTTTGAAAAGTTCCTCACCCTCCCTCATGAGATCTCCTCAGATGGGGGCCATCCGCAGGGATGCTATCAGGGACATGCTCCCTCTGGCCCCGCCGCCTGCGCCCATAGTCATTCTTCATATGGCTCCAGTGCCGCAGGCTCCTGTCTAGCAACCGCTGCCCACACCGGTTCCTTCGATTCTGGCTCCCCTGCCTCTCACAGTTCAGGCGGTTCCGTACCAGCCTCCACTGCAGCCTCTGGCTCCGGTTTCCACACCCCAGCTCTCGGTGCCCAGCACCCCTCCTCCCGCCCCAGACCAGCCAGACATCCAGGTGGACATAGATGATGAAGAAGACCCCGACACAACATCATCGGCCAAGGCCTTTCACGATTTACTCGCAGGGCTGGCTGAGTCCCGGGGCCCTCCTCAGCCCGAGGTCGAGCAACCAGAGGCAAGGGTGCTCACCGAGGTCCTCCCTCTGCACCCCTCGGCTAGGATGGGGATCCCGATGCAAAAGGACTTTGTCGCCTTTGCTAAAAAGGGGTGGCTCAACCCCCACTCTGTCCAGCTGGTCAACCGACGCCTGGACGCCAAGTACAGGCAAATGGAGGGGGATACACTCTTGCTGTTGGCCCATCCTCAACCACACTCTTCAGTGATTGCTGCAGCGTCACTCTACTCAAAGCCTCAGTCGTCCTCGGCCCCCTCCTCCTCGGCACTGCTAGGCAAGGAGGAGAAGATTTTGGAGGCATACGGGAAGAAGCTTTATTCCAACGCTTCGCTGCATCTTCGTCAGGCCAACGCAGATGCCATGTTGGCAGCCGTTAACCAGAGGCTTTGACTTGAAATAGCCAACTTCCTTCCAGAACTTCTGTTGAAGAGCCAGTCACGTTTCAATTCCGGGACTGAAAGAGGTTAAAATGGTGGCGCAATACATCATGGAGTCCCCCGTGGCCCACATCGACACCTCTGGCCGTGCCATATGCATCTCCACGGACATGAGGATGGCCTGGCTCTGGGCTACTAAATTCAATCTGGATGTCCAGGAACGCATATTGGACCTTCCGTTCGAGGATGGCAGCCTCTTTCACTCCTCCACCGATGAGGAGTTAGATAAAAAGAAAAACAGTTTGCCAGTCTTTATCTATCCTTACGAAGGCCATGCCCAAGGAGTACACCCAGTCACATCAACGCTCCAACAAGGGGCGGACATTTGGATGGTTCCACAGCTTCCAAGAGTGGATGTCCAGGCAACCTGACCGTTCGCCGAGTCAACACCGGCACAAACAGCAAAAGGGGGGTGTAGGGGTCAGGGCTTTTTCCAGTCCCCCTCCTCCGCAACAGCCTCAGAGGGAAAGAAGGCATGATGCGCCCCTTCGGGGTCCACGTGTATCTGGTGGGGGGCAGGCTTGACCTTCACTCACAGTTCTGGTGTCCGTATTTCACGGACCCCTGGATCCTCTCTGTAGTATTCACAGGGTACCGCCTACCGATCCCTTCCTCTCCTCTCTCCACCCCTCCACTCCCAGAGATTGGGACAGCAACTCTGCTGGCGGAGATTTGGTCGCTCGTCGAGAGCCAGGCAGTGGAAGAAGTCCCAGCCTCCCAGCGACTATTGGGTTTCTATTCCAGGATTTTCGCCATACAGAAAGAAGAACCAAGCTGGCCTGAGAGTTGTGTTGGACCTTTCCACCCTCAACCTCTCCCACCCTCTTCAAAAATTCCAGATGGTTACGCCAGCACTCATTGCAGAGACATTGTGCAGGGGATACTCGATGTGCTCCCTGGATCTGAAGGACGCGTATCTACACGTCCCTATTTGGCAGCTGCATCGTTCATTCCTGCGGTTCAGGATCATGGATTGCCATTTCCAATACAAGGTGCTGCCCTTTGGCCCCAACTCAGCTCCCAGGGTGTTTACCAGACTCATGAATGCAGTGGCAGCCCTCATCAGGGCCCAGGGCCACCATCTCTACTTGTACCTGGATAACCAGCTCGTCAGGGCCCAATCTCCAGAGATGGTGCACCCCACCTCCTCCACGCTTATGAGCACACTCAACGACCTGAGATTTCCGCTTAACCTCAGGAAGTCTCAGTTGCAGCCTACGCAGGGGCTGACTTTCCTGGGCCTCATATGGGACACCAGCTTCGAGAGAGTTTTCCCCTCCGAGGACAAGATCACGGCCATCAAGAAGGCCACTACTCACTTCCTCACCCGACAAGTGACTTCGGCCTGGTGGTACCAGCATCTGTTAGGTGTCATGCAGCGGTCCTACTGGCCGTACCGCACACAAGACTCAGGATGAGGAGATTGCAGCTGCACTTCGCGGCATCTTGGAATCAGGAGCGGGAGTGCCAAGCGGAGTTGGTCAGCGTTTCTCCTTCTCTCAACTGAGCCCTCACATGGTGGTCCAGGGACGTCAACCTATGGACAGGCAAGCCCTTCCAGCAGCTGGCTCTGCAGGTCAGGATCATGACAGACTCCTTGCTCGATGGCTGGGGGGGCCACTCTGGGCAGCCACAGTGTTGATGGGGTCCGACTGGGCAGGAGCAGGAGTCCCATATTAACTGGCTGGAGCTCAAGGCCATCTGGCTAGCGCTCAAAGCTTTCCTACCGCTCGTGGGGGGCAATATCATCCTCATCCAGACTGACAACTCCACCAGCATTTACTATATCAACAAGCAGGGTGGGACCAGGTCTCCCACTATGCAGCCTAGCGATCAGCAAGTTGGAAAGGACCCTGGAGAACATCTACCTGAGGGCCATCCACCTTCCAGGGAGTCCAACCTGGAAGCAGATAGGCTCAGCAGACTGGAGGCGGACAATTACGATTGGCAACTGAATGATCATGTGCTGCTGGAGATCTTCAGCAGATGGGGGCATCCTCAGGTGGATCTTTTCTCCTCCTGGGACAACAAGAAGTGCCATCATTTCACATCCTGGCAAGGACAGTGCCCCAGCTCCCTAGGTGATGCATTCCAGATACAGTGGAATGATATGACCGCATACGCCTTCCCGCCCACCCCCATGTCCACAGGTTGATTTGCAATATAAAGGAGTCTTGCCACCTCAACATCTTTCTGGTAGCTCAGTGGTGGCTGACGAGACCATGGTTCTTGGAGCTTCTCAGCATATCGGACAGGCCACCCATTCACCTTCCGTTGGTTCCAGCTTATCTGCTGCCGCAACAGGGGGGCAAGGTCATCCACCCCACAACTCAGAAATTAGCCCTAGCAGCGTGGTTCCTGAGCAGGTCACGCTGAAGCACCTTAGCCTATCACAGGCTAACCTAAAGATCATTCAGTGTGCCAGGAGCAAGGCTACCAGCAGCCAGTACAAGAGTAAATGACTAGGTTTTGAACTGGGCAGACTCCAAGGCACATGCCGCATGTATTTGTTGGCCATAGGAGTCTACAGAAATTCAGCAGAGGAGGTCTTCTGACAGACTCTATCCGCCATTCAAAAGACCACACCCCATGTGGGACCTCAATGTAGTGTTGGGCGCCTTAGCGCACAAGCCGTTCGAGCCAAGGGCGTCGGCGAACATCAGGCTGGTCAGCATTAAGACAGCTCTGTTGGTGGGGCTCACCTCTGCTCGCAGAGTCAGCGAGATACAGGCTCTGGTGGCCTCAGAGCCCTATGCTACCTTTCACAAGAATAAGGTGGTCCTGCGGACACACCCTGCCTTCCTACCTAAGGTACCCTCCTCTTTCCATCTAAATGATGAAATAGTCTTACCTACGTTTTTTGCCGACCCTAAGGAGGAGCCGCAGAGGGTTTTGCACTGTCTGGATGTCAGACATGCCCTGAAATTCTATCTAGACAGGACCAAGGGCTTCCACAAATCAGAGGCACTGTTTGTCACCTTCAGGGGCGGGGGGGGGTCAAGGCCTGGGTATCAAGCATCCAAGGCAACTATTGCACGATGGATGGTTTCGACCATCAAGGAGGCCTACGAGGGGCAGCACAAGCCACTTCCAGCTAACATGCATGCCCAAACGGTCAGGGCAAAGGCCACGGCCATTGCATTCCAGCGGCAGATTCATGATTGTAGGTCATCAGCAGGGCTGCCACGTGGGCCACCCGTTCGGCCTTCTGCAAGCATTACTGTTTGGACACCGGCTCTAAGTCAAACGTGGCTTTCGGACAGGCGGTTCGAAGGAATCTGTTTTCTTAAGGAGGGTCTCCTCTCCACCCTGGGGCTACATTCATTTGTAATCGCCCATGCAGTATGGATGAAAGGGGACGGGATGTAAGAGTAATTATAAGTTACTCACCGTAGTGACTAACATACTCTTAGATCTTAGTCCCCTTTCCTCCATACGTCCCACTATCCTCCCCGCTAATAATACTGGTGTCATTAGGCAATGTTAAATATTGTCGATGCATCAATGGGGACTGAGGTGTGGCGCTGGTGGGCAGAGCCAGGGTAGCGCATGCTCCCAGGGCCGCACCTGTGCGCGCCTCTAAATTTAAAGGGGAAGAAGGTTTTTTCTGGTGAAAAAGGTTCTGTCTCCCTTAACTAGGAAGGGATGCCCATGCAGTATGGAGAAAAGGGGACTAAGGTGAGTACTAAGGTTAGTCACTACGGTGAGTAACTTATAATTTATATAGCTTTGGGAAATACGCTCCCAAAAACGATAACATGGAGGAATGGTGGAGCTATTTAATTTCCGGTGTGAATCAGCAGTTGACTGGCGGAGTTATACATTTTATGGACAAATTTATGTCAGATCATCCATAAAATTGTAACTCCTTAACTGTCTATGCTATTGTACGATGTATCTAGTCTTGTTAGTTAAGAAGCGTGCACTGAAAAACTTAAGCTGAATAAGTTATGACAAAAAGTTTGTTTTTCATTTCAAAACTAAGTTATAATAAAATAAATAAATAAAAAATGCATACAATTTCTTTAAGGGCTCACTAATATGTTCCCTCCTATACCTTTTCAAGTCCCGATTTGGGATCTTAATCTGGTATTACAATTTCTGATGTGTGCTTCCTTTGAGGCTGCTAACATTTAAAACCATTATGTTAGTTGTGTTATCATCGGCCTACAGGGTGAGTGAGTTGCAGGCCCTATCTAGTAAGCCTCCATTTACCATTTTTTACAAAGATAAGGTGGTCCTTAGGATTAAACCTTCTTTTTTTGCCAAAAACTGTGGTGAATTTCCATTTAGCCCAGAATATTGTGCTTCCAACCTTCTACCCACCCTTCATCCTGGCAAGGAAGAGTAAAGACTACATAGGCTTGAACCCAGAAGCTTTTATATTTCGCGGTTGATAAAGATACGTCAACACGACCAACTTTTGATTGGGTACACTGGACACAAACCCAGATGGATCATTTTGGCTATTTCAGAGTGCTATAGAGTGGCCGGGAAAGAACCCCCAGAAAGCCTAAGAGCCCATTCCATAAGAGGCATGGCAACATCTCCCACCCTTCAAAGAGGGGTGCTGGTAAAACAGATCTATGCGGCAGCCACTTGGTCTACCATCCATACTTTTCCAAAGCATTACTGTCTGCATTCATCCTCTAACCAGGAAGGAGGATTTGGGAAAGCACTCTTATACTCCATCCATGACAAATCTTGAAACTGAAAATTCGTACTCCCTACTCCAAAACCTAACACTGCTTTGGGAGTTTATCTTAAGATGAGCAATACATGGGAGGACACAATCCATATGAAGAACAAGTTACTTACTCCTGTTAACGTTCTTTCGATTGGATGTTCCTCCCACATATTCCTCATCGCCCCTCCCAACCTAACCCCCTGTAAAGTTTCCAGGCATTACAGTCTAGGATTCACTGACACTGGTAATTCTGCACGAGGAATGCGTAAAAACAGAACTGAAGCCAACAGGTGCTGTGTGCCCCATACATACTGACAAAGGATGTAAGCCCTTGTGGGACATCGAATTGACCGGATAGACACGCAGCGCCCTCTGTCGAAAGAATCTTTCCGAAGCAGCTGAAGCTGGAAGATCTCATACGATGAGGAATACGTGGGAGGAACATCCAATCGAAAGAACGTTATCAGGGGTAAGTAACTTGTTCTTTTGTATGCCACCCTTGCACACTCTGCTTCCCACATTGATTCCAGGAGTGGTCTTGCAGCTTTGAGCCTACCTACTGCCAGGTTTGCAGCACTCGTACGTTCTCGCCATAGTGCTCACATAAGATCAACTTTGTGATAAAATGCTGTTACTTACACATTCACACCCTCCGCCACCTTTTTCCATATCTGACCTTCCCACACAGAGTCTCGGCTATCGTTGTTATCGTCCTACCTCGTCTAGATCAGACCCTATATCTAGGTGCCCCCACATTGCAGATAAGAAAACTCCAAAGTCCATAACACAGCGGCGAGTCTCCTCCTGGCCCTGGGTCCCAGAGAACACATCACCCCTGCCCTTCGTGTCCTACAATGGCTTCTGATTGGACGTCAATCCACCTTCATGATGATGTACATCACCCATAGAACCCTCCGCAACAAAGGACCAGAATCCCTGCACATAAATGTACATGCTACAGGCCCTACAGAAAACTCAGATCATGAGTAGTACTCCTTCTCGTCATTCTAACAACAAAATCAACCCACATGGGGGCTCCTCCTTCTCAGTCCAAGCACCCACCATCTGGAACTCACTACTATTAGCTTTCTGCCACATAGAGGACCATCTCGTCTTCAGGAAGGCTCTCAAAATCTGGCTCATCCCATCAACACCCCCAAAAGTCTCTGCCTAGATCGCTTTGAGGCGCAAACTATTCGCCGGTCCACCTCGGGAAACTGGACGCTCAGGCAATGCCTATAGGTGAGACAAAACAAATCCTAACTGGTCTATTATACGCTCTGCATAATTAAACCTAGATAGGTTTGGGTCTCTCCACTAGACCCTCATGCACTGCAGCCCAGGGTATACAGCTGTGTCCCTCAGAGGGCTTGTCTGGTACATCATCTAACAATCTGCGATAACAATGCCTCACCACAGCCACTCTAAACATAACATCATCCTCGGCTCCAGTGGCTCTTTCCAATAGAATACAGCTGAGTCCCACACTAAATTCAGTATAGCTGGCCCCATAACTTGTCTCTTATGACTCCTCTGACTTTTTCGATACTTTGCAGAGAACTCGTCCCCTACTGCCAGTCACTGGCTGCTTTTAGGGACCTAGCCACTCCCTACCTAGCTACATTTGTAACAGCCATGAATGCAAACACGCATTGTCCAATTCCTTCATCAATTCTCAATCCTCTGACTACGGTCTTGCAAAGAGCGTTCAACCTCACAGGGCTTCGAGGCCATACCAATAGCAGTAGGCGGTATACAAATGCCATATAACATAACATAACATAATGTAGAAGAGGACATAAATAGCACTCCCCTTTCTCTGGATATCCAGATCAGTTATGTTACCACTGCAGAAATGTGAGTGCATTTGTGAGCTGTGGGTGCCCAATTGGCTTCATCGTTTTGCTCTCACTACTGCGAGGGAAACATATATTTAGGTGAGCCAAGAATCGCTCTTCGTACAAAGTCTAATCTTAAGGTCACAAGTGCCACAATAATAATCATTTTTTCCATCATATAAAATGGAGCAGACATTCGACAAAACTTTCAGGACAAAAAAACAAGATTTTGTAGTAGCAATTATATGAATAATCCATCAGAAAGTCTCAAGTATAATTCCCAAATAGTTTACCTGCTGTCAGCTTTTATGAAAGACTATCTTTAGGCCAAGAATGTGAGTAGTCCATAGATCATTAAAGTCACCTAACACCATTATCTCAGTTTCCCTTTGTTTAGCACATCCACTTGCTGACTCCACTTTTAGGGGATTCTAGTCTGTAGGTGGTGACATTTCAATTGCCATTTAACTGCAACAGAATGTCAGCTGCCCAGGTGTAATAAGCAAACTGTTAACTGCGACAAAAATATGCACCCTGCTTAAAGAGATATTATACAAATTGGCACAAGTAAGGATTCCTGAGGGTTCTGTCAAGCAACTGAAATGAATGTTGAAATAAAGGTGGTAGTTGCCCCGCTGAGGTGCGTCGGGTGAGAAATATTTCAGCAAGGAGAGGACCTTGCTTGTATGCTCGGAAAGTATGATTAACAGTGTTGAATCCAGCTGAAAGATCTATCACAGACTGCCCTTACCTGCTTTCCTTGTGCTCATTGTGAGGAATAGTGTTTTAGTAGTGCATATGTGCCAGGATTGCCTGAACAGCAAGGGATGTAGAGGCTGCTGAAGAAGTGCCTTCAGAGGGCAAGCCCCAAAATAGTGTGAACCCCCTCCCCCAGTTCAGTATATGGCAATGTTCAGGTTCTGAAGCTGTCTTTAAAGGTGAATCTTCGGGCTGGCAGAAGGGCGAGAATGTGACTAGAACTGGTAGGCACGCAGCAGGAGAGGAAGAAGAATGGAAAGTGAAGAAGAACTCGATACTGGGGAACAGGAAAAACAACTAGCAGAACTTCTGGCAACAGGTACACACTGCATGTTGCTGTCTGACGCATTCGCAGTGATCTTAACGGCTGGTGTAAGCCAACAAGCAGGAAGCACGAAATGACCCGGAAGTAGCAGGTCACCACGTTGGAATTGGTCTGGACTGCTAATAACGATTCAAGGTTAGGAATGGTGCCGGCATCGTCACCAATGTAACAAGGCAGTGCAAGGAAAATCTATCTGATGCTGACAGCGCCACTTCTTCCCTAGAAGCCATTTCCTGGGCCCGAGTGAGCGAGCCATGACAAGATCTAGTATGATCAGTGCAGTGACCCTGCCATCCTAAAACTCCCTAGGCAAATTGTCCAGGATGGACACTTGTACTGATTGTGCTTTGGATTCAAGAAAGGTTTATTTAACAGTAGTTTAAACACTCAGGCGTGATTCAAAGTTTTGTATCAGTGGTAAAACATCCAGTATTTTTGACTACTGGAGGTTTAAACACTCCGACAAACTGCGAGTTTAACACCTGAAATTAATCTTCTCGCCTGCTTTTGTGTGGTGGTAATTAACACCAAACAATAGTATTACTGCATGCAATAATTGTCTCATGCGGTAATTACAGCATGCAGTGATAATAAATCCCTATGGAGTCACATTGGATTCCAAAATGAGGAATAACTTTCAGTCAACATGATTTGTAATCATGCAGACCTGAAAAGTTACTGTATGAAGCAATGGTGATGGGTAATTTTTCAAGTTGAAGGGCATAAATTTGTTCAACACATTGTCCCCACCAAAAACAGATTTCCATTCTGGCTGTAGCCAATATATGCTTGAATGCCACAGTTAGAACATATTTGCATGCTGTCTGTGCTATGCCTGATATAGTCAGTATGCAACTATATAAACGATTTCCATACTGGTGGGACCAAATATTTAGCAGCCGGCCCCTGTAACAATGAATTTTCATGCTGCCTGTGCAGAATATATGCTAGCATTGTCAGTGTAAGAATATATGTTCATGCTGACTGTGCCTAATATAGGCATCATTGCTTCCTAACACACATTTTAATGGTGACTGTAACCAACAGAATACTACAGCAATGCTCCATGATGCTTGCCCACACACACACCAGAAATTGTGTGATGTGTCATTTCACCTGCTGCACATGCCCCTGGCCATGCAAATGAAGCTGTTGCCCTGCCAGGCCTCCAATGCCAATAAGGCTCTGCCACATCCTCTGATCCAGATGATGTCGGCAGGACCGCAGCCAACAGTTTCAATGGGCAATGCGAGGCTGGAGAAGCAAAACGTCCCCAAAGGCATGCACGGGCAGGGGTACTGCAGGCAGCTGGGATACCAATTATTCTAGAACACCAGCTGGCCCTGGAGAGCTTTGCTCAGCTGTTCGCTGTAGCTCAGGAAGCCTCCGGTTGTATTTGTCCCAGCCACGCGACTCCTCCAGATTGGGTGGCAGGTCACCTCACCATCACCCATTACAGAAAAGCTTCTACTGGTGGGTGTAATCTGTAAGAATGAACCATTTTGAAAGCTGTGCCATTTACACCTATATTGCACATCAGTCAGTTGAGTAGAATGGAATGGTGCACAGTATCAAACAGATTTAACAGTATCAGTCGCGGCACAGGACATATTTTGACCACTGTCCTGAAGTAGTTCCTCTCTGTTATTCATGTGGGTTGTTTCAGTATCTTGGTTGGGACAGAAACCAAACTTTTAGTCATTACGCAGGCCATGCATCTTGAGGTAAGCAGATAGTGGTAGGGTAACTGTTCCTTCTAAGGCTTTGGCCAGACAAGTGAAATAGCAGGTGTAATATAAGCTAGGATCTCTTGGTCAGCCATCTTTTTTTAATAGAGGCATCATGATGATGGTATGTTTGACTTTTTTAGGGCCAACACCTAGGCTCAATGATACGTTGATTTTAGCGATGGAAGAGGAGCTTCACTTGGCTACTCAGTTATTGCATTTTATACTAGAATATCATTTCAAAGTCATTATTGCCGCACCCTGCCATTCCAGAAGATGCTGATCACCATCTGCAGGTCCTGCCTCTAAATGAAGCTTCCTGAGCATGCAACACCAAGAACCCTGCCTCCATCAAGCCTGGAAGCCATAATGAGCATTATTATTGGCTCCCAGAGAGCCATATGACACACAGCCTACCTTGTTATTGGCACTCCCCTGGATGCCTAACCTAGGTATCTGCAGCTGAAGGCCAAAAACAGCAAAAGGCAACTCCCTGGTTGAGTGCATTGGGGCTGGAAAGGGCCTAGAGTCAGAGCCCATGCTCAAGCCAGGACTTCTTCAAGCTCACCCTTTGCCCGATTCCAGCTACCACACATAGAGATCCTTCAACCCAGTGACCCTCCATTCACAGCAGAGCAGATTGGTGTGCTGCATTATTTCCACCAATCCGGCACCCCAGGAGGTGTCAGCCGGCCTGCACAACTAAGGCCGGAAAACAAAGGTTCCTGTCTGAGCCTTGGATGATTCACAAGAAGCCCTAGAAGCAGGTCCCTCCTGCCCTACCACGCGTTGCAGGAGCAGCGTCTACTGTACCTGGAAATACCCAAGGTAAGGCAGAGGTTCCTAACTCGACTTTGGCTGCCATTCAATTCCAGTGTTAACTTTTGAAAATAGCGCAATTCAAATGCCCCACAATTGTTCTACCCTCCACCTCCTTCAGCTTTATTTAAAAAAAGGCACGAATTCTACTAATTTTATTCTTTCGCTGCATCGCCAGAAGAATCTACATTGCATCAACATGGCCCAACTCCCTCCTAAAATGGCCGCCGCTCTTGAAAGTAACACCTCAATGCAGAAGCTGTAAACTGTTTGGGTGTGCTACATTATTTCCACCAATCCGGCACGCTGGGAGGCGTCAGCCGGCCTGCACAACGAAGGCCGGACATCAAAGGCTCCTGTCTGAGCCTTAGTCAGATGATTCAGAAGAAGCCGTAGAAGCAGGTCCTCCTGCCCTAACACGCTTTGCAGGAACAGCGTGTACCTGGTTTTGCCCAAGGTAAGCCTGGGGTTTCCTAACTCAACTTTGGCTGCCATTCAATTCCAGTGTTAACTTTTGAAAATAGTGCAATTCAAATGCGCCACAATTCTTCTACCCTCCACCTCCTTCAACCTCATTTGAAAAAAAGGCACAAATTCTACTAATTTCATGCTTTCCCTGCATCGCCAAAGAATCTGCATTGCATCAACATGGCCCGACCCCCTCCTAAAATGGCCGCCGCCATTTGGGGACTTGAAAGTAACAACTCAATGCAGATTGGGTGTGCTACATTATTTCCACCAATCCGGCACGCCGGGAGCCGTCAGAAGGCCGGTCAACAAAGGCTCCTGTCTGAGCCTTAGTCAGAGGATTCACAAGAAGCCCTAGAAGCAGGTCCCTCCTGCCCTAGCACACGTTACACAAGCAGGGTGCACCTGGAAATCCCCAAGGTAAGCCTGGGAGTTCCCAACTTGCCTTTGGCTGCCATCCAATTCCAGTGTTAACTTTTGAAAATAGCGCAATTTAAATTCGCCACAATTCTTCTACCCTCAATCTCCTTCAGCCTCATTTGAAAAAAGGCACGAATTCTACTAATTGTATTCTTTCGGCGCTTCGCTAGAAGAATCTACATTGCATCAATGTGACCCGACTCCCTCCTAAAATGGCCGCCGCCATTTGGGGACTTGAAAGTAAGACCTCAATGCAACTGCTGTAAGCTGATTGGGTGTGCTAAATTATTTTCACCAATCCGGCATGCCGGGAGGTGTCAGCCGGCATGCACAACGAAGGCCGGACAACAAAAGCTCCTGTCTAAGCCTGTCTGAGACTGCGGAGCCGCGAGCCAACACACTATCCCTGCGGTGAGAACTTTGTCCTGACTACTAGCGACTCATTTGCCAACTTGTGACCCTTTCAATCAGTCTGACTCCCCACCTGCATTTCCATGACTACGAAATACTACTATCTTACTGTATGCCAAGTGTTAGTTACTGTTTGCTTATCCATTTTACAATTGCTATAGCAATGTGCATCTCTTTCTATGATACCTGCAGTATCATAAGCCCTAATGCAACTACGCTCCCTCACCCGCTTACAGATTCTTCACGATACTTGTTCCCACCCGAGTGTATGCACGTATGGTCTTCATACTTCAGTTGTTCTGATCTTACTGGTGCAAGTCCCTTTTCCTCTTAAGCCCTGTAAGTGGCACAGACAACCGTCGGATCACTTGAGCCCTCCTCCCTCCGTAGCCTTATCAAATCTGCATCGGGTGCCTGTGCATTGCCCGTTGTGTTTAAACTATGTGCTTTAGCTTATAGTGATTTGTATGCCCGTGCTTCATCCGGGTGTGCCTCACTTAATGTGTTTTAACCAAAATTGAACTGTATGCCCGTGCTGCACCCAATGTGCCTCATTTGAACTGCGTGTTTTAGCTAGAACTAAAATGTGTGCTTGTGCATTGTTAGGCGTGCCTCATTTTAACTTGTTTGCCTTATTTAAATTGCATCTTGTGCACATACCTCCCCCAGTGTGCCTCATTTGAACTGTTTGCCTTATCTAAATTGCATCTCGCGCCTGTGCATCGCCCGGTGTGCCTCACTTGAACTTTTTGCCTTAGTTGAATTGCATTATGTGCCCGTGCTTGCCCGGTTTGCCTCATTTGAATTGGTTGCCATATTTAAATTGACTTTGGCATAGACCCACGCCTAAGTCTTTGCCTGCCACCACAGGAACAACCACCACCCCCAGCTCACACCCCCTTACCCATCCACATCCTTCCCTCCCCGTCCCACCCTCCACCCTACATCAGGCCCACTCACACAACACACCATGTTAAACAACACCCCTAATCACATAGGCCTTACCAGACCCTGTGCAGGCATCACCAGACCAACCATCTCAGGTCAATAATTCCTTCTTGCCCTTCCCCCACTACTCCGCCCTTTCTAGGGACAGCAAGACTAAACAGACTTATCAGCACGGACGCACAGAGACCACCACTGCCCTACCCCTTCCGATTGCCCACCCACCATACTGTCCCCTTCTTAGACCCCCCAAGACCCCACACCTCCCAACAAGCTCATTGAGTCACACTCACTACCAATACCACAGCCCACTCAACTTGTAGCACAGACACCAACTCTTGTCTCAAAGGTGCACTGATTAATGCCTACTCCTTAGGAGCACACGCTATCGACGTCCATGATGTACTCCTGGATCAACATTTAAATTTCTTAGTCATCACTGAAAACCTGGTTAAACCCAGCTTCAGGCCTATCCCTTGCCCTTCCCATACCCCCAGACTGCAATATTCTTGGAGCAGATCGTCATGACGCGATAGGCGGAGTAGCTATAATAACTAAATCCACATTGCAATTCAGATCTTGTCCTATCAACGCTCTACCCAGATATGAACTCCTCATGCTCAAACTCACTAAAGACCCCAAAATAACTACCAGCTTCCTCATCATTTATAGACAACCCAACAACACCAACCACCCAGAATTGGATATCCCCCTAAGCATCACACTGCTCCTCAAACCCAAGACTAAATTCATCATCCTGGGAGTCATTAACCTAGGCTACAACGTCTTATCTGACCATAAAGCGACATTTGCTGCAGCCCTCCTAGAAATGCATTTCGCCCAAATTGTCAACTCACCCACCCATTCCAAAGGCAGAACACTAGACTGGATCTTAACTCTCAATGTAAGCGTAACTCTAGACTCTGTCTCTGAAGTCTTCTGGTCTGATCACCACCTCATACGGTTCAATATCCAGTCCTCTAAAACCCTGGCTCCTCCACACATCAACCTGGCCCAAATCTCTTTTAGAAATACTCGTAAACTCACCTTAGAAAATATCTTGCCCACTCTAGCCGAACCTCTCAAGACCTACCCCTCGATAGGGACCAACACTGATGACATCTCCACCTTCTATCACAATTGCCTCAATATCACCATTGATCATCGCAGTATCTTGTCCCATCTCAAAAATACCTCAGAAACCTACACAAACCAGTCACTGGTTCAATGAAGAGCTCACCCTCCTGCGCAGACAAAAAAGAGCAGTGGAACACATGCACAAAAAGAATCCTTCACCGACATCTGCTGCAACTTTCTTCGCAGCTTCAAAAACATACAAATCAGCTGTAATAGCTCACAAAGCCAACTCCTTTAACACCTGAATCAATAATACCTCATCGAACACCAAAGAGTTATTCTCTCTCCTCAGAGAATTAGAATCCCCTACAGCCCCAGTCTCCTCCATGATCAACGATACAGCCTGGTGCACCAACATCCAAAACGCATTAGCACATAAATTACCACATTTCAAGAGAAGATATTAAACAAAAGAAAATTGCTGGCCAGTAAAAGCGTGCCACCATTACACCCAATGCCACTAATAACAACCCTAGTACCCAATTCAAATTCACTCCTGTTACTGAAGACCAGGTCCAAGCTACCATCGCCGCATTGAAACCATCCAACTGCAAAGGTGAGAGCTTCGCTGCTAGATTAGTCAAACTCTGCACACCTGCCTTAACTCGCATAGTCACCAAGTTCATCAACTTTTCCTTTTCCACTAATTGTGTCCCTCCCAGCATCAAATCAGCTTGGGTAACCCCTCTGCTCAAAAAAACATCTCTGGACCCTTCCTTTCCCACCAACTACCGCTTCATCACCACTGTCCCTTTTATACTAAATATACTAAATATAGTGGACAAAATTGCGTACACTCAAATTCAAGACTACTTCGAAAGCTACTGTTTACTCGGAGCCAGACAATCGGACTTCCAACCTAAACACAGCAGCGAAACAGCCCTCATAGACTTATAGATGGATAGGATACGAGACACTCGGAACATGGACATCCTCCTTCTCCTAGACCTGTCAGTGTAGTTTGATCTGGTTGACCGTGATAAACTCTGTGTAACCTTGTCAGAAAGCTTAAACTTCTGCCCTGACGCCACCTGCTGGTCCTTCTTATCGGATCGCACCTCTAGAGTCTCCATTGGTAAGGATGCCACCACCACCATCCCAATACCCCTAGGGGTACCGCAAGGTTCCTGCCTCTCTCACACCCTCTACAACGCCTACACTAAACTTCTCTTTGCAGCCCTAGACTCTCTCAGAGTCATCTATAGCAATTTTGTTGATAACACTCAGATTCTGATCCCCATCACATGTGCTCATAAACAAGATTCAATCACCATTAACAAAATGTATGCCATTATTCAAAATGGGATGGCATTCAACAGCCTATGCCTAAACGATGAAAAAACAGAGATCCTCATCATAGGCTCCCCTGCCCGCCTGAAATCTTTACTCTCCCACTACTCTGCCATCATCATCAATGGGACGTCTCTCCCAGTCCTCAAAGAGGTCAAAACCATGGGCGTCCATCTAGATGCCAACCTATCCATGGTCAAACAAATCAATGCCCTATCGACCTCTACAGACTACACTTCCAAATGATCTCACTCAGCTGAAAATTCCTCACCCCATAAAACTGCCTCACATAGCCCGAGCCCTCATATTATCAAAGTTACACTACTACTACATCTATTACTAGGAACCACCAAAACAAATCTGGCTAAAGTACAACTATTACAGAACAAAGCCCTTCGAGCAGCCTTCGACCTAAAAAGAAACAAACACATATCCAACACTAGAAGAGAAGCACACTGGCTCCCCATCAAGAAAGAATCATCTACAAGACCCTGATCACAGTACACAAATGCATCTCCAATGAGGCCCCTACCTACCTGAATAACTGCGTAACCCAATACAAAACTGACAAGATCGCTAAGATCCGAATCCAGCATGCACGTGAATGTTCCCAGATTCAACAGTTTAAGGGCAGGTGAGTCCAATTTCACCGTAGTAGCTCCGCAGCTTTGGAACTCCCTCCCAACCTACATCAGAAACAAACCATCCCACCAGCGTTTCAAGAGACTGATCAAGACCTGGCTCTTCAATCAGTACAACTATGCTACTACTAGTTCTATTTTGTCTAGCACAATCTGTCTACCCCTATTTTGCCCTCCTTGTCTGTAACTGCCACCATACCTGACTGAAATGTACATCAATTTCTGTAACATCTCCTGTAACTTAGTCTCGGGAGGATAGCTTAGGGGCAATGTGCTCACCTTGGAAGCAATACGACACGGAGCAACACAGGTTCAATCCCCCAGTCCGCACTAGGAAACCTCTGGGTATTAAGCACATTATAAATAACTTATCACATCACATCACTGTGATTATACCTGTATGCAATTGTTTAAACATGCTCTGTAACTAACTAAACCTCAAATTTAACCTATGATGTGGTACTTCTGGATTTGGGCGTATAACAAATGACATAAATAAATAAATAAAGAACCGTTATTACCTTGAATATCCAAGGGACATCCATGTTTTGGGCATGCGTGTTGTCTTTTGGTCAACCTTTCCCCCTTCCTTTGCTGTTACCCTGCCTATCAGTTTACTGTACAACCTTTTGATCTGGAACCACGCCATTAAAAAGATAAATGGAACAGTCTTGTGACCGTATGAGATCTACGTAGGAGCTTTCCTGGATGTGTAACGAACTCATGGTGGCAACAGTAAAGACAGACACAAGGGTATTTATAAAATTGAAAATGTAGGGTGGAAAAAGACCTAATCTAAACCTAAATCTAAGATGGGAGCAAGTGTTGACCATCAAATGGAAAATAAGTCAGTCTTTGTGGCAAAATAAAAGGGCCCATGCTAAGAAAAACCTATTGCCAATTCCTTACAACTAATTATACAGAGTGTGGGAAAAGGGTTCAATAAACACATGGCTCTTTACACAAGACATTTGGATCTAAGTCTCGTTCACTAAGTAGCAAACCAGCTATCCCTGTAACGCTCATGTTGAGATTATGTTACAGTCAGCTCGTTTTCTCATCTGTTTCACATACTTGTACCTCTGCAACTCTGTATAAATTTTGAATGTTGAACTTAGAATATGATCTGTAATCATGCAACCAATGTATTAACTACTGTCAAGAACAGAGCCCAGATGCCTATGGGTTTGGTGCGTTCTCAAAATAAATAAATAAGTGTTCACAAATAATCTGTCAGGATGTGATTGCCAGGTGTCTCCTTTTTCAGGTGGGTCTCCTGAGCACAGCACACATTGGCCCTCATTACAACACTGGCGGTAACCCATGGCGCTATTAGCACCTGTCATGCCACTTACCTGGGGTGCGGGGCGCATCTGCAGGTCCCGGCGCTTCCCGTCCTGGCGCATCTACCCCCGATACAGTTTGGGGGGACCTCGGTCATCTGCGGCTCATGCCGCTTCCGGGTTTTCCCGTTCGCGTGGTTCGCGCAGGCGCGGAAGGCCGTGTTTTGCCCTCCGCGCATGCGCCGTCCACAGAGCGCTCGGGAAGTTGCAAGCTTGCTTCCCAAGCCTCGTTTTGGGCGCGTCAGCACCCGGGGACAGCACGGATTGCGTTCCAAGCCTCCCGGGTGCTGCCTGCCCTATATTAAGGGCCAGTTTGTTTGAACAAACCGCGTCTCAACGCGGTTTGTTTCCTGATCGCGTCCTCGCCTGTGTTACTCTTGAGTAGCACCTTGTCAGCCTTCCCAGCCTCTTGTTCCTTGTCCTTCCCTGCTGGTGTTTCCTTTCCTTGTCTGCCTCTGGGAGTTTTCTTGCCTCATTCCTTTCTTGCCAGTAGGTTCCCTGGGCCATCATCTTCCCAGCTCCCTTCCTGCCTTCCAGTTCTTCTCCTTGTTCTGCCCCAGGGTTCCTAGTCCCTCCTGCCTCCTTGTCTGTTGGTTCTGTGCCTTGCCTCCTGCCTTCTCTGGAGTTTCTCTGCCTACCTATCCTTCCACTGCACCTGCCAACTTCAGTTCTCTTCATCGGTCTACTGCTACTTCTGGAGCCTTGCTGTTGTATCCTGCTGTGGATTTTCCATCCAGTCAAGACCCGCCTTCCCTGTCAGTGCTTGCACTGTCCCGACGTCACGCAAATCAGGGAAGTGCGCATCCGTGGCGTTGGGAGCTGGTTCACCACTGACCTTGTTTGAATTCAGGGTTGGTGTTGCGCTGGTTCCTCGCGTTACACATTCAGCAACCATCAGCGGACAGCCTGGCTACTTCACCACGACCATCAACTGGAAGTTCAGGTACTCAGCGCCCACGAGACGCTTTTCTTAACAGCACCATGGTTGCTGCCGGTGTTGTAACGAGTCCGCCAATGTTCAATGGGGAATTACCACCCCATTCCAAGGTTGGCGGGGCGGTAATTCCCCATTGAACATTGGCCCTTCCCCATTCCCATTTTTGCCCCATAGGGCTCAATGGGACTGGGGAAGGCGGTAATTACGGTACTGCAAATTGCGGTACCGTAATTACCTCGAAAGTCCCTTTGCGGGTCCCTACTTTAACGGCTGGTCCAGACCAGCCGTTAAGGTCGGGTCCCGCAAAGGGACCTCGTAATTAGGCGCTAAAGGGTTAACGGCGCCGCAGCCTTTTACAGCGCCGTTAACCCCTTAGCGCCAGGGTCGTAATGAGGCCCATTCAAGCTTTCCCAGCACGAGCAGACAGTTTCGTTGCAGCTTATCATGTTCTATTATGGTTAAGTCTCTTTCTGATAAAAAGTCTCTTGCCTTCGAGGGCCTGACAATTTCGACAAACAAACAAAAAGTTCTGATTCACGTATAGCTTTGGGTGATGACTTCACCTCCTGTTTCCCCCTCTTTTGGGTGTAAACCCCAAACACAAAGTTCCTTTTTCAACAAACTTTGGGTGGTGACTTTCCACCCCGGATCGCCCTCCTTCGGGCTCGGGCCCCTTTTCACGCGCCAGCCTCCCTCCTTCGGATTCACAATGACTCAATTTAACAGTTCCTTTCAATGAACTTTGGATGATGACTTTTCACCCCTGGATCTCCCTCGGCCGGTCGCGGATCGCAATTGACAATGGAGACACTTCACTTCCCCATATCTTGCAATATTTCCTGCTTTAACAAATCTTAATGTTTTTTCAAACAATACAGTGTGACTCTCCCTCGATTTGGTTCACCTTGTCAACACACTGTTCATAGGGACTTCAGGCCTTGCCCCTTTTCGTTAGTCTCCCTCTGCCGGGTTCAGTCTCGCCAACCTTTACGATACACAGTTCATTATAGGGCTTTAGACTTCACCCCTTCTTGTTAGCATCCCTCCGCTGGGTTCACTCTTGACAAAATTCAATGGGTCTCATTACACTGTAGGCAGTAGCCATGGCGCTATTAGCGCCATGGCTACCCCCTTACTGCATTCCGGGTCCGTGTTCACGGAATAGGGACTTACCGGGTCATTCTGACCTTGGAGGACCCGGTAAGTCCCCATTCCAGGAACCATTCCCCATTCCCATTTGAGCCCCCATAGGGCTCAATGAGAATGGGGAAGTAGTAGCTAATAACGGTACCGCAATTTGCGGTACCGTTATTAGCCCGGAAGTCCCTTAACGGGTCCCGTCCTTAACACCAGGTCAGACCTAGCATTAAGGAAGGGACTCGCTAAGGGACCTCGTAGTAGGGCGGTAAGGGATAACTGGTACCGGTGCCCTTACCGGTGCCGGTAATCCTTTACCGTCTACCGTGTAATGAGGCCCAATGTCTTTTATGCAGTTCATCAGGCTTAGCCCTTGGTTGTTGGCTTCCCTAGGCCAGGTTCACTCTTGCCAACTTTACGAAATACAGTTTATTACTGATTTCACCATGCAGGATTCACTTCCCTTCTGCACAATAAATCTGTCGGTCAAAGACTTTCGACGGTACAGATGATTTTACAAGAGCCCTGCATGAGCACTTGACCTCTCTTTCCCTCTTCTCAAGGCCTTCTGGTTATGGTAGTCTCTACATTTGGGTAATTGCCTAGGGTTTTCTGCGTGGATACCCTTGTGGTGCTGGACGCCTTTGTTGCAGACTTTTCTCCACTTTCTCAATAGTTCCTTTGTTTACTCAAAGTTCAATTAGCCGTTTGCTACATTCGTTCGACACAATTTGGGTTCTTTATAGGTTTTCACCTGACTCACAGTCAAAGCCAGTACCCTTGGGCCATGCGTCTGTCCCCGGCTTGGCTGTTAGTGGAGGGGGCGCCTGGGCACAGTTGACATCTGCTGCAACACACGCTGACTATTATTCACGGTCTTAGAATTCCTTCTATTGAGGCTTCATGGGTTTCTGTCGATAAGGGCAAGGTTTCTTCTACCCTTGTTGTCCTCTCACTTTGCACTGTCTCTCGCCTCTTCTGGAACTTCCGTGCTGAGTTAGCTCTCACTTTGTTCGGTCTGCCCTGCTCGTAGTGTGCTGTCATGCTCCACCTTTTATCCCTGTGGGGAAGGGAAAGGACCATCAGGTGTGTGTGATTCTTGTTAATTGCCTGACCCTTGTATTGGGACATGTCAGGTAAACGGCTCTGGTGGTAGTCTGTTTGTCTTTCGTGTTGTGCAAAAGTCTTTGTGTCAGAAAGGGGGGTGCAGTGATTTGGAATATCCTACTTGGTAGGATGGGCAAAAGGTGTTTACAGAAGGGGAATACCGCCTCTCACCCGTCAGTGTTCTGCCCCCGCTCCCCAGGGTCCCCCCATCCAGGTGATCCTCCTGCACTGGTCCACCCTCGGGAACTGGATCCAAAAACGATAGCCATGTCCTGGCCACCTGGATCACGGTTCCCCGGGGACTAGACAGGGAGATACCTTCAGGTTTCTCACAGATGACACACATCCAGAGCCAAAAATTGAGTGATGATGTGAGGCACCTTTACCTAGTTACACAAACTCTAAGGGCCCACTCAAGGAAGTGTCTTCTGGCCAATCCATTGTCAAAATATCTAGGATTCCAGTGATGTGTCAGGATTGCTATGCTATGTTATGCAGGATTGCTATGCTATGTTATGCTAGGCTAGGCTGTGCAATGATATGCGATGTTATGCTATGTGATGTTATGCAATGCTAGGCTGGGTTAGGCTATGCTATGGTATGCTACATTAAGCTCTCCCATACAGTTAGGGTTCAGACCCTCAATGCCACCTCCCTCTGCTCCCCCCCTGCTTCCTCTGCATGCAGCACCCGGACAGGCCTAAACTCCTCCTAGGGGAGAGGACGTCAGACCTTCTGTTTGGTTTATTCTCTACAAGAAACACATTAGCCCCATTTATGGGCGATAACAGTAGGGTTCCTGCGAATGCCGCTTGTGCATAATATAACACAATGGGCCTCATTATAAGTATGCCGGTCCGGTAACCTGGCGGGCGGAACCGCTCCCGCTCGCAGACCTTGACGGATGCACCGGCACCATCATGAATGGTGCTGGTGCTTCGGTTCTCCCCATTCCCATTGTGTCCAATGGGACTTGAATCAGAGTGGAGAGTCAATTTTTCCTGGTGCCTGGCAATGGGTAATTATCGGGACCGCCGGGGCTGTAATGCCCTGGTAAGTCTCCCTTGCCAGGCGCCGGAAAAAAAATGACTACCGCCGTAGTCAAAATGAGGCCCAATGTCCCTGCAGGGCTGCGTCACAAGTGAGATGTTGACAGTTCTTGACGAATGTCTGCACTATCGTGCCAAGTAAAACCCCCATTGTGAAAGAACAGAAACATATTAGTGTTTGCCTATGATATATGCTATATAAACCGACACTCTAGGGGGGGGGCCTAGAGAGAGCTCTGTGTGCCAACTGCCTGAACACTTGTTCTGCTGTGTTCCTGCGTCCCGCTGATAAGGTCTCTGTATGCTGTGTTTTTGCTGCCTAATACAAGAAGCTTGATATACCATCAGTCTCTGTCTCTCCCCTCATTTACTTATATTGCTTCATTGCTGCAAGCTGAGGCCGGCCCTTGGGAAGGGGCCCGCTCTTGGCCATGATAGAAATGGTGCTGTGATCTCTGGCTAGGACTGCGCTGGAGTTTTTCTGGGGGCTGCCATCTACTACGACCGCAGTCTGACTACATAAGGTCCTCATCATAGGCCACTGTTAAAAGCGTGGCACACCTGTTAACTGCAAAGTTGCCAAACCTCGGCGGTGTGATTGAGAAGTGGCTCATTGGGAAGCTCTGTCGCAGTGCATGGCTGTGAACCTGTTTGATTCTCCTCAGACTGAGCGGTAAATACAACCTTCCGCTTATGTTGTGGCACTGGGTTTTTCTCGGGCACTGCATATTTTGATTAAAATTGATTTGAAATGTCGTACATGCTCTCACTCTCTCCCTACATGCCCTGGTGTTTTATGTTTTGTATTTGGGTGTAGCTGAGTAGATAGGTGCACGGCAGAGAGTTTCAGCTCTGCCAAGTGCATTCATCGTTTCTGTCTTGCTTCTATGCGCTGTGTGTTGGCTCCATTAGGAAGAAATATGCTCAACATGAGCACCCACGAGTCGATTAGTGCCTCATGCCTATTCTGGGCGTAGTACATGGCAGTGCCCATTCAATAGATCCATAGGATGCGCAGTAAAAGCTGAATGACAAAAAGGTAATTTTACAGACGACCCACATGGACCGTAGTGATTTTGACAGGCACAACATTTTTTGAAGTAAATGCCCATTTTTTAGCTCTGGCGTAGCGCCTAGAGGTGCCTTTATAGCATGCGTATATTAGCAGAGCAGGTCTCTGCTGGCACAGACGCACTCACCCACAGCCTGCGACTACCCCCTCTTCCCTGTATCGGAGCAGCTCCCTGCAGATGCGGAAGAGCGTTGGAGGCAACCCACATCATAAATGATATTTTCGCAAAATGTTCTCAGAAACATGAAACAACGAGAAAGACAGGCTCTGAACTACAGAATGCAGGCAGCGTGTAGTTCCATTTTGAAGGGCCTTTCTGGTGAAAAATAATACACTTGTTTATCATACCGTGTACATTTCATTGCTGTCATTTCTGTATGTTTGCATGTTCTCATTAAAACTGCTTTTTGTTTTACAACTATTACGTTTTGTGTCGCTTGTTGCATTGGATGTTTGGATTCTCAATTAGTCAGGGTAGGTAACAGTCTGGGTTAATGTTTGTTTTGTTTCTTGCACTGGTTGAAGGGGAGGTTTAGATCCTCATTGTATTTTTCTTGTGATTTAGGCGTAAGGCCACTGTGTAATGCCACATTCGATTTCTGGGTTTTCAGCTATGTTGTCTCCTGTTTGAGTGAGGTTCAAAGTTGCTGTGCCCATGATTTATGTGTGCCGCCACACAGATACTGTTTGTGACCAGGGGGTCCAGGCGTGTTGTTGCATGGCCCCCAGGTTTTGACCTTGGTTCTGAGGCATTTGCCACTGGGTGGCTATTAAGGGTGTCTTCTCAGAGGAATGATGCTGATAGATTGTTGTGCATTCCTGTGGGCTGCCGTTTCTATGAGTGCAGCTGACTGGGTTGTCTTGTGTTTTTTTTCTTCTCACTCTGCCGCTGTGTTCATCAGCTGTGTCTTGCCTTGCCACGCAATCAGAAGTTCACTGTGGTATGCCATTACCACAAATCCATTACACCAAACGTCTTTAATGTAATGCCTGCAGGCCTGTAGTGTTTAGGGAATTGCCTCATTCCCTTGGGGTTTCAGGTCATTGATTTGGGGGGGGGAAGGGGGTTGATGAATTGACTTTGTGTTTATTTTCTGAGTAATGTGGGCACTGTCAAAATGTATTTTGCTATTTTTCACTGACGGCCTGTCCATGCTACAAACAACTTAGTACTCCAGAAATATCTACATGCTTTTCTTCCATGCACGGGGAGTCCTTGATTGACAAGAAATAAAATAAGTTCCTGCATGTGTACATTTGTGTGATTGGCCTCGCACCTTCATTGCTTTACGTACAACAACACTAAGAGCCCTGCACTCTATATCTATGTTCTTATTTCAAATGAAGAGGCGATGTTGAGTGCTGTTTGGCCATTCAAGAGTTAAGTACTGAATGTAATTGCTGAGATAAGCTGGACACAGTTCCTCTGGTCTTTCTTGTATATGACTTTATTTTTATATTCAACAAACTCTATCAATCCTTGCTTGCTCCGGTCGCCCTTTGTGTACCACCTCTCTGGTTTGTCTTTAAGCCGTCACCACCGGTAAATACCAATTGCTGGGAGGTTGTTTGCACCACCCCTCTTGATCTGTAGTAACCGTCAGGCCTACCTCCGTTTGTGTCTCCACACTCTTTGGATTTCCAGACTTAGCAATAGGCTCCGAGCTTTCCACAACAACATTTACTCCTGCAAGTAGGGACTAATGCCTTCTTCATGTTTTCAATGCAATCACCTGTAAATATTTGAAAAAGTGGAAACAATTTATTTTGTTTGTTTTGACTCAGGCAAAAAAGGAATTTCAGTGACCACTTGAGGTGTCCTTTCATGCTGATCACCATGTTGTCTTGAACGAGGATTTGGACCAAAGAAAGTGTAAGGTGTCTGATAGTCATTGATCAGCTTATCTCGCCTGGTACAAAGTGTGTATGGAGTGATTGCACGACAGTCAGACTAGATTGCATAAGAACTCTCTGGCTAAGTTAGAGAAAGAATTAGAGCAGCACAGGCATTGCTCAAAGGACAGCTGGACATTCAGTAAACACACAATCAAAACAGTCCTTTTCTGTAGACACAAAGAATCCCTTTCAGAAACACCTTACTCGCCTCTCCAGAAGGCCTGCACGCCTCCTTTTCTGCCCTCACTGCCACCCGCCACACCATTGCCAACTGACACATTCTTCCACCACCCTCCCCTGCCTCTTATACCCCCGTCTGCACCCCCTGGCACCTCATCTTCCTCTCCCACCACAACCTCATCTTCCTCCCCCCGGCCCCATGTCCACTCCCACTGCCAACGGCCTCTACTTACCCGCCACCCTCGACGCGCTCAAGCAAAGTAAGTTCCCATTACATCCACTCCCCTGCCTAGCCCCCAGTCCTACAGGCGCAGGTCTGATTCAACCTGCCAGAAATACATGGATGACTACGACTACGCTTGTGACTCCAGGCCAGGACAATTTACTGTGCAATATATTCAATTGTCACATTCATCCATGTCTGAGCAACCCTTGCTACACACTGGACGCCTCTACATCCTCCGCTCCAGCCACCTATAGGCTTATGCGCACCTTCCCACAGGCCAATACTGACGCGGAACCTGTGAGGATTCACACTCCCTGGAGCTCCACTGACTTATAACGATGTCCCATGTTGTCTGACAAACAAGCACCACTGCCTTTAATGGAATATTTTGATACAGTATTTGCCTGTTATGACCTTAAACAACTCCTACGAGCTGTGTTCAAAGACACTCTATAGAGAAATGCAGACAGATGCTGCCGCAGAATTAGAAGAGTACCCATCCCTTGTATGCTATACACAGATGATTTAGTTATATTTAATCGTACTTACAGCAGAGCAAGGGGGATGTTTTAAGTACTTACCTCATATGCTGCAGAAAATGAATTGGTTGTCTACATGGCCAAAATGAAAGTCATGTTAGTTTCAGTGCAGAAGATGAACTGACCCTCCTTTTCAACAAGCCTGGGAAACCTTGACTATGTTGATAAGTACCCTTACTTGGACTCAGAAATGAGTTCCATTATGTCCTGCGCCTAGATTATAGAGGCTAAAACCATTAAGGCCTGATGATTGACCAATATGATTGATACATTTGCTAGACAGGCAGCTGGCTACTCCATAGAGAGGATAATAACTCTCTACAGGCAAAGCTACTGCCCTATGGTCCTTTACCGCCTAGGGGCAATAGCAATAGGGGACTTGAAATGGCTGAATAAACTGGGGGGCTATTTCTGGAGAAACGTGTTAAAATTGCCATCAACCATGCCAGTGGAATATTTTAGGCTTGAGTTGGGGTTGGTTTCTTTGAGGGACCAACTGACCAACTGTTTGTTAGTAAAGGAGGGCTCCATCAACAGGCCCACTCAAACCAGAAATGCCAATTACTATCTGTGGTGGGGTGCGATAATAGGATTAAACTGGAACGTGGTGGAGGTGAATTCAACCGCATGAACAATAAATTGTATGAGATTATAAACTGGCATACCAACATTTCTCTTTCAAACTCAAACGCCAGGAGCAAGATGCGGCTACCCGCCTCAGGGCTTTGCAGATACGGCAGGCTCACCAAAAGACTGACTCTAGGGAGTGGGGATGCCAGGGTACCTCAAGTAAGTCCTATGCCCAAAATAATACTCTGCCGCTTTTTCACCAGGGACATCAGCCACAACAGATTTTTGCACACCCATTTTTGACTGCCCAGCAACCCGGCTGGGGCAACCTTTCTGCAGATATTGTAAGGAGACGGGCCATCTCATCCAGCAATGTCCTGCCAAACTATGCAGACTGCAGCAATATGGCCCCACTACTCCTAGCAAGGATTTCATTCCTCCTAATAGCTACCCACACCACCTGCCCCTCCACCCCATCCTCCTCCTAATGGAAGCTACCAGCACATTCAGTTCTCATATGGTCCACAATGACATTGCCAGAGGGACCCTGCCTCGCTGTCTGCTGCTTTGCTACCAATGGACTACTTGACACTGGTGCTAGGCGCCCCATGCTGCGAGCTACTGAAATTCCAAATATGGATGTCTCAAAGAAAATTGCCAATGCTGTTGGCATATCTGGCACCACTATCACACACCCGGTATCAAATGCATTGTCTGTTTTCATTGGTCCCATCACTGAACACCACGCCTTTCTGTTAAACCCTTGCTCACCTGCTAATCTGTTAGGCCTTGATCTGCTATGCAAGATGCATAGTACCACTTATTGTTCTCCTAATGGTATTCATCTAGAGGTTCCACAAACTAGGCAAGTGGAATGTTTGTGTCTCCTCCAACATCCCACACACCTGGAGCCTCCTGCAGAGCCACCTTCACTAGTCACACCCGCACAAGCTACACAGGTACAACACCTTATTGATTCTGTGCCAGTGGCACTCTGGGCGGCACATGCCAATGATGTAGGACACATTCACTATGTGAAACGTGTTTGCATCATTCTCAATCCAGAGGTGACCATTCTCTCCTGTGTCCAGCCCCACGCCCAATTTTGCAGATCTCCTTACAAAAACTGACATCACCCTAGCACATGACATAAGCGTGGCAATTGCAAACTCTGTATTAGCAAGGGTAAAACACAACACCTATTTGCTGCACGTCTCACCAAATATGAAAAACTGCTCCTGTCTGAGATGCGCCCCACTCAACCCAGCCTCCATCTTGCCTACATCTGATGATGGTCACCCGCACGACTGCCTTGCAGTGAATGATGTTGTATCATCACCAAGACAAACCTCAAGGATATACCCCTCCCCAATGCAGACCTCATTCTCTTTTTTTGACCGGTCTTGTCATAGAGATTCAACAGGGAGTATATAGGCAGGTTTTGCCGGTTGCACCACCTTTGAAGTATTAGAAGCTTTTCAGCTCTCATCAGTACGAGCAGCACTAGTTGCTGAACTCATTGCCCTAGCACAGGCTCGCACGATTGCCACACAATGCACAACCACTATATAAACTGATTCACGTTATGCTTTTGATATTTCATACTACAACGGGACCCTCTGGAAATAGAGAAGTTACCTCACTGCACAAGATACTCCCATTCTTAATGCACCCTATGTTGAAGACATGCTTATTGCGATTCTGCTACATACCGAGTTGGCCATTATGAAGTGTAAGGCCCACACTCTACTTTCTGACAGCACCCTCCTTGACCCTCAGGCTCCTGCTTATGTGCCACTGTTTCTCCTATAATTTTAGGACACCCTAGCATCCTGGCCTTCAGCTCTATAAACTCTAACAAAGGCCTCTCCCCCCACGGGAAACCCATGATAAGGCCAGTTACTGCACCACCTTCCCCTGAACTCTGACTAGATGAAGGATGATCTTGTTGTGTCATATTGCAGAGGACTAATGCTCATTGTCAGTTCTCACTTCTAGCAAATCCAAGAGGCCTGAAACACTGTGCCACTACCGCCTGCCAGGGGGACTGGATGGTCCTAAAGGTGCATCAAGAAAATAATCCTTGCATCCTCGCTGGAAAGTACCTTTCCAGATCCTGTTGACAACTCACACTGCAGTCCACTCTAGCCAGTGTGTGAAAACAGCACCTCCACTTGACGACGGAAAACAGCAAGAGGTCCAGGACTCAGACCACACATCGTCCTCCATCACCAAAGCTGCAATATCCAGGGGTACAGGAGAAAGAGACCCCTCTGCAGCTGCCCACTTGGGTCCCATCAGTTAAAACCCCAGTGACTCTGCATCCAGCACTCCTCAACAACAAAGTTCTGCTACCTGTCCAAAGGTACAATTTGCAGAGTGCGGTCACCATCTCACCTGACATCAGCAGGTGAACCATTGCTTTCAAAAGTTTGCTACCCTTGTCTCATATGGGTGGCTTGTCTGCTCTCGAAGGTTTTTGCTACTGTTGTGTCCTGCGGGTGGCCCATCGCTCTGAAAGGTTTTCGCAAGCAGCCACAATAACTTTGCACACCTGGAGTGTAGGTGTATTAGCCCTCCAGCCAAAGGGTTTTTCTGAGGCCAACTGAGTGTGCCCAGCGCTCCAGCTGATTTCTTCCAGCTCTGCGCATTTGTCATCATCATCCTGGCAGGGATCTTGAACTTTTGCATCATTGTCTCTCCTGTCTACTGGCTCCGGAACCAACTGAAACACTTTGGAGCCTTTGGGCATAAGGCCCCAATCTGCATAGGGTTGGACTGCTAAAGCTAGGAATAGTGCTCATGTTGCACGAGTATATGTGAAGTATTTGTACATTGTTGCTGTTAATTTCCATGGTATTTGTTCTGCTTCACCCTACATCCACCATCCTACACTCAGACACCAACACCTTTCTCAATGTCTCATGGGCCTACGCAGACCTAATGAATACCTCTGATTGCTATGTGTGCTCCCACACTCCTATGTATGCCAGTGGGGGGATTCCCTTCATCCCCGCTCCATTCAATATTGCTGGATGGTGTTATGACCTCCTTACTAATGACTTTTCTTGTCCCAATATGACCCATCCCTTTTCCTGGGGATTCTGGTCTACCTCAGCTATGCCAATACTTTACCACCCAAGATACCGACTGCATTTGTTCCACACAATCTGCTCTCTTTCACTGCTTTCAAACACTTTTGGTTCACTGGGCTCTTCCATTCTACATGGAATTTAAATTATTGTTGTTATAATTGACCCCTTTGCAATGATGGTTTTCCGTATTCGCTGCCTTCCTCATGCTATGCTAGACAGGTGTCTCACACTTGCCCACCAAGGCGAGACTGCTGCCACTTGAAATAGTGACATCTCATATTACGGAGGATGCCTCAAATAATGACTCACATGGAAATGATAGATGTACAACGCTGATTGGGGTGAATTTTTGTATTAGGACCTTTTAGGCCCACAATCTCTGTCTCTAGGAACAACCTCTTTTCAGTAGCAATCCCTGTGCCTCTCCACCATATCCCTATGTCACCCATATACCTGGGTATCTTTGATTGAGATTATGCACCAGTCCTGCTCCCTGTGGTCTACGCCCTGTCTCAGGGACGACCAAACTGGGGGTTGAAGTGGCAGGATTGCTATGCTATGCAGGATTGCTATGCTAGGTTATGCTAGGCTAAATTGTGCAATGCTATGTTATGCAATGCTAGGCTGGATTACGCTATGCTATGTTACGCTATGGTATGCTATATTAGGCTCTCCCATACAGTTATGCCTCCATGTCACCTTCCTCTGCTTCCTCTGCACGCAGCACCTCGGACAGGCCCAAACCTCTCCTAGGGCAGAGGACACGTCATACCTTCCCTTTGGCTTATTCTCTAACAGAAGGGTTTCTGTGAATGCTGCTTATGCATAATACAACACAATGGGCCTCATTACGAGTCCGGCGGTAACCGTGCCGGAAATTCTGGCAGGTTACCGCCGGACTCGTATTACCATTCCGCCTCCGTGTTTGCCAGAATCACCGGGGCATTACAACCCCAGTGACCCGGTAATTCCGGAGGCAGAATTCTGTTAATCTCCATTCCCATGGAGTCCTATTGGACTCCATGGGAATGGGGAAGTGGAAACACTGACACCATGCTGTAATGGCACCGGTGTTTCCATGTCCACCTGCAGGCGGGTGGTGTTAAACCCGCCAGGTCAGACCTGGAGGGAATGACACCTCCCGCCTGCAGGACTCTTAATCAGCCGGTCCGGAAAGAACGGTGGTGGCGGATTTACCACTACCGTTCTTTCCGGACTGGCTGAAATGTAATGAGGCCCACTGTCACTGCATGGCTGTGTCACAAGGTTACAAGTGAGATGTCGACAGTTCTTGCCTATGATATACTATATATACACCAGCACTCTAGTGGGGCCCTAGAGAGAGCTCTGTGTGCCAACTGCCTGAACACTTGTCCTGCTGTGTCCTGCTTCCCTGCTGATAATATCTCTGTAGGATGTGTATTTGCTGCGGCCGGCCCTTAGGAAGGGCCCTGCTCTTGACCACAACACCAGGTAGGGCAAGGCTTGCTTCAACCCCAAGAGGAGAAAATGGAATCCATGCACATTCCCACCACCTATGACCAAGAAGGAAGTGTAAGGTGGAAGCCCAGGATTGTTCCGGCATTATAAATGCCTTTTCTGAAGGTTTTCTATGATCACCATCCCTTGACTGTTTTATTAATATCCTCCCAGCTCAGCCATTTGCAATTGTTAGCAGTCAGAGGCCTTTGAGGAATTTCTATGTCCTCCCACCACCCCAAAATGCCTGTCTTCTCTAAATTATATATCCTTCAACCATAGGCATCTGGATATGGGCAAGAAGCATTCCTTTCCCAGGATTAAGGGGACAGTGATCTTTATATGAGTAGGAAACTGTACCTTACAGAAACTATGCAAAGATTGAGCTGGAGTGTCTGACCATTAAGTGTGCTGTTGAAGCCTTCAAATATGAACTATGAACTCACTGACCGGTACTTACATTAACGATTCCTCCTTATCGGTAAGGAAAAAAGAGACAAATCTCTGTAATGTGAGGTTTTGTTTGCCTTACACTTTCATCATCAAACATTGGCTAGGACTTCTATAGGCAAATGTTGAAATTCTGAGTCGCTATCTCTTAGCTTCTTTAGAAGAGATCATGGCAGACTCCATAGAATTGGGGAAAATATGTGATGTGGTCACAAGGCAGAGGTTCAAGAATGAAGTCTGGGGTAGAAGACAGCCCGGAAAGATAGTGCCGCCTGATTCCAAAATGGCAGTTGACAAATGCATAACTTTGGAGCGTGAAACCATGGGGTCAGTTTGCCATACCATTTAACTCACAAGGACAAAATGTGCACACAGCATGGACTGGTAATCTCCTTACAAGTGATGTGTTCCATGTACGGGGCCCCGGACCTCCCACACCCAATTGCCTCAGCTCCTATCTTCTCTCAGCACTTGCCTTGGCACTCCCTCCATCCGGAGGCTCGCACTTACACCCAACACGGCTCCAGCCGTGTAGTGTTTACCTCTCCATGTACTTCATCTGTTGCTCACTTACGAGCACGGACACTCCAGTACCTTCCCCCTCTGTCCTTTCCTTGCTGCACTTGCACGTTCTGAATTACTCACAAGGCATAGTAGGTTCATCCTCTTCCTTTCCCCTCCTCTGTTAGAAATGTGATGAAAGTCAGTCTGTAAAGGATGACACATCATATCAGAGCATGTTCCTGCAGCCTGTTTCATTGATGGCCATCATGGATGAGGTTGGTTTTATTGACTGCAGAGTGGACATTAAGCAGAGCCCCTACTACTGTGGGATCTGGTAGGGTAGAGCATCCCAGTTGATTCAGTAAGATGAAAGGATATTCAGATTACAGAATTGTACGGTTTCTATTCATTGCATCCAATTCCTACCATCGACATACCATTTCATCTAAATAAATGCATCGAAAAAAATTGCATAAAATGCATTTTTTTTAAACAAAATTTTAATGGGGGGGGGTGTCTCCTCTAACCCCACTTTTTAACCTTTAAAACCCATTATAATTAAACTAAACCCTTTACCTTTAAAACAAATGGATTCAATGTTTTCTTTTATAGATGCAATTTTTTCGATGGTAAGGCATTCAATGGTATTGCATTCTATGCAATGACCAGATACTGAATAGTACCATATGATTCACAGGTCTTTGAGTGATCAAAGTGGGTGCGGCCCAAGTATGTGTGTATGTTGATCAGGATTTCCGAGAACTTAAGTTGATCTGATGCATGTATGTATTTGGTTGATGGCAGAAGATGTGTGATGGATATATATGGAAGTATATATTGTAAGGGTGCAGAAGAGCGAGGCCGACACGGGGATGACATTTTCAATAATGCTTTATAATAGTTTTCAGGAAAACACCTATATAGCCTTATCCCTACGAGGGTTTTTCCTGCCTCAAACCAAAAACTAAGGAGTGACAGAATGTCTGTCAAAATCCAAATCTTCACTGTCCTGTGTCCAAACCTATCTCTGACCTACACATTCTACAACCTAGGTCCCTTCTAATACTTTCCTTGTTGGGGTCCCAGACCCTTCTAATGCCTTCAGCGGGTTTTGCTTACACTGAAATGGAGCAGATTTCCTCTTATACTTTTCTCTCTACGACTGGGGTCCTCGACCCTTTTCTGATGGTCAGTGGCCTTGGGAATATCATTGACATGAGGAAGATTTCCTCAGATACAAAGTTCATACACTAATTTTGGGGTACTCAACCCTTCTCTGGTGGTCAGTGGTCTTGGGACAACTATCGACACAAGGAAGGTTTCCTTGTATGCAAAGTTCACAAACTCTCATGTTGGAGTCCTGGATCCTTCTCTGGTGTGTAGTGACCTTGGGGCTACTATCGACACAAGGAAGGTTTCCTTGTATGCAAAGGTCACACACTCTCGCGTTGGGGTCTTCAACCCTTCAATGGTGGTCAGTGGCTTTGAGCATATCAGCGACATGAGGAAGATTTCCTTGGATGCAAAAGTCACATCCTCACATTGGTGTCTTTGAGCCTTCTTTCCTGGTCAGTGGTTTTGGCACCATCTTTAAGGTGAGGAAGATTTCCTCTGATCCAACGTTCACTCGTGCTCTTTTCAAAGTCAGGCGATTTATGACTGCCCCATTTCATCAGGTGCCGTTAGTTGGTTGCCAAGACCCTCATGCCTCCACCGGTCAGCTTGCTCTTTCCCGTACCTTCTGGGATCTTCGCGCAGGGCCCTGGTCTCTCCTGGGGTCTGCAGTTGCCTAGTCCTGATCTTTGGTGTTTTCCGACATCTTCTCCCATGCTGCGGCGGCTCTGCAGCTTTTGGCTCCTTGCAATGTCAGCACCTGTTACAGACCGCGCAGTCCACCTCCTCCTTGGGACCGTGCCACTGCCTCGCGAGCTTCTTGGAGGGTCTTTTGTTGTCAGACAAGCTAGAGATACTTCTCCTCCTATGACGGCATCCCGGTCTTCAGCCTTTTGAATCTCACACACCAAACAGTTTCCATGAAAGCTGTTGCTCCCGGGACGGCTTGACATGGTGCCAAATCCCTCTTCTGTTTTTTAAGTCTGTACCGGTTTGTTTCTTTGTGGAAAGCTAGAACACTCCTGTGGGTTCTCGGGAGCGTTCTTCATGTGTCCATTCATCCTCTTCCCTCCAGTACTTGCCTCCCAGGTATTCTTCATACTGGTTGTATTCTTCTTCATCTCAGTATAGATACTGTCTCTAGACCCACAATAATACATACAAGTACTAGGCACAGTGGTATTATGGGAAGGAGTCATTGGTTTAGGGATGTTGTTTTTGATTCTACCCAGGTAGAAGGACCTGGTGGTCAGTGGCCATGGGGTTACTACTGACATAAGGATGGTTTCCTTGTATGCAAAGTTCACACACTCTCGCGTTGGGGTCTTTGACCCTTCTATGGTGGTCAGTGGTCTTGGGCATACCACTGACACGAGGAAGATTTCCTCAGATGCAAAAGTCACGTTCTCTCACATTGAGGTCTTTGACCCTTCTCTCGTGGTCAGTGGTTTTGGCACTATCACTGACGCAAGGAAAATTTCCTTTGATCCAAAGTTCACTCATGCTCTTTTTAAAGTCAGGGGATTTATGACTGCCCCCGTTTCATCAAGTGCCGTTAGTTGGTCGTTGAGGCCCTTTCTTTCCCGTACCTTCTGGGAACTTCCCGCCGGGCTCTGGTCTCTCCTGTGGTCTGCACTCGCCTTGTCCTGATCTTCGGTGGCTTCCGACAGCTTCTCCCTTGCTGCGGCAGCTCTGCAGTTTTTGGCTCCTTGCATTGTCAGCACCTGTTACAGACCGCGCGGTCCACCTCCTCTTTGGGGCCGTGCCACTGACTCATGAGCTTCTTGGAGGGTTGTGGGTGTAAAGGTGATCCTTCCCCATGAGATCCTCCTGCCTTATACCACCCCCCGGGGGACTATCGGGTAGTGGCCTCACCTCCCTGGTCTCATGGAAAGGGGGTTCCCTCCAGGGAGAAGTGAGGCCAACCAAAGGTTTGTCACAATATATATTAACCACTCATTAACATGAAAATTGAGATTTATTTTATTTTTAATCACAAAAGGCTAATTGTTAAAGGTAAGTAGACCTACATGATACCCAAGATTAGAAAGTAAAGATTCAAAGTTAGCAAATTTAGGCTAGTAGGGATTGGGAATTGTACTACACTGTTGGGCACAATTTTGGTAGATGAAAGTTTCCTGGCATGGTGGCTGTTTTTTCCAAGTTAAAAAATTAAAATAGAAAAGGCCCACTGTGGAAAGTGGATAAGGGAATTACAACTAGTCCCTTCTCCATTTCCAGGGCGGTTATTGGCGGAGGGACGGAGCGGGGAGGTGAGCAGCGATAGAGACGCTGCAGAGTTAGCTGTTGGTGAAGGGGAGCAGGAAGGTAGCAGGGAACAGGGAGGTGGCGGGCTATCAGGATGTAACGGGGTGGGCACAGAGGCCAGTGTTGGTGCACCAGGAGGAAAATTGTGGCCTCTTGCTGTACAGGGGGTTTGGAACGTGGGCAGTGCCACATGGCAAAGCTTGCCTTGCAAGCTTTCTGATTGGCTGGGATGTCATGTGACGTTACCATGTGGGTGCCAATGTTGGCTAACAGTACGGAATTTAAGGTTTCAGTGATGTTTTGATCTAGAATACACTTTCTAATCAATGCTTTTTACTGTTACGGACTATCTAATGAATACTATATACTGCAACAGCCTTCTTAATATGCACAGTTATGACTGGCACCCATAAACCATATACAGCGGAAAGGAGGGTTCATCCTAGACGTTATCCATGCACATCTGTCACTGGCCTGGATCTCCAGAGGCTTTTTGGCAGGGAAAAAAAGAACAAAAATGTTATGTTTGTCAAGGCAGCCAAGTTAATGGCAACTGAAATTAGTTATTTAGTATAGATTTGTACATGTAAATACGCCGGAGTGAAATCATACATGGCTTCTGTTTGACTTTTTAGTGCTCATTATGATGGCACACTATTCGTAATGCTTCACCAGTAAATTACAAACCATGCGATTTTTGTTTATTTTCTGCTTGGAGTTGGGTGACAGTGCCTTACGTCTGCATCTGCCCCCCCCCCAAGACTGCTGCGTGCAGAAAATGCACCTGCATCTGCACTCACATTGATTTTAATATGGATAGAGAGTCTGGAATTCATAGGACCATATCCAATGCGCTGACCTTGCGGATGGCATTTACGATTGTTTTAGGAGTGTGCATGTGAACTCAGTGCCACCCGCATTTCCATGCTCAAACTACATCCCTTCCATGAAACAATCACATTGTGCAGAGTGAGCACTGCTTACACTTAAGGGTCCACTTACGTGGTCCTTTCTGTGCAATTTACCTTTTAAAAGCCCTTTTAGATGTTGTAATGTATAACAAACACATTTTATTATATTTAAACTAAAAATATATGTTAACGCAGAAGTCATAGGCATATTGAATGCACACATTAGGGACGTTTGTGGGATAGCCTCAAAAGTGTCTAACACTTTTCACTTTGTTTGGTATGTGTGGGGATCGCTGCCATTTTTGTCTTCCTTCAAATTTAACTTAAAAACAAATTCCGACCCCTTTGAATACCCTTAAATATATTTGGGCTATGCCTCCCCCTTTCCGAATATAGAATCCACTTTGCCTTCAAACCTCATAGATGTACTGCAAGCCAATGCCACTTTACTGAGGGAATGGTGCATTTTCCAGCTAAATGTGGGTGCCAATAAACACTGAAAATAAATCCGGGCAAAATATTATTCAAGGTGACGATTTTAATGTGGTTCTGAACATTAACCAGGTACTCTAATTTATTTTCTATCAACTTTTCTCTTAATAATTTATCCAAACTGGAGCACGATCTCAATTTGGGAGACTAGTTTGGAGTGGATTACGTCAGTCATGATGTTTTATCTTCAATACTGCAATTGAAATATTGTAGGAACACATAAGGTTATTCAAGAAAAATGGTTGACTGTTCTTCCATAGGGACTTCACGGATTTCATATATCTTAACATAATGTAAAATTGAAAAGCGTATGCTTTTTCCAATTAATTGTCATCAGTTCATTTGACGTTCGATGAAGACTATACTTGATATAAAAGAAGCATGAGAAAATAACCCGCAAAACGGTTGCTTTTTGAAAAACCCTGATTTTAAAAATGAATCTTCAAAAGAAAGTGCTTCTTCTCCGCTGCATCCATGAAGGGCGTCCTGTTATCTGAGGAAGGCTTCTCTGCTTCGCATTTCCCGATCCTGTTTTCAGACCTTCTGTAGAGCGCTTTGCTTGTGGCATTCTAACCTTCTCCCAGAATTCTTCACTGTTACACATCTGAGAAACATAGAAAACAGAAATGCACAATACCTGTTAGATGGGGATATTGGTGTGCATGTAACTAATTGTCATAAATGCACGATTTTATTAAGTTGGAAATATTGCTATGGCTATTTTCCTGTGCAAAACTCAAAACTTAATTTTCTGTGGAATTTACAAGAACTATATGGAAAATGCACCAATAATACTCATTGTAGATGCACATTTTTTTGCTGATACATAGAAATACAGTTCTGTAGAGAATCTGCTCTTTGCAAAGGCTGCATTCAAAGTAGAAAAAGGACCCCAACGGAAATAAAATTTCAAAGCATTAAAATGGTCTTACTATTGATTGTTCTAAGATCCTCACAAGCAAAGACAGAAACTCTGATTGCAACATATTGTAAAGTGGTGAGGGTTATGTCAGTAACTGTTAGTGGTAGGTGTTGTGCAATTTCAATTAGGATGTATTGAAATATTGTATACTGAAAGAACCTTGGGCTGAAAGGAAATGTCTCAAGGCAATCTACTTGTTGACCATCAAGTTAATTTGAAAAGTGATGATAAAGGTTACTCTACTACACATATGGAAAGTTTAGCTGAGGGGGCAATTACTAGAAAGATTTAGCTGAAACATGTGTGACTAGAGTTGATATCAAATTTTGTTGGCAATATGCTTGTTATCAGTTTGCTCAAAGAACTTTGCTTCTAGCAGCTGCCAGAACAGAAATGATGCATACACCACATCAGAAAAATATATAATTGAAGAAGAGAACAGCAATATTGCTATATACAGTGATGGTGACTAAGACACAAATGATAAGCAACTGATTTATGAGGTAGTTGAATGAGTTACTCCCCATCTATTTGGGAATGGAATCAGAATTGAATGGGCCATGGATCACAAATGAGAGCCAACAGCGGGTCTTCTTATGGTGGGTAAAGTTCCCTCTGAATGAATGGATTGCTTGCTTGACATGTGTCTCAGAATTACAGCAAAGCATATAGGGCCTCATTACAAGTGAGGCGGAATGGGTTAACGGGCTCCGCTAATGGTGGCGGGCCCGTTAACACCATTCCTCCTCATTACAAGGTCCCCTCGCGGGACCCGGTAAGGAAGCCTGGTAAAACCGTTACCGGGTCCCACGAGGGGAAGAGGGAGCTAACAACGGGCCGGTCTTAATCGGCCCGTTGTTAGCTCCCTCTCCCATTCCCATTGAGCCCTATGGGGGCTCATAAGGGAATGGGGAAGGTCCTGGCCTGGGTTCCCAGAGGGAGGAATTACCGGGCCCTCCGAACTCAGAATGGCCCGGCAATTCCCCATTCTGGGAACCCGGCCAAGGAGTCCGGTTTGGCGGCGGCCATGGAGCTAATAGCTCCATGGCCGCCGCCAAACTCGTAATGAGGCCTATTGTGTATACAGTAGCTCGATGGGGAAAAGGGAGTTTAACAGCTTCAGAATGGGGCAATATGGAAAATGGATAGACCACAGAATGAGTGGATGGTGGGTAAATAAAACACAGGACATGACAAGATCAGAATAAGTGACACCCTTCTCGGCAGGATAATATCAGGATTAAGCAAACTCCAAACACAGTTACACAGCAGAATGGGAAACAGGTTCAAAATGGAATCACATTCAGGATGCGTGGGAAATGTAAAATGGGCACACACAAAAACAAATCGGGGGTGCTCCTACTTTGTGGAAACCTAACAAACGAGAATAAAATAGACATTTTCAGAAGAGACATGATCATCTCTGTTTGGAATCATGAGATTGCTATTAGGTTCAACTGCTAAATTCTACTACCAATTGATCTTGATCACCCCAATCACCCTAATAGGCTAGGCAGAGCCTAAGCATTACATTCTCTGCTTTGGTCAGAGCAAAGCAACTGCCCGAAAGTGATATAGGTGCACTCCCAGTGCCTATCCTTGATAAATCACTAATGTAGTCTCCACTGGCCATTTTAGGTCTCTATATCTGCTGCTCTAGTCAGACGGCTGAATTCTCTGCGGAAAAAGGAGCATTATAGGATTTATTTTTCAAAACTTAATGTAGAGTCTAGTGGAGAGAGGATGGCTGGAAATCAACATCATGAACAAAAAAGCGGTCATGTTGAGGGAAGGTGTATGGCTTTCGTAAAGGTTGTTGACAGTTCAACACACTTCCCCCAGAGTACTTAAGTCATGGCTAGGTGTATGTTCAGGAAGGGATTTAGATTAAACAACTCCCTCTACCAGTGTCCCAGCTGATGGCATAGTGGAGAGTTTTGTGACAAGCTTTGATTTGTTGAAGGGTTTGGGGAGACAGGCTGTTGGACATGTTAAATTATCCATTGCCGGAAAGGAAAGCCAGTGGGACGATGGGAGGGGGGAAAAACCCAGATAGGGGCCTGACTTTCCTCCACAGTAACCTCTGAATCTTGACCCATTATCACCTTTTATTTCACTTCCTCATTTTGCCATCTACCTTTTCCCTTGATCAACTATCACTTCTATCTGGTGCATGAGGGATTTGGTGCCTTTTCTCAATACAATGTGATGAAGTGGGGCTGACTCATCTTTCAAAAACAGAATCACTGCATTACTGGCAAAGTGGATTTTATTTATTTATTTTATTGATTGTAAATTTGTTAGGCACTTATACAGTAAGTCAATTCTGTTTTAAATGCGCTCACAGGGCAACAGGGAGGGAACATGGGATTGAAACAATGAATACAGTGGAAGATAAAGACGAACCTACTATGCCTTGTGAGTATTCAGAACATGCGAGGTAGGCAGAGGCTTCGGGCGATAGGATAGTCGAGGACAGGTCCCTGAAGGATACATAAGAGTCCTGGCCACCAATCACAGTGACTGTGAGATTAGCAGAGGATGGAAGAAGGGAAGGAGGAGGTGAAGAGGAAAGTCTTGAGTAGCTTCCGGAATTTGAGGAAGTCCTGCTCAAGACGAAGAGGGAGGAGGATGCTGTTCCATAAGAGAAAGCCAGCAGAAGAAAGTGGTCGGCCTCTGGCCCTCGCTTTAGCAAAACGCTTTACACACAGAGAGTTGGTGGCAGAGGACCGCAGATGCCCAGAGGGAGAGTTTTTAATAAGAGAAAGTTGCAGCTAGCATGGTCCCAGGACCCACCCAGACAGTTTCTGGATGATGCAGAGGGATTTGAATTTAATCTGTGACACAACCAGGAGCCAGTGAACAGTTTTTAGGGCAGGAGCGATGCGGTCCCTGGGTTTAAGGCCAAGGATAAGTCTTGCTGCCCAATTCTGGATTAGCTGGAGGGGCCGTAAAGTGGAAGTCAGTACATTCAGGAGAAAGCTATTACAGTAGTCAAGCCTAGAGAGAACCAGGGCTCGGGTAACATTGAGCTTCTGGGGGAAAGTGAGAAAAATGGGAATTCCTTTCAGAAGGAAGAGTTGAAAGTGGGACTTCTTGGCAATGTCCTGGGTGTGAGGGAGGAAGGAGAGAGAGGAGTCGAAGATGACTCCAAGGTTGCTGGCTTAAGAAGAAGGAGCAGGGGGAGAGCCTATAGAGGATAGCCACATTGAGGGGGGGAAAAGAGGGAGCAGGGGTCCCAATAGCAATGATCTCAGTCTTGCTGGCATTGAGGGAGAGATCGTTGGAAGTACACCAGGACTGGATAGCAGATAGGCAGTCGGGGATGATGGAAGATGCAACAGGGTCAGCAGGAAGTTTGAAAAAGAGTTGTGTGTCATCTGCATAGCACTGGAAGTTAGTGGAGAAGGAGGAGATGAAGAGAAGGTGCCCAAAATGACTTGGAAAAATGGTCATTTAGGAAGGAGGTAGGCCAGTCCAGTGCCTGCTACGAGATACCCACGTTATCATAAAGCCTTTTTATGAGGATGAAATGGTTAACAGTATCGAAGGCAGAGGAGAGATCGAGTAGGATGAGGACAGCTGGAAAGTTAGTGTCCAGAGATGCAAGCAGTTCTTCACTGATGTTCAGAAGAGCAGTTTCCATGCCTCTGGATGCTCGGAATCCAGATTGATGGTCTTGGAGACCACCAACAAGTTCAGTGTGTGAGCTAAGTTGTGGAAAGGCCAGCTTCTCCAGTAGTTTCCCAAGGAAGGGGTAATAGAAATAGGGCGGTAGTTGGCTTGACAGGTAGGGTTGCTTAATGTTTTTTCAGGAGGGGACACACAAGGGAGTGCTTGAGGAAGGATGGGAAAGATCCAGTGGCAAAAGAGTAGTTGCAGAGATCAGCGAGTATAGGGGCAATAGAGTCAATGTTTTGCTTGATGGTTCAGGATGAGCAAGGGGAATTCTGTTTGGAAGAGACCTTCCTGGAGCGGACAACTCTGTTGACTTCTTCAGGTGTGACAGGGGAGAAGGTGGAGAGAGAGGAAGGGTGAGGGTGAGAGGCCGTAGGAGGAAAGGGAGTGAGAGGGAGGGGTTGGGTGGGAGGGTATTAAGGGTGCTCAGGATGTCCAGAGTTTTGGTAGTGAAGTGTGTGGCCAGTGCGTTGCATAGGGATTGGGATGGAAGAGTGGAGGAGGAGACTGTGGGAGAGTTGGCTAGTTCCCTGTGGATTTTAAAGAGTTCAGCAATGTTGTTCGTTGCACCCAATACCCGTGCCTGGATGTGGGCCCTTTTCTTGGCACGGATGGACACTCTGTATTGCCTTTGGAGCAGGTTTCAGGGCTGCAAGTTCAGAGCCGTACCAGGTGTTATGTTTGGAGGTGGTTTTCAGGCAGATCCTTAAGACTGGGGCAAGAATGTGAAGGGTGGTGGTTGCTGAGAGAAGAGTCAGGGGTAAAGTCAGGGGCTGTTTTGCTTTTGCTTGGCCACGTGAGGAGAACCTTTAAACGTATGTTTTTCCCGGCCCCTGACAAACCAAGTTATTGGACTCAGACAGGCAAAAAAGAATCACACTTAGACTAATTGTTATAAAAAAAATGAAAATGGCTCGTTATAGGCCCTTTATTCACTCGAGATATATATATATATATATGAACTCAGCATACATAAACAAACAAACATATAATCAGATATAGAAAAATGGCATCACTGTTAGCAAGGAAGCAGAAGACACCTTCATCTTGGCCACTTAAACACTGCTTAGTCCCAGAGCAGGTAGGTGAAGAGATCACTCGTACTAATGGGGTCTTAGGCGGAGTGCATCACCCGGGGGTCCAAGTTCTAACTGTCTTCCACGTAATACCTCTTCTCTTTATGGGGCATGTCCCCGCCCTTCTCAGTTGTGACTACCCTCGGCCGAAGAGCAGATCCCAAGTGGAAGGGGCAGAGAGTGGAAAAGAACAGCCAGGAGTGGGAAAGCCCAGCGCCCCTCTCCTTGCATTAATTCCCAGAACCCCTTGTCATGCACCTGCAGAACGCTCCGACTCCCTTCCTGTATTCTCCACAGTTCATCCACTCAGCAACAATATTTATGTAGTTATGTGACCTTGCTCTGCTTTCGCTACTGAAATACTTGTTTATCTTACCAGGCCTGCGGAGACGCAGGCTTTTATTACAGTGATGGGAGATGAGTGTCCAAAATGGCTGCGCACCGACGCCATGTTGTTTCAGCTCGTATTTCGCATAAGCATTACAGGGGGTGGGGGAGAAGGGCGGATGAAGGTGGATGCAAAGGCATCAGCTGACATTCGTTTCATCGGACGGATTTTTGTGAACGAGGTTGCCAGGTCTTTTGGAGAGGCGGTCAGACGGCTGATGGGATCCAAGTGTGAGGAGAGGAGAGAATTGTCTGACCAAGAGAGTGGAGTGACCAGAGGAAAGAGAGAGAGATGTCAGAATGGGTGAGGGCATCCAGAGTGTGTCCAGCCGAGTGGGTTGGGCCAGAAGGGAGAATGGAGAGGGATAGTGATGTGAAAAGGTCAAGGAAGAGAGTGGATGCTGTGACAAGGGAGTCCATTGGATGTTGAAATCGCCCATGAGGAGGAGATTAGAGCTGGTTGAGAGTAACGAGGAGCAGAAATCTGCCCATTCAGAGAAGTACAGGGTGGTAGCGCCAGGAGGCCTGTAGATGGTAGCAATGGTCAGAGGGGAGGGAGAGATGACCAGCTTGCAGACCAGGCTCTCAAAGCAAGAGTAGATCTGGGTGGGTATGACGGAAGAAGGAAACCACTGAGGGAAGATTAAGGCAACCCCAGCACGGTGAGGTCATGGCTTGGAGATGATCTTGAAGCCATCAGGGAGAAGGGAGTCAAAAGCAGTGACTGAGCTGGCACTGAACCATGTCGTGGTAAGCGCGAGTATGTCGAGGTCAGTGTTTTCAAAAAGGCGTCAAATTGTTTGTTGGCTGAGTGGGCATTAAGAGTAGCCAGGTGAAGGAGGTCTACGCATTTGAAGGTTTTCTGAGGTGGAGTACAGGGACGTTGTACACCAGTCAGAGGGGGAGGGACAGAGAGAGTGGTATGGGCAGATGCAGGTGAAGGAAGGAAGTTAATGAGGGACTGCAGGCACCAGTCAAAGAGGAGGAGGTTGGGTTGAGTACCCTGAACCAAGACAGTGCCTGTGTAGTAGACATTAATGATGCAGCGTGATGATGAGAAGCCGGGCAAGAAGACTTCCCACTTGATGCCACCATTAATGGGAGAGGATGTAAAAGGGAAGAGAGTGGAATAGCTGTAAACCACTCTGTGGGCAGGTTTGTCAGGGCTCATCGGGTCTTGATCCTCCTCTGATCTCTGCTATACCCAAGCAGATGACCAGCAGAACAAACATAGCAAACTCATAATGAGCTATAAATCTTTGCCTTTTTCAGCATGTCAGACACATATGTTGTGTGCATCATAGCTGGTGGGCGGATGTAAACACTGGTTCCTCACACACAGCTACTTCTGTATTCTTCCCAATTCTATAGTCCACATGTTGTTATAGATTTGGCACCAAAGATCCATAGTGAATGTTGAAGACAGATGTTCCTTTCTATGTGCCAACTATTGTACCTGTGTGGAGCGAAAGAATATTTCTCATCATCCTCCAAAGCATGGCCAACTGCCAGATTATCCAACATCGGCCGTTTTGTAAAATTCGAAGTTGAAGGCAATATGAGGGTTTGCATGTTAAAAAAGGGTCAATAGTTTTACTGGAGTTTTTGTACAGTGAAATATTGCCTTGCCTTGCCATATGAGCACTCTAAATCATGAGTGAGAAGCCTCTTGAGTGTATGACCATGAACATCCAACCTGCCCACATCATTGAACCTCCCACAGCAGAAGCTGAATTTGGGAGTGACCAGTACTGGGGAAATGGAAGAGTGGAGAGTTCTTTCTGAAAGGCAAGAGTTAATGATATTGCTCTGCTAGGTCCTGGAAGAGCTCACCAGACATTTGCATATTACAATTTTTTTTTCTTGATTACATAGTTTCTTACAAACTTGTATCAATTTCTTTAACACTTATCAAAATGATAACCTAAGAAAACAGATCAACACAAAGCAACATTAATTCATTCCGCAGTTAGATCCACTCCTTTTTAAATCTGGAGTACTGCTTTCAAAAACTGTATTGGAGCAAAGATTAACCCAAAGTCTTCACAACCCAAAAGGCGTGTCCAGTAGCTTTCTGCCTCCGCACACGTCTTGTTTTTAAACACTCTCCCAGACACTTGGTTCTAAGTTCAGTCAAACACCTGCAACACACCAGAATGTGGCGCAATGATTCCACCTGCCCTTCGTATTGGCAAAATCTACACTTATCAATATTTATTTATTTTGATTTGTAAAGCGCACTAGCAGCTCAAGGGCATCGAGGCGCTAACATTTGAATTGCCATTTCGCTTCAGGATTTCATTGGTCAGAAGCAGATTAAATCTCAGTCTCATGAACTGAGTTCTGTACCACGAGGACGGGAAGAGCTTTAGGTATCGGGCCTTGTGCCAAATTCCTTGAATTCATTACTCAGTGCCATTTGCCACCGATGGGAGTTTCTGTTCTCAACGGTTTTTATCCAATCTTGTGCCCGGATGTTTCCTTTGACTTTGTCGGGATTAGTCAATAGAAGTTCAGTGCTCGAACCCAGCTACTAATAGGGCTCTGCAATTGTCCTTTGCTTGAACCAAAATACCAGGCTCCATTCCAGCCGACTGTTGGGCGAGTATTCCAAATGGACGTGCGGAGGGCACCAATGTGCATTTATGAAATAACGATAACGCCTTCCAAGCAGTTTTTGCATATAATGAGATAAGGCCTAGTTTGTACCTTATTTCAGAGGTTGCTACCAATTTTGGCAATCTTAGGAGCTTTCTCCAGAATGTTCCTTCCAGAGACGCCCATACCCTGTAAGACGTGAAGAGAAAACCTTCTGCGCCAAAAGTCAGAACCGGAGATACCTTGGCTTCAAAAAAAGTGACGACCGGTTCTAAAGAGAATTTGCCAAATCTCTTATGGAGCAGTATGACTTGAGATGACATCATGGAATTCTTTTTTAGGGCCAAGCACCTTGGACCATCATCCTTCCTGCTATTAACAAGGGCACCCAAATAAGTCAGTGACTGGGTTTCTAACAGAGGGACACCTTCCAAAAACCATTTATATCCCAAAAATCCTTCTTACTACAGCTCCCAAATGTCAGAATTTTGGTTTTCGCTGGGTTGATTTCTAGGCCATTCTCCCTTATGTACTGCAGCAGTGCATTCAAGGATTGCTGAAGTCCAATAGGGGTCTGATCCAGAAGAACAAGATTCTACGAATACTAGTCTGCCAATCTTGTTTGTGCCTAATTTCGGGGGCAAAGCATTCACCCCGTCTCACGCAATGGGTAGGTCAGACAAAAACAGATTAAAAAATGTTTGGGGCAAGTGGGCATCCTCGTTTAAGCCCCCTTTTCATGGGGATTCGATCAGACTAAAGCCCTTGAACGTTAAGCCTGATATTGACGTTGGTATATATGTACAGCGATCGAATAGCTGCTAACAGGTTCTCAGGGAAGCTCCACTCCTCCATTTTTCTGCAGAGCCGCGCCCTGTCTACACTGTCAAATGCCTTTTTAACGTATTTAAAGGCCATATATATATATTAATTTCCCATTTCCATAGCTTTGACCTTCAAGATGTTTAGAAGAAACAAGGCCAAATCTGTCCCCACAGATCCTTATCTAGGATCAACTATACCAGTGGTTGCTATCCATTTTTGTAAATGAGATAGCAGGACCCCCCCCCCCAAAATCTTCCCCAGCACATCTAAGAGTGCGATAGGGTGATCATTTTCGGGATCCGCCCTGTCACCTCCCTTATAGATCGTAACAATCACTGCAGACTTCCATGATTCTGGAATAGTCTCCAACCTCATGATTTTTTGGAATAGGGGATATATGAGGGCTGCCCATCCTTCGGAGCTTCTTTCAACATCATGTTTGTGATGCCGTCGGGGCTGCGGGCCCTGGATCTACTTGCCTTGTTGACAAGTGTAAGCAAGTCGCTCTCATCAAAGTGTAACAACCGCCCCCCCTTTTGTTTATAGTTAACCAAAGGTGCCCCTTCTTTTTTACCAAAGGTTTTCTCACAATGGCCTAGCCATTTATCCTCTGACACCATTTTTGCCACTGGCATCATTTTCTCGGTTCCCAATTGATTGAGCAAATCCCATGTGGCTCATGTGTCTCTTTTCACTATCGTAGCGAGCATGGTCTCCTAATCTGCCTGTAACAGTTTAGCTCTGTGGGCTGCTGCCCAGTTGCTACATTGTTGCTTTCTCATTGCAATTGATCTATTTATTGCTTCCCCCCTCCTTTTGTTTCAAGGCTCCTATGTCTCTTTTTAACATGCTGTTCTTTCTTGCCATTTCAACCTCATAGGTGTGAACATGTGGCCTTCCACGACTTTTCGAGGAGTTGCTAGTTATTCTGAATTCATGTAACAGGTGGACGTAATTCACTCCCTCCTTGTCACCCCCTAGTTTTTCAAAATTGGATTGTAGAGCTCTGACATCAACCTTCCTTAGTCTCAACCAGTTACATCCATTAGAGACCTCCAGAGGGAAATTCCAGAGTTCCTTTTCATGTGGGCAGCTTTGTTTCTTGCATGAATAGTTTCAGGAAGGAATAGTCACTAAATGTTTTGGGGTAAACTCTTCGAGAGATGACTTGCTTGTTATGATTGGAGCAAACAGACACATAGTCCAATGTAGCGGAGTACATTCCATTTGACCAAGTAGTTGCCGGGTAGCCACCCCCTTCATTAAAGCCCTTAACCATGTGTAAATGCCAGGCTTCCATTAGCTCTAGCCAATCCACTTCCTTCTTTTTTCTGATTCCCTTACATCCCGCTATTTCCTCCAATTCTCTCCTCCTGTGGCTAGGCAAGGCACATTAAGATCAGCGCCCACACAGATGAAATCAATAAAAAGCTTGCTATGAAATTCGTTAATAAGGTCATTAACAGACTGCAAAAGCCTGCTCAAATCAATCGCCTTTGGGATTCAATAGATGTTTATAATGAGTAACCAGATATAACTGCCCGGGGGCGGCCTGCCCATTCTAACACATGTAGCCTGGACAAATCTATTAGGGCATTCGGAATCGACCTCGCAAAGGCCCCTTCAATTTATTACTAATGTGAGTAGGCCTGCAGAAGGCCTACCTTTCTGTACCACAAAGGCGGGATTGATAGCCAAATTTCTTGCAGGCAGAGGATGTCCATTTCTCCTGAGGTAATGTCCTTGCCCCTTGCCAAATGGGAGAACCCTCTCGTGTTCCAAAAGCCTATGCTCAATCCGTGGGCTTGTTGTTAGTTCAGATCGAGGCCGTTTCCTTTTCCATTTTGATTCTTTCTCACTTCCAATTTCTCCTCACTTTGTAAAAGAGAAATCTTTCTCTCTTCATTGTGCCGACTTTCAAATGTTACTTTAAGAGCACCATCCCATTTGAACGCCGGGCTGGTAGGTTTCAGATCCGTACGCTCTGTTTGTCTCGACCCTGCCTCGCTCGTGGGGCATATGTAGGATTCTCTTTTTGTTTCAGCTGGACAGTTTTTAAACTTGTTTGGAGAATGCCACTGTGCCTTGATCGAACTTTCTCGTACCAGGAGTTCCGTCAGATCAAAGCCCCATGGGAGCAATAGGTGAGATTGCCATAGAAAAGACTATTGGATTGACCATGAGTTTGGATGGAGAATCACAGAGTCCGTCTGTGCCTCGTCTGTAAAATCAACAATTTTTATATCTTCTGAGTGGCCAAAATGGAAGTCAGGGATATGATGAAACAACTTCATTACATTAGCTCGATTTAAGATCAGCCCATCCTTGAGGGGGAGCAACCTGTCTAATCGAAGATTAAGAGGAAGCCTCTTATCATCTGGTACACCAAGAGAACTTTCTTTACGTTTTTCAACTTTTAAAAAATGTATAGGATGGTCTTCAGACAATTTTCCAGCCTTAAAGTGGGCGCGCTTCGGTGCCACTTCCGGTTTTTTGCTTTAGGCAAAGCGGAGAGGTCTTTTGAGATTCATTAGCCTCCTTCGATCTTCCAGTGTCTGAAACTGTACTCCTGATCTATTTTTATTTAAGGCCACACAGAATGATAAAGAGCCAACATCCCACGAGGAATTCATACACTCTGACAGTGACCCCAGTTCCTCCTTGTTGTTATGGTCGTTATGAACAGTCCAAAGGGCCAGATTGAGGTCTGCCTCATCCTTGGAACCTGAGGGATCTTCAATCAAGGTTGGAGAAAGAGCCACCTTTTCACTAAATTCTGGCGCCTCAACTGGCTTGTTCTGCTCCCACGTCCTTGCAAAAGTGTCATGACCCACAGAACGCGCCCCTTCTGGACTTCCTGGTCCTTGTCATGGCGGGGCTTGCATTCATTGTTTCTCCCAACATGGCCGTATCACGTGACACGCCTCGCACCAGCCTTCAGGGCGGACGTAGTACGTTCCATAAATATGCCACGCCTCCGCGGCCCCACGCGTCTCAATGCTATTGCGAAGTAGCGACCAGACGTGTGCTCCGTAGCGCCCGGTATTGTTTCCCTTGCTTCTTCCACTCTAACCCAATTCTAGTCCCTTTCCTTCCTTTCTTGATTCCTGGACTTGTGTGCTAGTTGCGCACCCTGTTATTTCCTGGATTCCTGGACCTCTGCATCCCGGTACTTGAACGCAAGCTGGAGTCGGAAGAGACTCGTGCAGCCTTATTCAAGACTCAAGCAGTACGCAAGAAGGCATTGATCAAGAAATCCAGCAAAGATCGAACTCAGTTGAGAAGGGGGAACTCCTTGACAAAAAGACACTCTACCACTCATAATCGCACTCAAGGGGGGCGTGGTGAGATTTCTTAAGAATGCCTGTGAGCCATTAGATCTCCTCTTTGTCTTGCTAGCTGGCATAGGTTTCTGTTTGCCTGCTAGTAATCCACCTTTGGAGGAAGCTTCCAGCCGCTTGCGAAATTTCCTCTTTTGAAAAATGGGAAAGTAAATGTTGCTCCCCAATTGATGTTTGGCTGATGTTTTCTTGGTGGCGAATTTAGCCAGGGCTGCCTCCTTTCTCCCCGATATTATGGGTCTCGCTAAATTTTGTTTGGCTTCTGTCTCTATGTCAAGAGCTAAAGCCTGTTGAATAGGGGGTTTGTTGTTGGAGGCTACCAGCTTAACGGCAGGTTCCTTACCTAATACCAGATTAATGGCAGATCTCCTGGCCTACGTTCGTCGCAGCCTCTTCCACTCCTATGATATCATTCTTTGTATGTGCATGCATTTTGAAGTAATATGGCGGTAGCTGTAACTGCTTTGACAATGCAAATACTCTCTGGGTCTGATTCTCAAAGAGGTGCACATGCTACCTTGTACTGTATTCCCAAAGCCTAACATTGTAGCAAATCTGGAGATGCCCAGAGCATCAGGAAATAAGGCTCTATGACTCCCTCATATGTTGTTGCCATATATGTATGTGTCTAATAATATATAGGGAGCGAGTTAGGGCAGGACCTCCTAGCAACCTCTTTTTTTTTTTACATAACTTTATATCGGCATTACAAAGATAACAGTGATACAACTAAACCTTAGGTTCCCTCAGTGGATACAAAAAGCTGCATTAAAATAGCATTCCCCCACCTCACCCCCCGCCACCCTCATTTGAATAGAGTGTGCTGGTTCCCATTGCACCTTCCACCCCGACCATCCCATCTCTTCCTTCCCCACATGGCCCTCCTATCGCTTGGGTTTCTATCACTCTTCTGGTTGCTCCCACCTCCCCCAACCTCTCACACATTTGCCCACGGATCCACTGCTCTTATACACCAGTTTATGTCAGTTTTTGATGGTGTCGAGACCTGAGCGCCACTTTTGTACATGTGACGCGTTCTGACTAATCCACTGCTCAGCTATCTCCCGTTTTGCCACCATGAAGTCACTGTAGCCTTGGGCCACACCTCTTCCATCCATACCCGCAGTAGCACCTTTCTCAGTTCTAGATAAATTGGGCATGTCAGTATCCCCTCCATTTGACTAATGATTTTCTCCCACAACCCCTTCACTCTAGTACACCTTTAGATCATATTGAAGAAGGTTCCCGTAGCCTTTACACACTTTTAGCAATTGTCGCCCCCACCTCCGGCAAATCTTTTTCAACGTATCTCTGAAGAAGTACATTCTGTGTAGGTATTTTTTCTGTTTGAGCCTCAGTCTCGCTGAGATGGCCACCTCTCTGTGAACTGTAGGGCTTCTCGCCACTCTTCATAGTCCAGTCTTCCCAGGTCCCTTTCCCATCTAAGTTTTAATTCCTAAAACTACCTGCACAAGTATAAGACCAGTGCTTTATAGATGGTTGAGATCTGTTTCATGGTGATCTCTCCGTCTAACACATTTTTCTCCACTGGGAGGCTTGCAGTATCTGTCCGTTCTAGCCCATTTGTGGTCTTAGTTGCAGATACTTATGAAAGTCGTTATTCTCTATGCCCCATTCCTCTCTTTGCTCCTGGAATGACCTCATGCCTGAGGATTTAACCACGTCCCCAACCGCCTTGTACCTCTAAATTTCCAGGCCCCACCAAATTCAAATGATGGATCCCTTTAATCAGCCCATTTTCCCAGATTGGTACTTCCATAGTTAGCTGTTCCCCCCCAACTTCAGGTACGCTTGGGCTTCTGACCATGCTTTCCATACTGTCCTAGTGATGGGCAAGAGTCTGGTTTGTTCTTGTGTATCGCATAGTAGTTTTATCCATCCAAATGTCCTCATAAATTCTAGTACCATGTCAATTACTATGTTGTTATCTTTGCAGTAACCTCCATCCATCTACTAGCCCCGGCTGTGAGGCACCGTAATATAGTTTTCAATTTTAGTTTCATGTGCTGATTTATGTGTGAGGGTTAGAACTTTTCCTGTGTTTGTTTTCTGTTAGGCAGGGAAATCCTCGGTTAGTTAGGATAGTGAGGCATTTTGGTATTCATTTCGGTTAGTAAAATGATGAATGTTCAGAAACCAAATATATTGTGTCCGCCTCACATTTCTGACTCAACGCAATATCTCCTTTTCCATCCTTCCCGTTATCCCCATCAGTCTTCCCCTCAGATCTTGCATAACCTTGGTTATCTGGAGGTTTAATGACCTCTTGACCATGATCGCCACCCCCTTGATCCTCTTGAGTAGCCTACATGGGCCATACATTGTACGGTGTTCTCACCAGTATTTGGCAGGAATCCCCAAGAAGGTGCGTCTCCTGCAGCATGATGATATCCGGCTTGTGTCGCTGCAAATACAGAAAGACTGCCCCTCTTTTAATGTTGTCATTCATCCCATTGATATTCCATGACGCAACGCGTTTGTCTTGGAAGCAACACAGGTTCAAATCCAGATCCCGTGCTTAGAAACCACTCGCTGGTATTAAGCGCGTTATAAATGAACCATAAAAGAAAAAGCAGCATCGTCACTCCCCTTCCATTGTGATATCACTGCCAAATTGGTCTGCCCCAATCCCTGCGTGTTGTATTCCCCGTTTCCCACCGTGCTTACCTAAAAGTTGCCATGATGTGAATCATGGCAACTTAAGAACTCTCCATCTATTTGCACTCTATCCCCTTCCCCCTCCCCAAACATCCCCCAAACTGTACAGTATCTGTGTCCCCAGCAAACCATTTCATCTTAAGTAAACAATTTTTATCCCTTATAATAACTTCCTCTCACTGTATTACACTGCTCCACTTCTACGGGGCCACCTGGCTTGTCCCTTGTCCACCCAAAATGCTACATGTTTCACAGATGATCTAAGTCCACTCGCTCAATCTCTCTGCAAAATTCAACCAGTGGCCCAAATCAGCCAGAATACTCTGGCCATTGGGTTGGTTACTCTCTCACTTATCTTACCCCCCACCTCACATCCTTGGCATGCACATCTCTCCACATAGCTGAATCAGCTCCACTCCTCCACAAATTGACACTCCCTTCATTCTACTGTGGTGCCATCAATCTCTTTTTGCAGTGACAGTTCTTGTGTGCCCTTGCTATTATTAGAGGCCAACAGTGTCTTCTTAATTAAGCCATCTGAATCCACTGTGAACCCTTACTCTTCCTACGCACTTTCTCCTCTACCAATGTATCTGCTGTCTTTCTCCCTTCCTGCCACATTCCACCTTTCACTCTGTGGGAAAAGTATGTCCTGGGAGTTGGTCCCTTTGCTGGGTGGATTCCTCTGTTTTCCAACCAGTCCCACACTTCTCCTGGGTCTTGAAAGAACCATGCTTGATCTCGCTCGATCGACTCAAGTTTGGCTGGAAAGATCTGCATGTATTTTCCTTGTAGTTACCTCTTGACCTCCTCGAAGGAGCATCTTGACCGCTGAACCCGAAAGGTGTAATCCGGGACGATTGTCACCCTCACATTCTCCATTTGAATTGGGGTCCTGCTCCTGACAGCCTTTAATATGACATCCATATCACGAAAATGAAAACTTTTGGCTACCACGGGTCTGGCCGGTGCTCCCGGTAAGGGTAATCTGCCCAAAAATCTGTGCGCCCTTTCAATTGAGAAGCAACCTTTTTTCGTATCCATTTCTCCAGAAACCGGACCATGGATGGGCCCTCTACTCTTTCTGGCAGACTAGCAATTCTTATTTTAGCCCTACAGGAGTGGCCCTCTGCATCCTCTACCCTCTTCTCCAGTGTTCCTGTTTTACCGATCAAGTACTGTACTTGGGAATGCAATGCTCAGAACGTGTCTATCCTCTCGTCAGTTTCCCCGACTCTTGGCAAAATTGCTCTGAGGTTCTGCTGAAGCAGGGAAACATCCTTTCCTATGTATTCTATCTTATCTGCCAGGATCATTCTGGATTCTTGCACTGCTTTCAGAATCATTGCAATTGATGGTTCTCCCTCAGCAGTGGGTGTCATTTGCATTTTCCCAGGGTTATGTTGCACTTCACCCTCCCAAGTGGTTTGCCTTTTAGTGCGCTCCATCATAAACCTGTCCATTTTGCTTGCGTTTGTTATTCTGGTCTTTTCCTTGCCCATGTTTCCTGATGTGGCTTTCGTTTCCAGGAGGGGGCCTCTGGCTGAATCTCAGTGTCCAGAAGCCAGTTGGGGGTCTTCAGGGGGTCTATGGGACAGTCGGGACTGCCTCCCCAGGCTCGTCAGGTCGTGCATGTGTTATCCCCCTTGGTCCGGGCCACTGTGGCGCTGAGTGTGGGATAGGGAGATGTCCCACTGCCTGCTTTCTTTCCCTCTTCGTCATTTACCTCCACTAGTATTACTGCCTGCCTCTTGCTGACACTGTCATGCAGGCACCCATTTGCTGGAATACCTACCCCAGAGCTGCCCTCTGAGCCTCAAATAGCCGGTATCCCTTGTGCTGTGGTGTTGCCAGCTCCCTGGATCCCTCTGTGCCGCACTCAGTTCTCCTGACGGGCAGACTGCACTGCAAGGTTCTCTGATCTGTCTTCCTCATACGACGGTTGCAGCCCTTCTTCTGTTTCTGCCTGCCTCCTGGGCCACGTTACCCACTGGTGAGGGTCAGCGGGGACGTGCTTACTCCTCTCTCTCCCCGCTCAGTCCATACATCCCTCACCAGCTGAGGCTTTATAGAGCTAAGCTTTCGCCGCCCTCCTCCCGTTCACAGTCAGTGCGTCCTTCGCTACCGAAGTTCCACAGAGCCGTGCTTTCTCCAATCACTCGTCACTCACAGTCTGTGCGTCCATCGCCGGCTCCTGGGGCATCAAATCTCGCTGCCGCTCTGGGGGTTCACATTGACTCCCCCGGCGGGATTTTGTTTCTGGTGGCAATCTACGGATAACAGCCCGATCACTTCCCGGGACATTCCAGAGCTATTCATCTAGGTGGCCATCTTGTGCACCACTCTTGAATGCTCCCTCCTAGCACCCTCCTAAGATCAGGAAGAGCAGTAGGTGAGTGGCTGGGGTACACTGTACCACTGATGGTTCAATAACATTCCACTGACTCAGATCTGGTGTCTGGAAATTGATGTTCTGCCACCAATGTTAGCTTTCGCGGGGAGACAGAGCTACAAGTCAGAACCTTAGTCTGCCATCCAGTAAGCATAACTCAACTCTGAAAGAACAGGCTGCATATTGACTTGACAGTGGCCACAGATAGAACACTTTGGGCAAAGCAAGGACTGACTTTGTCATCACATGTGATGTGATACGAACACCATTGACATGCTTGCATGTCGGGCAGGGTTTAATTTCAATTTTACATGCTGGTGCATAAAACAGGCATACCCCATAGGGATCTCCACAATTTGCGCCGGCATGAAAGTCCATGCCGGTGCATATGCTGGGGCATTTGTATGCAGGAGACGAAAGGAGTGGCAGAAACGCAAGTTGTGTTCCACCACTCCTCTCCATAGAAATGATTGAAAATGAGTCGTGGCGTGAATTCAAGGCATTAAAGTCATTCACATTACGGCTAATTTGAAAATGAGCTCCCTGGTATGCATACCCTCACGTAAAGATTGGCAAGAGCCAGTTTAATCAGTAGAGTTTATATGGATTGTAATATACCAAGCTTAGCGATTCACTGCAGGTACATATATCATTGCTAATGCACCAACACAAGGCCTCAAGTAGCTATGCATTCAATGCACACATGTACACTTTTCTCAGGCGCTTAGAAAAAGCTTTCTCATTGAAAAAATTAGATACAAATACTGTGTTTGATTTATGGTGAAAGACTGACAAATCAAATAAAAGGCTGTCATTTCAACAATTAAAAGGCCTAAAGTCATTTTTTCAAAATGAGGAAACCGCTGCTTAGAAAGAACTGCCTTCTCCAAACTAATCAAGCAATTAGAGCAAGCAGATTGCACAGGGATAAGCACCGAGTTAGATGGTGAGGACAGGGACCCAATTAGATAGTGTTTTTTTAACGAATGAGATAACCAACAGCAAACAGGACACTGGAACAATGTCAGCGTCCAGTGAGGTAATGTAAAACAATTCGCATTTGACGTTACATTTAATTTGCCCTCAAAACAGTATAAATGTGGGGGGTTGGTCACCCTAAGTTACTGGGGGCAACCAGACGTGGACTCCCTGCTCACTGTTCTCGGAGAGGCACAGCTCCACCTCACTGATGAAGCCCAACAAGGCTGAAACACGTCTATGGGGTTGCTGTTGGTACTCTTGTTCAGAGGGGAGTTGCCATAGCATTTCGGTGCTGGACTGCCCATGTGGGCGGGACAAAGACTGATATGCAAATGAATATTTCCCATCTGTGAAAGGTACAGTGAGCAAAAAGCGTGTGCTGCAAACTCTCATCTCAGAACAGGTTATCATGCCATGTTCTTTCTGGAGAGGAGCGCCTGCTACCTTTTTTGAAATAAATGTGGCATAGGACTAGCGTGGGATAGGAGAGGTGGTCAAGGTGCCATGCTAAAGGTGTGCTGATGGGAGCAGAGAGAGCGAAGCCCAGCAGATATGAAGAGGGGAGAAGAATAGCTGAACCATGCATGCAGGGGGAGTAGAGCGCACACAGGTGTGAGCTCCAACAAGATGCCAGCTGCTTGCAACTCAAGATACAGGTATGAACAGTCACAAAAATCACGTGATATTTAAATTAAATGAATAATTTCCATCATTCAAAGAGATAGGAAGAACGAATTTAAGAAAGCATTTTGAGATATCCTGATTCAGGGAAAGCATTTTGAGAATTCCTAGTGAGATTAGCAGGGACACTAAGATTAGTGCAGAGACAAGGAAGCCTTGGGAAGCCATATTTTGATTCCACAGTAAAGAAAGTACACAGATAAAAGAATCCATGTAAGCACATTGGTTAGAAGTCTCAAAACCTGGCTTCATGAATCTGCTTGCACTCCTCGAAATGCGATCTGTAAAGCATAATTTGCATAACACAGAGTAAAATAAACGAGCACATGCATGGCATGCAGGTGCACAGCATCACAAATGCATGCTACTGAGTCCACTTTAACCACTTGTGGAGTTGCGGGAAACCAGTTCACACTTTCACAAGTATCAGTTCAGGGCAGTCAAACACCTCAGGTTTGGGGCCGGAAAGAGGCGCATGTGGTCAACAGGGGCCACATCGGCCTAGTCCATGGATGGTGAGGGCAGGCAGCACTACTGGTGGCAGGGTGATGGCCACTCATTTCACTCCCCCTTCCAGGCAGGGGCTGTTGGAGGAAAGGCACGCATGGGAGCCGCAACACTTGTTTGCCATTCCTTCTCTTTCCCTCTTGACAGTCACCGCCATTTTGGCACAGGCTCTTTCATGGGGCCCATTAAGTTCATTTTGCAGGAGCTGCCATGCGGGCTGCTCTTTTCCTTTTCCTTGTTTTAGAAGCTTCTCTTGCAGAGTGCAAACACAGCCGGCACCTTTATGAGCTCGTTCATGGAGCACGTATTATTGACTCCCTGCAGCCAATGGGGTTGGGCAGCGATGTGGGCTGCCTTCCAAAGACAAGCTGGCATTACTTCAAAACATGCAAGCGTTTCCTTCTTGTGACTTTAGAAAACTCTGTTCACAGAGTAGATCAAGACTCGCCGCCTTCAGGGCCCGGATCGGCTCCCACGACCACCAGGGGCTCGCTGTGCAGCGCCTCCTCCTTTTCCTTGCCATCGGTTACTTTTTCCTCTCGCTGCTCAGACATAGAGTGCTTTAAAAAAATAGACTGCTGATGCGCCCTGGGGTCGCCAGAGTAATTTGCATTTTTTTTGTTTAATAAAAAACCTCCCAAATCACTGCCAGCGGCCCGGGAACACAGGGGTAGCGCCAGCATGGCATGTGGAGGCATACAACGCCTGCGGTTGTCTAGCCTGCTTGTGTGGCAGGCAGCCACGCAGCTTCATCCCTGTGGTGGCCCACCTCCGGTCACCGGGGCGGGCCACAGATAATGTCGGGGCACCCGACACGAGTCACAGATGCTGCGTTCACGCAGTGGATGGTTGGCAGGGTTCTCCCTGCTATGCCCAGATCACCGGGGCATTAGTTTCCAGGCTGGGGTGCACCCCAGCAGTGACAGCCCAGTCCCTGGGGGCACCCAGGCAAGGCCACCAGACAGGCTGCGACTACGCGGCAATAGGCCCCAAAAAGGAAACACACAGACACAAGTTGCCGCTTCCTGGGGCTCTGCTGCACTGCCTGCTGCGTGCCAGCAGAGCCCCTTTTATTAGAGAGGCGTCATGACATAGTTGACACACAACATCCCTCCTTTATTATAACAAAAGAAAAATCACCCCCCACTGCAAAACAGCGACCCTCTACGGGCCTAACTTGGTGCATTCTAGTCCGCGCACCCATTGTGCCCCTACATCATCACTGCAAACATTGGGTGCATTCCAGTCCGAGCACCATCTAATAGCTACTCACAAACTTAAACTTTTAGCACTGCAAAAAAACAGGTGTGTTCCAGTCTGCACACCACGGGGCCCGACAGCGGGCTGTTAGAGCTCAGAAGATTCCAGGAACGAACTGGCCAGTGGCGCTGTTGCAGGACAAGAAGAATACATTTTATTCATCTTCCTCCTTTCCCACATCATATTGCGTTCTCCTTGGATCTTCCTCCAATTGGACCACCGCCACTCTGGGGGTCTTTCTCCCTTTCAACTCACTCCCCCCATGCCCCCACCATGCTGGCTGGAGTCGGGGTGAGGCACACCCGTGCGAAGTGATCCACTTTCCCGCACCTTCCACAGATGTGTCCTTTCGCAGGGCAGTCCTGCAGGTGTGGAATATCCCACCCGCACTGATGGCATACTGTGGCACTGGGGCCTCTCCTTGGCCAGTCCCCCCTCCTCATCAGCTTTCCTCCATGCCACTTGCCGACAGCTGCCACCTCCTCGAGCTTGACTCGCTGCATGGGGCCCTCCAGCTTGAGGTGGTGTCAAGATGATGTCCATGACTGAGGCCCGCACCTCCGCCAAGTCCTAGGCACGGCAAAGGTCTAGTATTCGGCCGAGGGTAAGCGTCGGGTCCCTCAGGGATTGCCTGCGTAGCTTCGAGGAGCTGCAGCTGTAGATGATCTCCGCTGTGATCTCGTCCCCCTCGAAGTTTCCCAGGTCGGAGGACAGGGCAATGCCGCGCAGCTTCCCATAGAACGCATCAAGGCTCTCCCCTTCCTCCTGCCTCGCACACCTCATCCTGAACTGTTCATAGTCCCTATTGACCATGGGTCGGAAGTATTCGTTCAGGGCTGAGATGGCTGCAGCATATGACTGATCTGCGGGCTTTAATGTCTTGAATAGTCTTTGAACGCCAGGTTGGCGATGTACAGGCTTGTTGGGCGTTTGGCTGCATCCTTGATCTCCATCGCCTCAAAATACAGCTCCAGGATCTCCACCCAGGCTGTCCACCAGGGTCCCAAACTGGTGGGCGAGCCCATCACGTCAAAATGATGCAGTGGCACGAGCTGTCCTCGACATACCCCCTCATTGTCCATCAGGTTGAATACTGGGCGGGATGCCGGCTGTGGCCACTACTGTTGAGTATTGGGGAGTGTTCACAGTCACTGGGCCTCAGGTGGCCTGACCCCTCCTGGGGAAGTCTTTTGAAGGTGCACAAGTGCTCCCCGGGCAGTCGCTACCTTTTGGATATTGCTCCATATGCCACGCCCCCTGCAGGATGTTGGCTGGGGTGTCAGGATGGGTCCAGACCCGTTGTAGTGCTCACTGGACTGGGCTTACGAGTTCCTGCCACTATAGGCCACACCCCTGGTACTCACTGGTGATGGGCCTCAGTGGTGCCACCCAGTGTAAAATTCCCTGTGGGCGCACAAGCACTCCGGGTGGAGCCGCTACCCTCGGGTCTGGCGCAGATGTGGCATACAGGAGGGGTCGATGTCCCCCCACCCCTCAAAGGACAGCCTTTTCCTTTTATTTATTCACTGCCGCGGCTGGGTTTGATGGGCCACGCCCCTTTCCTTTGTTCATGGCGGGCTACGACACTTCAGCCCTGCTCCATATGCCACGCCCCCTGCAGGCTGCAACAATGGCAAAAAGGAAGTAATGCTTTTTTTCCTTTCCTTTCCTTTATATCCACTTCAAAACAATTTCACCCATGTGCGGGCCCGGGTCTTGATGGGGCGCATTCACCTCTGCTATCCGGGCGGGGTGTTTGAATTGCACCCTGCCGCGGGCCGGTGGCAGAGGTCACACCCCTTCTCCTTGTTCCTTGTTGGTGCTAGGGAATGACGGGGATGAGTCCACTGGAGGCCACGCCCCCTTTTCGGGCCGCTTCGCCGGCCTCAAGATTCGATTTCCCAAAAAATTAAGATATTTTTTTTCCAGGCTTGGGTGTTGATGGGCCTACTTTCACTGTGGACCTGGGCCTGCCCAGGCTCTGCCCCCTTCCTTTCACCCTCTTGGGGCACTGGGGTCAAAGGGGGGCCGGGCCAAATGTCCAGGCTACCCACCGCCACAACCCGGGTGTTGGAATATTTGTCTGCTTACACATGGGCCAAGCGGAGAGATGGCTCCGCCCCCTTTCTTTGTTCGGGGCTGGAACGTCTTCCTTCCCCACGCGGCCGATGCCGCAGATCCTCCACACTTGCAGCCGACACCGCACCGCACGCTGCAGGCTTCCAGCAACCCACACAATGGTGTGTGAGCCCGGACTGTCTCGTCGCCAATGTGGTGGCCCGCCTCCGGTCACCGGGGCGGGCCACAGATAATGTCGGGGCACCCGACACGTGCCACAGATGCTGCGCTCACGCAGCGGATGGTTGGCAGGGTTCACACTGCTATGCCCGGATCACCGGGGCATTCGTTTGCAGGCTGGGGTGCACCCCAGCAGTGACGGGCCAGTCCCTGGGGGCACCCAGGCAAGGCCACCAGACAGGCAGTGACTATGCGGAAATAGGCCCCAAAAAGGAAACACACAGACACAAATTGCCGCTTCCTAGGCTCTGCTGCACTGCCTGCTGCGTGCCAGCAGAGACCCTTTTATTAGAGAGGCGTCATGACATAGCCATGACGCTCTCTCGCATAGGACCACTAGACCAACACGCAACAATCCCCTTCTTCCACAAGCTCGATTCATGGAGCACTTTGAAATTCACTGCTGATGGTCGCAGGGCCATTTGTTTTCATTTGCATGAGCCGAGATGGAGCATTTTCACCGCACGAGCCACAGGCACTGCGATCTCACATAGCTCCGACCCGTAGCACTTTTTAAATACCACCAATTGGCCCGGGATCTCCAGAGGGCCTGCCGGTGTAGCAAAAAGTGACGTTACACCGGCACAAAGAACACTGCAGGCGGCCGCCGGGCCACCTTCAGCATCTTCCTCACTTCAGCGGGAGATGAGTATATTTGGCAGCACCGCCACTCTTGCGCTCTGAGGCCGCTTCGCTCCTTTCACTCTGGGTACAGAGCGCCTTTCCTTGCCCCTATCACAGAGCACAGATACTGGGTGGCCGCCGCAGCACTGCAGGGTCCAAGTCCTTTGTCGCAATTGTTGTGTCCTGGCCTGTGAGCACGCAGGCCGGACGAATGCTGGGGGCACCCAACACACATGTTGGCCTGAATTACTTCTTGCTGGAACAAAGGCATGCGGGCCGGTCCGAGGACAGGCTGGGGGCACCCAGCCGACACCTTAGTAATAGGGGTCACCCTGTCATCCGTGATCACACGGATGTACACCACAGTCGTGGTCACACGACGGGACCATATGTCGTGGGGGCATCCTGGCCACCGCAACCAGAGTTGCCTGGCAGGGGCACTGACACACAGCCGCAGAGTTGCCTAGCAGGGGCCCTGCTAGACGAGGTGAATATAAGGGACAGTGTTGCTCAGCATGCATCGTGCTGCAAAGAATGACACAACAGGCAGGAGTCAGTTGGTCAGGACTGATAAGTGGGAAGCCGCTCATCCCTTTTATTGATCTGGTCACATGGTCACTGACATGTGACATGAGCACGAGCCCGCCACAGGGGCTCCTTGTCCTTAAAGGGACACAACACCACACTCTGTATGTGGGGAAGGTTTATGGAATGTACAACCCACACTCCGGGGTCCATTTTTATGCCGTCTGGAACTTGTTTTAGATACACATGCTGTTTATAGGCTGCCATCTTCTGGCTGTTTTGTAGAATTACACATTGAGTTTTAGTGAAGGCGTAAACAGGGGAGTGCCTTACTATGAGACATGTATGACGTGCAGCTGCTACTCAAATTGGTTCCGGTCCAGCAGTGGAGGACAAAAGGCAACAACTAAACTTTTCAATGTGAACGAACATGGAATATCAGGCTAACGCAGAGGAGGCAGGCCATATGACAACAACACATTTTCTTGTTAATTTTGACTCCATTGTATTTACGGTCTTGATGTCATGGGCAAGACGCCATTTAAGTTTTGCCCACCTTGCCATCATCGGTTCCAGGGATAGCTAAGCACCATGTTAGCAATCAATGGGCCTCATTGTGAGCATGGCGTTTGCCGTGCCTGTATGGCAGGCATGGCTACCTCCATGCTCGCTACCGGCACCGCCTCCCGCGATTGGGCAATAACCGGCCCATTACGAGATGAATGGGCCGGTAATTGCCCATTCGTGGGTGGCGGTATTGCCGGGCGCCCGATCCCCATTCTGCTCTATTGGGCAGAATGGAGGTGGGGAGCATGGATGCGCCAGCACCGTTAATAACGGTGCCAGCGGCATGACGAGTTATGCTCGCGGGTGCTGCACAGCTCGCCAGGTATGGCCTGGCGGGCTGTCAGGAACTCGCGAGCAGAACTCATAATGCGGCGGGACGGTATGAACAGTGCCGGTGCCTTACCGGCACCGTTCATACCATCACCGCCAGGGTCATAATGAGACCCAATGTCTTCCACAGGTTCAAGAGGAGAGCAATTGTGCAGCTTGCTTAAGATTTAAGCTAAATGTAAGCTACTGAACCTAAAGACTAGAAACCAGCAGTGCTCGGTGGCCAACACCATGGAGGCCAGCAGATCAGAAATCTTGACACAGTGGTAAGCATTGGTTGAGGTTGATGAAGTTAAGCCTGAGATGGCATCTGGGTCAGCTGGCGTTAGTCAGGAGAGTGAGTACATTGCAACTTCGAAATTGGGGACAAGTGTTAAAGCCCATTTTGTGACATACACTAGACACAGTGGTAATGCTGACCACCACAGTGCTTCCTGAAAAGCCACAATGTGCCCTCTCAGGCACCGGTCAAAAGGTGTAGGACAAACAGATGTCTATGCAAGCAGGCAAATAGAGTCAGTAACTGTAAAGGTACATGGACAAGATGGCTCTGATGTAAGGAAGACTCTTAGATAAGATTGCATAGGAGAAAAACAGAACAGCGGCAACAAGGCACACAGACCTCGAAGCACCTTTTGAGTTAAAGAGCTGCCGCCATTGAAGACCAATTCAACCCTGATAGAGCGTTGATGACCAGAAAGCATTTTGACTCCAATAGGGCATTTAGCACCAAAAGGCGCTTCGGCACTGAACAAATTCTCACAGAGAAACAAAGTTCTACAAGTTCAGCACATAAGCCCAAACTTGCACTGACAACAAGACACTGGGTGGCCGAAGAACATGGAGGATGATAATGAATATGAAGAAGACAAACATATGTCCCAATAAAAATGGATTCAGGCTCTGAAGCATTTATGGATGCACCCACAACAATCAGCGACACAAATAAAGGGACAGCAGGACAGAAAGGCCAAAATCTCACTTTCAAACAAGCCTCACAAAAATCAACATCATGATGAAAGGAACTACAAGCACACAAGAGATAGGGGGGTGCAGCAAACACATTGCCTCCACTCTACACCACTTCTGCCAATCATCTCTTATCCCTCATGGAAAGCCTGCTGCATGCAGCCTGGGAATGCTACAATCCGGATTCCATTCATAGCAGAAAACAGCCTGCTCCAGCCTCCACTCTGCACCACTGCCGCCAATCATCTCTGATCCCTCATGGAAAGCCTGCTGCATGCAGCCTGGGAATGCTACAATCCGGATTCCATTCATAGCAGAAAACAGCCTGCTCCAGCCTCCACTCTGCACCACTGCCGCCAATCATCTCTGATCCCTCATGGAAAGCCTGCTGCATGCAGCCTGGGAATGCTACAATCCGGATTCCTATCATAGTAGAAAACAGCCTGCTCCAGCCTCCACTCTGCACCACTGCCGCCAATCATCTCTGATCCCTCATGGAAAGCCTGCTGCATGCAGCCTGGGAATGCTACAATCCGGATTCCATTCATAGCAGAAAACAGCCTGCTCCAGCCTCCACTCTGCACCACTGCCGCCAATCATCTCTGATCCCTCATGGAAAGCCTGCTGCATGCAGCCTGGGAATGCTACAATCCGGATTCCAATCATAGCAGAAAACAGCCTGCTCCAGCCTCCACTCTGCACCACTGCCGCCAATCATCTCTTATCCCTCATGGAAAGCCTGCTGCATGCAGCCTGGGAATGCTACAATCCGGATTCCAATCATAGCAGAAAACAGCCTGCTCCAGCCTCCACTCTGCACCACTGCCGCCAATCATCTCTGATCCCTCATGGAAAGCCTGCTGCATGCAGCCTGGGAATGCTACAATCCGGATTCCATTCATAGCAGAAAACAGCCTGCTCCAGCCTCCACTCTGCACCACTGCCGCCAATCATCTCTGATCCCTCATGGAAAGCCTGCTGCATGCAGCCTGGGAATGCTACAATCCGGATTCCAATCATAGCAGAAAACAGCCCGCTCCAGATTCCGCTTCAATCCACTTCACAGCCACCAATGGTCTCTTAACCCTCCTGGAAAGTGTGCTGGATGCAGCATTGGAATGCCAGTCAGAGCAGAAAACCGCCCACTCCAACCTCTGCTACGCTCTGCTTCATGGCCGCCATTAGTTTATTGACACTCCTAGAAAGCATGTAGTTTGGAGACACTACAATCCAGGCTCAATCACAGCAGGAAACAAACCGATCCAGCCTACACTATATATACAAAATCATGGAAATACGATACCTATTTTCTCTCCATGAGTGCCGATTGAGGGCAGTGCAGGGGCTTTTGACCTGACAGAAACCAGAGCACATCTTTTATTTTTAGCTGCATGGACAGAATTGCAGGCTACAAAGTAACGGTCTGAAAACAGGCATTTTTTCTCTGACCTATGTGCACTGAGCCAATCAGAAACAAACAGTACACAGTGAGTTTAGGAATGGTTTCTGTCTGTTAAACCTCTGCTGTTTATTGAGTTGATAGATGCTCATGAAAGAAGCATTATACATGCATATTTATCTTCCTAGCATTTTAAGATCTTATCAGTAATAAAATGGAAAACTTAGTTACAAAGGAGAAGTAATCTTTCTAATAAAATTAGGCTTTTTTCAGTGAATGCTTGCGGGCATTGCACAAAAGTATTTTTAGGAGCTCCTGTGTTATGTGCATTTATCATCAAGATGCATCTATGTGGTGTTTTCATACACATTAATGTGTACGAGAGTGTTTTTCGACAAATGTAATACATTGTTTGAAGGCAGATATCTTTGCTACACAACTGTTTTGTTTCTAATGTGCTCTACTCATTTTCAAGTTAAGTCATGCTTTGGTTGCCTGTCGCATACTTTTTACACTCTTGCAGAGGCAATTAATTTGTACTCTGAAAATTTAATTTACAGTCTAATTATATAAACAGTGGGCCTCATTATGAGTTTGGCGTGGGGGTAAAAAAGTGGTGGTCGTTCTGTGACAGCCACCTTTTTGGCAGTAACGGAATTACTGCCACTGTAATCACCCCACTGAATTCTGAGTTTGGAGATAAAGCGGAGGAATAGCCTCCAGGAAAAATCTGGAGGTGACTCCTCTATTCCACTTCCACAAACTGGCAGATTTACCATGCAGTAATAATGTTCGTGGTAAATCTGCCAAAACTCCCCATGGAGTTGTATGTGACTGCTGGTAAGAATAAACAATTTTGGTAGTAATTCTGAAGATTTACCACTCATTTACCATCAAACTCGTAATGAGGCACAGTGTGTAAAATACAACCAGCTCAAAACCTTATATGGGGCATGGATGAGCATGCAATGTCTAGTTTAATCCTCTATTCAACCTTATCTGGGAGTCAATGCGGTGCATGGTACTATAAATGGTCAGCAGCAGCAGGTCCCTTGCTCAAGGGTGAGTGATTGTCATTAAACCAAGCAGAGGATGCCACAACCTCTTTCAAATCGTCAAGTCCACATTAAACATTCAATACCTGAGTTGCCAGCCAGTGCAGTCAAAATACCCAAAACAGACAAAAACAAAATGGTTACCTCTGAAACCGAAGTAGAAACTTGGCAAAACATGTCCCTGTAGTGGTAATACAGAAAGGTATTTACATTTTTTTTAAATAGTACTTCTTGCAGGGTTCCTCCAACTTCTAATGCACTATGTAAGGAACTCATGGGGGCAACAGTAAAGACAGACACAAGTGATCACAGTTCAAGGGTGTTTATTAAACTGTATGCAGGTTGAAAAAACGCCTAATCTAAGCCTAATTCTGGGAGCAAGCTATGACCATCTGTTAAGACGGATTTCTGAACTCTGCCCTGGAGGCGCAGAGGTTCAGAAGGCCAGCCTAGTTTCTTGGAACAGGGTAACCTCTGGATAAGCCAGACCAATCAGGGTAGCGATCGCGGCGGTCAAGACTAGGTCTCAAGAGGGGTGAGGGTGACTGAAAGCCCGCAATGAGCACACAAAGCAAGGACACTTACAAATTACTCCAAACAGGTGTTATATTAAACATATAGACACAATTATTACAAGGCCTTTGTAACATTGACCATAGCGAATAATCACGATAAAACTCCACTAAACCAATACATCACACTCAATACAATATATATACAAATACAAACGAGCCTAACGAGTTAGACGCACGAAATGTGTAGACCACCTAGATGGAGAGGAAAACAGGCAGTGCGAATAATAATTAGACCCAGTCCGCCTTCAGAGGCACTTAACTAAAAGGAAGTACAAGCCCTATGAAGAGTGGAGCCTTGTGCTCAAAAGTACCTGCACACGCTGGTGCCAACGGGCAATAAGGGGAGTCTCTTCGAGGGAATCAGGCAGTTTAGTTTGGCGAACAAATGAAGATGAACAGAGCTCCGTGACTCAAGCGCAGCCTCGACTGTGGGCAGAAGCAGAGTGCGAGTACGGAAAGGCGTGCTGTTTGACACAGCGGGGAAAAGCTATGGGCTCCTGCAGGAGGGCGACCAGTTCCTAGCTATGCTACTCACCGGTCCCCGATGCAAGCAGACCCAGGCTTCTCCGCGTCCGTTTCAGTGCTGGCAGGTTCAGATAGGAGCAGGGTATGTCTCATCGTCGTGTAGATTCCGCAGCAGCAGAGGTTGAGTTGAGGACGTCCCAAACGCAGTGAACCCGCACAGTTTGTTACCACAGCAGGGCAACGGAGCGGCCGTGTGTATTTCAGCCCAATGTACACTACTCACTTCAGACCTGGGAATGCCAAGTGTACGAATCGTGTGAGAGTGACAAGGACTCGTAATACAACACGACCTGATGGCGGTTACAGAGCAAGACTCCTGGGTAGGCTGGTCAGTCTGCTGGATGGCCCAGAGACACTTCCGAAGGCTTACATGCAGGAGATGGTGAAGATGCTGAGAATAGTTGTTCCCACTATTCCAAGGGTCGAAGTACCAGTACAGGCCTTCTCGTTCGATCCGAGGTAGAAAGGGTTTCACAAAGCGACAGCAGTGCAGAGGAGCAGTCCTTCAGCGGGTCACCAGCGATTCCTCAGTTCAGCCTCGTGGTTGCAGGATACTTGGCTCCTCTATTCCTTTGTTTGTGAGAACTCAGGAGATCGACATGGTAGTGGCATATCCAGCCCCCTCTTATCCACGGTTCCCTTCGCGCCAAAATGGAGGGGACCCAATGGGAGATCCGCTCACAAAACACTCACACCATACGTGGACCTATCACGGACCACGGTGGTCCCAGGCATTCATACCACACTAGACTTTCTGGCACCCAGGATGTGTATTGGGACCAGACATCCCAGCCCACATCCTGGAGGCACACACAAGGCCTGTAGAAGCCTGCGAAAGCATCTGTGTTTCGTGGGAAAGTACATGCTCAAATAAGGAAGGCCCCGGGTCGGCTCGACCTGGGGAAGGTGAAGGGGGCAAGCCGGTCAGCGGACAGGACAAAGAGCCTCGTAGTCTGGCCATTTTGGGAGCCAGGCCACCATTTTGGGCTAAGCGCGAGAAACGCGCTTAAAACGCCAAAAGGAGCTCAAAAACACAAGAAACGATCGCTGCCACCAATCCCGTCTGTGATTCACTTGCACCTTTCATTTACAATCCAAAAAGAGTATCTAGGGCCTGTAGAAGACTGGAGACCCAAGAGAGCAGTAACTTAGCTTATAGTGCCCTCTTGTGTCATGTTGCACGAAAGCTGCAACATGATAAAGAAACTACGGAAAACAACGTTTCCCGGTACTGACTGTCTTAAGGGCATGTCAGTTTCCCCGTAAGAATGGAGCGAAAGCCCAGAGGAGTGCGGCTGAGGGCTGCACTTCTCTGGCAAAGTCTAGATCATGGTGAAAACAACAGCAAAAAGATTAGGGGTTGCCACATGGAAGGAAAATTACCCACTATTAAGAAATCTTTCCTAACACTCGCCCCTCCCAGACTATGGACAGGGGGAACTAATCCACCCCTGGATGAGTCTCTTGTTCAGGTCGGTTAAACATTCTGAACAACCCATCCGCATTGCTATGTTGGACACCTAGCCTATGCTCAATAGTGAAGTCGAAGCCTTGTAGACTTATGGACCACCTAAGCAACTTTGGATTCTCTCCCTTCATGTTCATTAGCCACTTTAAGGGCTAATGGTCAGTTTGCACAGTGAAGTGGGTCCCATAGAGGTAGGGCCTCAGGTTCCATAGGGCCCACACAACAGAGAAACATTCTTTCTCCACTGTGGACCATCTGAGCTCTCTGTCCTTAAGCTGGCGACTAATAAAACCAATAGGGTGTTCCTTACCCTTCTCATCTACTTGCGATAGTACAGCTCCTATCCCAGTGTCAGAGGCATCCGTCTGCACAATAAAAGGTCTTTGATAATCAGGGGCCCTGAGGACAGGGGCCTGGCACAAGGATTCTTTTAAGCCGTTGAAGGCCTTCTCACACTCGTCGGTCCAAGTTACCTTCTTGGGTTTCTTCGGAGTGGTGAGGGCAGTCAGAGGGGCAGCTATGGTGCCATAGTCTGCCACGAAGTTGCGGTAATACCCCGTGAGTCCTAAGAAGGCTCTCACTTGGGTCTGTGTAGTGGGGGTAGGCCAGTCTTGTACTGCTTGTACTTTACTAGGAAGAGGCTGTATCCTCCCTCCACCTACTTCATGTCCAAGGTAAACCACTGAGCCTTGTCCAATCTGGAATTTACTATCCTTTATGGTCAAGTGTGCTTTCTGAAGAGCCTGGAGCACAATCCCCAGGTGTTTCACATGGTCTTCCCAGGTGGCACTGAAAACTGCTATATCATCCAGATATGCAAGACAGAATTCGTCCAACCCATTCAACACATGATTCACAAGCCTCTGGAAAGTGGCAAGTGCATTTTTCAACCCGAACAGCATTACCCTGAATTGGTAAAGGCCGTCTGTAGTATAAAACGCTGTCTTCTCCTTGGCATGTTCTGCTAACGCTATTTGCCAATAGCCAGCAATGAGGTCAAACGTGCTGAGGTACTTCGAGGCACCCAAAGTATCCACCAGCTCATCTGTTCGAGGCAAGGGGTGTGCATCTGTCTTGGTGACAGCATTCGGAGCCCTGTAATCCACGCAGAACCTCAATTCAGAAGTGCCTGCCTTTGGAACCAAAACCACAGGGCTGGACCAAGGACTACTAGAGGGTGCAATCACCCCAAGGTCAAACATCTTGTTGACCTCAGTCTTAATGTAAAACCGTACTTTGTCTGACATCCTGTATCCCCTACTTTTGGTAGGTACACTGTCTCCTGTGTCTATGTTATGTTTGCACCAAGGTGTCAAGGCAGGCGACTGTGAAAACAGGGGGGAAAACTGCCTAAGAAAACTTTTCACCTAAGCCTGCTGATTAAAAGTCAGGTGAGGGGCCACTCGGACACCCTCAAAGGAGCTATCTGAAGCACCGCTTTGGAACAGGTCGGGGAGAGGTTCAGACTCCTCTTCCTCAACACCTGAATCCAGTAGCAGTGCTGCGATTTCGACTCTTGGGACGAAAGCCTTCAGCCTATTTACGTGGAACACTTTTGGAGCCTGTCCAGGCCTTCCAAGGTCCACTAAATAGTTAACCTCACCCAGGGGCTCCACCACTGTGTAAGGGCCTGACCATTTGTCCTGTAAAGCTTGAGGCCTTATGGGATTCATGATCAGGACTTGCTGACCAGGTGTAAAATTGATGAGGGAAGCTTTCTGGTCGTACCAATGTTTCACCAGTGCTTGTCCTGCCTTCAATTTATCACTAGCCAAGCCCATCAGAAGTACCATCCGTTTTCTGAGCCCCAGCACATAATCTACTACGTTGGTAGTAACAGGGGGAGTGGGCATCTCCCATCCCTCTTTGACTATGGCTAAGGGTCCCCGTACAGGATGACCGAACAGAAGTTCGAAGGGGCGGAAGCCAACACCCTCCTGTGGTACCTCTCGGTAGGCAAACAGTAAGCATGGTAACAGAAGATCCCATTTCCTTCTCTGAGGTTCTTCCAGAGCCCCAATCATGCTCTTTAACATTCTGTTGAAACGTTCCACCAGAACATTGGTCTGGGGGTGGTAGGCAGAAGAGAACTGGTAGGTGACCCCACATTCTTTCCACATAGCCTGCATATACTTTGACATAAAGTTGCTGCCACTATCCGACACAACTTCTTTAGGGAAGCCAACCCTAGTAAATATGCCAAGTAACGCTTTTGCAACTGACTTGGCAGTTACAGTTTTCAATGGGATGGCCTCAGGATATCTGTTTGCATGGTCGACCAGCACCAAGATAAACCTATTGCCTGAGGATGTTTGCGGGTCAAGGGGACCAACGATGTCGATTCCTACCCTTTCGAATGGTACTCCCACAACTGGGAGTGGTACCAATGGAGCTTGGATTGTCGAGCCAACCTTACCAGATAACTGGCAGGAGGCACAACTCCTGCAGTGACTTTCTACTTGCACCCCCATCTTGGGCCAGTAGAAGTGCATGGATAACCTTTGCTTGGTCCTCTTAATACCAAGGTGACCAGCAAGGGGCACTTCATGCGCCAGCTGCAGGAGGAAGGGTCTCACAGCAAGGGGAACCACCAACCTCCTATGGTCTCCTTCTGTAGACTCTGTGGGCTCACTATACAGGAGTCCACCTTCCCAATAAATCCCGTGCGTCCCAGGAGGTTCACCCTCAAGCTGGGAGCAGGCCTGTCTCCTTAGGCCTTCCAGAGATGGGCACTCACGTTGGCCTTTACTGAATTCTTCCCTGTCAGGACCACCTTCTACTAACAAGTCTTTTAGTTCCGGATGGTCGTTGGGGTCAAATACTTCAGGCATCGCCACCTCCTCGTCAGGCCCGGGTGATTGACCAACTTCCTCCACTGCAGTGGTAGGCGAGCTCGGTGGAATGTTCTCTTTCCCTCGTCTTGACTTGTTTACTCCTTTCGCCTTGGGTTTCCCCTTCGGCTGGGGCGGCGTATTGGTCTTGGCCAATGCTGCCCGTGTTTGAGACCGTGTGCCGGGTCTGTCGGCAGTGTCTCCTACGAGCCCTAAAGCTCTGAGATCATTGCCTAACAAGACTTTTCCTGGGACGTTTCTCCGAATGCTCACTGGAATCCTGACTGCTGTACCATTCAAAGTAAGATTTACAGGTTTTACTGGGAACATGCGAGGTGGGCCGTCAGCCAACTTAGTGGGCATCAGAGTAGCTCTGGCAACTTCCTCTGAGTCTACCAAGGTAGAATCCACTACAGTTGGACTGCATCCACTATCCCTAATAGCTGGAGTATCCACTCCATTGATCAGCACACTGTCTTTAAAGTAGTGCTTGGTATTATCTGGAATCCTAGCATAAGCCTCTGCGACTTTAGGCTCCCAGGAACCCAGGGAAACTAAAACTACCTCAGCTTCTATCCCACTGGGGAAGGAGTCTGAGGAGAAGGATGCTCCTGTAATCTCTTCTTCCTCGTAGGAGGAGAAGGCCAGATTAGCGGAGTGGACCCCCAAAGGTTTAACCTTACACCGGGGATCCCCCTTCACGTGGTCAGTTGCTCCACAAGCAAAACAAGATCCATTGGGTCTGTTTACATAGAGAGGCTTATTGTAACCAGAGTTCTTTTTCGGAGGCTGACCTCCACTACCCTGTGAGTTCTCTTGTGTCTTACCCTTATTTTTCTTTTTGTGGCCCTTTTGAGAAGAAGATTTATCAGATTCTCCACCCTCCTTATCTTTGGACTTTTTCCCTTGCTCCTGCTTACCAGGATGTGTTTTGTCCTTATGGGACACTCGATGTGACACCCATAAGTCTGCTGCAATGGCCAGCTTCTTAGGATCTATCTCCTTCGAATCGGCCAAATGCTGCTTAAGCTCTGGGGAAGAAGATGCAAAAATGTGTTCCAGCATGACAAGATTTATCATGCCTTCAAAGGTAGCAACCTTATAACCTTCGACCCAGCCAGTCAAGTTTTTTAAGGATTTGGTTACATAAGATACCCAAGTACCACCTTCTTTATTTTTTGTACTCTCGGAATCATTTTAAATATTGGGCAGGAGTCTTTCTAAACTTTAAAATGAGAGTTTGCTTTAACATTGGGAAATCAGCTCGCTCAGCCTTTGACATTTCCATAATTGCACTACAGCCAGAATGGGGCAGTCTGCTGAGTAACCAGGCAATCTTTTCAGCATTGTCAACTTGTTGAACTTCACATGCATACTCAAACGTATTCAGCCAGTCCATAATGTCATTCTTTTCCACATACACACTGAGCAGATCTTTTGGAAACCGTGGATGAGAGAGGAGGCCCCAGACCCATGTCCAGGACCCTTGGATCCATTTGCAACCTGAAGCTTGGCCAGTTCCAACTGGTGATCCCTGTCTTTCTGTTTGTCGGCCTGTTCGATTCTTAGTTTGGTTATGTTGAACTCAAGCTCCTTCTGCCTAAACCGCAGTTCTTGCTTCTTGAATTGAAGCATGGCCTCCCCATCGACACTGGCAGAGGAAACATTAGACATCTCATCCTCCCTTTCCTCGTGGCCGCGGTGGATCTGTGCAGCGGCAGAACCGTCGGTTCTACCAGTGAGAGCAGCCCCACCTCCTTCCGCACTGTCCTCAGAAGTTATAGCGTCAAGCTGCGCTTCTTGAAAAGCCACGATTCTTTGGATCATATGCAATTTGGTGCCTTGAGAGGAGACACCTCTCTCCGCACACATCTTTTTCAATGTTTCGGATTTAGAAGCATTTAAAGTTAACAAGGTATTTGTTTCCATACTGTTAGATAGGACTATGGCCTTTTTAAAGTTATACCACGACAATTCACTACTTGTCCTGGTAGGAATAACTTGAAATGCCTTCGCTCGTGCGCACCACTGGATACCTTCAGTCGTATCCCACCGCTGTACACCAATTTGTTAAGATGGATTTCTGAACTCTGTCCTGGAGGCGCAGAGGTTCAGAAGGCCAGCCTAGTTTCTTGGAACAGGGTAACCTCTGGACAAGCCAGACCAATCAGGGTAGCGATCGCGGCGGTCAAGACTAGGTCTCAAGAGGGGTGAGGGTGACTGAAAGCCCGCAATGAGCACACAAAGCAAGGACACTTACAAATTACTCCAAACAGGTGTTATATTAAAAATATAGACACATTTATTACAAGGCCTTTGTAACATTGACCATAGCGAATAATCACGATAAAACTCCACTAAACCAATACATCACACTCAATACAATATATATACAAATACAAACGAGTCTAACAAGTTAGACGCACGAAATGTGTAGACCACCTAGATGGGGAGGAAAACAGGCAGTGCGAATAATAATTAGACCCAGTCCGCCTTCAGAGGCACCTAACTAAAAGGAAGTCCAAGCCCTACGAAGAGTGGAGCCTTGTGCTCAAAAGTACCTGCACACGCTGGTGCCAACGGGCAAAAAGGGAAGTCTCTTCGAGGGAATCAGGCAGTTTAGTTCGGTGAACAAATGAAGATGAACAGAGCTCCGTGACTCAAGTGCAGCCTCGACTGTGGGCAGAAGCAGAGTGCGAGTACGGAAAGGCGTGCTGTTTGACACAGCGGGGAAAAGCTATGGGCTCCTGCAGGAGGGCGACCAGTTCCTAGCTATGCTACTCACCGGTCCCCGATGCAAGCAGACCCAGGCTTCTCCGCGTCCGTTTCAGTGCTGGCAGGTTCAGATAGGAGCAGGGGACGTCTCATCGGTTCAGCCTCATGGTTGCAGGATACTTGGCTCCTGTATTCCTTTGTTTGTGAGAACTCAGGAGATCGACATGGTAGTGGCGTTTCCAGCCCCCTCTTATCCACAGTTCCCTTTGCGCCAAAACGGAGGGGACCAATGGGAGATCCGCTCACAAAACACTCACACCATACGTGGACCTATCATGGACCACAGTGGTCCCAGGCATTCATACCACACTAGACTCTCTGGCACCCAGGATGTGTATTGGGACCAGACATCCCAGCCCACATCCTGGAGGCACATACAAGGCCTGTAGAAGCCTGCAAAAGCATCTGTGTTTCGCGGGAAAGTACATGCCCAAATAAGGAACGCCCCGGGTCGGCTCGACCTGGGGAAGGTGAAGGGGGCAAGCCGGTCAGCGGACAGGACAAAGAGCCTCGTGGTCTGGCCATTTTGGGAGCCAGGCCACCATTTTGGGCTAAGCGCGAGAAACGCGCTTAAAACGCCAAAAGGAGCTGAAAAACACAAACGGTCGCTGCCACCAATCCCGTCTGTGATTAACTTGCATCGTTCATTTACAATCCAAAAAGAGTATCTAGGGCCTGTAGAAGACTAGAGACCCAAGAGAGCAGTAACTTAGCTTATAGTGCCCTCTTGTGTCATGTTGCACGAAAGCTGCAACATGATAAAGAAACTACGGAAGACAACGTTTCCCGGTACTGACTGTCTTAAGGGCATGTCAGTTTCCCCGTAAGAATGGAGCGAAAGCCCAGAGGGCTGCGGCTGAGGGCTGCACTTCTCTGGCAAAGTCTAGATCATAGTGAAAACAACAGCAAAAAGTTTAGGGGTTGCCACATGGAAGGAAAATTACCCACTATTAAGAAATCTTTCCTAACACCATCAAATAATAATAAGGCAGCCCTAGTGGTGTCTTGTCAAATAAAAAGGGGCCTATACCAAAGAAAAACAATTGCCAATCCTTAATAATAAATACAAAAAGAGTTTGGGATAGGGTTCACAAGGACGAAAGAAGTGTTCATAAATGATAAGTCAGGATGTTATAGTCAGGGTCTCCCTTCCCCAAGTTTTGAGCACAGGACAAGTCGGGTCTCCTGAGCACAGCACACTCTCAGGCTTTCCAAGCATGAGGCTACAGTTCCGTTCTAAGGTATCAAGATCGTCGGTGGTTAAGTCTTTTTTCTGCAAGAAAGTCTCTTGCCTCCAAGGACCTGATGTGTTCAAAATATCAAAAACTTCTGCATGTACATTGTTTGATGGCTTTCACCCCTGGGTCTCCTTCTTCCGGGCTCAGACCCCTCTCGAATGGCAGCCTCCCTCCGTTGGGTTCTCTACAGCTTTTATTCGAAATATTTCCTCTATTGTGTTAAATTGGGTTATAGCTTTCACCCCTGGATCCCCCTCTTCCGGGTTCAGACCCTTCTCTAATGTTAGCCTCCCTCTGTCGGGTTCACTACGACTTGTATTCAAAAGATTTCACCTGTTGCATTCACAAGTCTCAATGTATTTTTAAACGATCCACTGTGGACATCCCTCCATCGGGTTCATTCTTGTCAACACAATATTCATTGGGGAACCATGCTTCACCCCGTTCTGCGGGCATCCCTCAGTCGGGTTCACGTTTGCCAGTCACACAGTTCCTTCTACTTTATCATGATACAGGATTTTTCCCTTAGCTTTCCAATTACTTGCTGGTCAAAGACTTTTGACTGTACAAGGGGTTTCACTCTACCCCTGTATGACCACTGAGGTACTTTTCCTTGTGGCTCTCCCAAGGTCTTCTGGTATCAATAGTTTCATCAATAAGGGGGATCAGCAGGAGTCTTTCGAGTGAGCACCCACGTGGCGCCGGAATGCTCTGCAGCTGGTTTTCCCCTGTGGGTTTAACAGTTCTTTGATTTCTCTTAATTTGCCATTTGCAACTTTCGCTCAACACAGTTTGGCTTCTTATCAGTTCTCCCTTCGACTCACCGGCTGTGATGAACCACTTGGCTTTTCTGGTCTCTGGAGTCAAGGACTGTACCACTGTATCAAGCGTCTCTCCCTGCTTTGGTTATCAGCGCAGGAGGGCTCTTTGCACTGTTGACATCTGCTACAGCACTCGTCTGCTATTGTTCGTGGTCTTATGTTTTCTTCTACGGAGGCTTCGCGGGTCTGGACCGAAAAGGGCAAGGCCACTTCTCTCCTTACCGCCCCTTAGGTTCTCGCCGCTTTCCTGCTCCCCTTGAACTACCATCCTGGAATAGCTGTCTTGTCGTGCGGTCTGCCTTGCACATCGTGTGCTCTCGTGCTCCACCTTTTATCCCTTTGTGGAAAATTCAGGGCCGTCAGGTGTGTGTTGTTATTATTAATTGCTTGACTTTGCCTGACCCTTGTGTTGGGACATGTCAGGTAAACGTCTCTCTTGTTAGTCCATTGTTTTTCACGGTATGGGAAAGTGTTTGTGTTGGAAAGCGGGGGGGAGTTTGTAAATATCCTGCTGGGCAGGATGGGGAAAAAATGTCATAAGAATGTATTTCCCTCGTGCTAGGGTCTTTTGTGAGCTTGGAAGGGTTGGTTCTGTAGGGTTTGTGAAATGAGCAGGAGGGATTGTGGGAACTATAGTTTTTTGCCACAATTGACTGGGAGTTCGGAAAATGAAAGAAGAGAGAGAAGAATGGGAGCACTCTGGTAGCTAATCGGAAAATAGGGACTCTGGGGGATGTAGTTACCCATGGTAATGTTCAGGTTCCTAATTGGTTTCACAGAACAGGATGGTTGTTGGATTTTGATAAGGGAGGATGACTGTGGGGAAAGGGGTTTAATTTGGAATAGCCTATGAAGGCCTCAAGGACTTCATCCTCCTCCCTATACCGCATCTCACCTGGGGCATTTCCCCGCGCATAACCATGGGTTCCCCAACCCAGGTGATCCTCCCTCGCTTGACTGCCCCCTTGGTTGGGATCTGAAAGTGCCAGCGCTTCCCTGGCCACCTGAATAAGGGATTCATGAGGTCTGCTTGGGAGAATACCCTTAGGTTTCTCACAACTGTGATTATTATTACCTCAGTCAATAGTTTACTGTTCTATGCAGAATGTAAGGCTAACTGGGTCCAGCTAACATTTGTCCATGAGAGTAGATCTAGATTTTAGGATTGAGCACTTAACTCTCTGTGCTATCATATCACAACACTGGCATTCCATTAACTAGTACTCGTTCCCGCAAATGAGGATTTTCATTAATCATCAATAGACAATTTTACCAAACCTCAAAACACATAACACATGTCTAGTTTGCTTTACTTTGTGATTGGCCAGGTTTGCCTTATAAAGGAAAATGAATACAGAAGAGATACAATGTGCAGACCCTTGCAGCGGAATAATGAAAGGTGTATTATATGACTCCTGCATAATATTAACATCCCATTCTGCAACACGCTTTAGGAAGTGAACCATCTTTAGGGTGGCTGAGAATTGGTACAGAAATAATTTGTTGTTGTTGAATTCCTTCTAATTATGGTTTACAAAATTCCTACTATGTGGAGTTTTTTTAAAAAATGTAAGTGTATTTGGTTTATTGTAAACCTTTCATAATCAGAAAAAAGAAAATTTCGTTTCTAACAAAGAGATCTAACTTAAGTAAGAGAACAACGCAGAAAATACAGAAGGGAGATCAAAAAACAACAAACAAACCCTTAATCAGGTAAATAAAATCTAACTTAATAAAAACCTTTAAATTACACAACAGGTACTTGAATAATATTTAAAAACACATTTTTGCAGGTTTTACGATAAAACAGTACATCTTCCTAGCTACACCAGTTAGCTTTTTTGCATTGCATCTTCTTCGTCGCAGTGGTCTAACTTTTTAAGGGTTTGTTCCAAAAATGTGACCGTTACAAAGTTTATTTTTGGAGTTTGACAGTCATATATTGGACTCCACCACTTCTCCAAGTCTAAACCGCATAAATCAACGATGTTGCTATTTAGATACAAATTTCTAAGATCTCTTAACTTAGGACAAAATAATAACAAGTGTCTGAGGGATTCTTCACTTCTTTTGCACAGTCTACACATTGTGCATATCTTTTCTTTGGTGTATCTTCCCTTTGTTGTTTTGTTTCGAAGAACATTCAATCTAAAGCGCAACAATAGATCTCTTTGCTTACAGTTCGGGAATTTTCTCAAATAATTCGGTACAATAGACATTACACCCCAATTGGTTTCCGAGAGTGTATGAGTTTTTGACAGTGCTCTTTTTGTTTCAGTATTTGACCAGTCTTCGGCCCATAGCATTCTTTTGACGGCTATTGGATTTTCTGCCAATGTTTGAATTTTCAAAGTTAGCATTTTTAGAATTCTTTCATTGTCTCTTTTCCATTCTTCCACTACTTTTTCTTTGAAATTGTTGTTTTCGCAGAGTATTTCGAATTGAGGAGGCGTCAAATTGGCCATTGTTTTTCTGTACAACATCAGCTTACTGTGGCAGATGTGTACATATAAAGCAGTTAGACCAAGTTCGTGACGAATTACCGTCATTGGTGTTGCTTTTGGTATCGGTAGGATATTTTTCCAGAAAAGCCCTTCTAGGATGTTCCAGAATTCTTCCGGAATATTCATACAAGTTTCTGCCCCATATGTTAATGTTGGTATCACTTTAAGCCTGTAGAATGTTATAACAGGTTGGAGGGAGAACTTTCCGTATCTTTTATTAATGATTTTCGCTTGTGCTGTTAGTTGTTTTGTTTTTGTCTTTAACATCCTTCTCCAGGGCTCTTTGTTTTTTATTCCACTTAATTGGATGCCTAAGTATCTCATTTCATTGCATGGTTGTGTATAATTTCTGTTTGTTTGTATACACTCTTTTTTTCATCAATCCTAATATCAGAAGATTTAAATTACATGCTACTTTTTCAACGAAACCTGACTGCCGTTTATCGTACATGTTTGTGTCTTTGATCCATTTCTTCAGTTGATTTAGCAGGAGGGTGGCGAAGATCTTCCGGACACAATCCAGCAAGGCAATTGGGCGGTAATTTTTAGGTTCCATCCTATTACCTTTTTTGAAAATTGGAACGACGATAGCCGACTTCCATGAATTGGGGATTTGACCTCGCATAACAATTCTCTTGAACAGTCTTTCACAGAAACTTGCCCATTTCTCGGGATCTTCTTTTAGTACTACTCGGCTGTCTGGCCCTGGAGCTCTTGAAGAGCTTGCTTTTAGAATTAAGAACTTTATATCTTCCTTATCGAAGGGAATATTCCAAGCTCTTGTTTCATTTTCATCTGTGTTATTTTCAAAATTAGATTTTTCCGTCTCATTGAAAGATTTCGGGAAGTGTTCCATCCAAGCATTTTCTGATATTGGGTTCATAAGCGCCGCTGCTGTTAGTTATTTTTCGTTTAATAGGTCCCATAATGTCCTGCTGTTTGTGTTGTTCATGGCTTTTTGCATGGTTTCAGCATCCTGTTGATATAGCTGAGATTTATGAGATTTCTGCCAATTTTTGTATTTTTGTTTCCTTTTCGAATCAGTTCTTTTATTCCATCACTCTTTTCTGTTTTTAATGCGTATATGTTCTTTCTCAGTTGTTTCTTTTGTGTCATCACCTCTGGGTCATATACATGTAGTTTTTGAACTCTCATTTTTGTGAATTTCCCATTGCTTTGTTTGAATATCTGTAGAGATGTGTCATATTCTACGGACGTTTTTTCTTTATCTTGCCACTTTTCCAGATTTTTCAATACAGTGTCAAAGTCACTTTTTTTCAGCCTTGAACGATTTGATCCATGTTCCAACTCGATTTTGGTGTCCCATATCCGGTTTGCTCTAATTTTCCAGTGAGAAATCACAGCGATAATTGGTTCGTGATCACTGTGAATTGATGGTATTACTTTGAAACTATGGATTTTTACCAACAGCTGTTCGGAGACAAACATATAGTCCAGTGTATTACTCACGTTGCCATTGGTCCAGGTCTTAGATGGCGGTATATCTCTCTTCATATTTCCGTTTAATCTATGGAGTCTCCTCACTTCCATTTCATCATTCCACATTTTCCCTCGCTTACATTTTTGATTTATTCCATTTTGTGATGTTTTTTGATTTTCAAAGCAATTGACATTAAGATCACCACAGATGATAATATTCAGATCTCGATGAGCTTCTTTTTTGCTATCCAAGCATTCCATTATTTGATCTATGAATTGTTCACTTTCATTTGTTACAGGGTTCCAATAAACATTCAATATTAGCAATCTTTGTGTAGATTTTGGGGATTCCGACTGAAATTGCACTTCAGTAGCCTGTACATTCGAGTTAATGTTTGTGGATTCCAGCAACGATATTCCAGACCCATTTTTAATTAAGGTTAATAAACCTGCGGAGGGTCTTCCAAGTAGACCTCCTTTAGCTGGATTACATAGCACGGTATATCCTTCCTTACAGGGGGCGATTTTGAGCCATGTTTCTTGTAAGCATATTATTTCAATGTTATTTAAGGATGAGTTGAAATCATTGAAAAGGTGGCGGAAACCTCTAGTATTCCAACTTCCTATTTTCCATTGATCAGCTTGAGCATTTTTGGATGGCTACAGTTTCGGTTTTATAGCAAGAGTACCAGCTAGCCAATTCCAATACTTCGGGTCTTCTTTGGATGTTTGTGTTTTGTTATTAGAAGTAAAGCATTTTTTGAGTTCTTTTTATAGTTATTTTTATTTTATTTAAATGTTCCTTTTCATGCTTTTGGATTTGTTCTTCATTTCCATCTTCCTTTGTTTCTCGGTTCCTTGGCTCTGTGATTGGTTTTGCTGGATCATTGCTGCCAACCGAAAAGCTCTGATTATATTCAGAGTTCTCTCTTTGTTTAGGCTTTACAATCTCTTTTCTCAGTTTGTTGTAATTCACTTCCTCGTCTTTAAATGGGTCTCTATCAAAATGCTCGTTTTTGTTGCTTCCACAAGCCTCTGCCTCTTCAACGGTGATTTGGTTTTCCGCTGGTTTTGTGATCTTAAAGGCCAGTACTCTGAAATTTTCCTAGGCCTCCAACATAATAGAGGCAAGTATAACCGAGTTTGTCCAATTTCTACTAGGTCGACACAAGCTTCATCAGGGAAACTTACTGACAAAATTTCCTCTGATTTTATCATTTTTAATTGAGGAATATATTGTAGAAGTTTCATAACTGCTGATCTATTTAGTATCAGCCCATCTGAGTTTCTTGCCATTTTCTCAAGTATTACGACCATATTTTTCAGGGGTTTTGGTTTTTGCTTCATCCATTTGTTGTTTTGACCAGTTTTTCTTGAGAAACCTTGGCTTTCGCTCGTTGTTCTTTGCTCGTTTCTTCTATCTTTTTGATCGTTCTTTGAATTTTCAGAGGGTGATTCTTTCGGTAGAGGAATTTCCTTTTGTCCTTTTATTTCAGAGTATTTATCTGTGCATTTCTTTAATTTGTCACTTAGAGTTAAAAAGTGTTCTTCATTTGGCGCCTTGAGATCAATACATACTTTTTTTGCTTCATATATATTGAAATCCATAATCACCCGTTCTTGGGTTTCGTCTGCTTGAGAATTTTCCTCATCATAGACCGAGCAGTCTAGAAGTTCTTGTAGGCTGCCATCAAGTATGCTCGCATCTTCAGAAGACACAGATACAGTGGAAATCTTATCTTGGACCGATTTGGGCGGAGTCTTTATAGGTTTACTGTTAGGGTGAAGCACATCGGAACTACTTGACATCTCATCTTCCGCTGTAACTTTTAAATTCCTTAAGAAGCTCCTAGACCCACAGTTCTTATTATTTTCTTTGTTGTTCACATTTTTTGTTTTGCATATGCTTTTTGCGCTTTTCTTTTGTATGTCTATTGATTTTGTTTCCTCTGTGTTTTTGGTTGCTGTGAGGAGGTCAAAGAGGCAATCAAGATAAAAGACAGCCCCATTCTAACTTTCAGACCCAGCACCCAAAATGTTACATCAGCAGGACAGAACAAAACTACATGTCCCATAAACCACCATGGGAAATGGAGATCAGGTGGGGAAAAGATAAAATGAACAAAGGGAAGCGGTATAGATACAGCCCGGTCATGCGGTACAGTGACAGATACCCACATAGCAGTACAGGTTGGGATGGACAAACAGTGCATGGAGCAGGGGGGAGATATGAAGGCAAGCTGGCTGCAGGTGTGGGGCAAACAGTGCATGGAGCCGGGTGGAGGAGTGAAGGCAAACTGGCTGCAGGTGTGGGAAGTGGGCAGGAAAGGCGGGTGGAAACTGAGAGGAGGGGAGGAGCAAAGTATGAGTTAAAAGAAGCCCCGAGAAACTCATCAGCTGTCTCTCATTACAGCAGCAGCCCTGGCCGGAGACCACATAGGAGTGGGAGGAATCCCCAGGTGATGTACATTGGGCGTACTAGAAGGCTGAAGGCTCGGCACCGCGGAGATCCTTATCAAGAGGCAGAGCCTCTGCCAGGAGAGGCTCGAAGAGCGGCAGCGCCGGGGCATTACTGAAGCGGATTCACTGACAAGGAAAGTCTGGCTGTAAACCATTTTCAAAGGACAGTGTTTCCGTGGGTTTACCCTCTCTGTTTGTTTTTCCTTTTTTTTAAAACCCAAGTTGGACAGCTGGCGAAGGAATGGAAAGCTAGTATCCGGGGAAAGGAATTTATGTGACCTGATTAATTTTTTCTCAAGGACATTCATGCGAACTCTGAATTGATCCACCCTTTTTTCCGAGCAAGCCTGCTGAATCACCTTTAAGCATGTTTTGTTGTTTATGACGAGAGGCTGTGTGAAAATTTAACTCAGCAATAAATCATACCTTGTGAACTCTGCATTCCGACTACAGTCTACTACTTTACAGTTGCATTTGGATCAAATATTGAGTAAGCACTTGTGACTGCTTTGTCTGAATTTTTCATCAATTTGTCGGTGTTCTCACATGGAATTTGTTGGCTGTTTCCATTTTCAGTTTGTATTGGCTTTTGAATCGTTTCCGTGCATGGTGTAACAGTGGAAGCAATTCTTTGATCTTCACATGCAATATGTTGTGTGGTATCAGATTTGATCATAGAAGAGGCAGATAGGGTGGCTCTTTGATCTTCACATGTCTTGAGCTGCATAATATCAGGTTTTATTTCACCACTTTTTGTTTGGGGTGTTAAAGTCATGATGATCTCTCGAATTCCTTCTAGCAAATGATGTTTATCGGATTTGGCGTCTTGAAGTAAATCTATCAGTGTTTTTAGAATAATTCCATCCATTTCTTTCTCTCGGTTTCGCTTTTCTTTAATGGCCTCCATGGCTGATTCTATATAGATCATTTTGCTGCTCATTAGAGCAATCAATGTTGATTGATATTGTTGATTTTCATTTAACCTTTCATACAGTTTTAGAAATGGAGCCATAGTTATTGCTACTGAGGAGATAATGGCTTCCTGTGATTCTTTCAACCACCTAGTTTCTTTCGAGGCCCTATTGAGTGTAAGATTTTTGGGCCTTTGCGAATTAATTCCTTTGTTTCTGGTACTCTCATTTGAGCTATACTCCGATGATGATGAAGAGGAATCGTCCGTTGGCATAGTCTCCTTTGGGTGGTTATTCGTGTGAGGTAGAAAGTTTTTAATTTGTTCTTGTAAAGCTTTTATTTCTTGATTGTGTTTTCTGTTTAACTCTCCCTCTTTAAAGGACTGTAGCCTTAGACTTTCAGATTCAAAGCTGATTTTGTTTGAGATGCCAGTTATCGAGGCTGCTTCTTTAGGGGGATCTGGAAGTTCACTCTGCATATTTGCAATAGTGCTCTGAGGAGGCGAATGTTTTCGCGGGCGTTTGGGAGCCCATGACTCAATCCGCGTCTCTTCCGCACTTTGCCTTGATGTATCTTCTTTTTGAGTTGTTTCATTTGGAATTTCTTCTGAATTTGGGATCTTAGTGCATACTTTTTCTGCGGTCAAACTGGTTTTTTGCAATTCTATTATTTCAGCTGTGTTTGAAAGTAGATCATCATCTGTTATTTCTAAGGTGACATTTTCTTTTGAGATTGAACTTCTGTCATCTGTCACCGTTTTTGCTGTTGGGCATTCTTGGTTTTTGTTTCCTATTTGCATTTTGCCCTTGTTTGTAATTTTAGTTGCATCAGTTGGGGCTAGTTTTCCATTGAAATGCCATCTTAATGTTCCTATATCGGAAATAGAATGGCACCTTTTTTTCGCATGTTTGATCTGGTTTTGGATTCCAGATAATTCCAGTCCTTTGGATAGCACACTTTCTATATAAGTGTTTTTATTTTTTGTGCTGATGTTTTTTAGTGTTTTGCTGTTCATGATGTCTTTTTGTATTTGCAAGCATTCAACTTTGTTTTTATGTTTACTTAGAGTTTCTTCTGTAAATGCATTTTCGGGTTTTTGTGGTGATACAAACTGGGTTGCCATGGCGTTTATACTTTCGAGTGTGCATGTTTTTTTGAATTTCAGCGTAGTTAGGCAGTGAGGCAATGTTTCCCTCACTGCAAAGGCTTCCCGATCCCCGTTTCTCAGGGATTGCACACTCGCCGGTTGTAACTTCATACAGCAGCGAGCGGGGCTCGCTCTCCACGCCCGCAAGAGGCGGGGCTGGCTCGCCTCCAGTGCCGGCCCCTCCTACAACAGGAAGCAAGCTGCCCACCGGCTCGAACCACGGGAGCTCGCCCGCCGCTCCCTCCACGCTGCTCGCCCCCCCGCCATAGTTTGTCGCAGAGCGCTGGAGCCCCGCAGCCGATCCCTCCTCACAGGGCACCCCCTCCCGCCCGCAGCACACAGGCCCGCAGCACGCCGCAGATGGCGAGCCCCCCCCAACAAAGTCGCAGGCATCGCGGCCTCCACGGGCATAGCCGCACCTCGCCCGGTCCTGGACCGGGTGCACAGATCACCCCCCGCTCCACCCACACATGCCACACCACAGGAGCCACCGGCGCCGCAGGGGGGGCAAAAGACTTCCTCACAACACACCACCAACTCCCCAGGCGCCCGGCAAGGCACGAGCATCGGCGAGCAGACTCCAGGTAGAATTGGCGAAAGCGTTTGATTTATGCGCAGAACGCAACCTTTGTTTAAATGTGGCTTTAAGTGTGTACTTGCTTTTTTAATTTGTTTTTCAAAGGCTTTCTTGGCAGTCTTTATAGTAGATGTGGCAGAAATTGAGGCTAATGTCATGGCACAAGTCTGCTTTTCAACAGGGGTGTCAGGGGTGTCTAGAGCACGTACCTTACTCCGGGTTCTTGAATACATCTCTCCTGATGTTTCATGGTCCATTTGCTCATACATCGGCGAACACTTGGCAAACACTCCGCTACACTCTGCGTCTGTTAGTGGTCTTTATGGGTTCCAACAGTAGAAACAAAGAGCAGACTCCAACAGACTTTCTTCCTTCAGGGTAAGGGTAACAGAGCTTCTCCTTCTCCACTGCCAAACACTCGGCAAACACTGCGTGGAGTTTTTCTAAATTCCTAATAGGTGAAACTTTTCTGGCCCCAGAATCAGAGCATACATATTTGGACTAGTCACTATCAATGCTACATTGGTTGTATCTGTGAAGAGCTTGGACTGCAGAGGGAATTAACTTTTCCTGTTATACGTGGGTGGTGCTGCCACTGTTGTGGGTATGCTGTATATTTTCTATGTAAGGAAAGCTTGGATCACTGCAGCCCTTGCTGAGCATGTACTTTGTGATGAGAAATTGCACTGCTGAAGCCTAGGTTGTTCCCATTCTCTGCAAGTGTAGCTTGCTTTGCTGAGGCCCTGAGGCCCTTTGTGTACCTGTTCAGTGTGGGGTGCACTGCTCCATCCCATGCAGTTCCTCCTCTATGCAAGTGGAACTTCCACTGCTGTGACCCAGAACTTATCTGTTGTATGTGTGACCATCGTGTACAGTTAAGGCCCATTCTAAGTCCTAATCTATGTGAGGAAAGCATGATCTACTGATCTAGGTCCATGGCGTCACTTTTTCTATATTAGGAGTGGAGTGCGTACTTATACAGCCTATGCTGTGCCCGTTCTATGTGAGGGGAGCATCCCCATCGGGAACCCATTCCTCATCTGTTCTGTGTGTGGTAATGTTCCACCCATGCTTTAGCTTGCCCTGATTCACTCCACCTGTTCTACATTGCATTGCTGTTGCACTGGCTCGCCTTTCCTGTTTGTGTGAGGGAAGCCTGCAATACTCCTACTCAAGCTGACCTCCTCTACGTGAATGAAGCGTTAAAAAGCTTATACTGCTGTTGTACCTATTCTTTGCATGCAGGGGAAGCTCAGAGTGTTAGTGAACATCTGTTCCATTTGTGAGAGGTGCTTGTACCACTGCACCCTGGGCTTTATCTGTTAACTGTGAGAGAAATGTGCTTCTCTGTCACAATGTGGGCTGTTGCCGCATGATAAGGATTTACATTCAGTTCTAACCTTTTACACAGGCCTGCTGAATGTCACATACGTTTTACTCTCCTGCGAAGGAGAACCCCATTTTTACTACCTTGAAATCACATTTGCTCTCAAAGTTTAAAAATACGGAGTAACATTCTCACACGCCAATCTTATCTGGAGCAATTGGCTTTCCCTTCTATTTAGTAATCACGAGAAACACAGGGCCTCATTACACGGACGGCGGTAAGGGTTTACCGGTACCGGTAAGGGCACCGGTACCAGTAAACCCTTACCGCCTTACTACGAGGTCCCTTTGTGGGTTGGCACTTTAACGCCTGCTGTTTAGCAGGCGTTAAAAACCAACCCGCAAAGGGACCAGGGTGCTAATTACGGTACCGCAATTTGCGGCACCGTAATTAGCGCCTTCCCCATTTCCATAGAGCCCTATGGGGCAAAAATGGGAATGGGGAAGGGCAATGGGGGAAGGGGAATTACCGCCCCGCCAACCTTGGAATAGGGCGGTAATTCCCCTTTCCCCCTTTCCTCCAAGGCGGTGCCGGTATTTTACCGGCATGGACCAAGGTGCTAATAGCACCTTGGTCCTCCGCCTACCGTGTAATGAGGCCCACTGTGTCCAGCGTTTTACCAAAAAAAACCTCTTAAATGGGGCATCTGCAAATATAGCGCTGATAAAATTCCATCATGCAAAAGAAACTAGCTGATTTGAGAACAGCAACCACAACATTGTTCAAGACCTCTTGGAGCCTGTTAGTTACACTGTAGGGAAAAAGGTTTTACCGTTTCATTAAAATGACATTGCACATCAAGCTGATATAATACCCAACTCCAGTGGATCACATCATTGTTCCACAGGATATTAAAGCTTACCTTCTGGAACTTTCTACATGTTTCAGAGAGTTGCTTGATGTCACTTGTGCCCAGAAATGACAGTATATGGACGATAAGGTTGTTGGGCATCCGGACAAGGAAATCACAGTGCCCCTGGCACAAGTTCAGGGTATATTCCAAGGTACTTCTCCCAAAGATCCTCTGAATCTGCTCTGAAGGAAAAGACGAGAAGCACAATTGTTAGCAAATGCAGAAAATGTTAAAATAAAACATAATTAATCAAAGACTGAGGAAGTGGTCATTATCATGGTATAATGACTCGCCTGCAAACTGTCGCCGGAGGCAATGCCGACAGGCATTAGCAGAGAAAGAGTCCTCATTCTAAGCAAAATTGATCGCTGCCAAAGTCTAAAAGGCTATTTGCAGATCGTGGTTACTGAAATATAGCTGTTCGAGTTTTAGTGAACTAAATAACATTATTTTTGTAGTGATTAAAGATAATAGACAAAACGTGTTATTAAATTAAATGTTGATTTATTTGGTAGTATTTCAGTAACAAGCCTGTCTTTGTAAGATGAGTATTTTAATTATTAACTTGGCTGCACGAGAAAGCTTTTAATATGAACATACATTAACTGCAATGTAAAAGTAAACAGTGGGCCTCATTCCGAGTAGGGCGCAAAGGGATACCGGGCACTGTTAAGGACATCGGTGCCGGTAAACCCTTTGTGCCCTACTACGAGGTCCCTTTGCGACCCCGTCCTTAACACCTGCTTTTACCAGGCGCTATGGACGGGATCTGCAAAGGGACTTCAGAGCTAATAACGGTACCGTAATTTACGGTACCTTTATTAGCACCCTCCCCATTCCCATTGAGCCCTATGGGGACTCAAATGGGAATGGGGATTGACATTTTCAATGGGGACTTACCGGTCCCGCAAAGGTCGGACTAGACCGGTAAGTCATGAATGAGGCACCCATTGAATGAGGGCACACATGGTACCGGTAATGGTGCTAGTCATGGCGCTAACAGCGCCATGACTAGCGCCAACCTCGGAATGAGGCCCAGTTTCTCTAAAGTTAAAGCATTTTTCCATGTTTATGCAGTGAACAAAAATACTCTCTGAGTGGGAGTGCCTTTTGAAAGAAATATTGCTAAGGAATTACATGTTTTGTTGTTTAAATACATGATTCTGAAGTCAAAATATGTGCAATGTAATCTTTATTTATCAGTTATTGGGCCTCGTTACAAGTATTGCGGTTCGGAGCTAAGGATGCCAGTCGCACTGTACCAGCATCCTCTCCAGACCGCCACACTACAACTTTGTGAGCGGGGCCCGGAGAGTTTTCACGGAAGCAGTGGCACCGTTGGCAACGGTGCAGCCCCTCCATCTCCCCACTCCCATGGAGTCCGCTGGGACTCCACAGGAATGGGGAACAACATTTTCCGGCGCCTGGCATCCAGGCCCGCCGGGGCTTGTAATGTCCCGGTGGTACTGAGATATCAGGCGCAGGAAAAGTGTTACGAATCCGGCAGCAAACACACAGGTCGCCCGACTCGTAATGAGGCCCATTGACTACATTCCAAGCATTCTGATTGGCTGAGAGGAGGTCAATACTGATTTCCATGTCTTAATTCTAAGTATGACTCATTGAAGCGTTGCATTTGTGAAAAGTTGATAGGACTTATACAGCAATTTACAGTGGGTCCCCAAGGATATTTTAGAGATGTTCATAGTAAAGGGTAATAAAGGAGTTTAAAAAACATTGTGACAGGGCATTTGGGGGTTCTACTCACAGGCATTACCAAAGCCCAGACCCGGAAAACTAGCAGTATGTCCCCCTTAGGCAGTATTTGCAATAATGCCCCAAGACAAGTTAGCAATGAAGCATTAACACCCGATCCGGTTCGCCGGAGAGAGTGTTAATGCTATTAGCACCCCGCGTTGCCAATCTGGTTTTGATTGAATTATCAGGACGCTGCGCGATCCGACACAGCCGCAATCAGGTAAGTGGGGATGAGCGGGGGATTGAAAACTAATGGAAGTGACAGTGGGGGGCAGATGGTGGGCGGGGGAAGCAGCCATGAGGCAGCTCCGAACAAAGGCTTATATGAGCTGTTTCAGCCTGCGTTCTGAGCAACCTGATTGGCTGCTGCCCCCATGCCTGGGTGCTAATAATGGTTCATTTAGTGTATGCAATTATGGCCCCAGATGACCAAGTTGTTCTCATTTTGGGGCGAGTTAAACTTTTCAGAGTCTTTTGTGGCCACTGACCAAGTAAGGAACTGACGAGGGTGGCGTACACTAGCACAAACATGAATGGTCAACCCTTTGGCTATGAGGGAGAATTGGGGTTAACTGTCCAGCCAAACAAGGGGCTCGCTTGATTCTAGTGATTTTGGCTGTAGCACTTTTCTTTGACACTAGAAAATGGTTCAAGCATGGTGATAGTTCACTTTTACTTGGAGGTGGCCACCTGAATGAATCGGGGTGAAGATTTATGTTTCCAGTTTGTTACAGGGCTATGGCGGGTCAGTGCTTCGACGTATCGCTCACTGTGCTAAGCTTCTTTCAATCCAGGCTGTTCACCATGCTTTCCGGCTCAGATCTTTGGTAAAGCTTTTTCCACGTCAGCCAGGTTTTCTGTAATGGTGAGCAATTACTGAGCAGTTGGCGTGGGAAGCTCCCCTGATCACCAGAGTTTGGACAGTAGTATGTATTGCTTTATTGACAGTGAATACTTCTCGGCGATCCTCACGCAGGAGTAGAAAAAACAAACAATATTGGTGAGGGGCGATGGGGGATTTATCACCAACCCCAACCTTGTTATTGCCTGCTTCATTCCCCCTTAGGCCTCTGGCTGTTTGATATTATGGTTTTGGTCTAACCTGCATAATGTGCTTTGAGTGGCATATTGCGCAGGGTCTTTCAGCTTCTCCTGTCCTTCTACTCCGCAATCTCTAGTGGCCTCCAGTGACTTCCTGTCATTGTAAGAAGTATCTATTGTTGGACTTCATGTTTTGAGAACAGCTATATTTAGGGTTGGGAGAGCTCTCCACATACTCCTCATACTTCTATCTTTCTTTCCTTCATATTTTATGTAATTATGCCAAAGAGGAAAGTTACTATGTGGATACCATCAGCGCATGTGGGAAAAAGAAAGAAGAAGCCTAATATAGCTGTTTTTAATAAATCAGTATAATTTAAGTTTGAGGACAAGAGGCAAGGTAGCAGGGCTTCTGGATTACAATGTTGACCTAAACAGTGGTGCACTCTCAGCTGGTTTTATAAAGAACATTATTGCCACCAAAATGCCAGAAGCGAGTAATGTGGCTACCATGATCAGCAAGGTGTAAGTGAGCCGTTACTTCAGCACATCCTGCGACAAACTCCACAGTCAAAATTGACGCATTGTTTGCTCCAACTATACCATCTTGTAAGCACAGGGGCTGACTGACTCCAGAACTTCATGATGGACTTGCTCATCCTCAACAATTGCTTTAGATAGCTGGTAGGAACCTCTTACCTACACCAGGAGTGTATGTACATCATAGGGCATTATCAACATCATTGTGTTTTTGCAGATACCAGCTGTACCTACTTGGGCTTCTTTTACTTCACGATATGGGAGTGTGCTTGATAATTGCAACAGAGCCGTGCCCAAAGGGCTATACGAAATATCACAAGACCCTACCTGAGTGTGTGAGGTGGTCATCTTCTCTAGCTACCACAAGGCTACTGATATAGGCTCAGGTGTGCTTCTTCCTCCATTCTTCAACCCTTACCCCATACACAATGGGGGAGGACTGCACAGTTGTATATCATTTCTTCTTCAACTCATGAAGCAAGGATAGTTGTGACGGAGCTTCGCCCAACAGATCCTGTGAAGTGTACGGAAAGCTAGAGTCTCTGTGCAAGCCAATTGCCAATAATCATAGTCGTGACTGATCTCCTTAAGGAAGTTCTGGATAAGGCTAACAATACAATCACTTCTCTCCATGTGAAAGTAGATTTCTTGTTGATCAGATGCGATGCAATGGAAAAACGAAGAGGACATTGTGACACGGTATCCACTGAATCAGATGGACAACATCCAATTCCAGGGGCGGGGGGATGGCATTGTGGGTGGAACTTGTTTATCACCAGCTGCAGGAACTTGGAAACTGGCTCTACTGGAAATAGAAGTGGGTGCCTGGAAGCAATAGAGTACTAGCCTGAGCTGGTGCCTGAGATAGAGGCTGGAGTTGCAGGAAATGCTGCAGAAAGAGTCACAAAATAAATTATCGGCATCCAATCCTTAAGGGCCCATGTTAGCAAGGAATCTGCATTAAGTGAGAGCACTGGTTTCACTATGGGTGACAGAGGGTTTCTCTAATTGAGGATAAGAATTAAAATACTTGATATTCAGTACAATGAAATATTACAAGCCAGTAGTCGAATTATTTTCTGGTATGAATCTCAATTATTTTTTGATTATTTGGTTTAGTTAGTTAGACATTTTGGGTTAGTATCTGCAAAGATATGATAGCATGCCGTTGCGGGCCGGCAAAACACGTGGCATAGATTACATGTGGTTGCACGAATTTGTATTAGGAAGTCTCTCAATAAGATGAAATTGTGTTGTTTTATCAGCTTGATGGTAACACGAATTTGTAACAGGAATTTTCAAAATGAGATGTGAAAGTGTTCATTTATTTAACAATATGAGTATGACAGGAAGAATAATAATTAAGGTTGTATTATTGGGATTCACTCATTATTGGTGTGCTGAATGGTTTCTTTTTTAATTGAAGTTGGCATTACAGCTTACAGATGGCAACCAGAGAAAATGTAAAAGATAATAAAACAGGCTTGCGATGATGTAAACAAACAGCCACGACGTCGATGACGCGGCGCGTTGCGTATGACATTACGAGTATCATGTATAGCGCAGTAATTCAAAATGACGGCCTCGCGCCGCAATGCTTTCAGGAAAGCTGAAAGTTGCACACCAAGGAGCCCACGCATAACCACGTGGAATTTATTGTTTCACATGTGAGTACATTGATTGAAAAGTGAGCTTTTCTAACTAGGATCGCGCTTGATTATTGGGTTATTAATTTACTGTTTTTGTTAATGTGGCATACAGGTAATGACTGATGGTAATAGAAGACTAAGAGAGGGCATAAATATGCAAGTTGGTGCAGAGTATTCTAGTAAGTTTTGATTCTTAACATTTGAGAAGCTTTTTCTAGCAAGTTTTGAGTTAGGGACAGGCAGATTCGTATTGGTTTGGTTAGGAGGTTATGGCATTAATTGCTATGATTTTATTTTTTGTAATCAAGATTGATTCAAGATTTACTGAGGCAAGGTTCTGTTTAAGGTACAGTGTATGGGCTTGGTTCATCACTAAAGGTGATGGTAGCAATACACACATGTGGACACCGTCTTGTCATTAGGTGGTGGATCCACGTGATGCACTGGTGATTTGGACTTTTGGTTTTACTAGGAAATTTAAATAGGTGGATAACATAACCGTTATTTCTATTATGTGAGGAGTTTGTTGGGAGCACGAACCAATTAAAGGACTATCACTTATGGTATGAGCGTATATTAGATTGGTGTGATTTACTGTGACAATAGGAAATTGTTAACTAATACATAAAGGCCAAGAGAGTGAATTGGGATAATGTTATCTTTTATTTTATACAATGTTATTTTATGTTTTTTTGTTTATTTTTTCTCCTCATCGCCCATTGTGACTCAATGATGATTTGGCATTTTTGGTTCATATTAACCATTTATTTATTGTCAATATTGTTATCTAAATGAATTTCGAACTTGATTTTGTGTGATATTATATGAATACCAGCCCTGAGGAAGACCTGAATATGAATAGGTCGAAGCACGTGTTGGCTGAATAACAGAGGAATATGACTGTATAAAAAGAAGAAAAAGATAAAATCAGTGATTAACAGAAAACATTTGTTCTGTAGTTCATAACGTTCTACACAATTGAGTTGCCTTTATATTCCTACAATTGAAATAATAAGGGCCTCATTATGAGGCTTGCGCTCCTGTAATGAAGGGTGCTGGTACGGGACCGGCCCCCTTCATTACGGGATGAGCAATTACGAGGTTCCCTTTGCGGGACCCTGTAAGGACGCCTGTTAAAACCAGGCGTCCTTTCCGGGTCCCGTGAGGGGAAGAGGGAGTTAATAACGGGCCAGTTGTAATGTGCCCGTTATTACCTCCCTCCCCATTCCCATTGAGCCCTATCGGGGCTCAATGGGAATGGGGAGGAAGGTAATATGGGGGCTCAAATGGGAATGGGGATGGGTTCCTGCAAGGAGGAACTACCGGGTCCTCCTATGTCGGAATGACCCGGTAAGTCCTCATTGCAGAAACCCGGTATTGGAGCCCGGTATGGAGGCAGCCATGGCGCTAATAGCACCATGGCTACCTCAATACTCGTAATGAAGGCCTAAGAGTCAAAAAAACAAAATCATTTTGGATTCAAGGTTTAAGATCAGGCGCAAGAGTTAGTACTAATTCATTATGTCACATAAGGAGTAAGCCCACCATCTACTGGCATTGAGAAAGAAAAATGTGGAACCAAAAGTATAGGTTCAAATGTAAGGCTCATTCAAAGCATTTGCCACAAAGCTAGTGCCCTGCTGCACATAACTGCAAGGTAGAGAGATCCATAGATTCACGTGCAGGACCGACACTAAGAGCCACTAATCTCTTGAGATGCTGCTGTTGAATTGAGGGACGTAGAAATGGAGACTGAAGAATGGCCTGGCTGCAGGCTACTTCTAATGAAGAACTATGAGAATGTTTTACTTGTTACACAATTCACTGGGCAACATTGTACATCTATGATGACAAATGACACTGGCATCCAAGGTCATTTTACATGACATGTTAATTGTATGCAGGGGACCACCAGTGTTAGCACAGTGCTGTACAGAAGGAAAGTTTAAAGCAATGTAAACTTGCTTTTACTCTTTCATTTTCCTCTTTGTCTTGTGAACAAATAAATACTACCTGAAAATGACACTTTACAGGAAGCATTTATCAATGGATTCCTGTGAATTCGCCTCGATTCTGTACATGCTGAAGATCAATTTCCGTTATCATACATAGTTTTAATTTAATTAGAAAGGTGTTTATTCTTCATTCTCCAGGACAGCAAGGAGAAATGTCCCCCAGCCCCATCAAGGCTACCTCTGCAATGCACATCCTTTAAGGGAAGCATGAGAAAGCCAGGGATTCTTTTATATATCTCATAATACCCAAGTACTCTCCTACAGATCAGTGTTTAGACAATGTGACATTCACAAAACCTGCAAACTTAGTTACTCTGGTACATAGAGGTAGTCTGTCTGACTAGTCCAACCTTCAAACTTGCCTGGTTCCAGGCCTAAGCCTCTAGCTCCCAATATATGCCCTTGACAGGTCCCTCACAAGGTCAAAAGCACAGCCATCAATGTGTATTCTCTTGGATGGCCCTTGGAAACACTTAGGGGGTTATCACAACCCTGGCGCTAGGGGTTAATGGGGGCCGGTAGAGCTGTCGGCCCCGTTAACCCCCTACCGCCTCATTACGAGGTCCGCTCGCCTGGTAAAACCAGGCATCCTTAGCGTGTCCCACGAGCGGTCCAGCATGCTAACAACGGGCCCGTCATTAACAGGCCCATTGCTAGCATGCTCCCCATTCCCATTGAGCCCTATGGGGGCTCGAATGGGAATGCACAGGGTCTGGGTTCTCTGAATGGGGAAATACTGTGCCCTCCAAGGTCTGAATGGCCCGGTATTCCCCCATTCAGGGAACCCGGACCCGGTACCCGAAATGGGGGTAGCCATGCCGCAAATAGCAGCATGGCAACCTCCAATGTTGTAATAAAGACTTATTATGAGTTTGGCAGTATTACCTCACGTTAGAGTTTGATGGTCAGTTACCGTTACTGCATTCAGTAATTACCAGATTCTCTGATAGGTCAGTACGATTACAAGCCATTGGATCTTTGCGTTATTCCCCATTTTGGTGTCCCAAAGTCTCCATGGGATCAAGTCATTACCACACCTGGTAGTTACCACATGCAGTACTTTTTTTGTGTGTGGTAATTTCCACCAATCAAAAGCAGCTGCTGAAAGAGTTTAAAAAATGAAACTCTACTGGTTTTGGCAGAGTGGTAAAACTCACAGTGGGCCTCATTACGACCCTGGCGCTGACGGAACGAAGGGGGCCGGTACGGGACCGGCCCCCTTCATTCCTTCAGGGCTGATTACGAGGTTCCCTTTGCGGGAAGCGGATCAGACGTCTGGTAAAACCAGACGTCTTTTCCAGGTCCCGCGAGGGGAAGATGGAGGTAACAACGGGACACTTGTAATGTCGTAATTCTGCCCCATAGCTAACTATTTTCGGTTGGGCATGCTGCATTTTCCTATGTTATACTCCTTATGTTTACATATAGGCATTACTAAAAAGCACCTTGCATTGCTATATAGTTTGCCCTGTTTTGTTTCACATCTAGGTATCCCTGAATACCCAGTCTTAAACATACTACCTCCACCATTTTACTTCTAGGATTCCTTAGGGTAAAAGCATGTTGTAATGTATTATCTTCTTCTATGTATCCGTGTGCTCTCGGGTAAGTGATACCCGAGGATAGTAAAATACTGTCAGTATTGGCATCTTTTAGATTCCCAAACTTAAGTGTATGACACTATGAAATGACAACGGGACACCTATGGAAGGCCAGCAGAGTCAGAAGGGGACTGACCTACAGGCACACCACCAATACTACAAACATCGCCCAACCGTCCACCGACTGGCTTGCTTAAACAACACTGAGCAATAATGACCCACTCCCCTGGAGACGAAAGACTACACGCCAAACAGAAACCCAGGACAAGAACCAGATTCTTGGAAATCCTCCACACCCAACCTTACACACAACCAAATCAAGAATACAATTTTTGAACAACAACTTCAGAACCTTGGCCCACTCATCCCCACACAGATGCCCGAGACCACATGACCTTAAGAAGAACTCTCAATTCAGATATTCCTTTGATCACAGCCGACCACGCAACAGCCACATTCTTGCTAGAATCAGATGAAAGCATTACCTACTGTTGTTTTTATGACAAAAGATCAGGCTGAATGCAGCTGGCCCCACCCACAATCAATGAACCATCTGGCAACTCAGACCCCTGCTCACACACAGAGCATGGAGCAAAGACAGGGCATCCAATGACACCGACATGTGAAATACCAGTTTTTTGTTCCTATACAAAAGCCACAAAAGCCACAAAAAAAAGACATTTAAAAAAAGGCATTCGACTTTTTTTTCGGTCCTTTTGTTTCTAAACTATTGAATTTCGAAACAATGTATTCGACCCTTTGACTGGACACCAAGGAGCAACACACACTGCAGGCCACAAAACCTTTTGTGCAGAAGGCCTAATAATCATCTTCCCCGCTCTACCCCATCTAAGGATTCCTTTCCAATCAAAACACTATTGCATCAACTCCCACCTCACAAAGGACAAACAACCACCTCCAGAAGAAGCTGGAAAACTCCAAACCTGGAGGAACATAGAAAGAACTTAGAAAGAGACCAACCCAAACGAACTGGAACACTTTCGACTGGAAAGAAATTTGGTGACACCCAGGAACCTAGATAACCAAAGCAGTAGACACTTTTGCCCCACTAAAGCGCATTACCCTTACAGTAAAAAAAGGCTTCAACAAGATGGTTCCCACCCCACCTACAAACACAGAAAAAAGAAATTGAATACTTAAAAAAACATGGAGGAAACACTACAATCCACAAGCTAAATGTATCTACAGATGACAGATCCGCCACTACAAAGCACCCATCCTAAAAGCAAATAAACGTTACTATTCCGAACAAATCAATAATGCACCTCATTCAGAGAAAGAACTTGACCGAATCATTAATGAGATGAGAAACCCAACATTATGCAGCGAGATACCTTCATCACCTAAATAAAAGGTGATGATTTCACCAACCACTTCAAAAGCAAAGTATTAAACATACAGCAAGCCATCAATGCTGCAATAAGGAATTAAATTGAAAGAAACATTCAAACTCCGGGCAATGACATTTAACCTACAATCTCACTCATGAGCAGCTTTAAACAAATCCAAAACAGACTTAAAATAATTAATTAAACTTAGCAACAAAGCTGGCTCTCCTATTGACTCCCGGACATCTACAAAGAGATCCTTAAAAGGAAAGAACAGCTTTCTAGTTTTATCAAATTAATTAACTGCTTGCTTGAAGCAGGAATTGTACCAAATGTTTTCAAGATTTCCTATATCAAAACACTTCTACAAATCACTGCTGGAAACTCATAACATTACTCCAACCCCTGTGCTATCTCAAACATACTGTACCCAGCCAAAACTCTAGTGATCTACGTATACAGAGTTATCTGGGAGCATGTAGAGTCTAATAACTTACTAGATCACTCAGAAGTCAATTTGAGACCTTCTAGAGACACCAAATCGGCAATAGTTGCCCTTTAGGATGACCTCAAAATCTCTCTGGACGACAAAGGGGTTCACCAACATAACCCCTCTTGTTCTTAAACAGAATGCAAAATCCTTTACCACAGAATCTTTTCTGAGGTAAATTGACACGCTCCAGGAAGGAAAGGTGAACAGAGGAAAGAAGCACAGGATTGGAGAGCAGAGAAGAGGAGTGCATAGGAGGAGTGGAGAGAGTGAGAAATAGAGGGCCCAAAAATGGAGGGGGGGTGTGAGGAGGAACTTTGGAGTGAGCAGAAACTGGAGGAGGAAAGGTCTGTGTGTTTTCTCCTTCTCTCTGTGTAGTTTTCTGAGTGTTTTCCTAGTGTTGTGCAAATGCCTGAATAAAACCGGTAGCTGTCGACATGGGTTTTTGTATGCAGTTTCTGGGCCTCATTACGAGTTGGGCAGTATCCGGGTGGTAAATCCGATGCTATACCACCCAATGGAATTACCGTTACTGCCGGATTACAAGTGGCAGTGTAATTGCCCATTACCCCCTCCCCCCCCCAGTAATTCTGCTGATTTTTCGGCGGTGTCAGAATTTACCTACAGGATTTTCCTGGATGTAATTCCTCCACTCCAGGCCCGACCTTATGATTTGGCGTAGTGGTAAAATTGCCGGTAACAGAGTTACCCCCAATTTGACCACTTACCACTATACTTGTAATGAGGCCCTTAAAGAACTAATTTTTGGCTCAGAAATAGGACGTTTCAGAAACTGGAAGGTGGCACGTAGTGCTATAAAGCATAAATGATACAATTTAAAAGATTGAGTTGTGCGGATATCTTTCATTAATGCCCAGACTCTAAGGTTTTCCTCAATTCTGGGTGATACTCAAAATGTAAAAAGTGATTTTAGATTTCACCACCAAAACTAGCTCTTTATTTCTACCTGCCCGGCCTTTGTCGGTCAGGCTGATGGCAGACAGAAATATTGTATTAGAAAAGAAAGAAAAAGAACATTGAACAAAGGTCTCTGGCATGCCTGACGTAGAAATAAGACGCAGAGATCCATTTTGATCCGATTAGTTTGAGAAGGAAAGGTTTATTTCTGCGGGGCTGCAGAAGACAAACTCAAAACAAACAGACAGAGAAACCTCTGTAATAGCAAAGAGACAGCCCTTCGCTTCGGCATTAATCAGGCATTTATGCATTTGTGATTGCATACTTATAATGAGTTATTTATATAGCGCTTCTGCCTAAGCGCTTTACATACAACATATTTACATACAATATCACCCAACCAAAGTTGGTACTCATTTATTGAGCTCTGAAAGGATGAAAGGCCGAGTTGGCCTTGCCAGGATTCAAACCTTCAACCTGCAGATCACACACAGATCGGAGTAGCAAGTGCTCAACCTGCTGAGCTATCTTAGCGGCATAGGTCCTAATACACATGTTGTGGAAATTTTAATTATCTCATAAAATTGAAACTTATTATTTTACGAATGATGTATTGTGTGTTACATTCAGACCCAGGTTTTGAGGGCCAAATGTCCAGTTAACTAGATAAGATGACAGCTGGGTGAGGGGTGTAAGTCAGTGGCCTTCTTCACAAGCTATCAAAAATGGGGATGAATGATAAGTTATGTGTCCCTGTAGAAATGTGCATTAAATACAGAAAAATATTCTTTTTGCTTTAACATACATGAATTTCAGGATGGAGTCTAGCTTAGTTGGGCCTTGCGGTTTTACAGCAAGCCTTAAGTACTATCATTACAATGTGCTTCAAATTCTGTTTTTGCCTCGGAGTTCCCCTCTCTTGAGGCTTCTTCTAAACAGTGTTACCCAACTAAAACGTGCTGAGTCAACATTTCCAGGTAACAATCATTAATCCTTTTGGTAATTCTTCAGACACCTTTATTGGCATCAGTCTTTCCTTAATTAGTGCCCTGTTAAAAGTGAAGCTGGGTGTATACTTCACCAACAGGAAAAAAGAATAAACACCAATCAGAATTGAAAATGGAATCAGAATACTATTTATTATGGAATCCTCCAAAGATATCATCAACGCAGTCAGCTGGACACAGGGACCCTCCAGTGCCTGTGCTTTCTTTATGTAGGGTGGCATCAGACTTTCAAATATGTGAAATAACATTTGTCATGTTACTTGAGGGATCAGGGTCATATATGCAACATTCAGAACCAATCAGGGTACACACTGCTTCATAGGAGGCCAGGATCATGCCTAGGGTCATGCTATTATGCAGGACCATGGTGCCTATGGATCTATGGCTTTTAATCATCTACCATAATGTCATCTGTCCTAAAAGTCATCTGGAAATGATTACTAACCTAAATCTCGACCTCACATACTTACACCTAATTTCATCCCAATGTTGACCCCCAAATCTCGATACCACTATTTGAACATACAAAATGCATTGGCCAAGTTATAAATGTGAAAAAATAAAATGGGGGACAAGCACCCCTTAGCTCCCCAACTAACGCTCCAACCCACAACTTCCTTTAATTAAACTCTTTAGTCGGCCCTAAACATATTGCAATCAAAATGATTACTATTCACATGTATGTTTGCATGTAGATGGCAGTAACCACTAAAGGGCATTGAAGCTACATGAATTTCGTCAGGTTAGGTGAGATTATGAATAAACTTCAACAAACAAGGGACTGTATAGCAGTGCCTAGGGCTCCTTGTCTTGGTTCATTGAGAACAGAGTGTCAGCAGAGTCACTGGTAACCTTCTCTAGAAATAGGGGTATCCCATGGATTTTGTCTTAGTTTAGTTTGATGCCTGTTCTGGCTATCAGGTTATCCATATCTTCAGCAGGGAAGACCCACTAATCCAGCACACATTGATGGACAATCAGAAAACCTGCAACATGGGGTGTTGTTCCCTTGCAGGGTGCATGGATATGTGTTTCCCAACGTACCCTGATGCGGACTGTTATTGACCTATTTAAGGAAGCATTAAACAAGGCAACTTGCACCATAGCAAAACTACAAGTCCAATGTTTAGGAACATGATGCTGTGACCTAGAAAAAAAAGAGGTCTAGGGGGAATTTTCACTATTTCTTCTACTCCTGATATGCCAGCTGCGTGTGGCAATAAATGAGGGGAAGCAGCTGAGGGCCCCCCAAACTGGGGCATACTCAGCCCTTGGCGCTCATAGGGTCAAACTCGCTGGTTTGCCCTGTTGATGACAGCCCTATCCTTCAAAGTTCCATTAAGCATACTCCATTGAGATATTATCTACCTCATCTACCAGTATCGAATACAAATTGGAATACTAGGCAGAATGTGAGGGTGGTCCCAAATGGTTGGGCCATCTTGGTGAGAAACCTGGAGGTAACGAGGCCTTAGAACATAGCAAAACAAGTTAGTGGGACAAGGTTGGCCCTTATGCTCACCCATTGCAAAATGTGCACCTCCCATCTCAGGCCTCCCCTCTAGTTTTAGTTTTGGTAGGAGTAACTAAAACAGTGGGCAAGGAACTGGCTAGTTCTTTGATGTCCAAGGTGGCACACTTTGTTAGCTGAAGAACAGGTTCTGTTTGGGAACCTTGCCGACACATCCTCAAGGCAAGAAGGGGGAATTGGGTGGGAAAAAGGAACCACTGTTGTGGAGTGCGAAAATGTAGTTGTGACATGTAGGAACCCTGAAATTAGGGCTGCCATTATGCATTCCTTAGAGGCTACTAGAACAAGCGACTGGTTGCTGACCACACAATCCTTTTTTTTAAAACAACACAGTCCTTTCTTAAAAACAGCAATCACATAGAAGACAAAATAGGTACAGGTTTTGATCGCAAGTCAGTCTTTACACCTCTTTATCATCAAATACCCAATGCGATCACGATGTTTGAAAAATGTGTTCTTAACGACAGCAGAAATATCCAAACCAAACCAAGAAGTATTGTGAAAAATCTTGACAGTGCAGAAGCAGGAGCTTTACAATCACTGAAAAACAAAGACATGATAACAATAAAACTGGCAGACAAGGGAGGTGCCATTGTATTGATGGACAAGAAACAATATGTAGATATGGTTTATAGTCTTTTAGAGGTAGAAAAGAATGCTAAAACCTTAAGAAATAATCTACTAAAAGAGATTCAGGAACTGATCTTTGATATAACACAGCTCGCATTGGGCAGGGATTGGATCTGTAAAAAAGAGTATGATTTCCTCAATGCTTAGAATCCTGGAATACCTAACTTTTACGCCTTACCCAAACTGCACAAATGTATGACTTACCCATCCGCGGCGACCAATAGTGGTGGCATGTGACTCAGTATTGGAGACTAAATGCCAATAAGTTGACCATATTTTAAAACTGATTAGTCCAAATACTAGAACCTATCTGAAAGACTGTATGTCAGTAATAAACATTTCTGAGAACAAACCATTTGATAATAATCAGGAACATTTAGTAACATTAGATATAACATCTCTATATACTAGTATTCCACAGAATCAGGCAATTGACGTGGCCAGGGAATTCTTAAATAATGCCAATTATTCTGAGTTTATTGCTAGAGAATTCATTGTCGAACTATTAATTTTTAGTCTAGAGAAAAATTATTTTGATCTCAAAGATTTTTTTTATCTTCAAGTAAGTGGCACAGTCATGGGTGCAGCATTCGCACCAAGCTTGACTATTCTATATATGGCTAATTTCACCAAAAACTGCATCTTTTATGTGAACAATGGGTTCAGAGAACATATAAAGGCGTTGAAAATATATATTGATGACCGAATAATGATTTGGCATAGTGATGAAAGCTCCTTGAAAGGTTTCTGTAATTAGATAATCACATACATTAGTAATATCCAGTTCACTTATGAATACTCTGAAGTGAAGATTCACTTCATCAACCTTGAAATTAAAGTGCAATGTGGTTCTCTAGTTTATGATCTATATCACAAACGTTCAGACCGTAATACACTTTGACTTTACAAGAGTTTCCTCCCTCAACACCTACGGGCCAATCTTCCATATGGGCAGTATCTGAGACTACACAAGAACTGCATACAAATAGAAGACTTTAAATATTAAGTGAACCAGTTGGGCACCTGCTTGTTGGAAAGAGGATACCATAAGAAATGAATATCCCAGTCCAAACAAGAGCCTGTAATACTCCACAAGAAATATCACTGACCAGCCAAGAGAAATGAAAAGAGAAGGATGTGATAACATGCATTTACACCTTTAGTCCACACACAACAGACATACAATGATTGATCAAGAGCTAGTGGTTACCAGTGCAGCTGAATATGCCAGAAGAGGAGGTGCCTTGCTTTGCTCTGAAAAATCACAAAGATCAAATGGTTAATCCAGTGGAAAAAGAAACTTGCTGAACAAGAAAAATGTGAGTTGCTTAGAGACCCACCAATGCCGAAAGACCCAAAAGATGATGCCAAGCCTTTTTGAATTTGTTAGCCAGTGATAATCTCTCAAATAGGGAGATAGGAATTTATATCCCCAAAGATGCATGGTCATCCAATTTTGGGGATCTAAATAAGGATCCCTCAATAGGGAAAGATCAAGAAACGGAATATTCAAACATCACACGTAATTTCATATATTTTACAGAAAAGGAAATGTATAATGCCCTTCTATCACACAAAAATGGGAAGATACCTGGCCTAGTATCAAATGTAAAGATGGGTTATTTGGTGATTCCTTCAAAGGGATTGATTTATATTAAGTGCTGCATAACCAAACAATAGTCTCAATAAACCAAGGTCATGGCTCAATGTACAAACACCTGCAGGGTAATTCATAGAATTCAGCGCACAAGTAGCGCACGCGGCTGGCGCACAGCGTGCGCGTGCGATAGTCTGCGCCAGCCGCGTGCGCCAAAACCGAATCCGGCGCACAGCGTATTCATGGATTTTAGGCTCCCAAACCAGCCGTGGCGCAGAGTATCGCAGCGACCCTGCAGCAGCGCCAGTAACGCCCCCAAGAACGCCCTCGCGCAAGGAAAAGCCATCAAAATCGCTAAATCATCGCAAAGGGCTGCGCTAACCCTGTACCAGTTTACAGGGCTGCCAAACAAGGAACGCAAAGCGGGTAACGTGCATATCAGGGGTACGCGTGAAGTTATACACGCGATTAGCCAGGGTACGTGTATTACAGGGGTATGCGGGAAGTTTAACATGCGATTAGCCAGGGTACGTGTATTACAGGGGTATGCGGTAAGTTTAACATGCGATTAGCCAGGGTACGTGTATTACAGGGGTACGCGGCAAGTTAAACACGCGATTAGCCAGGGTACGTGTATTACAGGGGTACGCGGGAAGTTCAACACGCGATTGGCCAGGGTACGTGTATTACAGGGGTATGCGGGAAGTTTAACACGCGATTAGCCAGGGTACGTGTATTACAGGGGTGCGCAGGAATTATCACACGCGATTTGGCTGGGTACGTGTATTACAGGGGTGCGTGGGAATCATCACACGCGATTTGGCTGGGTACGTGTATTACAGGGGTACGCGGGAAGTTTAACACGCGATTAGCCAGGGTACGTGTATTACAGGGGTACGCGGGAAGTTTAACACGCGATTAGCCAGGGTACGTGTATTACAGGGGTATGCGGGAAGTTTAACATGCGATTAGCCAGGGTACGTGTATTACAGGGGTACGCGGGAAGTTTAACACGCGATTAGCCAGGGTACGTGTATTACAGGGGTACGCGGGAAGTTTAACACGCGATTGGCCAGGGTACGTGTATTACAGGGGTATGCGGGAAGTTCAACACGCGATTAGCCAGGGTACGTGTATTACAGGGGTGCGCAGGAATTATCACACGCGATTTGGCTGGGTACGTGTATTACAGGGGTGCGTGGGAATCATCACACGCGATTTGGCTGGGTACGTGTATTACAGGGGTGCGTGGGAAGTCACACGCGATTAGGCTGGGTGGGTCCTCACAGGTGTTCCCTGTACACCCTCCACGGCCCCTCCAGGCAGCCTACAAAACAGGGGACTACCCTGCACACCTGCTCATGTCCCCCTGCACCCCCACCCCCCAGCAGTGCAGGGGCAGCCTCCACCAGGCCCCCACCCATGCCTCCCACCACCCCCAACCCCCAGCAGTGCAGGGGCAGCCTCCACCAGGCCCCCACCCATGCCTCCCACCACCCCCAACCCCCAGCAGTGCAGGGGCAGCCTCCACCAGGCCCCCACCCATGCCTCCCACCACCCCCAACCCCCAGCAGTGCAGGGGCAGCCTCCACCAGGCCCCCACCCATGCCTCCCACCACCCCCAACCCCCAGCAGTGCAGGGGCAGCCTCCACCAGGCCCCCACCCATGTCTCCCACCACCCCCACCCCCCCCGCCACCAGGGGCACCCTCCACCAGGCCCCCACCCATGTCTCCCACCACCCCCAACCCCCCGCCACCAGGGGCAGCCTCCACCAGGCCCCCACCCATGTCTCCCACCACCCCCACCCTCCCGCCACCAGGGGCAGCCTCCACCAGGCCCCCACCCATGCCTCCCACCACCCCCAACCCCCAGCAGTGCAGGGGCAGCCTCCACCAGGCCCCCACCCATGCCTCCCACCACCCCCAACCCCCAGCAGTGCAGGGGCAGCCTCCACCAGGCCCCCACCCATGCCTCCCACCACCCCCAACCCCCAGCAGTGCAGGGGCAGCCTCCACCAGGCCCCACCCATGCCTCCCACCACCCCCAACCCCCAGCAGTGCAGGGGCAGCCTCCACCAGGCCCCCACCCATGTCTCCCACCACCCCCACCCCCCCGCCACCAGGGGCACCCTCCACCAGGCCCCCACCCATGTCTCCCACCACCCCCAACCCCCCGCAACCAGGGGCAGCCTCCACCAGGCCCCCACCCATGTCTCCCACCACCCCCACCCTCCCGCCACCAGGGGCAGCCTCCACCAGGCCCCCACCCATGCCTCCCACCACCCCCAACCCCCAGCAGTGCAGGGGCAGCCTCCACCAGGCCCCCACCCATGCCTCCCACCACCCCCAACCCCCAGCAGTGCAGGGGCAGCCTCCACCAGGCCCCCACCCATGCCTCCCACCACCCCCAACCCCCAGCAGTGCAGGGGCAGCCTCCACCAGGCCCCCACCCATGCCTCCCACCACCCCCAACCCCCAGCAGTGCAGGGGCAGCCTCCACCAGGCCCCCACCCATGTCTCCCACCACCCCCACCCCCCCCGCCACCAGGGGCACCCTCCACCAGGCCCCCACCCATGTCTCCCACCACCCCCAACCCCCCGCCACCAGGGGCAGCCTCCACCAGGCCCCCACCCATGTCTCCCACCACCCCCACCCTCCCGCCACCAGGGGCAGCCTCCACCAGGCCCCCACCCATGCCTCCCACCACCCCCAACCCCCAGCAGTGCAGGGGCAGCCTCCACCAGGCCCCCACCCATGCCTCCCACCACCCCCAACCCCCAGCAGTGCAGGGGCAGCCTCCACCAGGCCCCCACCCATGCCTCCCACCACCCCCAACCCCCAGCAGTGCAGGGGCAGCCTCCACCAGGCCCCCACCCATGTCTCCCACCACCCCCACCCCCCCCGCCACCAGGGGCACCCTCCACCAGGCCCCCACCCATGTCTCCCACCACCCCCAACCCCCCGCCACCAGGGGCAGCCTCCACCAGGCCCCCACCCATGTCTCCCACCACCCCCACCCTCCCGCCACCAGGGGCAGCCTCCACCAGGCCCCCACCCATGCCTCCCACCACCCCCAACCCCCAGCAGTGCAGGGGCAGCCTCCACCAGGCCCCCACCCATGCCTCCCACCACCCCCAACCCCCAGCAGTGCAGGGGCAGCCTCCACCAGGCCCCCACCCATGTCTCCCACCACCCCCACCCTCCCGCCACCAGGGGCAGCCTCCACCAGGCCCCCACCCATGCCTCCCACCACCCCCAACCCCCAGCAGTGCAGGGGCAGCCTCCAGCAGGCCCCCACCCATGCCTCCCACCACCCCCAACCCCCAGCAGTGCAGGGGCAGCCTCCACCAGGCCCCCACCCATGCCTCCCACCACCCCCAACCCCCAGCAGTGCAGGGGCAGCCTCCACCAGGCCCCCACCCATTTCTCCCACCACCCCCACCCCCCCGCCACCAGGGGCACCCTCCACCAGGCCCCCACCCATGTCTCCCACCACCCCCAACCCCCCGCCACCAGGGGCAGCCTCCATCAGGCCCCCACCCATGTCTCCCACCACCCCCACCCTCCCGCCACCAGGGGCAGCCTCCACCAGGCCCCCACCCATGTCTCCCACCACCCCCAACCCCCCGCCACCAGGGGCAGCCTCCACCAGGCCCCCACCCATGTCTCTCAACACCCCCACCCACCAGCACTGTGGGGCACGTGGCCAGCAGGCAGTCAGGCAGCAGCAGATGGCAGGTGGGAGCGTGCTCAGGGCTCTGGGGGGCAGTAATTTGGCCTCCTGGCCAGGAGCGTGGTCTCTCGTGTGTGAACGCGTGGACAGCCTGATAGGGAGTGAAATCCCACACGTCAGCAAAGGCCCTTAGCGCGTAAACCCGTCAACAGCATATGCGCGCCTATAGTCACCTGCACGTGCAGGAAATTGTTGCGTGACACGTCCCAGTGTCAAAGCGTGTGATTGGTGAAAATGGATCTACACGTAGAAGTGACAAAGCGTGTGATTGGTGAAAATGGATCTACACGCAGAAGTGACAAAGCGTGTGATTGGTGAAAATGGATCTACACGTAGAAGTGACAAAGCGTGTGATTGGTGAAAATGGATCTACACGCAGAAGTGACAAAGCGTGTGATTGGTGAAAATGGATCTACACGCAGGAGTGACAAAGCGTGTGATTGGTGAACGTACACGCCGCGTAAGTGACGCTGAACGTGTGGGCCTGTATATAAGGTACATGTAGAACACCATTTCCTTGTACGTGCTTTTCGTGGAGAGCGAGTGGGTGAATTCTGTACTTCTTGTCGTTTCACACGCGATTTACTTCACTGCGTTTCCAGTTCGTATTCCCTGTTACCTCTGACAGCTTTTTCTCTTTTTTCTCTTTTACTGGTTTACCTGGGCCTGTTCCCTCAAACAGTGTCCCCTTCTACTGTTGTCCTGTCTTCTCAGACAGCGTACACATCTTCTTTTGGCGGGGGTTTAGCCAGCCAAACGCGCTCATTTTTCACGCTCTTTTACCTGGCAGACGGTGAGTCATGCACGTATCCAACTTCTGTGCTTGCCCCGTGTGTAGCCTACCCCTTCAGAGGTCATTCTAGGCTGCGTGTGACACGCATACGTTCATTCTTGTGTTTCTGGGTGCCACAGCGTAGTGCAGGTTTTTCTTTCTGCACACGTGGTCTAGGAGGGGTTGCGTGCACGTCATCTCCCTTTTTTGGGCCTCCTGTGCGTTGCGTGACCCGTCATCTATCCCCAGGGGTTACAATCAGCCGTGCTAGAGCACTAGGGTACAATTACCATCTGGTACCCAACCCCTTTGACCCCCAATTGGCCAGGACAATTGTCTACAGACACTCCCATACGCACATTAATATCAGTGCCATGGCTGGGAGGCGAGGATTCCGTAAGGGTGGCAAAGGTGGAAGAGCCACAAGTGGTGGCCGTGGTGGATCCGGTAGGGGACGTGGTCGTAACTTGCAGGGTGAGCCTGTCCCCCCATGTGTGGAGGACCAGTCAAGGGCACCCATCATCCCCCCCCCTCCCCCCCTCCCCCCCCTCCCTCTCTCCCGTTGAGGCTGAAGTGGCTGACACCATCCATGCTCAGCCCTTGTTGGACCAGCCCATTGTGGCACCAGACCTGGCTGACTCCATGGCTGACTTCCAGGTCAGCAGGGCTACGACACGTGCGCTGGTGCACGTTGATGCCATCATGCCACGTGGATCTGGGGCAGCAAGGTCATCTGCTGCACCAAGGAGGCAGGGCGGAGAGGCTGCAGGGGCAGCTGCGGCTCCATCCACCCCAGCCCTCACACACCCAGCCAGGACAGTGTCGGTCCTAGTCCATGCTGCTGACATTCCCCCTGACACCATCACACTAGAGCCAATGCCTGCACCAACTCCCATGCTGAGTGTGCAATCCCACACTCCTGATACAGAGTCCACCAGGGCTCCTGCCCCTAGTGTCCAGAGCGGCGCAGGACACTCAGGATCACCACCACCTTCCAAGCGGAAGAGGAAGAGTGCTCGTCCGGCACAGGCTGATGCCCCAGACACGGCTACACAGTCCGGCCCGTCCAGGAAGCCCAGCTTCACGGATGACGAACTGAATGCACTTGTCGAGTATGTGTCCGGACATGACAACGAGATGGTCATTGTTGCAGGATCCAAGACCACACCTGCACAACGCCAGGCACACTGGCAGACCGTTCCGGACATCGTAAGTGCCCTTGGAATCGTGAGGCGCACAGCCAATGATTGCTATAAGCGCTGGAATGACCTAAAGCGCAGGGCAAAGAGTAAGCTGGAATCAAGTCATGCCGCAACTCCAGTGACTGGAGGTGGGTCTCCAGTAGTAGACATGGAACTCACTCCACATGAGTCAGTCGCTGGGACCTACGTCACGGAGGAACAGATCCAAGGCGTGGGAGATCTGGCTGATTACGAGGCATTGTCCGGTGAGTGCACATGCATGTGTGTGTCATCCATGTGCATGGTGTGTGTGTGAGGGCTTCTGTTCGGGTGCCAGGTGAGAGTGTGTGCGCCTGAGTCGTATGGGTCAGCCATGTGCTTCATGCAATCCTTCCTGCGCAGCTGCATTTGGCCATAGCAGTATCCCTTCTGCCAACAGTAGACATCTAGCACAACTGCACGCCAGTTGCCCTTGAAGTGTCACCTTGACACAACATATTTGCTTCTTTTTCACTGTTCATTCAGTCAGTTTGTTTGCATTCCACCACTTTCACTAGGCATGTCGCTGTCCACTAGTCACATGTCTGACATGGCTATGGTAAAGTGGAGTGACTTTGTTACCTGGATATCATTTGTACACACATGTCCCTGTGCAATTGGACCATTTCAGACTGGCAGCTCCAGGTGAAAAATCTGACCTGTTAGAATCAGAAAAGCTATTACATGCGGGAACTGGACTGAATGAATAGGTGCTTCCCTCCTCTCCATCTTCACTCAATAGCAATGGCACATGCCATCTGTGTGATGGCATGTGTGTTTCACCTGCCAATCACAGGCCAATGTGTGATGCCACTGCCAGGCAGCATGCAGAAAATTTGTTCATCTTCCATCTTGGTGTCATCAGTGTGTGCCATTTGCCTGCACTTCATACGCAGTGAGGGTGCATGCATGGGAGGGTTTTAGTCATGTGGGACATGTGTCAATCAAGTACTGGTTCTCTTGCTTCTCAGCCCTCAATGTGTGCCATGGTGCTAATGCCTGTTTTCATTTCTTTGTTTTCATGTCTTTGCAGGGGAAGACGCACCTGATACTGCTGGGGTTGTGGAGATGGTGCAGACCCAGGAGGTGTCCCAGGGCCGACCAACCACCAGTGAGGGACGTGGTGTGGTGGTGGGGGAGAACCCACAAGTGCTGCAGGTCGTGCTCTCAAGGGGTGTCTCTGGCTGCACCTCCCCCGAGCTGTACTCAGGTGTTGATTCGGGTGAGTGTTCCAGGGAGGGATTCTGTTCTGTCTCACCCACCTGCACCAGGGTCAGTACCCTCCATGGGGATGTCAGTGTTGGCAGCTACGCCTTCGGTGGTTACGGATGCAGGGTCACACTCCGCGACATCTGATCCTGTTCCTGGGCCAGCAGATCAGAGGGGGAATGCAGTCCTGCAGCCTCAGGCATTGCCGGCACAGCAAGGCGCAGTTCGCCTTGCCCCAGACAGGTGTGGTGCCCGCCGACGTGGTGGCCGTACGCCACCCGGCAATACCGCATGGGAGCAATCCATTTACGGTATGGCTACCCAACAGGCTGCATCATCCGAGATGATGGCTCAGGCCATGGATAGGGTGGCCACTTCCATTGCCCCCCAGAAAGGCTGATGGAGCGACTAGAGCAGGCAACCGACTCCATCTGCCAGTCACACAGGGAGGACATGTTGGGGTCCAACAGGGACAGGCGGGCGGCACTGGCGACTCTGCAGGAGGCCATCTCCATTGAGTCCCAGGGCCACAGGGAAGCCCTGAGGCAGGAGCTCCTTCACCTCAGGACGACTCTTGTTGAGCTTGAGGCTTCAACACACCAAAGGACAGAACAGCAGCTGGAGCGTCTCACCCGTACGCTCTCAGCTGAGATGCAGGCAACGAGGGCGGAGGTCCGGGCATCCCGTGAGTTGTTGCATGGGGACCTCCGCACACTCATCCTCCAGAACCAGACCTACCACACCCGCATGCTTGCAGCCATGGAGGAGCAGACTAGGGCCTTGCGTGGGCTGCCTCCCATAGTGCAACCACCTCCGGATGCAGCTGCACAGGGTGATAATAGCGACAGCAGTGATACTCCCACAATAGGGTAGCCGTGTGGGCCATGAGCCCATGGAGGTGTTTCATCTTCCCAGGATCCACGCAGGTGGCTTCTGGTGTGCATCCTGTCCTCGGACCTCCTGGGTGGCCTCCCCAACCCCCCCGGGCCCATCAATGGCCATTTTTGATTGTTTCTTATTTTTATTTTTATTTTGAATTCTTTTATTCCCAATTTTTTTGGGACAATCTGTTGGCTTCGATGTGTTGGCTTCGATCTGTTGGCTTCGATCTGTTGGCTTCGATCTGTTGGCTTCCGTGGTTCCTGTGGGCATACGCTGCATTGTGGCTGGGCACATGCAGGCTTGTAATGTATTTGGTTCAGATGCTTGGGTTTGAGTCACACACACCCCTCCTGCTTCCCGTTTCCATGGGCTTGCAAAGGGTGTGCCCAAGTGACAGTGAATTACACAGTGACGTTGGACTCCCATGAGCTGTGTGGCCAGTCTGTAGTCAATACTGTGTATACATTCATAGTGCATATTGCTGTTGTGTTGTACACTGCATGTTGCATTGATGTGTAACTCTTCTTCTGTGTCTACCTCCCAATTTGCAGGTCCCTTCCTCATGTCCACACAAGGACCTGTAGTCTGGAGATGGGGACCATGTTGGCAGCAGTGCACCTAAAACTCTACATGGCGACAACACTGCACAGTTGGTAGTGGTGGGAGTGCAGGCATTTCCAGGTGGTGAGACTACTAATATGTAACATTTGTGATGTCATGTTAATGGTACTACGTGCTCAAGTATGTTGTTGGTCCGGCATTGCTGTGAGCATTTCAGGTGTTGCAGGTTTCTAATAGTGCCACTGTACATAGTGAGACTGATGTCATGTTGTGGGGATTACTTTGTTTACCTGCAATTAGCATGACATGGCACGGTGTGTCGTGTGGCGGTGCTGGGGTTGGGTTGGCTGACATGGCACTGTCCTCTTGTTGCATTTTGCAAGTGGGTATTCATTTTAGCTGCTTCAATGTGTAACTTCACAAAACTGCATTGGTGGTGTCTGTGTGGGTAGGGATGCACACATTGTGACACTTCCAGGTGAACAATCTCAGGCTGACATGGTATTCCCGGTTCATCCTCCAGACATTCAGGATCAGTGTCAGGTTGAGTCATCATTGATTGTCAGATGGAATGTGCCAGGGCAGTGTGCACTCCACAGGGGTGTGATTTCTATGTGAAGTAATTAGCCACTAGCTGTGTACGGGCTGCCTCCCCCCGTGCCCTTTCCCCTCCCATGCGCAGCGGCTGTGCATGTGGTTGGGGATGTGGGGCCACCACCATGTCCACGGCCAGGCCCCGGCGTGTTGCAACGTTGTGCAGGACACATGCTGCCACTATGATCCTGCACACTACTGGGGGAGCGTATAACAGCTGCCCGCCAGAACGGTCAAGGGAGCGAAAGCGTGACTTTAGCACTCCGAATGTGCGCTCCACTATGCCCTTGGTTGTAATGTGGGCTGTGTTATATCTTACCTGGGGTGGCGTGGTGGGGTTCCGAATTGGCGTCATCATGTGGGGGCTGAGAGGGTAGGCACTGTCCCCTGTGGAGGTGGTGATTGGTATCATTGGTGGGGTTGTGACCTTGCTCAGTATCCAACATGCATGCATGTGCAGTGGCATACATACTCACCAAGCAGCCATGTATCGCCATGCCGCCCAGCATCTATGTCCCGGCATAGGGTGGACATTCGGTAAATGAAGCTGTCGTGGGTGGACCCGGGATAGTTGGCATATACTGAGGTGATGATTCCCTTGGCATTACATACTACCTGCACGTTGATGGAATGCCAGTGCTTGCGGTTCCTATAGATGTGCTCTGATGCCCTGGGGGGACGTAGAGCCACATGGGTGCAGTCGATGGCACCTAGCACTTTGGGCAATCGTGCCACTCCGTAAAAATCCAGGGTGGCAGCATGCCTTTCTGCAGGTGTTCTGGGCAGGTATATGTGCCTGCGGACTGATGGGCGTGCAGTCATGATGTTCAAGACCTGGTGTAGGCAGCGTGACTGGGTGGCCTGTGACACCCCACCCACTATGGCACTTGTCCGCTGAAATGATCCAGTGGCTAAGAAGTGCAGTACATTGAGGACCTTCTCCAGGGGGCTGAGTGCTTGGGAGCACAGGGTGGGTGATGTGAGGTCATCCTCCCACTCAGTCACCAGGTCCAGTATGTTGTGTGGTGGAAACCTGTACCTCCCATACACCTGGTCATCAGGCATCCCGAAAAGGCTGGTTCTGGGTGTGAATATTCTGGCCCTGACTATCCTCCTCCTCCTCCTTTGGTAGCCCACTGCCACTGCTGCTAGGAACGGTATGTTCATCCTGGCGTCTGAGCTTGTTATTGTTAAAGTCCGCAATTTTATGCTTTGCGCGTGTTCTAGGCGAGCGTGTGACCCGCGCACCCCTGGAATCCAGTTCCCAGTCCAATAGCGTGTGGAAATTCACACGCACCACGGGATACAGGTTCGCTGACGTACTTGCGTGTGTAAGTGGCCGCGCACCCATTAAATACACGTACATAGGCCAATCACGCGATGACACTCTGACGTGCAGTATTTCCACGTGTGTTCCGTCATCACGGGCTGAGTGGGGAACGCCCGTGCGGGTCACGTCAGACGCGCTTACGCGCTGAGGAACTCTGGTCCAATAGAATCGCGTATGCGTGCTGACGCGCTTACGCGCTAAGGGCCTTTCCTCGGATTTCACGCTGACGTGCAGGATTTTCACGTGCCAAATCACTCCGTATCAAGCTGGCCACCCGAAAACACACGGAACACCACGCTCCTGCCCAGAAGGCCGAGTTACTGCCCCCCAGTGCCCCGAGCAGCCTCCCACGTGCTATCTGCTGCTGCCTGCCTGCCTGCCTGCCTGCTGCCACCGTGCCCTGCCATTTGGTGCCTGCACATCAGCCATCTGCAGGGGTCCAGTTGCTGTGTCCACCCCTGCTGGAACTGAAGACTCCCAACTGGGATTACATCGCTCCACAGCCCAGCCCCAGGACCCAGTTGCCCACCCACACCTGCCTCTGGGGTTGCCATGTCGGGCACTTCCACATCTGGCACCAGTGGCAACCCCAGGCCAGAGGGGCAGAGGGGCACCAGCTTCACTGCCACCGAAGTTGGTGTCCTGGTGGAGCATGTCCTGGGGCAGTATGATGCCCTCTTTGGATCGTCCCGCGCCAGCAAGGAAGGACGGGAGAGGATCTGGGCCGACTGTGTGGTTGCCATCAACGCGGAGGGGGTGGCAACCCGCAACGTCCAGAAGATCAAGAAGCGCTGGGAGGACTTGAGGTCCAGGACCCTTGTGAAGGCCCGGCGCCTCGTGGAGGGGGGCCGGGCCGCATGAGTTCCATCCAGAAGAGGGTCCTGGAACGCGTACGCCCAGCGCTCCACGCCCAGGTCCTTGAGAGGGAGGCCCGTCTGGAGTTGAGCGGTATGTGTCCAAGCATTACTGTGTGAGACAGGGCATGTTGCGGTGTGCTGGTTCTATGATACTTGCCTGTATGTGTGCCATGGGCCATGTATGCATGTATGTGTGCAGGGACATCATGGTAATGCATGTGCGACCAGTGATGTGTGACCCACATGGTTGTTGCATGTGTTGAAATGCGGCATGGGGAGCCCTATGCAGATTTTGGACATGAGAGCATGCCAGTCTCTGTACCTGGACATGGATGGGGGTGAAGGATGGGTGCTGATGCCAGGTACATATATGGTAGCCATGTCTGTGTGCCTTACCTGCGTGTCTGTGACTTGTGCATGCCATGGATGCATGACACATGTGTGTGACAATGCACAGATTCAGTGACGCACCCAACTTACCCTTGTTTCGCATGTGTTCGGTGTGTTTGGGGCCAGATGGATGTGACTGAGGTGAAGTGTGTGCATGTGATATGCATGAGCCATGATGCATGTGAGTTACATATCATTGAATGTTTCTAGAGTCCATTGGACATGCATGGAAATGTCCATGGCATGCACCATGCCTGTTCCTGTGTGTGTTTTGCCTGGACTGACCAATGTGTTGTGGAGGGACATGATGGAAGTGTACTTTGACAGTGGTGCTCATCTGCTATTGCTTCCTGTCTAGGGGACCATTGTACAGTAGCCTGATGCTTGTGTCCTTTGTCTCCCTCTACGCAGCGGCTAGTGAAGGAGAGGGCGGAGACGGCGCTGTGGAGCAAGGCGGCGGGGATACCCCCACGGCTGCAGCGGAAGGGGTGGGTGAGCCCCCACAGGGGCCTGCTACGGCGGGAGACGGTGAGGAGCCATCCAGGTTGGTGGTTTGCACAGAGGAGGAGGAGGCCGACACTGGTGCACACATGGGGCCTGGTGGGAGCATCCCTGCTGGTGCAAGTGGTGCAGTCCAGGGCCAGGGGCAGGAGGCAGCACAGGTCACCGTGGAGGGGCCTGTGCATGTCACTGTCCCTGACCCTGTGAGTGCACCACCATGCACCAGCAGGGATGCCCCGTCCCAGGCCCGTCCGCAGGTAGAGGGGATGTCCATGTCACCTGACTCCCCTCCACCTGCGGACGTGGTAACCCCTGGCCGCGTGGAGAAGGTCCTGATTGGGGTCGCGATGCGCACGGCTGTGATTCGTGATGACGTGCGTGCTTCCCGGGAGGAGCACGCACGTCATCACGAAGTGCACCGTGCCGACGTGGCCCAATTGGGATCGGCCATGTTCGGGGGTTTCCTGCATGTGTTGGCCAATCTGACGGCCCTCTCCTCCTCAGTGCAGGCTATCCACCGGTCGTTCTCCTTGCCGTCTTCCGGCCCAGATGCCACCAGGGCCCCCTGTGGACCTGCCCCGACCAATGCAGCCAGCTCGGTGGGGATCCCATCCCTGCCACAGTTGGGAGTCGGAGGTCCAGCAGGGGTGGACAACACAGCAAGTGGACCCCAGCAGATGGAAGATGTGACGGCATCATCGGGCAGGGCACGTGCACAACGGCGTCGGTGGTTTCCATCAGCCTGGATGCCGTCGTGCTGGCAGAGGCAGTGGCGTCGGAGGCAGCAGCGGGCTCGACGTGGGAGGCATCATGGCTCGGGGCCATCAAGATCCGAGGGGCAGGCATCGGCCGGAGGGCAGGGCAACCCTGGGATGGTGGTGTGTTCCGTGTGGGAGGAGTTTGGCCAGCGGATAGGTGCGGAGCGGCAGCGGGCGGAAGAGGAGCGGCTCGCCATGGTCAGGGCGGAGTTCTCCATGCGTCGGGCATTGAGGCGGGCTGAGTGCCTCGAGGAAGCTCGCAGGGAGTTTGAGGTGGACATGGGGTTGTCCCTGCGAGACCTCGGGGCCAGGACAGAGTCCCGCCTCCAGGACATCGACATGGAGTTCGATGATGCCCTGGCCAGCAACATCACCAAGTGAGCCGCAGGACTTGCCCGCTGCCTTTGTATATAGTTATTTAGTTAGTTAGTGCTAGGTTTCCTTTATTTATTTTTATTATTTTGGACCGCTCGGACAATGGCCACTTTTTTGTACATATATTTTTCATTAGTTAGTGGTAGGTTTCATTTTTGGTGTTGGGCTCATGGACCCTGGAACATTCCTGTATATAGTTTGTTTTTTTGGGAGATGCATTTTTTTTAATTTCTTATTGTTTTCACCATGACGTAATGGTTTTTCATTAATTTCCTATTACATGATATTGCTTTGGACAAATTCATTTTAATTTTTTTTTCCTTTGTTTTTTTGTTTATCACTTTTGTTCTCGGACATGGACCATTTATTTACTTAGCCACATCGTTGTATGTTTGAAAAATTCACTTATTTTTGGTATTTAATACATTTTTTATATTTTCTTACACTTGTGTTATTTTCTCATTGGTTTGTTACATGTCATGATATGGGTTTTGACATTCACTTGCACCCATTGTGTATGTGTGTGTGACGGACATGTGTTCTTTTGCATACTTGGCATTGGGGTTGTGTCATGTGATTGCATTCACTATGTGGGTGGATGCAATCCTTGCCTGGGTGTTTGTGCTGGGTATGCTGGCCATTACTGCCATGATTGTGTATCGTCAGGACCTGGGGCCAGGGGGACATGTGTGGGGGCCTGCTGGCAGGTTCCCCACAGTGCTGGGGGGTGGGGGTGGTGGGAGGCATGGGTGGGGGCCTGGTGGAGGCTGCCCCTGCACTGCTGGGGGGTGGGGGTGGTGGGAGACATGAGTGGGGGCCTGGTGGAGGGTGCCCCTGGTGGCGGGGGGGTGGGGGTGGTGGGTGACATGAGTGGGGGCCTGGTGGAGGGTGCCCCTGGTGGCGGGGGGGTGGGGGTGGTGGGAGGCATGGGTGGGGGCCTGGTGGAGGGTGCCCCTGGTGGCGGGGGGGTGGGGGTGGTGGGAGGCATGGGTGGGGGCCTGGTGGAGCCTGCCCCTGCACTGCTGGGGGGTGGGGGTGGTGGGAGACATGAGTGGGGGCCTGGTGGAGGGTGCCCCTGGTGGCGGGGGGGTGGGGGTGGTGGGTGACATGAGTGGGGGCCTGGTGGAGGGTGCCCCTGGTGGCGGGGGGGTGGGGGTGGTGGGAGGCATGGGTGGGGGCCTGGTGGAGGGTGCCCCTGGTGGCGGGGGGGTGGGGGTGGTGGGAGGCATGGGTGGGGGCCTGGTGGAGCCTGCCCCTGCACTGCTGGGGGGTGGGGGTGGTGGGAGACATGAGTGGGGGCCTGGTGGAGGGTGCCCCTGGATGGTGGGGGGTGGGGGTGGTGGGAGACATGAGTGGGGGCCTGGTGGAGGGTGCCCCTGGATGGTGGGGGGTGTGGGTGGTGGGAGACATGAGTGGGGGCCTGGTGGAGGGTGCCCCTGGGGGCGGGGGGGTGGGGGTGGTGGGAGGCATGGGTGGGGGCCTGGTGGAGCCTGCCCCTGCACTGCTGGGGGGTGGGGGTGGTGGGAGACATGAGTGGGGGCCTGGTGGAGGGTGCCCCTGGATGGTGGGGGGTGGGGGTGGTGGGAGACATGAGTGGGGGCCTGGTGGAGGGTGCCCCTGGATGGTGGGGGGTGGGGGTGGTGGGAGACATGAGTGGGGGCCTGGTGGAGGGTGCCCCTGGTGGCGGGGGGGTGGGGGTGGTGGGAGGCATGGGTGGGGGCCTGGTGGAGGGTGCCCCTGCACTGCTGGGGGGTGGGGGTGGTGGGAGACATGAGTGGGGGCCTGGTGGAGGGTGCCCCTGGTGGCGGGGGGGTGGGGGTGGTGGGAGGCATGGGTGGGGGCCTGGTGGAGGGTGCCCCTGGTGACTGGGGGGGGTGGTGGGTGACATGAGTGGGGGCCTGGTGGAGGGTGCCCCTGGTGGCGGGGGGGTGGGGGTGGTGGGTGACATGAGTGGGGGCCTGGTGGAGGGTGCCCCTGGTGGCGGGGGGGTGGGGGTGGTGGGAGGCATGGGTGGGGGCCTGGTGGAGGCTGCCCCTGCACTGCTGGGGGGTGGGGGTGGTGGGAGACATGAGAGGGGGCCTGGTGGAGGGTGCCCCTGGTGGCGGGGGGGTGGGGGTGGTGGGTGACATGAGTGGGGGCCTGGTGGAGGGTGCCCCTGGTGGCGGGGGGGTGGGGGTGGTGGGAGGCATGGGTGGGGGCCTGGTGGAGCCTGCCCCTGCACTGCTGGGGGGTGGGGGTGGTGGGAGACATGAGTGGGGGCCTGGTGGAGGGTGCCCCTGGTGGCGGGGGGGTGGGGGTGGTGGGAGACATGAGTGGGGGCCTGGTGGAGGGTGCCCCTGGTGGCGGGGGGGTGGGGGTGGTGGGAGGCATGGGTGGGGGCCTGGTGGAGGGTGCCCCTGGTGGCGGGGGGGTGGGGGTGGTGGGAGGCATGGGTGGGGGCCTGGTGGAGGGTGCCCCTGCACTGCTGGGGGTTGGGGGTGGTGGGAGACATGAGTGGGGGCCTGGTGGAGGGTGCCCCTGGTGGCGGGGGGGTGGGGGTGGTGGGAGGCATGGGTGGGGGCCTGGTGGAGGGTGCCCCTGCACTGCTGGGGGGTGGGGGTGGTGGGAAACATGAGTGGGGGCCTGGTGGAGGGTGCCCCTGGTGGCGGGGGGGGGTGGGGGTGGTGGGAGGCATGGGTGGGGGCCTGGTGGAGGGTGCCCCTGGTGACTGGGGGGTGGGGGTGGTGGGTGACATGAGTGGGGGCCTGGTGGAGGGTGCCCCTGGTGGCGGGGGGGTGGGGGTGGTGGGAGGCATGGGTGGGGGCCTGGTGGAGGGTGCCCCTGGTGGCGGGGGGGTGGGGGTGGTGGGAGGCATGGGTGGGGGCCTGGTGGAGCCTGCCCCTGCACTGCTGGGGGGTGGGGGTGGTGGGAGACATGAGTGGGGGCCTGGTGGAGGGTGCCCCTGGATGGTGGGGGGTGGGGGTGGTGGGAGACATGAGTGGGGGCCTGGTGGAGGGTGCCCCTGGATGGTGGGGGGTGGGGGTGGTGGGAGACATGAGTGGGGGCCTGGTGGAGGGTGCCCCTGGTGGCGGGGGGGGTGGGGGTGGTGGGAGGCATGGGTGGGGGCCTGGTGGAGGGTGCCCCTGGTGGCGGGGGGGTGGGGGTGGTGGGAGGCATGGGTGGGGGCCTGGTGGAGGCTGCCCCTGCACTGCTGGGGGGTGGGGGTGGTGGGAGACATGAGTGGGGGCCTGGTGGAGGGTGCCCCTGGTGGCGGGGGGGTGGGGGTGGTGGGAGACATGAGTGGGGGCCTGGTGGAGGGTGCCCCTGGTGACTGGGGGGGTGGGGGTGGTGGGTGACATGAGTGGGGGCCTGGTGGAGGGTGCCCCTGGATGGTGGGGGTGGTGGGAGACATGAGTGGGGGCCTGGTGGAGGGTGCCCCTGGTGGCGGGGGGTGGGGGTGGTGGGAGGCATGGGTGGGGGCCTGGTGGAGGGTGCCCCTGCACTGCTGGGGGGTGGGGGTGGTGGGAGGCATGGGTGGGGGCCTGGTGGAGGGTACCCCTGGTGACTGGGGGGTGGGGGTGGTGGGAGACATGAGCAGGTGTGCAGGGTAGTCCCCTGTTTTGTGGGCTGCCTGCAGGGGCCGTCGAGGGTGACAGGACCCACCCAGCCTAATCGCGTGTGTAACTTCGCACGCACCCCTGTAATACACGTACCAAGCCAAATCGCGTGTGATAATTCCCGCGCACCCCTGAAATACACGCGCCCAGCCTATTCGCGTGTGGAACTTCCCGCGCACCCCTGAAATACACGCGCCCAGGCTATTCGCGTGTGGAACTTCCCGCGCACCCCTGAAATACACGCGCCCAGGCTATTCGCGTGTGGAACTTCCCGCGCACCCCTGAAATACACGCGCCCAGCCTATTCGCGTGTGGAAATTCCCGCGCACCCCTGAAATACACGCGCCCAGGCTATTCGCGTGTGGAACTTCCCGCGCACCCCTGAAATACATGCGGCCAGGCTATTCGCGTGTGGAAATTCCCGCGCACCCCTGAAATACACGCGCCCAGGCTATTCGCGTGTGGAACTTCCCGCGCACCCCTGAAATACACGCGCCCAGGCTATTCGCGTGTGGAACTTCCCGCGCACCCCTGAAATACACACGGCCAGGCTATTCGCGTGTGGAAATTCCCGCGCACCCCTGAAATACACGCGCCCAGGCTATTCGCGTGTGGAACTTCCCGCGCACCCCTGAAATACACGCGCCCAGGCTATTCGCGTGTGGAACTTCCCGCGCACCCCTGAAATACACGCGCCCAGGCTATTCGCGTGTGGAACTTCCCGCGCACCCCTGAAATACACGCGCCCAGGCTATTCGCGTGTGGAACTTCCCGCGCACCCCTGAAATACACGCGCCCAGCCTATTCGCGTGTGGAAATTCCCGCGCACCCCTGAAATACACGCGCCCAGGCTATTCGCGTGTGGAACTTCCCGCGCACCCCTGAAATACACGCGGCCAGGCTATTCGCGTGTGGAACTTCCCGCGCACCCCTGAAATACACGCGCCCAGGCTATTCGCGTGTGGAACTTCCCGCGCACCCCTGAAATACACGCGGCCAGGCTATTCGCGTGTGGAACTTCCCGCGCACCCCTGAAATACACGTACCCTGCTGTAATCGCGTGTGGGACTTCCCGCGCACCCCTGTAAATGACGTACCCTAGTTTTTCGCGTGTAGGATTTCACGCGCACCCCTGGAATTCCCGTAGCCTAGCTTTTCGCGTGTGAAACTGCCCGCGCACCCCTGTAAATGACGTACCCTGGCTTTTCGCGTGTGGAACTTCACACGCACCCCTGGTATCGACGTGGCCAGGGCAATCGCGTGTGGGACTTCCCCGCACCCCGGGATACACGTACCCAGGGCAATCGCGCGAGTGACTTCTCGCGCAACCCGTTGTACACACACGCGCGAATTTTTGAACAGTGGGTGTCCGTGTAAATGGCGTACACCTTTGCACATCATTAGTCCTTTGGGGTCACGGTATGGCCCATTGCTGTATGTGAGTGGTATTTGTTGGCGCAGGTTTTGGCGCACTTTCGTTGAGTGCGTCGGGAGGCTACCGCCTGCTTACTTGTGGCGTACGTTTTTGGGCCTGTGCGCTGGTTTGATCGAGCGCTGTTTTGCCCTGTTCGAATCCATGAATACGTGTTGCCGGAGAGCGTGTGGGCGTTCCGCGCACTTGCCTCCTGTACTTCCCCGTGCCGCCCACATTCTTCCCCATTCCGAGTGTTGTGCCCCATTTTATTCCCCATTCCGAGTGTCCCGCCCTGTGTTCCGCCTACTTTAGAGCTGTGCGCTGCGCTCGGAGTGATAGCGCAGTGGCCGTGGCGCACGCCGTTGGTTGACCTGTGCGCCGGCGTGCGCCGCGCACTTTTTCAGCGCACGTCCTATGCTTTTCTTACGCACGGACTTCCATGAATCGACGTGCGCTGGTTTCCCTGCGCTTTTCGCTATTTTTCGGCGCAGCGCACGTATAGGCCCCTCTGCGCCGGAATTTTGGGCGCACATTTATTCCATGAATCGGCCTCCTGGTTTCTACAAATGTGGTTCTTGTAGAATGTGTGATTAGATCAAGGATAAAACATTTGATTTGGACATAACATTCATAAAACCAAGACCACGCAATTCATTAATTATCTAAGCAGCTATATAATATATGTAATTATTTGCATATCTGACAAGAAATACAATGGAAGCGCTACACGAAATCTGAAGATCAGAATTGGTGAACATATTAGAGTGATCAGAAATAAAGTACCCACTAGCTCATTGGGAGAAAGAACATGCAGGGGCCAACTTAGACACCATACACTTCATCAGGATTGACAGAATAGAAAACGATGAAAGAGTTGACAATAAGGAATTACAACTGAGAAGACAAGAATACAAGCTTATTTTTTATACAGACAACCTAAATAAGGGTTTGAATACGGACCATGAACTAAAACTAGTTTTGTGAGCTAACAACGACTGTATGCACGGCCAAGTATGTAATGCTTAGTCAGACACCTTGGTCTGCAATTTATGAGATCCATCTAGTTAACTTTACGTGAATTGTACAATGAACAGACTGATTGTGAAATACTAATAGATTAATGTAACATAGATGTCATTTGGTAACTATGCATAATCAGACAGGTGTAGAGAATCATTTTTGTATTGTTTTTACTATAAAACATTTTGCATATTTTTACATCCTCAATGTTGAAAATGGTTATAGTCACGAATTACAAGTGCATCGTGCTCTTGCGACTGCACAACACCTTACACAATTAGGGCATTTATCTTCACGCTTGCATCTTAATTACCATAAAAAAACAGAATCTGACCTACACCAAGATGGCACTTTCCATTACTAGCATCTATTCACCTTAGGCATTCTGTTACACACAACATGAATCACATAATATTTCACTTGACGTTGCATAACAGACACAGAGGGCCTCATTACGACCCAGGCGGTAAGTTACCGCCTGGGCCGTGACTTTACCACCATGGCGTAAACTACGTTTACGCCATGGTGGTTGGCGGAATTACCGCCCCATTACGACCTTGGCGGGGCGGTAAGTCCCCAATCCCCATTTACCCTTCCCCATTCCCATTTTTGCCCCACAGGGCATAATGGGAGTGGGGAAGGCGTTAATTACGCCACCGTAAATTACGGTGGCGTAATTAACTCCATGGTCCCTTAGCGCCATGGATTTTAACACCTGCTAAAAGCAGGTGTTAAAAGCGCCATGGCGCTAAGGGACCTCGTAATTGGCGGTAGGGGGTCGGCGCAGCTAACGCTGGCGTAAACCCCTTACCGCCAGGGTCGTAATGAGGCCCAGACTGTTTAAATATGGCAGTACGAGGGCCTCGTTCTGTATCACCCTTACTCACAGGAGAACGCTATGAAAGTTGCAGTGATGTGGTCTGCCTCCCTAGATAATCCGACAGAGCACATCTCAGGAGACTACACCCAGTTCCTCATTCTCATTCTGATTTAGTTTTCCAGAACTGCAAACACATTTTTTGTCTTTGAAGACTCAATTGGCACAGAAAAGCACAAGCAATTAGGAGGAATTCTCATATGAAATATCACCCTCAACCTAAAACATATGTAGCCAAGTATTACTCTCATGTCTGCTACCCACTGTGATTAGCACACTCAATATGAGTAACACATGCCCTTAAAATGAGTGCTCAGTGTCGCTTTCTCACCCCCTACAGGTACACCTAAAGGGGATTTAGCAGACCAACATCAGTCACATTAACAGTGTATTCAAATGATAGTTGGTCAACACTCAAGAAGTGTCACAGAGACAACGAGGTAAGATGGCATAGCTTTTTGACTGTTCAGCACACAACGCGAGGATAACTCATATAGACTTACGACCCAATCCCTTCTCATAAGGCCACTTCCAAATGGTTCAAATATAAACAGTAAGAGTTGCCACACAAATGCCTAGAATAAAAGTGTCTTTGGGGAATGAATAGTTACCAAGGTTTTGTTTTATCTTTTGCATGACTATATATCTTTTGAGCTAACAACAAATATGATGTCATGTTTGGTTTTTACGGCAATTTATTTTTGGTATTTTTTCTTCTTTTTTCTCTCCCCATCTCATCTAAAACAATTGGGAGTTTCATTGTACTAATAACAATTAAAGACTTACTATTTCATTTTTTTCATTAATGCATTTTTCGAATTTCCCATTGATTCATGATTTATTATGCATGTTTTTTCTTTGACTTAATTTCGTTTTTATAAGTAAAGAACAGGCCCCGAGGAAGCCTTTAAACAAAACATGTGTATATCTGTCAAGAAATGCTTTTAGGAATATTTTTTGGTTGACCACTAATTATTGTGAATAAATCACCTTGATACAAAACACACTGACTAATCAGTTTATGTAAATATGGTTTAAAGATAGAATTCGGTGACGGTTTGAAGACTTAGGGGTAATGGATCTATGGAGGACGTTACACCCCGAGGGCAGGGAGATTTCTTTTTATTCTTCCGTTCATGATATGCAATCCTGTATAGACTACATATTGGTGCGGCTACCTCTTGTCCATAACACAAGGAGATGCAAGATCCTTCCTAGGACGCTGTCTGACCACTCCTCACTTCTGTGGCAGTTCAGTGATGAAAATCTATGGATCCACAGGCCGCACTGGCATTTCAAGGGTCAGGCTCAGCTCGATGTTGTATTCCGTAGTGAGATGCTTGACGTAATAACAACCTTATTTGAGTGCAATGTAGGATCTGTAGACTCGGTGGGGGTCCTTTGGGAGAATATTAAGGTGTACTTTAGGGGACGGTGCATCTCCATGGAATGCAGGGTGCTTTGGACAATCCGGGGGAGACTGTCAGAATTGGAATACGAGCTCAATAGCTTGCAGTGTGGTGATGTGCAGCAATCCTCTGAGAATGGCCTGACAGCAATTAGAGCTCCCTTTGGCCAATTTAAGTCTGAGGCGGGTAGGGAGGTGCGATTCCATTCCTCCCTGTGTCTTGCTATGAGAAATGGTGAAGTGGGGAGGCCCGGCCGTTACCTGGCTAGGTTGGTGCAGGGCGAAAGGGGCCAAACTGAAATTCCAGTGATTAGGAGGGGTGACAGCAATCTTTTCTCTTTGAGCTTATATTGGAAGAATTTCAGGCATTTTATAGCAGTCTGTATCCGGCTAGAGGCAGCGCAGATCTGGAGTTTTTGAAGCTTTTTGTTGAGAATGCGCAATTGGCTGAACTCAGCGGACAGGCTATGGGCGTGTTGGGGGCCCCCATTACTGAGTCTGACATTCTGCGGGCGATTAAACATCCTCCGATGGCTAAGGCTCCGGGGTCTGACGGGATCACTGCACAGTTTTATAAGGAGTACGCCCCCAAGGTTGCAAATTACTTGCTTCAGGTGTGGCAGGAGGCTTTGCAGATGGGAACTCCTCCTCGCTCTATGCGTGAGGGCATAATCGCCTCAATTTTAAAGCCGGGTAAAGACCCAATGGTGCCTCGTATAGGGCGATTTCCCTAATCAATATGGATACTGAAATCTTCTGTAAAATGTTAGCGGACAGGTTACTCCCTTTTCTTCCTTCGGTGATACACCCAGATCAGGCAGGTTTTGTACCGTACCGTTCCATGGCCCTTAATTTACAGAGGCTGTTTGCGTTTCTTGGCCAGATAGACCCTTCGGTGCAAGCAGTCAGGGTTCTTTTAGATATGGAGAAGGTGTTTGACTACATCGTATGGGATTATCTGTTTTCGGTCCTTGAGAGGGTGGGCGTTCCGGCTTAGTTTTTGCAATGCGTCAGAGTTCTACATTCAGGGGTTACAGCAAAGGCTTGTTTGGCAAGCATCTGCAGCATTAGCTCTGGGACGCGGGACGCGGCAAGGCTGCCCGCTGTCCCCTTTGCTTTTTGCAATCGCCATGGAACCACTTGCAGTCCGTCTGAGGGCATTGCACAGTTAGTGTCGCTGGCACTGGGAGGCGCTAGGGAGCTGATATCTCTCTATGCCAATGATGCCATTCTGCATGTCAACAACCCGGACCAAAATCTGGAGCCTCTCGCCATTGAGATCGAGGCATTCAGGGAGATTGCGGGGCTGCCGGTGAATTGGTCCAAGTTGATTGTATTCCCGCTGAATGAGGAAACTCAGCAACTGCCTGGTACGGAGTAGTACCGCGCGGAGAAGAGCTCAACGAGGTATCTGGGCATAGTGGTCAGTAGGAGTCATCTCCATTTGTTAAAGGACAACTATGAGGCCTACATGGAGACATTACAGAGTAAAGTTAGCCAATAGCTATCTCTTCTTCTTTCTCCTATGGGAAGAATTGCAAGCATAAAGATGGTAATCCTTCCTAAATTACTTTGCTTCTTTCTCAATATACCGGTGTGGCCTGGTTCCCAGTTCTTTAAAGACTAAAAGTCTTTTCTGACCAGACTTGACTGAAGCCCAAAGACTCCCAGAATCAGGTGGGAAATGCTGATGAGGCCATGGGAGCAGAGTGGGCTTAATGTGCCTGATATGGAACTATATTTTTTATCAGCTCAGATCTCATTTGTGTCCTACTGGATGCCGAGCTTGCCATCTTTCCTGGAAGTTCGGATTGAGCAGAGGCTGGCGCACCCATTTGCACTGCAGGGTACACTGGTTTCTAGGTAGATCAATGATACGTGTCCCTTTGAACCTGCATCTTCCACGGTTCATGCCGTGAGAAGACTCTGTCTGAGAATGGGAGTGCAAGTCCTGTTTGCCCCCGAATTGAACATTTGGGATATTCAGTGCCTCGTTCCCACTTGCGATGGAGTGATTAGACAGGATTGGTCTGCTTTTGGAGTTAACATGTTTGACTTTTATGCTGAGGAGACCTTTATCTCCTTAGAACAGGTGCAGGCTAATTGGGTTCTGGGGTCGTTTGGGCTGGCATTTCAGTTCCTCAGGATCGGTAAATCATTTAGGGCCTGGTCACCGGCCTTCTCTTCTGAGCTGGAAATATCCCCTTCGCTGAGATACCTCATCAACTCAGCGAATTCAAAGCGCGTTGTGTCAATGATTTAAAAGATGGCGCAGATCTTGATCCCAAAAGTGTACCCTGTTAGTAGGGCGGCATGAGAGGCTGACATGGGTAGGGATCTCAATTACAAGAGATGGCAGTATATGTGCTTCTATACTAAAAAAGTGGCCATCAGCTCTATGTTTAAGCCATCTAATAGAAGATTCTCCATCGTGCTTATCTTCCCCACCCCCAGAGTCCAGAAAAAGTTTGATAGCTCATGTACTAGGGAGTGTCCCAGGTGTAACTATGAAGATGCAGGTTGTATACATACTTTATGGGGGTGCCCCGCCCTGTCCAGTTCTTGTAGTCAGGTGACAAATATGACGGGACAAATTATTTACCAGGAACTGCCTCTTGATATTCTTTGCTGTGTGTTTGATTGGCTGCTGGGGATTTCTAAAGGGGGCAGAAAGATGTTTTTCATTTGCATGCTTTTAGCAAAGTGGTGCTTTCTTATGTTATGGTCAAGCCCCGTGGCTCCGACGGCAGGGAAATGGCTTAAAGACCTTGCTTGGTGTTGTGATCCGGAGCAGGAATATTGCAGATTGATGCCGTCCCGCTGTGATATTTGGGACCCAGTCTGTGCCTTTCTGCTGGCTGGGGAGGATAAGGATGTGTTTGGGATGGTGACTGCGGAGGGGGCAACAATGGGCTGATAAGATGGCATTGATGAAAACGGATCCAAGTCAAGACTCTGAGCCTGAATACATACCATAGCTGCTGTAGGTAGAGGCTGTGGCCAGCTGGGAAGGGAGTTGTGCCACAGCGGCTCTGTTACGCGAAGGGGGTGGGGAGAGAAATTTTGCACAAGAATACTGTGGATTATGTGATTCGATGTATTTGCATCAGAGGTGCCTACCCATTTGCATGTACTCCTGCTCAAGTTCAAATTAAATGTCTTATGTGTTGAAGATATTGAATGATGTGAACCAATTCCAAAATAAAGGTTTTAAAAAAAAGATAGAATGTGGCTATGCAACACTTAATGTACATAAATCACTTTGAAGGAATCACCCAATAACTCATCTTTGCATTTGATACATGCACATAGGGGAACTGGGCAATCTTTAGGAATTTAACATCACTTAGCATTATAGGGTGTAGGTGCCAGTCCAGTGCCCATGCTGCAGTGTCAAAACTAGACGTACCAAGCATCAGTTTAGTGCTCCAATCCCTCCTTTAATATACCCCCACACATTTAATCATAACTCTTAAGATTACCTAGTCATCAGATTCCAAAGAAATTTGAATTGGGGTTAACAAATCAGCAAGAGTGAGTTGAGCTTAAAACGCAGAACCATCGCTCTTAACGCTCTAAGTGTAAAATGCAAGAAACGATTACCTTTGACGACTCTTGGAGTGTACAATGCCCAAGCTATTGCAGCATCAATTTACGGAAGCAAAATCTGAAGTACACAAGAGATAAATAACCTCAAAGGGGCCTCATTACAAGTTGGGCAGTGCAGGTTAAATGCGGCGACATTACTGCATACTGCCGCATTACTTCATCGCCCAACTATGATTTGGGCGGAAAGTTGGAGGATTCACCTCCAGCTATGAGCTAGAGCTAAATCCACCAACTCCCCACCCCGATTTCGGTGGAATTATTGCATGGTAATTCCACCAAAATGCCCCATGGAGACAAATGGACTCCAATTAAATGGGGACTAACACCACCACCACCACTTGTAATCCAGTGGTAATACCACCAGACCAAGTGGCAGTAATGGTAATTCCGTTTGATGGTATCACGGTGGATTTACCACCAAACTCGTAATGAGCACCTAGAGTCTAAATTCATCGAACAAACTATGAACCTCCCAAAATAGTACCCCTTCCCTTTCCCTATCGGTGGAAAGTGGAAGTAAAAGTGTTGGCTTCAAATCTCAGATTAATCCTTCAATACTTTGTTTACGCATATATAATCTGATGATTTAAAAATGCAAAGGGATATGTTAAAGGATCTCACCCAGAGCCAAAATGGGGGGAAATTGAAATGGTATAAACACATAAAAGACATCATGGGCCTCATTACGACCCAGGCGCTAATGGGTTAACGGCGCCGTAAAAGGCTGCAGCACCGTTAACCTATTAGCGCCTAATTACGAGGTCCCTTTGCGGGACCCGACCTTAACGGCTGGTTTTACCAGCCGTTAAAGTAGGGACCCGCAAAGGGACCTTGGTGCTAAGTACGGTGCCGCAATTTGCGGCACCGTACTTAGCGCCTTCCGCATTCCCATTGAGCCCTATGGGGCAAAAATGGGAATGGGGAAGGGCCATGGCAGCATGGGGAATTACCGCCCCGCCAACCTCGGAATGGGGTGGTAATTCCCCATTCCGCCATGGCGGACTCCGGCATCGACCATGGTGCTAATAGCACCATGGTCTTCCGCCAGGGTCGTAATGAGGCCCCATGTGTAGTATAGGATGTGACCATCTAATTAGAAATGAAATCAACATCACTCACTCACACATTAACATTATTAAGTCTAAGTTAGATGTCTTATGATTTGAAACAGTTAGGGTTTAACATTTCCAGGCTATATAATATTTAAAGAACATGACTTACCTGAGACCTACCTGAATGAAATAAATCCCATTTATGCATGTGCACTTTATATAAAGTTCCCTTTGAACATGTTCCCTGTAAAAATGGTCCCGGAACACATCAAATGTATGTCCTTTTTATATGATGGAAATTGAGACTGTGCTACATTTTCTCCTTCTATGTCCTAAATACACCACACTGAGAAGGAGATGGCTTGCCTTTCCCTTTTTTAATTATCGGGTTTTTAATAAGATAGATGCTTTCACCTTACACAAATTTACATTTAAGTAGGAGGCAGTATTTGCCGTATCCAGCTATGTATCAAGGGCCTGGCGTATAAGGCAAACATATTTTGATTAAATGTTATATAGGAAAGTCCATTTGCACCAAGTCACACATTCCACAACACCACGTAGTAGTCATAGCGAGGAGCTCACCTCTAGTTCTGAGCCACAACAGCAAGGCATTAGCGGTATGCAAATTAGTTAAAAGGCAAACCCTTTTTTCCAGGAAATTGGGCCTCATTCCGAGTATGGCGGTAAGGGATAGCGGCCACCGCTAACGAGAGCGGTGGCGGTAATCCCTTACCGCCATACTCCGAGTTCCCTTAGCGCCATGGTGCTTTTAACACCTGCTTTTAGCAGGCGTTAAATACCATGGCGCTAAGGGACCTTGATGTTAATTACGCCACCGTAATTTACGGTGGCGTAATTGACGCCTTCCCCACTCCCATTATGCCCTATGGGGCAAGAATGGGAATGGGGAAGGGTAAATGGGGATTGGGGAATTACCGCCCCGCCAACCTTGGAATGGGGCGGTAATTCCGCCAACCACCAAGGCGCTGCCGGTCCGGGTACGGCGTCAACCAAGGCGTTAATAGCGCCATTGGTTAGCGCCGTACTCGGAATGAGGCCCATTGTCTCTGTCTAAGAGGGCAGTGCTACTTTATAGCTTAATAAACACAAGACAGACATTTGCAAGGCTGCCAGGACAACTACATACCTAGTTTCACCCTTATTAGGGAACTGTTAATCTGCACTTTTTTATGGTTAGCATAAGCTAATCTATTCATTCATTAATGTAAAATCTGTTTAGCAATAAAGTTGTTCTGAGCTATCATTTGCTGAGAGCCATGCAGAAAGATATACTTATTATTATGTAAAGCTCACATTCTTGTCTCCAAGTGCTAAATGTGGCCTGTTTTTGTCCATTATGAATCAGAATTTGCTGAGTACGAAAGGAAATGTGTTCATGATAAATGCTTAACGCAGCTGAACACAGCGAATAGATTTTATTATAACAACTTGTCTGTTGGCAGACTGTTAGCTATTCTCAAGCAGAGAATATAGCCTTGACTGCGGGAGGAAGAGATAGCTTATGCGCTACCTGAATGTTTTAGAGCAGTAGCTACAGCCACTGCATCATGCAATGAAATTGAAGGCATGGTTTGGGCCACTGCTTAACCATAGTGCCTCACTCAGTTGATGTTTTAGTTACATACACATGTCACATCAGCTCGAATTATGAACTTATTCTGTTCACAGCACACATTAGGATCACAAGATGTAACCTATTGAACATAGCTGAGTTCCTACATCTCCCAGAGCAAAATGATGGGAATGAGGACAACCATTATTGTGTGTACACCACTGAACAAGAGAGCAGAGAAAGAATTGATTTATGATGTGATATGATAGGTTATTTATAACATGCTTAATACCCAGAGGTTTCTAAGCACGGACCCGGGTTCAGACTTGTGTTGCTCCGTGTCGTTTTGCTTTCAAGGCGAGCACGCTGCCCCTAAGCTATCCTCCCAAGACTATGGGCCTCATTACACGGATGGCGGTAAGGATTTACCGGTACCAGTATTTTACCGGTACTGGTAAATCCTTACCGCCTTACTACGAGGTCCCTTTGCGGGTTGGAGAATTTAACGCCTGCTTTTTGCAGGCATTAAAAACCAACCCGCAAAGGGACCCGGGGAGCTAATTACAGTACCGCAATTTACGGTACCGTAATTAGCACCTTCCTCATTCCCATTATGCCCTATGGGGCAAAAATGGGAATGGGGAAGGGCAATGGTGGAAGGGGGAATTACCGCCCCGCCAACCTTGGAATGGGGCGGTAATAGCGCCATGGTTCTCCGCCATCCGTGTAATGAGGCCCTATATGTTTGACAAACCTTTGTCACTTTTGAACGAGCACACATTAAATTGGAATGGCCCGACAGCCAGATCCTAGCATTGCTGTCTCTGACACAGACTAGAACAGGTCTCACCTTGCATAAAATTGAATGGTGAAGTGGAGTATTATGCAGTATAATGCAGGAATTAATGGCTTTGCCTTGTTTGAAAACAGTTTACCCATATCTGCCATACTTGATACTGCACTTTTCTTTGGTTTCTTGAGATACATCAGATGCAGGAAGACTGACCTACTGATACAGACTGGCCTACAGCTGAACTCCCAAGGCAAGCGATTGCAGCACTGTAGAATACGTAATGCCTCAGATTGCCGAGCATAACAGCTCCGCCTGAGAAGTACACACTTTTTGATGCTGCTGGCTCGAATCCCAGAGTGCAAGGCTGCCTCATAGAAAATGCCTGCAATTCAGGGAATTCCATGCTGTTTTTTGAAATGGACATTTTTATCATACGTACATAATACAAACTGTTTGCATGGACGTAAGGAAAATACACTGGATCCATGCTGCACATCTGAAATGGCTACGTTTGCCTGTGCCCTATGACAACTGGGTAAAAAGGAGTGCGTAGGGGATAGAGAAATATGTACCAAATACGTTCCCCGGTGTGCCATTCAGTGTGAAGAAAAAAAATACTGACCCTGGTTTTGAGCACCATGAGGGTCTGTTGAGATCTGAATATAACTATAATTGTTCAAAGATCACTCTGTGCCCAGGGTGACACGATACAATCTGTACCAAGGAGAGATAGGGAAATACACTAAGAGAATATTGCACTGTCCATGTTACTGTCTTATTATGCCTTAGTATGCCTTAGTATCTAGCTCCACTACTTGCTTTATTTTATCCCTGTTTTGACTGACCTCTATCATGTAACTTGCCTGATGTTATTGTACGGTCTCCTCCACACTACTGCCTAGCTTTGCTGTCCTAGAATTGATTAGCACATGCTAAAAGGAGTGTTGTTAATATTGTGAAATCTGTTTAGCAATATAGTTAGTTCTGAGCTATCATGGATCAATATTTGATGAGAGCCAGGCAGAAAGATATACTTGTTATTATGTAAAGCGCACGTTCTTGTTTCTAAGCGCTAAATGTGGTCCTGTTTTGTCCATTGAGAATCAAGCTTTGCTGAGTATGAAAGGAAATGTGTTCATGATAAATGCTTAACGCAGCTGAACACAGCAAATAAATGTTATTATAACAACCTGTCTGTTGGCAGACTGTCAGCTATTCTCGAGCAGAGGATATAGCCTTCACTGCGGGAGGAAGAGATAGCATGACTGATGTTTTTGTTTCTGTAGAGTTAGGATGTCTTGTACGAGAGAAGGAATGTTGGCACGATATGCATTGCTTTCTTAGAATATGTCCAGTACAATACATGGCTATGTTGAAATGTATGCACTTAGGTAGAAGCATGCTGTTTCCATGGAATGCTTCTATGCATGTAATGTATGTCAATGCAACTATGTATAAACAGTGGATTTCTGTTCAGTAGAGGGGGGAGGGAGCTCTCAGTGCTATGGTGTGCTGGGTGGATGTGCTAGAGGGCTCATTGCTAGTGTGACAGCTGAGTGTGGGGGGCTTGTTAGTGAGCAGCTGACTTCCCCTGCCATGCATAATAAACTGTGTTCCATTTAAATATCCATCTCTGTGCCTCTTGTGATCTTATTTGGTTTCCATAGTATATAGTTCTGACAGCCTTGTGGTTGGCGCATTTGGCCATGTTTTCACAACACGAAGAAAGTAATGGCGTGTTTGAAAAGGTTTGAAAAAAACCCTTTCACCTGAAATGTGAAAGTAGGAAAGTCAATTTACACATTCTACACATTCCACAATGCCACATAGTACCTATCGCTGGAAGTTCACCTCCAGTTCTGAGCCACAACAGCAAGGCATTGTGGGTATGCAAATTAGCTTAAATGCAAACTTTTTTCTCCAGGAAATTGTCTTTGTCTAAGAGGGCAGTGCTACTATATATAAAGTAGAACTTCCCTCTTAGACAAAGACAATTTAGATAAGCTATGAGAACAGAAGGTGCAAGTACCCGTCTGAACCACCCGATCGAGCAGAGACGTGCAGCCCAGCTCCAGTGAAGTACTGTGTAGCCACGGGAGGCAGCAAGGACTGAAGAACCAGAGAGGAAGACTTTGGAAACCTTGCGGAAGTCTAACACCGACAAAGAGGACTGGGAGCTCCTGTTGAATGTACAGCGGCTACCCGGGTCTGCACAGGGAACACAAGAAACCATTTTAAGAGGGTCTGGGATGCAGAACTAAAGTATATGTTAGGGATCGGCAGTGGATTGCGCACCCCTCATTCTCACTCATGGGGGTTGAGTGTCAGCAGCACGTATTCCCTGGCTACTATAGCAGGGCTTATCCTTCTTCCTGGTGCTTGGGGGCATAACACTCCTAGTAGCCCTCTGGATTGTTGCTTTCCGACTACTGTCCAGAAAGGAACATTATGACGTGCACTTCATCACGCCACTGGGTTGGTTGTGTCCAGGTATATGAACACGGAAAGGATCGCAATATGCTGTTTCTGTGACCCATATTATGAACCCGAGCATCCTGTTTTTCTAGCTTCTAAAATCAACTAAGGTAATTAGTAAGTATAGGGAAGAATTTTTTTCTGGAGTTCTTTAACCACCAGGAGAGTCCTGAATTACGGTGAGAGTATAGAAAAATAAAAAGGTTTAATATATAGTCTTGTTCAGTTTTGCCAGATTAACTGTATTACTTTTTAACTGATTTACTTGTTAACTGTGTTACTTATCTCACCAACTGCAGCTCCTGTCCCAATCCTGTTTGTACCTGAGGGTGTGTGTCCCGTAGTACTCCCGCTAGGGTGAATGGGTCGCACAGACTGTAACTAAAAATTAGGATTGTCGGTCAATAACACAGCGTCCAGGGTTCCAGAAAGGAATCATACTCTCCAAGCTGTGTTTTGACAGATTGCAAGACCCATTTTACCTTTACCTGATCATGAACACTTTGATAAAAGATTTAGCTTCAGCTGTCGAAAAGTTACAAGTAGATGTCTCTACATCCCGCCAGGAGAACGCTGTGTTGTTCCATTCTATGATGGCTTTACACAGTACCAAGGAACAATTGGTCAAACACCCACTTACCCTGCAAATCCTTGGGGCTCGGGGGTGGGGGTCTCTTCTTCTCGCTTTGATAACAGATCAGTTATTGCTCCTGCTACCTTACCAGGAACAGGCAATCCCATGCCCCCAATTATGGAGGGGACCCTGAGCAATTTAAATCCTTTATGACTCTATGCCACATACATTTCCTGAAAGGCCCCAATTGCTCATACTCGATCACGCTCGAGTGCCATTTACATTGCTCAATCTTGAGAAAACAGCCTTTGCCTGGGTCACTCCTTATGTAGACGGGAATAGCTCATTACTGAATGATTATGTAGGTTTCTTGGATGCTTTGATCACCATGTTTCACCAACAATACGCAGTCCAGGCAGTTAGGAACAAGTTATTGGATATAATGATCTTGTGATCTACTTGCCTATATATCCCATTTCAAAAGACTAATTACCCAAACCAATTGGCCTGGAGATGCCCAAATCACCACTACAGTAAAGGTTTTAAAGAACACCTCAAAGATGCCCTGAGTCAGGCAGTAGTTCTTCCTGATACTCCCTCTGCTTTTCTCACATTGGTCATCTGTATCGATCAAAGTGGCATTCTAGGCATTCCTAAACTAGGCATTCCTTTACTTCCTAAACCCAAGTCCGAACCAATATTGTCTGTAGATTGTTCCCCCTTTATCTCCGGACCCATTTATTTGAAAACTAAGAACCTAAGGATGGTGTGCACCCAATTCCATAAACAAACTCCAGAATTCAATGCTGAAATACCATAATCTGAACATTAATTGGAAGAACCATAAACTTACATTTAGAGGATTTTGATGTCTGTATTCATGTTCCTCCAATACTTTTCAGGCATCTCCTTCATGTACCTCTCATAGTTTATCCATTGTTAACATCACTTCACCTCAACAAGCCTTAGTTCTTTCACAACTACCTTTCGAATGGTAAGTGATTTCAATCCGGCGCACACCCAGGTCAAAGCACAGCACATAGTGCACAACTGAAACCCTTATTTATTTTTGTCTATAACTTCAATATTCTGAACGATATACCATTCATATCACACCCTTCTCCTGGAACCCCCCCGGACACACTGAACCAGGAATCAGGCTGGTTTGCAAAGGCAAATATTTATTTATGTATTTAAAATTTAATCACAGTGGGCCTCATTACGACCCAGGCGGTAAGTTACCGCCTGGGCCGTGACTTTACCACCATGGCGTAAACTACGTTTACGCCATGGTGGTTGGCGGACTTACCGCCCCATTCCGACCTTGGCGGGGCGGTAAGTCCCCAATCCCCATTTACCCTTCCCCATTCCCATTTTTGCCCCATAGGGCATAATGGGAGCGGGGAAGGCGTTAATTACGCCACCGTAAATTACGGTAGCGTAATTAACTCCATGGTCCCTTAGCGCCATGGATTTTAACACCTGCTAAAAGCAGGTGTTAAATCCACCATGGCACTAAGGGACCTCGTACTCAGGCGGTAAGGGTCGGCGCTGTTTACGCCGTCGTAAAACCCTTACCGCCTGAGTCGTAATGAGGCCCAGTATGTTTTAATAGATAAACAACAATCACCAATGGGGTGACAGAACACAGAATAATATCTTTACTACACCAGGAATAAGTAATGAGCAAAACAAATGCAGCACAGAAAATAATACTTTTGTGTCTTTTCGAATCAAATAGCACTATGGTTAGAGGTTCTCCCTGCAACAACCCTCAACCCCCCAATAGGCAATGTAAAGAGATGGGAGGAGAGAGCAGGTATTTAGGAATAGCACAAATCAAACAGAATATCAGTCCCACTTTCCCCCAGCAAACACAAGAGAAGAACGGAATTGACTTTTCAGATGTCAGTCTGGCTTTCAAAATTGTCTTTAGAATGGACTGGGCAAAAACACCAAATGTGGTCCAAAATCCTTAAATTGTTGTAAATTCCTACGGGAGCCGCTTTGAATAGGTGCAAACAATCACAAGCAATCATTTAGTCAGCAGAAAACATTGGAAATCTTAAGGCCTTAAAAACTGAGGGAGTTATAGAAGTTTTAGTAAAGGTCATTTTTGCGAGATAGGCGCGTGAATAGAAAACAGAAATGCACTTTTGAAAATGACAAATGGGTTTGCTTACACTAGACTCGAGGATGACTATGAAAAAGCGAATACCACACAGGGATCTTACAGTCACTTGATCAGGGTGACCCGCCTGCTAAGGAAACTCGACTTCTTCAAATGAGGAAAGGGTCAGTGCAAAGATGGTTGTAACAATACTGGTTCTGAATGAAAGATGGGATGGGTTGGAAATAGGGATAAGACAAAGTAAATATACTATGGGCCACAGTTCTTCTTATTAATACTCACAGGATACGTTTTTTAAATGGACCGTCAGCTCTAGTCATAGGATTGGGTCTGGTCTAGGAAAGACAGCACATCAGGCACGGTACTGGAACCTCTAGGCCGGTCGCCGGATTGGCACAGGATCTGCCCTCCTAGTCTGTGTGTATTTGAATCAGCTGGATGGCGAGTTCCTCAGGCAAGCCTAGTGGTGGCAAGCCAGAGAATTTCAGGATACTGGTTCAAAAGGCTTTCTCACACCACACAGCGCTTTACTGAGTGGAGAGAATACATTTGAGGATTTGGGCCTTGCTGGAAATCAATAGCTCTCCAGTGCTGGCAAGAGTTTTGGCATCTGGATCTGGAAGAATATTAAAGTTGGATATAGAATGCTGGATCAGAGTGCTTCGCCAGAATCAGGAAAGTGGCTGGATCAGTGAGTCCCTATGTGTTGTTAGCTGTCTCTATTTATCCTTTATAATGACATCACAAAGGAGGTGTGTGGGCCGGCTTCGCTAAACTTGCCCCTGTGAGCTGGGATAGGACCACACTTCATCTCCGCCTTGCAATTTGAGTGATTGGATCAAGGCCGGGTGATGTCACGTTTTATGATTTGCTTTACAATCCTCTGATACCTCCCTTTAGCCACTAGTCTCAAAATCGGATTTGATACTAAATGTACATTTCTACATTGATCACCTTTATATAACTCACACAGAAAGATGCCAGCGGTGGGATCTTGTCTCAACTTTCTACAGAATTTTGCCCTTTTCGCTATGAACACCATTTCCAAATTTTATGCAAATTTCCACAAATGTGCGTGTTTAACATAGGGATATGCATGTACATTTTCACAATTCTAACATTTATACATTTCACATAAACCCACATATATTGCCACTCCTGTTCAGAATAAGCTACACGGTTGTACTAAGTTTTCAAAGGTAGTGCTAAAAATTAGGTTAATTAATCTGCCATTTTCAGATTTGGCACCCCTTCTGATAATAAGTTATACACCTTCTAAAAATGTCCATTACATATCCTGTTAACACCAAATGGTCAGTATTTGTCACTTCTTGAAGCATGTGGTAGCCGCCTCCTTTGGAATGTTCATCTGTCAGCCAGGAGTTTCCTGGGCTGCAGCAGTTTTACGACCCTTCACACCTTCAATATCGTGGGTTGGAGGATGTCCATTGTTTAGTCCTAGGCTAACCAGCAATTAGCACCTCCCAGTCAGTTTCTGATGAGAGGAAGGCCCTCTTTCTGGGAGAAAAACCTTCTATTCCAGTTCTTGCAGCTTCAGCCAGGCTAATTAACTTCTTCAATCGAGCAAAACCCAAATTTGTTACATCAAACATAGATACATTTCTTTCTTGGCCTTATAATCTGTAGGAAAAAACACAACTAAAATCTGTATTCCTTTTTGGCAACAATCCTGTTTATGTTTGCTAATTCAGCAGACTTTTTAGTTTTAGGTCATTTTAAAGGTTCCTCAATACTCCTCTGACAGCTGTCATTCAGGTAGCCCTGGGTACTGCACCCAGATTTTGGCCTAGGCTGTAAGTTTTCAGACTTTGTATGTTTCACAATGTTTCGTTTGATACATGAATTTTAGCACCAGGCAAGATTGTGAATGTTGAAAAGTGTTGTGTTATAGGCATTTTGGAGTCCTTTGTAGGCACATTTTTGGGTTTCACTTGCAGGGTGCTGCTTCTCTCTCTGCACTCTGTTTGCTGGTCATGGAGCCCACTGGCACATTTCTGCAGTGTGTGCTCTATTCCACTGCACATGCACCATGGGTGGCAGATTGTGCATCCCTCTTTTTGTGTGCTGAAGCACACGGTTTTTGTAGGTTTTTGGCATGCACAAGGGTTTTGCCACCATTATTGCTGTTTCTTTCCCCATAACCGGCATGGTGATGCCGCATAGCATAGCGGAGTGGGTCAATACATCCCAAAATTCCAGGATTACCAAGATGTATTAATTCCCCAAGAGTCCGAGAAACGTCCTCCCCCTAGGCAGTATGACTATGCTATTGAACTGGAACCCCATGCTGAAATGCCCTATGGCAAGATATAGGCCTTGTCAGAGAGAGAGAATGTAATCATTAAAGAGTACATAGACAAAAACTTGAGAAAAGTATTCATCCGTCATTCTACGTCCCCCGCAGGTGTTCCCATCTTCTTCAGTCCCAAAAAGGATGAAGAAGAACTCTGACCTTGTGTTGACTACCGTCAATTAAATGCGATCACCATAACAAACCGATACAAGTGCTACTCGACCAGGCTCGGAATAGTCACATATACACTAAATTGGATCTCAAGAGAGCATACAACCTGATAAGAGTTGCTGAGGGGGAAGAATGGAAGACAGATTTCAGGACAAAATATGGACACTTTGAATATCTCGTCATGCCTTTCGAACTGCGTAATGCCCCTGCTGTTTTTCAGTTTTTCCTTAATGATATCTTTAGAGACTTATTGGACCTTTTTTACGTTATCATTTATTTGGATGACATTCTCCTTTTTTCCTCATCATATGATCTTCATGTCACTCATGTCAGAGAGGTCCACCAACGCCTCTGAAATTACTGTCTTTATGCTAAGGCTTGTATTTGTATTTAATTGGCTTATATAGCGCTTTCTACCAAAGCGCTGCACATTAACAACAACAGGATACATTTAATATAACAATAACGGTAACAAGAAGCAAATTACAATTTTGATTCAGTCAACAAAACAGCATGTAGAGCAATATGACAGAGGAAAGGGGGAGAGAAGTGGAGCAGAGCTAGGAGGGAGAGGGGGGAGGAGGAGGAGGAGACAGGAAGGGGTGAGGGCGAGGATGGGGTGGGGGAAAAAGGGAGAGGCTTAAGCGGGGGAAAGAGGGGAAGGGAGGGAGAAAGAGGGGAAGGGAGGGAGAGTGGGAGAGGGGAGAGGGAGGGGCATCATGGCGGGGAATGGAGAAGGAGGGATTTAAGGGACGTGCGGAAAGAGGAAAAGGTAGGAATAGAGCAGATTGAGAGAGGTAAGGAGTTCCAGTGGAGGGGTGCCAGGAGTTGGAAGGAGCGGAAACGGGAGGATGCACAAGGGGAGGGAGGAACAGTGAGGAGGAAGTGGTCAGCGGAACTGAGGGAGCGAGAGGGGGTGTAGAAAGAGAGAAGGGAAGAGAGATAAGGGGGAGCAAGATCGTGGAGAGATTTAAAGACTAGGCAGAGAAAATGAAATTTAAGTTGAGAGTGAAAAGGGAGCCGACCAATGGAGGATAAGGAAGCGGAGATGGAGTCATGGGGGGAGAGGAGACAGAGGGTACGGATGGCAGAGTGATAGATAGATTTAAGGGGGGCAAGATGAGAAGAAGGTAGACCAAAAAGTAAGGATTAGCAATTGAAGAGACGAGAAAAGATAAGGGAAGAGATTAAAAGTTTAGTAGCATGGAAAGTAAGGGAGGGGCGAACTGTGCAAATATTATAGAGGTTGTAGCAACAGGCATGAGAGGTGAGTGATATGTGGTGGGAAAAGGTGAGAGAAGAGTCGAAGTAAAAGCCTAAATTGTGAGCGTGAGGCGAGAAAGTGAGATTAGAGGGAGGAAAATGAATGAAAGGAGGAGGGGAGGGGGAATGGAGTTGGAAGGGAAGAAAACTACTTCAGTTTTGTCAGAGTTAAGGGAAAGAAAGCGAGAAGACATCCAGTTTTTAATAGCAGTAAAACAGGAGGAAAGTTTAAGGTGGAGATCAGGAGTGAAGGAAGAGAAGGAAAGAAAGAGCTGTGTGTCGACGGCATAGAAATTATGAGAGATGCCAAATGAGGAGATAAGAGGGGCAAGCAGGGAGGTGTAGAGCATGAATGGGAAAGGACCAAGCACCGAGCCTTGGGGAGCTCCATAAACTAGAGGGTGGGTGGGAGAGGAGCGGCCACCCCAGGAAACAGTAAAAGAGCAGGAGGAGAGGTGAAAGGATAGCCATTTAAGAACAGATCCCTTGAAACCAAAGGAGGAGAGAGCGTTGAGAAGAAGGGGATGATCAACAGTGTCGAAGGCAGCGGAGAGATCAAGAAGAATAAGGACAGAGGATTGCTTTGAGTGTCGGGCAGAGAGGAGGGAGTTAAGGATGTAAGTGAGGGCTGTTTCAGGAGAGTGTTTGGGACAAAAGCCAGATTGAGAAGGGGGAAGGAGAGAGAGATTAGCGACAAATGTTTTTTCCATTGAACTTGGATATCATATTTGGGATATATTCTAACACCTGATGGCATTGAGATGGATCCTAAGAAGATATCCTCTGTGCTCGAATGGCCAATCCCAAGTTCGGTTAAGGAACTACAACGTTTCTTAGGATCCACACATTTCTACAGGAGATTTATTCCGAGTTATTCACTTATTTTGCTTCCTCTAACAAAAAATCTTAAAAAAGAGGTTTCCTATGAACGGACTCCAGAGGATGATAAGGTTTTTCAATAGCTCAAACAGTTGTTTACAACAGCTTCCGTGCTTTGCCTACCTAACCCTGAAGTCCCTTATATGGTGGAAACTGATGCCTCTAACTACGCCACAGGCACAGTTCTTTCTCAACAAGACCCAATGAACAAAGTGACTCATCTGGTATCGTACCATTCTTGTACATTTACTCTGGCTGAAAAGAACTACAGTATCTTTGAAAAGGAGCGGCTAACAATCAAAGAAGCATTCCTGATTTGGAGTGATCTATTAGAAGGGGCACTACACGTTATCGCAGTATACACTGGTCATCGTAACCTGGGCTTTGGGAAAACAGCCCTGTCCATGAATCAACACCGGAATAGGTGGATTCACTTCTTTGCTAGATTTTATTTTATTATGACATTGAAACCTGGTCACTTAAACACCAAGGCAGACACATTGTCTCGAGCATAACACGGTAAGGAAGAAGAACCGGAAGGTGTACCGTTTATTTCTCCAGACAAGATAATAGGTGCCAATTGTCCTCTGTTGAGGATCTTGGCAGACCTGTACTTTAGAATTTACCACAGATCTCCCTAACAACAACAGACATACCACCATTCTAACCATTGTGGATTAATTCACGAAGATGGCACACATCATAGCTTTGGAAAATGTTCCATCAACGCCTGTCTTTGCACGTTGCTTTCTTAACCGTGTCTTTCATTTCCATGGTCTTCCCCGGATCATGATCACCAATCGTTGAACTCAATTTGTTTTTCGGCATTTTGGAAGTAGACATGTAAGAGACTAGGAGTGGAACATTGTTATTCTTTAGCATATCATCCCCAAACCAATGGACAAAGTGAGAGAGTGGATCAGACTCTTGGCCAATATCTACATTGTTTTCTTTTAATTTATTCTGTTTGCATACATATAGCCATATAAATGACTTTATACACAATTGAAACATCAACATCACAATCCTCATAATAAATACATAGAATAAAAAAAAAATACAAATACTATTGGCAACCCAATTAATTTTAACTACCCCTTATAAAATCATAGAACTTAACCATATAGAAGATTAGGTTAGAATAATTTCCAGTCATAAAATCCACACATAGGTCATCAATATTTGTGTACCTCGATACCCAGGAGTGTTTCCTCATAAATTGGTGGCGTATAACTTCCAGGCTGCTACAATACATCAGCAAATGCTTGATAGTCACAAGTGTGCAATCAGTACATAATCTACAACCTCTGAACGACCGACTCAAATCCTTTCGAGCACTGATAATTTCAAGTGTTTGCACTGAGTTAAATTTAATACAACTATAGTTTACCACAATACGACTATGAGGATATGAATCAAAATATTTGGGATGATTACATCTTCCCATTTAATATTTCAGATACATCCCACTATTCACCTTAGTGGCTAAAGAAACAATGGGCCTCATTACAAGTTTGCTGGTCCAGAAACAACGGTACCGGTAATCCTGCCGGTACCGTTGTTTCTGGACCGGCAAACTTTGAGTTCTATGAGCAGGGTGCCTTTCAGCCCACCAGGTATGACCTGGCGGGCGGAGTGGCACCCGCTTGAAGACCTTGACGGATGCACCAGCACCATTCATGAATGGTGCCGGTAAATCCATCCTCCCCATTCCCATTGAGTCCAATGGGACTCAAATGGGAATGGGGAGTAATATTTTCCGGCACTCGAGAATGGGCAATTACCGGGTCCATCGGGGCTGTAATGCCCCAGTAATTGCCCATTCCCAGGCACTGGAATATTCATGACTCCAGCAGCAGCCAAGGCGGTATTTACCAGCACGGCTATCGCCAGAGTCATAATGAGGCCCAATGGCTTGTACCATGTCGTAGATGTTTAGTGATCTTTTCACCAGCCCCTTGAAGGCGCTGTGGGTAAGGTCAAAAGAAAGCAAACCAAACACTGATAAATTATTATTTATTTTTTTTACATTTGTAGGAGCGCACAAAACCTGCAGGCATCTAGGCGCTGGCTACAGAAGAGGGAAGCGGGAAGGAGGTACATGACATAGGTTCAAAACTTAGTTGAATAGTAAGGTTTTGAGGTGTTTCCTGAAGGCGTGATAAAAAGGTTGATTTCGCAAATGTGGTGGGAGCTCATTCCAAAGGGCTGGTGCATGGGCTAAAAACCTTGCCCGTCCTGCTATTTTCCTGTTGAAATGTGGAGTGATCAGTCGGTGTCTGTAGGCAGATCTGATCGGTCTGGATGATGAGTGGTTTTTGATAGTGTCAGTGAGGTATTGGGGGACCTCGTTGGTGATGCATTTGTAGGTGATTGAGAGCGTGTTGAATTTAATTCTGTCCCCTCAACATGTCTGTCAATGTCGAGTGCAGCTCTGAGAGCATTGTTTTGGATAGTTGGAGTTTGTGCAGGTTTTTTCTGATGTTCCGCAGAGTAGGGAGTTGCAGTGGTCGAGTTTGGACTCAATGAGGGCTCTGGCAATTTCGACGCGATTCTGAAAAGAGAACAACAGTTTGCTAGCATTAATGAGTTTGGTAGCATAACCTGAGGAGGAGGCAATGTGGTTGACCTGGCGAGTCATGGTGAGTGCGGATTCCAGGTACACATAGAGTTTTGATGGACGATGCTACTGGTATCTTGTGACCATCTATGGTGAAAGTTTTGTCAGCATCGTAAAGTTTGGATAGGCATGCTGTTGGGCCGGTGATGAGGAGCTCAGTTTTGTCATTGTTGAGGCATAGGCTCTGTGCGGCCATCCAGGATTGGATGATTTCGTAAATGGTATTGATGCCGCATGAGTCTGTGGGGTAATTACGCGAGAAGGGAATGAGGATGTGTGTGTCATCAGCATAATCCGTGTATCAGATACCAAGGACATCTAGGTGGTTGAATAGGGGTTTGGTATACATGTTATATAGTGTGGGGGCGATACACATGAGCCTTGAGGGACGCCACAAGAGCTAGGTGATGGGGTATCAGTGGCCTCTCCTGCGAAAACTCGGTATCATCTGTTGGCCAGAAAAGAGGGAATCCATTTGGTTGGATCTGGCGAGAAATGGGCAGAAGTGGACAGTGCTTTGCATAGGATTTCATGGTGCACAAGGTCAAAAGCAGCACAGAGGTTGAGCAGTAGGAGGAGTGAGAGGGATCCTTGGTCATTGGTTGGATCCAGCGGGTTTTGGAAGTCTAAGAGGGCCATTTCTGTACTATGTTTGGGGTGGAAACCTGATTGTTGGGATCCTATGATATGGTGAAGTTCCAGGAAGGATTGGATCTGCAGGTAGGCGACTCTGTCCATGTTTTCGAGAAGGAAGGGGCCGGTGGTGATAGGGTGGTAGTTGGTGGGGGTAGCTGGGTCAAGGGTGTTTTATTTTAACAGCGGGGAGATCCAGGATTCTTTGAGCAGGACCGGCATGGTACATGAAGTAAAGGGGGTATTGATAATGGCAGAATGAGCGTGATTCAAGGTTCTGCACATTCTTTGTCGAGAGAGGCTGGGCAGATATCCCCCTTACTTCGGGAGGGTTTGAGGCCTTTGATGATGTTGGCCAGGCTGGTTGTGTTAGCGGGTTTGAAGTGAAAGGGAGGGATGCCAGGCAAGTGATGGGTGGGTGGGTCTGAGAGGCATGAACTGGGAGGGCCTGCTGTTTAATTTAAATCTTTTCTTGTAGTTGCGTGATTTTTCCCATGAGCGTGTCTTAGATGCTGTTGCACCAGGCATTGTCTTTAAGAATGGGGGTATATGGGAGTCTCTAATTGAGGATGGAGAAGAGTTCACGGGAGTTGGATGTGGCTTTGGACATTCTCTCATTGTAGGCTGCAGCTTTGTATGTTAGGATGGATTCTTTGTAGTGGAGTAAGGTGGTGGAGAGGTGAGCTTTGTTGACTAAGGTGGGCTCTTTACGCCAGGCGGCTTCGGCTGCTCTTTTGGAGGCTCTGATGAAGTGGAGGTTGGGGGTGAACCAGGAGTTGAGGTGAGCAATGTTTTTGGGTTTCCTGGATAGGTTTTTCCAGGCGTGGTGAGTGGTGGTCATAGGTGAGGTTACGAAAGCTGCGGGTCATAATGGTGGCTGGGCTAGGTACCAGTTTGGAAGATGCCACAAGGGTAGTGTTAACTTCTCGGGGTGGGAATAAGGCCAACAGTCCGTTCAGGGTTGGAAGCGTCAACTTTATTAACAGATGTTTCAACAGAATTGTTCAAGGTAGAAGAAAAAAAAAACAAAGAAACAAGCATTTTGTGGAAGGGTTCCCTGGGTCTATCGCCTTTTAATTTTTCCTTTCATCCCTTTTCCTTCTTCAGCGAATATGGACCAGTTCACAGTTCAAAATCCTGATAGTCACTCTCTATAAAAGTCTCTTTAAATATGCGGACTCTGGAGTACTTGGGCTAGGCACTGTGACACAGGATTAGAGTCTGTTTTATATGTTGACACACCTTCAGTGTCGAGTTCATAGTAAACTATTCATATACTATTCATATACTCTTTATGCTCTCCGGGTGTTCAGATTGTGGCCAACATTCTCGTAGCTTAATCACCCACACTCTTTTGATGGCGGCTTTCTTTAAGTTGAATATTCTGCCACTCTCTCAGTCATTTGTAGTGTCTATCGGTGGCGTTAGTTCCGGGGTCTGGGCACCCGTCTCTGCGGATTACTTTCGTATTTCACTCGAGGGGGCACGTTGTTTTACAGCTGACTGGGACAGCGGACTGCCATTCCCTTAGGCCCCACCCCTCGGCAGCGGTGGATTTCACTCGAGGGGGCACGTTGCTTTTCCAGCTGACTGGGACAGCGGACTGCTGTTCCCTTAGCCCCCGCCCCTCGGCAGTGGTGGATTTCACTCGAGCCGCACAGGGAATGCAGGTCTCGGATGGCGTCTCACCAGACACGCCCCTTTCAAAAGTATCCTGTGATCGAAGGATACAAATGCAGCACGTCAGTTTCACAGGCCGCGGCACGCGTACTACAGTGAGGGCTTCGGCTCTGCAGCTCTCTTTAGAATTCATCACTCTGCTGATCAGCATACTCCTTACAAAACATTAGGAACTTGGCTCAAACATGCCGACAAAACTAACTTATAACCTTTAAACTCAACGGTCGACTTATTCTAATGCCGGCATCTTAATACGCCCATTCATATCGGACGTCCTCCTCTTCATCAGCTGTTCCCTGGCCAACTAACAAAAACAATCACATTAGATGAAAGCACCGTGCTCAGTGATCTTCATTCTTTATTTGATGTACTAGATGTCAATCACTCCCCAAGTACCACCTCCTTGCCATCAGCCCTTTTCTCTTCCAATACTGTGAGGCCTGATGTTAGCAGACTGCTCCTTTTGTTTTCCCTCATTGGAAAGGACCCTGACCCTTTCACATACGGCCCCTCCTAAACCGTCCAGGTTGATGAACAGTCTGAAAGGAGTAAGGTTGAAGGGCAAGACACCCCCTTAAAACTCTGGGATTAGTATCTTTATTCCGAGACAACCATATCAATGGCGCATGATCTGTGACCAAGGTGAATTTTCTCCCTAAGAGATAGTATCTGAGAGATTCTATTGCCCACTTGACTGCCAAGCATTCGTTTCAATGGTTGCATACCCCAGTTCATGCGTGAACAACTTTCTACTGATAAACAAGATGGGTCTTTCAGTCTCTCCTTGACTTTGAAACAATACTGCTCCAAGACCTGTTCTGGAAGCATCCTTGTGCAAAAAAGAAATGGTGCACCATAATCAGGGCATTTTAACATGGCTTGGACGGTCAAAGCGTTCTTGAAGGCATTGAAGGCTTCTTCTGTCTTTTCATTTAGCCATTCCCTTTTGGAAGGAGCCGTTGATCTTAAAAGATCTGTTAGGGGAGCTGCAATCGTCGAAAAATGAGCAATAAACCGACGGTAGTATCCCAAAAATCCAAGAAAAGCTTGTACTCGCCGGACATTAGCTGGGAACTGAAGTCGACGTATGGCCTCCACTTTCTCCTGTTGAGGTCTAATGACACCTTGACCCACAAAATAGCCCAAATATTGTGTGTGGTAGTTGGCTATCTGGGTCTTTTTCGGGTTAACATGTAATCCCGCCTGTTGTAGGGTTTTAAACACACGCTCCAGATGAACCAGATGGTCGGACCAGGTTTGACTATAAACAATGATATCGTCCAGATACACCCCCACATATTGTTCATGATCCCTGATCAATGAATTCATCAGTCTTTGAAAAGTGGCAGGCACCCCGTGAAGCCCAAAAGGAAGCACTGTAAATTGATAAAGGCTGGTGGGTGCTGCAAACGCAGTTTTCTCCTTGTCAGCTGGAAATAGGGGTATCTGCCAATACCCCTTTGTGAGATCGATGGTAGCTAGAAATCTTGCTTTTCCCAGTTTGTCTAGCAAATCTTCAATTCGTGGCATTGGGTGCGCATCAAACTTGGAAATTTCATTCAACTTCCGTAAATCCATACAGAAGCGAGAACTTCTGTCAGGTTTAGGCACTAGGACCATGGGAGAACACCAGTCACTGTGTGAAGGTTCAATTACTCCTAGGCGGAGCATCTCCTGCACTTCGTTGTTGATTGTCTGTAATCTAGCCTCAGGTATTCTATAAGGTCATAGACGTACCTTCACTCCAGGAGGTGTATTTATGTGATGAAACGCTAGGGAGGTTCTTCCTGGAATAGACGAGAATATCGCAGCATAATTATCAATCAACGACGAAAGTTCTAACTTTTGATCTTCGCCCAAGTCTTTATTCACAACCAGAGCTTCTCTTCCTACAGTTTCAGCTGTTTTAGGTAGGTGTTCAGTTGGTAAGTCCTCTGTGGTATTAATCATTGCAACTGTGGAGGTCGGCTATACCCATTTGTTTAACAGGTTAACATGATATGTCTGAACCGGTGCTTTCTTGTCCGGTTGGCGTACCCTGTAGGTTACTGGCCCTAACACTTCCTCGACAGTATATGGACCTCTCCATTCCTCTAGCATCTTATTCTCCGAGGTAGAGAGAATAACAAACACCTTTTCGCCGCCTTGAAAACTTCTCGGCCGGGTGTGCTGATTGTAATACTGTTCCTGTCTACCTTGGGCTTGAGATAAGTTATCTCGTGCCACTGACCGTAGACTCTCCACTCTTTCTTTTAACTGAGAAGTGTATTCCGTAAGAGTAACCTCTTGATCTGGCTGTTCTTGCCATCCTTCCTTCAAGATGTCCAAAAGGATTCGAACAGGTCTGCCGAACAAGAGTTCAAAGGGAGCGAACCCAGTGGAGGACTGAGGCGTGTTCCGCAGCGTCATCAAGATCCAGGGTAATAGTCGATCCCAATTCCTCTCACCCCACGTTACAGTCTTCCTTAACATCTGCTTGATGGTCTGATTGCATCTCTCAACTAACCCATCCGTTTGAGGGTGATAAACGGCTGTTTTAATATGTTGGATATGAAGCGTCTCACACACCTGCCTGATCACGGCAGACATACAATAAGTACCTCGATCCGTCACCACTTCTTTGGGAATCCCTATGCGGGCTATGAATGGGACTAGCACATCACATATCTGCTGAGCATTGGTGGATTTCAGTGGAAAAGCTTCAGGATATCGAGTTGCATAATCCACTATAACCAATATATATTTATGTCCTCTGCTAGTGGGATCCAGCGGACCAACTATGTCCATACCAATTCTATGAAATGGTTCTAGAATTAGTGGCATGGAGCTTTGTGATGTTGGTTTTATTTATTTTCTGACACTCCAGGCAAGGTTGACAAAAACGGACTACTTGTCCATATACCCCCGGCCAAAAGAACCTTGCCAATATCTTTTGGGTTGTCTTCTCTGCGGCCAAATGACCCTCTCCCAGCTGCAGGTGTGCCACTTCAAGCACAGGTCTAGGATATTTACAGGGGACCAGAAGCTGCCGGACTGTGTCCTTTCCCGGGCCTTGTGTGACTCGATAATACAGTCCCTTGTCCTTGATGAAGTACGGGACCTTCTCACTTTGCTCACCAACGGCCTCTCGGGCATGTTTCAAGAGAGGGTCCAGTTTTTGTGCCACTCGGAAGCTATCTCCTTGCTCATCTAACCTCCAATCAACTGTGACTGGGCACATATTTTGTTCAAGCCATTCATGCTTATTCTTCCTTCCTTCTGTCCGGCTTTTCCTCTCCTCGGTAATAGGGACATCAATTTCCTGGTCATGGAAGGGTGCCTTTTCCAACCATTCCTTTACGATGGCTCTTATCAAGCGGGGAAGATCGGGTGCATCTGAGCCTACCAGGAGTGGCTCTGGTAACATTGGTATCACGGCAGCCCTTACACCCATAAGTTCACCCGCCATCTTTATCTTTATCTCCTTGGTTGGGTATCTTTTCATGTCCCCATGTACACATCTTATTGGGATACTACTATTCGATTTAGGAACATCACGAACCAGATCAGTCGTGTCTGCTGTTTGGAGGCTTCCAGAGTCTATCATCGCCCGTGTCTGATTACCCTCCACTTCGGCATCACAGGTATAAACATACAGTGATTTCGAGACAGGAAGCTGTTCTGGATAAGCAGACTCTTTCGGGACATCAAAGCTTCAGACATCCATCGGTTCTGACTTGGCTCTTTTGGAACAGAGACGTGCGAGATGTCCCCAGTCCCCACATTCGAAACACTGGGGTCCCCTGAACCCGAGGCTGGGTGGTCTAGGCACTACAGTTCCTGAAGATCCTTCACCTCCGGGTCGGGGTTTGGCTCCGTCCCAATCTGGTCGTCGAAACATGGTAGGTTGCCCTCTTGGAACACTCGCAGACCTGTTCAACATAGCTGTAGAAGCGTTACCACTTTTGGATGGAGCACCATATGAGATTATTATGCTTTGACTGGCCTTTTGGTAGGCAGATGCTATATTCACTGCTTCCATTACACTGGGGCGATGGTGCTGTCTCACCCATCTTTGTACAGGCAGCGGAAGGGCTTCTATACATTTTTCTAGGACAACCTTATCAGCTATTTCTTGGGTCGAGTATAGTTGTCATGGGGTCTCGTCATGTTGCAATTTGGTTCCTCTAAATTTAATCCTATATGCCTCCTCATCATGACCCAGTCTTTCTAGGACCACTTTCTTCATGTCCACGTATTTAGTGTCCCGCGTTGGATTGGCGGCTTGATATGCACTTTGCATTTCGCCCGTCATACGGGGGGGGGGGGTGGAAATAGTGGCACCACATGTCTGCCGGCCATTGTGCATTTCTGGCCACCCTTTCGAAATTCACAAAACAATGTGCTGGGTCTTCGCCTGTTGTATAGTTCTGCAACACTGAAGCAGGAACTTGCGAGGGCCTCCTTAGGTTAGTAGCATCAATGAGCTGTGCTTGTTGTACTTGCAAAGCCTGTTGAAAGGCCTGACGGTCAGCTTGCGCCTGGTGGCTTTTTATTTGCAGCGCTTGCTGAAGCAAATGTTGACCTTCACTTAAAGTCTTTATAAGTGCCTCCATGGTGTCCTGCCTTATCCCACCGCTGCCACCAAATGTTAACTTCTCAGGGTGGGAATAAGGCCAACAGTCCGTTCAGGGTTGGAAGCGTCAACGTTATTAACAAATGTTTCAACAGAATTGTTCTAGGTAGAAGAAAAAAAAAACAAAGAAACAAGCAGTTTGTGGAAGGGTTACCCTGGGTCTATCTCCTTCTGATTTTTACTTTCATCCCTTTTCCTTCTTCAGGGAATATGGACCAGTTCACAGTTCAAAATCCTGATAGACACTCTCTATAAACGGCTCTTTAAATATGTGGACTGAGGAGTACTGGGGCTAGGCACTGTGACACAGGATTAGAGTCTGTTTTATACGTTGACACACCTTCAGTGTCGAGTTCATAGTAAACTATTCATACACTCTTTATGCTCTCTCGGTGTTCAGATTGTGGCCAACACTCTCGTAGCTTAATCACCCACACTCTTTTGATGGTGGCTTTCTTTAAGTCGATTATTCTGCCACTCTCTTAGTCATTTATAGTGTCTATCGGTGGCATTAGCTCCCGGGTCTGGGCACTCGTCTCTGCGGATTACTTTCGTATTTCATTCGTTGGGGTACGTTGCTTTTACAGATGACTGGGACAGTGGACTGCCGTTCCCTTAGGCCCCGCGCCTCGGCAGTGGTGAATTTCACTCGAGCCGCACAGGCGAATGCAGGTCTCGGATGGCGTCTTTCCAGACACGCCCCTTTCAAAAGTATCCTCTGATCGAAGAATACAAATGCGGCACGTCAGTTTCACAGGCCGCGGCACGCGTACTACAGTGAGGGCTTCGGCTCTGCAGTTCTCTTCAGAATTCAGAACTCTGCGGATCAGGATACTCCTTACAAACTTGGCTCGAACACGCAGACAAAATTAACTTATAACCTTTAAACTTAACGGTCGACTTACTCTAATGCCGGGATCTCAATACGCCCATTCATATCAGACGTCCTCCTCTTCATCGGCTGTTCCCTGGCCAACGAACAAAAACAATCACATTAGATGAAAGCACCTTGCTCAGTGATCTTCATTATTTATTTGATGTACTAGCTCTCAATCACTCCCCCATGTACCACCTATTTGCCATCAGCCCTTTTCTCTTCCAATGCCGTGATGCCTGATGTTAGCAGACTGCTCCTTTTGGTTTCCCTCATTGGAAAGGACCCTGACCCTGTCATAGGTAGGTATGGAGAAGGTGATGGTGTGGAGGTCAGACCATGGGCATGGATGGTTGGAAAGGACATCAATGTTGCTATTATGATCTACATCCAGTCTAGGGTGCGGCCATGGGTATGGGTGGGCTGTGTAATGCATTGGGTGCAGCCTAGGGCAAGCATTGAGTTATTGAAGGTGGTGGCATCGCTGCTGGATGGGTCGCTAACGCCCAGGTTAATGTCCCCTAGGAGTAAGAGTTGTGTTGAGGACTTGAGATTAGATGAGAACAACTGGATGAGGTCCTCCTCGAAGGAGTGGGTCAAACCAGTCAGGTACGCAGGCTCTTGTCGTGGAGAAAGCGTGAGTGGAGTAGGAGGACTGTCTGGTTGGTGCTAGGGGGCATGAAGTCACTGCTATTATGTCACAAAGTTTGAGTAGGGCAGGGAGAAATAGAGTGGCTGGCGGAAGGGCACAGAGCGATGTGACAGGCCATGCTGGTAGTTGAGGTGATGGCTAGTGATAGGAAGACGTGGCTGAGCGGCTGGTCGGTGGCAGTCAGCTGATAGGCCTAAGAGGGCATATTTGTGGCATTGCTCGGCAGACCGTAGCAGGGTCTGGAAGTTGCGGGAGGGAGCACAGTGGAGTAGGGAAGTTTGGGTACGTCACAGGTCAGTGAGAATGTTTGTTGAGCACATGATAATGCTTGGTGTGGGGCTGGGAGTAAGCGAGGGAGGAAAGGGGTTGGCTTGGGAGGGGGTTGGAACATACAGGTGGCATAGTACAGAGCATTTTGTGACAAGCCTTAGAATAGAACTGTGATCGTACGGATGGCTTACCTTCAGATGTGGGGCAGGCTCTGACTGAGTAGCAGGACAACATGGCATCTAGGCATAGCCAGCGGCGGCCGGCAGAGACACCTCCAATCTGCCTTGAATTCGTGCCTTCAATATATATGTAACTAATTTGATGCCTTCCAAACAGCCACCTTTAATGTACAGTGGGAGTGTGGAACATTCAAGGGCTATCCTACCCTGCAATGTTCCTGTTCCTTTGGATATTAGTTTACGACTGAACAATAATATTCTTTTGTCTATTGTAGATTCAACCATGATCAAGTTACATTCCAAATAGATGTATTCTATCGGGAGGCTAATCGAAAGTCTAAGTAATTGTCTCAAACATTTACCTTCAAGAACCTTTTAATAACATCTACATTTCAAGCCCCAGATTTGAACTCGATAAAGCAATAAGGACTTCACCCTAGACTGATAAATTATCAATAGACTTTGCAATGAGTGACCACTGCTTTTCCCGGCAAATTTGTTCAAAGCCCCAGTCTGCTGATCGGCCTTATTGCTCATGCATTCCCAGTGGTCACTACATTTTAATTTTTCATCAAATACAACTCCCAAATATTTATATTTAGTGACCTGTTCTATTTTATTGTTCTTGATCTTCCAGCAAAAAGTCTTCATTACCATACACCTGGGTCTGAAAACCATGATTTTGTATTTGTCAACATGTATTGTTAATCAATTTATTTCAGAGTATGCCCCTAATGCTTCCAATTTAAGTTGTAATCCCTTAGGGAAGTAGTCTAATATCAGCATGTCATCTGCGTATCCGAGTCAGGATACCGCAGAACTACCAAACTTTATGGAATCGGTGCCAGGTAAAGCAAGCACCTCGTTCAAATCAGCCATGCATAGATTAAACAATATGGGTGAGTATGCAGCCCTGTTTAACACCCCTGGTGGTATTTATTCTGTTGGTACAACTACTTGTGGCATCAAGTCTAATTTTAATGGAGAATGAATTGGGACGGTCCAGTCTTTTACCATTAGCAGAATTTGATTATAATGATTCTTAATACACCACTATACATGACACACTGTTCCAAATCTCGTATGATTATCATCCTACTTCTATTCCTATGATCGGCCACTTTGACTACAGAACTCCTTTGGTTTCTGAACACATACAACAAATAGTTGCAGGACTCAAGATCGGTAAGAAGCATTTACACTCTGCACAGGAATCTTCACGTAAACAAGCTAACTAAAAGAGGCCCACTGCACCTACTCACAAAATTGATGATTTAGTGTGGTTATCCACTGAATATATTAAGATCCCTACTTGTTCCAGAAAACTCATACCCCGTTATATTGGACCTTTTCCGATATCCTGTATTATTAATCCTTTTGTCATGGAATTGAATTTATTGGACCAGTATAGAATTCATACGGTTTTTCATGTCTCCCTTCTGAAGTCCGCTCACCTGTCTCAGTTGTATCTTATCATTATCAAACAGGCAGTTGAGAAAGCAAGTACTATGGACTGGATATCAGATAAAACAGAAGAATTTCTGATCAAAACAACTCCAATCATCGCAGTATTTTACGGGTTACCTAAAATACACAAAGATTCCAAAGATCCTCCTTTCAGGCCAATTGTCGCTGGCACAGACAGCATATTTCAACCTCTGGCGGTTTATCTAGATACCGCATTGCAACCACTGGTACAGAAAATACTTACTTACCTAAAGGACACTACACATTTTTTGCAGAAAATCAACAACTTACAGATTAACTTTCCGGATCCCCTAATATTCTCCATGGACGTTAGTAGTCTATACTCTTCGATTCCCCATGACGAAGGTATAGCTACCTTGGAATGGTTTCTTTTAAGATATGATGAAGTTCAAATCCAAAAAACTTTCGCTATCAAACTAATTAATCTAATACTATACAATAACTATTTTAGATTTAATGGTCAATACTACTTACAGATCTCAGGTATCTCTATGGGCTCAGCTGTAGCCCCTTCATATGCGAACATTTTCATGTTCCATTTCGAGAAAACCCACGTTTTGGATCACCCACACTGGAAAAACAAATTACACTGGTGGACAAGATACATTGATGATGTCTTTGGAATTTGGAAGGGCACAGAACAGGAATTGACTGAATTCTGGCATTAAATCAATCAATGTAACCCGCGGATCAAATTTATAATAGAGATTGGAAAACCACATGTGAATTTTCTGGATGTAACAGTAGAATGGAAAAACATGGAATTGGTAACAACAATGTATAGGAAACCAACTGATGTTAATAGCCCTTTACATTTCACAAGTTTCTACCCAAGACATCTTAAGAACAATCTTCCCTACAGTCAACTCTTACGAGCCAAACGGATCACTTCCAACACAGAAAAGCTACAAACAGAATTTGACACTAGGAGATCGAGATTTCTGGAAAGAGGATTTCCAGAACAAGTAGTGACGCAAGCCATTACCAGAACGGAATCTCAACCTCGGGACAGGTTACTGAATAAACAACCAACACACACTAAATCTAACTAGATTTACACATTGAGATACTCAGCACAGAGTTTTCAGATCAAAAAGATCATCACTAAAAATTGGGACCTGGTTAAATTAGATCCCAACCTTAACCGTCTTTTTCCAGCTCCTCCAATGTTAGTGTATAAAAGAGGAAGGAATTTCAGAGATACGCTAATAAAAGCAGAAAGACCTAAAACTTCCACCCAGAGGACACTTACTAAGACAAAAATCAGCACTTTCCCCTGCCTAAACTGCCAACACTGCTCGAACATCATAAAAGGCAATCACATTAGGCATCCTAACAACGGCAAGAAGATTCCTTTGAAAAACTATGCAACTTGTGATTCTAAAAATGTAGTCTATACCATTAGATGCCCTTGTGGCAAATACTACGTGGGGAAGACCAGTAGAAAAGCAAAAGAAAGATGGACCGAGCATAAGTCACAGATCAGAACCAAAAACCTCAAATCACTGGTGTTCCGGCATTTTAGGGACAACAATCACAGTATCTCACAGATGAGATTTGCGATACTAGAAGTATTGCACCCCCTACAAAGGGGAGGAGACTTACCAAAACTACTTGCACAAAAAGAACTATATTGGATACATAGACTTGATGCAATGTCCCCCCTGGGGCTCAACGAAGACTACTACTTGGGTCCATTTATTTAAAAAAAAATTTTACTAACATACTACTCTTTCTACTGTCCTGATTACCACCTTTAGTCACACTCGATATGTTCTGGCTAGAGAAGTAATTGATTAAATGACTGTATGACCACCATTAGATTGTGCACCATGCCGATGGGCAGATGAGCGCTTCTTAATTTGGTTATATACAAATAATAGTCTGTTAGCATGACCGGCCAAGTGTTATTTATATGTCAATGATCTTATGCTCTATGACACTTGATTTACAACCAAATTGTGAACCATTTATGGGCAGTGAAGTTGTCTGGCCTATACATCATAATTATGGAAATGACGATGGGCCTCATTACAGGTAGGTGGTAAGGGTTTACCGGTACCGGTAAGGGCACCGGTACCGGTAAATCCTTACCACCTTACTACGAGGTCCCTTTGCGGGACCCGGCCTCAACGGCTGGTGTAAACCAGCGGTTAAAGTAGGGACCCGCAAAGGGACCTTGGTGCTAATTACGGTACCGCAATTTGCAGTACCGTAATTAGCGCCTTCCCCATTCCCATTATGCCCTATGGGGCAAAAATGGGAATGGGGAAGGGCCATGGCGGCATGGGGAATTACCGCCCCACCAACCTCGGAATGGGGTGGTAATTCCCCATTCCGCCATGGTGGTACCGTTATGGTACCGGCATGAACCATGGTGCTAATAGCACCATGGTTTAGCACCTACCGTGTAATGAGGCCCTATATCCTGAAGGGGTATAAATAATAGACCGTGGGCCTCATTACCCGGTAGGCGGTGAGCCATGGCGCTATTAGCGCCATGGCTCATGCTGGTAAAATACCGGCACCGCCTTGTCGGAAAGGGGATTTACCGCCCCATTCCAAGGTTGGAGGGGCGGTAAATCCCCTTTCCGCCATTGCCCTTCCCCATTCCCATTTCTGCCCCATAGGGCTCTATGGGAATGGGGAAGGCGCTAATTACGGCACCGCAATTTTGCGGTGCCGTAATTAGCTCCGAGGTCCCTTAGCGGGTTGGATTTTAACGCCTGCTAAAAGCAGGCGTTAAATCCCCCAACCCGCAAAGGGACCTCGTAGTAAGGCGGTAGGGATTTACTGGTACCGGTATTTTACCGGTACCGGTAAATCCCTACCGCCATCCGTGTAATGAGGCCCCTTGTGACGCTTGATATATGAGCTTTTTTTTAGATTAATATCCTTGATCCTTTGCCCCTATTTTATGTGGCACCAGTTCCAATATGGACTCTAATAAATTCCAGTCACATCACTCATGCATGCGGTGCTATGCACTGTACACCACTCTAAAAATTACATAATGGTCGCTTGATTGACCAATTACAGCGGCCCTACACTACATATTCCTCACTATCCTAACAGAACTCTCTTGTGTACTGTGCACTGGATATCCTCTGGTACATTCATTCTGAGCAACGAGTACCAACAACTTCCCCCTGGGGGGACTTTTTTAGCTGGTTAACATAACAGCAAGCGGTTTTTACAATACCTCAATTTGGTTTACCCTCTCCCGGAGATCATTACTAGTTTGTTTCTCTGGTAGCCTTTTCTAGGCTGCTCGCATAGTGTTTTTATGTTCCTCTGATTTCATTAACACTGCGTGACACGGATGCCATGCTTTTGCGCTGTTCACACTGTTAGCAAGATTGGCCATTTTCCCAGGCAGGCCAACCAGTAGTACTTTCCTTACTTGCACTTTTTCATGTGACTTTATACTCAAATCTATGAGGTCCCATTTGCTTTTTAGGGATCGTAAGTTCTCCGGCATTAGTTTGTTTACACATTACGTCATGCACGCGCTAACGTAATGATGTCATGTTATCAAACATCCCGGACCACCCGTTACTCTGCCTCGCACTTTTTTGCAACAATTACTTACTTTGTGACAGTGACAATAGTTCCACTATTGTGATGTCTTCCCCAGATAATGCTTATGACATATCTTCTAATTATACTCTAATTGGAGTACGCCGCGTCACACGCATCCGCGTGATGACGTCACGCCTTAGAACACAATATAAACACGCACAGTGTTTCAAATGGCATCGGCTTTCCTTCTGGGCTCCGGTCTCCATTTGGCTGCGCTATTGTTAAACAGGTAAAATCTTCCTTACCCAAAGGATCATTTGATATGCACAGGAGCTCTCTCTGTGCAGTACCTTCTTCCCACTAAGTCCTTCAACACTCTAGTTACACTCTTCCCATTTTTTTCCTGCTAAATCTTGAACCTCTCTTTTTCCACTCTTCCCATTGTTATTTCTTTTACTGACAGTGGATATCTGCTGTACATTTGAAAAAGTTATTGGCTACAATCTGAGTTTTTTCAAGCCACCTTCTTGGACCACTAAGAACCTTGGGAACTATACCATGGCTAAAACGATTAACCATTGTCCAGATAGATCGCTATCAGTTGTAAGTTTATTTTTCATTTATTTGTTTCTCTTCCTGCACCCTCTTACTAGCTTCTGATACCCACCCCTCTTTTACAGATATGAGTCCTTTGACAATACTCATCTTGTACTGTCTCATCGTTTACCTGGGACCCTCTTCCCGGATCTACTACCTCTTCGCTTGAAGATATTTTAATAAATTCACAAAGTTAGAGCTATTTCTAGCTGCTGTTACTCTTTAGTCCACACTTGTTACATCTATCCCATGATCATATAGTCCACCTTGTGCACAGCACAGTTTATAAAGTAATCCCATGACACCGACCTACTGCTTTTTTTCTAATAGAAATATTATGGTAGCTTTCCAGTTAAAACATGTTATTTTTTGCGTTAATGTACCCAGAACTTTGGATATCTAGCCATAATTATGCTCATTCAATTAGCCTATATACCAGTTGAAGTTTGTTGAAACGACTTGTTTTGCAAAATTGTTGTTAATGGAAAACATTACTCTAATGTAAATTTTGTACATATCTTTCCTTAGAATTATTGATTTGCCCCTGATGAAGAGTGTTGTACCACTCGAAACGCGTTGGGCCATCCACAGTTTCAACATCAAGAATTAAATATGAATTTTGGTTCTTGTGACCTACTTTGACTGAATGTTGATTTCGTTAATAATTGACCTTTTTGAGCTTGGTTTAATGCAGAGGTTTCAAAAGATATTATTAGAAACACTGTTTAGAATAAAAACTAATTGTTGGTCTGGTCTTCCAGACATTGGAAAGTGTGCAGGGGATGTGAGTTCCTTAATTGGGAACTTATCTTGTTTCTTATTCAGTTGTATTTTAGGCCAATATCTCCGGCTCTTCCTGCTGTCGGACCTCAGATTGAGTATGAGGTCCAGGACATAGTACATTCCCGCAGGGACTCACAGACTGTAATTAATAGGTCTGTGGGTCAGGTTATTCTGGAGAGGAGAAGCACAGCGTCCAAGGTTCCCGAAAGGAATCGTGCTCTCCAAGATCAGTTTTGACAGTATAAGAAAGTTTGGGCAAAGTACTATATCTGGCAGGACAGGGACCTGCAGGTTAACGAGGAGGAGTTCCTCAATTGTGTATCTTTTACATGGCAGTACCTCGCAGGGAAGTGTACCAGGTCTGCCTATCAGAGGCCACTGGAGATGCTCACAGCAAACAGAGTGTTTGGGAAAGGCCAGAGGAAGGGATCATTCCCCCTGGCATTGTGAACATTATAAGATGTCTGAGAAATACCAGGGAAATTGGTATATATATACACACACACACACATATATATATATATATATATATATATATATATATATATATATATATATATATATATATATATATATATATATAAAATATATATATATATTAGACATTTTATCATTTTTTATGTAATCATTTGTATTATTTTATCTGACGTTGGACCTTTGAATAATAATAATTGGCTATAGTTGCTAATAATTACATCTATAAACTGTTATACGTTTTAAACATGTACTTTATGATCAATATGAAACTGGTTGCATTTATTTTTTATTGTATATGCTTTTATGGCAACAGCCGAAATAAAGCTTACTAATCGATTCTTGTACTGGGTATCAGGTAACCCATACCTTCAGCAAAAACCACAAAAAGTAAAAAATCTCTTGATGCTTTGTTGAAGCTTACATACAGACATACAAAAGGATTACCATCTCTGAACGGTTGATCAATCACTCAATTGTCTCTTCTTTGTCAAAGGATATTCAATATAGTCTTTGCATTCAAGTTAGTATATATTTAATTGATCAGTTCTTTGATTGACATGTTACAATTTCTAATTTTCATTATGAACTTTGCATCAACGTGCTTGTTTACTATTTTGTTATTCTATTGACCAAAACATACCTCACATAACATGAACTTGACAAATCCATTGAAAGCCAGCTGAATGCGGAAGTTCCACAAATGAAATAAATACCCTGGTATGTGGCCTACTATGATTTAGTGAAGGAAAATTTGTTTGAAAGAAGAAGGGAACAGCCTAAACTGTGGCATTCTTTGAGATGTACAGGGTCTATCCACATTTACTAACATCCATTGATATCGTGCCCTGGTTTACATAACAGAGGTGACCTATAGCAGCAGAGAACAGTCCTGCAGTGGCCGGGTTTATTCTTCTTCCAGAAGGTGGGTGATGGTTTGGAGATCTAGTAAAACCAAGTAAAGATCAGTGCCCATTACAGGCCTTATGCCCTCTTCACTTAGACGAAAGCCTCATATCAGTACAAATAAATGTCCCTTCCAAAGAAAGGGAATGGACGGCACTTGAAATTCAGAGTTAAGATCATGAGGAAGGTGTGCACAGACCCAGCAGTCGGAAATATTCTTGATGCAGGTGTATTGCCTAGCCTTATGTAGATAACTTTTTTGATTTCAATACATTGGCGAACACCAGAGCCTTTGGTTTCGTGGAAAGAAGTGCTGAAAGAGTAGGTGGCTAGTACTGGGATGAGGACAATGAGAAGAAACAGAATCATGTGATCCAATGAGTTCTGTTCAGTCTGTGCTCATGGTGCTGACAAAGATCAACAATGGTGTGTTCACCAATACCAATTCTTCACAGAGTTGGGAAGAGACAGCAGGGTGCGTACATTTCCACCCCCATGAACGACAACAGCGCTACCCGCAGACAGTAGCAATCCTCAGGATGATGGATAGGGAGTTGTACTGTCTGCCAACATCACAATAAACTGTGCATATGCACCAGAACGAGAAGTCCAACAACTAGCAGGAACACTCCAATCACAATGTTGTGCAATGGAGTTTAAAAGAAGTGCAAGTACATGGGTTCTTTGAATTGCCCTCATCTCCCTAAAGATACAACTTCAGTTACTTCCTTAACAAACATAGTGTTACCAGCAAGACGGGAGGAAGGATAGCCCAGGGGCAAAGCGGTTGTCTTAAAAGCAAGACAACGATGCGCAAAACAGGTTTGAATCCCGATCCCATGCTTAGAAACCACTCACTGGCATTAAGCATGTTATAAATCAACAATAAAATAAAATAAGAGGGGGTTGTTTGGTGCAACGAACGTCTTGGTTGTAATCACAGAGTTTGTACCCGTGCAAGGCTGTTGGCTCAATGCCTCAAACATCAGCAGAGTGTGGAAGTTCGATTTTTACAGCCGTGTGTGAGTTGAATGTGTATGAGGAAAGAGCATCAGGTGAAGTTGCTCTCAGTGCTTGTGTTGGGATCTGGATAGTATCAGCAGGAGTCAGTAAAGATGGCATGATGATCATCGCAAGTGTTCGTGTAGGCATGGATTCATTTGTGAATGTTCGAGGTAGCCCAACCACAATAGCAGATGTGGTTGACGCTAAGGCTTATGGAGGTGGTATTTGCAAAGTTGAGACTGCAAACAAAGGCAGAATCGTCTTGCATGCAGACACATGCACCAGCAATGACTGTCCTTGACACTTTGCTGCAGTCTTGGTACTAAGGAGAACTTCAGGTGTTCCCACAAACTGTGTTGAAGCACTAACTTCAGTTTCAGTTACTTACTGTAGCAAGCACTGTACTCCTAGTCCATAATCGTTCTACATACTTTTGGAATGTTGTCCCTACATGGATGGGATCAGAGCACTTTAGACAGCAAATAATTGAAAAGATGGCGAGGGCATGCTTTTTAGAGCTTTCCATATAAAGCGTCAATAGATATCGAGAGCTTTGGCTTTGAAGATATCCCCAGTGACTTGGCCAGTGAAATAGGTACCCTAGTCTCTGTCTATTGTGCTTGGGGGACCAAATTAAGGAATACATTTGGATAACAACCTTTTTGCCACAGAAATGACATCTACCTTTCTACAAGGATAGCCTACAGCCACCCCGAAAACAAATCCACAATCACAAGGCAAAATTCATAAAGTAGACTTTTTGGGGAGGTGGATAAAGGCCTTTTGAATATTTTGAAAAGGGCCTTCAGAGGCAGAGGGAATGGAGGGCAGAGTCGTTACAGCTTGACCAATATTGTGTACCAAGCTGATGGCACAGGCGTTACAATAATGGTGAGTTATTGAGTTATAGTGGGGAAGTAAGGAGCAGTTAATACCAGCGAGCATGCTTGTATTATTGTTGTGATCCACTGAGTGATTCAGTCAGGCAAAGTGAGGTAAAGGTGATCCTGATTCTACTGTGTGGCCATTGTTATTGTTGTTATTGTTATTGGGCTTGTACCGCGCCAAAGCCCGTAGGCATCCAGGCGCCGAGAGCTAGAAGAGTAGAAAAGGAGAATTTAGACAGTTAATTAATTGAAGAGAATCGTTTTCAGTTGTTTACGGAAGGTAAGATGATTCTCCATTTTCCGTAGTTGTAGAGACAAGGCATTCCATGCCTTAGCCCCTTGAACATGGAAAGCGCGACCAAGGCTTCGGGTTCTAGTTACCCGATGTGATTCCAATAGGAAGCCTTCAGCGGATCGTAGGTTTCTCTTAGGTTGATAGAGTTTACCCTTATCCTTCAGGTATGCTGGGGCATTACAGAAAATGCACTTATGGCAAGTGGCTAACAATTTAAACTGAATTCTAGCTGCCACAGGAAGCCAGTGTAAAGTTTTCCTAGCCATGGATGTTGGCTCTGATCTTTTCATCTGGAAGATGATGCGTATGGCTGCATTTTGGATTTTTTGCAGCTGTTGGATTTCGGCCTTATTTGCACCTCCTAAGAGTCCATTACAGTAATCGATACATGGGAGGATCTCAGCTCTCACAAGTTTGCTACGATTTTCCACTGAAATCAGTGGTGCTACCTGCATAAGCACTTTAAGGTGGTAGTTAGTGCTGATAGTAATAGCAGATACATGGGCTTCGCAATCTAAGTTTGCTTCCATGTACGTGCCCAACGTTTTCACTTTCTGGGCTACCTTGATTTGTCTGCCGTCTATTGTAAAGTTGGCATATCTTTGGTCCAAATTGGTTTCTGTCTGACGGGGAACCAAAGAGCATAAGCTCAGCCTTGGCCGAGTTCAGACCGAGCCAGTTAGTGGACATCCAACATTTTATCATGTGGTAAACCCCATTCAGCATCTGTTGGCCCTTCTCATGGTCGCCAGTAATGTCTAACACCAACTGCAAATTGTCCGCATAATTACAAAAGAATATCTGAAGTAGTCCAAGGTCACCACATAGTGGGAGGATGTAAATATTAAATAGCAGGGGGGAAAGACATGCCCCTTGTGGCACTCCACATGTTATGGTTGTGAGTCGGATGCACTGTCTCCCCAATGTACAGGTGGCTGGCGGCCCTCTAGGAAAGATCTAAGCCAGGTAGTGGCCTCCCCAGAAAGACCTCCAACGATTGCCATCCGATCTAGTAATATTTTATGATCTAGCAAGTCGAAGGCTGCCGACAGATCTAACAACATCAGCAGCCCCTACTTGCTGTGCTCCAACTTGGAGAGCATATATGTTTGTAGGTCCAGGAGTGCACTTTCTGTGCCGTGATAACTCCTGAATCCTGACTGTTTTGCATGCAATATACCAGTTGCCTGGACATAAGATTGCAATTGTATAGTAGCCACTTTATCAACAAGCTTAAGAAAAAACAAAGCATTTGTAACCAGTCTCAGGTTTGCTGCATCAGTGGGTTCCAGTCCTGCTTTATTTAACAATGATGTGACTGCCACACTCTTAATGGACTGGGGAATAACACCTGTTGGAAAGGATGCATTCACAAATCTACATAAAAAAGGGACAAACAGCTCCTTATTTTCCAAGATATGCTTGGACGAAGCAACTCTTTAGGCCATTAGGACTGCACCATATGGTGTCGCTTCACAATTTACAATTTCTGGAACACCAGTATGCTTTCTCTCATCCAGAATGAAGATCCTGTAATGCTAGCAGACTACAGAGGGTGGCAAAAGTTATCCAAAGCCCTATGCTCTGGGTAGGCCCAATTATCAGAAACCAATTATCCTTTATTGTAATGAACTTGATGGTATTGATACTGAAGTTGTGACTAAACTGCAGAGTGGGAAGCACTGCCCCGTTACTTAATATAGCTCTGCTATTGATCTGTTGCAGCAGGCCTTACACCCTATCTTTGATCTGCTGCTGATTTTTAAAAGCAAAGACAAAGCGATATTGACTGTCAAGGTGTACAGGTACATAAACAAATGCAGTGCATAGATCTACTACTGTGGAATGGGTGGCATCTGCAGGGATGCAAGACAAAATGGTTGCAGGATTTGGAACAACAGGAAAAGTAGTAAGAACAGATGCGTTCACAGCACAGAGTTTATGGTCAGGACTGGGGTATTGCAAGGGGTACAGTTGATACAATGATCCCTTGCTGAAGCAGGGACTCAGTGACAGCCTTATGTCTTTCTCTACTTTTCCTGTAATATTGTGGGATGCAGGAAAGGGGTTTGGCTGGGATTTTGGGTGATACGTACAGGTTCTATATCCAGAACGTGTGCAACCCCATTTGCATGAGAGGGCCACAATTGCGGATGAACCTGGATAAGCCAAAATTCCATTTCCCTATGTTCAAGGAAATAGAAAATAAGTACCATCAGGGGGAAAAGAAAAAATCCAACCTGTTTTACATAGCAGATTTAATTGTAAAGTTTTCATAGCTGCCAATGGGCTAATCAAGGAATTCATGATGCTCAGAGATGGGAACACGAGTAACAATCAAAGGTCATGAAACAGGGTATGGACTAGGCTGGCAGCCAATAATTACAGCATTATTAAATTCCTTTGAACATTAAGCATGCAGACATTTTTTTCAATGTGGAGTGGTAACCTCCTGTGTCTGCTAAGAAAGAAACATTGTTCCCAATAACAGAACATTCTGTGTAAGGAGCAGAGTGATCAAGTGGAATTAGCAGTGCACTGATGTTATCAGCCCTTCAGCTGGCCTATTGGCAATTGAAAGAGCCAGGGTGCAGGAAAGGGCCGTGTAAAAGATTGGGGAAAGGGGTTTGGCAGTCTCTTGAGCTGGCCGGCTCAGACACTGAATTACAGTGACCAAACTGCTTTAATAATTACACTGGACGTTGTACAAATCTGCGGCAAGGGACTGTCTGCTCTGTGGCCTGTGTTGACAAACATATCTATTCCCCTAAACTGCCCCTTCCATCTTTGTGCCCGTCCGACCCTGTGTCCCACTCTCACTTAAGAGGGTTGGGGTTTCTGAATCTGTAAGGTCATTCTTTCAGTCTTGGTTTCTTCTTTTGGTCATTCTGCTCCTTCATGAACGTTCTGAGTGGCCAGTCAATTCCATTCAATCATTTATTCTGGAGTTACTTCCATAAAAGCAACAAAATAATTCACAACATGCATAAATACAAACGATAAAGCTTAATAAACTGACTGATCCAGTAAGCCATTAAAATTACAATAAACATTTCAAAGATGAAATTAAATCTCCCTAAAAAGTAAAGAACCCACAAGACTCACAAAAACAAACATGCCTTCTGATAAACACAGAAGCGCTAACATAGTTACCCAGCAAGTCAATTTCTCTGGCCTGCTTAGCAAATGCAATAGTGCTGTCTGTCAGCCGGTGAAACATTTTTTTCTTCAATATGACTTCAAGCTGCTAGCCCCCTGGTGTGATATGCAGAGGGAGAACAATGTAAAATGCAACATTGGACCTCATTAGGAGTTTGGAGGTAGCTATGCTGTTTTTAGCGGCATGGCTACCCCAAACCGGGTACCAGGTCCGGGTCCCAAAAATAGGGAATTACCGGGCCATGGCAACTTTAGCGGGCCCAGTAATTCCCATTCTCGGGACCCGGACCCGGTGCATCCCCATTCCCATATGAGCCCACATAGGGCTCAATGGGAATGGGGAGGATGCGAACAACGGCCCGTTAATGACGGGCCCGTTGTTAGCATCTTGGACTGCTAGCCGGTCCCGCTCTGCACGTCTGGTCTGGCCAGGCGTCCAGAGCGGGACCCGCTGCAGACCTTGTAATGTGGCGGCCTGGAATGAACGGTACCGGTCCCTTACCGGCACTGTTCATTCCGCGGCCGCCTACCTCCTAATGAGGCCCATTGTCTCTCTAATATAGGGAGAACAGATGCAAGATGAAGATAACAGACTGTCCTTGACCCATTGACCACGCTATTGACTCAGCGGAAGGCACCATAAGTGAATTTGATCTGCCCACCCTAGATTGTCTGTAAACCTTAAATCCAGATAGTCATGGTTGGCAAATTTCAGGACAAATGGCCCACCAGTATAAGAAGAAGGTACACCTGTTTTCCTGTAATTAAAGTAGCTAGTCCTTGATTTCATGTTATTGGCATGCAGTCCTTTCATTTTTTTTCTAAACTCGACATGCCCAGAGAGTAACTTCTGCAATGCATGTTATGTTTTTTCCAATAGAATTGCGTCATCCTCATATAGAAGAATCAGCCAACTTCAACCTTCATGTATCAGGACGTCGGGGTAAACCCTTTTAAAAAAAATCAAGCAACTCGTTAATATAGAAGTTAAAAAGTAGAGGAACAAATACACAACCTTGTCTAATGCTGCGTCTGATGGAAAATGTAGGGATCATTTCCGGTCATGCAGTATCTGAGCCTTACTTGCCGTATAGTGACCAATAAAGGGATAAACCAAATTATTCAGGATGCCCACATTGGTCTGTATCCCTCACAAATTATCTCTATCAACACAGTTGAACTCTGATGACAAGTCCATAAGAGGGACACGAAATGCCACATTGTAACCATGAATGTATTTCGAAATAAGCATGCTTAATTCAGTGACTGCATTTCACTGTTTATGCCCTCTCTGAAATCACACTAAACATTTGATAATATATTCACATTGGTTAAACATTGTAACATTTTGGTGTGAACGGCTCTGCATAATAATTTAGCAGAAGCATCAAGCAATTAAGTGGTTTATAAGATTTAGGGGCAAATAATAGAATCTTTATTGCCAGAAACCAGCAAGCCAGATAAATGACTGCTGTATAAAATGAGGTGAAACCATTTATCCACAGTGGTGCCTAAAGAGCCGGGTTGACTTTATAAAGATGATAAGGGATAAGACACATCAGGGCCATGTGATGCTGGAGACGCGTCCAGCCTGCCCATCTCAAAAGACGTTGGGTTATAGAGGTCTTCAAAATATGCAATCAGCATGGCCTCTGAAATAAATGCTTCCAGCCGGGAAGCCGGATTCTCCAGAGCAGGGTCCCTTGCCATAATCATCCATAACAATTGCGTGCCTTTACCCTTCAAGGTACCCACCAGGTTCTCCCAGGCTTCTTTTGCAGTAGCCAGCTTATTGTCATGTAAAGTGTTTTTACATTTTTTGCATGCCCGACATATATCTTCTCTGTTCGGGACTGGTGCCTTAATGACAACCAGAAGAGAAGCTTTCAGTTTCTTACACAAAGGTCCGAGTTTACTTGGTGTGTGGACAGTTGGTCCCCTGCGGGGGCTAACACTTAACAAGAGCAGAGAAGAATTGTTCAGGGCCTTGAAAACAGCTATCCATTTGGTAGCTTCTGAAGCCAACTCAATGTGTGCATATCCCAGCAGAAACAAGATTTCAGTTTGTGGATGCAGGATCCAGGTGAACTTTAGTATGGGCCTATGCATATGGGGTTGGTGTTTATACTCAAATGTGTCTGTACCTCAAATATGTCTATTTTTACATTCAATATATGTACATAAGCCGGATGCCTTCCAGGTAGCCCACGTGTTTATGATTGGCAGGGTGATCCATATTCTGATTCTAGTGCAGTGTGTAAATATGGCCCTTTGATTTCTGTTAGGGGAGTTGATGTGGGGAGAGCTGGAATGAGGGCCGTTTTCTCCCTGATACTTACAGAATAAATGAACGTCTTGGAATCCATCCTTTGGTCAGCTCACTTGCTTCATAATATTGGCGGTGAGCGTAAGGGAGTTTCTTTATTCCCTTCTGGCCTGCCTGTCTCAGCTATCGTCGTGGTTGTAGACCCTCTGGAGATTTGCTGCGCTGCTTTGCTGGGCGAGTCAGACTTGTCTACGCTGGTCACTGGAAGTTCCCCTCTGCGGCCCAATTTGCTTTTCGGGCTGCCCTCTAAAGTTCCTTGTGTGCCACATTGGAGTGCCTCGAGCTCCGGTGTTGGAGATAGGGGTACCGGTGAAGGATCAGTGCTCCGACCCTGAGACTCAGCAATTGCTTCTTGGTTTCCCATCCGGTAGCCTGCTGCGCCGTTCGGATACGTCGCAACGAGAAAAACAGAAAAGAATAGAAAAGTGCACCCAGCTGTATTGCCCTACGTCAGCCGACGTTGTCTTTCTCCTGACAGCACTTTGACATTGCAGGTAGGAGAGCACCAGCAAAAAGGATTGGCTTTCCGTTCGTTATTTTGACTATGCTTAAAACATGGTACTAATGACACGTTTTTATGGTGAGTGACTTTGTTATCATTATTTTTTTGTTGTTGTGGGACATGTGTATGTTTTATGTCCTGTAAAGACAAAAGAGACTTAGCTATTTCAAGCAGTGGTGACTTTCTCTCTCTCATTCTGTGGAAGGAAGACTTTCAAGATTATGTGTTGGCCATACATGGACCCTCTTTTAGCATTGAGCGGCACAGAGTTTTGCTCATGCACAGAGAAGAAGAATTTTGAAAGGTTTACCAGAGTTGTCTGATGGGAGTGGTGGCTCAGGGGAGGAAAGTGAGTCTCCTGATGCTTACGAAAACTTCTTAAAGAAGATGGATAAACATTTTGAATAGAACACCCATATAGTTCTGCAAAGGCATCACATCAGCACACAGGATCAAGGCCAAGATGAGTGCATTGAAGATTTCTTTGCTTCACTCAGGGAACTAGCGAACAGATGTAATGCTGGCTCAAGTTATAATGAAAGACCTAGGTACCAATTTATTTTAAAGATCAGTGAAAACAAAATCAGGCAGGAGATATGGGCTAAAGGTGACCCATCACTGAAAGAAGTTATGTACATTTCCAAGAGGGTAGAACATACTCTAGCCTGCATCGGAGAGTTGGAGAAGGAGGAGAACAAAGAGAATGGGTCCAACGCTCTGAATGTAATTTCAAATGATTACAAGAAGGGTAGCTCCATATATATAAAGGTCCCTCTTTGCTCAAAACTCAAAACAGAAAGAAGGAACGTGCAGAAGGTCAAGAAAGAAAGCAAACTGACTCCAGGGTGGATCCCACTCAACAAGGGAAGAGATGCTTTCATTGTGGGGGCACCTCACATTTTGCCATCTCACCTTCATGTCCTGGACAAAATGCCATGCGTTTCAGATGTGGCAAGAAAGGACACTTTACACGTTGCTGTCATAATTTTTATCGCAAGGGTGTAAAGGAGATGTTGGTGGAACAAGAGTGTGACACATCCAAAGAGGTTGTGGAAAAGGAATGCAGCAGTGTGTGGTGGTCTGTGAGTGACGGCGAGGCTTGATCTCCACGTGGTGGGAAGCCTCACACTGAGGTGCTTGTTAAAGGCAAGAGTGTCTTCATGTTGATTAACTCTGGTTCAGACTAAACTATTAATGACAAAGATGCCTGTTGTACAATTTTTCATGGGATGAAATTACGTAAGTCACAAACCCCTATATTTGTGAAGGTATGTGGTCTGTCCAGGAGTAGTAAAATATTTAGTCCATTCATGGACAACTACAACTAAGGACTATACAGTCCCCATCAAGGAATGTGTTGCTTTTCCCCACCCAATCCACCCTACAAACCATCAAGGTATGTCCGTTTGGTGCTTATACAAGCTTGGTCCCATTGGTGACAAAGTTAACTAACCTTGCAGTTAAGGAAATGGTTAACTCATTAAGCCCTGCCGTAACTCACAAACACATGTACCGATAACTGTCAAGGGGGTGGCCTGCAGGGGAAGATTTAACTTTACAAGTTTTTTCTGTGCAGGGTGAATTTACCCAGTACTGCTGTATGCTTGTACCAACACCCCTCACCCAGAAGTGCTGCGAGGCCCTGCACCTCTGACCCAACAGTGGTTCTCCTGCCAACAAGAAGACCCTCTTGAATACCGAATACCATTAACTACTCCCTCTATCTGTACCACTAATATATAAGCACCAACGACACTATCAATCACTCCAGTCAAGGATGTAGGACATAAAGGAGGCAAGGGCTTGATTAGTTCTGTTTGGGACGGTTGCATCTCATAACGCAGTGGCAGTGGTTCAGGCCCCAGCTCTGATGCAAGAGCAGATGTCCGCGTTCAACTCAGAATGTCTGTCATGACGCCATCTTTTTATTGCCCTCTTCTTAATTAATCCACAGCTGTCTGGAGTGAATCAATCTTAGTGTTTGCCGCCGCCATTTTCCTATGCACCCTATCAAGTGGCTCCTTCATAAGGTCGCCAACAATCCGCATGAGAGTATGATGGTTGTCATAAATCCCCCAGGTTTACAGGCATTTGATATGCCCGTCTACCCACAAATCCTCATGTGCCCATCAACAGGGAAGTCCCCTCTTCTAAAACCTATGGGAATAGGAATACCAAGGTTGCTGACACTTCCAACAACTCCTTCTGTCCTCTGCCCATCTGGTGTTCCATCCGAAATACTAAGCGTTAGAGGCAACTGATCTGGGACAACGCTCTGAGAGCTGTCACGCGCCTCCCAAAAATGAACACAGCAGGGAAGTAGTGGATTCCTTGAAGACTGTAATATCTAATGCCTGGTTTATGTGATGGTGCTCATAGGTCAATGATCACCAACAGCCCGTGGAATGCCTTCTGGAGTGCATCGCCATGGTACCTCAACATAGTGGTCTACACAGGCATCCTTTCCCTCATGTTACCTCCACCTCCAGTACCAGCACATCTCCCACAGAAACATTGCTTACTTGGAGCTTGGTGTGGCCACCTGCCTCTCATCTACCTTCATTTCTTTGGGGTTCTGCTATACTGTACTCAACAAACCTCATGCCCTGACTGGTACTGGTACAGGGCACAATCTCTGATAGTGGCATAAGTACAAGGTAAATCTGAAAAAGCTGACTCTGCCTTTGTCATGGCAGTTGATAAGGCCTTCCCACTGCAACCTAGTATGTTTCGGGCACTAGGTCCTTGTTTCAGACTCTTTGGTGGGCCTTTCCTTGTCTTCTTTATTGAAGGGACCTCTGGCAGCTTCCCTTTTCACATTCAGCTTAATGCTCACACTGTTAAACATGCAGGTGCATCAGTATGCCAGGACACAGTGTCGCCAGTGACACCTTGATATGATATGATAAGTCATTTATAACGTGCCTGTATGCGTGTTTCTAAGCGCGACAAGACATGGGAGGGAACGGATAGAGGACAAGACAAACAATCTTACTATGTTATGATATATTAAAAGAACATATAAACCGCGCGTTCACACTAAGGCATCATGGCGCTCACCAGACAGGACGGCCAATAAGGAAGATACGGCAGTTCAAAACAAGAAGGTTTCAAGGCCCTACGGAAAGGAAGATGATCAGGATGGAACGCAGGGACTAGGGAAGAGAATTCCACACCCTGGCCGCAGCAACTGAAAAGGCACGCCACCATTTGGATCAGGAATGCAGATTGTGAGCGAAGTGGTTGCAGAGGAACATAAGGGGAGAATTTAGTCTGCAAATATTCTAGGCAACATTTATAGAAAGCTCTGTGTACAATGCAGAGTGACTTGAAGAGAACACGTTTCTCAACCGGGAGCCAGTGAAGCTGTCGAAGAAGAGGAGACATATGGGCGCCAAAAAGGGGGCGAATAACAGACCTAGCTGCAGCATTCTGAAGGAGCTGCAGACGGCGCATAAGATAGGAAGGCTGAGCTAAATACAGTGAATACAGTGAATTGCAACAATCAATATTGCTGAGCACCACCACCACGGGTGCCTGAAATTGCACAGAAATTGCACAGGAATAAACGGAAGAACTTTCCATAGAATTTTAAGTTCAAAATGGGCAGATTTACAAACCGAAGCGACCTGGTCGTATATAGAGAAAGAAGAGGAGATTTTAACCCCTAGATCTTTAACAGGGGAGGCAGGAGAAGGAAATGGTCCAAGAGTAACCGGCCAAAAGTCAGAAAGACAAAGGGCTGGAGGTGTCAACAACCAGAACCTGCGTCTTTTCACCATTTAGTTTCAGCCAGTTCTCGGCCATCCATGAGCCCAAGTCTTTTAGGCAGCCCCTAAGCCGTGCAGCAGTATCAGGCCTAGCAAGATCAAGGCGAACCATGATCTGAGTATCATAGGCATAGGAGTAACAACGGAAGCCATGGGAATGGATATGATATGATAAGGCATTCATAACGCGCCTATACACAAGTGTTTCAAGGCGCGACAAGGCAAGGGAGGGGGACAGAGGGACGACAGAAACAAACGATCTTACTAGGTCAAGTGGCATAGGGATCGCGCAAGTGCAGGGGAGATGGCAGGAGAAAAGTGCAAGGGGAGGGGGAGGAAGGACAAGTGCTGTACACAGGATCAAATAACAAGAAGTGCAGCCAGCAGCTGGCAGTGCAAGGGTAAGTGCAGACACAAGGTGTCAGTAAGTGCAGGTAAGGGCACTGTAGGGTTGCAGATACGGCCCCAAGTGCAAGAGTTGCCAAGAGGCAGTGCGGATGTGCAACTGGGCGAGCAGGGAACCTGGGACCGAATTCAGATGGTAGCCAGGTGACCAGTGCAGTATCAGACAGGAGATCAGCAGGGGAGAGGAAGAGAGAAGGCAGAAGCAAATAGGAAAGTCTTGAGGTGCTTCTGGAACCGGAGATGGTTCTGCTCAAGTTTCAGAGAGGCAGGGAGGCCCCAGCCGGAGAAAGAGATCTACCACCAACTCATTGCTTGGAGAAGCGAATGATCCTGAGAGAGTTGGAGGTAGAGGAGCGAAGAGCTCGATTTAGACAATATTTTTGAAGAGAGAGTTGGAGGTAAAGAGGACCCCGCACCAGAAGGCTTGTGGACAATGCAGAGGGTCTTGAACTTGAACCTTGCAGTCACTGCGAGCCAATGAAGGGATTTCAGGATGAGTTGCAGAGGGTGGAGAGTAAAAGCAGGCAAATTTAGAAAGAGGCTGTTGTAGTAGTCCAGCCTAGAGAGAACCAGAGCTCTAGAAACAGTGAGCTTCTGGGGGAAGGTGAAGAAAGGAAGAGTACCTCTCAGGAGGTGCAGATGGTAGTTTGAATTCTTAGAGACATCAGAGATGTGATGAGAAAAGGAGAGTGTTGAGTCAAAGATGACCCTTAGGTTCTTAGCCTCACAGGTAGGAGCAGGAAGAGGGCCAAGGGAGGCTGGCCATAGAGTGACAGGAAAGGAAGGTGCGGGTGTGCTGATGAGCAGAATCTCCGTCTTACTGGCATTAAGGCAGAGATCATTGGCGGCACACCACTCCTGGATTGCAGACAGTCAGAGATGAAAGAGGGAGAAGAGGTGGCTTAGGGGAGCCTGAAAATGAGCTGGGAGTCATCCACATAGCACTGAAAGTTGAAGCAGAGAGCAGCAATGCAGTGGGCGAGAGGTACCAAGTATTGGTTGTACAACCAGGGAGATAGGTTGGACCCCTGGGGAACACCACAAGTAGAGAGTGAGATAGAGGAAAGGAAGGCCCCAGGTTGGACCTGGGAATGTCGGTCAGAGAGGAAAGAGGTCAGCCAAGTCAGGGCCTGATTGGTGATACCAAGGTTATCACAGAGACAGTCAAGCAGGATGACCTGGTGGACCATGTCAATGGCAAAGGAGAGATCGAGTAAGATGAGGACAGAGAGGAGATTCAAATCAAGGTTAGAGAGCAGGTCTTCACGGATGTTCAGGAGAGCAGGTTCCATGCTTCTGGCTGCTCTGAAGCCAGACTGATGCTCATGTAGACAACCATCATGGAGAGAAGGGACACCAGGAGGAGAAAGGAAATTGATGAGGCGCAGGAAACATTTATCAAAGAGGAGAAGGTTGACCTGAGGGCCTTGGACTAAGACGGTGCCATTCAGGTAAACATTAATGATGACCTTAAAGGAGTGGAAGGAGGCCAGGAGGGCCTTCCACCGGTTGCCACCATGAATGAGAGAAGAAGAGAAAGGAGAGAACACAGAGACCATATGAGGAGTTGATAGGTTTGGCGAAGGAATAACAAAGAGGATGTCAGTGAGGGTCTGTCTGGAGGAAGTGCTGGTGTAGATATCTGCAATAGGGAGGCCTGGGTTGGAGACCAGGATATCCTTTTCGAACTTCTTCCTACAAGACTTAGTGAGAAGAGCAGGATAGTCAATAGAGAAGCAGTTGGAAAAGATAGGAGAAACAGAGAGCACCATAGGGAGGTGGGGGAAAGAGGAGAGAGGAAGAGGGGAGGAGCAGGGGAACGGGGAAAGGGCAGTAAGGGGGGAGACACTAGGGGCAGAACACAGGAAGGTATGCAAGCAGATAAGCCAGAAAGGGACAAGCAGACGAGACGAAAAGGGACAAGAATAAATAGTGAAGGAAGAGTGCAGCAGACAACAAGACATTCAGGTAACAGCAATCAGGTTATCAGGACATCAAGAACAGAGCAACTGCAAAAAAGAGAGCAACCACAAAAGAAACCTAGGAGAGGGTGGGGCACAACTGAACACAGAACAATGCACAGATGAACAGAGCAGTCGATGAATGAAAACCTAGATGAAGGAAGATTAAAGCAAATACAGAGCAGAACAATGCAACAGAGCAGTCGATGAGCAGTCAGTGCATGAAAAACCTAGGGGGAGGAAGAGTACAGCAGAACACAGAGCAATACCACGCAACAGAGCAGTCAATGGGGGAAAACATAGAGGAGGGAAGAGCACAGCAGAGCACAGGAATACACCAAGGGACAGGGTGCAACTGGAAAGAGGAGTTGGGGAGGGCGAGGGTAAGACCCGCAGGGGGGCAGGACACTGAATGGGTGCGAAGGAGCAGGTGGCTGGAGAAGGGAGGGCGAGAGGGTTCAGGTTGCTGCAGAAAGGAGGGGTGGGAAGCGCACGAGAACGGGAGATGTGAGGAACCACAGGGTCAGGGACGCATAGCTGCGAGCAAAGCCAGATGGAAGGTGCGAGGAACCACGTGATCAGGGAATGCGTGGGGACAAGCGGGCTAAGGACACGCAGGTCAGGTCAGGGACGCACAGCTGCTGGCGAAGCCAAGGATGGAATGTGTGAGGAACCATGTGATCAGGGAAGTTCGAGGAACCACGCAATGATGGAAGGGGCGCTAAGGCACATGCGATTATGGGATTGCGCAGCACCGTGCAGGCGAGGGACCGCAGCACGGGCAGGCAGGAAGGACGGGCTAGGAGGCACATGCGTACAAGAATTACGAGGGACCATGCAAGTCGTGGATGTGCCGGAAGGCAGGGACGGAAAGGGTACGAGGGCACACGCAGTCAAAGATTATGAGGGATCATGCAGTCAGTGGACACGCAGCGTGAGCAGGGTCAAGAGAGAAGGAGGCAACGCAGTCGAAGATTGCGAGGGACCACGCAGGGCAGCGAAGGTAGTGAACACAGGGGAAGGAGATGCACCAACAATGGGCGGGGGCAGAGGGGGAAGAGGTGCAGGTTGCAGGGGAAGGGAGAAACACAATCAGTGACGAGGTGTGGTCGGAAGTGCTTAGAAGTGCAGAGCAAGCAGACTCCCCAACTTCTTACCTAGTGGCCGCAGACAGGAGGGTGAAACGTCTGCACTCACTGTCTACATCACAGACCCCTTCGTCGCCAAACACATGCGTCATTTAACACTGCGGCCTTGTCCTGCAAGGACTTAGCCGCAGTGGTTCCGAACCTCTTATTTTATAGGCTCGGTAGCGTGGACGAAACAAACGTGTTACGTGTAAATCAGGCAGCCTCTCCTGCGAACCTGCGTCGTTCAACACAGCGGCCTTGTCCTGTGAGGGCTTTGCCGCAGAGGGTCCGAACCTCGGATTTGATAGGCTTGGTAGCGTGGATGTAACAACGTGTTACATGTAAATCGAGAAGCGTCTCCTGCGAACCTGCGTTGTTCAACACTGCAGCCTTGTCCTCCGAGGGATTTGCTGCACAGGGTCCAAACCTCTGACTTTATAGGCTCGGTAGCGTAGAAGTAACAAACGTGTTACGTTTAAATCGGGCAGCGTCTCCTGCGAACCTGCGTCGTTCAACACCACTGCCTTGTCCTGTGAGCAATTCATGACAGAGGGTCCAAACCTCGGATTTTATAGGCTCGTCAGCATGGACGTAACAAACGTGCTACGTGTAAATTCGTAAGCGTCTCCTGCAAACCTGCATTGTTCTACACCGTGGCCTTGTCCTGCGAGGGCTTTACTGCAGAGGGTCCGAACCTCCGATTTTATAGGCTTCGTAGCATGGACGTAACAAATGTGTTACGTGTAAATCGGGCAGTGTCTCTGGCGAACCTGCGTCGTTCAACACTGCAGCCTTGTCTTGTGAGGGCTTTTTGATAAGGCGGAGAAGTGGCCAAATGCAAATGTTAAATAGTGTGGGGGAAAGAGCAGAGCCCTGTGGGACTCCGCAAGATAGAGGAACAGGTGTAGAGCAAAATGGGGAGAGGAAGACAAACTGGGAGTGGTCCACCAGGAAGCAGAAAACAAGTCCAAAACCTGGACCGACAGACCCACAGACGATAACCGGGACATCAGGGGGGGATGATAAAAAGTTTCAAAAGCAGCAGATAGTTCTAATAAAATCAGTGCCCCGACACCACCCGGATCAACCAGGCAAACAAGGTCATCAATCACAGATGTAAGAACTGACTCAGTGCCTCTCCCAGGGCGAAAACCAGACTGAAAAGAATCAAAGAAACTAGAAGATTCAAGGAAAGATGAGAGCAGAGGGGACACCGAAGACTCAAGCAGCTTCATGGGATAAGGAAGAAGCAAAATAGCATGGAAATTAGAAAGCACCGAAGGATCAAGAGAGGGTTTCTTAAGCAGGGGAATGACCAGTGCATGTTTCAGAGCACTGGGAATGTACCCGGAGGAGAAAGAAATATTGACTGATGATGTAATCAGTGTAACAATCTCTCCCAAGATATCCTTGAGAAGAGCAAGAGGAATAGTATGAAGCAGATTTAAGCTTATGAATAGCAGTGAGAACATCATGATCAGAGAAGGTGGGAAAAGTAGACCAATTTGCATTAAGCGTAGGTGAAGAAACAGGCCTTGCGTCATTCAGATCGTGCAAGTGCGTTAACGCAAAGTGCAGGGGAAGGGGATGGGGAAGTGCAGAGGGGGGTAGGGGAAAGTGCAATCGTGGCAACATTGCTCTGAGTAAGTGCAGCTAGGACAGTACGGCTCTGGGTGAGTGCATGGAGGCGGGGGACTGTAGAGGTTACAGTTACAGCCCCTAGTGCACAACAGGCCCAGAGGCAGTGTGGGGGGGGGCTGGTCAAGATGAGACAGGTACCCAGTGAGACTCTGAGGGTAACCGAGCAACCAGTCGGTGCAGAACACAGGTAGGTCAGCAGGGGAGGGAGGGAGCGAAAGGAGAGGAGAAAAAGAAGGTTTTGAGCTGCTTCTCGAACTTCAGGTGGTCCGGTTCAAGTTTGAGAGGGCAGGGAGGCCTTTCCAGAGGGAAGCAGCTGCAAAAGGAGAGTGATCTACCCCCTAATCTCTGCCTGGAGAGGCGTCTGACTCTCAGAGAGTTGGAGGCAGCAGAGCAAAGGGCTCAAGAAGGGAGGTATTTAGGAAGTGAATGTTGAATGAAGTGTGGGCCCCGGCCTCAGAAAGCCTTGTAGACGATGCAGAGGGTCTTGAACTTGATCCTTGCAGCCACCGGGAGCCAGTGGAGAGATTTCAGGGCTGGGGAGATACGGTCCCTGGGCTTGAGGCCAAGGATAAGTCTTGGGGTCCTGTTCTTAGTTGCAGAGGACCGAGAGTAGAGGAAGGCAGATTGAGAAAGAGGCTGTTACAGTAGTCCAACCTAGAGAGAACCAGGGCTCTGGAGACAATGGGCCTCATTACGAGTTTGGAGGTAGCCATGCCGTTTTTTACCAGCATGGCTACCCCCAAACTCGGGACCCGGACCCGGTACGTCCCCATTCCCATTTGAGCCCCCATAGGCTCAATGGGAATGGGGAGGATGGTAACAACGGACCTGTTCGTAACGGACCGTTGCTACCATCCTTTTCTGCTAGCGGGTGCCGCTCTGCATGTCTTGTCTGACCAGGCGTGAATAGCGCCCCTGCGAGCAGAACTCGTGATGTGGCAGTAGAGTGATAACGGCGCCGGCAGCACTACCGGCGCCGTTATCACTCTACTGCCAGGGTCGTAATGAGGCCCAATGAGCTTCTGGGGAAAGTTAGAAAAGCTGGTAGTGGGCCTTCTTGGAAAGGTCCATGATGTGAGGAGAGAAGTGGAGAGTGGAGTCGAAGATGACAGTGGGGTTGTTTGCCTCAGAGGAAGGAAGAGGGCGCATGGAAGGCAGTGCTGGACTGGCCCACCGGGACTTTCCCGGGTAGTCCTGGTGGGGATACGTCCTCTTTCGGGTCTTGGTGGAAGGATACATAAATCGTGAATGGCCCTCCAGGCCAGCCTGGGTAGTTCCCATCGCACTGGCTGCTACCTTTCCTTTCTGCCTGGGGCTGACATGTGCAGACTGTGCAATGCGGGCGACCTGCTGGCTGCTAACTCTGTTGGGCCCGAGTGCGCCTCCGACTGTATGACGACTGGCGGGTGAGTGATGGTGACTGGGTATGCAAGCAAAGTGCTCACTGGGGTATAATGATGTCAGGTGTAAATAGATGGCTGCTCGTTGGGGCGGGTGTTACTAAGGCTTGCTGGAGGCGAGCTCAGAGAAATCTGCCTCTTGAAGTCTGGGTGCGCAGTGGGTGCTGTTGTCACACGCCCATAGCCTCCTGCAGCAGCGTTGTGGGGAAAAGGGCAGGCCCACAATTGGTAAAGGTGAAGACGGCTCACAATGTCGACCCCATGCCGAGAGCACCTGAAATCCTTGGCAAGGGGGTGAGAAGTAATCCCTGCCCTGCCTTCCAGACACACTGTGATCGATTGTTGGATAAGTTGGTGGGGTTTGTTCTGGTCCATCGAAGCATGGTATTAATGATGAAAACGAAAAGCAGAATAGTGTAGGGGAGAGGTGTGACATGAAACACAATTGAAACTGCAAACGGGTACAGGGAAGCATAAAAATGGTCAAATAAAACGAGAGCAGAAAGGCACGTATTGTTGATAAAATACACAAAAGTGGAAAGATGAACGTTGTTATTTTCTCTATCTCTGGGTCCAGGGCCGGCCTTAAGGGCAGCAGCGCCCTGGGCGAATTGGCATCCCCCTAACCCCTCACACTCTGCGCGCCCCTGGTTAACTGCAGCACCTTCTCCCACATTGCCAGCTCGGGGGGCCCTTGAAACACTCCCCCGAGCTAGCGTCGCGGGGGCTAATCGCGCCCTGGGGGGCGTGGCACCCCTGGCGGTACCCGGCACGCCCCCCCTAAGGCCGGCTCTGTCTGGGTCCTAGCTGCCCCTTCCTAAACGCATCAGATTCCTTTTCAGCGGCGCCTCGCAGAATGCGCCAGCTCCCCAAGTTGAGAGCTGTAATGTCATTACATTGCAAATGCTTTTTGTCACCCCTTCTACTTCCTTTTGGGTTTTTTCCTCCTCCGGACCCGGAATCCCTGCCACTCACTGTTTAATGATCTGGCATTCTGGCAAAAAAAAAAACATGTGTTAAGGAATCCCTTCCATTCTGCCCGTTGCCTTGGGCAAGAGTGCGGCGTGCAGGGCCCCGGAGCTCCCCTGCTCTTATCTGCAACTTGCACACAAGAACAGAGGCTATTGCCAAAATGTGTAAGGCACATCACTGTTAAACGCAGGCCTTCTACCTGCTGGACACACTATTTTTTTTCTCCAAATGTGCATCTTACACTTTCATAGGAAAATATTTCCAAACTCAAAAATGCTGCTTAAACTTGCATTCACTAGTTTTCTTTTAAATGTATTTGTTTGTTGTCGGACTACCACACAAATACCCTGTACATTTTGTGACCCTTCCTTTTAGTTTTTTTCACAGGTTAAATTTATAAAGATGTCACATACGTGTCAAACTGCTTTATCACAACAAAAGCTTCTGTTGTGCTCACAGCAGTTATTAGGAAATTAAGCTGGGGGTTCATGGGTGCCAACTTTTGATTTTCACTACAGGGGCAGAAATATCCCCACTTCTGCCCTGAATATAAGCATGCAACCAGCCCAACCCACCCGCTGGCCAAACACATTGAATAGCACGAAATTGCAAAAAGTCATACGATTAACAACCAGTTTTTAACATATGTAACATCTCAGCAACGGTCTCTCAACCTGATGAGCTACCCTGATAGCCTTCTACTGTAGAGCGTCTCTATGGATCCCTTAATGTACTAAAAACCACTGCATTACCAACAGTATTTTGGGGGATACTCCCAATCCCCCTCATAGAAGGGTTGGGCTCACGCGCTGCGTTTGCTCCTTCGGCGAAATATGGGGCCACTTTGAACAAAACGTCCAGGGCCACCTTTGGTTCCCAGTCCAGGCCTGCATGGAGGGTGGCCAGAGTGAGAGAAGGAAAGCAGGAGCAAGGACCGCCATGTGAAGGATCTTTGTTTTACTCGCATTAAGGCAGAGATCGTTGGCCACTGCAAAAGACTTTCCACAGGAGGACAGACGTGTGTCATAGGCTACAGCGGCAGAGCAATTAGTCATTATGTCAGGAGTTAAATAAATAACTCAATAAACAGCAAGTGGAAAGCCAGCATGAGGCGTGATGAAATGGCTGAGTGCAGTGTGTGGAACCTGTGAATGTGGGATACAGAGATGTAAGGACCCTGTGAAGGCTTCACTACCTCCTCCAAACTAAAATATTGGTGAATTTGACCAGCTCAGCCTGACCCTCTCAAACAGCGGCCAGCCTAATTAACAAGCCTTAAAGCAAAACGATGCTGTTTGCCATGAGCCTCTTGCAGACACTGCCAATTTTGCCACTTAAAAGTCCAGGCAGCCTGGATAGCTTACATTACTTTACTTCTTCTTACAAGCTGCTTAAAGTGCAAATGCAGCTATTCCTTCAGCTGCCAGCCTTCCCCTTAATGCTCTCGCCATCACTCAACGTGAACACTGCCTGGGACATGGAAACGAACAGTGCACAGATATGCACAGACCTGCAGACATGTCCAAATCCTCAAGCCGCACTTCTGTATCGCGATAGCGCACACAGGGAGCCACCCCCAAGTCAAATTCCGTTCTCCCCAACCTATGAGCCTGCTGTGCTGTGTCAGCCACATGGATTATCCCAGAGTATTGTTCGAAGCAAGGGTTTTACCCTCTCCAGGTAATCAGCTGGATTCTCAGCCTTAATTTGCTTACAAGCATTAGTCTTTGTCCTATTAGATTCCATGGGGCACATTTCCAAAATTCGTGCAGAGTAGTCATATTAATTAACTCTTTGAGGAGATCTGACGGAGGTTTCTCTAGGGGCAGTTACATTTCTGTCAGAGTAAGGTAAAGGTTTCTGGATGAACCATGGCTCATAACAATTGATTTAAGTCAGAGCAGGTCCGATCGTAACAATGATCACCTGTAGTTCCTCTTGACCGGATCATCACGTATTTGAGGGAAATGTTGGGCAATGCTAAACAAATCTGTGGCGCTCCATAGAATATGGACAATTAGTAGTTCATTCCTGGTACCGGGCAGTTGTCGTAACAGGTATGCTAAAGAAGTAGTTTGAAGTGGGGTGTGTTAGAATGATGCTTATGTAAATAGGTATCTGTGTGGATTATTTATGATGTACATGATGTTCTTAGCGGAATGTTAGTACAACTAATATGGTGTAGTGTAGAATGTTTATGTTACTGTGTAGAATGTTTAGACTTGAATTTAGTACTGTATCAGTTGTTTCTGCCGCAGCTTGGCAATAGTGCGTATGGAGCATGCATGCTACGAGGTTTTCGTCTTGGATGTGAGAAAACCTGAACCAACCAACGAGCACACACCATGCATGCGTTTTGCACCGCCTGACTACCGAAATAAGACTTGACGCTACGGAGCATGCGCAGATATTGTAAACACGCTTGCATACATTTTAAGTGAAGCAGATCACAAAATAATTGTGTATGCTGAACTGGGAAACGAGAGAAGTCACAAAAGTGAGCCTCAATAAGGTGAAACAAAGTTGTATGACGCATTAAGCCTTAATAGAATTGTATTAGAAAATCTTCCAAGCTAGGAAAGTGTAAGGGTGAGATCGAATTTCACTAAAAGTAACAGCAAAATAAATAGAATTTGTAAAAACTTGCAACAGTATGCCTTAACAGGATTGCTAGGTCCATTTCTCTTTATGGTGTTTCCAGGCCCTCCGAAAGTCAAGTGGTCGTAGTGGAAAAAAGGCTTTCTCCACTATATCAGGGCCACATTTGACAATTCTCACTCCATGGATAGGACAGTTTCTCTACTCATGCATTTTTTGGGCTAGGAGGGTCAACGTGTGTATGACACATTACCACCTCTACCTAAAGAGTGACAAGGAGATGGTATGTTAGACATTGCTATAAAAAGGTTGGACATCCATTTCAACCCCAGAACAAGCACAATACTAGAAAGATATATTTTTGGTATTCGGACCCAAGAGCAAGGGGAAAGTGTGGAGGAATGTGTCACAACATTGAGACATTTAGTTCTTTCATGCAAGTTTAAGGAATCCTTTGACAAACACATTAGAGACCAGTTAATGATAAAATTGTAGCAGTAACAAAATAAGGGAAGAGTTTTGGTTGAGGGATGAACCATTGCTGGAGGAGGTTTTGAACAATCAGAAGAGAGTCGAGCATTCCATGGCCTGTGTGGCAAAGATAGCAGAAAGAAACAGCAGTGAAAGCAAAGTCGAAGTACTAAATGTGGTGGATTGGAGACAAAATAACAGGGGGAAGGAAAAATCCAATGTAAAAGAAAGAACTGATATCAAGCCCAGTAGATGGAAAGGGGAGAGAAGGGACAAAAGGAAGCGCTTGTGTTTCATATGTGCAAGTAATGCATATTTTGCTGCTTCCTTATCGTGTACGGCAAGAAGGGCTGTATGTGGCAAGTGTAAAAGGCGAGGTCAGTTTGCGAACTGCTGTAAAAATGATCCGGTTAACCAAAGAAGAGTCTTGCTAGTTAATGATGAGGAGGGTAATGTAAGATCGGAGGAGAAAGAGAATTGTAATGTTGAGAACATTAACGTGAATGTTGTGCAAGAATCAGATGATGATGATTGTGAACATCCATATGCGAATGTAGGAGTGAATTGAAGGAATATCTCGATGATGGCTGATTCGGGATCTAAAATATGATTAATGTCTAGGAACATTTTTGAACGAGAAATGCAAGGAGATATATGCAATCTACTCAAACCGGCTATAAATTCGGGTGGGTACAATCAAGACAAAATAGAGGTATTGGAGCACTTTGAAGCTGATCTTGAACTCAAAGGCAGGTGTGCGAAAGGAAAGGTTTATATCACCAAAAAAGGGATGACGTTGCTCGGTTGGCGGGACCAGAAAAACTTAATGTTGAGATTAGATCCAAACAAAGTGTATCAGGTAATGCAGATAAACACGTCAATGGGTGATGTTTACAAAAATGTCTTCAAGTAAAGGTGTGGACAAGGTGAGAGGAATGCAACATCAAATTGTTCTAAAAAGGGGATGTGTGCCTGTTAATGCAAAATTAAGACCTGTACCTTTGGCATTAAAAGAGAAGATGTAAAGAAAGAATTGCAGAAATTATTAAACATGGGAATTATTGAAAGAGCAGAGGGTGTAGAATGGAAATATTCATTAGTAATTGTGAAGAAATCCTCAGGTGACTTACTTTTATGTGTGGATTTGCAAGAACTGAACAGGTGTCTGCTCATAGATCGCCATCCATTACCCAATATGGGTGAGATGCTGGCCATGGTGGGACAAAGCACGTTTTTTTTTAAGCTACATATGGCGTCAGACTATCATCAGGTAGATCTAGAGGAGAACTGTAGGAAATTGACGGTGTTCATTACACATGAAGGTTATTTCAATTTCATAGAATGCCTTTTGGCCTTGTGTCTGCGTCTTCCGTTTTCCAAAAGATAATGGCTATACTATTCCATGGAATCAAAGGCGTATTCTGTTTTCAGGATGACATATTAGTATGCGGGGACAACGTAAGTGAACATGATGAAAGGTTGGACAATGCCCTAAAAATTCTAGAATCAAGAGGTATAACACTAAGGGAGTAGAAGTGCGTTTTTCTTTGGGTTGATAAGGTCGAATATTTAGGCCATGAGCTATCTGCCCAAGGGATAAAACCTAAAAGTTTCATGGTGAGTGCAATTAAGGATGTCGCTGAACCAAAATCCAAAGGGGAGTTACGTTCCTTTTTAGGAATGTTAGAGTTTTATCAAAAATGCGTTAAAAAATACTCGGAAAGAGTTGTGGAGATGAAGAAGTTACTTAGAAAAGGTGAAGAGTTTATCTGGAATGAAAAGTGTAGTTGAGAATTTAAAATATTAAAGAGGAAATTGATCTAGCTGCTCCATTAAAGAAATTTGATACGCGGAGAAGGTACATTATCACTGTTGATGCCAGTGTAATAGGGATAGGAGCTGTTTTGTCTCAAGTAAATCAGGAAGGAGATGAGGAAATTATAGTACTTCCATCCAGAGGACTGAGAAGCGCTTAATTAAGATATTCTGTTTTGGAAAAGGAGGCTTTGGGTTGTTTCTGGGCAGTTGAGACATTTAAGAATTTTGTGTGGGGAACATATTTTGTAATAGAAACCGACCACAGACCTTTGAAAGCCATTTTCGAATGCAAGAGCTTAGATAAAGTTTCAAGGAGAGTTGCAGGATGGGTCACACAATTACAATGCCATAAATTTGAGATGTGTGTGGTGGCAGGCAAAGATAATGTGTTAGCAGACTGTTTGTCTAGGTTAGGTAGAGAGGTAGAGGAAAGCCAACAAAATGATAGCATAGAATTCGTTTTTGTAACGTGTGATGGCATTATAAGTAGGGAAGATTGGGTGAGGGCTGTGGATAGTGATGATATGTTATCAAAACTAAAGTTCTATATAGTAGCGGGATGGCCCAACAAATGTGATGTTTCTCAGAGAGAGAGGACATTTTGGGAGGTCTGCAATGAACTGAGTCTGGAGAATGAAGTTGTGTTTCGGTGGGGATGAGCAGTGGTGCACGAAAATATTAGGTCACGCATTATTGAAATTGCTCATAAAGGACATGTGGGTATTAGTAAAACTAAAAGCATGTTGAGGTGTTATTACTGGTGGCCAGGTTTTGACAGGCAGATAGAAAGAAGATTAGGAGAGTGTACAGGATGTATAAAGAGCTGTAAAGGTAATATGGCAAAGGAACAACCCATGATGTTGAATGAAATTCTGCGAAAAGTTTGGGATGAAATGGCAATGGATATCCTTGGCCCGGTTGAGATGGGATTTGGGCAAGGTAGATATTTGGTTGTTTTGGTAGATATGTTATCAAGGTGGTGTGAGTGTAAGGTGGTTAGGGAGATAAACGGTGAAAATATCGTCATGTTTTTGTGGGACGTTTTTGCTAGGGAGGGGTTTCCTTTTAGCATATTAACTGCCAATGCCTTTCAGTTTACGGGTGGTTGTTTTAAGGAGTATGTGAAAAGGTGTTATATAAACCATAAGTTATTAGCGTTATACCAGCCAAAGGGGAACGGATTAGTGGAGAGACTCAACAGATGCAATAATGGAAGGGATCAGGTTATCTGGTGTATGTGGATGGCTCCGCATTCTGTTACAGGAGTGTCATCTTTTGAACTAATGCGAGGTTGAAAATGTTATTCAGAAGTGAGTCTGCCCTGGTTACGGAGAGGAGGTAATTCAGACTGTGTGGTCGAGGAGATAAGGAAGAATCTAAAAGGGAAGAAATAAGAGTATGTCTTGAGGCAGAATAAGAGAAGAGGTAAGAAGGAACTCAGGGTGGAATGCAGAGGTTTGGTGAAGATCAGTAAATCTGTGATAAAGAGGAAAGGTGATTTGTTATATTCTGATCCTGTGCGTGTTGTTACTGTAATGAAGGGTGCTGTGCGAGTGAGTGGAGGACAAGTATGGAATAAAAATATAATTGCCATTGTGAGGAGAAGTTGTGTGTGATAAGTGAGGGAGTTGTGTTATAATGATACTTATGTAAATAGTTATCTGTGTGGATTATTTATGATGTACATGATGTTCTTAGCGGAATGTTAGTACAACTAATATGTTGTACGGTAGAATGTTTATGTTACTGTGAAGAATGTTTAGACTTGAATTTAGTTATGTACCAGTTGGAGGAAAGAAGTGTTGTGGGTGTGTATCATACTGTAAATAAAGACTGTTTATTCCATATATCCATTGAGGGATAGTTCCTAGAGGGTGCTGGTGAACCCTTCAAAAGTGGAAGATGCCTCAGCATCAAGAGCGGTATCAAAAATGCTCCAGATCGGCCGTAGTTCTTGCAGTGAATGAAAGGCTGGAATCGATTGTGTGATATGGCTAGCTGGAGATTGTGCAGGAGTAGACAGACTGTATTCTGGAGGTTCACTCTAGGTAGAGCCTGGGCTTTGGAATTCCCCCCGTTCGTTAGGCTGGTGTGGGAGTGCAGACGCCTGCAGTTGCCTCTGATCAGCAGATGGGTTCAGTATAGCTGTATAATAGGAACCAAGAATATCTTTGAGAGATTCTTTCCACAGGGTGCCCCTTGAAGCGCTAGATAGAGATTGCTATGGCCTTTCCTATTGCTCGGGACAGTGCAATCAGCACTAAGTTCTTTTCATTCTGACGGCTGATCTTGCAGATTTCCTCCAGCATCTTTAAGGGGTCTAGTTTTAGATCAGTTGCATCATTTTGTAGCTTCGGGATACCAATAGAAAAATGTGTCCCTTTGTTTCCGATGGACGTTTGCACCATGGGACTCCAGAGTTCCCCGTAGGTGTGTAATTCTATGAAGATCAACCATAGGGAATCGTTTCATTACGTCACCTCTTGTAAAATAGCGCCACTGATCCAGAAACTTTAAATCTTGGGAGAGTAATTTATGTACATATAATAAATTGGACTTCCATTAAGAGGAAGTGGCACTTGCTTTGACTGGCCTGTTCCCATTCTCAGAGGGGTAAAACAAGGGATGGCTGATACAGTAGATTATGCTGCTGCTCCACCATGCCCCCTGCTAGTGTACCTAGAAAGCATTTTGAACCCGACAATGATTCATGGCTACCGCTTTGGTGTGCTGTTTCAGCCACATTGAGTAGGATACTGTTTGAAGCAACGTTTTACCCTCTCTGGGTAATCAGCTGGATTCTCACCCTTAATTTGCTTACAGGTATTAATCTTCGTCCTATTAGTTTACTTGGGTAACATTTCCGAAATGGGGCAAAGTAATCTATTAATTAAATATTTTATAAGATCTCAGAGAGGTTTCTATAGGGCCAGGTACATTTCTGTCAGAGTAAGGTAAAGACTTCTTACTGTACAGCAGTTCACAACAACTGATTTAAGTCAGAACAGGTCAGATTGTAACAATTATCACCTGTAGTTGCTCAAGAAACTTGACTGGATCATCTCATATTTTAGGGATATGTTGGACAATGTGAAACAAATCTGTGAGCTCCAGAGAGTATGGGCAATCACTAGTGTATTCCTGGTACCGAGCAGTTGTCGTAATGGGTATGCTAAAGTAGAAGCTTGAAGTGGAGTGCTTGGGAAGCCTCTGAAAGTGGAAGATGCCGCTGCAGCGGGAGAGGAATCAAAATTGTTCAAGATCGCCCATATTTCAGGCAATGGACCAAAGGGTGAAAGTGATTGTGTGAAATGGCTAGCTGGCGATTGTGCAGGTGTAGACTGACTGTTTACTGGAGGTTCTCTCTAGGTAGAGCTTGGCTGTTGAATTCAATCCGTTCATCAAGCTGGTGTGGGAATGCAGATGCCTGCAGTTGCATTTGATTGGGTGATGGGCTCAGAATAGCTGTATAATAGGAGCCAAGAAAATCTTCGGAAGACGATTTCCATGGAGGTACCCCTTGAAGCGCTACATAGAGATGGCATTAGCCATGCTTAATTTGTAAAATAATAACAAATAAATCACATATTTTCTAGCACACCCATGACACATCGGGACGGATAGCTTCCCCCTTACTGTTGCAGCCATCCACGGCTGCTCCCCTCAGTGTCAATATGTATGAGGTTAAAGTTGCAACTCTCACTGGCTCATTGGGGTTGATAGATGTACTAACTACAGCAGATGTTTGATTTACAAATTCCAATCAACGTAACATAAAACAATGTACTTGTTGTGTCTTGATGTGAGTCAAATGTTTAAGTGTGTCTTTAAACACAATAAATGTTAACCTTTTGCTCTGATCTTTTAGGTGCTTCTTAGGTGACTGAAAGTTAAAATAATAAAGTTGCCAAAACACCATATCATAATTGAGCGGAGTCTAAGAAAATAAGTGCCAGGGCTGACACCCTGACAAACACCCTCACAAACTCCTTTGGAAACACCCCACAGATTAAAGACTGGGCTTTAGCCTTTCCTGTTGCTCTGGACAGTCCATTTGGCACAACATTCTTTTCATTCTTACAGCTGATGTTGCATATTTCCTTGGCATCTTTAAGGGTCTATTTTTAGATTGGTTGCCTCGGTATAAGGATCTATTTTTAGATTGGTTGCTTCGGTATAAGGGTCTAGTTTTAGATTGGTTGCTTCAGTATACAAATTGAAAAATGTGTCCCTATGTTTCTGATGGAATTTCACACCAACGGATTCCAAAGCTCCTCGTAGGTACATCATTTTATCAAGATCAAATGTTTCCACTGGAGAGTGTCATGATTCAGAAACTTACAAATCTTGGGAGAGTAATTTATGTACATATAATAAACTGGGCTTTCATTAAGGGATGTGTGATCAGGAGATCAGGCTGCTCCTCTACAATGTCCCGCGCCAGTGTTTCTAGACAGCATTTTAGACCCGACAATGGTTCATGGCGACCACTTTACCACCATGCCCCGTGCCTATAGTGCAGACATTTTTTATACGCAGGGAGAGGTGCAGAGACGGTAGAACAGAAAGAGACAGGATTACCAACACATGGGAACACAAGATTACCGAAGACAGGTAAACACTTGATCAGATCCTATTTTTTAGTACAGAAAGAGATATAAAAGAAATTACTGAATTACGCAATACAGAATTTGTTTGCCATATGTTGCAGCTTTACGCGTTTTCAGTTCTGCTACTCCAAAGGAGTAACGCTGAATTTACCTTGCTAACGGTTTAACCTTAAAATGTTATAGTGCTATGATTCCCTGCACCAGCACTGCCGAATTGGCTTGACATTTGTTGTAACCGTACATTGCTACAATTGCGCCTGCTAGTCCACCCATCAGCAGCGCTAAACCAATTGAGTTAACCCAATGCTTGCTGGCTACCATCATTGACGCATAATGCCCTAAGTATCTCTGAGCACAAAATCGTCTGTGCTTCCCGCGTCCCGTTCATCCCTTTGAATCACTGCTCCATAGACACTATTGGTCAACATTAACATAATTCTTTACCTGCCTTACCATTTAACACTTGGGAATTATACTGCTATGCTCGATGTATAGTGATTTGCTTGCTGATCTATAGTAGTGACTCTTACTGTTTAATGCTGCACACTTCATGCACTGACTGTGTGCAATAGCACGCTTTGTTAACCTTTGTGAGAATCAACTGCCTAAGTGCTATCTCCTGCGCCCAGCACCTTTGCCTTGTATCGCACCTGCCAGCTATGACTGCCTTAAGGGGAGTGACGCTCACAATGGCAACTATTCTCCTCTCATTTCAGGCCATAATACCCACCAACATCCTATCTGCCATTCTGCCCCACACTCATCCAGCCTCTCTACCACTAGACATGGCCACCATTGAATCGCCACTCACGCCTACAGAATGGATCACCCGCTTCGTCACCTCCTCCAACCACTCTGATTCCATGCCCCACCCACTTGAGAAATGCAAGACTAGGGTCGCGCTTCTGCTCTAGGCTCAAGACCCGTTGGATAACTGCACTATACACTCCAAGCAAGACCAATTTAGTGCTGCCCCCTGCACCCACTGACCTGCACAGTAACGTTAATCCCATCACGTCTCACGATACCCCTCAATGAGACTTTGTCACTGCCAATCCCACCACCCTCAAGGGAGCTCTTATCAGTGCTCACTCCTTAGTGGCACATGCCAACTGACATTGAAGACATTGCGGACCTGATTACATCCAACCATCTGGACTTCATTGCGGTCACAGAAACCTAGTTACATCCGGCTGCTGGCCTCGCTCTTTCTCTTGCCATTCCTGAGAACTACTCATTATCTGCGTAGACAGAAATACAGAGAAAGGAGGCGGAGTGGCTCTCATAGCAAAATCCCACTTGAACCTCAGAGAAGTCCCCAACCCAGGGCTACCATCAGCTGAACTTTTATCAGTCAAACTTTCCCTATCCAACACCTGCGCCATACTAATCCATTTCATTTATCTACCCCCTGGTGCCATCTCCCACCTCCTAAAAACTAATAGCAAACCCAGCACACAAAACATCTTACTGGGCGTCCTCAACCTAGGTCTTCATGACCCGAACAATGCTAATGCCGCCCTGCTTAATGACACCATCACACAATTAGGATTCACTCAACGTATGAACAAGCCTACCCATTCCAAAGGCAGGACACTGGATTGGCTGGCTGATTCCAACTGTGATATCTCTCTACTTAACATCATTCCCTGTATCATCCACCACTGTATCATCTTCACCATACCCAAAGATACTCACCTAAGCACACCTACCACCATGGCACCACAAGTGTTGTCTAGGAACAAACGCAACATAACTCTAGAAAATTTGGGACCACATCTTCTCCCAATCATTAACATTCAGCCCAACGCCATCTCAGACCCAGCCTCCTTGGTTGACCTCTACAACTCTACTATAGTACAATCCTTAAACCAGTTTGCACCACTAAAACTGAGAAAGTCTAAACTGACCGCCCACCTAAAAAAATGGTTCTCTGCAGAAATAAAAGCGCTAAGTAATATTAAAAGAAAGTCAGAAGCTAGCTGGAGAAAAGCTCCCTCCTCCCTCACCAAGGAAAAAATGTCCAACGCATTGGCCACATACAAAGCGGCCATTACTAACACAAAAAAGGATGTATTCAATACCAGAATTCAGAATGCTAAATCTGGTACGAAATAACTTTTCTCTATCTTAAGATAATTAGAATCCCCGCCGCCACCCACTGATGTCTGCATCAAGGATAAAGACTGAGGTGCGAACATCCAGCAAGCCTTATTAGACAAAATAGCTCTCCTGCAAGCTAAGACAGAGTCTAAAAAGGCTAGCCTTACTCCGAAAGCCCATCTACGCAAGGTGCCCAGCCCTCCTCAACCAGCCTGTCCCCCGTTCCACTTTTCCCCAGTCTCTACGCATGAAGTAGTAAATATAATCGCTAGCCTCAAACCCTCGAACTGTCAAGGTGATTCATGCCCAGCTTCAATTATCAAGGACAGTGCCAAAGATCTAGAACCTTTTATTAGCAGCCTGATTAATTCCTCCTTTAAGAACTCTTCAGTCTCTAATAACCTCAAAGAAGCCTGTGCATGCCACTACTAAAAAAACCTAACCTAGACCCCAACATCCCTACTAATTATAGACCTTTACGACTGTCGCCTTTCTTCTGAAGATTCTAGATAGAGTAGCATATCTCCAAATACAACAACATTTGGAAGAAAACAGTCTCCTAGGTCTGCGACAGTCTGGCTTTATACCTAGGAATGGGACCGAAGCCAAAGACAAGGGCAAGCTGGCCATCTTACTCCTGTTGGATTTGTCGGCAGCCTTCGACCTGGTCGATCACCAAATCCTATCCAAACACCTCACATCGGCTGTAGCATTCTCCCTGAATGCCTCTAATTGGATCCAATCATTCCTTTCCAATAGAACGACCAGGCTCTTCGCACCATCTGCTGCGGCTGACCCAGTCCCTATCAAATGTGGAGTCCCCCAAGGATCCTGTGTCTCTTCTACGCTTCACAATATCTTTACTAAGCTTCTCCTCGACCGTCTTGATGACCTGGTGTCACATGTACGAACTATGGAGACCACACCCAGGTCCTCATCACCCTCTCCGGCTGCTACGAAAAAGATACTGTAAAACCTAATGAAATTGACCTCGAAATCCAGGCTTGGATGGCTACCCACAGCCTTTGTTTAAATGACGACAAGACGCAACTGTTGATCGTCGGTTCCCAGGCCCGTCTCAACAAGCTGGCCCCCATTACCAGTCATTTTCTATTGATGGCATCAACATAAAAGTCGCCAAAGAAGTCAAAACCTTGGGTGTCTACCTTGAGTCCACTCTCTCGCTCAAAAAACAAATTAATTCTACTGTCTCCACCACAGCCTATACTAATAAACTCATCAATGCATGTAAACACTTTCTGTCCACTAACAGTTGCCTCACTCTAGCTAGGGCACTGCGTCTGTCCAAATTGGATTACTGCAATACATTATTTCTCGGCTCCACTAACCACAACCTAAACAGACTCCAAGTTCTGCAGAATAATGCCCTCAGATGTGCCCTCAACATTCCACGTACCACCCACATCTCCTCCATCAGAAAGGATGCTTGTTGGCTCCCCATACGCGACAGAATCAAATTACGCACCTTGGTCATTGCCCACAAATGTTTCTCCCTGTCTGCGCCCCAATACCCATCGGACAAATTCTCAAGACAATGTTCCACCAGACCTACCAGAGCCCCGTATTACACCAATTGAATATCCCCAAGTTCAACCTGAAAACAGCTGGTGGAGCGAGCTTCCCGGTGCTAGCAGCAAAGTGCTGGAACTCACTCCCCACGGACATTAGAGCTGAATCTTCCTTTTGGTCTTTCAGAGCCAAGGTGAAGGATCTGCTCTTTACCCAGCAAGGATAATACTCTGCTTCGCAGCTTCGCCATTTCTGTAGCCTATTCAGAATGGTCTGCCTGATCCATTTGATGTATCTGTAATTCTTGTGTTGACTTCTTGCTCTGACCAGTATGTAACCTGGTCTCCACTTTGTAACTACATTCCGGACCTGTAATTATTTTCTCTTATTGCATGTGTTACCTGTTCTATGTCCTGAGTTGAATGCGCCCAGATACCTCAGGTTTAGGCCGCGCTATACAAATAAATAAACTAAACTAAACTAAACTAAACCCTTTTGGAGGACACCAAATTTAGGTCGACATATGTGTCATGCATCAGAGTATATTGGCTTCAGGAGAAGATATGACTAGGCGACTTTAATGCATGCATTCATACAGTCACTTTCTGGCACTCATGCAGTATTCTCGGCTGTCCATCCTGAATAGCAATTTATCCTCAGTTATGACTCTCTTTGAGGCTTGCGGGGTAAATGCGATGGTTGCAGACAATTTCCAGTCTTGTATGAACCATATTTTTTCAAAACATACGATTAAAATAACAAAAACTCATTCCATCAGAATAACACACAGGCACAAATAAAAATACTGATTTTCCCACACTTAAAAGAACATTTCGGGGGTCATTTTATAATAAACGAAAATTGCATGCAGCGGACCGCCAACGCTTGCACTGTTGCTTTCAAAATCGCACCTAGAGCACACCAACATTCGAATTTCTGGTGTGCTCACATCCTGCATTTGTGTTTCTTTAAAATCGAAGTTAGGTGTGTTCACATCCTGCATACTTTGTGAATGTGACTTTTAACATCCACTTGCCTGCCTGTCAGTTAAAGTCAGAACTGTGAACTGCAGCATCCCCGCTCCCTCTTTATCTCTCTGCCTCTCGCTTCCTTCCTTTTGCTCTGATATGGCACTCTCCCTCTCACCAATCTACTCCAACTGCCACATTATCACCTGTCCACCCTGTCACACAAAATCTGGACCCTAAAAGCATAATAAAGACATCCTTGCTGCAAACCCTGGTCTCCCAATCACAGACACCTATGTCAGTGCATCCTCCAGAGAAATCTTCACTGACATCCTTTTCTCTGTCCCATCTCCAGACCTACGGGCTTCTCATATCATCTCTACTCTTTCCCCTTACTCTTGGTCTCCTGTTAATGGTGACACCAAGTGGGAAGTCTTCTTGGGGGCTTCTCATCTCTCTGCTGCGTTAATGTCTACTTCATGGGCACCACCCTGGTTCACAGCCCTCAGGCCAACCTCCTTCTCTTTGACCGGATCCTGCTGTCTCTCATCATCTTCCTTCTTTCTCCTGCCTCTCCCACTGCATCCCCTCTGCTCTGCCACCTCTGACTGAAGTACCATGAACCTGTACTCCACCTCAAAAAACTTTCAAAGGCAGCGATCATCTCCACCTGGCGACCCTCAACGCACGCTCAGCCAACAAACTCTCTGCCGACATCTGCCTTCTTCTTGAAGACACTGGCCTTGACATACTCTGACTCACTGAGACTTGGTTCAATGCCAGCTCAGTCACTTCCTTTGACTCTCTCTTACCCAACAGCTTTAAGATCACCTCCAAGCCTCGACCTCACATGGCTGGCATTGGGGTTGCCTTAATCTTCCCTGAGTGGATTCCTTCTTCCATCATACCCACTCAGCTCTATTTGTCCTTTGAGAGCCTAGTATGCAAATTGGTAATCTCTCTCTACTACACCCTGACCATTGCTACCATTTACCGCCTCCAGGTGCTTCCTCTCTGTTTCTCTCTGAATGGGCTGATTTCTGTTCCTCCTTACTCTCAACCTGATACTCCTGGGTGACTTTAACATCCAATTAAACTCCCCATGCACAGTATCCACCATCTGCATCTCTTTATCCCTCTCCATTCTTCCTTCTGGTCCAACCCACTCTGCAGGACACATCCTTGACGCCATCAACCACTCCAACCTCCCTCTCTCATGTCCTCTGGTCACCCCTCTCTCTTGGTCTGACCACTCTCTTCTTTCCTCCCACCTGGGTCCCTATGGCCTTGTGACAACTCCTCCAAAAGTCCTGCCAATCTTGTTTGCAAACATCCACCCAAAGAAAAATGAGTGGCAGCTGCTGCCTTCACGTCCACCTTCATTCCCTCTTGCCCACCCAACTCAGACTCTACCTCTGACTCTTCTCTCAGCAACCTCTATATTTCCATTACCAACACCCTTGACATCCTTGTCCCAGTCATGAGGATCCACCGGAAACCTGCCTCCAAGCGTAACACCTGGTATGACTCCGAATCTGCAGAACTGAAACATAAGTGCATGGCTGCAGAATGGAAGTGGCAAACCCCAGGTTCACCCTCTGACAAACTGGCCTGCCACCTGCTCCAAAGGCATTACAGACTCTCTATCCATACCAAAAAAGGGCCCAAATTCAGGTACGAGTATCTGGCATGACCAACAACATGGGTCAACTCTTCAAAGTCTACAGGGAACTTGCTTAGCCGTCCCCAGTATCCTCTGCCACTACTCCATCCTAGGCCCTTTGCAATGCACTCACCACTTACTTCACCTCCAAAACCCATGATATACCGAACAACCTTGTCACACACTCTTCCAACCCATCCCTCCCCCTTCCCTCCCACTACCACTCACCCTCCTCTTTCCTCCTTTTGCTGCCTATTTCTCTCTAGAAGAAATCCCCAGAGCTGACAACTCCATGAAGGTCTCTTTGGAACAGGTTGCCCCTTGCTCATCCAGAACCATCAAGGGCAACATTTCCTCTCTCGCCCCTGCCCTCACTGATCTTTGTAAACACTCCTTTGCTACTGGCCCTTTTCCATCCTTCCTAAAGCACTCCCTTGTGCGCCCCCTCCTTAAAAAAAACGTCAGCAGACTCTTCCTGCCCAGCCAACTATCGCCCCATCTCTAACACCCCTTTCCTGGGGAAACTGCATGAGACGTTGGCCTTTCCCCAACTTAACTCTCACACTGAACTTGTTGGCGGTCTTCACGACCATCAATCTGGAATCCGAGTATCCAGAGGCACGGAAACTGCTCTTCTGAACACCAGTGAAAAATTGCTTGCATCCCTTGATTCCAACTATCCTGCTGTCCTCATCCTCCTTGATCTCTCTTCTGCATTTGACACAGTGAACCACTCCATCCTCATAAAAAGGCTCCATGACACCCTTGGTATCTCGAAGCGGGCACTGGACTGGCTGACTTCCTTCCTAACTGACCACTCTTCCAAAGTCATACTGGGCACCTTCTCCTCCCATACTTCCTTTAACACCTGTGGCGGCCCCCAGGGCTCCATTCTTTCGGCTCTTTAACATCTACCTTACTCTGCTGACACAACGCTTCTTCAAACTTCATGCAGATGCCCTTGCACCCTGCATCATCCCTGACTGCCTGTCAGCCATCCAGGCCTGGTGTAATTCTAATGATCTCTGCCTCAATGACAGCAAAACAGAGATCCTTCCTATTGGGACCCTGGCACCCAACCTCTTCCCTTCACTCCTGACTTTTTCCATGGGCTCTCCACCTGCTCCCTCCTCGGAAGCCAGAAACATTGGCGTCATCTTCAACTCCTCTCTCTCTCCTTCCTCCCTCATACTCAGGACATTGCCAAGAAGTTCCACTTTCAGCTTTTCCTTCTGAAAGGAATTCTAACATTCCTCACCTTCCCCCAGATACTCATTGTTACCCGGGCTCTGGTTCTCTCTAGGCTTGACTATTGCACAGCCTTCTCCTTAATCTACCTTTGTCCACTCTGCGACACCCCCATCTAATGCAGAATAAGGCAGCATGACTTATCCTTGGCCTCAAGCCCAGGGACACATCTCTCTTGCACTACAAAGTATTCACTGGCTCCCGGTCGCAGCACAGATTAAATTCAAATCCCTCTGCATCATCCACAAGGCTGTCTGGAGCTGGGGACTGCTCTATCTGCAACTCCTTCTGAACAAATATTCCCCCTCTAGACACCTGCGTTCCTCTGGCACTAACTCCCTGAGCCAAACTGAAGGCAGGTGAGTGATCGCTTTCCTCAGCGGGCTCCCTACTTTGGAACAGCCTCCCCCTCCCTCTTCGTCTTGAGCAGGACCTCCTTAAAAGTCTCAAGACCTTCCTCTTTACCTCTTCCTTCCCTCCCTCTACACCCTGCTAATTGCGCAGTAGCTTGATTGGTGTGTAGGGCCCTTATTTATCCTAGGGGCCCTGGCCTCCCCCATTTTATCATCCCAGCTGCTGTCCATCCTCTGCAATTTCCTCGGCTCTCCCTCCACCACTGGGGGTTGCACTTACCTTCTTCATAGCACTTCACCTACTGCTCTCCATGAGCACCACAGCACCTATCCCATATCCCTGTCCCCTCTGCACTTGCACGTTCTGAACACCCACAAGGCATAGTAGGTTTGTCTTCCCCTCCCCATTGTCTCTTTTTGTTTTGTTGTATTTAATTATTTAACGTTGTTGTAATTATATTGTCTATCATCCCCTGAACCCTCCCTGTTGCCCTGTGGGCGCTTTGAAACAGTATTTGCTTCCTGTATAAGTGCCTAACAAGTGAACAATAAATACAATAAATAAATGTGCTGTTGGATCTCCTGCATGCAATTTTCGTAACTCAGAAAGCGGAGTAGAAAAGTGAAGAGTAAAGTAAGGTGAACTCACCTGCACTCTCCAGTTTTACCCTCTGCTTTGAGAGAAATAAACCCCGCCGGCAAATTATGCTTTGCAGGCAGAGTTTTATAATGGATTTCAATGGAATCCACCTGCTATTGCAGGTGTGATTGCAAGCATATTCTATTGGAAATCATCTGCTTTTAGCATACATGAAAATGTCATCAATGCATAAAACCATGTTCTCTTCCGAGATGGAGACGGAAAGCAAAGCCGAGTTGCACACTCTGCTTTGCTGCCCTCCTAAGAGTCAGAACAGCACGGAAATGAGATGGAGCATACAATGTAAGTGCAATGGCACTTTTACGCTTTCATTTTCCACACCACCCATTATTAAAAGACACTGGGCCTCATTACGAGGCTGTAATACAGGCACGGCTGCCACCGGTATTAATTTTTTTCTGGTGCCCAGTAATTACCGGGTCGCTATGGCCTTGCCGGATCCAGTATTTACCCATTCCTGGGCGCTGGAAAAAATTCTTCCCCATTCCCATTTGAGCCCTGTAGGGAATGGGGAGGTCGGATGCACCGGCACGTTTATAACGGTGCCGCTGCATCCGACTTGCTGCGCTCGCGGGTGCCTTTCATTCCGCCAGGTCAGACCTGACAGAATGAAAGACACCCTCGAGCACAACTCGGAGTTTGCCGGTCTGGATACAAAGGTACTGGCATGCTTACCGGTACCGTTGCATCCGGACCGGCAAGCTCGTAATGAGGCCCACTGTTGTGATCCACTGGATGACCTGGGGCAGAAGCTTGCATTTTGCAGCACTACATTCTCCACAATTTACAGTGCTTCTTTACTGGAAGCCTTGGATCAGGAATAAGCATTGTTCAGTCTTTTCTCATTGGGACCCCTGCTCCCGCGTTTCCCCTTTCACTCTTGCCAGCCTTCCTTGGCCCTGCGTCCTCACTCTCATGTGAGGCAAAAAACCAAGGGGATATATTCGCCTCCATTCTCTCCTTCTCTCCACACATCACCCATGTCTAAAAGTCCCATTTCTAACTGCACCTCCTCAGATGTATTCTGCCATTTCTCACCTTCCCCCAAGATGCTCACTGTGTCCAGGGCGCTGGTTCTCTCAGGGCTTGATTATTGCAACAGCATCTTTCTCAATCTACCCAACGCTATCCTCTGCCCTCCTCAACTCATCCAAAACAGGACTGAAAAATGTTTCCTTGGCCTGAAGCCCAGGGACTGTGTCTCTCTGGCTCTGAACTCCCTACACTGGCTCCAGGTGGCTGCAAAGATCAAGTTCAAGACCCTCTGCATTGTCGTTCTGGGGCCGGGGCCTGCAGTGCCTCCAACGCTCCCTTCCTAAGTACCTTCCTTCCCGAGCCCTCCGCTCGTCTACCTCCAATTCTCTACGGGTGAATCACTTCTCCAAGCAGAGAGTGGGTGGTAGATATATTTCCTCTGCTGGTGCCTCCCTCTGGAAAGGCCTCCCTGACACTCTCCACCTTGAGCTGGACCTTCTTAAGTTCTGGAAGCTCCTCAAGACCTTTCTGTTCTTCTCTTCCTTCTCTCTGCCTCTCCCCTGCTAACCTTTCCCCACCTTCCTTTGTCTCTCTACCTTCCCTCTGCTATCCCTCCCTTCCTCCTTCTGTTAAGTTGACTGAATGCCCGGTGCTCCTCTGAGTCATATAGGACACCTGGCCCCCCTGATCTCCTGTCCAGTCCCTAGCACTTGCCTTTGGGCCCTCCTGCACTGCCACCTGGCATTCCATGCACTTCATGGGCATGTTCCCCTTGGAGGCCCTGCCTTCCTGCACTTAACCCACGGCACTGTTCCACTGGGTGCACTTCTCACCCTTTCCCTTCCCTGCACTTCTTGTCTGTGCACTTTCACGATCTAAATGATACTAGCCCTAGTAAGATTGCTTGTCTTGTTCTCACCTGTTTTTTCCCCTCCCTGCATGGTTGTGCCTTGAAACACATGTCTATAGGCACATTATAAATAACCTATCAATCAATCAACCTGCATATGTTCCCAATCATCAGGCACCTGCATTAGGTCCTTCTAAGAACCATGCCTTTCCCGCAACCCTCCAGCAAGACTTGTCATGTTAGGTAATGAACACCAGGACCTGATATCCAAATTACCACACAGCAGAGATTTGCATGAATAGTCGGCATGATTTTCAGAGAACATTTGTTATTTATTTAACTTGGATACTGAGTGGAAATCTGGCTTGTCGGAGCAATGTAGCTCTGTACATCAGTAGGAGTTATAGGCATATGTTATATGGTTACATGGAGATCAGTCCTTATAATGTGATAATGGTAGGGTTATTTGCAAAAAGCAGGAAAGGATTCAAAGGAAACATCATAGAGATCTGCAGGAACATCAGGGATTTACATGGCTCGTACAGGCATTTGGCGGTAACCCCAGGGAGATTTGCAGGCCGCTGTGGGCTGATTTGTAGAGAACGGCAAGCGTTTTTTTTAAAAGAACATCCAGGAGATTGTCTGGAAAATTTGTGGAGAATGAGTGGGAAACGGCAGGAAATGTGTGAAACATCTGTCAGTAAAGAGGGAATTGTTCAAGGAGCATTAAAGAGATCTGGGACAAGTAATATTATGGATGGCCCTCTATATTGCATTTAGCAGAGTGCAATCTGTCATGTGTATTTCATTGTAATGAGGTGTGTCATACTTTTATTTCACTTTTTCTCTTTGTCCTTTTTTCATTATCTTGCCTATGGTCTTCTCATAGCTGGCCACACTCATCATCATCAGTCCACTGCAATCAGTGCAAAGACTCCCCTGCGCTGTCCACTATCCTTTCTCACCACCTACGCACCGCCCGATAACACATCGCCCTATAACACATCTTCCCTGTAGCAGAATTGTTAAGTGCAGAACTTGGCACAGAGCTGCAGGGCTCTATATGCAAATATACATACATCATGAAGATTTCCAGAGAACAGAAATATTTGTAGGGAACATTTTGAGATTTAGATAACATATTTATATATGCTAGGACAATTTGGATAAACATCAGAGAGATGAAATTTGGGGAACCTTTAAGATATATTTGGAAGGCACACTAGGGAGATTTGGAGGTACACAAATGTAGCAATAACCCCTGGATTTGCCATGCACGTATGGCTTGCCTAGTATAAGGCTGGCGAGCCGTTAACGGTGGAAATATTTTTTTTTATGAGAGCTGGTCTCTGCATGTCTTGCACAAGCCCAATCTCACATGAAAAAGAGAAAAAACAAGATGGACCTGACTTAGTTAATAGAAAAGGGACTCAGTACCTTTTCTATTTCTATAGTGGGCGCTGGGGACTAGGAGGGAACACCGGGCCCAGAGCAGAAAGCTCTGATCCAGCACGTAAGTGAGTAGGTAGGGAGGGGGTTGGGGGAATGCTGCAAGATATTTTGGGGGTGGGGTCATGGTGAGGCAACAGGGAGGGGTTCTCTGTTGCCTCTCCACAATCAAGATGGCGGCACCGTGGGCAGGGCGTCGGGTCACTGGGAAAAGCAGGTGGTGCACTGTATGTTCTCGTCCGGGTTTCCAGCCACCTGATTGGCTGAATAGCCGTCCCCTGCCCAATTCAATGAGTCAAATGCTGTGTGTGATTTGCTTGTCAAAGGTTTGAATACAGTAAGGACAGAAGTTATCTTTTATCCTCTTGAGCATGATACATTTCAGTACCATATAGGTAGGTAACCTATCATTGATAGCATAATAAGATTGCAAAATTGTGGTAGCAAACATTATACAACATTATTCGGATGGAACATACAGCAGGTTTGGTATGAACATTAGGAATAGCTATGGGGATATCCTAGAGATTTGGAGAGAATGTCAAGGAAACTGGGAGGATATTTAGGGGGATTTGCAAAATAGCTGAGATCTGCGGCTCTCCAGATGTTTTGAAATGTGACTCGGATGATCCCAAACCTTTTACTATGCTAAGAGCTGTAATCCAAAACATCTGGAGAGCCTAAGGTTGCAGAACCGTGACCTGCGAGAGCACATTTTACAGGGAACTTCGCTCATATTTAGGACATGTAATCGTGTGAGTGGTCTTCCCTGCTGAAACAGTGTTTACTCTAGAACATGCCTTGCTATATGTGGTCCTCTGTTCAGTTAGAGAGAATCATAAATGCCAACCCTCCTGATTTAGGCGAGCGACTCCTCCCTTTTTTTCTTCCCAGAATGTTGATGTTTTTTTCTTTCTCTCTCCTGAAATAATGATAAGCTCAGTGCAATCCAATGGGTACTTTCAGTTCTCCTGCTTTCTTTGACATCTTCTCGCTCTCAGGTGCTAAGAATATTGGCATGCATGGAGAATGGATCCTGAGATATGTAGTTCTACTCATTTTGCATTGCAGAGTGCAAAGGGGAGGTTTACAGGTGAGTTTGCCTGAATATTACACCCGCATTTTGCACTTTGTAGTGTAAATGACATACATTGTATGGAGGGGACCAGTTTGCATGTAAGTGCAAACGTAGGCAGTCTTCTCCATGCAATTCGCAGGGACTGGGAAAATGAGGCCCACTGTCTTCATCTTGTTTATGACGCACATTCTCCTCTGCTCTGACCAATTACTTTCCTTTCCACATGGAGCTTTCCCAGAAAACTGAGTATCTCATTAAGGGTGATTTCAAAGGAACCTGCCATCGCTTGGGAGACTACACAATGCCAACTGGCCCTAATGCCATAAGAGCTTTGAGGGGTACCTTTTGCAGGCTTTTAGCATTGTTGGTGGGCCTTGAGGCTAAGCTTTTCCAGTGGTCGAAGAGGGCAGGAGCGGTTGGGAGTGGTGTTCCTCTACTTTTTAAAATTAAGTTAAGGCATTCCTATACTTTTATTTTAAAAAGAATGGTTTCGTTTTAAAATAAAAATGTAGTAATAAATTGAAATTTGCTCTACGTCCTGTTTGTTTTTTGCTTTTGCTTCACTGGGGATTTGAACCAGAGACCTTCTGCATCAGTCACACCCTCACATCACGATGAGCTACATTAGAACTGCAGAGCTGTTATTTTTTCAGTGAAACACACACACATGTATCAGGTCAAACCCACTCAATTATACAGGTAGGATCAATGGGGAGCCACAAACCAACACAAAAACCGGGTCCTACCTGCAATCTGGTGTGTTCAACAAGAACATTGGCATTCAAAACCATTTGATAAACAGGTGAGTAAAAATATTGTTATTCATTGTGAAACATGAACATGTTATTTATTGCAGAATATATTTTATGTAAAAAGAATTGATGCAACCAAAAATCCTTCCATTTTCAAATTATAAATATGAGCCAAGAAGCATGCAGAGTGTTGTTGACTAAAAACCCCAGGAGGGAAAAAAGGTGACACTCCTGACAGGTTGAAGAAAAACTGGCAAATTATACGAATGACAGGTTAAGCTGCTTTCCAGTCACATTCAAATACATGTAATACACGCTGGCATTCATATTTAAGTCGATTTTGATGCCAGAGGCACAACCTGTTCTCTCTTAAGCGCACTGCCTATTCTCTTTGTCGGCCTTGAGTATTAAAAACTGGTTGAACTTTAAGGACACCTTTAAGGACAAGCTGTGAAAGGGAGCAGGTGTGGCGAACAATACAATATTTCCCGAAGTAGTCAGCAATATACAGACTATTTCTGGCCAAGAGACCTTCTCCCTGTGAGGTAAAATACCAGCAGATAAAACAAACCTTAAAAAGTTAAAGGTATGAGTCAATGTCCTTGAAGGAACAGACACGCTTTGAGTGGCATTGTGAAGTGGCATCAAGTGTGAAACGCATGTGCCCAGACACGTCTGTTGATAAGCACCATTGTGCGTCTCTGCTAAATGAGCAAGGTGGATTCTCTTTCAAAATGGCGTCATTGTATGCTAAAGAAAGACCTCTGCTACCCGTCCCTTTTAAAAATGTAAATCAATCAGTCCCACGCATAGAGAACTGTCCAAACACGTTCAAAGACAATTATGAGATTTGCCACCGGGGAGCTGTGGTTTTTATCTTCAATAAATGATTAATGAGAAACCGGACTAGGTGGGGTGACAGTGACATTGTGTAAGTGTTGGTGCGTAGCTTACTGTAGAAATAGAAGCACAGAGTCATTAATCATTGCAGTGAAGGCTCCCAAACCAACCACAACGCAATTCAATAAGCACTCGCAATTCATTCTCTGAATGGGGCAGCTCTCACACCAAGGCGTGTTTTGTTTTCCTGCGCAAGCTGTAATGCTTTGCAAAAAATGTTCTATTCATAACCATGTTTCTGCTTTTCTATCTAGCAGCATCTTTGGCTGGTGGTTTTCTTGGCTTGATGAGTGATGTGAAAGACCAAATGTAGGCAGAAGGGCCACTGGCATACTCACGTACAGATATGATTCAGTAGTTAAATCAGTTTTGCGAGTTCCAGTCCTGAGGCAGGAGTCTGGTTCAAAGGTTAAGGAATGGAGACCACTGCAGGGAGTGCACGGTTCTGCTTCTATGCGTTGTCACGTGGCAAGAACGGCACTCCTCCAGCCCAGGATCAGCTGCAAGGGCAGGTGTGGCGCAGACAATAACGGTTGGGGGAGCTTTGGCCTAGAGTGGACTTGGTTGGAAAATGAGGGAAGCAGTGTTGAGATGGAGCAGTCGGCTGGTCGCCGCACCTGGGAAACAGTTTTACAACGTTTTGTTTTGCAGTGATGACAAACATGTCGTTTTTAGTAATGTTGTTATAATTAGCCTGCAGCCTTTTTATGCCAACAAAGTAACAAATGTCTCCATCTGCCCTTTTTCCGGAATAAGGGGACGTAAGGGTAGCAAATGGTAAGAGCTACGCTGTTGGTATAGTTATACCTATGGACAAGTGCTCAGGTTATGTGTTCTCACATCGCCATAGGTGCGTAGACCGAAGAGAGTCACGCATGGGTGAGAGGTGGGGGGAAACATTAAAACTCTGTCAAAGTAGCAGACGGAATGGAAGAAATGATCAAAAACCAGACAGCATGTGGGTTCATAAAATATAAAGGGGTGAGGGTCACGTTGCCACAGTCAACTTTCACTGACAAACTCTCCATGAGTAAACCCACGAGGGAGGGCGTCAGGGGTAAGGAAAAAAACAGTGAGAGGAGGGCAAAACCTGGCGGAGGGGGAGAAGTGGGTGCAGTGGCAAAGCAACCAAGGGGCAACTTGCAGATTGGAAGAAACAAATGGGTAGCTACGGGGTGGCATGAGGCTCGGACCAGCCTCTAGGCCAATGCCCGAAGTGTAGGCCCAGCATTCTAGTGTGGGCCGGTGTTTTTGATCACAGTGGGCTATTTTTTTTGCCAAAGTGGTCCAGTTTGACGAGATCCTTCACTGTGTAGTATTAGTTTTGACCAGCGTTTCTGGATAAATCTTTTTTAAAATACACAATTTGCAAAACATTTTAAAAAACGATAAAAAATACACCCCCAGGGTATTTCTCAAACAGTCTGTCATTAAGAAAATGAATTGCTATTTGTGACTGCTGGCCACTTTTTCCTTGGTGCCGAGCGAATGGTATGCCCCAGACCTACCCCGAGTGGTACTTAGAGAACTGCACATGGCCCTGCGCAAAGAATGGAGCTGGGTGAAAGCCAGGGACCAGGAACTATATTTAGGGAGGGACGAAGAGGCGCGTAAAGGATTGCGCTGCTAGAAGAGCGACCGCGCGCTAAACTGTGCTTGATTAAGATGGCCCCAAACCATACAAGGACCTTCAGCATAATGCATTATGCGTGAAATATACAACTGTATATGGTTATCATGACTAAGTAGCTGTAGCTATGGGGGTGCAGTGGTGGGACGGCTAGAGAGGCATGGCCAGAGCATACTTGTTGTTTGCCCCCAACAAATTCCCCAGGTGATGGGGGGCTCTGGCTAAAATGGCCAAAAAGCTAATATAGACACGCTGAATGTAACTGCAGAATGTCCTACCTAGGCTTTCTGCGACAGGGTGCGGACAACAACAAAAAGTTTCATGTAAACACGTTCTTCTCTGTTTACTTGTACTATTGCTGTTGTGTGTTTTACCAAACTTTTTCTGGTGCTAAATGCAGTAGTTATCAGCACTACAAACTGTGGGCAAAACACGTTTGTGGCTGTGATTGATGGCCATCCTTCGCCTTATCGAAACACTGTCAAACAGAAGTAATTATACGAAGCCCACTCTACCAATTTTTACACTGAAAGTACTAACCAAGATTACCATTTGCTCCTAAATGTCACTGCTTGGAGTCATTTCTAAAAATCAACCGTCCCTGTACTTGGAGGCAAGATGGATATGAATTAAAGTTAATTGTATTCTTTCAAAAGTATTCTTTTTATTATATATTGTGTCATGGTAAGTACATACTGGGCCTCATCACGAGTTTGGCGCTAACCCCGGGGGTATTACCACCGGGGCTATCAGCCCTACCACCAAACCCCACAACGCTATTAGTGGCGGATCACAGGTTTGGTGGAACAGTAAGTTGCAATTCCCGCCGGCGGTAATAGCGTTGAAAATCGGCAAAATTGCGGCGGATTTTCCCCCAGCTCAGAGCAGAGGGGAAATCCGCCAAGGCCGTGATTTGGCGGACCCTTAAATGCGGCAGTAATAGCATTGCCGCCACATTTAAGGGTTACCGCCAAACTCGTGATGAGGCCCTATGTTACAAAGTCTGATAACCTTGTATGAAAAATGACAATCATGTCTTATGTAAGACTTTGTTTAGTGAGGCATACATTCTCTACTTTTTCTTTTTATGCCATCCTTAAAACCATCATGATGAGGCAAATGTGTATAGCGGACAAGAAACCCATACTATAAAGAAGGTAAAGATGTCCATATGGTGGCAATAACAATGTAAGGTGTCAACACCAAACTTCCCAATCTATTGACTCTCCAAGGCAGTTGAAATCAGACGTGCTTTGCGGGTGTATGGCAGGTGATCCCATTGACCTCAAGGGGCACTAATGCCATATTGAATGTTGCTAAAAGCTGCCCTGTGTGGGCAAACCCTGTGAAGTCTATGGGAGACAGCGGTGTCTTGGGATGGGCTTGTGAAAATATGACCAAGGCAGGTGACAACCCTGCAAGTGCAGGCGAGCTGAGAGGGATGGACAACACTCAGTCCAAATGTACTACTTCCCCAGTCCAAACCAAGCCCACAACACTGCAAACTAAACCTTAACCCACAGTACACCTCCACTTCACAGGACTCCGTTTAAAGTTGGTGTTGTGAAGTGGTGGCGTTGTGGTATAGTGTCGGTTAAGGTTTAATGTCAAAAGCTAGATAAGGCTTACAACCATAACTATAGTGTTCCTACTATGACACTAAAATAAATGTGTATTAATTGTATCCGCATTAAAGAGCTTATCTTCTCAAATCAGACTTCTCATTCATGACTGGGTCTCATTTCTAATCCACGTAGATGATTGGACAGCCATAAATTCGTGTATTAGTCTTGCATGTAGCCCTGTGCATAACAGCATCCGGCAGTCCCCCCAGCAGACAAGGAAGTAGGTGAGAAGACATGACTTTTCTAATACATTCAAGCGTCAATTTGAATACAGTTGCATAGAGCATTAAACCATTGTAATCATTATCTATGGAGGCTGTGCTCTTGTCCAGCTATATAGAAATGTGATTCAATACATACTGAGTGTATATTTGTGTTGTTTTGGCAGAATAGGTTTCCTGAAATGGATTTGATCAAATGTTGTGTATATATTTGGAATTATTGTTGAATTAGTTTGTTTAAATGATTTATATTCTTCTGTAATGTTTGGTTTTAGTGGGTGTATTGGTTGTGTATGAATTTGTTTAAAGTCATTGTTTGACTATATGTACAATAAGAATACCAATTTTAAAAAAAGATTCAATAAATAGGTGTGATGGAAAAGGCAGAGTATGCTCACAGACAAGTTCTGCATGTTGCGGTTAACACTTAACAGCGGGCTTATCCTGTGCTTATGGCTGACGTGTTCATAACGGGATCACATTTGACACATCTGAATGACTGCTGAATCATGATTATGCCTCATCACCAGTTTGGCATGAGCCCTTAAATGCGGCGGTTATGGTATTACTGCTGCATTTAAGGGCTGGGCAAATCACGAGTTGGGTGGAAAAGGGCATTTTTACCTCCAGCTTTTTGTTGGAGGTAAAAATGACAACTTTTGGCCCATTTTTAGCCGTATTTGGTGCTATTACCATCAGCGCAATTACCAATGAGTTTTCTGGGCAACAAAAATGCATCCATGCCAACTGATCTGGGCAGGCAGACAACATCTAGGGATTGCCAACACCTCTAACAAAGAACACTGTCAGATTGATGGAGTTATTGTGTTCATTGGAGCATGGCAGCCATACTAGACGACCTCTGGAACACATCGGAAATGTCAGTGTTTCTCAATAACCTTAAAGGCCGAAATATATATTTGGAATTAAAAATACTGAACATTTTTGATTAATTTGAGCAGGCCAAAAGTGGAACTGTTTTTGGATAACCTATTTTGGAGGAGAATTGTCTACCCGTCCCAAGCAGCCTCCAATCGCATCAATAATAATAATAATAATAATAATAATAATAATAATAATAATAATAATAATAATAAGTTGCTTTTACCTTTAGCCCTTATTACCCATCAAACCTTAATCCAGAGAATTTGCCCAGGGATAACACTATAATTTTGAATGATAAATTGCAAGTGGGAGGTGGGAGGGCAGAGGTAAAGGATTAGCAAGCGTCTGTAGGGACCCACAGCAATCCAGCTTTGGGAAACCTTTGAGTCTGGACATCCTGAAGTGGACATAAATATTTTGTTTTGATCCATCTGTACTTTTCAATGGTAATATTGGCATATTGGTTGTTAAACTGCGCTGTATATGAGGGAGCGGCCCTGAGGATCTCTCTTTAACTCATATATGAATACCAATGGTATTAATCCTAGTTTAATTGTCAATCATCCAGGCTCGTGGTTGGTTACAGTATCTTTCCTTAAAATAGGGGAGTGACATTGCCCATCACCTTGGCGCGAAGTAGAAACGTATCTGGGCAGCAGCCTGCTGCACTGGTGGGGCCGCCATGAAATTCAACAGTTTTGAAAAGAGATCTTCTCTTATAATAGAGAAACTTTTGTCCAGGATCTACTGTTGTGTCCAGTATTGGGACTTTTTGGAGAGGTTGTTGAACACTAGTTTACCCTCTGGAAGGCCAACAAATCAAGTTGAGTACCCCTTGATTGAGTGGTGGTAGGCTAAAGGTATGGCAGATCTGTGAGATTGTGGGGGGAATTAAGGCACTCCCACTTAGTGCCCATCAGAGTGAAATCTCATGAGTACATTTAAAACCCCCTTAGCTTAGCAGTCTCCCCCAAAAACTCAAACTAATACGTTTTCCAGCCTTTTATTGTATCCAAAGAGTTCAAGCTGACACATGGTTTGTGTCTTTGCTAACATTTTTTCAAGGATTGCCATGAGGAGGAACAGGTAGAAAACAGCCATGGCGGACCCAGGTCTCACGCTTGTTCCCAACACATGTTTATATTGCTTGTATCTGTGCACTTTAAATGGTTAAAGTTCTAATTAGTCACCAGCATGTAGCTTGAACTCTGGATCAAAAAGTAACACACCGGAAACGTTCTCGGTTCATGATTTTTGGTGAGAGGGTGGAGCTAAGATTTTTAAATGTACTCATTTATTACCCATATGCTTGCAGCTGTACGTCAGTAATGGAAATCACCATAGACGCACTACTTGACCTTTTGGTGGGTTAAACTATGAAAGTTAACTTTATGGACAAAACTACAGCAACTCTATAATAAATAGAAAAAATATTTAGGGGGTGCCTTATATTGATTACAATAAAGACAACAACTCTATCAATATTTACTATGAACCTGAATAAATTAAACCCTTTTCCTTATATGATATGATAGGTTATATATATCGCGCTTAGTACCCAGAGGTTTCTAAGCACAGGCTCTGGGATTGAACGTGTGGTGTTCTGTATTGTCTTGCTATCCAGGCTAGCACGTTGCCCCTGAGCTATCCTCCCGAGACCAGGTCATCCGCTCCGGAAAAGTCATTCTTCTATTGTTGTAGGCCTACTTTGATTAATTCAAAGGTCCATTATTGATTTTCCTTCAGTAGAGATCCTCATAAGCATTGAACTTGAAGGATATCTTCGTTGAGCTTGAATTCATTGCAATTTCAGTCGAGGGATTTTAGAGCTATACGGAGGTCGAAGTGGGTGGGAGCGGTTGGGAGCGGTGCTCCCATACTTTTTATTTTTACGTTTTACAGTTCCTATACTTTTTATTTTAAAAAGAAACCGTTCTGGAATGGTTTAGTTTTAAAATAAATAAAAGTGTAGGAAGAAGTTGAAGCTTGCACTTCAGTGCACTGCACTGCACATTCCCATAAGTAGCAGGTGTATATATTTGGGTGTTTGGATTGTGTGTGGGAGAGGGCGCAGGGATGGGGTTTGTGGGGAGCGGGGCAGACCAGCAGGGAACATAGTTCCACTACTTCTTTTCGTACACTTCGACCACTGGAGCTATACCACTGTCAACCTAATTGAATTGCCACATTAATTGTACGCTATGTCTACGCCACCTAAAAATGTGCTTGATAAATTAGATGAATTCGATTCCTGTGGCATACCTGTGTGAATCGCGGATTCTCATTCTCCAAAACAAATAAGAAAAATATGCTAAAAAAAAACAAAAAAAGACCTAACTACACTTCAACCCTGTCCCTGCGGTGGGCGAGCTCACCAGGTTGAGAACACACTTAGGTTTAGATTTGCAAATTGGCTAAGCCGAGACATGCAGGAGTTCTACACAACAATTACATTATTACATAGATTTTAATTAATAGCAATTAGTCTCTACTCAAGGGTCGTTACTTGCAAGGAATGTTTAGTAAAGTCTGCGAGCCCCTCTGCTGAGAATGAACAAGGATAAATAACTTATTCTAGTTGTTTGTGCCCATGCAGGAGTGTCTACAGTCACGTGTTTGCTCACTGTGTCCTATCAGAGAGGAAATATCCTTTTGCATATAGTCTGGTCCCAACCACAAGGACATTTCTGGGTCAACATGCTAGGCAATTCTCCTGTAAACTAGAGTACCAACAGCAACACCACACTAGTCATTCTGTCTCAGTGGGTGTCATCAGTGAGGCATGGCTGTGGCCCTGGGCCGCTCTCAGCAAACAAAGCAATGGGTCCAAGGTGACATCAACCTTCTACTTTATGGCGTAACCCAAAGCCTTTTAACACTTGCAAAAGTGAGAGTGCTCGTCAGCTGAAAACAAGCAAAGCACATCACCTGCTTTATGGGATGGTGATAGCTCACAATTGAATACAATTATGTTTCAGCTTACTGTGCCTTGACAGAGGAGAAATATCAATGTGCATATCGGTCTGACCACCTCCACCACATGGAAAGTCCAGCCCTGCAATACTAGAAAATTCTCTTCTGACCTCTGAGCAATAGTACCAGCAGAAACTCCAGACACACGTTTCTGCCTTGTTGGGCATCATAAGTGAGGTACAGCACAGTCAGGGGTCTGTAACGGGCAGCTATCCAGATCTTTTAGTGGGCCGGTGCGGAATTAACATGCCGTTATTAACGTATACCGGCACGTTTCTGCACCAGACAACTACTAGTTTGCTGGTGAGTTGTCAGAATGACCTGCAGCTAGACGTCATTCCGCCACCTTACCGGCAACAATCACTGGTAATACCGGCACCTGTAATACCGGCAAATCCCTATGGAACTCCAAGAATGGGGATTTACACCATCACCCGGCACTTGTAATCTGTATTCCACCAGCCCAAATGCTGGTAACGGTAATTCTGTTTGCCGCTCTACTGCCAGATTTACCACCAGAATACCGGCAAACCCGTAATAAGCCCCATGACTCCCATGATCCCTTACCATTGACAATACTGGTAGGATTGGTGGGAGTTATAGCTCAAAACATCTGGAGAGGCAAATTTTGCAGACTTCTGCTCCAAGCACGTGGAGCAGGTGCACATCTTTGCAACCATACAGCACCAAGCACACTTCCATGTGCCTGTCTTTCTTCATTACAGTGCTTGACCATCAAATGTGGGCAATGAAATGGTTACGGGGCCATGGCAGCTGGTGTGTTCAGAGTTGATGGTAGGGTGCTATGATCTCAGCAAGCCAGGGGGAGGGCTGTTTCTGATACCAGCAGTGGAATCCTGCTGAATTCACATTTCATAAATCATTAATTTCAAGGAAAACGCTTTGGAGTAAGTCTATTAATCACACAAGACAATAATGGGACAAACACTTCAGTTTTGGCTAAAAGGTTAAGTAAAGCCTTGAGTGAGAGCAAGCAATTGGAGATTGGAGCAGATTGCACTAACATTATACAGCCCGCCGCGGTGACAAGGGTGCTGTTGTCTGCTGTTTCCCGCTGAGACTTCAAGTTCTGAACTGGACAGAGATTGAAAGTGACATCTCTCCTACCTGCAAAGATCCCTCTCCGAATCGCGTAAGTCTGTGTCTTTGCACAGCAGTTTGAAGCGAGCGCTGAATTCCTCTTTCGATCATAGACACGTGATCAAAGTCACGTGATCGGACTGTAACCCCACCCCCAGGAAGCCAGCCGGCACAAAACTCCGACCCAGATGCCCTTGCGGTGTTAAGCCCACCGCGGTGACATGGGCGCCGTTGTCTGCTGTTTCCCGCTGTTTACACTGGGTAAGCAGTAACTGACCTAACAAACAATATACTGTTCCTTTTTCTTACACTTACACATTCATCCAACAAATGGAGGGTACTAAACGTCTCCAGGAAAAGTTAGAAGAAACTGTAGCAAACATTCTAAAACATACCTCAATTGAGAATCCGCAACCCAATATTCCAAAAGAACCAAATAACACAACTTGCAAAATAAGATCTATTACCACAACACAACAAGAAGACAAGAAATCTAAGAAAGAAACTGTAATAACCCAGACTGAACTTGCTAATCACCCCTCCACACCCAACCTGAATCAAAACCTTGATTGTTCCCCACAAAACTCCGACACCAACAAAGGAAAATCGCCACTTCTTACTCCTATGCATCAAGACCCACTGCCCAAATTTCCTACTGCAATATCAAGTAACCCATCATGTGTATCCAGTCATGCGAACATCAAACTGAGTCACTCCAAATCTATTAAAACTGTTTCCAGAATACTGAAGAACGAGAGAAGCCAGAAAATAATATCCAATTACAAAACAGAAATGCTTTCATCGTCCGCTTCGGAAAAAAGAGACACCCCTCCTTCACCCCAACTTGATCTCCAGTTTCATACTCCTCAAAACAAAAAGATAAAATATTCAATGTTAAATCTAACACTACGACAAAGCGCTCTTATAGCAAAACAACAATGGCAGTCAACCTATCATCTTACAGACATTTCCCAAGGTAACATCTTCAAATCGTCAAATCAAGTACCTCGACCTTCACTCGATATTACAGAAATAGACACCATTATGGACTTTCAAGAGCAGAAGAAACCGAAATCCTCTGCAGATGAGCACAAGAAGAACACTGATGCAATAACTAATACATCGACGCCAATTCCCACAAAAGCAAATCTGTTCTTTTCAAAAACATTCCCAAAGGAGAACCACCATAATGTAACGACGACTGCCCTTAACCAACAAGAGCTAGGGCCTCATTACACGGTAGGCGGTGAGCCATGGCGCTATTAGCGCCATGGCTCATGCCGGTAAAATACCGGCACCGCCTTGGCGGAAAGGGGATTTACCGCCCCATTCCAAGGTTGGAGGGGCGGTAAATCCCCTTTCTGCCATTGCCCTTCCCCATTCCCATTTCTGCCCCATAGGGCTCTATGGGAATGGGGAAGGCACTAATTACGGCACCGCAATTTTGCGGTGCCGTAATTAGCTCCGAGGTCCCTTAGCGGGTTGGATTTTAACGCCTGCAAAAAGCAGGCGTTAAATCCCCCAACCCGCAAAGGGACCTCGTAGTAAGGCAGTAAGGATTTACCGGTACCGGTATTTTACCGGTACCGGTAAATCCTTACCGCCATCCGTGTAATGAGGCCCCTAGACTCCATAATACCAAAATTTGAGAAGACACCTAACACTCCACACATTCCAAACACTATGCTGGATCTTCAAAATACGCTGGTGGCTGTTCTATCATTAGCAATGGTGCCCTTCTTAAAGATCCAAGAAGCAACAGTTGATGCCACCAAAGACCAAGCCACCTTGCTAGCAATGATCTTGACAAAACAAGCAAACACAGACTGTTTCATAACCTCAATCCAAGATCGTCTGAATCATGAGGCAGAGTCTACAAGAATATGGCAGAACCGGTTCGCTGAAATAGCAAGAACCGACCGACTTGACAAACAAACTCTTACAGAAACATTGGTAACATTCACCAACAAAATTATGGACTACAAAGCAAAAAAACATTTACATCCAACCACACCCCAAGACCAAGGCACAACGCGACAACAGATGGAGGACTCTTCAATAAAGGGCGTATCCACAAAGGATCAAACAACTCAATATGAACTTCAAACACATAATCTACCAATCCATTTCAATACCCCCAATGCAGAACCTTCAGTATGTACCCCTTTCGACATCTTTGACTTAACTAAACGTAGTCAGCTGGGAAAACCAACGACATTAAAAGAAACAACCACAAAAAAAGTCAAACAGGCTCACAAAGATTTTTTGAGAAAGCTGCAACTCAAGCCAGAGCAACATCCTCAACCTTGCCCTATAACAATAAAGAAAATCATCACTAACAAAAAAGAAACTAGGAATAACCAACCCATCAAGGAAACGATAAAGACACATATAACGAATAATAAAAAACAATTACCTCAAGCTCAAGGAGAATTGGTCTCGATCGAAGAACACAAACCACTAGACGCACTATTACATGCAATAGGCCACAACGTAGACCTCAAATCATCAATGGCAGAATGTTCCCATAACATAACGTCCAGTTCTCTCTCACTCCAAATAAGCATCTGAGAACTAGACTCCCAAGAAGAGTCAATGATATAATAGACGAATATTGTGAGATTTCTTCTGAATCAATGCACACGAATATTGATGATTCAACTGCAAATGTGTCGCTTGTTTATTCATTAATACTAACTGAAGAATCTTGGCTATCGTCGGAACCCAGTGCTTCCTCTGAAACTATGGAAACTAAAGAGATCAAAGTGAACACATCTCCAACTAGACCCATGTTTATAAATCCACACAAGGAATCTAAGACATTTAGACTATCATTAACAGCTTCAAATCTAAAACCACCGGAAACATTAACTTTGAACAGAGCAAATATTCTTCATCTATTCAACGCTATCCCGACATTGTCGAAGATCACTACTCAAGAAATTGACGTCTTACAGTTCCCGAACAAGAAACAGATGGAAATCGTTCACATCGATTTCTACAACAATAAAACGATGCAACTAGTTATTTCCGCAAAAAAACAACTTATCAAATGGGGCTTCAGTATAGAAGAAATCCAAGTAACAAGATTGTTGGCCCTTAAAGAAAAGAAAAAAAATACCAGCATTAAACTTCAAGCGGGGTCCATATATCGCAAATTCGACCAACAACAAACCCTTAGTAGACCACAACTAAATGGGGATTCACGATCAACAGAAAGCGGAAATTTGACCAGTCAATCATAGTCATACTCGAAAAATAGAATAACAGATTTACCACAGGAGATAAACTCCCAAACAGACAACAACAGAAATCTGCTAACTGGAAGCAAACATCAAAGCACACAAATCAGACCTTTTTATAACAATCAACCTCCAAAGAAAATTTTGCGAATGAGATTACACTATCTTCATGGAACACGAGAGGCTTTAAGCATCTCCTTTCAGAGGGAGCCTCCAACCAAAAAGAAATGTGCATAATATGTCTCCAAGAGACTTGGTTATCAACAATAGTCGCTTGTGACGGATTCTCTACTTACATGAACCCGGCGATCACCATCGGATAAGGCAGACCATCATCTGGAATGATAATCATGACTAAGTTAGATACCAACTGGTCAATTGTAAAGAGGAAAAACATCCATCCGTGGGCTCAATACATTGTCATCTGCATTTCAACCATACCACCAGAATCAAACCAATGTCCAGACAAAACACACTTAACAATCTTCAATATCTATTGGAATGCAATAGCTATGAATGATAATAAGTTTATAGATTCAATCTGCGACGAGTTTGACAAAATAGCAAACTCCTTTGTGCAAACCCAGTTTGTCATCGCTGGCGATCTAAACATCCATCTTTACAACTCTGAAGGCTTTCGACTGGACTTTCAGAAACTATCTCCAAGAGCAAAGAAATGGACCAAAGAGATCGAGATCCGAAAACTAACTCTTACAGAGCAACCTCTAAACGTACATGGTAAAATGCCTCCAACGTGGTCAAGTGGCAAATCCAAATCGATTATCGACTTCATTTACATCTCTGAAGGGATAAGGAATAATCTAATTGCCACTGATAACTACTTACAATCTAACAGCAATCATTGTCAAATTCTATAACATGGAAGACAACCAAACCCAGAATTCTTGTATAACTCTTCCAGACCTTGAAATAAATAACGGCCTGAATAAATTAAAAATAAAACAGCATCAAATGATAGATTTAGTCCTAAAATTTGAAACATCATTGCTGCCTGATTCTTCAAAACTCAACTATGAATGGGTACTTCGAGACTACCAGTCCATGGTAAGTAGCAATACCAAAGCTACACATAAACACGTATTTAATATTGAAATCAAAAAGAGGAAAAGAATGCTCCAAAATAAAATCATGCCAACTGAAAAAACTAAACACATCAGCTGCAAAAGTAGACATAAAAAAAGAAAAACAAAAGTACTCTAATTCGATAAAATCAGCTAAAGCGATACTACTTCAAGCAGACGCTGAAGCAATCTTAGCAGCAATCAAAGGAAAAAATACGAGACAACTATGGTCGCTTCTAAATGAAAACACCAAGGCAACGAGCATGATCCAAGAAGGAGGATCGAATGCTTGGACTATACACTTCACTACCCTTTACAGAGCCAAACCATCGGAAGCTACGACTCAAGAAGAACCCATTGGTCCTCCATGGAATCTGACGTGGGAAACTGAAGACATGATCAAAACCATCACAACTCTAAATCCATCAAGAGCACCGGGACCAGACGGACTATCAAATGCAAACATAAAGGCCGCACCCAAAAATTGGGCACGTTTTTTGTCTCATCTGCTCCTTATCATCGAAAGAACCCAACAAATTCCACGCAGTTGGAACTTAGCAATCTTGATTCCAATCTTCAAAACTGGTGACAGAAAGAACCCACACAACTACAGACCCATAGCTCTGCTAGACCCGTTAGGAAAATTATTTGCGAACTTTCTATTGAAAAAACTTTCCATATGGGCAGCCAACAATGGAAAACTAGAAAAAAGGCAAACTGGATTTGTCAGCAAGATCGGAACGAACGTGAATTTGCTAATGTTGAGCCTCCTTAAATATGAGGCTGCATTAAAGAACCAACAGGTATACGCCGTCTTTATCGACCTCAAAATGCCATTTGATTCAGTAAATAGAACAAAACTATGGACCAAACTAACAACTTGGGGATGTCCACCATCAATTCTCAATCCCATCAAACAACTGTATACCAACACTTCAGTTCGAGTCAGGCTAACAAAAAATGGTAAAGTCACTCAACCGATCAACACTTTCAACGGTCTGAAGCAAGGCTGCCCTTTAGCTGCCTGTCTTTACAATTTATACACTTGTGACTTTGTTAAATCAATCGAAGATCCACTTGCAAATCCACCGAAACTAAACAATGAATATGTGATGACGATATCAAGGTCATGGACAAAACAACATCAGGATTACAGAAAACTCTTGATAAAGTAGCAACCTATATGATAACTAACGAACTTCAGATCAATATAAACAAAACCAAAGTAATGAAATGAATTACTCAAAAAAGGAAGAACCTGAAAATCTCAAAACTTTACCTTGAAGGCAAAGAAATTGAAACAAAAAACGCCATTAAATACCTAGGTGTAATGATAAACGCTTCACCAATGGAGCAGGAATGGAAAACGTATATCGAAGATAAAGCAAGATCCTTAGCTAGACTAGGTCGGTTTTACCATTGTAAATTTGGGACATACTCGTTCAAATCAACCATCACCTTCTATAAACAAAAGGTTGTTCCCATCTTGACCTACGGTGGAGAAACCCTGGTCAACAAACAAGGACTGAAATGGCACCTCTACGAAGCCATATTCTGGAGGAAAACGCTAGCATTACCTAAAAACTTTCCAATGACAAGGATCCGTTTTGAAATGGCTTTACAATCTCTACAATCCATAATACTATGGAAACAAATGGACCTATACAGGAAAATAATCAGTCAAGAAAAAATACCAGCTGTAGAAATATTAAAAATCAAAAAGAACGCCCTGAATACAACGGTTCTTCAACAATGGCTCAACAGGATCAAGACACAGATGGATGTCGAAGGCATTACTGAAGAAACACTAATAAATAGACCACAACATGCAAAGCTAGCATTACAGAGGAACGACTGGATAACAACCCTCGGAGACCAGACCAAATATAAACGAAATTGAGTATGTGTAATAGACACACAAGCTCTTCATGAACTCCCTCTATACTTGGTATGTTTTCCGGATTGACAAATGCGAGATCTCTTCCTAAGATTCCGATTAAACATCTTACCGACCCGAGACTACTTGAGCAACACCAAACATACAGAAACTAAATCCTCAGACTGTCGATTCTGCAAGACCGGAAAAATCAAAGAGACACTGTTCCATATCATTATGATTTGTCCGGCACTACAAGAAAAAAGAAATGTATTCAGAGACTTTTTCAGAACATCAAAAAAGCAGATGACTACACAAGAACGGTGGAACCAATTATTAAAAGGCCACGACAAACAGTTAATTTTAACGGCCATCAAATTTTGGATGGAGATCAAAAAGGGCATGGAGAAATAGCAGGCATATCTGTTTTGTCGATTGTCTTAACAAACTGTTCAAAGATCTGCATAATGAAAAGTTTGGTTTACCAAACATATCATTTTAAAATAAAAAAAATTAAAAAAATTATACATGCGTTTTATGATGTGTTATTTTCAGGGAGCATTGCCAAAGAAACATATGCATGCACATAGGATGATCAGGTATTTACGGTAGTGATAGATGTAGAGCATGCACACAAGTGAAAAAAGGGCCTTCACTGCAACCCGTGGAAGTGCTGGCCTGGAAGAAAGCCATCAAACTGGTTCCCCAAAGAAGACTGGGAGTGAGACACCATTATGCCATTGTCCTTCTCGACGGTTTGACAAAGGGGATAGAAGTGTAATATGTATCTGGGACTACTGTGAGAATCACAATGCCACAGTTCTCAGGAAGGTGCCCAGGACAATTTAATACTGGGAGAGAGTGCATTCTCCTTTGAATGCACTATGTACGATGGGAAACACCATCTCATTTGATATTCAGTGTAAACGCCAAAGGACCTGAAGTCAGGAAAGATTGTTTAGTTAGAGGAAACCCCTAGCTAGCAGTTATCAGGGGTTTTGAAGGGCAGGAGATGATGGATGAAAGTGTGGCCATACTATACTATGTCACAGTCAACCACTGGCCAGGTATCAAGTGAACTGATTAGAGGTACAGTGCCTGTAAGCAAGCTAAGTCCAGGCCACAGGAAATGTATTGATGCAGTCAATGTTGCCTACAGAAAGGTCTTAGAGAGGATTTGAGGAAAACAAGAAGACTAAGGGCCTCATCACGTGTTGGGCGGTATCCTGACTTGGATACCTCCCAACTTTATTTGCGTTACCACCCACCCGTCCGGCGGTATTACTGCTGGATCACAGGTTGAGCGGTAAACGTTATTCCCCATTCCCCATTGGGTCCACTGGACCCAATGGGGAATTTTTGGCACAATTACCGCCCACGGCATTACCGCATGGTAATTGCACCAAAAATCACATTTTTTTGGCAAGTTTACTCCCAGCTCTCAGCTGGGGCTAAACATGCCATTCTCATGATTGGGCTACCCTTAAATGCGCCAGTAACCCCGTTACCACTGCATTTAAGGGCTACCACCAAACTTGTGATGAAGCCCTAAGTCTTGGAATGAGAAGGAGCGAGTCAATGATCAGGGATTCTTAAGGTGCAGAAGCTAAATGGCATGTTTAATGGGCGCGTAGGTAACTCTGTTCCCAAGGAGATGGTGAAGGAGTGAGAAGAAACGTTCGTTTATGACAGTGGAAGATAGAATTTAAGCTTGTGGTCAAGTAGGATGAGGTTGTAGCACGTACCCAGTTGACGACCTGCATAGTACGAGAATTGTTACTTTCTTCCCGAATATATAGAACTTTGCCCAAATGCCTTATGGGATAGAGGAGACGGAATCTGGACACCTGCGGCGGGCAGTGGGGTACCTAAATGTCTAAATGGGTACTTCCAGTGGGTGTTATGGGTATGTGCATTAATCAGTAGAGCTTTCTATTTGTGTGTGTTGTATTATGGTATTGAGTATTGTTGTATGGAGATGTTTAGCAAGGTAAGGTGTGTGTGCATATTGGAACCATGCATGACATGATACACTGAGATATTAGTAAGGGGTTACAAGTGAAATCTTCCTGATATCTGGTGTATGGTATGTACACCCATGAACAGTTAACTGATCCCCATTACTATAGTCTTATATCCTGCCGAAGAAGGTGACATTGGGTGTTAAATTTCTATTTATATGAAGGCACACTTGTCAGAGGTGGCTGCAGAAGGATCGAGTCAAGAGCTTCATGCCAAAAAAGAAATGTTATTGGGGGAAAACAAAGAGGAGGTCTGTGGATGTGATCAGTACGCTCAGCTTGTTCCCCAATGCAACCTGTAGGAGCCTGCATTCCGAGTAATTCAATTGGCTCCGGAGCACCTCCTGGATACAAATATACCTTCTCAACCTTGAATCAAGAGACCTCCTAATTATGAAAGAATTTTTACTAGAAGATCGAGTTGTAGCATTCATGTAAAACGTTTACATTTTTATATATAACTTAATACTTGCTTTGTAACATGTCTTCCAACAGAAAGTCATTGTGTAATCTCCTCACTTCTCCAGGGGGAGCCTTCCTGTGCTCAGCCCGCACCGAAACCCTCCAAGACCTCAGGATCACCTATAATAAACAAAGAGTGGAAAAGTGATTAGTATGTCAAACCATGACTTTACCATGGTTGCCTCTATTTTAGACAAAATAAACATGACCTAATTGCTCTATGGAAATAAGTTATGGCGCTTTAGAGTCATGATCAAGGAAGTTGCTTTTTAAAAAAAATGTGTATCCTTCTCACTGAAGTCAATCATATATTTCTTTGTACCATTGAAATATTTTATATTTTTTCTTAGCCTGGAGCTTTGGAGTCATGATTAAGGAAGCTGCTTTTTTAAATGTGTAACCTCCTCACTGAAGGGAATCATACATTTATTTCTAGCATTGAAAGATTTTTATTTTAGGCCTGGAACTTTGGAGTCATGTTTAAGGGTGGGTGGAAATCCCATTACTGTTACTGCAGATCAACATGGCGGATTTGGTACAACATGCAAACCTCTACTATTCCACATGCTGTGTGGAATAACGATTTTTGGCACTGATTGGCATTTCAGATTGGGAAGAATTTCATCCACTATAAAAGTTCAAAAATGCCTAGCGATGAAGGGAAAGGGAATATTTTTGCCTAGGGCTGAGGGCCCTGACTGGAGGAAAAAGCACCAGTCCAGAAAACCCTCCAGTCTGCAGACATCCATCAATCAAAATACACAGGACCATTCCTGCGGAGGATAAGCAAGTAAGGAAGCAAAGAACAGGAAATGCTCTCCTTCGTGCTAGCATCTTTTTCAAACTACAGCTCGTCAACTGAGACGATGGAAGTGAATATTAGCCATAATGGTCTGGGCTGCAGCCACGATAACCACTTACAGCAAAGGAAATGCTATAAAAAACATTTAGGAACAGTAAAAAAAACCTACAGAATGAGAAGGTAAATCCAAGTTGTCAGTGCACCCCCCAAACGTGACTGAAACCCCCAATTTCGCTTCCCATGTATCTGATACCTATGGCTAAATCCCCAACCCCATTGCCCACAAGCCCACCACAAAGCCACCCCTAATTTAGAGATGACTGTGATGATCAAAGTGCATGGCAAAATCACCACTTTCGGTTGCATGTGATAATGTCTCCAGGGAAAAGTCGCCAGGCAGGTGACCTTTTTTTTCCCAACTGCTCAAATTCTTTCCCCAAATATTCTAGGAGGATATATATTATTAACTCCATTCCTAGAATATTTGGGGAAAGTTTTTGATTTTCTGGAGGGTGCATTTTTAGAGAAATGTCACCACCTGGCAGCCATTTCCCTCTGACATTATCACTGGATAGTCCACTTTCCATACCTTTGGGCTTACACATATACACTGGAAGCTAGTGCCAAAGACCTATCATTACAAGGATAACCCTTCCATCTGACCAAATACTGCAACTTTCCATGGTAAATCTCTGAATTGATAACCTCAAAGACAATAACCCGCCTCACAAGGCTTAACCTAGGCGACATGAAACAATGGATACAGCTTCCAGGCCCAAAGCAACTTCAAATTAATAGCCACAGGATTAATGATCCAGGCCACAAAAAAACGGTTTCACTGGCAACAAAGTGCATGTAAAAATCTGTCCGACAACCAAACCTTATTATTTGAAGATTTCCTCTGAGACCAATGAGCTGTATCCTTCATAGTGTATGAGGCATGTTTGATTTGAGTGTCGCTGATATAACCCTAAACAGTTAAAGAGATAATACCACATATCTTCTGTACAGTGATGGCTTCTTCCTTTGGGCAGAAGTGCGCTGAACCCTTACTTTGGGTGAATGTAGGTAAACATGCGTATCGCAAGATATTTCACTAAGCAGGCCTCCCTGGTATAATAGCCCTGACATGCAATCCCACCACACAATTCTGGGGATGAGAAACAAGGAAAACCAATGTAAAAGTGACCCTCAAGCTTCATACGGGGGAGGTCACCACAATATTACATAATCACAGGTAGCTTGTATACAAAAAAATGAAAATAACCTGCCTACCTATTCTCACTTTTACACACACACACACGCACGCACGCACGCACGCACGCACACACAAACACACACACACACACACACACACACACACACCAATTTAAATGATCTAACATCAACACATTTAGTCCTGAATAGAAATAGGCATTCTAGTCAGAATTCTTGAAGTTAAAACATTTCCAAATTACACATGAAGTTCCATTTTATAAATTAATAAAAGAACTTTGTTTTCCCCAATAACATCAATAAATGCTAGAATCAAAGAACCGTTGCATATTTCACATTTCGCAGGTAAATATGGTGCTGTAGGCTGCTAGTATGTGTATATAGTTTAAAGTAGGCTTATCATGAATTGCATCAGAATTCCCCAGGATTTGATTTGAGAAGCAGTGTTATTGAAACAAATCACAAATCATTTCAGCTCACCTGCCGCAGGGAGAATGGTTTTAGAATTTTATTAAACAGGTGTAAGTGCTCTTCCCCTTTAATTATGCAGAAGGCGTCCCGCTGGCAAGAGTTATCTTTTCTGTACCATGCAATGAAGAGTGAAGGGATTTCATGGAATATGCATTTGCATAATTTTCTATGGTAGTAGAAATGACACAAACGTGTTTACAATTTGGAAATTAAATAGCTATTGCCTTGACAGGACAGTTATTATCAAGCAGACCTTCATTAGGCTATGGTACGGACATCTACATATAGAAACTTAATGTTAACTTTTTCTGGGAAAAAACTTTGGGTACAATTCAATGAGATTATAATTTACAAAGAATTACACACAGACTGCATAAAATGCTATCCGTATCACCGGGAACGCAGCTCAGAAATGTCTTTTGCACTGAACTGAAATTACATCTCATTGAGATTTCACTGTTCATGTGCCATTTAAAATAATTATATTTTGGTAACACCTTCCTATACCACCCCCCTTACGGGACTTAGCAGGAGAATATTTGAAGAGAGCATCTATCATTTCTATTGGAGAATTCTCATACTCACTTTGAATTGACCTTTAATGGCACAGAGCCATAAGAGACCCTTTCAGATTAGAAATCTCCCAGTCACCAGGCCTCTAATTACTGGTCCTTCCTCCCTTTTTCTGGAGAGCAAATTCACCTCAGCTCAAGATGGTTACAAATCCCTCATGGATAAGGCCTTGTTGTCATCTGCAGATAATATCCATATTCAGCACTCACCCGTGTGGTGTTATTTCCTGCAGCTTTTGCCAGAGTCAGACCCCCAACCCTTGTCCGCTCCTTCTTTGTAAAATGGCCAACATCCCCATGGGTTTGTCATACTATTTCATTGGTGCAATCATTCCACTGGGCTGCCTCATAGTCCTCCTGTAGACTAAACGCCCCCAACCTTCATTGGATGTTCATATATTCTATACATGTGACGAGAAAGTAAAGTTGGGGCGATTTTCTCTTAACAATTTTGAATGTAAAATCATTTTAATTCCATAATTCATGGTAGCAACCTATCACCTTTCTATAATCTTGTTGCCCAGATGCACTTCTGGGCATGCAGAGTAACAAAGTCAGATATGTATTAATACAATTATGAATATTAATGATTTTATGAATTATTAAAAATCGAAGACAGTGTGAATTTAGTGTGCTATGAAAGAGGAGGCTTGCAGCTTTAAAAGACATGTTCATCTTGTTTGTAACTGGTATGATTGTACTTTTATAAGGGAAATCGTTTTCTGTGGTTTAGCATGCATTTTTTAAGTATTATGTGCTTTTAAATTAATGAAAGGCTTACACGTTCAGGCTTGTTCTGAGCAAATAATTTAGCCAGGATTCACTGGCACAGGGTTTCCATTGTTTGACTATCCGAGCGCCTGGAGGCCCTGCAAATGGCAGCGGTGCACATTATAAATCAACATAACACACCATAAGGCGGTATCTGGTCAGCATAATTGCCTTCAATCATGTAAAAGTGACACCTTAATTGCAATGAAGTCTGTTTAAGTCTAAGCTGGAGCAAAATAGCCCAGATACCTATCAATGAGCACACCACAATTTTCCATTTCGGGGAATGTTAATGGATGTATATTTGAATGTTTATTCTCAGGGACGGGCCTAGTCTAAGTGCCTCTTTGTTCTATGTGGGCCTAATGGACTCTCTTGGCAACCAACCAAAAACATTTCCACTCCGAAAAGCTCAATGGAACTTGTATGCATGGAAGAAGTGAAGATCTGACTTCGGGGGCTAGTTCAGCAAGAAGATACGAAACAAGCATTGGCAAACGACTTCTCATTGCCTCTATATTGATTTTATGTGCATGAAAGACTTATGTGCTTCTATTGTATTGACAAAATGTAAACCATTCCCACCAAACAATATTTCAATGGCTTTATTCTTTCATGCTCAACATGTTTCAATAGAACCGCTGTACAATTTAACACTGCCAATAAAATTAAACTGTGGCACACTGTAGTGTTTCATTTTAAACATGTGCCAACAGTTTTGACTTGTAGCATTGTAGGTGAACACATAAACCAGTGGTTTTCTCAATATTCTTACTGTTACTTGACCTTTGTCCTTTTAAAATCAATGTCTCTGCAGCACTGATTGCATTCTCTTATTAGCTTGATCATATTTGCAACCGACTCAGGGCTCTTTGCATTTTTAGAGAGGGAGTTCAACTGGTGCTTTCTGCATTCCTGTTTTCACTTGACATTGGATAAAACCCAGTGTTTGGATAAATTGTATGTGCAGCCAGTCTGGTCATATTTTCTTAGTGTGGCATGCATTGCTCGATGGCATCAACAGTAATGTCAACATGATCAGTGTTATTTCATGGCTAGACTGGTCTAAATTGGTGCAGCCAAGATGGATATTTTTCTTACTGTAGCATGGCATGTTTTACTGGGCATCAAAGATAAAGGTAACATAAGTGGTATTTTGTGGCTAGACTGGCCTATATTGATGCAGGCAGTCTGGATATATTTTCTTACTGCAGCATGCCACTGTTTATTGGCATTAAGGGTAAATCCCACATGGTGAGGGCTTTGGTGCAGCCAGGCTGAACATATTTTCTTACTGTGACAATGTATTTTATACTGGACATCATGTGCTAGTCCAAAGTGTGAGTATAGCTGCATACGTTTTCTTATGCAGCCATATTCACACTGTGCACTGTTGGTGACTTGCATCTATCTATTGGATTTGTTCATGTGTTAAGCTACAACACTGATTGTAATCTGTATGGCTTCTTACCCAATGTTTCAGAGAAAGCATGCTGCATAAAGCACAATTAAAACCCATTATTTAATAAATGTTTTTGGGGGACAACCGCCAAAACTCTCTTTGGTTGGTTCAGGCTCCTATGCGACTCACATATTCGTAGGAAACCTTTATGCCCCTCCCATTTTAAAACTCACCAGCCGCCAATGCACACAACCACCCATACATTATACACTCCCTCATTCACACACATACATACAACCATAAATACATGCACAATCATACATACAAAATACAATTCAATTTCCCCATGAAATTAACGTACGCGATTATCAAGTGTTGAAGCGCTAACGGAGTTCTACTAAATAGGACTCAATCATATGCGTATGACAGAACTGGAATGCGTATATTACGAAAGCGTGAGAAATCTGGGCGTTAGCCAAACTGCAGGCATCCCCGTGCAAGGCTGTGAATCTGAAAAATGTGCAACATATTTACCATGCATCACACCTCAGTGAAAGTCACTTCAAACATAATCTGCAGTGTCATTCTAGAAAGTCCAAAACTTCCCAGAGTGATTTTTTGCATGTGTAAGGATGTTAGGACAGCTCGAAAGCGGTAAAGCACTTGCCTCAAATATTTCCAACCCATTCTAAAATCTCAGTTAAGCTATTCAGCCCATTGCCCTTCTAAAGTTGTTAAAATTAGCATAATTACAGTGGTGAGTGATATCTTTGATTATTACAGCACTTAGAGGTGAGATGAATCTGGCATGAGGCGCTATATAAAAAAAAACCTGCTGTATAGTGCTTTGTAAATAAATAACAATCTTTAATTATATTCTCTTGATAGTAAAGCATTATTTTGAACAATGTGGGCACTCATCGACTGGGAACTTGTCAGCTGTTCTATGGGGTGGCTTCCACTCAGACGGCTCTACAGCTATGTTGTCAGTAGAGGGGCTTCCAAATGTGTCAAATAATTAAAAAGTAGCCTTTTTTGTTGTATAATATAATGATGAAGGTGACTACAACTTTTTTTCTACGTCACTTCTGTGATATACTACGTACAATACAGCCTGATTGACATGTTGTTTTCCCCATATGTAAGCTCATTGAAGTTGAAAGGAGGGTATTGTACAAACGGACCGAATACCAAAAGTTTGACTCCCAAAAGTCTGACCCCCAATTCTCTGCATATATATATGTGGGGGGGGGGGGGTAAATTGTATAAAAAATGTATAAGGGTAAGGTGGGGGCTGTATATATTTGCTAAAATAAAAAAGAAATTCGAATTTTTGGGAGTCGAACCTTTGGGTTCGGTAAAATCACACAGTTCCGAAATGAGGAGCCTCGGACATGGGCTCTCAAAGAAGCCTCTTTTGTGAAGTCTGATGCGGATTCTTGATTCATTTTTAGTTAAATGACCCTTCACTCACTCTTTCCTTGCATTGCTATTGAACAGGTATTCTATAAAATGCACAATTTGCAACACATTTTTACCAAAAAAGCATCCCTTTTGGGTACGACTCAGACAGTCCGTCACAAAAGGAACAAATTACCATTTTGTGCCACTTTTTCGTTGGTGTGCGAGTCAGTTCCATGCCCCAGGCCCACCGTGGCAGATGGCAGGTGTTTTATTTGGAACATTGCCCAGTGACCAGAATGTCATGTTTCGCCTGTATGCTAAGACTGTATACTGCACCTTTACTTGTTACATACAATATGCAGTTGGGCTTTATGCATGTTCATGTGCATTTTACTGGCATGCCCATAAAGCCTGCACATTTTTTCACTTTCCTCTGCACGTACACGTGGTGTAGTACTGATACGCAATACTAGCACTGACATAGATATCGATAACAGATCACTGGCGGCTGCACCAATATCCGTTCTGCAGTTGGGTTGGGTCTCCCCCTGTGTGAAACTGTGCTAATGCTAATGTTACGTCTTAACACGTGATTTCCATGCCACTACTAATTGAAGTGTAGTCATGTGTGTGATTGCAGAGGTGGTTCGTGCAGCTATGTAATGGCGCCTTGGGATTTGATTGAATGCTGTACAGGTTCTGAGGTGGTGGGTTGTGTTGCAATGGAATGTAGCGCAGCATGTCTACCAATGAATGGGCCTCATTCTGAGTTTGGCGGTAGTTCTGCTGAATTACAGCCAAAATCATTCAACGTCACTGGGTCCCGTGGGTTTACCACAGGATTACAAGTGGTGGTAGGGTGATGTTAATCACCATTTTTGGAGTCCATAGGAATCTGTGTGGTTTTTAGCTTTAAAGTGGAGGATTTACCCGTCAGCATCATGCAGGAGCTAATTCCTCCACTTCAGCCCCAAACTCAGTGAAGTATTCGATGACGCACGTTGACTTAGAGAAAAGAAGTTTATTCCGTTACAAATGTAGTAAAGTCCAATATAAGACCCCAGTCAGGAAAAGGAGGGTCGGCTGAATGACCGTTGTTAGAGGCAATTGCAGTTGGTGACCTCTGACGCTTTACCACGTCATAGCTTTGGGTATGCGAGGTGAGACGGGACATCCGCCTCGCGCACCAGAGACATGGATAGGATACAACATACGTTCTTCTTTATGGATAGCACATGTGCATGAATGGGACATAAAGAAACCAACATAGTGAACAATAAAAGTAAAACAATGTGAGTAAACAAGACACTGTAGCGTAACCAAAATAAGTTCCCACACCTGGGTGGCAAATAGTGCCCAGTGAAACATAGAGGAACTGGGTATATCATAATTTGTGTAATAAAGGATATAATTTAACAGGGGAAAATAAAACAGAATTATAATCACTTGTATAATTCGAAGTCATCATATTTGGACAGCCTTTTCCTTACCCGTCCTGGGGTACCCATTTCAACACCTTGCCTTTCCCACTCACAACCATCCCTTTCCATTTCAGTGGGTTGGGAATCCCTACCCGGTGACCCATTTGTGAACATTCCCTGTTCACCAGTGCCCATGTTGCCTTCTACATTCACATCATACTCTGTATCATCATGAAATGTCACCTCCATATACCAGTCATCCTCACCTTTGTTATAACTTGCACCATTGGTAATACGTTCTCTCAAAGCGGGGTGTTTAACCACTGTCACACGACTCATGCTCCAGCGTTTGCCATCACTGGTTACCACATGTTCTTCTCCCACTTTGGTCACTGAGATCGGGTCTTAGTATTGAGAGCATCCCTTGGACATTCGGAAAGGTTTCCTGATCCTCACAATGTTACCTGCCCTCACACCGTATATTCTACTAGTGTTCTCATACTTTTCCCCCACAGCTCGGTCCCTTATCCACTGGGTATATGAATCACAATGCACAGGCCTTCCTCTCATCAATTGGAAAGGTGATATTTCAGTGCATACATGTGGGGTGTACCTATGTGCCATCAGTATTTCCTGCACCCCTTTTTTCCAATCCAACCCATTTGCCTTGGACAACTGTATAGATTCCTTGATTATGCGGTTGATCCGTTCCACCAACCCGTTAGCTCTCAGGTTGTATAATGCTGTGCAGAGATTCACTATACCATGTTGTTCCAAATATTGCCTCATCTCATTAGACACTAACTGAACACTGTTGTCAGATTTGATCATCTTGGGGTAACCTTCTGGAAGAAACAGTTGTTCTAGGTAATCAATCACTAAACTAGTTGTCACACACTCTACAAATTCCACCTCGGACCATCGAGAGGCATAGTCCACCATGACTATGGCAAACCTATTCTCCCTCCCCAACATTGGCATGGGACCCATCAAATCAATGACCATTTTTTCCCATGCGTTGTCAGGAATTTGCACACTGCCAGTTTCCACCTTTAGGGTTTTAAGAGACTTGTCATTTATAGAACATGGGATGCACTGCCCCACCTCAATGTCTACCATGGCGTCCATTCCTGGTCACCAAAATCTCGATCTTAGTCTCCTTTTAGTTAAACTTTTTCCCATATGATCTCTGTTTGCACGCTTAGTCAATTCACCCCATTTTGAAAAAGGAGGTATCATCCTCTCCCCCGGAAAGTGCCTATTCAGAACAACTCAATTCATCTCTAAATCTATAGTAAGGAGATTTTGATGATTCAACAGACTTCCATCCTTGATCCATGTATACCATAGCCGACCTCATCTCCAAGGTCCTCACTGAGAGCGTCCAACCAAACATTTTGGAGAAAACATTACTTACAGTATTATTTATTTGAGCTATCCACTCCTCTTATACGTCATCCGTGGGATCAGCACTGACAAGGAGGGCCCTGAAAAGGCAGTCAGCAACAGGGTTACACTTCCTCAGAATATATTCTACGATGAAGTTGTAATTCTGTAGACCTGTTAACCACCTGCCAATTCTAGGAGTTGCCAACCCTGAACCTTTCGTGGTGAACACATGAGCCAAGGGCTTATGATCACTCCTCACCTTGTAGGGTATGCCCCAAATGTATGTCTTAAAATACAGAGAGGCCCAATAGCATGCCAGGGTTTCCCGTTCGATGGTGGAATATCTGGATTCAATGTCTGTTAAAGTTCTGGAAGCAAAAGTCACTGGTACTTCCTTACTCCTCCTAATCTGACTCAACACAGCACTGATACCAGATACACATGCATCAACTGATACAATGGTTTCAGGGGCCGGATCGAATCTATACAACGTGGGGACATTGGCTATTTCCTCTAAGTCTCTTAAATGCGCCTTCTTCTACCAGCCTCCACCTGAACTCCATCCTGTGCTTTAACAAGGCACGTAAAGGCTCACATTTTACCGCCAGATTCTCCACAAACTTGGAATAAAATTTAATTAGACCTAATAATGATTTTAGATTGTCTTTGTTGGAAGGTGAGTGAACTTTAACAATAGCGTCCACCATTTCAGGACGTTGTACAATTCCCTCCTTACTAAGATTGTGACCCAAATAAGAAACTTGGTGTACTTTGAACTGGCACTTGGCTAACTTGACAGACAATTCCGCCTTTTCCAATATCCATAAAATGTATACACCCTGGCATCATGTCCACATTAATTCTTTGCACCAATCAGGATATCGTCTTGGAAACACTGCACACCAGGTACATCCCTGAACAAATCCTCCATAACTCTTTGGAATACTGTGGATGCAGATGCTAACCCAAACGGCATCCTTTTGAACTGTAAAGCGCCCATCGCGGTGATGAATGCCATTAAGCGGCGTGATGAGGGATGTAGTTCTACTTGATAATATGCAGAAGAAAGGTCCAGAGTACTATACCATGCAGCCTCTCCAATGGTCGTGACCATCTCATTGATCTTAGGTAGGGGTTGTCTATTTGGTTTTGTACAATCGGACCAAAAAAAAGGTCCGACCGTACAAAACGACTGAAAAATGCTACCACCAAAAGTTCGAACACCAAAGGTTCGAACTTTTGGTGGTAGCATTGCAGGTAAGTAAAAAAAAAACCACTACGGGGGCTGCGGGGATGTCCCCCGCAACACCCCGCTCACTATACTGTGTGGCATGGTGAGTGGAGTGTTGCGGGGGACACCACCGCAGCACACCCGCAAAAACAAAAAAAGAAAAAAAACAGGCTGCAGTGGTGTCCCCCACAAACCCCGCTCACTATTCTTTACAGTATAAGGAGCGGGGGTTACGGGGGACACTGCATACCCCGTAGTATGTAAGTGTGTTCACATGAGAAAGGTGCGAACCTTTGGTAGTTCGCACCTTTCTCATGCGAACTTTCCGGCCGCGGTAAAATCAGCCACGGTCGGATCACTTAGAATCGTCTATTTACCAGAATTGACCTGTTGAGGTCCCTCAGGTCGATACATAATCTAATCTGCCCATCAGGTTGTTGTGTTACTACAGTTGGGGATAGCCACTCACTGCTCTCGATAGGCTTAATGATGCCCTGTTCACATAACCCACGTAATTCTTCTCTCACCTTCTCCCTCACACTCAAAGGAATATTCCTTAGTTTGAGAACACGAGGTTTGGCATGTGATGATGATTCAATCTTGTGGCAATATCCCTTCAATTTCCCAATGTCATGCCCAAACACACTCTTGAATCTTGAACTCACATGCTTGGCAACTTTTTCTGTCCTGTTCACCCTCACCAATCTCACTTGTAATTCCTTACCAGGATGCAATTCAATGGTCAACTTCCCTTGATTACACCACCCCAGAAAGCAATCCCCTTTACTAGCCATGTAAATCTTTCCTCTTGTTATCATGTTCCCATAGGCAATATCTCCCCACACAAAACCGACAATGTCTATTTTCCCTTCACCATAATCGCATGGCTTTATGTCAGTGTTGTGCAACACATGACTTTTCTCACCCCAAAACTCTTTGTACTTGTTTTCTGAAATAACGGTGCAGGGAGACCGCGAATCAGCTAAGGCTTTCAAGGTACATCCTGCCTTAATGATTTCCACTTCTAGGGGAACATATTCACCTTCATAATCCTCTTCAGTCACCCCCACTATGTTAACAATCTTATTTGCCCACTCTCTCTTCTCCTCCTCCACAGACTGCACATTCCTGCCCTGTTCTTGGGATTTGTAATTGAATTTACATAACCTTGTGAAATTCCTCATGATTCCACACCGTCTACATTTATCCGTTATAGCAGGGTACTCTTTCACGTTCATGGCATGTTTTTCAAACCCACACCCAGTACCTTGCCCCTTGCGGTTGTCACATGCCATTGTATTGTTACCACTGGTATTTGTGGCCCACCCATCACCATTGTTACCCCTACCAGGCTTGCATGCCTTTTTAATGTCACATACCATTGTTTCCACTTGTATTTTCACCCACCATTTCTACAATGGCTTGTACTAACTCCTTATTACCTCTTGAATTTACCTCCTTAAGGCACATGCTAGTTAATTCCATTCCTTTGGCAATCGTCAAGACCTCGATTAAGGGTGCATTCTTTGCCTGCCACAACCGTTACTGTATTTTGGGGTTTGACATATGCAATATTAACTGGTCTCTAATATACTCCTCCTCATTCCCTTTGAACTCACATGATGCCAATAATACCCTGAGGTCCACCACAAAAGAGTCCATGTCTTCCCCCACACCCTGTTTCCTGGAGAAGAACTTGTACCTTTTGAACAGTATATTAGTTTGTTTTCCAAACTGTACCTGCAATTTTTTCATAGCCATGCCATATAAACCCTCACCATCCCTTCTACCCCCCTCTGCACTTCCATCATCGACTACATCAGGATGTTTTTTGATAATCCTCACTGCTTCTGGGCCTAAACAACACATAAGGGTAGAAGATTTCCGCTCATCAGAATACCTTTCACCCCCAGATGCCACAAAGTAAAATGTTAATAAATCTCTCCAATCTTCCGATGGGATTGGTGGTTCTCCAGGTGTTGGGAAAAACTTAGGTAGTGGCTTTGCATGGTGTATAACTACTCAGAAGGTCTGCCACCCGCCCCAACAATCTTCAGACAGGAGTATCTCCCACTGCGCTTCCGGATGGAAATGGGACAGTCACACACAAAGCCCCACTGGTTGTAAGAGTTAATTCTGAGGTGTGTCACTTATATAGATATGCCACCTGCCCCCACAATCTTCAGACAGAAGTGCCTCGCACTGTCACTTGCGGATGGAGTAGGGACAGTCACACACGAAGTACCACTGGTAGTAAGAGTTAATTCTGAGATGTGTCACTTATATAAGATCTGCCACCTGCCCCAGCAATCTTCAGACAGGCGGATCTCCCACTGTCACTTGTGGATGGAGTTGGGACAGTCACATAGAGAGTACCACAGGTAGTATAGTTCACCCCTCAGACCATGAATGATATCCTGCTTCAAGATGCATGAAAATAAGTAATTGAGCTGTAATACCCTTAAACAGCCACCAGATGGCGAAGGGGTGACTTTGGGCTGGTAATCAATAATGAAGGCTTCAATGTGATGTTACAGTCAAAAGATATCGCCTCCTTTCTTCACGTTGATAACATGATGCCTGATACGCGCTTCACTGGAGTATTCAAACAAGTGAAATATTTCACAACATCTGCTCCTGCCATGACACTTACAAGAGTCTGTGGAGCGCCGTAGATGTCTGATCCAGCATGTCTGTAAGGAGGTAGGCTCTACACCAATGTAGTTGTGTCCGTTCACTGTCTCTGGGTATCCCACAGTGCGCTTCCCGCTCTCAATACTTTTCCCGCGACTGGGGTCTTTTCTCACCAGGTGATCCCTCTTTGTCGCCACTAATGAAGTAATTGATGGCGCACATTGGATTAGAGAAAAGAAGTTTATTCCGTTACAAATGTAGTAAAGTCCAATATAGGACCCCAGTCAGCAATAGCAGGGTCGCCTTAATGACCGTTGTCAGAGACAGTGGCAGTTAGTGACCTCTGACACTTTAGACCATTATAGCCTTGGGTACACGAGGTGAGACCGGACGTCCACCTTGCACACCTGAGCTATGCATAGGATACAACACTCAGGCTTTGCCAGAATAGTAAAAACAGCAGTAATTCCATTACTGGCAAAAAATGGAATTACCACCACTTTTTTACCACTTTGCCAAACTTGGAATCAGCCCCTATAACCTTTTTTTTCTCTGTTTCATTTATGTAACCGTTTACTGTAGAATATGGTGGGGCATAAACGCAAGTCAACATTTTCGGATCAGAAGTTAGTGGCGCTGGGGCCCTGCACATGTCCATGAAAGCCCCCTAAATTCTAAGAACAACTTTTGGGGAAAAAATTCTTGCAAAAGTAGATGGTGGGTGAAATGTGACATGAAGATCTAAAGAAGCCTTGGCATGACCTATGCTGCGGGTCCTGGTGGAAGTTCTTGGGGGCAAAGCAGTAGAGCATGGGTAAAGGTAGGAGGGGTTACCACACTCTCCTGCACTGTGTAACGTCCAGGGGCATGATCCTGAATCCATGGACATGGGGCGCTTGGAAGGGATTGGAGTCGTGAATGCTATCAGAAGGGGTAAAGATTTCTAGTTGAAAGCCACTGGCAAAGGGTAACAAGTAAGCTGCCTCCTGGCATGAATACCAGATTGCCACATGGACACACCACACCATGTCTTTCTTGCCGGGATAGGTAGATTCTGCCGCAGCAGAATTAGTCGAGGGAGAATTTGTCGAATTTGTGTCAAAGAATTTCAACGCAAATGTATGTGGGTGGGTAGGGGTAATACAAAAGGTGGGGTGGGAGTCGCAGGGGTCTCCCCTGCACACATTTGCGTTTAAATGACATGATAAAAAAACTCGACAGAATCTCCCTCTGCCATTTCTTTTTGACCAAATCACGTAGAACCTTTCTTGCCAAGAGTGAATTATCAAGAGAGCAAATTACACTTCCCCAAAGAATGTGTGCATTAAGCATCGTTGCCTACTACAATGAAATCCTAATGTTTAATAATGGAAAGTGCCACAATATGTACATATTCCATTTACTGCTGCAGCACAGCTGACGCAAAAGCTACGGGTGAGCCACACAGACCAGCAAGAGAAGGGGCAACCATACCCAGATTGCTACACTCCAACTCAGATACCGCAGAGGTCAAATTACACCTGAAAGCATATTTCAGCATAGGCCGCAGGGTCCTACACAGAAACTTACACTGAGAAATAGGATCCAGATATGAACTGGTGTGTCGATTCCCACCCCAACCTGACATGTCCTACGAGAAGTTACAGAACACTGTCTCTATGACGGACAATGTCGAAGGGGCATCTTAGTCGGGACCATAAAGCAGATAAAAACAATATACAATGTCAGAATAGAAATGTGTTAATTAGTTGCCAATGGTCACTGTGACATGAAGATTTACATTGAAGCAGTTCAGAATCTTGCACTAGAACCTAACCACAAAACAATGTGTCCCTGAAGTTCTCCCTATTCCTTTTTTCCAAATCCTTAGGTACTCTGACCAACCTATGTCAGTCTTTTCTACAGTAAATATGCCTTTATTCCCTGGGAAACTATTGCCAGCGATCAATGGGATGTCAGTAGGGAAGATTCAAGATATGTTGAGTCTACTGCTGGTCCATCAACCACCGCAGGTGCTGGTGTGTTACCTGGACCATCGCGACCTAGTATCTCTACTGCAATCCCGCAAATGCACAATGCTGACAATGCCAGTGACATAAATGGTGAGTATTGTGAGTTGGCACCACTAGTTCAGCTCTGTTCAAATCTAAACTCTTAAAGTCAACTTCTTCTAATCCGTAATTTCTGTGGGTGGGGTGCAGCCCACTAATTAGTGCCTAGGTCTCTTCACATTTTCAATGCCAGTGAGATCCCAGTATTTGGAGGTGAAGCCGCTATTTCATGCTCATCTGATAGGCCTCATGGCCCGTCGGAGTTAAAAACTGTGCCCAGCAACCTTTTAGATCCTGTAGGCTCATTAAACGCATGTCAACGAAAGCGAGTTGTGTGCCGTGTCATCAGGTTCTATTTCGGTTACTTGAAGTGAAATCTCAGTGCGGCTTTTGCTGGTCATGAACTCTGGGATGGGATGGGCACGTGGGTATTGCAGCATTGTGGTCACAGATTTGTTTTTGCTGTCATAGTTCATTTGTTTACTGTGACAGAAACAGTTTACATATCATGGCAAGAGATGTCTCCCAGGAAGCTATTTGAGCCATGTCAATCAACAGGTCATGTCAGGGCAGGCTTGCACAAAAGCAGCATGTACACAAAGTACCAAAGACACGTAGGCGTGCAGCCATCCTGAGTCATCCTGAGCACATCCTATGTTCTGACTTCCCCTGCAAGCTTATCTACCCAAACCAAAATGTCAGTAATGGAGAATTGAAGCAACTTGTTTGCCGTTAAGATGCGCAATGTTCTGCACTGTTTGGGTGGACCAATATTGATCCCAGATGCAGGCAACAGTGGGACCTACTGCACGGTAGGAAAGGAATCCATCGAAATATTTTGAATTCCAGTTAACACAAGCAACACACATTGTATATGTAATATGAGCATGTTAAATAATTTGCAAACAATTACTAACGGATAGAAAGCAAATGTTGTAAAATTATCCTATCTCATAGTTAAAGCAATTAAACATTTGTGTAAATGTGACTGCTTACCCTTTTATAAGAAACTAGTGTACAGGCCATTGTACACCGGCCAAAGTGGAGCTTTTCATTGACAGAGTAGGACGGACCAATAAATATTCTAAGCCAACCGCTCCCTCGGGCTGTGACAACAGGCAAAGCTATGCAAATTGGCATTGTCTCTATAAACATACATCTGGCCTTTTATCATATTGTTAGAGTCCATCCCTAACTGACTGACTCTATGGCCATGCATTCACTCCCCTGAGAAGGTAGCGGTACAGTGCTTTCCATCTCGGAATTCTCCAGATGTATATCCTGTAACAAGGTGCTTGCTATAAAGGACACTGCAAAAATAAACGCAAGTTTAACAATTCGTGTTTCTAGAATGATCCTCTAGTTTGGTCTTTAAAAGGTTATTGTCATCTCCTGCCTTTTGTTCTTTCTGGTCAAGGCCACCATTCTCTCTTTCAATGCTTTTTTCTTTGGTGAAGGCTTCAGGTTTTTTCCTCCTGTTTTTTTGTATTCCCGTGAGTTTGCATTTCTTCCTCCGAGAAAACATGTATCACCTATGTTCTTCTCCTTACCGTCTTCAAAGTGGCTCACAGGTCACCACTCTGGACAAGGGATACAGGTTGCTGTCTTATCTCGAGATAAACTATCCTGCTCCCATCTCATTCTCTTTAAAATAGTTATTCCATTTCCACTGTCCTCTAAATTCCAAGCAGTCTTCTCCTCCTTTTCCATCTCTTCCTTTCCAAATCATTTCTCCCTCATTACCGTCCTCATGACTGCCCTTTCCTCTCGTCTCTTCTCCCCTTGGGTGTTCCTCTCATGCTTCCCCTTTTCTGAGGTCTCCTCCCCTGGGCTCTCCTTTCTTGGTTTTCCCGCTTTTCCTTTACTCTCGCTTTCATATTTCCTCTCCTCCTCATGGCTTCGTCTTTACCGTAATGACCTCCTCCTTCCCCAATCTTCTCTTTTCTTCTCCCCGCTTCTGGTCCTCCTCATCACTAGTGGAGTAACTTTGATGAAAATGTTAGGGATCTGGGGGGTTGGAGGCGGGGGCATGACATCTAAATGAAAGGGGCCCCTGCCAAATGAGGGACAAAATTGGGTGCTATAAATGTTGGAGTGGGGCCCTTTCCCCGCCCCTAAAATTGCTCCCAAGCTTATCACCCAAAAAGACTTCTACTTCTGCCTTTCCTGGACTGCGTTCTGTCCCTTGTAACATTTCCAACTCTTCCTTTTCACAGGTTCACCTTGTTCACTCTATTTACCGTTGTACTTTTCCTCTGGTGTAGTCTGGGAATGCAAAATTGGAGTACGAAGCAAAGATTTTAGGGGATAAGCGCTGTCCTTTGGGAAAAAAGGAACATATTCCTACGTGTAAAGCAAGAGACACTCTTCTGTTCTGCCACTGCTCAATGATTTTGAGTCGCCAGACATTTAATGAAGAGACTTAACAAGCAACCAGCCTCTACTTTGTGGTATATCTTTCTTCGTTGCAAGGATGCAGCTGCAATGCGGTGTGAATGCATCATGTGCATGTATACCGGATGCAGCCTACTTTCACCAGATGCAGGAAAATCAGCATGACAGTGCATCCACCATAGTCACATATATCACATTTAACCTGTGTGTTCAATTAGTGATGTATTTTCCGGTTTGGGAATATTTGTATCTGTGTCTTAGGAGGTACAGGCCTTATATCAGTCCCAAGAATGGCATCAATGAAAATTAGAAAACCTGCTATTGCATAGAAACAATGCAGCCCCCTGGCATGGTCCTCTGGTGTCTGAGGGAAAAAGAATGCACCATTTGAATTTCATCAGGAATATATTAATAGCCCAATCCAAACTGCAACTGAAAGTAGGTTATGAAATACCAGCTGCACTAGCAACACAGACCTGGAATGACCCTGTTGCACAAACATGTATGGACAGGAACGTTACCAACTCTAGCAACTAACACCTCAATGTGTGCAAACGTTCCAAATCGTAAGCTACAGTACCATGTAAATCGAATATGCTTTGGGTGTTCTGTCTGCAGAGCTTTAGAACCTACTCTTCTGTCATACCTAGGAGATGTACCTTGTTTGCATATTCTGATCAGCACACATCTGCAACACCCGTCATTACAAATATTGCAAACATCATGTTTGCAATTGAGACATTCACCATCTTACAAATATGGCCACCTGCGGCTATTCCTTGTACGGTACTGCAGACATTGAAGGAAGTTCTCCAACATGGGCTGGAGATGAACCTGAGATGTTTTCAACCTCTTAGGTAGCGTGAAGTAGTGTCCAACAGCTACAGCTGTTCAGAAGCCTTCTGCCTTACATGTGAATCACAATTTTCTTGTTACACACCTTGATTTTCATCAGCACGACAACCGCATAGTATTACTTTATTCACCCCTTTTACTCTCATTATGGGGCATTGCATCAACTTTGCACCCACCCTGCCCCAATGTCACCCCCACTGGAGAAGGACAAACTGAAGGCTATTATACAAAGGCACGTGTGCAGAAGAGGGGGGCACTGCTGGATTCATTGTTCTTTGGCAACTGGGGTAAAGGTTAATGTCTGCACAAAGTACTCTTGTGCCATTGCAGAGCTAGGCACGACCACCATTGTTAAGTCAGTTACATAGGATAGTAGGCCACATGGCACAAACATGCACGCACCCATAGCCTATGGTGACTTTAAGACTGATCAATAACAGTTATTGATGGACATTGTTCTAAATCATGTAGCACTGATGGGCACCTACCTCAAGATCACATGGCAGAGTACTTCTCTTTACCATGAGATGTTCAGTGCATAGGCCTGCATGCTCGTGCTCAGAGACAGATCAGTGTTGGTATGCAGTCCTGGGTACCACAAGGCTCTGGCTCAAATGATACGTCCAGTGATATCTGCCATCAATGTATACTTTTAAAGTGCACCGCAACACATTGAACCTATAATTGCAGTAGCCTTTCCTCAGAATACCTGCCTCGCACTCATGCAGCAAACAACTTCACAAGCCAAGTGCACAAGTACGACAGCCTGTTGGTGCCTTACCACTATGACAGCATAATTGTTGTGCAAATAAGAACCACTGTTTACACGGTCTCGACAAAGCAACTCTAACGTAGCACACGGAACCCTGCACACAAAAAAAGTGCAATTCTGTACACTGCACCACTTTTGGCGGCACTATCACTATTCTCACTGTTTGGTGTACGACCTTCATACTTAGTCGGAAAACGTATATTACATAAACCAAACGAAGGTCAAACAAGGTAAATCAGTGTACCCAATCCTCATCACCCTCTGAGAAAAGCCTTGTAACAAATATTAGTGAGCCTCAAAGTATCAAGCTTATACTTCATTTAAAAAAAAAACTCAATTTTATTAAACAATACATAAATCCAGTGGTACTGCCACCCTATACTAAAATTTGAACAATTGTTAAAAAACATACATCCATTTTCCACATCAGACCGTACAAAAATGAATACTCCAATTAGTACAACGATGATACATGTTGTGCGCTTGGCACATTGAAAAACCTCAAGTCACTATGACCTGATTGCTCATGGTGTTGGTCATCTAAATCCCAATCTCACACTATGATTCTCTTTGCCAAACTTATATACGTTTCTGTCCTCTGTGCTGTACGCTGCTGGACATTCCTCAGGGGCAGGAATGTGTGTATCTTTAAGTGGCTTGTGATGAATTCCACTGTTCTTTCACACATGCTCTCCTTAGGATCCCTGTAGGGATGGGTACAAAATTAAAATGTTTTCCAATGTGCAAACTACACAACAGTGTATCATCTTAGTACTAATTGGAGTATTAATTTTTGTACGATCTGATGTCGAAAATGGATGTATGTTTTTTTTAACAATTGTTCAAATTTAAGTATAGGTGGTAATACCACTGGATTTATGTATTGTATAATAAAATTGAGTTTTTTAAAATGAAGTGTAAACTAGATAGTCTGAGGTTGGCCAATATTTGTTACAAGGCTTTTCTCAGAGGGTGGTGAGGATTGGATTGGGTACACCTTTGGTGGCAACATGAATTTGGGATTGCGCAACAATTGTGCTAGATTTTACGTTAGCACTAGCTCTGCGCTGCAACTTGAATTGGGGCCTTAGCCATCAGTTTGTTCGTTTTCATGTGCTGAACAGGCAAAACGGTGGAAAAGCGGCAGTGGATCGTTCTATCACAATTCGAGATCCATCCCTCTGGGCACAATTTATCTTCAACATTTTCAACAGGTGCTATTGCAGGTGTCCATGTAGTGATCCAGTTTTTGGATAAATGGCTTATAAAAGCTCACACATGGGATGACTCCCCGTAAGATGTGCAGGCAACCATGGGGGTTGTATCTGCCTTAGGACACTCAGAAATCCAGAAACAGTCACAGCTGCAACTCACTCAAACACTTCTTTTCTTAGAAGCCAACATAGCCACAATGTTGAACAGAATGGGAGGACAAAAAGTGAGTCTTTATCTACATTTGTTAAGAAATTAGATCTATATAGGTAAGTTCTGATTCCGCAGGAATAGCCATTAGGCTTTAGGACTCCTTGCCGCCTGATTGTACACTTACCAGATGTAATATCTGACACCCTCCCCCATGCCTCATGCATTGGCACGTGTTGCACACATGGCAGAGATCATGTGATTAACTTAATAAAAGGGCTGCACGGCGGCTCCGCGTGCGTCAGTTCAACCACCAAGTTACTGACTCCTGTGTCCATCCAGACCGAGAATGCAAGAGAGGGCCTGGCCCGATCCACTGCCCCACAACACCAGAGACACACAATTACCTCAGCAAGCACACCATCACCATGTGTACAAACACCAGGGCACTGGGTGCAGGCAGGTGTGCACCACGGATACAGCAAGATCAAGGAAAGCCACATAGCCTGGAAAATGTGCACAAAGACATCTAGTGGAAATTGGAATTTCAAGATGGCCAGCTAGGTTTTTAGATCTTCAGTTTGCATATAGAAAGGATATCCCACACAAAGCTCCCCCACAGTGGAAATATGAACACCAATTTGAGTTCATCAATCATTAGCCAATATATGTTTTACTGCACAGGGTCAGTGTGTGTCGCAAAGTCTGGCATAAGGAAAGGGAAGACTGGAGTATATAAAACCCACACAGAGAGGGAGTATAATGGGTGTTTGGAGAAGGAAATGGTCGGAATGTGGAGCAAGTTGGCGATTCCACAGAGAAGTGGGAGAAGGAGGTGAGGGAGAGAGAGGAGTGCAGGAGACTGGATGCAAGAGGGAATGTCAGAAGGAGGTGAATATAGGAGGTGGCTGGAGGTGAACATTAGGAGTGGCATGGGGTGAATACCCTGAGGTGTCAGTGGAGAACAGGAAGGCACCAGAGGACATGCATTGCCCAAGGCAGAGGGATAGGTAGGGACCTGTTCAAAAGGGGATGATCCCAAAATGGAAGGAGGACCAAGCCTGTAGCCTGGTGTCGGGAAGGTGAAGACCAGAAGAGGAGGAGGTGCAGAGGACAGAATTGAGTATGTTATGTTATGTCATGTTATTTGGCATTGACATAGCGCTCTATATATCATTGGTATGACCTCAAAGCGCTGGTAGGTTGAACGCCCTCGGAACCATGGTCCAGGTCAGTTGAGAAAGTAGAGTGGCATAGGGTGCATGGGTGCACCGTTTATGTGTGCAGCTGAAGCAACAGCGTGATGGTATCTGCATTCTAGCATTAGGTGTGGTAGTATTTGATATCAGTAGAATGTGTGCAGTCAGGGCGATGGTCACCAGGACTGGGTTCTGGCTCTGTTAGGCCTGTTTAGGACGCATATGTGTGCAGCTAGGCCAAATTTGAGGGGTATAGCTACGATTTATCAGAGTGTTGAGGTGTTCATGGGGTAATGTTCATATGTGAGCATCTAGGCCGAAATTGATCGAGGAGCGTAGCTGCATTCTAATTGTGTGTTGGTGTAGAGAAGTGCGTGAGTGTAGCAATATGAGAGGCCAGCGAATGGTAGGATGGTTTGATCTAGTGGGTTAGCAGTTCTGGAATTAAGGTCTGCGTTTGCGATTGCTGCGTTCAGTGTAAACTTATTCGTAATTTATTATCAGTCTTTGGTGGTGGTATTGCTCAGAATTTGAGAACATTTGCCATCAGATAGCAAGGTTTAAGCAGTCTTAGAGGGTCATATTCGGCATTTACGGAAATAGTCAGGTTTTCAGAACTTTCCGAAAGGCCATGTAGTTATGGGTGTGTCGAATATGAGCGGGGAGAGAGTTCCACAGAGTAGGGGCTAAGGTTGAAAAGGTAGATCCTCCGCTCCTGGCAGAGTTGGAGATTGGGATTGCTAGATAAAGGGCATAACTTGATCTGAGGGTGCGTGATGGGAGGTAGTGTTTTATTTTTTTTTGCAGGTATATAGGGCCTTTCTTGTGCACTGCACAGTGTGTAATGCATAGAGTCTTGAAAGTTGCCCTTCGTCCGACTGGAAGCCAGTGGAGGGTTTGAAGAGCGAGAGAGATGTGGTGTATGTGTCCCATGGTGAGGAGGAGTTTGGCGGCAGCGTTTTGGGCTCTTTGTAGTTTGTTGAGTTGGTATGCCGGTGCTCCCAGGTATAAGGAGTTGGCATAGCCCAATCTCGACATAACTATGGACATAACAGCGACAAGTCTGTTGGGGTAGGAGAGGTAAGAAAAAATGCATCTTAAAGTTTGAGGTGATAGTAACATTATTGATCTGATGGGAGGGGGTTAGGCCTGAGTCCACAGTGCAGCCTAGGTTTTTGACTGTATCGGAGGGAGGAGGGGGTTGGCTGAGGGAGGGGGGCCATGACAGCGGTTGTGGGAGAAGGGCAGTGTTGCCGCACACCATTATTTCGGTTTTATCAGGGTTCAACAGGAGGTGGTTACAAGTCATCCATCGGTCAAAAGCACAGAGACAAGCCTCAAGGTCAGGGTGTGGGATGGTGTTAGTCTTGGGGATTCTTAGGATAATTTGGGTATCACCAGCATAGCTGTAACAGGAGAGGATGCGCATGCGGATGATTCCTGGTAGAGTGGTGAGATAGAGGTTGAAAAGGAGAGCAGAGAGGCATGCACCTTGGGGTAATCCAGTATTGACGGGGCAAGCAGGTGAGACAAAAGGGGGAAGGAAGACGGATTGTTTCCTGTTGCTGAGGAAGGAGGCAATTCATTTGAGTGTCGAGCCATGGATTGCTAGAGAGTGGAGGCAATCAAGAAGGATTGAATGGTTAACGGTGTCAAAGGCTGCAGAGAGATCGAGGAGTATCAGAGCTGCGCATCCTTCAGAATCTGCCGTGACCTTGAGATCATCCCAGATCGAGATCAGAGTGGTTTCTGTTCCATGTCGAGGTCTGAAGCCTGATTGTGTGAGGTCAAGGAGATTGTTTGATTCTACAAAGCAATTGATCTGGGAGTATGCAGTCCGGTCAACGAGTTTCGGTCTGTAATTCTTGGGTTCAAGTGGGCCGAGGGATGCCTTTTTTAGAAGTGGCTTGACGTGCACAGTTTTAAAGGCTTCAGGGAAGAGGTCAGAGGTGAGGGAGTTGTTAAGTATGCTGGAGAAGAGCGGTGGTAAGACCCTAGTAAGGTTTTTTTGTGGTAACTGGGCCCAGCAAACCCAGCAGGCTCTATCGTTACGGGCATGTGGCAGAGGCACCAGAAACAACTACAATGCCTGCAGGAGGGATCAGATGAGGAGGTCATACCCAACATAAGCTGAGCAAGCCAGAGGACTTTCGAGAAAGAATCACAGAGATTGTGAGTGCCAGAGAGATGCCCCAACATCTGGGAAACTTTTAAAATGGAGTCACTTGCATTGGCGCAACTGTTTAGGAAAGGTTGAGCTACACAATTTTATTTGCTTGAATTTTGCTGAAAAAATAGTTATTTTGTGTTAAATGAAATCTGTTTTGTTAAGATCTCTTGTTGGGCTCTTGTGGGCCAAACTCAGTAATATGTCAGAACACAAATGTTAATCGTCTTTTATACTGCACTTATTACCACCGTAGTGGCATGTATGTATTGTGGCCAAGTCCCCTGCCTTACAATGGAGATCAACAGCAGGGTGGTCAAAAGGGCTGACCCCTCCCCCCGAGTTAGTAGATGCTGAACCTGGAGCAGGTAAACAGGGGACCCCCAAGACCACCCCAAATGGCTCCCCACACTAAGGCAATGGACAGTCACAGGGGCACACCACCCATACACACCCCTGGGCAATAAGGAGGAAAAGAAGGGCCTTAGAGCATTGATGATGCACCGTCTTGTCAGGTTGACAAACTTTGAGAGCCATCCTAACTGCCTAGCTAGACCCACAATTTCAGTATATGAGCAGAGTTTTCCCCTTTAATAGGACCAAAGTGCAACACTTCAAAACTACCAGCAAGCAAGGAAATATATCTATTTCCCCAGTAGTGATGTGCAGGGAAATATTTTACATTATGAGTCATATTCATGCAAATCAGGCAAGCCCTGTAGATACAAACCTATGCATACCAATAGGAAACTGGCATTCATCATATGTGATAAAAGGGAAATAAATAAGGTCCATTGTCATGGTCTGGTGATTATCGCAGCAGTTACAAACTTGCAATTTTCCTGTGACAAAGAGCTTACAAATGTACCAGACAGCTTTCCGGACTTCCAGAAGGGTTTTATGACTTGTGATCTATGCACTAGGCAAACAGAAGAACCCAACGTTAAGCCAGCAAGGGAAACAGAACTTCCTACAGGAGGGAAGAACTCCTCAAACATACACAAGCCAGTTCTAATATCTAAAATGGCTGGCTGAGCATGTATTTAGCTTAGGCCAGCCCCCTTTCAACTCACATGATTCTAAGTACATTTCCCAATTACAAACAAGGACCACACATTCTACCCAGATAAAAACAATACCCCTAAACAGTTCAATATTGTTGTGTGAGGTGTTAGAGAAGGAGATGGAGGAAGGTGTTTGGAGGAGGTTGGCAAGTTAGCATTGTACTGAGAGGAGAGGTGGAGAAGAGACTTTGAGGTTGGAAGGAGAGTGAGGAAGTTGAAGTAGTTGCCAATATCTGAAGAGAGAGATATTGAGGAATTTGGTGGATGAGTTGGTAACACGAGTGGGAGAGAGTTGAACTGTGATTATAGAGAGGATTCGGTAGATCGGACGAGGAGGTGAAAACATCTGCAGGGGTTAGTTGGAGGTTGAAGAAAATGAGTTCTGGTGTTATAGGAGGATTGTCACTAGCTGGAGGTAGGGATCGAGATTGGGGACGGACTAACACTACCTGGGTACTAAGAAGGTGTAAAAAGAGGAGATACCATTTGAAAGTTAGATGGAGGAAAGCTAGAGCTCAAGAGAAAGTGGCAACACCCAAGAAGGGAGAGACCAGCTATAGAGAGACCAGGGAGGTTTTAGTGGTGCTAGTTGGTCTAGGGAAGACTTGAGAGGCAGGAGGAGGTAAAGTCTGACCGGTGGTCATGGAGGTTAGGCCTGGAATATCCAGGAATGGGAAATCCCAGGGAACAAGACCCTAGAGAAGAGAAATGTTCAAGGTTACCAAGACTCTACCAACGCAATTCAAACACTGACTGAGTGAACTCCTACTGGACAAGATCAACATCAGCCCAGTCATGGGAAAAGGACTTGGGAACTTGCTAATCCACAGATGTTCAGAATTCACTGCAGAGCCAGGAGAGAATAGTTTGGAACCACCAAAAACCCACAGTACTAAGACAACAATGGGGGTACTTACAGCCACTCCCATTAGTCATTCCTACTAAATAACCATATTTTTGCTCACCAACAAAACTCCTGTTACACCATATACCATTGTCTTGTGTTGTGTAGCTACTCAGCGCATTCTATGAGAAATGGTGAAATATGTGGGTGGACCATGGCTACCATGGTAGCCGGAGCCAAAATCTCCAGAACCCTGACAAGAATAGGACATCACTGTAGAGGAGGTCTATGCCCCCCAAACCCCTATTATGGCAGACAAATAAATATGGTTGTTAGGGCCAAATACCCTCTCTCCTGGTCAACATTGTAAAAATCAGGATTATTGTCTGTTTAGGTAGTTAAGCTGCCCTTATTCAATGCAAAGTACATTGAAAACAAAGAACACTGGACACACATATTCAAGGCAACATAAACATATAGGTATGTTTACATCACACACAAACATTAAACACAGAATATAGATTTCTGATGTATAGGTTAGCAAAAGATAGCCATTTGCATTGTAAATGGTTGTAAGCTTTAGCTTTCAGGGAAATTCAAAAGTGCTGAACGCATAAAATATAGTGTAGTGTGCAGAAAGCCAAGGTTGACTGAGAGCAGCTGAAAAACAGGTGCAGACAATTCAGTATTTAATAATAGAATATGTGCTTTTCTGTGGTGCGATTCATGAAACAAAACTGGCTTATAGTGAGGAAAGATAAGATAGGGAAGCTGCCCATGGACAAAATGTACTAGAAGTCTTAAGAATATGCATCATTCTCAGAAACGTTTTGTTCAGTGTAAAAATTTCAATACGTATTGCATTTCAGTGACATTTGGGAAACTACCTAGTCTTGCTAAGTTGCATAAGGAGTATTGTCAAAAAAAGGTAGCAGGCGCTCCTCTTCAAAAAGAACATGGCATGATAACCGGTTCTGAGATGCGAGTTTGCAGCACACGCTTTTTGCTCACTGTACCTTTCACAGATGGGAAATATTCATTTGCATATCAGTCTTTGTCCTGCCCACATGGGCAGTCCAGCACCGAAATGCTATGGCAATTCCTCTCTGAACAAGAGTACCAACAGCAACTCCATACACATGTTTCAGTCTTGTTGGGCCTCATCAGTGAGGTGAAGCTGCGCCTCTCTGAGCACAGTGAGCAGGGGGTCCACGTCTGGTTGCCCCAGGTAACTTAGGGTGACCAACCCAAGTTCCTTGCAAATATTTCAAAAAAAGGTAGCAGGCGCTCCTCTCCAAAAAGAACATTGCATGATAGCCGGTTCTGAGATGAGAGTTTGCAGCACACGCTAAGGAGTATTGTCATCCAGGAAGTGTGAAAGATAGCAAGTCATCCTGACCAGGAAGTGTTTTTGTCCAATAGAGACCCCCACGATACTTTGACCATTTAGTAAAATGACTAATAAGAATGTCTTGTAATATAAGGGCCACATTAGCATAAATTGTTGCACAATTTGTTACCCGTGTATAAAACCCATGGTATATGTATTAGAAGACAGATATGATCCTTTTTGATTGTGAAGAGGAGTGAATAAACAAATTTAATCCCAGCCAGCTGATGTCTCTCTCCCTCACACGAGAAGTGAGTTTATTGTCAGGATGGCTGGCTGCAAGAGAATTATGGCTGAGAATGAATCGTTTAAAATCACTCTACTCTTTCAAGCTTGCCACAAGACCTACGTAAATAACAGGTCTGCTCAGTAGGAATCTGACCCTCATCAGCAGTACAACAAGAGGTCAGAGTCCAGCAGTGAGGCTGAGCTACAACAACTGAGTCTGATGAGTCAGAGGATGTCCCGATGAGGCATGTACCATTCTAAGACCTGACAACCAGCTGCCATCAATCCCCACTGAACCCAACCCTGAGAAGCACAACACAAACATTTTCTTCACCAATTGGAACAAGAAGCCAATATGTGAATGGAACAAGGGATAAAGATGCTGGTGCTGCCATCCCTGATCCTCTTCACCTTTCTTGTTACGGCACTTGCACAATCTGAATTGTCTCATGATCTAGTATCAATGTTATAGTTTGTCTGCTTCCTTGTTCCCCGCCACTTTCTTCTGCTCCTCCCCCCTCCTCATCTTTCTCGTTACGGCACTTGCACAATCTGAATGTTTCAAGACCTAGTAGGAACGTTATTGTCTGTTTTTTTCTCCCTTGTTACACCCCTTCCCTTGTCTTGATGCGCCTTGAATCACCTATTTGCTGTATAGGCGCATTATAAATACCCAATACATAAATAAAATACAAATGGTAACCCTGGTTAACATCTTCTATAGGCTGATCATCAGTCAAACAGCACTTCTACAGAAACCACTAGGACAGATCCGGCCACTGCCCATGTTCCCACTTCAGTGATATATTGAAGGGAACAGTCTTCCACATTTTCTGTAATTACACATATAACGCTCCTGCCGCCCAAAGGGACAAGCATAAATGGCCACACTTCATTCACAATTATTCACCAGAGAGCTCCAAGCAGCCTGCCTGGTCCTGAATGTGGATGGTCAGACAGCATAAAATGAACCTCCGTAAAGGCTTGCGTGAGAGACTTGGGAGGGATGGGGAATTCTACTAGCAATGCTTGCGGGAAAGACGTCAAAAACCAGAAACGAGACTGCAGCAATTCAGCCATCGGAACCAGTTTCCAATGGATAAGTGGCTATGGAAGAAGACTGTCACAGAAAGTGAAGAAAAACTTATGCTAGAGCAACAAAGCTCCTTGGCACCCCCTTTGCAATGGTATCTCTGGCAACTCCATTCACCTAATATGGAGGCTTCCATTTGGAAATTGTAAGGATTCTGAACAATGACACATGAATAACACAGATTTCTATTAACACTTCTTTTTTAATCTTTACAAAATCCAGTTCTGGGTTTATGAAATGTCTCTAGGCACTAGGGGTTGATTCTACAATGAATAAGGAAATCTTTAGTAAACAAGTGTCAAGGATAGGATAACTTAAAGTGAGGGGCTGTAGGTGATCTCTGCACCTCATGGGGATCCACTGGTTTAAAATAAGTGTATTGGACCTATTCTTAGGAGTCCATGTCCCTCCCAGGATACCCTAGCCTAATAACCAAAGGTTTCAAAGTTAACCAACAGAAAAAGTGCAAACCCAAACTTTGTAAGTCCTTTAGCTTCCAGACTAACACTAGTCTATAACACAAGAGTTCTCAAAGCGTGGTCCACAGAAAGTGTTAATTATCCTATTCATTCCAAGTCCATCCCTATCCTATGAATCAAACAGATATCTAATGGTCTCCAGGGCAGTCCCCTCCTGGAGTTACTCGCAGTTATGCCTTCTGTGGGAATTTTGAATAACACACATTTGTTGGGCATCCTCGTGGTATCTAGTTCCTTTAACTCGTGCCTTGAAACACTTGTGTATAGGCGTGTTATAATTGCCATATCATATCATATTATAATGCAACAATCTTCTCATGCCTCTCCATGACCTTGGTGTCACTCAGACTATGCTCAGGTTTCTCCATGACCTGGATTCTCCCAAGTTTCTCTCCAGTCTCTATATTACCTTAGTTTCTCTCAAGCTACTCGCAGGTCTCTCCAAAAAATGGGTTTCTCTCAAGCTTCTCAGGTCTCTACCTACCTTGGTTTTCCCTCAGGTTTCTTCTTGTCTCACCCCAACCTGGGTTTCTCTCAGACTCTCTATAAAACTCTCGTTACAGTAATGGGTATTTCTCCCTCCTCAGTTAGGACTCTTTTCTGGCAGATGACACCTAGCCCTCCTTACAGGGATTGTTCTTGTTCCGACTCTTCCAGGAAGTGCCTAATCTTCAGGACTTCCTTCTGGTCTCAGGATTTGAGAGTGGGACCTTTCCCCAGGTCATGAACAGCACATAGCATCAGCTCTTCTGGTTGGACATCTGGTCTATCCTCTCTGAAGCAACTTTTGTACAGCTGATAAAACACGTACTACGTCATCCCAGGAAATGGTCTCCCTGTGTATGAAGGAAGCAGATGAAAGTCCATCTGATTCCTCACAGTATTCCTGTGTTAGTGGCTTGTTCCCTCTTCTTTCATAAGGTTGAGCCCTTGATTGGTTTTAGAAGCAACCCCGGATGGGTTTCTCCAGTGAAGGTTTGTTATATGTGCCCTGATTGGTTGACTTTCTGATAAAGCTTCATTTGAATCTTGAACTTATTATTACCTCCTTTTGGACAGTGTTCGGTTATTGCCTTAACTTGGGTGATGCTTAGCTCTTAGTCTATAAAGCCAGATTGGGTCTTTGCGACCATGTCATGTTGGATTGGCTAATGGGAGCAGACGTGCCTCTGTAATGTTCCATGGTGATCAGTGATTTTAGATTGAGCAAAGTCTGTTTTTGACCAACCAAATGCATCTTGCCTCTTGCAGTGCTGGTACAGTATCTAAAATGGTTTTTCATTATTAAACTTCCCTCCACATTCTGCAAAGTCTTGAAGTCTGCCTGTTCTTTATGTGGCAGACTTATTAAAGTTGGACATGAGAGTTGAACTGCATGAAAAGAATTATTTCCATTCTGGGGTTTTAATGTTGACTCCACATAAAAACATGACTTAGAAGATTCTTAGAAGTAGCTTATAAGAACTTGATAGAACTCGTGGGATTTTGGGAACAACAATAAGAACTTTATCAGAACTTATATGACACCCAAATATGTATGAAATATTAATAAAATCTTATATGTTTGAAGTAGAATTTATGTAAGATTGTGTATGGGTTAATGTTATGTTTTAAGAAGCAATGACAAAAACAATGTTTTCCACTGTTACTGATTGATTCTTCTGAGGTATGAAGAACCGGATCTGTGACATACCACTGTCCTAGAAATTTCAGAGCCTAGACATTCCCACTCCTTCCACACTCTGAGAGGCACATCAGATAGCGCCTGGACCAACCCAGTCCCCTGTGGATACATCATATGAAAGGATAGGGAGTTTCTTTAAATCTCTGCAATGGCCACTCAGATGCAAAGAGCCCACCATTAGAAGACGACGGGAGATGAAGGAACCGCCCCCTCTGATTTCAGCATCAGTAGCTTGAGAGAACCTACCATGACTTCCAAGGGCCCTGTAACATGAAAGGGCGAACTGCAGATGACTCCAAAAATCCCCTGCCCATTGCAGATGAGGTAGGAGCATTGCAGCCATCAATCTTGAAAATAAACTTTGTCCTGAGCAAAAAAAACAGAAAAATCCGAATTTTGTTGCAAAATTCGGAAAAAAGAATAAAGCACACCGGAGCATTTCTTTTTTTATCCTGCACATTTTCCATCTGTGCACATGTTCCTGTCTGCTGCCCACATGCTCATTCTGTAGGTGAGAGCCACTTCAGAAAGCCTTTCCTGGGGCCTCATGGCTTTTCAAACATGGCTGCCGTATTTAATTATCACTGAAGACTCCCTGTCGCCTCTAGCAACTGTCTTTTCTGCCTGCCTATTGGTCACCTGCAGTATCATATTGGCCTGTGGTGGACCGGCAGGCATCAGCCGGCCCACCCCTTCCAAGGTCCTCTTTTTAAGGTCCCTGTCAACTTCCCTGTCACCTTTACAGGCTGCAACATGAGTTTACTGCAACAGCCAAACCCTCACTGAGGCTGCTACCCCTGGACTATTGGACTGCCATGACTCTTCTACCTTTTCTGTTTGGGTTAGTTCCCTCCTTCTTGATTTACCTGTACTTCCTTCCCAGAGAGTACTCTCAACTCTCCCTGTTATGCACTCATTTGAAGTGTTATCTATACTCACCTCTACCATCTTATTAGCACTCTAAATTCCTTAACTACTGGCCCCCCATTTAGCTGAAGTCAAACCTGGGTGTTTTTTTGCATTTAGCTGAAGTCAAACCTGAGTGTATTTTTGCATTTAGCGGAAGTCAAACCTGAGTGTATTTTTGTATTTAGCTGAAGTCAAACCTGAGTCTATTTTTACATTTAGCTGAAAGTCAAACCTGAGTGTATTTTTGAATTTAGCTGAAGTCAAACCTGGGTGTATTTTTGCATTTAGCTGAAGTCAAACCTGAGTGTATTTTTGTATTTAGCTGAAGTCAAACCTGAGTGTATTTTTACATTTAGCTGAAAGTCAAACCTGAGTGTATTTTTGAATTGAGCTGAAGTCAAACCTGAGTGTATTTTTGTATTTAGCTGAAGTCAAACCTGAGTGTATTTTTGTATTTAGCTGAAGTCAAACCTGAGTGTATTTTTTACATTTAGCTGAAGTCAAACCTGAGTGTATTTTTGTATTTAGCTGAAAGTCAAACCTGAGTGCATTTTTGCATCTAGCTGAAAGTCAAACCTGAGTGTATTTACCTGAGTGTATTTTTTGCATTTAGTTGTAAGTTAAACTTCGGTGCATTTTTTGCATCTAATTTTGGCCATTTATTGTAACCTGCTAGCCCAGTGACTGTTCAATACCGCTTTACTTGCTTACTCTTCCCTCTGCCTCCACTCTTTATCCACTCATGGCGCTCTCTGTCTCTCCCATCTATTCCAACTGCTTCTCTATCAACTATCCTTCCCTTCTCACCAAGTCTGGATAAAAGAAATTTAAAAAGGATATCTTGGCCTCCAACCAAGGTCTTCCTATCGCTGATACCTATACCAGCGCCTCTTCCAAACAGAACCTCACTGACATCCTCTTTGTTGTCCCTTCGCCGGATCTATGGACCCCCCATATGATCTCTGTGCTTTGCCCTGTCTCTTCCTCTCCCATTAATGGTGGCACTCGCTGGGATGTCCTCATGGTTTCTTTCGACTCCTCCAGAGTCATCCTTAATGTCTACCTAAATGGCACTATCATGGTCCAAGGTCCTCAGGCCAATCTCCTCCTCTTCGATAGGCGCTTCCCTCGCCTCATCAACTTCCTCTCATCTCCAGCTGTCCCCCTCCTCTCACTCCTTGGCTACCTTGCCCACTTTTTCCTCCTCCTCTTCTACTCTACAGGCTACCTCCACAACTCTGCAGGGCGTACCTCTGATTTGTACCACTGCCTGGAAGGTTTTTAAGGCTGGCAACCTTCTTCATCTTGCCACTCTCAACTCTCGCTCTCCTGTCAAACACTCCTCTGACATCTGCCACCTCCTTGAAGAACTGGACCTTGATGTCCTCGGTCTTACGGAGCTATGGTTCACGGCCAGCTCTGTCACAAGCTTTGATACTCCCTGAGGCCTACAATATCCTCTCCGCACCCAGATCCACTCGACCTGGAGGGGGCGTAGCCCTGATCTTTCCTGAGTGGATTCCTGCCACTATCATCCCGATTCAGATTTACTCCTCTTTTGAATGCCTTGTCACACTTGATGTCTTGATCTCCGCTGGCCTCCCCTCTCTATCCCTCTGACTACTCCCCTCTCCTGGAGTGAGCACTGCCTTCTCTCCTCCCATCTCGCACTCTCTTCCCCCAAGCCAACCCCACCACAACACTGCCACTTGAAGCGTGTGTCAGCTGAGGCTTTCGCTGCCATCTTCTCTCCCCCTCCTCTGGCTGACTCACACCGCCAAAACAACCCTGTCCCTTCTCTACTCTTCTATCTCTGATACTCTTGATGCTCTTGCCCCTGTCATGAGGATCCGCTTGAAGCCCAAAGCCAAGTGCAATTCCTGGTATGACTCCGACCTAGCTACACTTAAACACAGATGTAGGGCGGCTGAGAGGAAATGGAGGGCTTCTTGTTCATCCTCTGACAAACTGGCCTGTCGCCTGCTCCAAAGGCAATACTGACTCTCTGTCCGCACTAAGAAGAGAGCCCACATTAAAGCCCGTGTCTCTGCGCCATCTAACAACTCTGCTGAACTCTTTAAAATCTGCAAGGAGCTTGCCAACCCTGCGGCAGTCTCCACCCCTCCTCTTGCCTCCCAGGCTCTCTGCAATGCCCTTGCCTCGCACTTTATTTAAAAAACCCAGGACATTTTGACCACCCTCTCCTCCCCTGCCCCCCCATTCCCTCTCAGTCTGTGCTTGCAGACCCCCCTTTAACCACCCCCCACCGTCCTTCTCTTCCTTTCCTATTTTCTCCCCTGACGAGGTCGCTAGACAAGTCCGATCTATGAAATCCTCGTCAAAACAGGTTCATCCCTGTTCCTCTAAAACCGTGAAGGACCACATTGACACCCTCGCTCCAGCCCTTGCCAATTTTTGCAACCCCTCTTCTACCTCAGGATCTTTCCGCTCCTCTCTGAAGCACTCCCTTGTGCACCCTCTTCTCAATAAACCCATAGCTGATCCTTCCTGTCTGGCTAACTAACGCCCAAATTCCATTACCCCCTTTCTGGGCAAACTCCTGGAAAAGCTGGCCATCTGTCAGCTTAACCTTCATTCAGACTCTGTTGGCTGTCTCCATGACCACCAGTCTGGCTTCAGTGCGGCCAGAAGCACGGAAACTGCTCTCCTGAATATCCGTGAAGATCTGCTCTCCAACCTGGACTCTTGATCTCTCTTCTGCCTTCGACATGGTCAACCACACCATCCTGCTCAACTGTCTCTGTGATAACCTGGGCATCACTGATCAGTCTCTGACCTGGCTGACCTCTTTCCTCTCTGACCGACCCTCCCAGGTCCAATTGGGGTCCTTCTTATCATCTATCTTCCTTGCTACCTGTGGGGTTCCCCAGGGGTCTAACCTCTCACCCTGGCTCTTCAACCAATACCTTGCAATTCTCGCCCACTGCATTGCCATTTTCTGCTCAAATTTCCAATGCTACGCTGATGACACTAATTTTCCGGCTTCCCTCGGCCACCTCCTCTCCCTCTCTCATCTCTGACTGCCTTACTGCCGTCCAAGATTGGTGTGCCACCAATGATCTTTATCTGAATGCCAGCAAGACAGAGATCCTCCTCATCAGCACACCATCTCCATCCTTCTCCGGTCTCTAAAAAGTCAAACTTCCTACTGCACCTCCTCAGAGGTACTCTGCCTTTCCTCTCCTTCCCTCAGAAGCTCACTGTCTACCAAGCGCTGGTTCTCTCTAGGGTGGACTATTGTAACAGTCTCTTTCTAAATCTACCTGCCTCTACTCTCCGCCCCCTCCGCCCCCTGCAACTTATCCAGAACAGGACTGCGAGACTTGTCCTTGGCCTCAAGCCCTGGGATCGTATCTCTCCAGCCGTCCCGGGGAGGGGAGAGGTTTTGGGCTTTTAATTTTCATTTTCCCTGCTCCTGTTCTTTGACTTCCACTTGGAGTCTGTTCCTGGTTTATCCTTGCAATTCTCTCTTGGTTCGCTCTTAATTGTTAGGCGTGGTGTGCTGTTGTGCCCAGCTCCTGTGTGAATGCCTATGTTTTCGTCACTATCCTGTAATCACTATTTCTACTGTGTTATGTTATGTTATTTTATTTGTAGCACGCCAAAGCCTGTAGGCATCCAGGTGCCGGGAGACAGAAAGATAGATAATTCTGAAGAGTTCAGTCATACTGGTAGAAACGCACTGTTTTCAGTTGTTTTCTAAATTCAAGATGGTTTTCAGTTTTCCCTAAGTATACAGGTAAGGCGTTCCAGGCCCTTCGCCCCCTGGGCGTGGAAGGCCCGACCAAGACACCGGGCACGTCTGACCTGGTGCTGTTCCAGAAGAAAAACCTCAGCTGAACTCAAGTTCTTTTGGGGGTGGTAGAGGTTTACTCGATCTTTCAGGTAAGCTGGAACATTCCCAAAAATTGCTAATGTGAAGGCAGACACCAAAGGCACCTGTCCTGGGCCTGTCCCGTACTGTCCGTCGCCCTCGCCAGACCCCCTGCTCTAATCGTTGCCGATCCAACAACACTGTCGTCCTGACTTTTTGTTAAATCATCCTGAGCACCACCCGACACCTGAAAACTGTTTGCTCTATGGTAGGTGCCCTCTCCCCTCGAGGCTGTTCGTGAGAGTGCACTGATTGACCCCTCGCTTTGACTCCACTCAAGGTTTCATTTAATGCTCATAATATTGGCCAAACACGCCATAACCATATGCTTTACATTGTAACTTCTACGACTGATATGATATCACCAGCTCCTTATGTTTCTAGCGGTAATATCATCCAGCTACATGTGCCACCTTGCTCATTTCATATTGCAAATGCCTCAGATGTTGTTCACATCCGCTAGCCTATCAGAGGCCTCATAGAGATGTCCCTTCCTCATTTGTGCACCATATAATGTGCCTGACCGCATGTTTCATTATTGTGCTAATATAGCTTTCCCGCAAAATAACTTTTGTGCATATGTCCCGTATACAGAGAAATGCTTTCTGCTCAAATGTACCACATCTCATAGTGCCCGACTGTATGTTTACTCTGTCAAGTTACCTAAACCCCTAGCCATAATATTAAGTACTAGTAATAGCAGGGAACCTATGTCATCCTCACCAAATGCTATGATATGCAAATACTATGTTGACGCCGTGTTCAGCTTGACCTCCCAATATCTTAACCTACCTAGCATCGCCGATCGCTTATGAGATACTTCACAGTACCGGTTTATGATGTTTACCATCCCCTTTTACCTGACTGCTCTTAGGCCTATAATGTCCTCTATGAGCCTACCCCTTCAAGACATGACTACTAAAAGCCCCAACTGCATTACCAGACTGGACATGCCCACCCCAGGAAAGACACCATTTCCTTACCCTATTATATCCAACATTCCCTGCGGCTTCATACAAAGGAATTCCAAACTACGCGCAAGACTACCTAAAATTCACGATCTGCTAGCCAGGCACCTCAATGCCTTTAGCAGAAGTCTTCAGAAGGACACTACAAAACTAAACAGTCCCTCACCGAATGACTCTACCTATCACAACCACAAAATAGATAATGAACATAAATCATGAACCAAGATAACAAAAAAAAATAGACGTGTCACCGCAACGTTACCCACATCCAGCCCTACTCTCAAAAGAGCACTTATTAATGCCAGGTCCAGACAATTTTGATTTCCTAGCCATTACCGAAACTTGGCTACACCAAGCAGCTGGTCCAGCCCTGATGCTTGCTGTACCGACCAATTACATCATTTTCAGAGAAGACAGAACTAACTCCCGCAGAGGAGGCCTAGCTATCATTGGCAAAACAAATATATCAATTTGAATAGGAACACCTATGCACACAAAATCCTGTGTGTCCCTAACTGTCAAGCTCCTAACAGCTAACTCACAAACAATCAATTTACACCTCATCTATAGGCCTCCAGGACCCATTGGGACCTTCGAGGAGAACATCTCCACTATCCTCTCAGATAATCTGAAAAGCTCCTCACAAACCCTCTTATTAGGAGATTTCAGCCTAGATTTTAACGATCAAAAAGATGTACAAGCCTCAAATATTGCCAATGTCCTGTCAGAGCTTGGCTTCACTCAAAGAGTGACACAGCCGACCCATGAGAAAAGCCGTACACTTGACTGGGTGGCTGACCACAATTGTAACACAAACATCACCTTGTCTGTCAACAAGCCTGAACAGACCATGCCCTTATATCCTTTTCTGTAGATGTAAAAATCCTCCAACCTCAAAATAATACTCTAGCACCCCCCACGCTAATAAGGAACAAAAAAGTATAACAACAGACAGGTTATTACCACTAATCCTCCTGACTCTAAACTTGCTGCCGGACTCTTTAGATCCCTTATCTCTAGTCAATGAATTTAACACTGTCATGACCAACGCAGTCAATGAATTTAACACTGTCGTGACCAACGCCCAAGATAGTATCGCCCCATTAAAATTGAGAAAAAGAAAACCTAGAGCACACCTAAATGCCTGGTTTACCCCATATCTAAAAACACTAAGGAAAGAAAAACGTAAGTGTGAATCCTCTTGGAGACTATTTCCATCAGGAACGAATAAAGCCTCCCTCATTAATATCTCTACAAAATACAAAACAGAAATAAAACGAGCCAAAAAAGAAAGTTTCGACAACAGAAAAATGCAAGCCAAATCAGGAACTAAGGAGCTTTTCACAATCCTGAAGGAACTAGAGAACCCTATCCCAGTTCCTGATAACTGTGACAAAAATATAACATGGTGCTCCAACATTCAGAAGGCCCTCAGTGATAATATTGCCACACTCCAAGTCAAAATTGACAAGAAAAAACTAAACTTACCCGCGACAACTACCCAAACTAACAACTCACCTACCAATGCCAAACCAGAACATAACTTTAACTTCACTAAAGTCTCCATACTGGAGGTCGAAAAAAGAATCCTATCTCTGAAACCATCAAATTGTCGAGGCGACAGTTGCCCGGCTCAAATAATAAAAGACGCTGCTAGAGACCTATCCCCATTCATCACTAAACTCATCAACTCTTCATTCTCCTCAGGAACTATACCAAGCAACCTTAAGGAATCTTGTGTCCTGCCGCTCCTTAAGAAGCAAACTCTAGAGCCAGCGGTACCAACAAACTACAGGCCCATCACTACAGTGCCCTTTCTACTAAGGATTCTAGATAGAGTGGCCTATTTACAGGTCCAAAAATTCCTGGAGCTGCGCCTTCTCCTAGGCACTAGGCAATCTGGCTTCAGACCACAACACGGGACTGAAACAGCACTTATTGATCTCAAAGCCCAGGTCGACGAGTTGAGAGACCAAGGAAAAACTGCCCTACTCCTCCTCTTGGATCTCTCAGCAGCATTCGACCTGGTGGACCACAAAGTGCTCTGCAACCATTTAATATCAGATGCTCACTTCTTGACACAAGCCATAGCATGGAACAAATCATTCTTAAATGAGAGAACAATGAGGGTCTTCTCTACCTCAGCAGCTGCCGACTCTACCCATCACATGAGGTGTGCCCCAGGGATCATGCGTTTCCCCTACCATATATAACATTTTTACTAAGCCCCTGTTTGATGATATAGACCATCTGGGTGTCACCTACACTAACTATGCAGATGACACCCAGATTCTCATCCCACTTACTGGGAATTACAAACAGGATTTGGCCTTGTTGAATAAGATATACCTCATCATCCAGGCATGGATGGCCCGTCATCGTCTATGCCTGAATGATGACAAAACGGAATTCATCATACTGGGGACTACACACAACATCAAGAAAATAAGTCAAGACTACACAACCTTTGTCATAGATGGCCACATAATCAAAGTTGCCAAGGAGGTTAAAACACTACGTTTTTATCTCGACGCTAGCCTAACTTTAGCAAAACAAGTGAACACTATTGCATCATCCACACCCTACACTTGTAATATAATCCGGTCAGCTAAACCCTACATATCGACAACCAGTTGCACCACATTGGCAGGAGCACTCGTGCTGTCCAAACTGGATTATTGCAACGCTCTCTATCTAGGTGCAAAGAAAATCCAAATACTGCGAAACAACGCCCTTAGAGCGGCACTAGGAATCTCCAAAAGTGAGCATATTTCAATAATTAGAAGAGAAACTAACTGGCTATCCACGACCAACAAAATCAAACTGAAAACTGCATCCTTAACATTCAAATGTCTTAATAACCTAGCACCTAGCTACCTCTCAGAGAGGTTCAAAAGAAGAATCACATCCAGACCCACGGGAACTGCCTATATGAACTGCCTCACAGTTCCTCTATTCAAAATGACTACAACTGGAGGGAACAGTTTCCCTGTCAAAGCTGCTCAACTGTGGAACTCCCTCCCGCCAACCCTAAGACTTGACCAAACATACCCACACTTCAGATTAAACTGCATCAAATGCTCAAAGGAAACAAGCTATAGGTTAGCCTTACCAACCAACTGACCAGAAGCCAAACCGACCGCTCTACTGTTTCTATCTGCTATGTAAATGCATTACCTGCTGTATTGCCTTTGATCTGTACGTTTGTGACTGTGTAACCTTGTAACTTGTAAGCCTAAAACATTCTTGTCATCGTGCCCTGATACTTTCGGGTCCGGCGCGCGCTACAAATATAGAAACAAACAAACAAACAAACATTTATGGCACATGGACATCAGCTTAAATTGGATACGAGCTGCCACTGGTAACCAGTGTAGTCTTTTCCTTGCTGCAGTGGTTGGTTCGGATCGGTTCATCTGAAAGATGATACGTGTGGCAATGTTATGAATTTTTTGCAATTCTTGAACATCGGACTTGCTTGCACCTTCTAATAAGGCGCTACAGTAATCCACACGCGGGAGGATCACTGCCCTCACAAGTTTGGTTCTATTTCTATTGAAACCAAAGGCGCTACTTGCCGGAGCACATTTAGGTGGTAGTTTGCATTTTTTGTGATGGCAGTTACATGGGCGTTGCAGTCTAAGCTTTCTTCCATATAAATGCCAAGGGTCTTGACTTTAGGCACAACCTTCATTTGGCTGCCGTCGATAGTTAAATTATTATACTTCTGGTTTAGGCTAGTTCTTGCAAGTCTTGGGCCAAACAGCATGAGCAGTGTTTTAGCCACGTTCAAGCAAAGCCAGTTGGTTGACATCCAACTTTTGATGGTCAAGTAAATTGAATCCAGCAACAGTTGGTCCTTCTCATAGTCCCTGGTAACTTCCAGGACCAGTTGAAAGTCATCCGCATAATTGCAGAAAAAGATGTCCAGTAGTTACAATTCGTTACACACTAGAAGGATGTAGATATTAAACAACAAGGGGGAGAGGCAAGCCCCCTGCGGCACTCCACAGGTGATGGTTTCTACCTCTGATGCATTCTCACCCAAGTAAACTCGCGAGAGGCGACCCTCCAGAAAAGATCTGAGGCAGGTAATTGCCTCCAAGCAGAGTCCCCCGACCCTGGACATGCGCTTGAGTAAGATTTTATGGTCTAGCAAGTCAAAGGCTGCTAAGTCTAATAACATCAGCAGCCCTGACCTGCCATGTTCAAGTTTTGAGAGCATATGCGTCTGAAGGTCAAGAAGAGCACTCTCAGTGCCATGGTAGCTCCTAAAGCCCGACTGTTTCTCATGCAGAATACCAGCAGTGTAAACGTGGGATTGGAGCTGAAGCGTGGCCACTTTATCAATGAGTTTAAGAAAGAATAAAATGTTGGTAATAGACCTAAGATTAGCGGCATCTGAGGGCTCCAGTCCTGCTTTTTTTTAGCAGCAGTGTAAATGCTAGATTCTTGATAGATTTGGGAATAATACCCATTTGAAAAGAGGATTTTACGTACCTACACAGAAATGGAACAAATAGCTCCTTGTGTTCCCACATAATTTTGGAGGGAGCAATTCCCCAGGGCAGTTAGTGGGATGCATGGTTTTAAGTATATCATGCATCTCTGCCATATTAGATTATTTGAACCTGAAACCAATACCCGGATCTTGCTGGGTTAAAGTTTCAGATCCAGGATCAGGCAAGTCTGGGTGAGAGTTAGTGCTGTCTTCCTTGGTGATGGTCTGACTCTGGAAAGGTGTGGTATCTGGAGGGAGGGGTGGAAGTTCCTCCATTATTTTATGTTGCACTTTCCGTAGTTCATCTGCAAAAGCTTTCTGTACTCTGTTACAGTTGTTACTTGTAGATTTAATGGATGGGATGGAGACAATGGGTTTTTCCCATATTCTGAAGAGACGAAAAAGTTATTTCGTCTGGTCCCAAGCCAAATTAATCTGGTCATTGTTGAAGGCCTTTTTTGCTTCGATTATCTTATTTTTATAGATGCTCTCTATGGATTTCCATGCCAACAGATTTTTAGCAGAATTATCCTTTTGCCACACATGCTCTGCCTGCCTTTTATTAGTTTTAAGTTCTGCCAGGGCTGCGGGGAACCATTTGTGGCGGTTGGATAGATCTCTAACCAATTTAACTGTTAACGGGCATGTTGATCTAGCATATTTATAATCTCCTTATTATAACTATTGATGAGGGTCTCTGGACCGTCAGAGTCATTAGTTGTCATCATCAAACTCTGCATGCAGATGGCCAGAATGGGGGTAGTAATGCCCTTATAGTTCTGGATGTTAGCCAAGCGTGCAGGTTCATGTATCCTACTACTTTATCCAGCAGTTTTTCAGCAGACACAAGAAACAAAGGAATGGTCTGACCAGATACATGGGGTGGTAATGATTTTCTCAATTTGAATGTTCCCACTCCCAATCCAATCAATAATGTGACCTTTTATTATGTGTAGGTTCAGTATTATGAATCATGATGTGTTGGGTTTTCAACTTTTTTTTCTAAGTCTAATACTTGCCCCTTTACAGTAGTCTTATGTATTTAGTTATCCTCCCTTTGCTGTTTTAGCATTTCTGAGTCCCTGTTTGATCAGCATGGTTCATGCGTTATGCTGACATTTCAGCTGGTGTTTTTCCTCTGTGTGAGTACTATCTTTAAGAATACCATCAAAGGTATCAGTTCACAGACCATGCCATTGCTTGTACTGTTTGTGGGTTTAGCACTGACAGTACCTATACAAGGAATTGTGGGGGAGGAGCTTGCAGACTTTCTACTAAGTACTTACCCCACACCCCTTTTCATATATTTGTATCACATTGAGCTTGCACATCCTGGGGTTAGCGTGCATGTTTCTTGGTTCCTGAGTGCATGTTGTTTGATACGTATTACCCACTGTGTGATCTCGTGTGCATTTCCCTAGTCATATCCACTGCCATTTGTCTCCCCATGACAAGCAGGCAATGTGAGCACAATGTTCAATTGATAAGAAAGGTTTGATTTGTCTCAATATCATGAGATAATAGTCACAGTTGCATGAATGCATCAAGTAGCTAGTGCGAGTGGATCATGGAGAGGCCAGAGTCAAATATCATCCCGAAAGTTTTGATTTTAGTCTGGATAGCAAAAGTTCCCCACAAAGGTGGGCTGCAATAGATACAAATACGATTTCCATTTTATCATGATTTAAAATAGCCAGTTATCAGCCATCCGTGTTTCAATGTTGGAAAACAGAAATGTAATACAGATGATGTTAGAAGGGTAATCTTCATTTAACCTAAAGACAATTTGGCTATCTTTGGCATTGTTCTAGAAAGTGGCACCCAGATTTGTCAGGAGGTCATTAAATGGCTTTTTGTAAATAATGAATAAATCATCAAACATAATTCCCCATTTCACTAGAGAAATAGAGGAAACAGAGCCACCAAAGGAGGCTCTGTATGTACAATTGGTCAGGAAATCTTTATACCAGTTCATGTTTGATATAGAGGCTTTGGTCATTTCTCTGATACATCGTAGAAGGATGAATGGTCTAGGGTATTGAAGGCCACGGACAAGTCCAGTAACACCAGTAGGGCAGTATTACCTTGGTGCATGAGCTGAAGGAGAGTGGCTTTTATGGCTAGAAGAGTTGTTTAGATGTTCCCATATGGTCAAAAACCATTATGTTCTTCGATGCGTGATTGAAGTTGCATAGTTACTTTTTATCGAAGATCTTCAATAGGAAGCGACTATTTGTAATCGTCCAGTAGTTTATTGGATCGTGGTTTTCAGGGTGTGCTTATTGAGGAGAGGAGTGACCCAAGCTTGTTTTTAGAACTGATCGAATGGAGCTATGTATTGCCACAAGGGTGACAAGGATCGGATCTCAGACCAAGGTAACAATTCCAAGAACTAAACTTTTATTAAGGAAAGAAACCCATAATAGGCCAAAATAATAATATGGGGTATGGGTTAGCAATTTAAGACTTTGGTTCCCTGACCTTTCTAATTTAAGACTTTGGTTCCCTGACTTTTCTAAGTGTCCTGGACAGCGGGAAAGGAAGAATTTAGTCCACAATCATGCTCCCTCTCTATACGTTGGGCTTGAGAGTACACGCACCATTCTTCTCTCTCTCCCTCTCGCTCTCTCTCTCTCTTTCTCTCTCAATCTTGTGCTTGTAGGTTTCCCACACCTTTCTTCTTTCTGCTACTCTCGGGCTTACAGGTTACCCGCATACTTCTCCTCTCAGCTGGTTTTGGGATTAGGGGTTTCCTGCACCTGTCTTGTCTCTCCATGTCTCATACTTCATCTTCTGGTGGGGTCATTGGACCTCAGACATCCTTGCAGGCAATAGGGTGCTACCTTTAAACGCAATAAAATCTGAAGGTGGTTTCCCAGGAGCATAAGGTACAGTGGAAGAGCCTAACCTAGCCTACCACATCCCGGAGGCCTAAGTAGGGTCCTCTGGTTCCCAAGACTCTCAGGATCTCACATCTCTGTTATGCCCCTTGCTCTCCTCATCACTGAGCCACACTCATGTTCCTACCACCATTGTTCCAACCCCATACAAGATTGTCTTCATTAGCTGGTTGATTGGAGGGGCTATATGCCCTCAGATCGCAGTTGGGAGCCTTCGGCCCATGTCCATGCTCCACGGCTCCTACGCTACTTTCATCGATTGCATCCATGGAAACCCGGTCCCAGACCCTCTGGGAGGGGGCATACTGTCACAAAGCACTGCGCACTGTGGTCTCTATGGAAACAATGGAGATGTTTGCTGTGTGCTTCTGTCTGGTACGATGGATTTACAACAGGGCAACCGCTTCCTGCAGTAGCAGTCTACTTGTTTCTCTACAGCATGGGACGTCCGATGTTTGGACCTGGCAGATCAAGATGTTGTTGCCCTTTAAACTATTCATGGATCCAGAGCCCGACGCATCACTATTCTGGTAGCATTGGCGCTGTTTGTGAGTAATCAGCTCTCTGTTCCTCATTGTATTGTATGAATGTTGGACTGTGTGCTTCCCTTTAACCACTCTCCTATCGCTTCCTGTGCCCTTTCTCAGTGCCACAAGTTGCTGCAACTGTTCCTCACTGCCTCATGTTTCTCGCCACATCTCATCCATGCTTTGATCCTACCAGCACTATTACCAGAGGCCGCAGCACACCACACTCTGATCCTACCAGCATTATCATCTGAGTCTGCAGCGCTCATGTTTCATGATGCCTATGCAGATCCTGTTCAGGGGTTTCTGCCTCAGAGGGTTTCCCTGCAGCTGTTTGTCTCTCTGTAACATTCTGTCTAATCAGAGAGCAAAGGGCTGCAGTGGGGGGGTTTGGGGGGTCCTTGTTATCTACTACCTGATTCAGCATATATCATCAGGTCAATGGGCCTCATTACGATTCTGGAGGTAGCCATGGTGCTGTTAGCACCATGGCTGCCTCCAAACCGGGCTCCATTACCGGGTTCCTGCAATGGGGATTTACCGGGTCATTCCGATATAGGAGGACCCGGTAAGTCCTCCTTGCAGGAACCATTCCCCATTAGCATTTGAGCCCCCATAGGGCTCAATGGTAATGGGGAGGGAGGTAATAACGGACACATTACAAGTGTCCCGTTGTTACCTCCCTCTTCCCCTCGCAGGACCCGGAAAAGAAGTCTGGTTTTACCAGACGTCTGATCCGGGTCCTGCAAAGGGAAACTCATAATAGGCGCTCCTGTAATGAAGGTGGCCGGTCCTGTACCGGCCCCCTTCATTACGGTAGCGCCAGGGTCGTAATGAGGCCCAATGTCTTCTAAGTGCAAAGCTATAACACTCCTCATGGTTACCCCATGGTGTGGAAAGGCAAAGGAATGTGTGCCGATGTCCAGCGGGCATTTTACATGAAGGTAAGCAGGATGAAAGCACTTTTGGATGTGCAGCCATTTATCTGCATGAGGTCTCTGGACCCATGCTTCAGGGAAAGAAGGGTAATGTGGGTGTTTGTAATGGACATGCTATACAAGTATTAAAGGAGAGAATAGTGATATGATATGATATTTTATTTATATCACGCTCGTACACAAGTGTTTCAGAGCGCAACCAGGCAAAGGGAGGGAAACGGGAGAACAAAAACAACGATCTTACTAGGCCCAGTGACATTGAGAACACGCAAGTGCTTGGGAAAGGGAAAAGGGGGAAGTGCATGGAAGGGGGGAGAGGTGAAAGTGCGGAACAGAGGAGAGAACAGAAGAAATAAATAAGTAAAAATAAAATAAATAAATAAAGGGGTAGTGCAGCCAGCAAGAGGTAAGTGCTAGGTTAAGCAGATAGGGTATATCAGATAAGTGCATAAGAGACGTGGCTGGGGGACTGTATGGGTACAGGAAGGTTGAAGGGTGAGCAGGTACCTGGGCCCAAAAGGCTGAGGGTGGCCAGGTGCACGGTGCCGAGGGAGAAAACAGATCAGCAGGGGAGAAGAGGGGCAAAGGCAGGAGCGAAGAGGAAGGTCTTGAGGTGCTTCCGGAACCGGAGATGGTTTTCCTCAAGTTTCAAGGTGGCACGGAGGCTGTTCCACAGGGAGGCCCCAGCCAAAGACAGAGTTCTACCCCCAGCTTGTTTCTTTGAAAAACGACTGACCCTGAGGGAGTTAGAAGTAGAGGAGCGAAGAGCTCCAGAGGGGAGGTATTTACGGAGGGATAGTTGAAGGTATTTTGGACCCAAACCCCAGAAAGCCTTGTGGACAATGCAGAGGGTTTGTAAATGTAATCCTTGCATCCACTGGAAGCCAATGAAGGGATTCCAGAGCTGGAGAGATACAATCCCAGGGCTTGAGGCCAAGGACAAGTCTCGCAGTCCGGTTCTGGATTAGTTGTAGAGGGCGGAGGGTGGAGGCAGGTAGATTTAGAAAGAGGCTGATACATTAGTCCAACCTAGAGAGAACCAGAGCTTGGGAGACAACAAGATTCTGAGGGAAGGAGAGGAAAGGCAAGAGTACCTCTGAGGAGGTGCAGCAAGAAGTTCGATTTTTTAGAGATGTCAGAGATGTGTGCGGAGAACGAATGGGCCCTAATGTGCAGGCATTTCCTACCCACGGCAAAGAGATATGTTTCCTTTGCTGAATGTCTTCCCTTGGTCCATGTGTTAACCTCTCTTAAAGTGGCAGTGCCATAAAATCACTAGGCAGAAGTACCTAAGTGTCTCGTTTTGGCATATGGAGAGGATTACATTACCAATTCCATACTGTTTGCAATTCTCAGAGAACCAGCTCTATCTGAGAACACCCAGCAGGAAATGAGGGTAGGATGCTAAATGTGATTATCGTCTGCACAGTGTCTGGGACAAAGTGAGGTTGACCAGGGGATCCTTCCTACATCACTCCTGGGTGCTTCATCCACTTGCAAGGAGAGTCACCCAGTCCCAAGAGTTGCCCCATCAATTGCCCCAGAGTCAGGTCCTAGAAAACACTGAGGCAAGTTGTGATACAAGTTTGGACACAGCACATTTCAAAAATTGGTTTTCCCTTATAATTCCTCTGGCCAAATAAGTGTCTCCATTAAACCATTTGTGCATGGGAATGAGGAATCCACCAGGGGGATTGGTTTGGTTTACCTTCAATTTGTATCCATGGCTTCAGCTTGCTTTAGTGTATTTACCTTTCAGAAGCTATTGGGTTTTTGTAGAGCTCAAACATTCCTTTTGATAGGTTTGACAGTGGCTGAAATAACATCATATGACTATCCTGACAGCACTAATGCAAGTATATTGTCACATTCTTGGAAGACTTGCGTTCTTGCTATTATTATCCTCGCAGGCAGGCCAAAGAATAAAAGTAGTCTTTCTGCCAGTTCTCCCAATGTTTAGTGAAAATTTCCATTGGTCAGCATATTAGGTAAAAGGTAAGGGGAAGGAAGTCCACCATTCTCTGAGGCTGTAAAAGAAAAGAAACAAGGAGGGTAAGTCACTTTTACCAAACCCGAGCAACAATATCACTACTCCTTTCCCAGATACCCAAAAAGGAAGATGGCGATGTCCTCAATGGAGAAGCGGGATATGAAAAGAAACCACCCTGATGAAATGTCAAAACACTGGGCTCATACATCAGGTACCCATAGCGGCTTGGACAGGACCTATCCCAGATGGAACTAGGGTGCAATGTACAGGCAGCTAGCAAGATGCCAGTTGGATGGACCGCCACTCCCAAGGGGAATCAGCAGTACCTTGCCCTACTGGGGTATTTTCATGCACAAATAATTTTGCCACAGTCAAAAGGGAGTGTGTCAAAACTCAATACCATGAGCGGTTCAAAAGGCTGAGTCTCCACAGTAGCAGCAAGTCTGAAACGCAAATCGAAAACCACACAATCCATGAAACCAAAGCCAATAGTCAGGAAACAAGATCTAACCGTCTGGTAACTACACAGCAGAATCTATATCCCCAAAAATGTTCGGGAAATATTGTGTCATGGTGCAGATAAAATCAACACCAGATGTGGCCTCGCCCTCAGATGTTCTCAGAGGTGAACGTACGTACAAGTTGACAGATAGGACAAGTGACCTGTAAACAATTAGTTTACACATTAGGGACAATGCAGCCATCATAAAGAGTAGAATACGCTGTGCCACACAATGTAGGGCTTAAATAAAGAGCACATACAAGTTTAAAAAGAATGGAGCAGACACAGATAGAATTACACAAAGTAAGCATAGACATAAATAAAGGCAGACGTAGATGGTAGCAAATATGGGCTGGGACTAAACGTATGGCGACATGCAACGACATGCAACGCACGTGACACGAAGAACATACACCAGACGCGAAGAAGATTAACATAGCAGAGAGTAAACCAATGTACCGCCATTTTAGATAGAACCATGAAAGTCCTTCATTCTGAAATATTGAATCTTTTTATTTATTTATATAGCGCACAAAACCCTGAGGTATCTAGGCGCTTAAGCTTAAGAGATTAGTTTCAGTGTTTCGGGTCACAGAAAAGGAAGCGTAAGAAGAGAATTACAACATCGTAGGAGTAATACATCATACGCAAAGTGCAAAAGAAACAGTGCATGGTGATCGCATCCAAATGAGCATGCCCATCTGTTGCAGGGCGGCAGCAACACACAGATGCGAAAGTCAAATCAGTGGGCAAACAGATGGTACCTACCTCATGTTGCAAGGCGGCAGCAGCACACATATGCAAAAGTAAATTAATGAGCAAATACATGGTGCCTACCCCATGTTGCAAGGCGGCAGCAGCACACATATGCAAAAGTAAATTAATGGGGGTAAACACAGCATCACAGGCGACCAACGGGGCGTGGGGGGTGGGTACACACAGCATCACAGGTGACCAGTGGCCCATGCTATCGAATTATCTGATCTTATAACGGCAAACAACCTAGACCTATTAGCCATCACAGAAACCTGGCTGCATGCAGCCCCAGCACCTTCCCTCTCACTCGCCATCCCTGATAACTCCACTATCTTCCGCAAGGACCGAATCCTTTCCAAAGGAGATGGTGTGGCAGTCATTGCTAAGAATCACCTAGAGAACTGATGAATCAAGTATTTCCCTCCAGAGGACTGCTCTCAATCAAATGATCTCTATCCACAACTGCTACACTAACCATCTAAACTATCTACAGGCCACCTGGCCCTTTGCTCTTCTTCGAGGAAGACACTGCACTACTCCTCTCGAAAAACACCAAGGTGTTCTCCAAAATTATCCTTATGGGTGACATAAACTTAGGCCTCAACGACCTGGCTGACACCAATGCACAGGCCATAGCCAGCACTATTGAAGCGCTGGGCTTCACGCACCGTATCTCAAGACCTACTCATGACAAAAGCTGCACACTAGATTGTTTGGCCTATATGAACTGTAACACAAATATCACATTGAACACTCCATGTCCATGGTCCGACCATACTGTTATCTCGTTCTCTATACCCAAAAATAACCACCCTAACGCCTCTCTCCAAACTGCACTGGCTGCCCTATCAAGAAACGCTCGCAGTATCACGCCATCAAACATGCTCCCATTATTGCAACTCATAGTGAACTACCAACACTCAGCTAGCAATCCTAAATCTATGGTAGAGCTCTAGAACAAAGCACTCCTACTAGCCATCGACAAAATAGCACACCTGAGGACACAGAAATCTAAAGCACTAGCCCACCTAAATGCCTGTTACACCCCTAATCTCAAAGCTCTGTGTACCACCAAGTGAGCTGCAGGACCCCTATGGAAAAAGTCTCCATCAGATGCCAACAAAGAACTTTTTATGTCTTTGGCCAAATCCTACAAACAGGCCATCCTCCTAATCAAAAGCACAACCTACAATGAGCAAATACATAAGGCCAAGTCTGGCCCTAGAGAACACTTCGCCATCCAGCGCGAAACTGGAATCACCAGTCACGCCCCCAGATAGCTGTCTAAAAGACATCACGTGGTGCTCCAACATCCAAATGGCCATTATGGACAGGATTGACACACTACAAACCAAAATTGAGACAAAAAAGAATAAACTACCACTTATTGAAACACAACCCACTGCCCCTCCACCACACAACAACCCTTGGCATCATTCGATTTCAAAACAGTCTCCACGCTAGAAGTCACTAAAATCATCCAAGGCCTCAATCCTTCCAGATGCCAAGGTGACATCTCCCCAGCCTCCCTCATCAAAGAATGTGCAATGGACTTGCCCCCTTCATAGCGTTGCTTATCAACAACTCCTGCACTGGCAATATCCCTACCAACCTTAAAGATGCGTGGGTACTCCCACTCTTAAAGAAGACTACACTTGATCCAAACATCCCTATCAACTACTTCCCCATTACAACAATACCCTTCCTTCTCAAATAATAGTTAAAGCAGTCTACTTACAAATCCAGAAATATCTGGAAACCAACAACCTCCTTGCCCTGCGACAATCTGGCTTCTGCCCTGGTCACAGAACCGAAACAGCACTCTTGGACTTAAAAATCCAAATGGACTAAATCATTGACAATGGCGAACTGGCCATCCTCCTTCTCCTTGACCTCTCTGCAGCCTTTGATTTAGTAGACCACAAAGTCCTATGCCAACACCTCTCCTCAGCAGCTTACTTCTATCCTAAATTCATAACCTGGATTGAATCCTTCATATCCAACCAAACAATTACCAGCACTGTCACATGTGGGGTCCCACAAGGCTCCTGTGTCTCCCTGACCCTGTACAATATTTTTACCAAGCCTATGTTTGACTTACTGGACGAGCAAGGTTTTTCCTACACTAACTTTGCGGACGACACCCACATTCTTCTACCCATCACTGGCAATCACAACACCAACACCACTACCTGTGCAAAACTTACCAAATCATACAAGTATGGATGGCTCATCATCGATTATGCCTAAATGACGAAAAAACAGAGTTACTCCTGGTAGGAAACCAAACACGTCTTAATAAACTAAATGATAACTTCAAATTCTTTGTCATAAACGGGAATCCGGTTCTTGTATCTAAAGAAGTGAAAACACTAGGGGTCTACTTGGACTCCACACTCTCGCTAACAAGACAGGTAAATGCTATTGCGTCCATGGCAGCATACACGACTAAATTCATCAATGCATGCAGACCTTTCCAGACCCCTGAGAGTTGTATCACCCTAGCCAGAGCATTGATTCTCTCCAGGATCGACTATCGCAATGCCCTCTTTGCTGGTTCTACCACATGCATCATCCAAAAACTCCAAGTAATACAAAAGAATGCTATAAGAGCATCCCTGAATATCCCATAAAAAGAGCATATCTCATCGGCCAGACGGGATATCCACCGGCTACCGGTATGCAGTCGCATTAGATTTAAAACTCCCTCTCACTGACACATAAATGCCTATCCAACATCGCCCCTTTATAACTCTCCAGCAAATTCACCAAACATCAATCCAAAAGACCTGCCCGGGCAGCCTACTCACACCATCTCACTGCCCCCAGATTCAAACAGACTAAGGCAGGCAGCAGCATCTTCCCAGTGGTGGCATCCAAGCACTGGAACACACTCCTGCTCACACTCCTCTGGTCCTTCTGCAATGACCCCAAAACCTGGCTTATCACACAAGACTCCTAAATATCAGGAAGTCTCTTTGCCCCCTTTGGCAAACCAGTTGCTCACTTACACAAGTGACAGCACCATTGATCTTATCTGGATGGTGCCTTTCTGTAACCAACTACCCACCAGACGTGTAATGTAAATGTAACCATCTGCTTTGTAACCATGTCTTTTCTATAAATTCTAGCTCACAGATGCCTGACGGCTAGAAGAGCTATACAAATGATAAATAAATAAACAATGCAATATGTACAGCTCTGTTTTGGGAATACCAGATTACAAGGAAGAGTTGTATTTGTTTTACCATTCAAATGGTCAGCGATGACTGCTTTCCTCTTGCAAAAGACGTCAAGGGCACACAAACCATTAGCACATTACAGTGGGATTCTAGATCCAGTGATGAGAGGACTTTACCCATGTGAGCAAACGTTAGCTGCAGCAGCATTTGCAATAGAAAAGAACTGCACAATAACAATGGGTTGTTCTGTTACACTGCATGAGGAGCATTCCCTTTTTGCTATTCTTGAGAAACCGAAATCCACACTCACTACAAAGTGAGCGTCTGGATATGTGGTGATATTATCCTACCAATCGATTAAAATTGGTGGGTGCTGCATAGTGAACCCGGTAACATTTATGACTGAACCAGTGGAAGCGGGAGACTGGGTTCATGATTGTACCACAAATATTGACCTATACGATGACATCCCACAGGTTAGAGAGTTTGCACTAGAGGGGGGATAAGTGCCCTTTGTTGATGGGTCATCAAAGATAGATCAGAGAACGGGATTGAGGCGTTCAGGTGCATCAGTGGTAAGAAAGAAAGTGAGGATTTTGAGGTAGTGAAAAGTGTGAGGTTACCAGAACATTTTTCAGCTTAGGTGGAAGAATTAGTAGCAATGATAATTGCATTTGAACAACATGAGGACCAGGCAGTGACAATATAGTCTGATTTAGCGTAGGTGATGTCCACAGTACATTCAGGACTGTCACAGTGGAAAAGTAGGGGTTTTCAGCAAAAAGACAGCACTCCAGTACAGCATGCTGCATTATTCGAAAGACTGATTGAATTCCTCACATATGCAACAGCGACTGCCATGGTGAAATGCGCTGCCCATACTAATGGCAGAGATTTCATTTCTCGTGGCAATGAAGCAGCAGATGCAGAACCAAAAAGGGCAGCATATTTTTCACAAATTCAAGAAATAACGTACACATAACGTACACCACACATACAAACGAGCGCAATATGATGATGAAAGAGAGCTATAACCCATTGACACAAATGATTGAGCTGCAGGGACGTGCATCACCACATGAACAAAATGTGTGGACAAAGAGAGGGTGCTCATTGTACCCCAATGAACTGATGTCGCAGCAGGACAGTACAGGAAAGCCTGTCATGCCTCTTGAGTTACTTGCAGTAGTGTTAGAGCAATTGCACTACAGAGCACACATCACAAGGGTATGTCTTGCAGCAACCATTTCTGAAGATTGGTTTGTTCCTTACCTGCATGAACATTTTATGAATTTTATCATTATTGCTCAGCATGCCAAAAATGTAGCGCTGGACAAACCACGAGAACGGTGAGATGAGCAATACCTCACCTTACAGGCCCATTTCGGCACCTGGCTATAGACTATGTCGATATGCTTCAGAGTTGTAATGGATATCGATATATAGTCATGGTCACATATCTCTTTTCACATTGGATAGAAGCAGGACCATGTATGCATGCAGATGCCAAGTCGGCTGCTAAATTCCAAAGTGCTATGGTTAGATAACAGACCACACTTTGCAAATGAATTGCTTTCCAAGATACCATCTCTGCTTGGCATTAAGCACAAACTTTGTTCTGCTTATCACCCTTAGGCCAACAGTGTTGTAGAACTTCTCAACAGCCTTTTGAGGGAACACATTGCGAAATGATGAGACACTCTAAATAAAAGTTGGCTGCACTGCCTTCCCCTTTCACTCATTGCCCTACGCAATCAGCCAGGCTCAGATCACCACCTCACGCCCCATGAGATTGTGATGCGCAGAAGAATGCAAGTCCCCATTGCTCCTCGCACTTGGGATCGATTGGCAGAAAGCTTGGCAACTGTTCTGAGAAATGAAATGCATGATTATTTAACTGCTATGTGTTACGCTCACCTGACTCCCACGGAGGCGCAGGTCTGGTTTGGAGTGTTGTTGATTCTTCTATGGTGAAGCGCAGGACCCGGAAGATGGACTGGACCGGACCTTCGAATCTGGCTTGTCTGGCTCGCAGGAATATCTTTCTGTATGTGAAAAGGGAGTATTAACAATCTGCGGGAGAAAGTATAAGCCTCCCGCTCCCTTCTCACCCCTCTACGAAACCCTCCTGCGACCCCCACGTGAAGTCTCACCTTAGGGTTTGAAAGGTTGAGCTCTCCATCCTGCTTCTCATGCAGGGGCGCGTTGTATCCAGTTACTTCACTGGGATTTTGATTGTAGAGGGTTCAAGTTTTGTTTTCCCGGTATAGTACCGTAAGGATTCTGTTAACGAGTATGATTCCGCAATAATAATTGTTCGTTGTCTCTTTTTCAGGTGCGGAAACTATTCCGAGAAGAGCTGTGGAACCGAATAATGAGACTCTGGTGAGCTTTATGAGAGTTCTCTCAGTGTCCTTGTATCAATGCGCTCACTAATGCTGATGTCTTTTTTCCCCATAGGGGCCGGGGTCCGGAAATGCCTGGATGCGGCACCGACCCGAAACGAAGCTCAATCCAGAAGAAATCAGGTAAGTCTTTAATGGGCGTTTGGGTAATGTCTTTTCATGCGCCCACTAACGCTGATGTCTTTTTTCCCCATAGGGGCCGGGGTCCGGAAATGCCTGGATGCGGCACCGACCCGAAACAAAGATCAATCCAGAAGAAATCAGGTAAGTGTTTAATGGGCGTTGGGTAACGTCTTTTCATGTGCCCACTAACGCTGATGTCTCTTTTTCCCCTTAGGGGCCGGGGTCCGGAAATGCCAGGATGCGGCACAGACCCGAAATGAAGTTGGAATAACCCAACAGGTAAGCTTTGTAATGGAAATTAAGGTTTCCTTGTTTTCTTTCCCCTCTCACCTTTATTCTTGTCTTTTTCTCCCTAGGCGCGGTGATGTGTATGCGAGACCAGATGTCGCCGTAGAACGTGGTGGCACCTTGTACAGGTGAGTGAGATGCGGCGCTGCAGCGATCAATGCGATGTGCTTTTAAATGGATGTCTTCCTTTTCAGGACCGTCGGCGAGATGTCTCCGGAATGCGGATTTAGCAGGTAAGGACTCTTCTTTACCCTTTTCTCTTCTCTTTTCTCTTTGCAGGTGTTCCAGGATGCTGGCAGGAGTGGCAGAAGACAGAATGCAGGAGCAAACACGGTGAGCGTCCAGCTGCTATATGCAGAACAACGCGAAGCGTGAGTTGCTGCTTGGGCGTGGCTTAAATAGCCTTCAAAGTAGTTCCAGGTATGTATCCTTCCTCTCAGGTATGTATTCCTCCCCTGACCACACCCGTGTGATTAAGTAGTTCCAAAGATAAAGTAGTCCCATTCAGGCCTCAGAAGGCCTGGATGTTGCAGCATGGTCTGCATCAGGTAAGTTAACACTAAGCACCTTTAACACAAAGTCCCCTTTTATGAGCCTGGCGCCTATGGCGCCAGGACTGTGGCCCGATATGAGCCTGGCGCCAAAGGCGCCAGGACTGAGTCCAAAGAGCCCCTACTTGAGGCTGTTGTGACTTCCCTTGAAGACATGATGTCTGCCTCTGGGGTAGCTGGGTCTTGTCTGGCACCTTGGAGGTAGGCATCATGACACTATGACTGTTTGAAATGTATTTCCCAACAGATAAAGGTGTGGCAGGGGTGTCAAGAAGCAAACAACAAAGGAGCAGAGAGTTTAGATATAAATACTGTGATACCACCTCCCCAGCTTTGACCCATGGACCTTGTCTACATAAGCAACTTTATTTACAGGTAGCATACACCATGATTTGATGGCCCATATTCTGTTTCGTATGCAACCCCCTATTCTGTAAAAGTGTGAGGCAAAAGGCTTGGGTGCATATAGGTGATGTAAAAATATGTAAAGGCTTTGCCCACCTTCTGGAGAAAGAGAAACAAAAAGAAGTAGATGAGGTGACCAGACCACAGACGAGGGTGAGATCGAGAGTTGATCAGCAGCGAGACATGTGATGTCACATACCAAAACAATGTACCTTTCTAAGAAAACAGACACTGTTCCCCTAATGCCCTAGCGTGTGTCCAGAAAGAGACTTTTGGAGAAGATGGATACAATCAGTATAATGATTGTGGTTTGTTTCTTTTTCTCTTTGTTGCCTCTAATTCATTTATACAATGGCAATTACATTTTATAGCAATGACAGCATGTATGTTACTGCTAACTTGAGTAGAGAAACAAAGAGAGTTGGGAGAAGTGTGTCTGATGAAGAGAACTTTTTAAAACACTATTTCAAAAGCTATAATGGAAAACTAAATAAATGGTGGTATTGCCACATGACCAAGGTGGGGAGAGAGAAATTGGATGAGAACTGCTTTGTATGTTCCTTCATTCCACACACTTTGACCACCTCCAAAGTGTTTGTGGCAAAAGAGGTAACAGAAAAGAAGAGCACACTGCTTAACACATCTAGTAATATGCAAAACAAGAGGACAATTTCAGGGTAAACAAACGTATATGAAATGGGTTACAAAAGCACACCTGGTTTATGAAGATAACTGTATTAAAAGAACGAGAGGGAGCGGAACGAAAGAAATGGTCATGAAATACATATTATCAGGGCCACACAGAGGTGAGGTAGCAACAATCGAACATCCATTGTTGAAGTGTATAGATTGAAACAGGAGTGAATTACCCATCTGTTGGAGTAGACCACAATTGCACATACTAGGGGAAGTATATACCTCTGAAGGATGGGTAAAAGGAATAATGGTATTTAGAGCAGAAGCCCTGATAGGAGTCTGGGAAGTAGTTTGGGTAGGTGTCAACCGTGAATGACTAGATGAGTGGCCAACAATTACCCTTTGTTAACTTGGATAGACAATGAACGACGGCCAAACGACATAATAAAGATGGTAAATGCCTCCTTGTGCTTCTGAAACAATGGCACTATGAGAGTAGGAGAGAATGAAGAATGCAGTTCCATCTTGGAATTGTCAGGAAAGAAAGTAGGCTTAGCCGTACTGATGGACTATTGGGCCTGTGCTACCAAAGCTTATATGCAGCTTCCACCGGATTGGGGCAGTATATCTTCACTGGCAGTATTACATGCACCGGCGCAATGGTAGTGCCACAGAGTAACGTGGTGCAGATTGGTGACTACCCCCTCATAGATAATAAACAAAGGAATAAATGGTCTTTGACAATACAGTGCACGAAAAGAGACAATGATTTTTCAAAGAAAAGTGTTGAGTCACTAGACGAGATTCCACCTGAACAGAGGCTGTTCAGCAAAGCATTGAGGTTCTTTGCATTACTCCTTGTCCCTGGTTTACAAACAACTGCAGATAACCAGATGGGAGTTACTGCTAACGATTAATGGCAATGCAAAGGAACTTAACACAATTGAGGAGGAATTGAGGGCTGCCAGATTGATGACTCTCCTGAACAGATATGTCCTTGACCTCCTCACTGCCATGTAGGGGGGAGTGTATGCAATGATTGGCTCAAGTTGCTGTACATTCACACCAACACACGATGAGCAGAATGGGAGCTTGACAGAAGCAATAACATCCTTGCAAACCCTATATACAAAAATGGTGCATTAGACTGATGCAACAGAAGATGAGGACGGGTTTGAGTACTTGTTCTCATGGGTGTCTACCTGGTTGGGTAACTTGTTTAAAATACTAATAGAAGTGTTAGTACTGACTGGCCTCTAGGGCCTACAAATAATATGGAAACAATGCAGAAGATCAGGAATGAAAATAATAGAGAAGCAGATATTGACAATAGTGCTGGGTGACCATAATGCAATGCATTTTCAAACCCAAACAGACGAACAACCCTGTATGCATGTCATAGAAAGGCCATTTGGGCCCCCTGGTACAAGCTTCAAACCCCCATTAGATCCTCATAATTGGACACAGCATTGGGTGGACTGTGAAGGAGATGGAGAATGGAGAATGCTGTTTCTTAACGTGTGGTCCAGAGAAATATGTGGAACGAGGAGGCAGCCTAAGGGGGTCTCTAGGGTATGGATCCCTAAAAAAAGAGCTCAGAAGAGAACAACTCAAGTATATGTGGTCAATAAATTTCCCAAGGGGAGTGTCATGATGCAGATAAAATCAAGACCAGGTGTGGCCCCGCCCCAGACTTTCACAGATGTGAACGTACGTACAAGTTAACAAATAGGACAAGTGACCTGTAAACAATTAGTTTAAACATTAGGGAAAATGCAGCCACCATAAAGAGTAGAATATGTTGTACCACATAATGTAGGGCCTAAGTAGAGAGCACATACAGGCTTAAAAAGTATGGAACAGATAGGATTACACAAAGTTAGAATAGACATAAATATAGGGAGAAATAGATGGCAGCGTTCATGGACAGGGACTAAACGTATGGTGGCATGCAACGCATGAGACACGAAGAGCATACACCAGACAGGAAGAACATTAACATGGCGGAGAGTGAACCATTGGACCACTGTTTAGATAGAACCGTGAAAGGCCTACATTCTAAAATATTGAATCCTGACATTGAAACTGTTTTACACACACAGTCCCAAACCATGCAATATTCAGACAGATATTCGCGGGTCAAAGTTATAAAATAGGGGTGGGGTGCCAACATGGAATCGAAACCAGTAGATAACATTTCCCAGAAGTGCACAGCATGCAACTCTTAAAGTTAATTAGTTTTCTTTGGTAGCAGTAAGAAAATGCAGATAGCTTTTAATCTCTAGGTGCAAGTGGCTACCGTGCCCAAAAGTCTCTTAATACATAAACACACAAAGTTTCAAATATGGGATAGAATAGTGGAAAACTCAATAAATAGATGAAAATGAGGTCTGAAATAGTGGTCTCCTACCACGTGATCGGAATGAAGATCATTTATTCCTGGCTTAACTAGATGGCGCACCTGCAACTTCCCTGGTGCATCCAGACACAGGGGCAGCATCAAGGCCACAAGCAAATTGGAAAATTAATGTCTCAGGCCTGGGAATAGCAAGGGAATAGCCTTTTTCAAACTAAATCAGCGATCCACCCATCTCTTCTTCCCCACCAAGCATCCTGGCATCCCTTTAAAGTGCCCACGGGCGGATGAGAAAAGCAATGGCAAATTAGGATTGTATCCATCAGGGTGGCCCCCGGAGCAAGGACCAACCAATAAGGTAACATAATATAGCATAAACACTTTAAGTAGGCTGACCTTAGGAGGAGCTATCAGTTAAGGAATTTCCAACAGAAGTAGCCGTCACGTGTAGGTCATATACATACTATATTCCCTTACCCAATGTTAGAAGATGTTTTCTTTTCACTAACTATGACGTCATGTATTATGTATTTTAGACTTAAACGCTTGTGTTGTGCATTGTAATGTTTGAGAATGCTTTTTTGTACTGTCGCGGCTGATTCATGTTTGAATAAAGGTGAGTGTTCTTGTGCACTTGTATTTACTCAATTTGCTTGAGTTTGTCTTTATTGATCCTCCTTAACAATTTCCAAGAGTCAGAACACAAGGAATGAAAGTTTACTAAAGTGCCACACCAAGCAAACAAATCAGCTGAGAGGCACAGTCTCTTGAGCTTCACACATTTCATTTTTAAACTGTGGCGTGCACCACTTCTTGTGCCTGCAGTTTTGTGCGACTCCATCCGTGTAACATGGGTCCTGGTCACAGTATGTCCGTGCCCATGTGATTGATCTCCTCGCTCATGGGACCCTGGATAGTGGTGTCCTGTTCAATGCTGCATGTCTGAGAGGCGCTTGGGGAGGTGCAATGGTAAGTGTGCAGAATAGCAGGCTCTGGCCTAAACCCATATTTTTACTATGTCATATTTTAGGTGACTGTATTCTTTGATGATTGGTTCTAGGCTCTATAGTCCAAGAAGTAAAAAGGAAAATAGCATGATGCAAGGATTATATTCAAGCACATTATTGATAATATTAGAAACTGCTTCTTTTTTTAGTATACTATTTTTAAAGCACATATATTAGGCTTACACGAGAATAAATACTCAAAAATGCTGAACTTACATGTGAGAGTATTGTTTGGAGCTAATTTTGTTACATTCATAAATTGTCAGGAGCTGAGTGCGTACTTTTGCACTGGCGTGCAAACTCGTCCCCTGCAGCCAATTTTCTTCATTTGCACTGCACATGAGAAGTGTAAAGAGATAGTGGAAGCTTCTTTACACTTTTCTAATTGATTAAACGCCACCTGCCATGTATGCATGGCAGGTGGCATTTATAATGATTTCCTATGAAAAACACCTGCTTTTTGCAAAATACAGGTGGTTTCCATACGCAAACATTGTTTTTACACCAGCATGAAAATCTCATGCTGACATAAAACCAATTTTATTTGATGACGGAGGGCTAACTGGAGGTGGAAACGTAACTTCCATTCCGCCTTGCCCTCTGCCTTCAAAAACAATGAAAATTGCCCAGAGCATGAATGGAGGTGTTAAGACAGGCGTTATAGTGTTACGACTGTCTTTAGCACCTCCATCTATGATCCAAGGGCCTCCAAAATGAACTCCTTTTTGTTCCTATTTTAGGAGCATACAGTGGGACAATGGTGCATGTGTAAATACTTTTTGTTTTAGTAATACAATTGTGGAGGGAAGTTTGATGATATTTAATGTTGATAATTTGGAGAAGCATAATAAGAATTGGTTAGTAGATTTTCTGTGAGTAGACCAATGACATTTTTTCTCAGTAATAGTTAACCTGTCAGGTGCATAAGGGTTGAGGAATTACTAGACATACAGCAGAGATATCTAACCCTCTCTGGAGACTAGTGGAGTGTATGCCACTATTCTCTGCTACAAAACCTCCCACAGCCATGACAGGGCATTCTGACTGCCACTGGGAATGACGTTAGGCTCTGGCAAACAGTGTATGATGAAAATCATGTCAGATGGTGCCCAATAGGGGGACCCCATCACCAGGGCTTAGAATCTAGAACCTCAAAAAACTGTTTTCTGAACAATTTTATTTAAAAAAGTGTTTTAAAAAAATAATCATGTCCATAGAGAGTAAAGTAGGATTAGAGACTGCAGAAAAAGAAAGGGATAGAGAAATTCAGAAGAGTATACAGTAGTAGCCAATACTGCTGAGGAAAGAGGGATAGTGGAAAAGATCAAGTCAAGAGATGAACCAGAATTATGCGAGGGAGGATCTGGAATAAGTGGAAAATAGTAAAACTGTAATATAGAAAGAAAAGGGGTAGAGGCATGAGTGGTAGAGAGGTAAAGATTAAAATCAACAAGTAAAATAAGAGGTAAATCAATCGGAAGAATAAAGCATAGGAAGGAATCAAGACTGCCCCAAAAATAGTTAAGAGGGCCAGACAGATGGTGTGTAATAAGAAAATCCGTAAGATATGGTCGGCAGAAAACAGAGTATCGATTTTTAAATAAAAAGAATACAAGGAAATTTGAAGTAAAAAGATAATGATGAATGATAGAGAATTCAAACACTGTCACCTCTTGTGCAAAAGATGAGAGGAGTGGGAAAAGCAGGAACTAGAAAAGAAGAAAGTGGCAGAAACAGCAGAGTTAGAAGGATTGAGTCAGGTTTTGGATAGACAGAGAAACTGTAGATCAAAGCGAGCAAAAAGATCAAGACCTGAGTGAGCTTTATTACAGATGGATTGTGCTTTCAAGAGAGCAATTAGAATAGGGGTAAGGAAAATTGAAGGAGAAGTAATAGAATAGATTAAGTTACTTGGATTAGAGGCGGTATGTCGAGAAGAATAATTAACTGGGAAACCATGAATCATAATAGCGGGGTAGAAGAGAGATAAAGAAAGTACGGAAGTTCTAATGAAAAAATCTTGTACTTCTACCTTGAAAGTATTGCGGCTATTCTGAGAATTGTAATGTAGCTCACTGAAGTGGGTTGAGGTGACATTGAACAGTAAATAAAAGCATAAATAAGTTAAACTACATTTCCATAAAAAGTAAACTGTGGATACCAAATCCTGTTGAGATGTGAATGGCTAATTCCCCTCAGTTCTTTTTTGAACTGTGATATAAAAATATAGTGCTTCACCAGGTACATTAAACCACCAACCTTTGCACACACAATTCAAAACAGAAACCTGCAGACTAAACAGAAATGTCTGCATTGGGTGCTTTAACCAAATGCTATATTTCCTAACACGTGTGAAAGGTCCATAGTAAGGGGGCCGTATCAGTCACAGGTAAGGCATTCCTGATTTATGACTGGTTGCACCCGAACCTTACCAGTGTCTCCACAGACAATCCCCATATGGAAACTAGCAAATGTAAGTATGGCCCTACTAAAACGAGCATGTATTGTTTTGCTGTGAGATGCTCAGATCATGCAATTTAAATGGTAACCCTTTCTGTGTAATGCTGATACTGTCCAACTAAATCTGGAGCAGATCTGCTGAGAAGTTATATTATGGTTCAAAGAAAAGTACAGCAAATTTTCTGGGAAATGTTGCCACTGTACTATTAATAGAATGTCAAAAATTCAGCTGCCTGAGTAGAGGCTGTCATCAAATTTGGCTTTGTTCTCTTATAAAGGCAAAATAGTCCTAAATGTTCCAGTTAATCGAACTGACCCAAGGGAAATTTAGGAAGGACAAAATAAGACTCTTGTACAGGATAGAACTTGTCAACTGTGTAAGACCCGGTCCCCCAGTTGAAAGCCTTAGGTGTTTACACTTGGAATGTAATGCCTAGGATTTGGGAATAATGTTGATGATCAGGTTTGTGCATATGATGAACCTAAGATATAAATCTTTTGGGTCAGGATTATGGACTGTGAAGAGAACTCTATGATATTGGTTGTACTGGGATTTTGTGGCTCGTTGTGTGATTGCTTAACAGGGAAAGAATCAAGGACAATGGTTAGGGACAGATGTATGTAATTTTCTTTTGTCGTAGGTTGATGTTACTGATAGATTTGTTAGAATAATGTGACAGTATTGAAGGTTTATGTGCCAGCACTGTCCGATACAACATTTATGGAACTCCAACAAAAACATTACATTGTTCTGTGCAAACATCACAAGTTGCACACTGCTAGATATCTTTGATACCCACAAGTGTTTTTAAAAGAAACAATTACAAGGCAGCATCGGCATCCATGCTTCTGGTGAACACTCATGCAGCAGGTCAGGGGGTGAGGAAGCACCCCACACACCAATACTTCTAGCACAATCACATATGATGTCTCCCTACCAGTGACTTCTGATGCCTCCATCCAACACCTCCTGACCTCCTTTGTTCCCTTTTGCCTGCAGCCTCCTCAACTCTCTGCTCTTTCTTTTTTGTATTTAGATTTTTATTAAGAATTGAAAGATGAAAATCAGTCTTACATCACAGTTTATAAATTACATAACATATATCGACTCCACCTTCACAGTTGTCGTATAAATCCCAGCGCAAAAGCAGCTTTGCTCCATCAAAATAGAATATAGTCACTTAGGCATGGGTTACATATCCAAGAATCTTTCCCCAATTTGTTCATACAAGTCTCTTTTCTTATTCATATACATGATCACCCTCTCTATTTTTGACATTTGCTGTGAATATGTCAACCATGCTGAAACAGAGGGCGTTTGCTCACTCTTGAATTTCCTCAATATAATTTTCTTTGCGGAAAGCGATGCTCTGAAGAACCACATCTCTGCGGAAAATACCTGCTATCAGCTCCTCCTCCACCAGAATAATGCTTGTAAAATCATACTCCACATCAATCATCAGAACTTTATTCATTGTCAATGTCACTTCTTTCCAGAACTCCCTCAAACTTCCACATACCCATATCATATGTTCAAAAGATCCCACTCTGTGCTTGCATTTCCATCAAGCCTCTGACTCTAACAGGCCATTTTCAAACTGTTTCTGTGGTGCCCAGTACACCCTGTTCAGGATCTTAATCTGTCTTGCTCTTTCTCCTAGATTTAACAATGTCAATGTCACATTCCTGCATATATTGTTCCATCTGCTCACACTTATTTTTGAGTCTATCACCTCTGACCATTTGTCCAGTAATTTCCCATTAGCTACCTTATATTGTGCCAGGTGTTTATATACCTTTGAGGTAATGTGTCCGTCCATCTTGAATTCTAGCAACCAATCCATCCAGACTTGGCCGTCTTCAGGAATTCTGTACCCCGCAGCTCTTTTCAGTCTTTGATATTCCCTGAATGTGCAAGCCTTTACCTCTTTTTCCATATTCAATCTTCCTAAAGTGATACATTTTCCTCCTTCAAAAAGATTGCCCAGCCATTGGATACCACTCAAGAACCAATTAGGCTAAAACAATGTTTTCCCTTCCAACGTAATCTCTGGGTTTAGCCACAATAATGAGTTACTAGTGCAGGAGACTTCTTTATTACTTTGCTTCATAAGGCATTTCCAATATTCCTTCAGGAATTTTGTTGGCGCATATGATTTGCATTCAAGTGCGTCTTATGATGTTAGCATCGCCCTCGGAGCCAGTGGTGTACAACTGCAAGTGTCTGCCTGTGCCCAAACATCCGATGAATTCTCATTGAAAGGAAGCAAGTGTCTAGCTCCGAAGGCCAGATGATAATTTTCAAAATCTGATACTGCCAATCCACCATTTTCAGATGATATTTGTAATATCGACAGCTTCATTCGAGGTTGTTTCCCGTCCCACAAGAATGACTGTATCAAGCTCTCCATCTTCCTCATTACTTTCTTTTTTGCCACCATAGGAATCATACTCATGATATAATTAATACAAGGAGCTGAAGTCATCTTGATTGCGTTCACTCTCTCACATAGACTCAACCTCAGTCCGTTCCATCGGCGCTGGTCATTTTTCAGGTTTTTGTGATAAAAGTAAACACGCCAGTATGTTTACAATGTGCTTTTATTAAGACACATGAAGAGCGGAAGCCAGAGACCCCCAACACATCCACTAGCCAAAGCTCAACTGGCAAAGCTTGAGGAATAACAACATCAAGAACACTCTATCTCAGAATGGTTTACTTCACAGGCTCATTCTAGAATGAGCCTGCCTCACTCCATAGTCATTTCTTCCCCTAAGGCCTACTGCATAACTTGTCATTTATACAACACACCCCCCTCCCTTATAAATAAAAAAAAACGAATAGTTTTCTTTATTACATAACAAAGTAAACAACAAAGAAATGAGAAAAAAAACACAGATGCAGATATAACTATTCACACAGACATTGTGTCGATCTATCTCTTTGTCTTCGCAACTCTAGACATATTCCAGATTTGACCACTTTCCAACCCCACAGCATTTCTCAAAACTCGCACAACTCTAACAGGGTCAGTATAAAGTGGTTCTCCTTTATTTGAGACTACAGCTCTTCTTATCCGAACCAAATCTCCAACTTCAACCACAGTTCTTTTTCTTGGGCACTTTTCATTAACTTTTTTCACCAATTTGTCCTTGCGAGTATCCATCCTTTTTCTCACAACATCCACAACCACGTCCGTCTCTCTTGCTCTGCCCAACCAAGCTGGCGATACCAAAGCGTTCGCTCTTCGGCCTCTCATCAATACAAAAGGGCTTACTCCTGTTTCATGACCTGGAGCCATCCGCAATGCATATAACCTTTCTCTCACAGCCACTCTCCTGTCTCGACCACAAGCATTTGCTCCTCGTATAGCTTCCATGATACATCGATTAACTCTTTCGACCATACCATTTCCTTGAGGATAATACAAAGGAGTTCTTTTGTGCCCAATCCCACACTTATCAAGATATTCTTTCAACAGCTTCCCCGTAAATTGCGGACCATTATCTGTGAGAATACTCTTGGGAAAGCCTTCCCTCTCAAATACACTTTCTAGAAATTCTATGATATTCTTACATATCACTACTCTCATAATCTTGAATTCAGCCACCTCGAAAAAGCGTCAGCTAAAACAAGGATAAACCTTCCTCGACCCACACCCATGTCAACCGGACCCAAAACATCAATTGCCAAATCCTGCCACACTCCCTCAGGAGCATTAACCTTTCCCATCGGCTGAGACACCGCCAATAAATTCTTTCCCGATTTGACACAATCAGCACATGCACCAACCACTCTCTCAATTGCACGGTCGATTCCTGGCCACCAGTAATCTGCCTTTACAATTTCTTTAGTCTTACACATACCTATATGTCCTTGATGAGCAGATTTTATCAACCTTTCCCCTCAGACAACCGGGAACGACTAATTTGTCCCACCGATGCAGCAACCCCTCCTTCACTGACAATTCAATCCTCACTTCCCATAGTGATCTTTCCTCCCCAGACAGCAATCTTTTCTCTGGCCATCCCTCTGTTACAAAGTTTATGATACGTTTCCACATTTCGTCAGATTCCAACACGCATATCCATTCTCGCTTCTGTATAATACCTTCCACTGTGGCAAAAACCATATCACTCTCGCCACATGCTTTGTTACCTCCCTCACTTTCACAGTTTTTCAATTTTACCCTGGAAGCATGATCAGCTTGCACATTCTCTTTACCAGCAACCACCTTTATATTAAATTTGTGGCATTGTAGTCTTGTCACCCAACAGGCAACTCTTTTTGACACTTTGTCAAGTCCTTTACTCTCAAATATCGACTTAAGCGGCTTATGGTCAGTTCTTAATGTAAATTCCGGACCCCACACAAAGTTCTTTAATTTCTCTACACCCCAATGACACGCCAAGGCTTCTTTTCCCAGAACAGAACAATTAAACTCTGCACCTTTCAACATGCGAGAAGCGTGCATCACGACCACCTCTGTGCCATCAACATCAGGCTGTAACATCACAACACCTATGCCCGTGTTGCTTGCGTCAACAGAAAGGACGGTCTTCTTCCTCGTGTCAAACATCGCTAAAGGCTTCGCCATATCAATCTTCCTTTTAATGTCTTCGAACTCTCTCACACACTCCCTGTTTCAATCAAAATCAACGCCCTTCCTCAACAATGTCCTTAAACAAGTTACACAATCAGCATAGTTCTCAACAAACCGGTGATAAAATTCAATGGTACCCAGAAATGATCTTAATTCTGCTTTATTCTTTGGTGGCTGTGTTTTCATAATGGAGTCAACCAAATCCCTTTTGGTTTGAGTCCTTGCTCTGAAATCTCATGACCCAGATATTCGACAACCCGAGTCATAAAAACACAATTTTCTCCCTGCAACATTATACCTCTTGCCTTGAAAATTTCCAGGACTACATCAAGCCTTCCTTTCAATTCCTCCTCATCCTCACCACATATGAGAACATCGTCTTGAAAACACCATACTCCACTGACATCCTTTAATAACTTGTCCATAACCTTTTGAAACACAGAGGATGGTGATATCAATCCAAAAGGCATGCGCCGAAATTGGTATATCCCCTCATATGTAATAAATGCAGTTAGTTTGCGCGATTCGACATCCAAACTGATCTGGTGGTACGCACTCACCATATCTAGTTTTGCAAAGACTTTGCCTTCCCAATTCTGCTCAACAGTTCTCCCATATTTGGAAGTGGGTGGCGATCAGCCACAACACACTGATTGAGTTCCCTTAAGTCAATACACACTCTCAAATCCCCATTACCTTTCTTCACCACCACCACAGGAGAAATCCATTCTACTGCCTTTGCAGGTTCAATGATACCTTCTCTTTCTAGCTTCACCAGCTCCTCCCGCACAGCCTTACGCATTGACGACGGTAATGGTCTAAGTTTAGCTGCAACTGGTCTACTTCCTTCTTTTACAACAATCTTGTGCACCACCCCTTTGAGACATCCTACACTTTTCCTAAAAACCTCTGGGTATTTCACTAACACCTCATGACCTCTAGAGGTATTACCATTTGACCCAGGTATATTGGCCACATTGAGTACTTGTTCTTCACTGTTGGGATCCAACTTAATGCATAACCCCCTCTGCTCCCTCCATCCAAGTAAGTTTTCCCCCTTTTTGGTAACATAGATTTTTCTGTATGTCACTCTACCTTTAAACTTGAACTCAGCATTACATCCCAAAATATCTATTTTGTCCCCATTGTACCAACCCGGGATCTTATCAGAGCGAAATAAATGTTTCATAGAACCACCTATCACATTTTCAAATACCACTCTGGACATTAACGTGATTTTTGAACATGAGTCTGCTAGCATTTTCACTTGATGTCCATTCACTTCTATCCAAGCAGAAGGGTGTTCACATTCATCAGACCCTGCACACCGTACCATCTGCACTGTAACAATTTCATTCTCTGACAAATCACCCTCCTCAGACGACCCAAGTTCACAACTTCCTGTGAATTCCCACCAATTCGTAATGCAAATGCAGTAGAAGCAGTACAATGTAATTGGAAGCAATCTACTTCCAGCCGTACCCAACTCAACTGTAGGAATCCACCCAAATGACCTCCACACCACCGCCTTCCCGCTAGGGCCCTTGGCGGATCGTTGCGCTCACCTGCATTCAAACGCCGTCCGCGAAAGCAGACGAGTAGCAGTGTCCGTATGCAACAGAGAATCACTCGCTCCTTCCGTAGTGCTCTCAGCAGTGTTCGCCTTGCTCTGGTGCACGTGACTCAATCACGTGACAGGCTCGCACCATGCAAGCGGATGAGTAACTGTGCCTGTATCACCTAAGGGAGAGCGCTGCTGCTTCCGTAATGTTGCCTGGCGCCGACGCACGTGACTTAACCACGTGAGAGGCGTGCGCCGCCTAAGGCGCTGCCTCTGTCAGATGGCCAAAACTGTGGAAAACTCCGCTCCTCGGGTATTGGAGCACTCCTCCGGATGGGTAATAAACACACCCAGGCACTCTTATCACAGGACGGCACGCACAGTGTTTCTCTCCTGTGCTCAAAACAACGCTGCAACTTCCAATTATTCCGATCCGATCTGCACAGTCACTACCTGGACTTCAGTCTCCTCCTTCGGTGCGACACAGGAAACAAGTGTCGTCCTCTTCCGACCTGCAGCTGTTGGGGGTCTCGGCGCATAGACATCCAGGTAAGCAGAGCTCACTTCACGGGGATTCCCATCCCATCCTCATCGCCATTGTGATAAAAATAAACACGCCAGACAAATTAGTCGTTCCCGGTTTTCTGAGGGAAAGGTTGATAAAATCTGCTCATCAAGGACATATAGGTATGTATAAGACTAAAGAAGTTGTAAAGGCAGATTACTGGTGGCCAGGAACTCCAGAAAGTGCCATAACTGGAACTTCACTCCAGAAAGGAAAAGCAGTGTGTGGTGGAAAACCTCAAGTACCTTCTCTCCTGTGCACAGTTAGCAGTGTGTATAGTCACCACTGTATAGTTACCACTGTACTGCTTTCCCAGCAGTTAGCAACCAACCAAGTTCACAACTTCCTGTGAATTCAATGTTTTCCCAGCAGGTAGCAAACAACCAGGTTCACAACTTCCTGTGAATTCCCACCAATTCGTAATGCAAATGCAGTAGAAGCAGTACAACGTAATTGGAAGCAATCTACTTCCAGCCGTGCCCAACTCAACTGTAGGAATCCACCCAAATGACCTCCACACCACTGCCTTCCCGCTAGGGCCCTTGGCGGATTGTTGCGCTCACCTGCATTCAAACGCCGTCCGCGAAAGCAGACGAGTAGCAGTGTCCGTATGCAACAGAGAATCACTTGCTCCTTCCGTAGTGCTCTCAGCAGTGTTCGCCTTGCTCTGGTGCACGTGACTCAATCACGTGACAGGCTCGCACCATGCAAGCGGATGAGTAACTGTGCCCGTATCACCTACGGGAGAGCGCTGCTGCTTCCGTAATGTTGCCTGGCGCCGACGCACGTGACTTAACCACGTGAGAGGCGTGCGCCGCCTAAGGCGCTGCCTATGTCAGATGTCCAAAACTGTGGAAAACTCCACTCCTCGGGTATTGGAGCACTCCTCCGGATGGGTAATAAACACACGCAGGCACTCTTATCGCAGGACGGCACGCACAGTGCTCTCCTCTGCTCAAAACAACACTGCGACTTCCAATTATTCCGATCCGATCCGCACTGTCACTACCTGGACTTCAGTCTCTTCCTTCGGTGCGACACAGGAAACAAGTGTCGTCCTCTTCCGACCTGCAGCTGTTGGGGGTCTCGTTGGCGCATAGACATCCAGGTAAGCAGAGCTCACTTCACGGGGATTCCCATCCTCATCGCGATTGTGATAAAAGTAAACATGCCAGTATGTTTACAATGTGCTTTTATTAAGACACATGAAAAGCGGAAGCCAGAGACCCCCCAACACATCCAATAGCCAAGGCTCAACAGGCAAAGCTTGAGCAATAACAATATCAAGAACACTCTCAGAATGGTTTACCTCAAAGGCTCATTCTAGAATGAGCCTGCCTCACTCCATAGTCATTTCTTCTCATAAGGCCTACTGCATAACTTGTCATTTATACAACAGTTTCCAATAGCGTGATGCAAATTAACATCCATCATATGATACACTTCCTTTGTCAACCAAATGCCCAGGTACCACATTTTCTCCGGACACCTACTGAATCCATAATCAATTAGCTGTTGATTAGTACAAGCCTTTGAAGTCGGAGTCGCTAAGATTTTGACCAGTTTATCTTGTATCCGGAATACTCATGAATACTCATGAAAGACGTGGATTTAATTCATATTTGCCTGGACCGAAGTGTCTATACCTTGTACCACCAGCAGCATATCGTCCCCATACAGCCAAAGTTTTTGTAAGGCCCCTCTGAATTGGACCCCTCGAATCAGCGCATCTTCTCTGATCTTTGCTGCTAACGCTTCTATTGCGAGGGCAAATAGCAGTGGTGAAAGTGGATACACTTGTCTTGTCCTCTGCCCAATTCAAATCTTTCTGAGGAAAATCCATTGGTATTTATACTTGCTGTTGGTTATGAGTACAGCAGTTTACCAATCCGAGTATGTTTTCTCCCAATCCGGAGCCTTTTAAAGTGGCCATGAGGTATTCCCATTCAATGTGATCAAACGCTTTCTCAGCGTCTAGTGACAGAACCGCCACCTCTGTTGGTAATTTCTTGCTTTCATATAGGGTTAGGATCAATCTGCCCATGTTTTCAGATGCATGTCTCCCTTTAACAAAGCCGGCTTGTTTTTGGCCAATGAGCTCTGGCAACAGGTTTTCAAGTCTCGTCACTATGGCCTTTGCGAGGATCTTATTATCTATGTTAATCAGACTAATCGGCCTGTAACTACTCAAATTCACTGACAGTTTTCCTTGTTTCAGAAATAATGAGATGGTGTGGCATGTCGAGTGGTTGGAGGGAGTAAGCCTTTCTTCAGCGAGGAATGCAACATGGCCAACATCAGGGCATATACTTCATCCGGTATAATCTTATATAATTCTGCTGGTAGACCATCCTTCCCCAGACATATCCCTGAGTTTAGATGGCACGCAGCTCTTTTAAGTTGATCAATGTTCAGATCCTTCTCCAAATTCAATCTCTTCTCTGGCTTCAGTCTTTTGAGGTTACAGCTTCCTATAAATACTTTCAAGAGGTCCGGATTTATTTGTACATAGGTTGAGTATAATCTTGTGTAATATTCTCTGAATTCCCTCTTGATCTGAGTCTGCTCAAATGTTATATCTCCTGTCATGCCTTCAATTGCGTTAATAGATTTTTCATTTTCCATAACCTGAAGACAGTGAGCTAGGAGACAATCACATTTTTCTCCTCCCTCATAATAGTTGCTTCATGTTTTGTACAAGAGTACATCTGCCTTTTCTGTAAGTAATTCCTCCAGCTTCCTTTTTTTTTAATTCAAGTGCTGAGCAAGAGTTTGCAGTATAATTTATAATTGTGCACTTCACATTTTCTTCAATTTCCTCACCTAGTTTCTTCGCATCCATCTCCCTGTCTCTATTCTTTTTATTCGAAAGGCCAATCAACATGCCACCCATGTAGCATTTGCACGCTTTCCATACACACTCCACTGCTACATCATCAGTCCAGTTTTTCTCCACAAAAAACGTAGCTTCTTTCACAATATTGTCCACTATTTCGACATCATCAAGTGGAGTAACGTTCATTTTCCATACGCTTGTTTAGGTAGTGGGAATGTTAATGATATTTCAAGCGAAACTGGGGCATGGTCAGAGATTAGGATAGTATTGATATTGCTCTGTCCGTAATTCTGTGTGCATTAACCAGAAGTTGGGAGCATGTCTATTTGTGAGAACATTTTATGATGCCCCGATAGGAATGTGCATTGTCTGTCTAAGGGGTGTTGAAGTCTCCACATATCTTGTAGTCTCGATTCTCCCATAAAATCTATCATGGCCTTTCGCTCCATTATGCTTTCACTACTCACGGTGCTTACACTTTTATCTAGCAGTGGATCAAGTGTGATATTCAAATCTCCTCCCACAACCAGGTTGGGTTGATTTATACTTGAGATAAGGTTAAACAATTACACTGCGCCAAACAATGTGAGTCAATTTGTACAGTTGTACATTATTTAATTGTTGATCAGATCAACCTGACACGTGTTTCGAGACTTGGCTCTTCTTCTAAGGTTATTCCACTTGTCTACAATGTTCCAGTCACAATTTAGTTGATCTCACAAGAAAATATATTCAACCCTTAATTTTAAATTCCTGCTGTTGCAATGAGTCTTAATATTCACTGTCCGCCTCTCGGCATCAGAATGATTATCGGGAGAGCTCTCTGACTCTCTTGCCCACTCTCCCCTTGAGTTGATTTATATTCTGTATAAACTGCGCGAGAGACATAAAACTTGCCATCCCCTTCGTTTGGTGCATAAACATTGCAAATACAATAAGAAACATTTTGTACTTTCATAATGACACATACTATTCTCCCTTCATTGTTCCTTTTACAATGTATTTCAGATATTGGCAGGTTTTTCCTCATCAGTGTGCGAACTCCTCTAGAGCTTGAGGTAAAGGAAGAGCAAGGAACCTTGCCCACCCACCCGCGTTTCAGTTTCTCTACCTCTGTTTCTAGTAGGTGTGTTTCCTTTAATAGGGCTATGTCTGTCCCCAGCTCGTTTAACCTATTTAAAAACCTTTTCCTTTTGTTTGCTCAATTTGCACCATTTACATTCCAAGAGACTATTTTCAAGCCTTTTTGTATGGATGTGCCATATTAGGACTGATCAATACCCACACTGTGAAGAAACACTGAAACACACATACAAAAAGACAAACAACAAACAAATACAGTAACAGAACATATAACCATCTGGTCTTGTCAATTCCAACCCACGTGTAACTCCCTTCTGTACTCCTTACAGATAGATAACTGTCCCGCCCCCTCCCCATAGATTCTAAATAGTTATAGTTCACATCCTTATTTCAGTTTAATTGTCACGAATACCTAGATTTCCACTTTATCCAAACCCAGTGACATATATGCCATGGCAACCTATTCATATATACACATTTATTTTCAAGACTCTCTATGTTGTCACTACATCAAACTCCGGAACTTCTCTGCTCATTCCAGATAATTCCTTCAGCTGTTGTTAATTAATATTATATCTCAACTTATCATTACCAATACTGCCACCCAAATTGTTTCTGACCCTTCTCTTGGTCTGTCAAGTCTAGATTAGGAATGACTATCAGTTTTATTTAATGTTGCCACACATGTCACTTATATCCTCCTCATCAAATACTTTCATGTTATATATCATCCCATCAATATTTGTTAATAATGATAGGTAACACTATACAACCCCAGTAGTCCCAGTCACTCCAGATTGTGTATGTATCAATGCACCTATTTACAGGAAAGGTGGAGATAGTGCAGCATACTTCCTAGTCATTAACATCTTGATATAGATTAACTTTGAAAACATATACCGTATCCCACCCTCTCATGGATAACAATCTTTGCTCTGGCACCATCCTCACCCAGAATCCAGTAACAAAAGGCCCCAAACACACCCTATATGCTAATTGTGCATTTGATCCTCCCACTGGTGCATGACTGCTAACTGACTGTTAACATGCATTTTAATGTGTCATAGGCCACACTTTGATTGCACCGTGGAAACGAACACCATCTAATTCCATGGTGCACAGCTTCTTAAGTAGAGATCCTGGCAGCCCGCACCCTTCAATCTCCAGAACTCCCACCACATCGGCCCAATCCGACATTGCAAAACGCCTCCAATACTTCATCTGTGCGTGCTTCTTCACCTTCCAATACACTAAGGCTTCACTACACCATAGCCCGGTCTCTCTTTAGCCAAGCAAGGCAGGCCCACCACGATATCACATCAGCGCCTGTTCAAGGATGGAAGGGGGATGGACACATTTGCCAAATAGGATAATGGTGGGCCAAGGGGATGAACATATACTTCTAAAGCTCTTCTCCAGAGTCCCAAAAGAGGCTTGATGCACTAGGATTCCAGTCTGATTAAGGGAATGCAACAATGCACTACATGCGACACCGCTACATTAGTCAGCCTGCACCTGAATCAACACGGGCATCTGAGAACCGCTTGCGCACTTTAGCAATCACTGCACATTAACCGAATTGTCAGCCTGCACCCAATACAGCCACTGTGTCCATTTGAGCCACTATCCTCTGGACACGACACCAGAGTCACGTATAACCTGATCTCCTCTACAACATTAATCATGCGCAACAGAAACTGCAACACGGGCACTTGAGATAAGGAGGGCCTGTTGGGGGCTGCTCCGGGTCACCGGGCAGCCCCATACTCATGTCAAGGGGCACCCGACGGGATCTACAGGGGCGGCGATCACGCTGTGGACACAAAGGGTGGGGGTCACCCCACCCGATCCAGATCACCGGATCTCCGCACATGGCCGGGTGGCAACCGGCTTACCGCCGCCCCGGCTCTGGGGGCACCCAGGCCGGGGTCGCCACCCTGGCCCGACTCACAGGGCCAGGAGAACACACAGGGACTGCGTTGCCCGGCAGGGGCACGGTCCTGGAGCTGGGCCCCGTCCTTGGGCCCAGCACACGTGGTGAGGCACCAGCATGGTGCGAACACAAACACACACACACCTGCGGAGTCCAGTTGGTCTGACTGACGAGACCTTGGTCACGTGGTTCCCCACTACTACTTTACACACGCTTTATTAACCTGGGTGAATGGCTCTCATGTCCCTACACGGCACCACTGAGAGCTACTGGCACAACATAGAGCACTCCAAGTCTACAGGTGTGCACCACACTGCATTGCCCAGCAACTGGGCCATTTTAAGCAAATCCGTGTCTGCAGGCTCACAGTCTTCCGGGGAATGTCAATTATGATGTCCATCTTCCGCACTTGTGGAGTCGACAGAAACCAGCGCGCACCCTCACCAGAGTTTGTTTAGGACAGTCACGTCACAGTCACAAAACCGGCAAAGCCGCACCTGGGAAGGTCCAGGGGCCACATCGGCCAAGTCCACAGTCTGAGGGGGGAAAACAGTGGCAGGGTGGCAGAACCTGCTTCTTCCACTTTCCCCCAGGGCAGGTGACATGTGCCTCCCGTAGCTGTTCTTCCTTGAGGGCACACGAGCACTCCCTTGGGAGCCGCTACCCTGTGGCTGGCCGATGGATGCAGTCCTCTCCACCTCAGTGGACGCTGCACCCCTTCTCAGAGGGGGGGCACACCTCCCGTTGCGGGCAGCCGGACCTGGGGGGCAGCTCGCATCCAGCTTCCCATCGCGGGCCCCGGTGGAAGTCAGGCCCGCCTCACCTTGCTGCAGCTATAGGGCCGCCGAGCACCTTATGGTGGCCGACGCCGCAGATCTCCCTTCCCACAGGGAGAGCAGCACCAGTCCTGTTGGGCAACACCCCCTCCATTTATTTCTGCTGCAGGCTCAGGTGAAAAATGGGTCTGCGTCCTCGTTCCCGTTTTATTTTTTTTTTAATGCGGAACTAGCCGCCGCTCTTCACCTTTGCGGGCCACGTGTGGGGGAGGGGCAGCTCACCTTGTCACTGCGGCCTTCACATCTTTGGGGGAAAACTGCACCCCTCCTCCGGTTGCGGGCCACCACGCCGAACATCCTCCTCGCAATGGGGGAGGGGCAGCGCCCGTTCCAGGTGGCACGGGCCGGGGCAGCGCAGTTCTTCTCCCCAGGCGGGGACCCCGCAGCGCCCGAGGTCAATGCCGCTTTTCTTTGTTCATGCGGCCATGCCGCAGCGCCACCCTCACAATGCGGCCGAGATGCCGCCGATCACTTCTCCTCCACACGGGTGGGGGAGCGGCTCCTTGTTGCCTTTGCGGGCCCAGTTGGGGTTGGGCCCGCACCGTTGCTTTTCATGCGGCGAGGTTGGCCGCTCTTTGTTCCCGTGGCTTGCGGGTGGGGGAGGGGCAGTGTCTCCCCTCCTGCGGCCGACGCCGCGGGCCAATCTCCTCGGGGCCGCCTCTGGCTGTTTGGCAGCCCCACCACACCTCCAGTGCCGCGGCCGACGCCGCCGACACTCTCTCCTCTCCCTGGGACAGTCCTCCCCCCAGATGGGAGAGGGAGGCAGCCCACGCGGCCACCGCCGCACATCCTCCTCCCCACGGGGAAAGAACCTCGGCTCCTCCTCCTCCTCCCGGGGCCATGGCCGAGGATGTCTTCCGTTTCCCTCAGGTGACGGGCAAGCAGCTCGCCACGTTGTTCTCCTTCTCGCGGGCCCAGTTGGAGTTGGGCCCGCCACACCACTACTTCTTTTGGGCACATGTGCCCGTTCCTTGTTGCCATTGTTGGGGGCTGCTCCGGGTCACCGGGCAGCCCCATACTCATGTCGGGGGGGCACCCGACAGGATACACAGGGGCGGTGATCACGCCGCGGACACAAAGGGTGGGGGTCACCCGACCCGATCCGGATCACCGGATCTCCGCACGTGGCCGGGTGGCAACCAGCTTACCGCGGCCCCGGCTCTGGGGGCACCCAGGCCGGGGTCGCCACCCTGGCCCGACTCACAGTGCCAGGGGAACACACAGGGACGGCGTTGCCTGGCAGGGGCACCGTCCGGTCGGCGTTGCCCGCCAGGGGCACCGTCCTGGAGCTGGGCCTCGTCCTTGGGCCCAGCACATGTGGTGAGGCACCAGCATGGTGCGAACACAAACACACACACACACGCAGAGTCCAGTTGGTCTGACTGACGAGCCCAGAAACGGCTCGCTCTCATTATTACCTTGATCTCGTGGCTCCCCACATGACCAAGACAACACACTGGGAGATACCATGCCTCCCAACAGGGGAGACATGCCACAGGGCCTAATGATCTTGCTGCCAAATTAATCAACCACACATAGCATATTTGCGACCTCCAGGCGAGCATGAGCATTGACCAGAAAGGGCACTGTAGTCCCTCTACGACCAATGTCTACAGCAATCAAATGCCAAGTATACTGGTATCAGCTGTCTGATGGCAATCTCAACACGCCCCACTTAACGATCCTTGCTGCCGGATCAAACATCCACACGTCGCAAGGAAGGGCTCTCCCTGTGAGGCAAGAGCACTAAACTGAGAGGCACTGTAATCCCTCTACGATTCGCTCTGCCATTTCTATCTCTTCATCCCTCACTTCCTTATTAGAGAAAGGCACCTCACGCATCGGCATGCATGCTCTCCTTCACATCACGGGCTGCTCTGAAATCTCAATGGTGCCATTTATAACGGTAATCATACATTTAAATATTAATATCAATCAAATAAAGTTCACTATTAATAAGTATATAAATATAAATATATATAATGCTTGTATAGCGCTTGAATATGTAATTGCTGACATTTTAATCCAAAGTCATATTCAAAAAGATAAAGCTATTCCTGGTCATTCCAATGGTTTTCAGCCTCTTTAAGCCACTGTTCAGCCTCTGCAGGGTCCTCTGTTGTTTTCAAGCCTTTATCCATGTAAATCTTTAAAATGGCAGCTTTCACCAACATACTTTTAATGTTTTTTCTCCAGTGCATTGGCTTTGGCAACCTTGAAAGCCCTCCTTTTCTTCACTATCTCATTGGGGTAATCCGGATAAATGGCCAGGGATCTCCCATCAAGAACACGTTTTCCTTTCCCCCTTGCTGCCTTCAGGATTCTCTCCTTTACATCAAGTTCGGTTAAAACCAACATTATCTGCCTTGGCCTGTCCTTCATGATTTTTATGGCTCTGTAGAAATACTCCAAGTCACAAGGGCTCACAATTTCCTTTCCCAGCACCTCTGTCAAGACCCTGAGGACTTGCGAATCTAAATCATTATCCAAATCAGGACTTTCCTCTAAACCTAGCATGCGTAGATTCAGATTCCTGCTTTCAACCTCCAGGAACATGTTCTTTTTCCTTTGGCCAGAAATTTCAGATCTTGAGTCTTTATATACCCTGGAGCTCCCTGCCACTTCTGAGGCCAAGGCTGAGTTACCAGATTCAACTTTTGTGACTCTGATCTCCAGGTGGTTCACATTTGAGGTCAATGCATTTAAGGAGCATTTCATCTCTTCCACGTTCTGAAAAAACCTTTAGCAAAAGGGAATAAATGTCACTGCTGCTGGGTGTCTCTTCCATCTCGCCTCCTTGTTTAGGTTTTTTTGGAATGGGATTTTCAGGAACTTCATTCATCTTCTTATCCCCGGTATTCATTCCTTTGGTTTAGTATCCACAGACAGGGCAGGGTGTAGGAGCAGCTTGCCTAAGCTGCTGCTAGGTCGACTGACATCCCAGAATCCCCTCTATGCTCTTTCTTTACCAGTGCCTTCCAACGCCTCCTTCCCTTATCACAGTCTTGCGCCAAACTTTGCTTAGTAGTGTAGAAAATGTATTTGAGCAGGTGTACATGTTTATAGGGCCATCACGTGGTAGTAGTTTTGATGATAGTATAACGTGTTCGCTTAGAAATCTACTGTATGATCATCCCCTAGTGAAAGCACCCTTGAGGTGCATTGGAACCAAAAAACAGAAGGCTCAGAATACAGGCATTAACTGCTGATATTGTAAGACAATTCCTTGGCATGGTGCAGCTGTCATGCAGGCCCTCGCTCGCTTTTTAGTTTGGGCTACTAGGTGGCAATTAAGCACCACCTATAAGCCAAAACTATTGCATTAGAGTACAGATAGGAAGAAATGGCATGTATGGCAAATGGCAACAAAGCGTGTAGGTGTTTGGTTGTTTGCCCACCCATTGACTGTGTATGGCCATGCTAATACCTATGGCCATTCCCAACGAGTGCCTGCCCCTCCCCGCCCAAAATGCCTCTTCATGGGAAGTCTTTGAGCTTGCTTTAATCAGGTCTTACCATCAAACTTTTCACTTGAAGTACCTGCCAGTATTTTTTCAAAGCAGTCCTCTGAGCGTTAATGACATAATTTCAGTTGTAAACACACTACTGCTTTAATAAAAATGTCTTAAACAGGTCTGGCTTCAGACACTCCATTTCTAAGCACTATGCTTTTCATTAAAGTCCTGTTAAAACAAACATTGGCAAAGCCAACAGGTTTGGCTTCTGTATAAGTAGTGAGCATTTGCTAGGCACTACTATTAGATGCCCAAGTACTCACACCATTTTGCACCTGTTACCATCAATGGCCAGTTAATGCCATTACGAGAGTGACTGCCAAGTGCCTTTCCCATGCCTACACAAAAGCCTGAGCTGTTAGCATTGCCAGTGCTTGCTTTACCTTTGTTTTACTTTCCCAGTTAGTGATGTGGTCTATTTTTGACTCCGCCCAGTTGCCATCCCACAGCCTAGTCCACCTCCTCTCCACATGCTCCATGGAAATAGAAAGGGGGTTCTGATCTCCGGCAGAACTCCAGTTTCCCCTCACCATAGCGGTCACCTGTGGCTGATTTTTGTTTTCTCGTGTGAAAGCTGGCAGCAGTCAATCGTATAGCGTCCCCTGCATTGTCACCTTTCATATTTTGATTTTTACAACACCTGGACTTCTTACATGGGCCCTAATAACCTTTTAGTCCACTGCCGAGGACTAACCCTGCTGTTAATTGTGCCCGAGACCATGTTGAAGGTTCAAGCACGGGTCCCTGAGCCATCGATGGCGGTAATGTGTTGTTTATTTATTTTTATTTATTTATTTTGCATTTGTAAAGGGCGCCTAACTCCTGGGTATCTGGGTGCTGTACAGGCATTTACAGACATTTTTACAATTGCATAGAAGACAATATCTGAAAAAAATGTACAATATACAGTATTTGCAGGTATTACAGATATTAACAATGAGCCTAGGTATCTTCTAGGGACTGAGGTGCTACATTTTGAATTTGAGGAGCGCGTTTTTGAGTTTGTGAAATAAAAAAATTATTTCTTAATTTTATGATTTAGTAAGTATGCCAACAATCTGAATAATAAAAAAACGCGCATTCAAATCTTACAAACACTAAGCAGTATCCTTACAAAAGGCAGTGCATGAAAATGGCGCAAATTGTCATTTTGTGTGCCAGAGACAGTGGCATGGCATCCCCCTCAGCTTCAGTGTGCAGTGCCTCAGAGCTATCAACACCTTCGATTAGCAAAACCTCATGCCGAGGCTCGCACCGCTGACGGGGCGAGAGCCATACCCGCTGATTAAACCATGCATGGTCTATATATCCTAAAGGAACGCTACACTAAAGCCATTGCCGACAGAAGGTGTTGGCCCTCACTGTTGTTTCTAAAGTAAAGGTGTACCTCCTCCCCGCCTGTTTTCTTCTCCTTGCTGCGTGAACGTTTCCCGGAGAATGTGTGCTAGCCTCGATTTGGTATACTTCATTTGGTATTCCTGGCACTTGTCTTTCCGCCGCGCCCTTCCTCTCTGCCATGCAAATACTCCAGCATTTGATGCACACTGCATTTTCTTTCTGGTGCAAATGCTTTTGTTTCCTATGGAATCCACCTGGTTTCTACACCATACGTGGGAGGCAGCATTTACTCATTTTGTACGGCGAAGTGCAAAGCGGTTGTGTACAAGCAGGCATACCACCTTTTTGCACTGCAATTTTACACTCAGGCGTGCACATGTTGAAAATTGCTCAGAGGGGACTGTTGAATGACAAGGTGCAAAGCTGATGGGTCACTTCCACGTAATTTACGCAGAACTCGAAAATAAGCAGTGGCGTGTTTTTTCTCTTGCAAAACAGCATTTTCATTTTTAAACCTTAAATAAAATGTTTTCATAACATCACTGCGTATGGCTTCGGAATTGGTTTTTGGTCTGTACGGCACTGCCTGCACACCATGTATATGCTTGTTTTTTTGTTTTGATCCACCAGAGCAGCATGCTTCGGCAGGGCCTGGATGTGGCATTTGCCAGCACGGCATCTTGCGTGCGCCCTCCGTCAAGGAGCTCATTTTGAGTATGGCATAGTGTGAAATCAACGCGTAAAAATTGTATGCATGCATTTCATGCCACGCCACTTGTTTCTTCACTTGTGTGGTGGCGAGGCGGCATGGAACGTTGTAGTACCACCTCTTCACTTTAAGCCATACAAATACTGCAGCATTTACACCAGCATGACATGTTCATGCTGGCGTTAATGTGGTGGATTCCTATGGAATCCGCCTGCTTTTTACAGCAGTAAAAATCAGGGTATACACGCATTTCGTCGACCACTCTTTCATCGCGGGACTTTTCATCGCCGACCGTTTCATTGCCAACTTTTTTTTTAAAAATTTTTTTTAGGGGGGGTGTTTGTGCGGGTTGGGGTATGATTATTTAAGTAAGGGAGGGGTTTGGGGGGCACAGCCCCCCATAAATAAAAAAATAAAAAAATGTTGGCGATGAAAGGGTCGGGGATGAAAAGTCCCACAATGAAAAAGTGGTCGACGAAATAACATAGAACAAAAAATCAGACGGATTCCATAGTAATCCATTGCAAATGGCAGGCAGTGTTGACACAATTTCCACTGCAGAGTTGAAAAGGCAGGTGCAAAGGCGAGTTGCCCTACAGTTTACCACTCCCTTCTGCACTCTGCAGCGGAGATGTCAAAAATTGTGCATAGGGGCACTATTTGCACATAAGTGCACATGTAGGCAGTTCCGTCTATGGAATTCACAGGGACTTGGAGATATGCTCCCAGGTGTTATAAGGCCATTTTCTGTCCGTTTGCCTTTTGTAGATACAGTGGGGTCATCGACAGCAAGTAGTAGATAGAGGCGTGCTTGAGTGATATATGCAGTGTTCTAGCCAAAGTCACCATTATCTTTAACTCAGGTGGATTTTACGACCGATGCACCTAAAGTCATGAATTTTCAACCTTGGGATTTCGTGAAAAATTGCAACGCCTTAAACTCGACGGATTTCGTTGAGGTGACAGGTTGTTCTTCTATTGCCAATTTCTAACGCTATTGGCACCTGGACTGACAGCAAATTAACACAGATTTCTGCATAGAAATGTAAACGCTCCACATCACCCCACTTAGGCATACAATCCCACATTGCCAGTTATCTGTGCATCACACTTCTAATGATCGTACTTTTATTGATATTGATCAGTGCTTTCTTCAGTGTGTCTTGTTTCCTTGTGCCCATTTCATATCAGGTTGAGTCATTGACTGGCATCGCGCGTCCTCCTAGACCTGGTTATTGGGAGCCCCTGTGCCCCACCATATCTCGCTCCAAGAACACCAATGGTATCCAGCAGTCAAGAGTGCAACTCCTACAATTTGAGCAAGTTGCGCTGGCTCGATGGGGCAGGGAAGGCTACCTCGTTTAATTAAGTTCCGCAAGCAGGGGGCAGGCGCCATGCCCAGTGACGGAAGACATTTTAATCAAAGATGCAACTTGGACACAGTCAAACAAAACCAGAGGGATTGTATGACTCGGATTAAGTAACACGAATAAGAAACAAGATACCGCAGACACATAATATTCCCATCAAAGACACACAATGTACTGCCCGCTGGCACAGTCTCCTTGTTTGCAGAATTATTATAGAGCGTGTTACACAGAATTCCAGGACACTGGAAAGCAGAATGTTGCTGCTGCTGTGTAGCAACGATTTTCCAAGTGAGAGCAGGGGAGCATGCCATTTATAATCAAATGCTATGACATCACCATTTTCTGTGCCAGAACTTGATTCTTTCATGTTTGGGCTGCTGTGAGTGGGAATTGTTGTTGTGTACAGTTCTCAGGAGCCTTGCCTTTGCACCCCCTGCTAGGTTGGCCCACCAGGACAGCACAGTGGGTAGGAAAGGGACATGGACCTGGGGAAGGCACATTTTTTAGTTTTGTAGCTTCAGCCATGCTTCATACCCCACCTCAGGATTCCAAGTGACATCATACACAACCCAAGGTTTGCGCCAGATGTCACCCTGAACCCCTAGCTGGGATATATCCCCGTGGCTGAAAGCTACCCATCTATCATTTTTGCATTTCGGGTGGGAGTTGTTGGGGGGAGAGGACAAGAGATGCTAAAAAGTCTCACAAGTTATGATTTGAAGTTGAACCAAAGTAAGGATTCTTCATTTTGAGGTTTAGGAAGGGCCGGGTCCCAGCTAGAAATACGCGAGTTATTTATTCATTTATTCATTTGTAAAGCGCGCAGAAACCCACAGGCATCAGGGCGCTGCACAGGACTAGTTACATGAAGACCTTGGGCACAGAAAAGAAATCGCACAAAGTTGCGGCGAGAAATGCATGCAAACGAAGTCATACAGGGATTACAGTCAGAATCTCAACTATAAGCAGCTCGGTTGGGTGGATGAATTGAAGAGCCATGTTGTGAGGGCTTTGCACCTGCCACAACTTGCACACGCAAATAGTTTTCTATTTTAAACTTCTCTTTTCCCTGCTGTGCCTTTGCCCCTATTTGATGTGTCTTCCATCGGTTTCCCAATCTCTGCCACGCGACATTCACGCGCGCTAAATTCACATCACAGCGAGGTCAAGCAATTTGCTCTGCAGGCTTTGGCGGCCTAGACATGTGGGGGTGCATATGTACTAATACCTCTGCTTAATGGGGAGCCAGCTGTCTGGGTTGGTGTCACTGCACTCCTAACAGCACGCTTAACATTAGCTGCCCGATTTCCATTCGCCGTGCTCTAGTTGAAGCCAAAAACCGTTTGAATGCGACGATTCCGAAAATGTTCCAAAACATGCGCTGGACAACAAACGGTGGCACTATTTGCCCTTTGCAAGGACACGCTCCATTCCTCATCTCCTGGCAGCTTAATAGGTCTACAGGAATTCCACAGGACCGAATATCAGGGAGGGTGAGGGGGTGCAGGGGGAGACGCCCTCTTCTCACTTAGAATGGGAACATACCTCATGTGTTTAGACTATAAATGGCACCTGTTTTAATAACGTGTGTGCTATCTATTTTCTAAGTCACACGCAGAGTCGGACTGGGGCATACAATTGTCTCGGGCACCAATGAAAAAGTGGCCAATTGTCGCAAATGGCAATTCATTCCTTTTGTGACAGACTGTTTGACCCATGGATGAGTTTTTTGATAAAATGTAATGTATGCAAATTGTGCAATTTAAAGAATATTCATTCAGCAACAATGTTCAAAACTACCATAGGGAAGTAACTCATCAAACTGGGGCACTTTGACCCATAAAACGGGCCCACCCTAGCATCATGCGTTCAGGCACTGCCCTATTACCCTGTTGGGCAGCCGGAGCCTGACCGAGCCTGGTCACAGGATGCCAGTGCGTTCCTACGCTGAAAGAAAGCATCTAAATAAAACGACAACATCAATTAAATACGGAAAAAAGAAACGCGAGGAGGGCTCGCTGGACCGCGGAGAAAGCTCACGCGGCATCCGAGCTCAGTTACCTCAGACTTGGTGATGACGAGGTGGTGGAAGTCTTTGCTCGGAGAGGGCGCCTGGCACTGCATTTCGAACAGTTTCTCCTGCAGAAGGGAGGTCATGGTCTCGCAGCCCGTCCCTGGTCCCTTCCGTGCTTCCGCGCCGCACACGAGACGCCGCCGCTCTGCAGGGGCGCGCTGCCTTTTGGGTGTATATAGTGCGCCGCTTCGCCTGTGGCACGGCTCGCGTCGTACTTGCGCAACGCGAGCGGTCTGGGCAAACAGCCGCGGTTAGCGGGGCCTTTTGAACCAGACTGCTAATCTATCATTCGGGGAACACGCTAACCTCACTCTGAAAGAGGCTTGGCCACTGTTTTCATGTAACTGTCAGCAAACAAACGCCCCGATGCTCTATTCAGGAAAGGTGAAAGGAAAATGATTCACGGGTACAACAAGCGTTTCCTATCCATCTTCCTATTTGTAAAACACATTTCAAACTGCGAGGTTTGTTTGCACAAACGGCCAAACCCGCCTCTTAAAGGAGTTATTAGTAAGAGATGGAATTCTTCATGTACTGTGCCGATCCCTCCTTCTGGGGGCACAAGGTATACACCGAACAGGGGTGGACTGACCTAAAGGGGCCTCTGGAGATTTCCTGGTGGGCCTCTGCATCACTGGCCTCTTCGGTGTGGTTGCTCACTTTATTTCCACATTTTCTTATGGGGAATCTGCTATATAGGGGCACTTTGAACAATATTAACAAAGCCTCTTTTGCTCCCCAGTCCACCTGTCGGGGCAATTTTTCTGTGGGCCGGCTGGGCCGTCTGCGGACCTTTGGGGTTGGGGAGGCTCCAACTCCTCCCGCGTCCCAAAGGAGTATGAGGCACACACAAGAGCAAAGAGTTACTGCTGTTTATTGCATAAAACAGACAGGGACGAGCTCTCAGGTCACAGGCATCCGGGAGACATCTCGTTACTGATGGGCTCGCAGGCCCTTTTTCTAGCTGTATGACGCACCTACGTGCGTCACCTGGGAAAACTAGCCCCAAAACCTAAAGCCATCTCGGTTTGGCTCTCCGAGTCGTAGGGTCAGTATAGACACATATAGAGAAAACTGTTAGTGGTGGAGGAAGGGTCAGGTGGTACGCTTGGGCCGTCCCTAACAACTGCTACAGGGGAATTGTTACAAGGGGACAATTAGCAATTGGCTAAACTATAGTGGTGTAAATGGTGAGCCCCTTGTATTCTGATTGGTCCACCCGCGGGCCCCCAATCCTGGGACCACCGCTGTTCCCAGCTCGCGGTGTACCTGGTACTGGAAACAAAATATGACTATGTGTCAGTGGCGGACAATGGACAGGTCTGATTATTAGCTGATGTGAGTGTCTTTTCCATCACTGTCAGTGTCCACTTTGTCACTTCATTGTTGCCGTCTGTATCCCAAACGTGAGACCCCAGTGCTTCTGTATTCCTTGGGGCTTGGCATCGTATCAGGTCGGCCTGGTCACGTGTTGTGAGACCGTGGCTGGAGCAGAATTATGAGCATTTGATTTGTATTTCGGCTCTTATGAGTGTTTAGGAGTGGCAGGTGTAACCTTGGCGCAGGGAGCGCAGTATGCAGATTGCAACGTTGCAGCCTTGGCTGTGGGCTCTCGTCAGGGCTCGTTCTGCGTGATCAGCACCTTGCAGCTTTGTCTGCTCTGGCCTGGGGACTCTGGCTTTGCGGCCTACCTTGGCCTGGTTTATGGGTGGCGGTACATAGTCCATAATGTGAGGGTCGCGAGGGGTGACAGAGATTCATATGCATTAGTCCATATGCAGGGTTACATCTTCATGGTTTTAGTGGCGAGGAAGCGTCTGCAAGCATGAACACAAGCTCTTCTGTCGTCTTGCGTTTCTGCAGTGCGGTAGTTGGCCTGTGTGAAAAATAAGAACGATGCATGTGTGAGTGTAAGTGGTCCTCTACGTCATAGCACTGAGTATGTTCTTCGTGTGGATTGGTGTGTGCTTCGTGGCATGTGTGTTCTCGTCTGCTGGCTGTGTCGTCATGGCATCTCTAACGATGGCGGTACTTGTGGTTGCTGTCTAATCGAGTTGGTCCATATGGTCGATGTCAGCTCCACCTGAGGTTCCAGCATGTGGTTTGATTGACGGGCAGCTTCCCTGGGTGTGTGGGATGTGGCCACAGTGGATCTTGACATCGGGGGCGGATGTGAGCGGGTCGAATTCCTCTCGAGGTGGGTGCTTGGGTCGTGACGTCCTAGGCCATGGTCTGGATGACAATTGGGAGAAGGGATCGTCCCATTTTCCCTCTTCAGTCCCCACTCTGGTCGACTTGTCAACCACAAAATTATCCACTCTCTTGTCTCCTCGTACTCGCCATACCTTCGTTATTCCTGCCAAGTGTCCGTACACATGATCTTTATATGACCAGTACATATAAACACATCCGCCACCGGGTTTGCAATAAACCCATTTTCCAACGTAACTTTTCGGGTTCCTTGGGTTCTCAACTTTTATTGATGATGGGTACAAGTCTGCTTCTACTATCTGCTGGCGCAGCCATTCACGTTCCTTAATAATGACGTCTGTGTGTCGGTTGTCTTCAGCTGGCATTAGGACGTGCATGCCGATCATTTCTTCAGCAGTACGCTTTGATCTTTCCTTCCATACCTTTATCCCCATCAGAAAAGCTATTCCTAAAATTACGCATCCGGCCACAACCTTAGGACCATCTGAGAGCCATGATGGCATCCAAGACCAGATCTAAGAGAACCAGCTACCGTCCTTCTTCACTCCCTTTGCTTCTTCTTCCATCTTGGCGTGCATCTTGGCCAGCTGTGATACTGCCTCAGATAGCGTACCATTGTCCTCGTCATTGGCAGGGATAAACGTGCTACACAAACTTACAATTTTTGTGCAAACACCTCCTCCCATTGCTGTCAGGAGGTCCAGCACATACCTGTTCTGTAGGGCCACCATCCTGATCGCTCTTAGTTCTTCCTTTATCGCGTTGAAGCCGTTAACTGTGGAGTTGATTGTCATCATTAGCTCCCATCTTGTTATCTGGAGCCACTTCGCATTTGCATATGCCTGCACCCCTGGATGTACGATGGAAGAAAAGAACATTGCGGCTCTGCTAAATAGCCTGTGTGCTGGTGGAATGTCACTCAGAGCTGTTTCTGATTTCCCCCACAGGTAGTTTCCTTTCAGCGGTTCTCCTTGTCTTCTTTACCCTGGATAAGTGTGCATTGTCGTTCCATTGCTTTCTTTCTACCATCTTCAGTGACCTCTTCTTCCTTTTATTCCCTTTGTCCATTTTAGGGAAGTTTTCCATGTTGACGTGTTTTTGCGGTACTACCAGTGATGGTACGTTGATGTGTACCATAGTGCACACTCCATTCCACAACGATGGCAAGCTGTTGTATGCCATTGCTCCGCAGGCCCAATAGTGGTTCATCAGAACTGCTGTTCCTACCCCCCCGTCAGGAAGCTTTATCGTTCTCTTGCAACCTTCATTTGCTCCAACATCAACTTCTCCATCATGCCGGTAACACAGTGTTGGTGCTGTGAGTGGAAGTATTGTTATGGGTTCCTCCTCTTTATCTAACCATGTCACTAGTGCTGCACTCTATGTCCATTCCTTTTAGCATTTGTTGTTTTCGTCTTGCACTGTCATCACTGGTGACTTTGCCAAAGTCAGCATTTTACTTCCTACAACTCCATCCACCCATCCGTGTTTCGTGTATACCTTGCCATATATTAATATTAGTGGCCTTTCCCATCATCCTGGTTCACCTGCAACTTCTTTTTCGTATCACTAGCATGGTAGGTAATTCAGTGTAACTTCTTCTGTCTCTCCTTTGTCGGGTCCATCTGTTATGTACATGAGCCCTTTGGTCTGCTGCCACAATTCATCATACATTGGTAGTGTTTTGATGAAGTTATCTTCATAGAGGTATGTTGACCTTGATTTCCATCTTAGTGTTGCTCTTTTCCCTTGAAATCGTCCATGTGTTTGGAACGATGCTAGATATAACAAGCATTCAGCAGTTGTTGCAGGTACTTCAGTTGCCACGAACGTTCTTGAGGCGCTCATGGGATCAATGAGCACACATAGCAGTTGTCCTTTGTCGTGTCCTTACCAATTTTGGACATGTGCTTGTACCACATGTTGTTGGAGACGTGTGCAGATTCTGTGAGGTATGTTTCAACCCCATGTACATCAATAGAAACACTATGTTTATCCCTCTTTATGTTGGGCCCCGTGCTAATTGTACCACCTGACACCATGCTCCTTGCAGCCATTGAAGGGGAAATGTTAGCAGAGGGAGATGCCATCACATAGAAAGCATAGTATGCCTGCCAGACAGCGGCTGTAATCAGACCAGTGGTGAACAATATCCCTAACATTTTTATTACAGTTGCTATTACCACTGGCTTGTCTCTTTTACCTTTGCTGCAGTCCTGCAGATACTTTACTTTAGATGATATAGGTGCCCGCCTGAAAATCTCTCAAAATATGCGTTATTATTGTTAGTAGTTTTATTTAAGCCCTGCGTATCAAGTAGTATTTCAATGCCCAGGCGAAAATCTCTTCCCACGCTTTCCTTACCGTCCTATCTCTTAAGGCAGGTAATGCTGTGTGGAGGTGTGGAAATTATTGTGCTATTATCATAAGGAACATGTTATAATATACACGTATTCTCCTTCATCTTAAGAATTTTGCCCTTTTTATAACGTTTACAAACTGGTGCGACAGTGCTTCTGGGGTGTTATCGTCTGCGGGTAACATTTACCCCTGGGCAGTGACGTATGCTTCAGTGACGTATGATCCTTTTCTTTTATTACATACACAATAGCAATACGCAATACCTGCATGTGCGAGACAAAAAGAGGAGAGAGCATGCACGTGTTTACATAGTGTGGTGTATATTTGCAGATTGTTTTGACAATGTTCTTCATTGACTGGTGGTAGTTAATTTTAGCTAAAGTTATTTATTTTGTCTGGGATCTCGTGATCATAGGGTGGGATATGAGTGGTTGGTAATTTTTCTCCTGTGGGGTATCCGATGTCTGTACTGTGTCGTTGTTGTTGTCAGTTGTCGTTGCTGAAGCGTTGGCCCCTTCACTGAGGTGAGGGGGGTATGTGCTTTGTAGGGCTTGATGTCGTGGATGTGTGTCCACACGTCCTTACCGTTCAACTTGACTGCTCTAGTGGCTACCTTTTCCACCAAGCGTGGACCTGTGAATCTAGGATTGTTCCATTGTCTACGGTAATTTTTCAGGAAAACCTGGTATACCTCTTTCATTTCCACTGTGTAGCATGTTCATGTTCCTCGTTGGTTGCTTCTCCTTGTTGGTTGTTCTTCAACCCGCCCTGTGTCCATTGGATCTGTTGAGAGATAAAAGCGGCACCAGTAACCAAGGAATAGACATACTCGTGCATTTCTTCACCAAAAACAGTACTTGTGGCATGGCAATCAGCTATTGCCCTTGATGGTGGTGTGAGTGGAAGGTGCATTTGATGTCCCGTCACCACCTCGTGGGGTGTGAGGTGGTGCTACGACCTTGGTCTGTTTCTCAGCTCAAACAAGGCCGAATGGGAGGCAGTACAGCCAACTCATTTTGGTTGTTTGTTGGATCTTTGCTATTTCTTCTTTTAGGAGACCGTTGAGCCATTTGCAGATGCCATTTGCTTGTGGGTGATACACGCATGCAAAGTTATGTTTAATTCACAAGAGGGCAGTTACGTGCTGGAACAATTCATTGGCAAAGTGTGGGCCATTGTCTGACCGCAGCACTTCGCATACTTCCCACCTCGGGAACACCTCCCTCACCAAGAATTTGGCTGCTCTGAACGCATCTGCATGAGAGCATGGACCAGCCTCGATCCACCTTGAAAATGGACACACTACTACAATCATATATCTGTAACCTTGACATCCATTGATCATGTCAACATAGTCAATGTGTAGGTGCAGGAAAGGTCCTTCAGGCCGGGGTACGGTACCTTTGATCACTTTCAGTGTGTGGCCGGCCGTGAATTGCTGACATGTGAGGCAGTTGCTAATGAAATTTGCAACATGTGAGTTTAGCTCGGGGCAGAACCATGATTCTTTTATCTGTTCAGCCATTACTTCTTTCCCTGAATGTGTGGGACAGTGCAATTGGGTCAGAGCTGTTTTCAATAGCGCCAGGGGCATCACAACTTTCCGTGTATTATTATGTCGCCATAGTGCATCTGTGGAGGACATGGTGCATCCTCTTTTGACCCATAGTTCCTTCTCTGCCATTGGTGCTGCTGCCTGCAGTTCCATAATCTGTGTCTCTGGGATGTGTGTGTACTCATCCTTCATCAACATCTGTCTTAGCCCCCCTTATCTTTTTGTTTTTCTGAGATGGTCCATGTCTCGCCAAAATACGCAGCATGTTTTGCATGTGCGTCTGCTGTTTCGTTACCTCTTGATATTGGGTCGTCACCATTAGTGTATGCCTGACACTTTACCAGTGCTACCTCTTTCGGGTAATTAATTACTTCATTTAGTTCAGCCAGTAGGAGAGCATGTTGTACCGGAGTACCATCTGCTCTTCTGAATCCTCTTCTTTACCATATTATTAATCCTGAGTGTACTGTTGATGTAACATATGCAGTGTCAGAGTATATAGTTACTCTTTTCTCATTGTTTCCTCTTAAGGCTAAAATGAGTGCTACTAGCTCTGCTGCTTGCGCTGAATAGTGTTGTGGCAATTGGACGCATTTTACTGGAACGTGAGTCGTCTTCCCTTAATCGTACTACTGCTGCACCTGTCCTTCTTATCCCATTGCTTTGATTGATTGTTGGTGACTCATCTATGTACATTATCTCCCCCTCCTCAAGGGCATTTTCTTCCACTTTCCTGGTACTTGAGTAAATTTCAATTGCCTGTGTGCAGTCATGTGCATGCTCTCAATCTTCCACTTTGTCTGTTATAAATCATGCTGGGTTAACATTACTGCACCTTACTATTTTCAGCTCTGGTCTGGAGAGTATAATCTCGTACCCTGTAGCTCTTTGAGTGGTCAGTGTGGATTTTGGCTTATTCAATATTGCAAAGAGGGCATGCTCCATGTACAGTGTGGTGGGGCATCCCATGGTGATTGAGGAGGATTTTTCTACCACAAATGCTGCTGCAGCTAGGCTCTTTTCGCACGGGAAGTGACCCATCATTACAGGATCCAAATGGCCACTGTAAAATGCCACCGGCTTGTGTCCCATGCTTGTCTTTTGTATCAGTACTGCCTTCATTACTGCAGTATCACAATGTGAGAATATGTAGAATTGCTCTTTGTAGTTGGGGGTAGGCAGTACTGGTGCAGTTGAAATGGTGTGTTTTAGTTAATTAAATGCCTCTGTCATTTCTCTTGTCCATCCCAACTTCCTTGCTCCCCTCTGTGCTTCTCTAAGGGCCTCGAGCAGTGGTCCTATGTATGAGCTGTAGTCAAAGACCCCTCCCCTGCAATAGTTGCATAGGCCCAGAAATTGCTGCAGTTCTCTTATTGTCTCTGCGTGTGGTGTATTTGTTATTGCTTGTGCCCTTTGTGGTGCAATGTTCCTCCCTTTTTGTGAAATAATCTGCCCAATATAAAGCACTTGTTCTTGACAGTACTTCAGTTTCCCCTTGTCAACCTTGTATCCTTTCTCAGCCAACACTGTGAGCATCTTTACAGAGTCCCTCTTGCACTTCTCCTCAGTGGTGCTGCAGATGATGATGTCATCCACATATTGCAGCACTGTGCATTCCATCTCTATGTTTCCCAGATCCATTTGTATGACTCTGTTAAAGATGGATGGTGATTTGCAGTACTCTTGGGGTAGCCTAGTGTGTTTCCACTTTGTGTTGCGGTATGTGAAACTCAATAGGTCTTGTGAATCAGGATGTAGAGGTATTGAGAAAATTGAATTTTTGAGGTTGATCACAGTGAATCGTGACGCCTCTGCTGTTATCCCGCACAGTATGGTGGCTGGGTTAGCTGCTATTGGGTATTCTGCCTCTACAATGTGGTTGAGGGGTCTCAAATCTTGTATGAAACACCAGGACCCTCCCTTTGCCTTATGCACAGGATACACTGCAGTGTTGCATGGTGACTCTGATGGTACCAATATTCCTCTATCCACTAGGGCAGTTATTGTTTCATAGATCCCTTCATCAGCTTCTTTAGATAGTGGGTACTGCTTCACCCTGGGCAGTAGTGCACCTTTCTTCAGCTTTATTTGTACTCCTCCGATGCTTTTTATGCAGCCTACGTCATATGGACTAGTGGTCCTTAGAGAGACAGGTACTGCTGCTAAATATTCCTCATAGAAAGGTACTTGGGTAGAGGTGGGGGCTTCTGGTGCCATTGCCGCTTTCTGTGCTACCTCCTTGTAGGTCACTCTCAACCAGCTATAAATGCTCATCTGGAACACCATCTCCCCATCGCCTGTTTCATCCGAGAACAGCTCCTCATCTGACACCTGCGTTAGCCTGCATCCCTCTGCTAGTGCTATTACAGCTCTCCATGCTTTCCCTTCCCCATCCTGGGCGTGTACTGCAATGTAGTCTCTGGTTGCCACAATACTCTCTATGTCCACTGATATTATTGCCCCTTCCGCTTCACTGGTGGGTGTTTCTGGTCTGAAAAGGTAAGCTGCTTGTCTCCTCCACACCTTGCCCTCAATTCCTGGTAGCCATGCTTTTGCCATGTCTGTTCCATATTGGAAGAGGCCCCCGCCCACTGGTTCTGCCCTTGCCACTGTCTTGCCACAGTAAGCCTGGAGTATGTGTCGTGCTGTGAGCATGTGTATGCCTGGTGTGGAGCACACTATTCCCTTGTCAGTGAAGGATATAGTCATGTTCAGTCTGTTCATAATGTCTCTCCCTGGTATGTTTACTGGTGATTGTTTTGAGTATAGCAGTGGTGGAGATAAGTCGTGATCTCCACAACAGATAAGGATATTTTATCAGTAAAAGGAACCAGCCCTCGAGCCCCAGAGAATCCTTAAGTGTGCATGGCTTCGCCTGACAAGTTGAGCTTCCCTTCCCTAATACAGGACCTAGTGGCCCCTGGGTCAACCAGAAAAGAAAATGTTTTGCCACATATCGCCACCGTTATGCGTGTTTCCTCCACAGGGTTAGGTGTTATCGATAGGATGGGACACATCAAGGACGTCTGTGGGCTGTCCTATTGCGGGTATAGTGACTGTCCGCTCCCTGTGTATGGGTTGTGACCTAGTATTGTCACCCTCCCCAATTGTGTCTGTTGTATTGGTGTGTCTGCGGGTAATTTATTATCCTGTATTTGTGTGAGCTGTTGCACTGTCTGGACATGTTGTTGTGCTTGTGCCACTTGCTGCTGTGCCTGTTGTTGTGCTTGTTGGTACTGCACTTGTGGTTGTTGTGCCGTGTATGTTTGTAGTTGCTGCTGAGGTGGTGCTTGTTGTTGTATTTGTGTTTCTGTCACCTGCTGTGGCTGTTGTTGTTGGTAGAGTTGCTGTGCCCCATTGTAACCCTGTTGCCCTTGTTCTCCCCACCCTGCTTGTGCCGGTCTTGCTCTGCACGTGCGTGATATGTGTCCTACCAACCCACATGTCCAGAACGTCGGCGGCTCCTGTGCTTGCCACGTGTATCCTCCAGTGCTGTCTATGTATCCCTGATGTCCATATTGGTTGTGCCCTCTGAACCCTCCTCCTTGCGGTGGGGCTGCAGGTCCAAATCCCCTCCCCCTCGCTTACCCACCCATCCCCCTGTAGTTGTTTGTGTAACCGTTTCCCATCTGTGTGTATCCACCCCCCATCTGTGCGGCGTATTGGTGTTGGGCTGTGTATGGCGGGGATGGTGGCATTTGCTGTGTTGTCATTTGTGCTTGTGATAGTGGTGCTGTTTGTTGTTGTGTAATGTCTGGTGACAGAGTGGGCTGAACGGGGCCTGTTATTAGCGCACCTTCCTTTGCATATTTGGACAATTTCTTTTGGAAAAGTTTCGTCTCCTCCGCCTTTCTGTCTTCTTCTTTCTGTTTCATCTTTTCCTGCCATAGCCTAGAATGGTGCACTATTGTCAGCTGTATCTCTGGGCATGCCTTTGCTTCCATTCCTACCAATTTCTTGAATTGTCTCTGTACTGGTTCCTGGAGGCCTTGAATCAGTATGTGGTAAAACAGTGCTAGTGGTTTGTCCCACGGTTCCCGCGTTTCCAGGTGCCACTTCTCCTGAATTTCCTGGATGTAATCAACAGGATCTTCATTCTCACACATTTTGCGTGACGTTATTGCTCCTATGTCTGAAGTGTCTGGGTATTGCACCCTCAGTGCCTGCCAAAGCGCATGTCTGCAATTTGCAAATGGCGCTCCATCATGTGATGTGTCACTTATCATCACCCCTGGAAATCCCCCCTCTTCCAAATGTCATCTGCTGCATCACCCAGTATTGAAATTAACAACCCCTTTACATTGCCCACTGCTAATTTTTGCCCTGAAGTTTGTTTTTCCATTTCATATATCCATTTCCCAGCCCCTCCACTCAAAGATGGAAGCCTGCATTTGATGTTTTCTTTGCATGTTTCCATGGGACGTATTGTGTCCTTGTTCCCCCTCTCTTTAGTAATGGCATTAGAGTGTACTCCTTCACCTCCCCTCGTGTCTGACTGTGCAGGGATGTGTGTGTGTGTATTCGCTATCCTCTTCCATGTCAGAAAGTTCTTCAATAAAGTCAGTAATGTGTTGTGTTACTATATCCCCTCCTATGCTCTTGTTCCTTCTCTGTTGACCCACTTGACCTTTCCTGTGTGTATTGCTGATTCTTCCATTCTGCGTCCTGGGAGGTCTCTGAGTCTATTAACATATGGTGTGTGTTGTGCTTGTGGTGTCAGTGGCTGTGGTGTTCTTTGTTTTGGCTATCTTTTGTTTTCTCTCCTTGTGTTTTCTTCTTCCTGCTTCTCGCATTCCCACGATGACCCACACTCTGTGCGTGTTATGTATAAATTGTTTAGCCCTTCCCCACTTCCATCACTCCGTCCTCCGCAAGATCCCTCCTCCTCCTCACTGCAGAATCCATCTGAGAATGTCAACCCTGTGCTTGGGCGTTTACCCCACCCCTGTGACGGTCCCTAAATCTATGTCTGTGTACTCACCTGTCTTCTCCATGCCCCCCTCTGCCTGTTTTGTCGTTACCTCCTTATTGCTACAAACGTATGTCTTGGCCCCATGTTCCTTGCGTGTCTCTCCTAGTGCTATATTGCTTTGCTGGCTCACTTCACCACCTACCTCTGCTCTTGCTCTACAAAGCTCATTCATTATTGCGTCGCTTACCTGTTGTAATACCCTTTCCTCTTCCTCCTTGTTGATCCATATTCCGCCCTCCCTTGCCAGTATACTTTCTATAATTCTCCCCTCCTCGTACTTTCGTGCGCTCTCCGATATAATCTTCTTTCTCCATAATTCCATCTCCCTGTCATTTTCTTCCCCTTCCTCTTCTTTTCTCCTGACCTCCCGCTGCTCCATGTGTGCCACTCTTTCTGCAAACCCCCTTATGCGGTCCTCTTCTCGTTTCCTTCATTCTTCCTCTTGCTGCTTTAGTCCCGCCTTGTCCCCTTTACTTTCCTTCCTCTTCGCCTTCCTTTCCCGCTCTTCCTGCTCGAACTGTCTGATCGGCACGCTCCGTGCTTCCCTTAGTTCTGCTAATTTCGCCTCCAGCACCTCTTCTTCTTCCTGTGTCATTCTTCCTTTCTCCTTTTTACTTACCCTGCACCCTGTGTGTATTCTATGGGCCTCATTACACGGTAGGCGGTAAGGGTTAACGGTCACCGGTAATGGTACCGGTGACCGTTAACCCTTACCGCCTTACTACGAGGTCCCTTAGCGGGTTGGTGCTTTAATACCTGCTTTTAGCAGGTGTTAAAAAGCAACCCGCTAAGGGACCTTGGTGCTAATTACAGCACCGCAAATTTGCGGTACCGTAATTAGCACCTTCCCCATTCCCATTATGCCCTATGGGGCAAAAATGGGAATGGGGAAGGGCAATGGTGGAAGGGGGAATTACCGCCCCACCAACCTTGGAATAGGGCGGTAGTTCCCCTTTCCACCAAGGCGGTGCCGGTATTTTACCGGCATGGACCAAGGTGCTATTAGCACCTTGGTCCACCGCCTACCGTGTAATGAGGCCCTATCTCTTCTTTACCTACCTTCTTTACTGCTTCTTCCTCTTCCCCTGTTAACGTCCCTCGAAGCTTCAGTAACACCTGTGCTGCTATCCATTCGTCTGGTCCTATACTTGCTAAGTCTATTTGCGCCCTTTTCTCGCCCCCGGTGCTTACCTGTGTTGGTTTGTGTCTGCTGCACTCCTTGCACCCACCCCCTTTTGGTAGCTGTCTGTTGGTGCGTATGGTGGTGGGCTGTATGCAGGGTTGGAATATCCTTCAGCTGCTGTTAATTGTGATCATGTAGCTTCCCTCAACTCCCTCATTGGATACAGCCCTTCTGTTTCTTTCTTTACTTCTTTAGTCATGGGTGTCTCTTCCTCACCTTCCTTTTTTACCTCTGCAACTGGGAATGATCCTTCTGATTCCTCCTCCCTTTCCTCACAATTGGGCAGAGCTTGGGTCGCGCTGCACCCGCTCTCTCCGCTCACCTTCTCCTCCTTTACTCCCTGCACGGTGAACATTCCCGGTACCCCTGGTGCACACCCCTGGAACATTTTCCAGGGGTCGAAAACTTCTAGGTGGCTCGCTAATTTCTTCCCCTTATATGTGTTATGTAGATACGCTAGCAGTGAATGTTGGGTGCACATGTCAAAACTGCCTTTGGGCAGCCATGGTATCCTTATTTTGTTGTCTGTCCCTTGTGTCCATTCAATACTGTATTTTACTATTTTATCTATGTGTGGTATTAGTGTTGCGCAGATATGTTGGAGTGGTGTTGTTAAGGTGCTGGCCCTGAGCCCTAGCCCTGCCCCAGCTCCTATCCCATAATACGTAGACATTTTATAACTTCACTTTTTCAATACCACCGTTACCTGGCCCCATAAGATAGGGTCTTCCGACTTTCCGCTGCACGGAAAAGCAATTCTTTTTTATTACAATACTTTCGTGCTGGGAGCCACCGCCCTCTTTATTTTTACAACAATGTCACCTTGTTTTATGCTTCTCCTTCTGGAGCTAGGGCCCCCTTCGACCCGTGGCGCATGAAGCCCCCTGCAGCTGCGTGCCCCGTGCAGTGTGCTTTTGAGCTACCCCGCCTTTCAATCAATAGGAATCCTCATCTATTCATTGATCTACAACGCCAACTCATAGGAATACCACCCCGTCATACAGGTGTTTGTGATCTAGACCAATAAGTGCAAATTACCAGTTACACGTGGGTGCTTGAAGCCCCACCCAATCTGCTCTGTAACAGAGGGGACGGCCCTTGTGCCTGTCCCCACTATGCCTTACACATTGATCGCCGCCCAATGACCAAAATCTCTTCTTAACACACTGTAAGAGCCACCCGCCACCCTAATTACACGTCCTCCCACCTCCCGCACAACATTGTATTGCTGGTTGTGTGTGCCATCCTCACATCGAGCTCTCGCCTGCCGGTGCCGCTCGACTGTGGTCACTCCTCCCAATCAGCTCGCTGCCTCTGCTCATCTGGACTACGCCTGGACACTCGCCAACCGCCGGCGGGATACTTCTCAATTCGGCTCCCGACGGCCAATCTCCGGATTGCACTGTCCGGTCATCTTGCAGTTCCACAATGGTCCTGTAGTCCTCCAAAGGGGGTAACAGCAGAGGGGGCCGCGTTGCCGGGCCACCTTGACGCAAGCGGCCTCGCTGTGATCTTGCTCAGTCTCTGCAGATCTCAGCAGTGGTTGGAGCAGAATTATGAGCATTTGATTTGTATTTCGGCTCTTATGAGTGTTTAGCAGTGGCAGGTGTAGCCTTGGCATGGGAGCACGCTATGCAGATTGCAATGTTACGGCCTTGGCTGTGGGCTCTCATCAGGGCTCGTTCTGCGTGATCAGCACCTTGTAGCTTTGTCTGAGTTGCTCCGGCCTGGGGATTCTGGCTTTGCGGCCTACCTTGACCTGGCTTATGGGTGGCGGTACATAGTTCATAATGTGAGGGTCGCGAGGGGCGACGGAGATTCATATGCATTAGTCCATATGCAGGGTTACATCTTCATGATTTTAGTGGCGCTGAAGCGTCTGCAAGCATGTACACAAGCTCTTCTGGCGTCTTGCATTTCTGCGGTGCGGTAGTTGGCCTGTGTGAAAAATAACAACAATGCATGTGTGAGTGTAAGTGGTCCGCTACGTCATAGCACTGAGTATTTTCTTCGTGTGGATTGGTGTGTGTATGACCAATGTGCTTGGTGACACGTGTGTTCTCGTCCGCTGGCTGTGTCATCATGGCATCTCTAACGATGGCGATACTTGTGGTTGCTGTCTAATTGAGTTGGTCCATATGGTCGATGTCAGCTCCACCTGAGGTTCCAGCACGTGGTTTGATTGACGGGCAGCTTCCCTGGGTGCATGATACGTGGCCACAGTGGATCTTGACATCTGGGGCGGCCGTGAGCGGGTCGAATTCCTCTCGCAGTGGGTGCTTCGGTCGTGACGTCCTAGGCCATGGCTGGATGACAATCGGTGGAAGAGATCGACCCATTTTCCCTCTTCACACCCCTGCAGGGGAAGCACCCGCCCGTCCCCTCCTCAGAGACTGGGTTGATACCTCTGGAGTCTGTCTCCAGTCACGGACACCCTTTATCAAGGTAGATTAAAGACATCTATCAAGGAATGGCAATGCCTAGTGGCCAAGGTAGAGTCCAAATTCTAACAGGCATTGGTAATGCCAAGAGGTTTGGCTTTGTACATGATAACCTCTTTTTAGGAGTATGCAAAGGTTTCACCTCCACGATATTGAACATGGTCAGTTTGATTCTTACTATCTGGGGTAATGGGAGGGTGGGGGAGGCGAATGGGGGGACCTCCATAACAAACAAAAATGATGATCAAATGTACCACTTTACCTCTTTCAATATTATAAGTAGTTATAGGCGGACCCTTTTTTCCAATGTAAAATTTTGGATTGTTGGGAACGCCCCAGGGTTGTCCTTATCCCTGCCCCGTTTTGATATGGGTTTGATTTCTTTTTGATTTGGAATTTGACACCAATTAATTTTTTATATAAAAATGTTTCGATATCAGATTTTATATCGATTTGATATCTGTTTTATATAAACGGATATATAAAGTGTGTTTGTTTACTTTGATGCGGTTTAATATAAAATGTACATCAACATTATATAAAGTGTATATTAAAAGGTTTTTAATATGGAGAGCATGTGTGCGCTGTTGCTCGGTCGAGGGCAAAGTGAGTTGTGAGGAGTTAGACGGCGAGTGTTAGGGTTTGGTGAAGCTGCGATGACGCGGGAGTGGGTTGGACCTTACTGACGTCATTTTATATTGATTTGATATGATTGTACTGATTTTATATAAATTTTATATTATTTGTATATTTCAAAAATATATAAAATTTAAAAGTTTTGTATTAAAATGATATCTGATTTTTTTATATCCGTTTGTTTATACAAACTTTTTTCTATATCAAACATATTTTATATGTAAAAAAAGAAAATATTTGATATAAAAATGATATTGGTAATTTTTTATATCGTAATTCTTTTTTATATAAACATTTTTTATATCAAAATATCCACATTTTTATATCAAAACCAAAAAATTTAGATTTCAAAATGATATCAGAATTTTCACATCAAAATTCAAAAAATGAATGTCAACTGTTTTTTTATATGAAAATTATATGGATTTAAAGAAAGGGCTGAAATTGAAGAAAAAAAATTCTTTGTGAATTTGCCGGGTCATGCTCGGGCATGTCCTGCCCCGTTGTGAACATAGTATACTAAAAGCAATTTTTTTTTTATTTGTGAAATTTGTGAATAGATAGTTTATAATGTATGACAAAATGAAAAGTAAAGATCCAATTCCAGGGTTCCAGACAAGCACAGACCCAAGCATGCAAAAATGCTGGGTGCACTGGATGTGATCATTCTGGCTGTGTTGCAAAAACACAGTTTTTGCAGTGCCACATCTGCAGCGGGCCTTTTATGGCGCTCCGTAAGTCACACGAGGCCCGTGTGTCTGACTCAGCTATTTTAGGCTCGCTGTGTATTAGTATTTTATATGAAGCAGATAGCAGAATGAAGTCCTGGGGCTACTGCATTCGCGCACTCACATGTGCTTGGCTTGATTAAATTGTATTTGCATGGCCCTATTCATTGTAAAGTCACAGGACCCCAGAGGCTATTGTAATCAAGAGCAAGCTATCATATGGGTGGTGTCTCTGATCGGCATCCATTCAGGCCACTCATGGTAAATTATCCGCGACCAATGGGCCTTTCAAAGGGCTTAGCTGCCTGCACATGGAATATTGTCATAGGCAGGATGGGGAATGTTCTGATAAGGGGGGCATTAACTGAATGTCTTTGAGAGGGCAGAAAGGACTCCAATGGCTAGACCTAGGCAACCACAATCTGGCTCCTGCCACGGTTGTGGAATGGTTATGGGTCCCGAAAAATAGTTTGATACGCAGGATAAGGGACCACCTGACACTGGGTACCATATGGGAGATCTGGCGAGAGGGGGTTGATATGCGGGGGATCACCACATAGCCATCTCCGCTGAGCCATATCTGGGCACAGGGGGTCTGAGAGGATATAGCCACCCACAAAAGATTTCAACCCTGGTTTGAGGCGGGTCTAGAGAGAGCAGGACAACTCTGGCGGGAGGGCGACTTTGTCACGATCTTAGAATTAGAGGAAGCACTAGGGATAGGTCCCCTGCCAGTATTTCCCTATCTTCAGATTAAAGGACTCTTTACGAGGGACAAATGGAAAGAGAAAATCCAGAGAGACCTTCCCCCCTTCGAAGAGCTCCTAAATAGAAAGAGAGAGCCCAAAGGCCTGATCTCAGCCATGTACAGAGCGTTGATAGACGCTGGGAAGGGGTCAACCGCAAATCAGAAGCATAGATGGGAAAGAGATCTCGGGTCAGAATTAGATCCAGACCTGCAGGAAAAACATGTAAAGGGGCCTTGCAAGTATCGATAGCGAGCCAGTACAAATTACATGCCATTAAGATATTACATAGATGGCAATACGATCTGCATAGATTATCTCAGATGATTCAGTCAACAAGTACACTGTGCTGGCGCCAATGCGATGAGAGGGCAGATTATTGGCATATGTCGTGGGGATGCCCCATATTAGGATGTTCTGGGATGAAGTTTTAAGATGGATAAAGGAAATCAACGGGATCCAGTGCATTACTGGACCCCTCCTCATCCTATTTGGGTTAGAAGAGGTTGAAGGGGAACTCAGAAGGATAACAGGCGTGGCAGCTCCACTCCTACTGGCTGTGCGTGCCTGCTTTGTGATGTAATGGAAAGGGGAGAAGGTACAGAGCAAGAAAGAATGGATAAATGTGGCCACCAATATCTGTGTAATGGAAAGAGTAACTGCAGACCTCCACGGGTAATCTGCTACGTATGAGCTTTTATGGGGTGGATTTTTAAATAAATACTTGTCTAATCCCTGAGAGGTTGTACTTTACGCGGATCTGAAACACTGACCCTGGAGGCTTACTGCTCACTTGCAAAATGACTAATTTGTGTCACGAAAATTTCGCACCCAAGGAGATCCACAGTGCATTTCAAACTGTGCCCCAACAAGGCGACCAAGGCCACTGATTACTTACAAACTGGAAGATTCTCCACATGCTACAACCAGGAGAACTACAAACAATGTTAAAAGCTGGAAGGAGTACCGTTCCTTTGGAGGGAGATGAGGGAGGGGGTGCGTTGTGAAAAGAATATTGAAAGGTTTGTTTGGGGGTGGGATAAGAGTGGGAAATTGTTATATATATTGTACACTAAGCAATGTTTCTGTGACGTGTAAGATGTTTTCGAAAACCTTAAGAAAAACAAATCTAAAAAATAAGCACAGCCTGGAGGCCGACCCGAAATAGCGATCTGGATTTTGGGAGAATTTGATGCCCCACAGCTGGAAGCGGCCGTTGGACTAAAGAGGCATTTTGCTTTTAAAAAGAGTGTTGATGCTATTTAAAAATGGGGCAAACATACATTCAAAAACAAAATGTGCTTAGCCTTTATGTAAAGGTTTGTAGCTAAATAACTGTTTTACTGACCAGTCGGGCTATGTTTGAAAAGCATAAAATATTTAAAGTTAGAGAAGAGTATTTCTAGCGCTATGAAGATGCTCAAGGCGCAGATATGTGTTATCTGGAAATGGAGGAACTGTAGAAATGTTTCCAAGTCTTTTTAGACCAGCTATTAATATTCAGAATAAGCCAAGTGTTTTTACCAGCTATTTAATAAAAATACAGGCGTTTTTTCCGTGGGCAGGGCAATATGTAAGTCAGGGCAATATGTAATTCAGTTTATTTAATGTTTGTTCTAGAATCTAGCACTATGTATTTTTATCCAACGGCGACAAACAGATATTTTAAAAGAAAACATGCTTATTCTTAACATTAACTGCCAGCCTGTATTTTTGCAATATGCATTTTATTTTTGATGCAGGACAGTTTTAGAAAGTTTGCTTACGAAGTTTCCCCCAGAGGGTGCATTCTGTGTGCGTGTGTAAAGGAAAGCCTTGGGGTTAGCTACACAAAGCTTTGTGAAATTGAACACAGCGCGTGTTTGTTAATTACCAACCACTAACCAAATACCCTGTATTTTGTTTCAAGCAACCGGTGTGAGAATGTTTAAATATCTGCATGGTAGATTGCAGTGCTCTGTTTCAGTTAAGCGATGCAGTATTTGAAAACACGGCATTTTGGAGCGTTAGGTATGGGGTGTTTAAACTACAGAGACGTCTGTGCTAAAGAAGTCGGTTTGCATTGTTCACCAAACTTAAATAGCACACGGCTGGATATTTTACTGCTCACCGCTTTGCTCTAAACCTATTGGACGGCTGTTGTTGTCGATTATGCGTTGATTAAACTATCCCGACTCGCATTTCTGCGGGGCTGTATTGAACATTTACATTAGCCAAAAGTTGAAATACATATTGATAAACCTAGGTGCAGTGATGGTTCAGAAGATAGTGCAGCGTGTTAAGCACATATTGCATTGAACATTTAAAATAGCCAAAGTTTAAATACATTTTGATAAACTTAGGTGTGGTGATGATTCAGAAGATAGCTCAGTGTGTTAAGCACATACTGCATTGAACATTTACAATAGTCAAAGTTGAAATACATTTTGATGAACTTAGGTGCATTGGTGGTTCAGAAGATAGCTCAGCGTCTAAAGCACATACTGCAGAAAGTTTTGTTCATGTGTATTATTGCAAGCACTAATTCCAGCAAAGTGTGTGTGTCCGTTTTTAAAACACAAATGTGCAATAGTTAATATTGTGTGTTAAATATGTATTTTAAACACTGAGGCTCTTTCAAATTTGCTGTAGAGCGCAGTTGGCCATCAGGGACAGTGCAAACATTTGGACCATCAGGGACAGTATGACAATTTGGACTGTCAGGGACAATGCGACCATTTGGACCATCAGGGACAGTGCAGCCATTTGGGCCATCATGGACAGTGCAGCCATTTCGGCCATTAGGGACAGGACGGCCATTTGGACCATTAGGGACAGTCGCAGCAATGCAGTGGCGATCCTGCGGCTGTCCCTACAGGTCCAACTGTCCGCACTGCGCCTGATGGTTACATAGTCGTTATTGTGTTGGTTTCTTAACTGTGTGTCATGATTTTAAATCATAATGGCACCTTTTATAAAAGAATGCCCGGTTTGTAAATGCATCACAGATCACACAAGCGGTTGACATTTTTAAAGCTGCTGAGACTCATGTTCTTATATTCTGGCTCTGATTCTATATTTCTCTGTTTTTATAGAAATGGCCTACAATACTCAGATGGCACAGGCCTCGCTAGCTCTGGATGTGAATTGTAGAGTGACTGATTCAGCAAATTATGGATGGCAGGATGGAGCAGGGATGGCGCTTTTGGCAGCTGGTTCCACAAATCTTGGATGAATGGAATGATGCAACCTGTTTTACTGGGGCTTTTGAGGGCGCTGGTCTGTTCTGCAGGGATCAACACATTTGGAATGTTTCAACGACCTATGGATGGGGTCCAGCAGTGCTGTTACAGCGTTAAAGCCCAATGGATCTAGGGGGCATATGTCACAGAGTTCTTTGGTGGATTCATCAACGGGCTCGCCTGCTTTTGATTCCTCCCAAGGGGGGCCCCAAGGAATATCTGGGGGGTCCTAGGATCAAAGTTGTTTCTGGTTTGCCCATCGGGCCCGAGGAGTGTCTGGGGCCCTCGCAAAATGGAATTCTTTTTTGTTTTTGATGAATCCAAAGGTGCCCAAGGAATGTCTGGGGGCCCCTGAAATGTGGAGTTCTTTTTTTTCTTGTTTTTGAGTCATCCAAAGGGGCCTGAGGAATGTCTGGGGGCCCCTGAAATGTGGAGTTCTTTTTTCCTTGTTGTTTTTGATTCATCCAAAGAGGCCAGAGGAATTTCTGGGGGGCCCAGAAATGTGGAGTTCTTTTTTTTCTTGTTGTTTTTGATTCATCCAAAGGGACCCGAGGAGTGACTGGGGGGCCCGATGATCAAAGTTGTTCTTCTGATTTACTAATGGGTCAATGGATTGCCCAGGGCATCAACAAGCAGAGTTGTTCTATTATTTTTGAAAACATATGGAATGACACTGTTTACAAATGCCAAACCAATGTTTTTTTACAGGGGTGATGGATTGGTCGCTATATGCTGAATGATTTATTATAACTTCTAAAGCTATGTTGTGTGTGATAGATACTACATGTGTTTTATACAGTTTTTAAGCGGTATATCCTGTTTTTTATTTACAGCTTCGTGTTAGGTAAAGAATGACAATTCATTTATAAGTATTCACGTAGCACTTAAATGTCAAATATAGACGCAGAAATATAGCAGTTCTTGTTTTATTAACTCCTAGAAGGCTGAAAAGGATAAACACCTTTTGTGATTTAACCTCGCCCGAGAAGCTTGCACTTAGATATCTGTACATGTTTTAAAATTCGAAAGACCTGTAGAGTCCTGTTCGCTATTAACACACCAGCTAAGCTTGTTGAATTGTTTTGCAGCATATTTCGCTAAAGTAGCCAAGAGTGACATTTAGATGGCCCAGTGTAGAAAGGAACACTAATCTAGAGTGTTGAAGTATACAACTTTTTAGCACTGCCTATAGGGCAAGAGGCAAAATAAATGTCTGGTGCTAAGGGGCCTTTTCCGTTACGAAACACTGTTTTTGACGGTGAAGCTTATGAGATAGAACAAATCAAACGGTTAAAATGTGCAACCTGTAGTTCATTGTTCTGGTGTATTTAGCAAAATAGAGTCACAGCATGATTGTGGTGTAACTTTACTGCTGAAGGGGCTGTCACATTCTTTATAGTCTGTTTTCAATATAGTGATTATAAAAATCACTTTGTATTCTCAGACATTGTCTGTGAATATACTTATGTCGGGCAGTGCAGTTATTAAACCGCAATTTTTCTTAACAGCCATTGGCAGCAACTCATGGAATGATCACATTATAACCCTTATAATGTTGACTCACATCATAGCATATGGTGAATTATTTCTAAGTGTTTTACAAAACCAAGTGGGCTAGAGGCTAATAATAAAATGCAAAAACGCATTCTATGCTGTGACTGGCAATCTTTAAGTAAGAGTTAAAATGTGTTTTGCAGGGGTTTTTTCTATGTATAAAACCAGTTGGGGCATGCATCAAGTTAACACACAGCATAGCTCAAACAGACCCCCAAAAGAATGGGGAAAAGTCAAAAAAATCAGACGTGGAAGCCCAATTTACTGAGCATTGTGAAAAAAACCCTACTGTAAAAAGAAGTAGATTTTACAATCTATGTTTCAAAGCACTTTTGAAAATGTGGAAGGGGCTGTTTTGATGCTACTAAAGCATCTGAGGGGTGATACTAGCACCTTAGCAGCAGAGGCTTATGAATTAGCTATAGGGTTGTAGGCAGATATTACGATAGACGATGGCCCGGTTGTTCAACGCAACACCATCATTGTAGGAGGGTCTTATAATGCATTTCATGAAAGATGCATAGAGACACAGCTCACTACAGCGCTAAACAAGGTGGTGGTGGCCATCCATTTTGACAAAGCTCTAAAAACGGGAGACACAGCTTAAAATGGGTCAGATCTCGAGCTCAGAGATGGCACTCATCTAAAAATCTTGAAAACGCCCTGCTTGGTTATATCCAGACTTGATCAAGCTACCACACTGCATTTATCAACGCCCCAGACACCAAATGCCCCAGTTTATTTTGCAAGGGTGCAAACTTATCAAAGAAGTAATAAAACATGTGCGGTTTTTGGAGTATTATGAGGAATTTTGATTTATAAACTTGGCCCACTTACGCTCTCTAGTTCACGGAATAACGGTTATAATGGAGGCTGTGGAAACGTTAGTCCATCAAATATTGGAAAATGTTGATCCCAATGATTTTGGTCAAATAAGAATGGATGCTGTGGGGTTAAACAGACCCTTGTTTACAAGGCGATCACATTATGATACTTTCTGTGTTTTGCAGTTTTTAGGAACATTTCTGTAGAGTAAGACTGAGATTGTGTATTTTGGGTTGTTGAAAATCGTTGCGTTAGTTGTCAGACCATGCTCGGTACGTGCTTATAAGCCTTTGAGCAAGATTCTGCACAGCTGCATTATAAAATCTAAAGGCCGTTGGTTACTACATTTCGATCACGGCCCCCTAAATCTTTGACTGGTGTCTAGTCTTATAGGTTTAATTGAACCACGAAGCATAACAGACGCTGATATACGTGCAAAAGCTTTGCAAGTGCACAAAGAGTTAAAACTATCAACAGGCACTCTGTTAGGGTTTGGACAATTGAATCTCTTTGAGGAGTGTTTTAATAGTCCCATCAAAACAATCTAATTTAACAACAGCGTCCAGCAATATTTCCCGCTAATGGCTAACACAGCCAAAATCACTTAATATGTTTTACACCACAACAACTACCGTGTCTTGAATCTAAAAGGTTTTCTGGGGCTAAACATCTCTGTCGGCATTGTCATCACATTTCCAAAAACAAACATAGACACAGTTGTCAATATTATTGTTGTCTGTGTTTAAGAGAAGAATGTCAAACAGTTAAGTAAAAACCTGGAAAAGTTCCTAAGTATCACACATTTGCGAGGTCCCGGCGCTGTCTCGACACACACATTCACAAAGTGGCCTAGGGGGCAGTCATGTGTGAGCCACTCATTGACTGTCCCGCATGTCAAAATGTCTTCCTGCGAGCCACCGCTGTACTGAAATAATCTGTAGGATGTGTAAAGTTTCCATTGCCAAAACGGCTGAACACTTGTGTTACATAACACGCGGGCAACTTCAAAATAAAACAGAATTACACTGTGTATGACATAAAGGCCTGCCAAGAGAATCTAACCCATGAACCAAACTTTATATATGCCAGACATCTAAAAGGAGACAGCTGTTGGGAATTTACAAAAGACTACTTTGTGGCTGCCTTTGTAAGCACTTTTGTAACAAGCAAATTCATGGGTTACACCTTTCTAGCCCATAATTCCAAAGGATATGATTCATACTTTGTGCTGAGACACCTATTTAGTTTGCAAAAAATAAAATAAAACTTTATCACCCAAGGTGCTAAGCTAATGGCCATCTTTGTGGTACTGCTACGCATACATTTTATTGATTCTTTGAACTTTTTACCCATGAAACTCAGCAAACTTCCAAAGACATTTAGATTTCCTGGTTCAAAGGGTTTCTTTCCCCATCTTTTTAAACACAGCTGCTAACCAAAACTACCTGGGACCGATTCCAACCCAGGCCCAGTACAGCATTCATTACATGATGCCTAGCAAGAATGACCGATTGGGGTTGGAAGCCCATGGCTGAATTGTTCGAGGGAGAAAAGACCGAAAGTCAATTTTTCAAAAAATAACTTTCGGTATTCTTTCCAACTAAACATTTCAGACTTTGCCTTTGCCCCCACCCCACCTCCCAGTGCCCTACTTACCGTGCAGCGGCACACTTCGCTGTGTGCCGCCAACTGGCTGTGTCTCTGTAATGCCTGTCCCCTTTCACTTCCGTGATCGGGAATACCGCCGCAGGGTCCTTTTCTTTTTTTACATTTTATTTTTAACTTGTTACGGGACCGGCTGCAGGGGCTCTCCAACAATCCCCACTCGCAATATAGTGAAGAAGGGTGCGGAGGACACCCCCGCCACCCCCGAAGCCCTTGCCACCAAATGGGAGATTTAGTCAAACGTTTTCAGCCGCTTTGAATTTTCAAATCTGCCATTCAGTCTTTTATTTCAGACTTTTTGGACGTTTCCAGAAAGAACAGTTTACAACCTGGGACAAGGCAATTGAGTAAGGTGTCTCTGATTTTTGCCAGGAGTTACGGGCCTACTGTCAAGAAGATGTCAACATTTTTAGACAGGCTTGTAATTTGTTTAGGGACGGCATCATCCTGATGATGCATCGTGAAACACCTATAAAGGGCGGGGTGCATGTGTCATACATCAACCCTTTTCAAAATATCACACTGTATAGTTGTTGCATGCAGATCTACAGATAGCTATATCTAAAACCTGAAACTGTTGCTACTTCCCCATGATTCAAATCACGGCCAGCAAAAACATTATTCAATGCCATCTATTCAGATACGGACAGTCTTGGTTGGACGACACTATGTGGTGGTTCAGGAAGTGGGGTTATATTGATGATTACTATAAACATCAGGGCATACGCTTGTGTATGGAACATATTGAGGACAACCCCGCAGAGTGGCTGTTGGGAAAATGGTGTCTTAATTCTTTTTGGGCTAAGTTTGCGTAAGGTGTTAATTTGCCCAACACATCCATCATCACAGACCCTGAAATGCTTCATGCCTATCTATTTGATCATTTTTATGACATGAGCAGCTGCATGTTTATAGATGATGATGAAACGGCTTGTCTGTGCTGGCGCTATGCCATGGAATACCCAACAAGTACATACAACACAAATATTTGTTAGCTGCCCTGGGAATGTCAACCCACCCACTGTCAATCATCTAGGGGATCTAACTTCTCAGTTAGATCCAGAAAAATACACTGTGGAGTTCATATCTGTAGGGCCCAAGACATCCGCCTACCGCACATCTATGTGAAACGTCAACATGAAAGTAAAAGGTATAACATTAAATGTTAATAACACAGTCCAAATACATTTTGACAGTTTAGAAGATCTGGTGCAATCCTTTGTACAGGGAGATGCGTGTGACACCCCACAGTCTATTGTCGTTACACCTCTGTGTATACTGCGTGATAAAAAACAGCTCTGTCACTCTACAGGGTCACTCTACGCGCAGGGTTGTGTTTGATAAAAGAACCCTGGCGGCAGATGGGTTGACACACACCTTTGGCTATTAAACATTTTAACAAGAACCTCTACAAGCCCCGAGCTTTTTCACAGCACTTCTGTAGTTGTAATTGTGCAGTGTTCCTTCACAGTGCTTGTCTGAGATTTCGTATATTTGCATCTGCATGTTTATTTTTTCTATTACATTAAATGTTTATACACATGTATTTTTCCTTTCTGTATTAAGTATATCTTTTTTATAAATAAAATATATTTACAATTCATAAACTGATCTTGCTCTTAATTACTTGGTCCTATTTACTATATGTATAATAATACACATCACTTTAATAAGTTTATTTAGTTCATACGTATAATACTATGTTGTGCTTGGCCCATCAACTTTTAGAGAGACTGGTTTTTATCGCGCTGTAGAATTCTGTTGTTTTCAAATGTTGACTTTTTGATTTTCACATGCATTGTTATAAACTCTTGACATCATCATGTCATTATATATTTCTGCCAGTTTTATACAGGCCATGTTTGCCCTCCATACCCGTTCAACATAAAAAGACACACCCAGGTTTTTATATAACAGATTTGTATTCATATTTCAAACATGTATTTTCATTCAGATTTTATTCACATTAAATAACTCGAGTTATCACATGTTGCACAACGATCTTCTCAGATAACAATCTCGCTGTATCATCAATTACTTCATACACAGATTGTCTTTCACTGCGTCGATAAGCAGATATACATAATAGAGAGACGTTTGACAAAAATGTATAAATGATTCAAATCCATAATATCTGCCTGCCATTCTTGATTGACATCACATACCATGGTCATTCGCCATTTAAAATGTTTTTGGGCCGGTTATGTAGCGTGTAGGTGTCCTCCCCTGAAAGCCACATCTTAACCGCTCCCCGTGACACCTTCTCACCATCGGTTCGCAGTTTACAATACAGGCTGCCAACCCCGCCATAACTGGCGACACCTCTTTCATCATAACATATTTTCGACAGAGTCAGGGCAGACATGTTAGCCCGTAACAACTCAACATAAAGACAAAGTCCGTTTTCATAAACAACTTTTTTTATTTGCATTTAAAACAGTAATATGTATTCAAAATATACTCAAATTAAAACATTCACATTAAAATAACACCTGCAAATACTGACAACCACATTGTATGCCACATTGTATGCTGCCACTTCGTTAAAGTGCTCGTGTTACACTCCATTTATATATATTTTATCCCTGCCCAGTTGGAACTGTTATTTCAATGATGTTTATGGCGCAATATAATTCTTTTCACATCATTGCTGCAATGGTTGATAAGGCTTCATTTATTATGTTGGAAAAGATAACCATTTACATTGTCCCTTTTCTATATTGTTTAACATCTTTTTATATGCGTAATAATGTAAGATTCTGTGCGGTCCCGAATCATCTAGCTTTCTCTGTTTGCCCAGGATAGTGATCATTAAGCATATTATTTATTACAATGTCTATGCTGTTTGGGTCAATGCCGGCAAGTGTTCCTATCTCATTGTAAGGTTGTGATGTGTTCTTTCTATTTCCCGATTATCCTAACTTGATCCATTTCATGATAACACCTTTTCTACATAGGTTTGCAATGTTCACCCTACATGGAGCTTCAGATGGGCCACACTCAGTATGGCATAATGTTTTTTTTAATGCCAAAGCTGATTAAGCTTTCTAAATTTCCCATTAGAATTTTCTCAATAGAATTGATTCCTAGAGGTTTTGAAGGTGAAATTTTTCAACTTTTATTATGCAAGAAGGAATGCACTGAATGAGTGACACAGTGAAAATATTTGTTTCCGATCCACAATCTAAGAAGAACAGGAAAACAGTCTTTCAATTTAGGGGTTGGGAATTGTATTTTAATTTATAAAATCATTTAGGGTTTTGGCTTTACCTGGCACCTAATAGTAGACAGGAGGTTATTTATTATGGGTATAGTATGGGGTGTGTTCTTGCACATCTAAAATGTTACATTTTGTAAAATGTCTGTCTATGTTCTTTTGCAGGAGAAAGTTAATTTATGTGTTTGGTAAATACACACTTTATTGTATAGACCAGTAGCTCTTCCATTCAGAAGTTGACAAGTTAGATTTTTTAGTTAAAGTATTCTTATTTTTAAGTGTCTACCCCAAATGTGGGTGCTCCGTCAGTGCACAATATCATTAGAATGTGAGGAGACCTTCTTGATAGGTATTATTTTCTCCATAAATAATGTGTTACATGATCTAATGGTGATCATGTTGAATTTTGTGTGAAATTCAACATTTCTAAAGATCTCTAGTGAAATGCCTGGATGTGTTTACTAGGACTGTGCCAGGTTACACTGTTGCTTGTGTGTTTATTAGATTGTTTTTTCTCAAGCTTTCTCTGCACAACTTAGACCATAGTTGGGGTCTCAGATTGTGTAGCATTCTCTTTTTCACACGCTGGCTGATATGTTGCTAATATTGCTTTCCAAACCATGAACTTTGGCATCTAACTGTTCAAATAATGTTGACACGCTCATGTTTCTGAAATGTTTTGCAGTAATTTATGTGTGGGCTACTCCATAACACAATGTTGACAATTCGTGTTCATAAAGTAAGTTAAATATGTAATAGTGCTTGAGGAAAAACTATGGATCAGCAGAATACAAACGAGTGGCAGAGTATCCTGAGGCAGATATGTGTTGTTGTCTACCATCTAATCAACCACCATGACCAGCTGGAAATAACTGTAGGGAAAGCTGTTGCTTCATATATTTTTCACAAATGCGTAATAAGGTATCCTGTGTTTGCCGCATTTAGTAGAGTTTCCTAAGGAATCACACATTCCTTTATAAGAGTGAAGTAGGTCAATCATGTATTTCAGGGACATTTAAGCCAATAGTTTGAAGCAGAGCATTCATCTAAGTTGATGCTGATCTGTTCTTTTATATTTAGGTTTATGTAGTATACATTATTCTCTTTAGATGAAGAGGGAGTCGGGATCCTCGTACCAAATCCACAGAGAGGAACCCTCTCAGTCAGCCATACAGGCCAAGTGCGGTACAAATCTATCCATGCGTGGGAGACGAGCCTGAGACCGTGGTCAGAGACACTTATATGGACAGCCTGGACTAAGCACCAAGGTGCCATGTTACAGACGTCATTAGAGACACCACAACATTGCAGCGTTAGACATGAAGCACACATGTAGTCTGCACTGCACCGCACAAACACACACCCAAATACATGAAGAACATGAGTGCACAGTTCTTTAGTTAGAGGACAGATAGATATGCATACTGTCATTGCTTTTATTATTTTGTCATTGGCCAAATGAAGTTACGCAGAAACCACAGGGCACAGGAGATCCTGAGCAAGCTTGCTGATGCTTAAAGCCAATAGTCGCGTGGACATACACGAGTATGAATGTGACCTGATCAAACCACGTGTAGCTAACCCATAGGGAATGTAGTACAACATGGACTATGTTGAAACCATATTATACGGTTTAGGAAAATTATAGCAGGCCTCAAATCCCCAGCAGGAGACAAACTGAGCTGACTAAGGCTGGACAGAGAGCAAGATGCGTGAGACAAGGCCCACAGCCAAGCTCAAGAGATCTGAGGACATTCCAATCCCCAGACGATGAAGGGGCCAGATGCAAGGAAACAGAATAAATCTTCATAATTAGGAGCTGCAGTGTGGTCTCTAAACACGTGTGGTCTCTAAACACGTAGTACAGCCGAATGAAACAATGGACAGTCTTCCACAGTGGGAAAGAGAAGCTAGTCCCACCAGCCAGGTGCAGATTGAAACAAGTGTTGCTACCGTTAGGAGAATATTCTCATAAGGCAAAGGTGGTGTACACAAGTTCCAATACTGACACATAATCCTTCACATTACCTTGAAGAGGTACACCATGAGCTGGGAACGCATTCGAGTCTCAGGGCTGGGGGATCACCTCTAGCCAATCACAGTTGAGTATCCCAGGGGTGGATGGCGACGGACAAGAACCAATGTTAAGCCCACTACTTTGCAACAATGTAATAGATAGTGACTTGGGGATGGGACAGGCCAGCCACCTGACATGTAAGAGCCAGTAGAATAACGCACATAGGTGACCATATAGGTTATTAGACTCCCGATGACCAATCCCTCACACTGATAGGTTTTTGGAGAAGGGCCCAAGTAATGACGGAATAGTGACGTAATTTTAGAGTAAAACTGGCCTGCGAGCCAGGAGACGTCGAGAAGTACTGGAATCCACCCTTGTTCTTGTATCGATCCCTGTTGGTTTCATTTGTAATAAACCACAGCTTGAACTTGCCGTTGACTGTGTCCTCCATGTACACTGGGGGAGGGAGTTGGGCTCCCCAAGTCCGTGGACTACCAGTTGGTAGCAGAGCTGATGGTTGGCTGTGCTAGCCTGGCACAAGGTCGTCTCATCCGCCACAGAACCTGAGAGGCTGCAGGACCCTCGCATATTTCGAGAAGACAGGGAACGCATACATGTGGAAAGGCCGTCAGGATCCAGCTTGCAAAATTACCTGCCCGAAGTCAGCGAGGAGTCCAGGCAGACCAGGACGGGGAAGTGGGCAGTTTCTAGGGGATATGGCAGCCGAGCAGTGACAGCAGACCACGGAGTGTAAGTATTGACCCAGTCAAACGGCAACTGTGGGTGTGAGGGAGGGTATTGGATATTGTGGAGTATTGTTTAGCATCGTCGAGTAGTGTCAAAGTATTGTCTAGCATTGTCAAAGTGAGTAGGGACAGGAGCAGAAGAAGATAAGCTTTTTCTATATTTAGGGCACATTCGAGTTTAAGAGGTAAATGGTTCTGGTGAATAACATAGACTATTGACTCAAAGGCACGGATGACAAATGTTATGTAAATAGTAGATTTCTTGTCGGTTGGGCGTTCTAGCTCGGGTCATAAATGACAGTATCCCCGTATGTTTTAGCAAAGGAAGCTTGCCTAGATTGTGGAAGGTGAGTCGACTAGTTAATTCTCCTGGAGTGAGACATTTTGCACACTAGGCGATGCAGCTGCTACAGTTCGTTTGGAAGAGAATATTGGTATACTCTGCTTGGAGGCAAGCAGACAGCTGTGGGGTTTTTGTGTATTTTGAGAGTAACGGGCTACAACAGTGTGCACGCGGTATTTGCTTTCTCAGCACCAACATGGTTAGTACATTGGTGAAGTAACCCATAGGTTTGCACATAGGGCACAGAGAGCAGGAGACAGTGAGGAGCTAGCATTGGAAACTTATACTTGTCAGACAAGGTTAACCAGAGGCGGTGCGCAGAAGGCACATGCGCAAGATTGTGGGTGTGCCTGAGGAGGCAGTGACTGTGAGAGAGGGCGGTGCGCGAAGCTCGCCGAATAAGTTGTGGAGTTAGAGAGGCTCATAGTAAATTCAAAAGTATTGTTATTAAATTGTACCTTTCTCCCTAAACAGCGGATTGTCGAAACCCTTGACTTGAGGTCTGGTAAAGGCAAGAAAAATGCATCAGGGAAGTGCGGGGGTGACACGCCCCAACAACACCTGTGTAAGACACTCCCACCCTACAGGGAAAAGATATGTAAATATAGCATAGAATGGTCCAAAAGCACTGAGGGAAGGTTAAATAAACCATGGCCACCTTGTGGGCGTTTCTCCAAAGATGTGCAGCAATCACTACAGACACACATACATGGTGCCTGTAAGCGGAAGAAGCTTGCAGATCATATGGCTATATTTGAGCTTTGGAGGATGTTTCAGGAGGATGAGGGGGATGCAGCAAAGCGTCAGTGGATGCTGAGCCAACAGGAGGTACTGGGGTCTATAACCCTGCCTTTCGCTCCCTCACACGTCCCTCCAAGTGTAGCATCTGATGACACAGATGATGCGCAAGGGATGTACCCAATACAGGAGTTAAGAGCAGCAGAGGAGTATTCAAATCCAGCATATGAGCCACCACCATATAGCAGGGAGCAGGGGCAGAGAGGTGCAGGACAGCCGATCACTGAGAAGGGAACGAACAGTGAGGGGAAGAAGGGCGCAAAGGAGGGGCTTGGGAGCATAGTCACAAACAAGTGGATAGGAGGACAGATACTCCTGAAGCTGGAAGGGAAGACAGGCTGGGAGAGAGAGGGGGCGGCTAAGGCAATGGAAGGTCTGAAGGGGAGCAGTGAGGCATCAAACTGGGCTGAAATAATGGAGGAAATGGACAGAAGGGAGAGGGAAAGAGAGGAGAGAGTAGAGAGAGAAGACATGGAGAGAAAAAGAGAGGAAAGGTTAGAGATAGAGGATGGGGAGATGAGAAGAGAAGAAGGAGCAGGTGCAGAGAGAAAGAGAAGAAAGTATAGAGAGGGACTGTAAAGAAAGAAAGCGTGAGGAGTGGGAGCGATGGGATAAAAGGATAACAGAAGTAGAAGAGATCGAGAAGCGGTGGAAAGTAGCAGAGCAGGAAAAACACAAGTTGATTGAGAGGGGACAGAGGAAGTTACAGGTGGACAAATTGGCAAGGGAGCGCGTGCGCAAGGAGGAAGACGAGTGAGCAATAAGGGCGGTAAGGACACAATGGACAGTAGACAGGGGAAATGACAGAATTGAGGAGGGCAGGCGAGCCGAACAAGATAGCACAAGCTCAAGGGACAGGAGCATGCTGGAGAGGGACAAAATAGGCCTAGGGGCATGGGGGGAGGCAGCAGATAGGACTTGAGGGATATCGACCTAAGCCTGAAACCCAACACGGACATGACAACGAGGAGACTGAGCTTCTCAGATGACCTTTGTAGTAACATGGGCTTGGAGTCCAATAATGAAGGTCAGAACAGTGGGGATGAGAGGAGGGAGCAATTTCGGCCCCAGACCACAGGGACAGCGGCAGATAAGCGGGTGACATGGGAGCACGGGACACATACAGAGAGAGCAGGAGGAGGAAGCTTGGATGACCAGGCATGGCTGCGAATGACTTGCGCACCCTCAATGACGTTACTACATATGTGGACAGGCTTAGAGATCTCCCAGGATGAAGGAAGGGGGAAACAGCTATAGTTTGCTCAAGGGGAAGAGTAACAGGGGAACATGATGACAGTGCCCGGATACTCATACCAGAACCGATGTGTACACATGCATCGAAAGACAGAACAGGCAAGTGAGACGGAATAGAAGCGCACATGGGGAGGCAGGGTTTACACAGATGCCCTTAATTGAAAGGGTAGAGTTTTGACCTCCGTATATACCATGGAAATATGCAAAGAGAACGTGAGGTGTAGGCTGCCATTGTTGAGGACGGGGACAGGGAGGTGGATTTATGAGAGATGGAAAGAATGACAGCAGGACAGAGGTTAGCAGTGGGAGGTGTAAAGGGACTACTAGTGGTGATCCTCAGGGATGCTGCTGATGACGTATGGAAAAGGGCAGTGTTTCCTGGAGTGACGACTCAAAACACTGCATCCAATGGTTCGCTGTTTGCAAACTGCAGAGCAGCAGTATTGCGAGCATTAAGGACACAATACCCGAACACATCAGACATTGGGGCAATTATGTCCCGGGAAATGAGGGAAGACGAAGACCCATTGCAGTACAGTACATTCAGGAGATTCAAGAGCTTTGGTGCCTTGAAACTCGAGAACCGTTGGATAAAACAGTAGTAATATTCTATCACATACTATGCGAGGGCCTGCCAGCGCCTGTTCAGAAACACTTAAGTAAGTTGGTAGGAATTCAAAAGGTTGGCCATACATACAGCTCACGATAGTTCACCATTGTAAGCTATGGCAGGAGAAGCTCAAGAAAAAGGTGGAAGACAGAAAGACAGACACAGCGAAACTAGTACAGATAAAACGATCTAAGTACGCAATGGAAGGGGATGTACTAACCAGCCCCACCACACAGGGGACGCAGCAGCAGCTGCAGCAGTTCACACCGCCATGGGGTGGTTCATGGAGCAGGGGAACACACATCAAGGGTTTCAAGGAAGAGGGGGGCAACCAAGAGGGCATGGGTTCCGACAGCAGATACATCACGGCCAAGAACGGTTTCCAGGGGGGTTTCAGGGATATGGGCAGCAGGTGAAGCAGGGACCAAGGGATTTTTCAGGGGGTTTCCCAGGACAAGGGAGGGAGCTACCACAATGGTGGATGTGTGTGCAAATAGGGCACAAATCGAGGGTGTGTAGGAGCAGGGGGATGCAGCAGAATTGGGGAACACACGGTCAGCAGCCATACCAAGGGGATCAGGATGACTACTACACACAAGACCAGCAGCAGCAAGGGCGGATACAGGGCACACACTAACAGTTGCCACAAGTACAGGTACAAGCACTGGCGATGCAACCACAGATACCACAGATGCAAGCCCCAGTACCACAGTATTTGCAAGCACTGGAGGCTCACAGGAACACACAGCAATTGGCACAGATACAGAACAATGATGCAGTGCTGCATGTTCCCGTTAGACAGCTGGGAAGAGTTACCATGATGGGGAATAACCCTTTTACTGGGAATGGGATATCCTTATACCCTCAAAGGGACATCCCACAGACAGACTTCATGTGTTCCATCCAGTTGATCGCACCCAACCCTGCAGAGCAACCTTGCATCGGGGTGGCAACAGGTGACAAGACATTTTCCTTTCTTGTAGACACAGGGGCGACTAGATCCTGCATTCCAGAAGGAGCATTTAAATTGTCAGGCGATGCCATGAACACTCAAGGATTCTCTGGGGCTCAGGAAGTGGTTCCTTTCACAGATGATATCTCCCTTTCTATAGGAGAAAATTATCTATCCCTGTCTTTACTCTGCTCTCGACAGACACCCGTAAACATACTGGGATGAGACATTATGAACAGACTGAATATGACTATTTCATTCACAGACAAGGGAATAGTGTGCTCCACACCAGGAATACACATGTATACAATGTAAGAAAGATCATCCAAGCATATTGTGGACGGACGGCACAGAGAGGTCAGGCCCGTGGATGAGGCGGTGTTCCAGTACGTGACTGACATTGCTATTGAATGGCTCCCAGGAATTTCCGGCAAGCTGTGGCGCGTTCCAAACGAGTATCTGTTCAGACCCGAGATACCATTAGACGAGGAAGAGGGATCCATAGTGCCAATAGAAATCGAGGCAGTGGTAGCGAGAGAGGACTGGATAGTGGTACATGGGATTGACTACACAGGACGAGCATGGAGAGCAGTGATTGCTAGTGTCCACCGTGGGTGGATCAAGCAGACGGGGTGTGGGTGAAGGCAGGGTTCCCGGGAGTAACGATTGACTGTGACCGCCGTGATGGGTCATCTTTCAATAACGTGAGGGCCCAGGTATGGGATGCACTGCGGAGAACCTTCTCTGACACCCCTGATTTACACTCTGTGATGCAATGCACAATGGGGGATGAGGAAGATGCTGCACAGTACATTCTTCGGGTGAAGGACTTGTGGAGGCTGGAGACTGCCACCGCTTTGGACCAGTCCACCTCCCTTTTTTATTTCATTATCAAAAGAGGCCTCCCGAAGGAGGTACAGAAGGCCTTAGATAAAATTGCCAGGATAGATGCCAAGGGCTGGCCTGAAATACAGAGTATCATAGTACACCACTGTATAGAAACCGGAATTGGAAACATACAAGACTTCCTCAAGGGTACTGCGAGTCACCATCTATCTTTAACAGAGTGATATAGATGAACTTGTGCAATTTACAGATGGAGAGCACGTCACAGCACATATATGACATTTTGATTTGCAGCAAGAAATAAGATCAGCGTAGACAGGACTCAGTGGACCTGTTGATTGTGTTAGCTGACAAAGGATACAAGGTGAACAAGGCAAAGTTGCATTACTGTCAGAAGGAAGTGCTGTGCATTGGACAGTTGATCTCACAAAATGGCTGACAGATTACCCCATAAAGGGCAGAGGCAATATTCAAGACAGCTAACGCCACGACAGTGAGAGAAATGCAACAGGTTTTAGGGTTGTGCAACTACTGCAGAGCATGGGTTTTTGACTACAGTACATACACGAGGCCTCTATTGGGTGCTCTGAAGGAAGCACAGAAGGGACACAAGACACTGACATGGACCACAGAGATGAATGATGCATTTGAGATGCTGAAGGAGGAAATATGCACAACCCCAGTGTTAGCTATCCCAGACTACAAAAAGGAATTATTTCTGTTCTTGCACACTGATGGTGTGGTGATAAAAGCAGTACTGACACAGAAGACAAACTTGGGGCACAAACCCATAGCCTACTACAGTGGAAAGCTTGACCCAGTAATGAGAGGACATTACCAGAGCAAACGAGCTTTGGCTGCTGCCACATTCACGGTAGAGAAATCAGCAGCACTCACCATGGGGTACACTACCCCTCTTATCATACAGCACGCCCTTTTTGCGATACTGCAGAAGCCAATAGCACAATGACAACAAAAAGAGCATCAGGGTACGAGGTGATACTATCTAACGCTTCACTGAAGATAGTGAGGTGCAGAGTTGTCAAGCCAGCAATTTTCATAGCAGATGTCCTACAAGAAGGAGACTATGCACATGACTGTGCAGAAAACATACAGGTATTTAGTAACACTCACGGTACATGAGGACGCACTTGAGGGGGGCAACGTGCTGTACATTGATGGGTCATCAACAATTGACCAGACAGATGGGGTCAGGCATACAGGAACTGCAGTGGTGAGGTTGAAAGAAGATGGAATAAGTGAGGTGGTAGCCAGTGCGCAATTACCATCTCATTATTCAGCACAAGCAGCAGAACTAGTGGCCCTAATACTAGCATTGGAGCACAGCAAAGGAAAGGAAGTAACAGTATACTCGGACTCCGCATATGTGACATCCACAGTGCACTCAGGATTGGCACAATGGATGAGGAGAGGCTTCAGGAGGGCAGATGGGACCCAGTACAAAATGCACTTCTGTTGGGCAAATTGATTGACATAATTGAGTACCCTGCGCAGGTAGCGATTGTGAAGTGCCAAGCACACACTTGAAGGGAGGATCCTATCTCAAGGGGGAACGAAGCAGCAGACTTTGAAGCAAAATATACAGCATATTTTGGAGTGCTGTTAGAAATAGAGACAGCATCAAATGCTCGAGATTATGACAGGAGCATGGTACTGAAAGAAGGGTACAATGAATTGCCAGAAACTTAAATTATGGAACTGTGGGGCGCTGCAGCCAAGGAAGAAAAGGAATTGTCGACTAAAAGGGGATGTACAGTATCTCCAACAGATGCCCTAGGGTGGCAGAATAACACAGGGAAAGTGGTGATGTCACTAGCTTTGTTGAACACTGTACTGATACAATTACACCACCCAACAAAAACAGGAAAAGAGGTAATTGCTGCCCACATTGGAGAAACATGATTGTCTCCTAATTTGGCAGAAACACATGGATGAATTTGTAAGTAAATGCTTGACATGCAAACAATATACGGTAGGAATTACATTGAGAGTAGTGAGAGGAGCCATACTTCAACCAGTAGGACCATTCCAGCATTTACATGTTGACTACATTGGCATGATCCAAGTGTGTCAAGGATACCGCTACATGATAGTGGTTGTGTGCCCATTCTCCAGGTGGATTGAGGCAGGTCCCTGGCCACATCCTGACGCCCTCAGAGTGGCTACATTTTTGGTCAGATAGGTGTTCCCAAGATGGGGCATGTGTGAGTTCCTGCGGTCTTACAGTGGCCTTCACTTCGCCAATGAGATATTCAAGCACATCACCACGTTGCTGGGCATCCAACACAAATTTGCCTGTGCATACCACCCGCAAGCAAACGGGATGTTTGAACGCCTGAACCGTCTCCTGAAGGAGGCCATGGCCAAAACACAGCACAGCACAAGGAAAAGGTGGCTGCACTGCTTGTCTCTTGCTTTTTTGCATTGTGCAATAAGCCTGGGTCGACTTCCTTGATTGCTAGTTCCTCTTTTATCTCTCGCCAGATACAATAACACCAGGGGGGGCAGAAGACAGCGGAGAGAGCAACTACAGCACTGCACCAAGAGACTCAGAACTCAAGAGGCAAGTGAATGTGGGGGACTCAGTGTTGTTGCCGAATTTCATCCGCCAGTGGAGCGCACTGAGATTTACCTGTCCGCACACCATGGAGAAAGTGGCAGGCAGAACAGTTAAAGTGGAAAACTGTATGGAATCACATGTCTGATATCAAGCCCTACAAAGCAGCGGCCTCACCTGGCAATGTGTTCAACAGGGCCAACAATCAGCAGCAAGAAGAGCAAACAAATGATTCTGAACGTACACTGCCGAGTGGAGGACACCCAATTGTTACTCGCTCATGGGCAGCAGAGTTAGGGACTGAATTCTTTATAGACTTAGAGTGAGGATACACTGGGCCTCATTACACGGTAGGCGGTAAGGGTTTACCGGTACCGGTATTTTACCGGCAAATCCTTACCGCCTTACTACGAGGTCCCTTTGCGGGTTGGGGAATTTAATGCCTGCTTTTTGTAGGCGTTAAAAACCAACCCACAAAGGGACAAGTGGAGCTAATTACGGTACCGCAATTTGCGGTACCATAATTAGCGCCTTCTCCATTCCCATAGAGCCCTATGGGGCAAAAATGGGAATGGGGAAGGGCAATGGTGGAAGGGGGAATTACCGCCCCACCAACCTTGGAATGGGGCGGTAATTCCCCTTTCCACCAATTCGGTGCCGGTATTTTACCGGCATGAACCATGGCGCTAATAGCACCATGGTTCACCGCCTTCCGTGTAATGAGGCCCACTGTCTGTTTGTTATTTTTATTCTCTAGATATCTTCAACAAAAAAGCAGATGTAATTGTTGATGATTGTTCATGTTACCCACTGACTACCACCCTGACACTTTCTCGAACCAATTTGTACATACTGTGAGAAGACCCAGTAAGTTCAGAGCATGAACTCGCAAAATGCATTAACTTGCCTTTGTAGAATATTTGGCCCAAACCTGCCCACCACTCGAACACGCCCATCCTCCTATTCTCTCCAAACTGAGTGACCCAGCAGTAAGGACAGTGTGGTAAGAAGTGCTCAACGATTATTTAGTATGTAGGGCTTAAGGAGTTACTTATAATACTAAAACAATAACGCATTCGTTCGCGCATTTCAGGTGGGCAACTATATCTTCAGGCTGCACAAGGATCAGTAACACAGGTAAAGATGAGTGAAATAATAAAGAATATGATTATCCTGTTGTGTCTCCTTATTCCCAGTGGAGTTGTTTTTATATTTTGGAGGATTTCCTTTGTTGTTAGTGCTACCGCTGTATCCTCTACTAACATTCACCTAACCCAAGCAGGTGAAACGACCATGTCAGGTGGACAGGAGAGCACTGCAGACACTGAAGGTGGTCATTCCCCTTAATACAATTGTATACAATAATAAAGGACAATTCCCAGTAGGGAATGAGACCAGGAGAAAGGTTGTGAGGAAAGTAAAGGTTATAAAGATAAATGCATGCAGAGGACTCTGCTGCCTTGAGAGTGCTCTGACCAACAATACAGAATACAGTACATTAAATGCTTTAGAATCGTCATTAGTGACGATTCTCTATAGGTACATCAAGTTGCATTGGGATTGGTGGACAACAAAGTTACAGTATGGCAGTATATGAGCTGGCTCAACATGATTGGCTGGTGCACGGCTGTTACTTCGGGTGGCAGATGGTCAGCTGGGCTCATCGGGTGGTGTGAAGGTCAGGTCAGTTCCACAGGAAGAGGTAATTCTGTCTAAGCTAAGCTACATACTTTCTCCTGACATGCAATGAATAAAACAGAATAAAAACCTCGTATTAGAATGTGGGGACACCTATAAATTGTCGACATATATTTACACATTTCTGCCTCAGGCCTTTGTAGTCATAAAGGATATGAGTGTCTTGCCCCCCAGGTGCGTTATCAGAGGGCTTGATCTAAGACTTATTCGTCATGGTGCCATAGGGCATGAATGAGTGGATTGATAGTTGTCAGTCTTAGGCAAGATATTTAGTGGCTCAAGGGCTAGTTATATTGGGGGCACTCTGGGGCAGTCAGCAGAGAAGGGTCACACTTCTGTTACATCAAAGGGAGAATGGTAGGGCAAGAGGTTGTGCAGGCAATAACTCCCAAAGGTGGGGGTGAGAGGAGCAAGAGCAGGTTTGTGGAGACGAATGGGCCACAAGGTGAGATTCACCCCAGTCACATGCAGGGGAATGAGCTCAAAAGAATACAGTTTCTGTTTGAAATAATTTGCGATAGAGCAGCCGTGAGAAAGAAGCATATGCGGCCCAGACACGGGAGGAGGAGGAGGCAAGGGTTGTCAGTGTGCGGCGCTGCAAAGAGGAGAGAAGGCTTCTCAGGGCTCAGGATGCGGCCTAGTCCAAAAATGGAGTCTGAAGGTACAAAAAATGGAGTCCTAATGTGTCTTGCAGTAGCCCCACTCCCGCTGTAGCCAGGGAAGGGCATGGAGGATGTCTCCCCACTTTTGCACGAGTATTAGGTTTCCTTTGCGCTGAATGTACGGGGGGAAAAAACGACCCTTCCTCCCTTACGTTCCCCCTTTCGTTTCAACTAAAGTAACAAATTACTTTTATAATTATTATTGCGCTGCTCCCGCCGTGTTCCACTTCCTTCACCGCCTCGTCCCAAGCGGGGGTTCCTTTTATAGGCATCCAAGCTCTACATACCCCCCTTAGACTCTGACCCCACCTGGCGTACTCATCAGGAGTGCATGTCATGTATATACCCCCAGCCCCATCCAGGTCCACCAACACCTCCCTGTACCATTGTAACTCCTGGGGTTCCTTAATAGTTGTGTGGTACAAGCTGTCCACCCTGTCACTGGTGTTGCGATATACTGCTGTCATGCAAAACCTTGGTTCAGGGTTATCTCCTGTCTGTATTTGTGCATCTTTCATTGTCTGCACCTTTACTGGACTGCCCATTGTCACCATCATCATCACACTACTAGGCATGGATTTTGCACAGCATTGAACGCCTACCTGGCAAACACAAAAAATCAGCAACAAAAATACTATATTAGGCACAAGTATTTTCATGGAAGTTCCAAACCAGGAAGGGACCCAGTCAAAAATGGTGTTGAACCAATCGCTTGGCTGTATCCCACCTTCTTTCTTCATTCTTTCTCCGAGATTGTGGACTGCAGTTATCATGTGTGATAGGGTCCCATTGTCAGCGTCAGCAGAAGGCACGAACGTGCAACATGCACTCCCAATTTTTCAGCAAACACTGCCATCCATAGCTGTGAGGAGGTCTGGGACATACGGTTTTGCATGGACATCAACCGCAGGACTCTTAAGTTCCACCTTGATGATGTTGAACCCCTCTTCAGTGTCATTTGCCAACTGGATCAGCTTCCACCGGACGATCTAGAGCCATTTGGCGTTCGCTCGTGCTTGGCACAAGTGATGCAAAAAATGACTGCGGTATTGAAGAGCTTGTACTGGTCCGGAATGTGTACCAAAATTTCTGAGGATTCCTTGGAAATGTAGTTTGATGCTCTCTTTTTGCGAGACACTCTTTTCTGCAACTCATCCTCCGACAGGATGTCATATGTGGGGGGGGTTCTTCGGTTGTTGACTGGGGTGTAGGAGACGCTCTGGCAGGCACCCTCTCCACCTGGACATGGCTCTCTGGAATCACCATCAGGGTCAAAATCTGTGTGGCCAGGGTACAGGTACCTCTCCACGATGGTGGGAGGTGCAGGTTCGCTTGTTTGCCGCATACCCAAGAAGTGTCATTTAAGCCGGCTGGGCCTTTCTCCATGTAGGGGAGGATAAGTGTGTTGTTGCAATGTTTGTTTGATCCAATGGGCACTTTCCCTTCTCCGTGGAAGCAAAGTTAATATTGCCCTTCTCATTGAATCTTGATGGGTTTTTTCGAGAGCTGTTACCCATGTTAGTTTGGCGATGTGCTGAGACCAGGCTGGAGTGTGTGTGTTTTCGACCCATTTAAATGTTTCCCCTGACAGTCCTCGCAGTGATTCTGCTTTGCACATCACTGTTTCTTGTTGCCATCTGTTCTCTGCAAACATTGTCCCTTTTATAACAAAAAACGGCTCTTTCACGCAGAGTACTCATTGAGGCTTGCTGTGACAGGTTTTCTCATTTTGCAGCCGCTGTATCATTACTGTGTGTGCTTGGAAGGTACATTGAATTCTACAAAGAGTCAAATGAACAAGACATTGGGCATCCGCTAAAGGTGCTTCTTGTTCTATGAGGACCTTGGGCGTCCCAGGCGCGTGGTGTATCAAAGAGCAGACATAGCAACTTTCATTTGTTGCCTTTTTAGCCATTGCACTCATATCAGAGTACCATCTGTTGGACTGATCAGGGTGGTGGGGGTCTTCTACTTCGTCAGATCCCAGGCCATGATAAACGTCCTACCTTTTACGTTCTGTCCCCCTTTTCCGCCTTCTGTTTCTCCCTAGATCATTGGGTAACTTTATCAACTTTTTATAGTGTATGGGAAAAATGCCTGACCACATTTCATTGTTATGTTCAGTAGTGCTCTGCCAAACTTGTGGATAGAATACATTTGTGGGGTTGGAGTTTGGGGCGTAAAGTGCATGTACTAGCCATTAAAGGTAGGTTTGTTGGTTGATTGCGTGTGAACATATGACGGTACTGATGCATCAAAAATTGAATTGGCAGCAGTGTAATCATTCAAGACATTCTCCTCATAATTCATTGCAGAATAAGTGACCAGTGGGGCTCTGACAGTGTGATTCTTGTATAAAGAGTTGAGATTAAGATTTGTGGAGGGAATATGGGCCCAGAATACTTTAAACCCATTACAAATGAGGTGCGTTCCCTCCTCTACCAGATTTACACCCACCCCCTCTTTTAATCCCTTAAGAATAAAAGTCAGGCTCCAGTACAACCTTAGACAAAATAACATTATAGAAAACATTGTTGCAACAAAATACAACCCGCAATTGTAGCTATATGCTCTAGTAGCATTAACATTTCCCCTATTGCTATCTATGTCTGCGGTGCTGTCATTGAGGGCCTTCGTTTCCGCCATGTTTGAACCTGAAGAGGGCAATACAATGGGTTAAGAACACATACAAGCATTAAAACACTTTATGCTTTTCTCTTTATGCGATATTGTTAATAGAAATGAAAGAAGAGAGAGAGAGCGAGAGAGAGAGAGAGAGAGGGAGATTTGCATATTTAACAACTTCTTTACTTTATACATTTGAGAACCTTTACATTTGCAATAATATTTACATGTCTTCCTCTATTACTGATTGTCGCTTCTACACTTATTCTGTTAGCATTTCTTCATTATGGTACAGCCGTTTCTTGTTCTTGTGGCTGTTCACATTCAGGCATTGTGCTGCCCTGTGCTTTTCTCACATCAGAGGGGTGTATCCAATATTTCAGGCCCTTAATCTTTACTGCAGAAGGCGTGCATTATATTACTTCATAAGGTCCATGAAATCTTTGAGAGTTCCATCTCTGCACAAAGCTGTGCACATACACACACGGGCATTAACTGGGAAGTGGGACTGTCTGGTGCTGGGGTATTGGTGTCTGTCTCCTCTTCACGCGTAAATGGAGGCACCATTTGCTTTGCTATACTTCGCACTGCCCTCGTGAGTTGTGTCAGATATTCTTTGAATTCAACCCCCAGCACTGTGGCTGCTCTGTGAGCATCAGACGCCCTTCGTACTGGAGATAGCAGTGTTTGTATTCGTCTCCTCATCACGATTTTGTGCGAGGACAAATTATGGTCTTTGCTTGGTTGCGTTCTCAGTTGAAACAGAACTAGGGGCAGGCAATACACCCAATTTTTCTTTAGGGTGTGGCACAGTTTGGACAGTCTACTTTTAAGGAGGACGTTTATTTTCTTGACCACCCCATTCGCTTGCAGGTGGAAAATCGAACATAGTTTGTGTTTATTCCTAACAGGGATGTTACTTCTTTGAAAAGGTCATTTACAAAATGGGTCCCATTATCTCACCGTATGACGTCGCAGATGCCCCACCATGGGAAAACTTCTCTTGCCAAAAATTTGGTAGCACATTTCGTGTCTGGGAGTGCACAAGGACCTGCTTCCACCCAGCGCAAAAAAGGATAAACTACTACTATCAGTTCCCTCGCTCCGTTACACCTTTCACCCATGTCTGCGTAATCTATGTGTAGTTCCTGGAAATGTCCACTGGGGCGATGGAGTTTCCCCCTGCAACGTTCTGAGTGTCATCCCTGAGTTGTATGTTTGGCAAGTGATACACTCTATTGTGATTTTTGTCAGATGTTCCTGAAGGTTTGGGACAAACCACTCTTCATGAATGTCTGCAGTTATGTGTTGTTTTGAGGTGTGTGCTGGGAAGTGGAGCTGCTGGAATGCTATGTATAATAGCTCTACAGGCATTACTTCTCTTTCTGTTATTTCTTGCCTCCAGAGGAGATCCATTGGTGATTGTTTTCAACCTCTTTTTATCCATATTTCTTGCTCATCATTTGGTGCACGTTTTTGTAGCTCAATTATATGTGAAATGTGCACTGAGTTATACCCCTCTTCTTTGTTTTCCTGCATGTTATTTTTAAGTATACATTCTTCTCCTGGGTTTTGTGAAAGTATGCTGCCTGTTTTGCGGCGGCATCGGCCGCCGCAGTTCCTAATGCGATGACGTCATTGTTATTGGTATGGGCCTGGCATTTCACCAGAGCAATCACTGAGGGCTCTGCTAATGCTTCTATTAGGTCATTTAATAACTGTGCGTCTTGTACCGGGGATCCATCTGCCCTCATGAAACCCCTTCTCCGCCTGGTGTGTACCGTGGTTGTCACATACGCTGAATCTGAGTAGATTGACACTGCGCACCCTCTCGCTGTGCGTAAGGCTTCAATAAGCAATATCAATTCTGCTGCTTGTGCTGAATAATGTGAAGGGAGTCTTTTCTGCACTATGATCTCATATTCTTCCCCCTCCAACCTCACTACCGCTGCACCAACATGTTTCTCACCTGTTTGTGGGTCAATCGATGCCGATCCGTCCACAAAGTATTCTTCACCTTCCCCTAGGGTGTTTTCACTTGCCTTGGGAATGTTGTCCCCCTCGCCCTCGTATGTGGCACAATCATGTTCCTGCATGTCTTCTACTGTGAATGGCTCGGTGATGAAAGTGGCTGGGTTTACAGTTTTGCAACGCACCACATGTATATTTGAGCTTGAGATTATTATTTCATATGCTGTAGACCATTGTCATGAGTGTGGATTTCGATCGCTCGAATATAGCAAACAATGAGTGTTCAACGAATAGTGTCACAGAGCACCCCATCGTGGTCCTTTTTTCAATTGCTAAGGTGGCGGCTGTGAGAGCTTGTTCAAACGCAAAGTGCCCCTGCATCACAGAATCGAGTGTGCCTCTGTAGTAGGCCAATGGCTTGTTACCTAAAGATTTTTTTTTTTTGCATCAGTACTGCCGTCATGAGTGTGCCATTACAGTGTGAAAATAGATAGAATTCCCGATCCGATGGGCAGCAAATGAGCCAGAGAAATGGGTCAGAGAGGAACAGTAAAAGGGGCCCCGATGGCAAGGAAGGCCTGGAAGAGGAAGAGGTGGGTACAGAGGACAGAGAGGAGGGTATGGAGTAAAGGGACCTCGCGGGTGGGGACAAGATGTATGTTGGACCTGTGGGAGTTGGGGCCTCTTTTCAAGTGAATGTCGCACTCGACTGATGGGGTACTATCAAAACACACAACGCTTTGGCAACGAGCAGCAGTTCGGCCACCCCTACCCAGGCAGTCCGTATGGATTGCCAATGGGAGGAAACAGACAACAGGAACAATATAATAGCAATTACCAACCAGGCCCTCAACAATCACAGCAAAGACCACAAGCAGCACAACCAGGGATACAACAGACACTGACATGTCAAAACATAATGGGGAACACACACACAAATCCATTTGTCACTACAGCAAATGGCACACCAGCATCCTTTCATAGAACAGCCGTGGTGGGAGAAAGCGTTTTCGCCTTCCCAGGGACAAACACCCATCCAGATTAGGACAGCCCACAGAGAGCACTTGCGTGTCCAGTCCTATCAACTACCCTACATCCAGAAGAGGAACCACTGGTGGGAGCAGAGATGGGAAACAAACAATTCATCTTTATGGTGAATTCAGGGGCAGAAAAATGGTGCCTCATGGAAGGACGGTTTCCGCTGTCGGGCAAAATTTTGGAAACGCTGGGATTCTCTGGGGCAATTTTAAAGGTTCCCTATACTAAGGATTTGGATGTAGCGGTGGGAGGAAAAACGGTATGAGCACCCCTACAATATCATGAAGACTCGCCAATGAATTTGCTAAGGAGGGATCTCCTCAGTAAGCTCAATATGACCATTTCTTTTACCGAGAGAGGCGTGATATGCTCCACTCCAGAGGTATGCCCACTCAGGGAAATGCTTATGATTCACACCCTAACTAACTAAATAGCGGTGACGATGTCAATGATGGGTAGATTATAATGGAAATTTGCATGCCATGTGACATAATGATTCATAATAGACAAGTAACTAACCCCCTCATGACCATTGTCAGCGCACCACCATCAATATTTGATGACGATATGCAACAGGTGCCCGTAAGCTTATAGACCACAGGCCACCAAGATGTAGGGCTCTTGCAGGAAGTAACACCAGTAAAAATCAAACTCAAACCAGGTGCAGTGCTGTCACGCCTGCGCCACGGGCTCATCCATTTACACTCAATATGGACTATTTGTTTATCATTTATTTACAACAGACTCTTGGATTCATCTATATTTACTTTGGGAACTTTATTTCCCATTTGCGAGACTTTGGTGCTTTATTATTTTTTCCAACAAACTACGTATACCACAATGCACCTGGCTACAAGCATCGATTCCTGGCTGTTCCTATTGGTTATCAAAGGAACTACACCCCCCAGAAGCCCTAGGGACTTGCCCTGCTTCCACCAGCCCAGGAACAGAAAGGGAGGTGGCCGATTGCCTGCAGGTGTGCTTAGCCAGGTGCAACCAATTAGCCTGCCTCTGTGCTGGGCTAGGCAGTATAAAGGCTGCTGCCTGCAGTGGCTCAGCCTCTTGCATCTGAGAGTCCTTCCTCCACCTTTTGGATCTTCCTACGGATCTTGTATGCTGTTTACCTTCACTCCTGCTTGGACCCTGCCTTTGCTGGCTCCACCCTGCTGCCTCCAGCCATAGCCTTCCAGGCTCCCTGCCTCACAGCCCTGCTCCTCTGGGCTCTCCACACTGCAGCTGATCACGCTCTGCTGCCTTCCAGCCTCCGCCCTTGCCCTGCCGGGCTCTCCACATTGCATCCGATCACGCTCTGCTGCCTTCCAGCCTCCGCCGTTGCCCTGCCGGGCTCTCCACATTGCAGCCGATCACGCTCTGCTGCCTTCCAGCCTCCGCCCTTGCCCTGCCAGGCTCTCCACATTGCAGCCGATCACGCTCTGCTGCCTTCCAGCCTCCGCCCTTGCCCTGCCGGGCTCTCCACATTGCAGCCGATCACGCTCTGCTGCCTTTCAGCCTCCGCCCTTGCCCTGCGAGCTCTCTACATTGCAGCTGATCACGCTCTGCTGCTTTCCAGCCTCAGCCCTTGTCCTCTGGGCTCCCTGCTCTGCAGCCTGCCTCACTCCGGCTGCCTTCAGCCCTTGTCTTCTGGCCTCCCTGCTCTGCAGCCTGCCTCACTCCGGCTGCCTTCAGCCCTTGTCTTCTGGGCTCCCTGCTCTGCAGCCGGCCTCACTCCGGCTGCCTTAGCCCTTGTCCTCTGGGCTCCCTGCTCTGCAGCCTACCTCACTCTGGCTACCTGCAGCCCTTGTCCTCTGGGCCTTCCTACTTTGCAGCTTATCACGCTCCGCTGCCTACTACCTACCTTTTCCGCTGGGTTCTCGGCCTAGCAGCCCTCTACATTCCTCTGCTACCTTCTATGTTCAGCGGCCCTGTCCCTCAGGGTTCACTCCTTACTGCCCGGCCCTTATGGGATCCTTGCCGTGCAGTCTGCTTTACTCTGCTGCCCTAAGCCCTTTTCCTCTGGGCTTTCTACCTTACAGTCCTACTCCTGTGGGCTTACTCATTGCTTTCCTGCTCCTCTGAGCTCTCAACCTTGTTCCTTACTGTCCTCTGCTATCCTATCCTGTTACACGACTTTCCCTTCATTTCCTTCTGCTAGTTTGCTATCACCTCCTTTTCCTGGATTTGTCTGTAGTATCTTCTCTTGTACTGTTTGTAGACCCTTTTGTACAGAGCTTGTCTGTTGGTTTCCATCAGTCAACCTCTGCCCCTTCCCTTGTCTCGTTTCTACATTACAGACACCCATAGCTGCTGTTCCAAGTCATGAGCAAACAGCGTGGGCCTCTGTTATAGCAAACTGTGCAGAAGGCTAGAGTATTTCCAAGGTTCGTGGAATACTCTTTTCCTATATCTGCATACACCCCAAGAGGGTATTCATTCTGTATCTTTTCCCTTGCTACTCTTGCCTACTCTTTGTTCTCTTTCCTTTCCGCTATGTGTGTTCTTATCTGTCCACTTTATTTGGCACAACCACCCAAACCCATTCTGGGTGTCCTGTGCCACTCTTAATAGAGTGCCATCCTTGACAAGTGCTGCCCCGAGTAAAACAATATCCCTTGTCCAGAGAAGCAGAAGAAGGAATAAAAGAGACAATACAGGGGCGGGGCTTGGAAAATGATACAGGACCTTCGCCCGAGGATGTTTCAGGAGGGTGAGGGGGGCGAGGGGGATGCAGCAAAGCGTCAGTGGATGCTGAGCCAACAGGAGGTACTGGGGTCTATGACCCTGCCTTTCGCTCCCTCACACATCCCTCCAAGTGTAGCATCTGATGACACAGATGATGCGCAAGGGATGTACCCAATACGGGAGTTAAGAGCAGCAGAGGAGTATTCAAATCCAGCATATGAGCCACCACCATATAGTTGGGAGCAGGGGCAGAGGGGTGCAGGACAGCTGATCACTGAGAAGGGAACGAACAGTGAGGGGCAGAAGGGCGCAAAGGGAGCATAGTCACAAACAAGTGGATAGGAGGACAGATACTCCTGAGGCTGGAAGGGAAGACAGACGGGGAGAGAGAGGGGGCGGCTAAGGCAATGGAAGGTCTGAAGGGGAGCAGTGAGGCATCAAACTGGGCTCAAATAATGGAGGAAATGGACAGAAGGGAGAGGGAAAGAGAGGAGAGAGTAGAGAGAGAAGACATGGAGAGAAAAAGAGAGGAAAGGTTAGAGATAGAGGATAGGGAGATGAGAAGAGAAGAAGGAGCAGGTGCAGAGAGAAAGAGAAGAAAGTATAGAGAGGGACTGTAAAGAAAGAAAGCGTGAGGAGTGGGAGCGATGGGATAAAAGGATAACAGAAGTAGAAGAGATCGAGAAGCGGGGGAAAGTAGCAGAGCAGGAAAAACACAAGTTGATTGAGAGGGGACAGAGGAAGTTACAGGTGGACATATTGGCAAGGGAGTGCGTGCACAAGGAGGAATACGAGTGAGCAATAAGGGCGGTAAGGACACAATGGACAGTAGACAGGGGAAATGACAGAATTGAGGAGGGCAGGCGAGCCGAACCAGATAGCACAAGCTCAAGGGACAGGAGCATGCTGGAGAGGGACAGAATAGGCCTAGGGGCATGGGGGGAGGCAGCAGATATGACTTGAGGGATATTGACCTAAGCCTGAAACCCAACACGGACATGACAACGAGGAGACTGAGCTTCACAGATGACCTTTGTAGTAACATGGGCTTGGAGTCCAATAATGAAGGTCAGAAGAGTGGGGATGAGAGGAGGGAACAATTTCGGCCCCAGACCACGGGGACAGCGGCAGATAAGCGGGTGACATGGGAGCACAGGACACATACAGAGAGCAGGAGGAGGAAGCTTGGATGACCAGGCATGGCTGCAAATTACTTGCGCACCCTCAATGACGTTACTAAATGTGTGGACAGGCTTAGAGATCTCCCAGGATGAAGGAAGGGGGAAACAGCTATAGTTTGCTCAAGGGGAAGAGTAACAGGGGAACGTGATGACAGTGCCCGGATACCCATACCAGAACCGATGTGTACGCATGTATCGAAAGAGAGAACAGGCAAGTGAGACGGAATAGAAGCGCACATGGGGAGGCAGGGTTTACACAGATGCCCTTAATTGAAAGGGGAGGGTTTTGACCTCTGTATATACTATGGAAATATGCAGACAAAGAGAACGTGAGGTGTAGGCTGCCATTGTTGAGGACGGGGACTGGGAGGTGGATTTATGAGAGATGGAAAGAATGACAGCAGGACAGAGGTTAGCAGTGGGAGATGTAAAGGGACTACTAGTGGTGATCCTCAGGGATGCTGCTGTTGACGTATGGAAAAGGGCAGTGTTTCCTGGAGTGACGACTCAAAACACTGCATCCAATGGTTCGCTGTTTGCAAACTGCAGAGCAGCAGTATTGCGAGCATTAAGGACACACTATCCAGACACATCAGACATTGGGGCAATTATGTCCCGGGAAATGAGGGAAGACGAAGACCCATTGCAGTACATTCAGGAGATTCAAGAACTTTGGTGCCTTGAAACTCGAGAACCGTTGGATAAAACAGTAGCAATATTCTATCACATACTATGCCAGGGCCTGCCAGAGCCTGTTCAGAAACACTTAAGTAAGCTGGTAGGAATGGAAGCAAAAGGTTGGCCATAAATACAGCTCACGATAGTTCACCATTGTAAGCTATGGCAGGAGAAGCTCAAGAAAAAGGTGGTAGACAGAAAGATAGACAAAGCGAACCTAGTACAGATAAAACAATCTAAGTACGCAATGGAAAGGGATGTACTAACCAGCCCCACCACACAGGGAACGCAGCAGCAGCTGCAGCAGTTCACACTGCCCATGGGGGGTTCATGGAGCAGGGGAACACACATCAAGGGTTTCTAGGAAGAGGGGGGCAACCACGAGGGCATGGGTTCCATCAGCAGATACATCACAGCCAAGAAGGGGCTCCAGGGGTGTTTCAGGGATATGGGCAGCAGGTGAAGCAGGGACCAAGGGATTTTTCAGGGGGTTTCCCAGGACAAGGGAGGGAGCTACCACAATGGTGGATGTGTGTGCAAATAGGGCACAAATCGAGGGTGTGTAGGAGCAGGTGGATGCAGCAGAATTGGGGAACACAGGGTCAGCAGCCATACCAAGGGGATCAGGATGACTACTACACACAAGACCAGTAGCAGCAAGGGAAGATACAGGGCACACACTAACAGTTGCCACAAGTACAGGTACAAGCACTGGCGATGCAACCGCAGATACCACAGATGCAAGCCCCAGTACCACAGTATTTGCAAGCACCGGAGGCTCACAGGAACACACAGCAATTGGCACAGCTACGGAACAATGATGCAGTGCTGCATGTGGACTTCATGGCAACGGTTCCCGTTAGGCAGCTGGGAAAAGTTACCATGGTGGGGAAAACCCCTTTACTGGGAATGGGATGTCCATATACCCTCAATGGGACATCCCACAGACAGACTTCATGTGTTCCATCCAGTTGATCGCACCCAACCCTGCGGAGGAACCTTGCATCGGGGTGGCAACAGGTGACAAGACTTTTTCCTTTCTTGTAGACACAGGGCGACTAGGTCTTGCATTCCAGAAGGAGCATTTAAATTGTCAGGCGATGCCATGAACACTCAAGGATTCTCTGGGGCTCGGGAAGTGGTTCCTTTCACAGATGATATCTCCCTTTTTATAGGAGAAAATGATCTATCCCTGCCTTTACTCTACTCTCGACAGACACCTGTAAACATACTGGGATGAGACATTATGAACAGACTGAATATGACTATTTCATTCACAGACAAGGGAATAGTGTGCTCCACACCAGGAATACACATGCTCAATGTAAGAAAGATCATCCAAGCATATTGTGGACGGACGGTACAGAGAGGTCTGCCCGTGGATGAGACGGTGTTCCAGTACGTGACTGACATTGCTATTGCATGGCTCCCAGGGATTTCCGGGAAGCTGTGGCGCGTTCCAAACGAGTATCTGTTCAGACCTGAGATACCATTAGACGAGGAAGAGGGATCCATAGTGCCAATAGAAATTGAGGCAGTGATAGCGAGAGAGGACTGGATAGTGGTACATGGGATTGACGACACAGGACGAGCATAGAGAGCAGTGATTGCTAGTGTCCGCCGTGGGTGGATCAAGCAGACGGGGTGTGGGTGATGGCGGGGTTCCCGGGAGTAACGATTGACTGTGACCGCCATGCTGGGTCATATTTCAATGACGTGAGGGACCAGGTATGGGATGCACTGCGGAGAACCTTCTCTGACACCCCTGATTTACACTCTGTGATGCAATGCACAATGGGGGACAAGGAAGATGCTGCACGGTACATTCTTCGGGTGAAGGACTTGTGGAGGGTGGAGACAGGCACCGCTTTGGACCAGTTCACCTCCATTTTTTATTTCATTATCAAAAGAGGCCTCCCGAAGGAGGTACAGAAGGCCTTAGATACAATTGCCAGGATAGATGCCAAGGGCTGGCCTGAAATACACAGTATCATAGTACACCACTGTATAGAAACCGGAATTGGAAACATACAAGACTTCCTCAAGGGTACTGCGAGTCACCATCTATCTTTAACAGAGTGATATAGATGGACTTGTGCAATTTACAGTTTGAGAGCACAGTGTCACAGCACGTAGATGACATTTTGATTTGCAGCAAGAAATAAGATCAGCGTAGACAGGACTCAGTGGACCTGTTGATTGTGTTAGCTGACAAAGGATACAAGGCAAACAAGGCAAAGTTACAGTACTGTCAGAAGGAAGTGCTGTGCATTGGACAGTTGATCTCACAAAATGGCTGACAGATTACCCCAGAAAGGGCAGAGGCAATATTCAAGACAGCTAACCCCACGACAGTGAGAGAAATGCAACAGGTCTTAGGGTTGTGCAACTACTGCAGAGCATGGGTTTTTGACTACAGTACATACACAAGGCCTCTATTTGGTGCTCTGAAGGAAGCACAGAAAGGACACAAGACACTGACATGGACCACAGAGATGAATGATGCATTTGACATGCTGAAGGAGGAAATATGCACAGCCCCAGAGTTAGGTATCCCAGACTACAAAAAGGAATTATTTCTGTTCTTGCACACTGATAGTGTGGTGATAAAAGCAGTACTGACACAGAAGACAAACTTGGGGCACAAACCCATAGCCTACTACAGTGGAAAGCTTGACCCAGTAATGAGAGGACATTACCAGAGCAAGCAAGCTTTGGCTGCTGCCACATTCACGGTAGAGAAATCAGCAGCACTCACCATGGGGTGCACTACCACTCTTATCATAGAGCATGCCCTTTTTGCGATACTGCAGAAGCCAAAGAGCACAAAGGCAACACAAAGAGCATCAGGGTACATGGTGATACTATCTAACGCTTCACTGAAGATAGTGATGTGCAGAGTTGTCAAGCCAGCAACTTTCATAGCAGATGTCCTACAAGAAGGAGACTATGCACATGACTGGGCAAAAAACATACAGGTATTTAGTGACACTAGCGGTACATGAGGACGCACTTGAGGGGGGCAACGTGCTGTACATTGATGGGTCATCAGACAGATGGGGTCAGGCATACAGGAACTGCAGTGGTGAGGTTCAGAGAAGATGGAATAAGGTGGTAGCCAGTGCGCAATTACCATCTACTTATTCAGCACAAGCAGCAGAACTAGTGGCCCTAATACTAGTATTGGAGCAGAGCAAGGGAAAGGAAGTAACAGTATACTCGGACTCCGCATATGTGACATCCACAGTGCGCTCAGGATTGGCACAATGGATGAGGAGAGGCTTCAGGAGGGCAGATGGGACCCAGTACAAAATGCACTTCTGTTGGGCAAATTGATTAACGTAATTGAGTACCCTGCGCAGGTAGCTATTGTGAAGTGCCAAGCACACACTCGACGGGAGGATCCTATCTCAAGGGGGAACGAAGCAGCAGACTTTCAAGCAAAATGTGCAGCATATTTTGGAGTGCTATTAGAAATAGAGACAGCATCAAATGCTCGAGATTATGACAGGAGCATGGTACTGAAAGAAGGGTACAATGAATTGCCAGAAACTTAAATTATGGAACTGTGGGGCGCTGCAGCCAGGGAAGAAAAGGAATTGTTGACTAAAAGGGGATGTACAGTATCTCCAACAGATGTCCTAGGGTGGCAGAATAACACAGGGAAAGTGGTGATGTCACTAGCTTTATTGAACACTGTACTGATACAATTGCACCACCCAACAAAAACAGGAAAAGAGGTAATTGCGTCCCGCATTGGAGAAACATGATTGTCTCCTAATTTGGCAGAAACACACGGATGAATTTGTAAGTAAATGCTTGACATGCAAACAATATACGGTAGGACGTACATTGAGACTAGTGAGAGGAGCCATACTTCAACCAGTAGCGCCATTCCAGCATTTACATGTTGACTACATTGACATGATCCAAGTGTGTCAAGGATACCGCTACATGATAGTGGTTGTGTGCCCATTCTCCAGGTGGATTGAGGCAGGTCCCTGGCCACATCCTGACGCCCTCAGAGTGGCTACATTTTTGGTCAGATAGGTGTTCCCAAGATGGGGCATGTGTGAGTTCCTGTGGTCTTACAATGGCCTTCACTTCGCCAATGAGATATTCAAGCACATCACCATGTTGCTGGGCATCCAACACAAATTTGCCTGTGCATACCACCCGCAAGCAAACGGGATGTTTGAATGCCTGAACCGTCTCCTGAAGGAGGCCATGGATAAAATACAGCACAAGGAAAAGGTGGCTGCACTGCTTGTCTCTTGCTTTTTTGCATTGTGCAATAAGCCTGGGTCGACTTCCTTGATTGCTAGCTCCTCTTTTATCTCTCGCCAGATACAATGACACCAGGGGGGGCAGAAGACAGCGGAGAGAGCAACTACAGCACTGCACCAAGAGACTCAGAACTCAAGAGGCAAGTGAATGTGGGGGACTTAGTGTTGTTGCCCAATTTCATCCGCCAGTGGAGCGCACCGAGATTTACCAGTCCTCACATCGTGGAGAAAGTGGCATGCAGAACAGTTAAAGTGGAAAACTGTATGGAATCACATGTCTGATATCAAGCCCTAAAAAGCAGCAGCCCCACCTGGCAATGTGTTCAACAGGGCCAACAATCAGCAGCAAGAAGAGCAAACAAATGATTCTGAACGTTCACTGCCGAGTGGAGGACACCCAATTGTTACTCGCTCACCGGCAGCAGAGTTAGGGACTGAATTCTTTGTAGACTTAGAGTGAGGATACACTGTCTGTTTGTTATTTTTATTCTCTAGATATCTTCACCAAAAAAGCAGATGTAATTGTTGATGATTGTTCATGTTACCCACTGACTACCACCCTGACACTTTTTGAACCAATTTGTACATACTGTGAGAAGACCCAGTAAGTTCAGAGCATGAACTCGCAAAATGTATTAACTTGCATTTGTAGAATATTTGGCCCAAACCTACCCACCAATCGAACACGGCCATCCTCCTATTCTCTCCACACTGAGAGACCCAGCACTAAGGACAGTGTGGTAAGAAGTGTTCAACGATTATTTAGTATGTAGGGCTTAAGGAGTTACTTACAATACTAAAACAATAACACATTTGTTCGCGCATTTCAGGTGGGCAACTATATCTTCAGGCTGCACAAGGATCAGTAACACAGGTAAAGATGAGTGAAATAATAAAGAATGTGATTATCCTGTTGTGTCTCCTTATTCCCAGTGGAGTTGTTTTTATATTTTGGAGGATTTCTTTTGTTGTTAGTGCTACCGCTGTATCCTCTACTAACATTCCCCCAACCAAAGCAGGTGAAACGACCATGTCAGGTGGACAGGAGAGCACTGCACACACTGAAGGTGATCATTCCCCTAAATAAAATTGTAGACAATAATAAAGGACACACCCCAGTAGGGAATGAGACCAGGAGAAAGGTTGTGAGGAAAGTAAAGTTTATAAAGATAAATGCATGCAGAGGACTCTGCTGCCTTGAGAGTGCTCTGACCAACAATACAGAATACAGTACATTTTATGCTTTAGAATCGTTATTAGTGATGAATCTCTATAGGTACATCAAGTTGCATTGGGATTGGTGGACAACAAAGTTACAGTATGGCAGTATATGAGCCGGCTCAACATGATTGGCTGGTGCACGGCTGTTACTTCGGGAGGCACATGGTCAGCTGGGCTCATTGGGTGATGTGAAGGTCAGGTCAGTTCCACAGGAAGAGGTAATTCTGTCTAAGCTAAGCTACATACTATCTCCTGACATGCAATGAATAAAACAGAATATAAACCTCACATTAAAATGTGGGGACACCTATTAATTGTGGACATATATTTACACATTTCTGCCTCAGGCCTTTGTAGTCATAAAGAATATGAGGGTCTTGCCCCCCAGGTGCATTATCAGAGGGCTTGATCTAAGACTTATTCGTCATGGTGCCATAGGGCATGAATGAGTGGATTGATAGCTGTCAGTCTTAGGCAAGATATATAGTGGCACAAGGGCTAGTTATATTGGGGGCACTCTGGGGTAGTCAGTAGAGAAGGGTCACACTTCTGTTACATCAAAGGGAGAATGGTAGGGCAAGAGGTTGTGCAGGCAATAACTCCCAAAGGTGGGGGTGAGAGGAGCAAGAGCAGGTTTGTGGAGACGAATGGGCCATAAGGCGAGATTCACCCGTCACATGCAGAGGAATGAGCTCAAAAGAATACAGTTTCTGTTTGCAATAATTCGCGCTAGAGCATCAGTGAGAAAGAAGCACATGCGGCCCAGACACAGGAGGAGGAGGAGGCAAGGTTTGTCAGTGTGCAGCGCTGCAAAGGGGAGAGGAGGCTTCTCAGGGCTCAGGATGCAGCGTAGTTCAAAAATGGAGTCTGGAGGTACAAAAAATGGAGTCCTAATGTGTCCTGCAGTAGCCCCACTCCTGCTGTAGCCAGGCAAGGGCATGGAGGCCGTCTCCCCACTTTTGCACGAGTATTAGGTTTCCGTTGCGCCGAATGTACGGGGGAAAAACGACCCTTCCTCCCTTATGTTCCCCCTTTCGTTTCATCTAAAGTAACACATTACTTTTATTATTATTATTGCGCTGCTCCCGCCGTGTTCCACTTCCTTCACCGCCTCGTCCCAAGTGGGGGTTCCTTTTATAGGCATCCAAGCTCTACATACCCCCTTAGACTCTGACCCCACCTGGCATACTCATCAGGAGTGCATGTCATGTATATACCCCCAGCCCCATCCAGGTTCACCCACACCTCCCTGTACCATTGTAACTCCTGGGGTTCCTTAATAGTTGTGTAGTACAAGCTGTCCACCCTATCACTGGTGTTGCGATATACTGCTGTCATGCAAAACCTTGGTTCAGGGTTATCTCCTGTCTATATTTGTGCATCTTTCATTGTCTGCACCTTTACTGGACTGCCCATTGTCACCATCATCATCGTACTACTAGGCATGGATTTTGCACAGCATTGAACGCCTACCTGGCAAACACAAAAAATCAGCAACAAAAATACTATATTAGGCACGAGTATGTTCATGGAAGTTCCAAACCAGGAAGGGACCCGGTCAAAAATGGTGTTGAACCAATCGCTTGGCTGTATCCCACCTTCTTTCTTCATTCTTTCTCTGAGATTGTGGACTTCAGTTATCTCGTGTGATAGGGTCCCATTGTCGGCGTCAACAGAAGGCACGAACATGCAACATGCACTCCCAATTTTTCAGCAAACACCGCCATCTATAGCTGTGAGGAGGTCTAGGACATACGGTTTTGCATGGTCATCAACCGCAGGGCTCTAAGTTCCACCTTGATGATGTTGAACCCCTCTTCAGTGTTGTTTGCCAACTGGATCAGCTCCCACCGGACGATCTAGAGTCATTTGGCGTTCGCTCGTGCTTGGCACAAGTGATGCAAAAAATGACTCTGCGGTATTGAAGAGCTTGTACTGGTCCGGAATTTGTACCAAATGTTCTGAGGATTCCTTGGAAATGTAGTTTGATGCTCTCTTTTTACGAGACACTCTTTTCTGCAACTCATCCTCCGACAGGATGTCATATGTGGGGGGGTTCTTCGGTTGTTGACTGGGGTGTAGGAGACGCTCTGGCAGGCACCCTCTCCACCTGGACATGGCTCTCTAGAATCACCATCAGGGCCGAATGCTGTGTGGCCAGGGCACAGGTACCTCTCCACGATGGTGGGAGGTGCAGGTACGCTTGTTTGCCGCATACCCAAGAAGTGTCATTTAAGGCGGCTGGGCCTTTCTTCATGTAGGGAAGGATAAGTGTTTTGTTGCAATGTTTGTTTGATCCAATGGGCACTTTCCCTGCTCTGTGGAAGCAAAGTTAATATTGCACTTCTCGTTGAATCTTGATGGGTTTTCGAGAGCTGTTACCCATGTTAGTTTGGGGATGTGCTGAGACCAGGCTGGAGTGTGTGTGTTTTCGACCCATTTAAATTTTTCCCCTGACAGTCCTCGCATTGCTTCTGCTTTGTACATCACTGTTTCTTCTTGCCATCTGTTCTCTGCAAACATTGTCCCTTTTATAACAAAAAATGGCTCTTTCACGCAGAGTACTCATTGAGGCTTGCTGTGACAGGTTTTCTCATTTTGCAGCAGCTGTAACGTTACTGTGTGTGCTTGGAGGTCATGATAACTGTCGTACCTTTTACGTTCTGCCCCCCTTTTCCGCCTTCTGTTCCTCCCTATATCATTGTGTAACTTTATCAACTTTTGATAGTATATGGGAAAAATGCCTGACCACATTTCATTGTTATGTTCAGTAGTGCTTTGCCAAACTTGTGGGATAGAATACATTTGTGGGGTTGGAGTTTGGGGCGTAAAGTGCATGTACTAGCCATTAAAGGTAGGTTTGTTGGTTGATTGCGTGTGAACATATGACGGTACTGATGCATCAAAAATTGAATTGTCAGCAGTATAATCATTCAAGACATTCTCCTCATAATTCATTGCAGAATAAGTGACCAGTGGGGCTCTGACAGTGTGATTCTTGTATAAAGAGTTGAGATTAAGATATGTGGAGGGAATATGGGCCCAGAATACTTTAAACCCATTCCAAATGAGGTGTGTCTCCTCCTCTACCAGCTTTACACCCCCCCCCTCTTTTAATCCTTTAAGAACAAAAGTCAGGCTCCAGTACAACCTTAGATAGAATAACATTATAGAAAACACTGTTGCAACAAAATATAACCCGCAATCGTAGCTATATGCTCTAGTAGCACTAACATTTCCCCTATTGCTATCTATGTTTGCAGCGTTGTCATTGAGGGCCTTCGTTTCCGCCATGTTTGAACCTGAAGAGGGCAATACAATGGGTTAAGAACACATACAAGCATTAAAACACTTTATGCTTTTCTCTTTATGCGATATTGTTAATAGAAATGAAAGAAGAGGAGAGAGAGAGAGAGAGAGAAAAAGAGAGAGAGAGAGAGAGAGAGAGGGAGTTGCATATTTAACAACTTTTTTACTTTATACATTTGAGAACCTTCACATTTGCAATAATATTTACATGTCTTCCTCTATTACAGATTGTCGCTTCTACACTTATTCTGTTAGCATTTCTTCATTATGGTACAGCCGTTTCTTGTTCTTGTGGTTGTTCACATTCAGGCATTGTGCTGCCCTGTGCATTTCTCACATCAGAGAGGTGTATCCAATATTTCAGGCCCTTAATCTTTACTGCAGAAGGAGTGCATTATATTACTTCATAAGGTCCATGAAATCTTTGAGAGTTCCATCTCTGCACAAAGCTGTGCACATACACACACTCTCTGGGCATTAACTGGGAGGTGGGACTGTCTGGTGCTGGGGTATTGGTGTCTGTCTCCTCTTCACGTATAAATGGAGGCACTATTTGCTTTGCTATACTTCGCACTGCCCTTGTGAGTTGTGTCAGATATTCTTTGAACTCATCCCCCAGCACTGTGGCTGCTCTGTGAGCATCAGACGCCCTTCGTACTGGAGATAGCAGTGTTTGTATACATCTCCCGTCACGATTTTTTGCAGGGACAAATGATGGTGTTTGCTTGGTTGCGTTCTCAGTTGAAACAGAACTAGGGGCAGGCAATACACTCAATTTTTCTTTAGGGTGTGGCACAGTTTGGACAGTCTACTTTTAAGGACGCCGTTTATTTTCTTCACCACCTCATTCACTTGCAGGTGGAAAATTGAACATAGTTTGTGTTTTATTCCTAACAGGGATGTTACTTCTTTGAAAAGGTCATTTACAAAATGGGTCCCATTATCTGACCGTATGTCGTCACAGATGCCCCACCATGGGAAAACTTCTCTTACCAAAAATTTGTTAGCACATTTCGCGTCTGGGTGTGCACAGGGACCTGCTTCCACCCACCGCGAAAAAGGACAAACTACTACTATCAGGTCCCTCGCTCCGTTACACCTTTCCCCCATGTCTGCGTAATCTATGTGTAGTTCCTGGAAATGTCCACTGGGGCGATGGAGTTTCCCCCTGCAACGTTCTGAGTGTCATCCCTGAGTTGTACGTTTGGCAAGTGATACACTCTATTGTGATTTTTGTCAGATGTTCCTGAAGGTTTGGGACAAACCACTCTTCATGAATGTCTGCAGCTATGTGTTGTTTTGAGGTGTGTGCTGGGAAGTGGAGCTGCTGGAATGCTATGTATAATAGCTCTACAGGCATTACTACTCTTTCTGTTATTTCTTGCCTCCAGAGGAGATCCATTGGTGATTGTTTTCAACCTCTTTTTATCCATATTTCTTGCTCATCATTTGGTGGACGTTTTTGTAGCTCAATTATCTGTGAAATGGGCACTGAGTTATACCCCTCTTCTTTGTTTTCCTGCGTGTTATTTTTAAGTATACATTCTACTGCTGGGTTTTGTGAAAGTATGCTGCCTGTTTTGGGGCGGCATCGGCCGCCGCAGTTCCTAATGCGATGACGTCATTGTTATTGGTATGGGCCTGGTATTTTACCAGAGCAATCACTGAGGGTTCTGCTAATGCTTCTATTAGGTCATTTAATAACTGTGCGTGTTGTACCGGGGATCCATCTGCCCTCATGAAACCCCTTCTCCGCCATCATGATAACCTGGTGTGTACCGTGGTTGTCACGTACACTGAATCTGAGTAGATTGTCACTGAGCACCCTCTCGCTGTGCGTAAGGCTTCAATAAGCAATATCAATTCTGCTGCTTGTGCTGAATAATGTGAAGGGAGTCTTTTCTGCACTATGATCTCATATTCTTCCCCCTCCAACCTCACTACCACTGCAGCAACATGTTTCTCACCTGTTTGTGGGTCAATCGATGCCGATCCGTCCACAAAGTATACTTCACCTTCCCCTAGGGTGTTTTCACTTGCCTTGAGAATGTTGTCCCCCTCGCCCTCGTATGTGGCACAATCATGTTCCTGCAGGTCTTCTACTATGCATGGTTCGGTTATGAAAGTGCCTGGGTTTACAGTTTTGCAACGCGCCACATGTATATTTGAGCTTGAGATTATTATTTCATATGCTGTAGACCATTGTCATGAGTGTGGATTTCGATCGCTGGAGTATAGCAAACAATGAGTGTTCAACGAATAGAGTCACAGAGCACCCCATCGTGGTCCTTTTTTCAATTGCTAAGGTGGCAGCTGCGAGAGCTTGTTCACACGCGAAGTGCCCCTGCATCACAGAATCGAGTGTGCCTCTGTAGTAGGCCAATGGCTTGTTACCTAAAGATATTTTTTTTGCGTCAGTACTGCCGTCATGAGTGTGCCATTACAGTGCGAAAATAGATAGAATTGTGGTCTTTTCTGTGATAGTTGAGGGCCTGGTTGGTAATTGCTATCATATTGCTCCTGTTGTCTGTTTCCTCCCATTGGCAATCCATACGGACTGCCTGGGTTGGGGTGGCCGAACTGCTGCTCATTGCCAAAGCGTTGTGTGTTTTGATAGTACCCCATCGGTCGAGTGCGACATTCACTTGAAAAGAGGCCCCAACTCCCACAGGTCCAACATACACCTTGTCCCCCTCCGCAAGGTCTCTGCACTCCATACCCTCCTCTCTGTCCTCTGTACCCACCTCTTCCCCTTCCAGGCCTTCCTTGCCATTGGGGCCCCTTGTACTGTTCCTCTCCGACCCATTGCTCCGGCTCATTTGCAGCCCACGTTGCTGCCATCCTTACCTGCAAAGCTACTGACCCCTCCTCCTCTTCCCCCTGTCTTCCAGACAGTAGAGCGGCTGTTACTGCAGCGACCTTAACCAGCTTATTTTGTACACGCTTTGATTCATCCCCCAACCTTCTCTGTGCAATTTCCTTTTTCCTCTCTTTGATCCTCCAACAGTGGTGTACTATGATAATCTGTATTTCGGGCCAGCCCTTGGCATCTATCCCGGTACTTTTATCTAAGGCCTTCTCTACCTCCTTCGGGAGGCCTCTTTTGTTAATGAAATAAAAAAGGGAGGTGGACAAGTCCAAAGCGGTGCCCGTCTCCACCCTCCACATGTCCTGCACCTGAAGAATGAACTGTGCAGCATCTTCCTCGTCCCCCATTGTGCATTGCATCACAGAGTGTAAATCAGGGCTGTCAGAGAAGGCCCTCCGCAGTGCATCCCATACCTGGGCCCTCATGTTATTGAAAGATGACTCGTCATGGCGGTCACAGTCAATCGTTACTCCCGGGAACCCTACCTTAACCCACACCCCGTCTGCTTGATCCACCCACAGCAGACACTAGCAAGCTTTTAACATCCCCTATGGCCAATAGGACTCCTGCAGGATTTTTCTCAAAAGCATATATCCACTTCCCCGACCGTCCCGACTGCGGAGGCAATGCTTTTCACAAATTTGTTTTGTCCATCAATGCCCAAGGTACATAGTGGGGACTTCCCGCTCCTTTGTGAACAAGGGCATCTGTAACTTTATCTTCCCCTTTGTCTTACTTACCTTCATTCCTTTCTTTTTTGTAAGTGCCATATTCCCTACCCTGCTCCTAAGCCTCCCCGGCCATCTTTCCCTCAATGGTTCCCCTTCTTCTGCTCTCTTCTCAGTGGTAGTGGTAGGCCTGCTGCGGCCACTCCTTCCTCATATTCATCTAAGTTGCTCCAACATTCTTCTATCTCTACCTCCCTGTCGGATGCTACACTGCCTCGTTCATCAATTGCTGTGTCGCTCCCTTTAGTGTGTCTGAAGGTAAATGATGTGAGATCACCGTGAAATATCGTGCTTCTGGGGAAATACTACACAGAATTGTTGCCATGTTAGGAACTAGAGGAAACTCGGCCTCTACAATCTGGTTAATCAGCCTCATATCTTAGATTTTTTGATAGGGTACACTGCGGTATTGCATAGTGACTGTGACGTCACTAGAATGCCCTCATCCATCATGGCAGATGCTGTCTTAAAAATACCCTTGTCGGCCTCTCGAGACATGGGATACTGCCTTGCTCGAGGTAAAATTGCTCCTGGCTTCAGTTTAAACTTAACTTCTCCAACCCCCTTTAATAGGCCTACATCATAGGGGCCCGTAGTCCATAAAGCAACTGGCACTTTCACCATATGTTCATCAAAAAATGCAGGCCGTTGCTGCACTATCATCATTCTCTGTGGAACCTTGCGTCTTTCTACCCTAATCCAATATGTAATGCTCATCTCAAACACTACCTCATCATCTGATGTGTCATCTCGAAATATGTCCTCATCAGTGACGTCAGTCAATCTATAACCTTCTCCAATAGCAATCACTGTACTCCATGATTTGCCATCATCGTCAAATCCTATGAGCATGGCCAATTCTCCTCGCACTACAGCTGCTTGTAACTCTAAGGGAAAAACCTGTCACCCCTCTTCGTCCATGAGAATCTATGGCATAAAGAGAAATTCATCAGGTATTCTCATAGTCTTACCCACTAAACCAGGCAGCCATGTTAACAAAATGCATACCCCATAATGAAAAACCTCTGGTTCTAACCGCACCCCTTGTATGGCTATTTGCCCTGTAAATGCAATGATGAATTCATTTACATTCAAATATTGTATTCCTGGTATAGAGCACACTATGCCTTCATCAGTGATCATCATGTTTAGTTTCATCATTAAATCTCGGCACAGTATATTAACTGGTGTCTGCCTTGAATACAATGGGACAGACATATCACATTCTCCTATATAGATTGGCAATTTCTCAGTGAAAGGAACTCGACTTGTAGCTCCAGAGAATTCATGGAATTACCCAACATTAAAGTTTTTCCCTCTCATATACATGAGTGAGTCGCTCCAGTGTCTACTAAAAAAGAAAATGATTTGCCTCCTATTGTGACGTCAACCCTTGGTTCCTATTGAGGATTAGGCATCACAGACAGTACTGAACACATCAAGTCACCCAGTGAGCTGTCCTATTGTGGTTACATACTTATCTCCGCACCCATGAAAGGATTCCTACCCTCGACAGTGACACCCCCTACTCTAGGAGTCAATAACTGTCCTGTGTTTACGCTCTTCTGTATCTGCATGGGTACATGCTGTGACTGCGCTTGTGGCGGATTCAATGTTGCTTGCAAAGCCTGTTGCATTTGCGATGCTTGTGCTTGATACACTGTCGGATCTAGGGCAAACCCATCCCTACTTTGTGAGCTACATGTAGGCAAATAAGCAGTCGCCCCTCTTGAGAACTGCCCATTCTGTACATACTCTTGGCTCCCACATGTTCGTGCAATGTGCCCTGTCATTCCACATGTCCAACATACAGGAGGGAGCCTTCTAATTTGCCCTCCCTGCATGCCTTGATTATTATTCTGCATAGTCTGAAACCCACCTAGGTTATTCTGGAAATGTCCATGATTATTCTGGAAACCTCCTCTTGAGGGGAAGTTTCTCCTACCTTGTGGTATAAATCTGTTCCCTCCTTGATCGAACTGCCGTTGCTTATTCACCTGCGGCATGCCTGTTGCCTGGTGCATTCCTGGCCCTTCTCCACTAGTTAACATCGCCCCTTCTATAGCATACTTCGATAGCTTCTTCTGCACTAGCTTAGCCTCCTCAATCTCCCTAGCATCGTCTCTCTTTTGATTCTTCTCTTGCAACAGTCGGCAATGATGCACAATGGTCAGCTGTATTTCTGGGCATGGTTTGCCTCCATACTCACCAGCTTCTTAAGCTGTCTCTGTACTTTGTCTGGTAACCCCTGACATAATATATGATATAATACAGGTATAGACTTTCCCCATGGTTCCCGCTTTTCCAAGCTCCGCTGCTCTTGAAAACTCTGAATGTAAATAAGCGGATCCTCCCCTTTCTGAATTTTTTGTGCCATTATAGTGCCCATATCTGACTTATCAGGATATTGTACTCTAAGCGCTTTCCAAACTGCTGCTCTCTAATTATTAAACGGTGCTCCGTCATGTGCTGTGCTCTGTGTAGTGACACCTGCGTACCCTGCTCTTGACCAAATGTCATCAGCCCTCTCATCAAGGATAGCTGCTAGAAGACCCTTAATGTCCCCCATGGCTAGTGTTTTTCCTCCTGTCATGTTCTCTAATTCAAAGATCCATTTTCCAGCACCCAACATCAGACTCAGGAGTTTTCACCTTAAATTATCCTTATCCATCTGGAGCCATGGAATATACTGTGGTCTGGCCCCTCCTTTTTCTAACAACGGGAACTGCGAGATCCCAAAATCACACTCGTCTCCCATCATCTGCCTGTCCATAGCAGGGACAATGGTTCAAACCGTCTTCTTCCTGGTAATGACCTTAATCTGCTCACATATGGTGGCGAGTCCCCCCTCACACTATGGGATCGCCCTTTAGGTTGATCTGGCCGCACCAAGGGCTCTGGCATCCTCAGTTTAGGTAGGTCCAGATCTCACCATCTTACTTCCTTATCTGTCTGGAAACACACCTCGGGCCCGCATGCACTAGCGTTCTCTTCCCCACGGAAGGTTTCCCTTTCTTCGTCTGACGTATCTTGTCCCCAACTAGTGTGGCTTCCATCTTTCTCGTTTCTGTTTAACGTTAGCTTGTCCAAAGAAAAGGCTCTATGCTCGAGGCTGAACAACCCCCCCTCTTTGCCTTGCGACTGAGCGCCTTCAAATCGTTTGTCTTTCCTTTTATTTCTTGATTCACTTTTTGTCCTTAACTCCTGATAAGCCTTCTCGATTCTGTCTGCAACAGCTCCTATATCAAAATGATCTTCTAAATCTACACTAGAAGGTCCTCTTGTGTTGGGAAGAACTCCTCTATGTCCTCCCATGCCACTACTGGGCCAGGTTCCATTAACTCTTTCTACATGCGATCAATGTCGCGTGCTCTTTGTCTTCTCTTTCGTTGCATTTCCCTGTCAAATGCTCTTTGTTTCCTTCCTTCCTCCTTAACTTTCTTCTTCCTGTCTTTTCACCTCTCTTCTCTTGTTTGCCCTACGCACTTCTCCGTCTCTTTGTCTTCGAATTCTTTTATCTCTTTATTTTTGTTCTTCCTCTTCTTCTCTTCTCTTTTCTAGCCTATCTCGCTCTTTGATTGCTCTTTGTTTATTATCATACTTTCTCTGCTCCCTCGTTTATTCAACTGTTCATCTTGATACAGCTGTTTCCGCCTTTGTCTACTCATTCTCTGGCCTCATCTTCCTTCAATTGTTTCTCTCGTTCCCTGTCCTATTTTATCTTGCTCATTCTGATCTTCTCTTTGCCTTACTTCCTTTCCATCAAGTTTGAGCAATATCTGATCGGCCATCCATTCGTTCTGTATGAGCTCTACCTCGTCAGCTTTATCTTTCTCTCCTTTTCATCTGTTTATTTCTCTTTCTATGTCTAAAGACATACCTGGTGGGTCACTTCTCTCCTTATCCAGTGAGACTTTAGCGATCACATCCCTCTCTGGAGTCTTTCTGGACTTTCGTCGCTGCTATACGCAGACGATGTATGTATCGGATTACTATACCCTGTTGCTGCCTTAAGCTCTCCTAATAGATATATTCCTTCATCTTTTGAACTATAGCCATTTACTTCATGCGCGGTAGGGGAAGCAGAAGGCTCAACGCCCCCCTCTTTGCACTGGTTAAGCATCCAGTCTTCAGGAGGAGTGTCTTCCCTTTCCTCCTGGTACATCTTCCAAAGCTCTAAGCTAGCTAACCTCTTTTCTAGCTTTTTCCCCAGTGTATGCTGCGTGAAAATATGTTGTCATGTGTTGCAAAACTGCTTTAGAAAGTGATCCCCCTTGTGGCCATGGCATGAACATTTGTCTGCTGTACCCTTAACCCATTCTGCACTATATTGCTTGAGCTTGGGTGCGTGTTTTGGCAACTGTCTGCACAAACGTGTAAGCGGAGTAATATCCTCCATCATGACTAGTCACACTTGACGGTCACTACTTACCATTATTTTTACACAGATAAATACTTTTCAGAAAAATAATACAATACGAGCATGCACCAACCGTCGCAGCTCCAAACCTCTGTTTCTCTTTACTTCAATCTATCTGTTCAATAAACACCATCAGTCAATTAAATAAATAAATAATCAAATTTCAGCCTTTTACCACAATCTATTACTTTTTTCGTTTTTCAATATTTCATAATTTCTTTACCACATACAACATATACAATATACAGATAGACAGACTGGCCAGCACCAACATGAAGCTCTGTCAACACTCCTCGTGGCTACTCTGCCCCTAAATGACTCTGATTGGAGTATACGTTTTCTTCTTTAGTGACCTTTGGTCTGCTCGTAGCCTAGTTTAAAACAACTTTAAAACAACTTCTTCTTAAACGTCTCTTGACAAAGGATTATGTGCTTATCTTTGTGGATCGCTCTTTGTCCACAACTTAAACTATGACGCTCTTCGCCCTTAAAACCAAAATACCTCACCAACCCTGATTACTCTTTCCCCATTATCACTCTCCCCACTCAGTGCTCGTTCATTGTTTGCCATCTCTTTCAATCTACTCTCCATTTGCATTTTCAGCTCCTGACCCTCGGGATTGTGTGCTCCTCAACCAGCTGCTTCAGCCTTCGGTTCGCTCAGCTTCCTGTAGAAGTCGGGAGGGGATTCTGTTGAAATGAGGGTCCCGTCCCACCTGTACTTGCACGTTTTTTTACTGGTGGCCGCTATCCACAGGGATCTCTACGTTCCTCCAGCTAAATGGCAGAGGATGTCTGATATTTCCGAGACCCTAAAGCTTACAATGTCGATAGGTCTTTAAACATCATCTCTCTGCTACCACGTGAACCTGTGTACCCGACACTAGGCCCTTTAAGATGAGGTAGCAATACTTTGAGATAGATGGGGATGCAGAATATAGGCAAACATCAATAATCAGACCAACTCAGGAAGTTGGCAAAGTAAGTCTGTTTTATTTTCAATTGTCTAAAACAGGGAGTTCTACGCACATCAACGAACGTGCGCTCGATTTTCTCACTCAGAGTGTTTCATAAAAAACACAGTTTATATAGCAAAAACTCATCATCAATGACGTCCATCTACGTGGCAAACTACAAAAACCTACTTGGAAAGTGATAGGCTTAAAGGGAACATCTTGGTATACGTTCCATACTTGTCAGGGAAAGTGATTGGGTTTCTAACATCAGGTGGGCAACTAAGCCCTCCTCTAGTACAAGTCACTAGGAACGTCATCAAATACACAACACCCCATTGGTTATACAAACTATAGGGCTCTCTATTACATGGCCCTGTATAATTGGTTGGCACCCTTGTACCCCTCTGTAATATTCCACACATGCTAGCAGCACGCAGGCTGGCACCCAGGTGCTGGTGGGCTGGTCTTGACCATAGCTTCCCACCTAATTAGCCTGCCATCTATCATCACTCTTGCTGTCTGCCAGTCAATTAGCCTTTGAACATTGGCCTTGTGAATGTTCTCTGTGTCTGAGAAAAAAAAGGGAGTGCAGGCATACTTTGTCTCTTGGTTTCGATGTAGCTCAACCCAGTGTCCATTTTCATCCGACCATGTGACTGGAGACCATCTTTCAGAGCATTTTGCTGTATTAAACTCTATTAAATGAAGAACCTCTGACGTCTACAATGTTCTTGCACCTCACCTTAGAAATGAGTTTGTTCTTTTCACACGTTTTGTAGCTTCTGCATGAACATCCAGCCTCACGGTGGCCTTGACTTCTTGGTGCTGGGCCAGCCAAGCCTTTCTTGGATTCACCTCTGTTATTAGTTTTTTTTCCAACTGCGCCACACCGGAAAAGCCTTTCGTTTCACAGGGTCCAGAGTGTGCTAAAGTGCATTGTGGAACATCCATAGTCCATACATTCATATACATATACACTGGCGCATCGCCACAATATGATATGATATGATATGGCATTTGTAACGCACCTATACACAAGTGTTTCAAGGCGTGAGGAGGCAGGGGGGAACAAGGGGAGACAGACAACGATCCTACTAGGCCAGGTGACATTCAGATCGCGCAAGTGCAAGGGTAGGAGGACTGGGAAAAGTGCAAGGGGAGAGGGGAAAGTGCAGTAAATGGTTAGTAGAATACAAGATAAATAATAGGGCCAGCTGGTGGCAAGTGCAAGGAAAGTGCAGTACATGGTTAAAGAATACAAGATAAATAATAGGGCCAGCTGGTGGCAAGTGCAAGGTAAGTGCCGGGAGAAGGGGCTGTAGGATACAGAGACAGTCCCGTAGTGCAGGTGGGCAGTGCAGGGAAGAGTGGCTAGGCCAAGGACCGAGATCGGTGAGTGGCCCAGTTGCAGATTCAGTGCAGGTTCAGTGATTTTAGCAGGGGAGAGAGGGAGAGAAAGCGGAGGCAAAGAGGAAGGTTTTGAGGTGCTTCCGGAACCGGAGATGGTTCTCCTCAATTTTAAGGGAGGCAGGAAGGCTGTTCCAGAGGGAGGCCCCTGCTGCGGAGAGAGATCTACCCCCAGCTTGTTGCTCGGAGAAGCGGCTGACCCTGAGGTAGTTGGAGGTGGATGAGCGAAGAGCTCGAGAAGGAAGGTATTTAGGGAGAGAGAGTTGCAGGTATTTTGGCCCAAGGCCCAAGAAGGCCTTGTGGACAATGCAGAGGGTTTTGAACTTAATCCTCGCAGCCACTGGGAGCCAGTGTAGTGATTTCAGTCCTGGAGAGATACGGTCCCTGGGCTTGAGGCCAAGGACAAGTCTTGCAGTCCTGTTCTGGATGAGTTGCAAAGGGCGGAGAGTAGAGGCAGGAAGATTTTGTAAGAGGATTCAATTCAACACTACAGCTAAGTCAACGCCTAGTCTATAATACTGAATGAAAACCCTTATTGATATATCTTTAGGTCCAGTTCATGCGTTCTGGATGACTACCCCTATATAACACCCCTCTCTTGGAATCCCCCTGACCCCACTGAGCCAAGAAGTAGTTCTGTTTTGCAAGTTTAAAAGGTTTATTTGATAAATTAAAATATATATATATATCACACTTTATAATAAATTAATAATTGACTAGCACACTTAATCTGATATGATAAAGATTAACAACGGAGAATCTGGCACTAACACGCTTCTCTATAATCAATAAGGAGTTGACTTGAAATGGATAAGGTAGCACACTGGTAAATAGGTACAGAAGTATAATGTGGTAGAGAATGCTTTATAAGGTTCAAGGAAATGCAAGGTTGAATGAATGAAATGCAGTATAGAAAACAACTTGATATGATTTCAGCAAAACAATGTAATCACTTTTCTCTGGCAATCCCCTTCCCCCCCTTGATGCAAGGCAAGGAAATGGAAGGACGCACACAGTTCTCAGAAATGCAATCAACTGTAATCCAGTTCAATCCAGCAAGCTTAGACTACATAAATTTGAAAACACAGGCCCAAATTGCTTTGATATGTGCTGGCAATGAATTGAAAAATATGCTAAAATACTTTTAATTCCCTTTCAGAGGTTCAGGGTGAGTGGTATCTAGTTAATATTAGTCCAGGCTCACATAAGCAATGATGCAGGGATAGTTAGCAGGTTAAACGAATTTCTGGCAAATGGAAGGCAAGCAGCAGCAGTTTTTACATGTGAAGAAATTTGCAAATCGCGGTAAAATTCGCGGATGCGCCGAGCGCTATTACAGAGGAACCACAGGGACTATCTCTATCGTTTTGGGGTCCTAGGAAAGCCTAGGATCTCAGCTTCAAAATGAAAGTTACTGCAAGTCTCTAGCACAAACGGTTGCGGAGATATGAGCGATTTTGTGAAGGTCGTTTTTCAGATTTGAAATTTTAAAGTTCAAAAAGACAAGTGCAGCTTGCAACTAGGAAATGACAAGTGACAGCTTTACAAATGACAGGTGACAGTTTTGGATCTATCAGGCAGTTCTACTTAGGTTAAATAGATTGAATTAGATTAATTTAAACTAAGAGATTGGGTTCTGCACAGTTTTCTAGGTACTCACACTATATTCTTGAGTGAAATGGGCCTCGCCATGGATCTGGTCAGGTTTTAAACTCGCCTCTGGTCTCTGCACTTCACAGTGATCTGGGTCAGCTCTCTCTGGTTCTCTGGTCTGGGTCTCTAGTTCTGGATAGATTGAAGTCTCTATGTCTGCTCTCTGAAGGTTGATGGAGGTAAAGTATGGATTTTCCGGCAGAGCTTCCAGCGGCAGATGGATTTTGAAGTCCCTATCTGTCCTGTCTGTCTGCTTTTATGTGTTTAGAATGTGGGTGTGTTCTAGCATCACTGACCCTACCTCTCTCTCAGCTTCTAATTGGTCAAACTTCCATTTATCATTTGATTGGGGAATGAACTGTGAGTCAGAGGGATGTCATTTTATGGCTTGCAGATAGGACACTCCTCTGTCAGATTGCACATATTCTATATTTGATAATAAAAGACATATTTCACAGTTACACAGTTGCTTGAAATTACATATACATGGTGTGGCTGAATTTAGCCATGTCTCTGTCCAAATCTGCTGTTTCTAAGAGCTTGCATTCAGAAATGGCACATAATTGACTTTTTAACTGATTTTTCACTTTCTGACATTGACCCAACTTTACATACATGTGTGCAGGGAGTAGGGACATTAACTGATGAAGTTTCAGATTTTTAACATGCATACATTTAGAGTAATATCCACTTTTCCGCTAAAACCCCCCTGAACATACCACCAGTTCTAAAAACCTCTTAAACTGTGGGCAGAAAAATCACAAGAATTATGGTATCATTTATAAAATTTTCACATGTCCGTACTATGAGTTATTCATCTTTTTCTAAACAATATTCTGGCTACAAAGGGGTGTGGTTTCCCCTCAGCACAAAGTAGAAATACTGGTTTCTCCAGTTCTGCCACGCCAGCTTGCTCTCACAGGCAGTGCCCCTCCCCTTTCCTCAGGAGGAAGCCACTTTTTACGACCATTTACGACTCCTGCCAATAAAACCTTTGCCTGAGCCAGGACAGGGCTTTGTTCACTTTCCTGCAGAGCACAGGTAATTCAATTATCAGATAGATGGCATATCCTTAGTGTGAGCAGCAAAAGGGCAGCTAGGCCTGGGAACACAGCTGTGACTCAAGTTTCACTCCTGATGGGGGTAGTTGCCAGGCAAATTGGAATCTCTTTAAGCTGTCATTTCTGTTCCCCAGTTTCTGCATTCAAATAAAACTAAACATTTTCACATATGCAGCTAGAAGGCTGATTCTAAGTTTAAAACTATAACATTTAAACAGTTACAAAGGCATGTGACACCAAACATAGGTCACTCATTTAATCTAAACATTTTCGATTTTAGTGTCTTTAAATCCAGTGCAACTTAAACTGCTGACTCCATAGCAGTTTTGTTATAAGCATTGTTTTGGGCTCTTCATTTCCCAGATTTTGTAGGCACACAACACTCCATTCTACCAAATGTCTGCTGGTGTCCAGTGAGTTTTTAGATGTGTTGCAATGTTTAAAATAGACAGTTTGAGCCTGCCTTCAGAGAAACACAGGGTGGTTTTAAACTGCCGGCTTTTGGATAGTGGTGAGTACTGGTACTGCACCCATTTTTGGGATTTAAGAAAATGAATTCCCAACAATTCTAGGTTGCATTTGGCAATCAGCATTGCCATTCCCAATGGTTTCAGACTACTGTGCGGGTAGTCCAATGGTGATTTTAAAGCGCTTTGAAGCTAACCGGCGCTACTGTTTTTCCTTTGGCAACCCATTTCCCTCATGGCAACCCGGCCTTTCATTCTCGCACTGGTGGGTGGCAAGTGAGGCAACCATTTTGGTGTGCGCACAAACTGCGCAGCTTTCCTGGATTTCGGCGCACATGTGGGTTTTCCGCCATCTTGAATTTTCTAAGCCCACAGCACCAAATGTTGTGGCATGATAGCTTAAACGTGGGTCAGGACACCCAACAAACCCCCCCCACGTGACTGCCCCTTGAATTTGAGTCGATGGGGAGTCGCGTGCACAAGGGTTTTGACCCATGCACCGGTCTGTCCGCATAATCTTCTTCCTACTCTGTAGATGGCACAGTTCATCATCTTCTTCTCCATCCGGTACTGATCGATCGGTTCTCCTCGCCGGTCCTGATGGGAATATTGGGCGGTCCACTGGGCCCATTGGATCTTCGTTCCCGGTCTCCGGATCGCCCTCCTTGGCCCGTCTTCAGGTTTTCTTTCTCCTAGGACGACAAAGGAAGAGCGGCAATACCTACTCATAGACGTTTTTCCACCACTGTTGAGATAGTGGGGCAGCATATGCATTTCATCATAACGAAACATTACATTCTTATTTTGAAAAAAAAAACAGTATAACTAAGAGACAGTTTCATGCAAATCACAATATTTTAGAGACTAGATGTGGTATGTTTTATGATTGGAACTGAATTAGTCTGAGACAGTACCCGCTAGGATTCCAGAGGATTCCTCCAGTTGTTGCAGAGTGTGCCTGGGATGGCAACATTTCAACTGGTTTATGTGGACCCACTTGTCTTCCCCCTCTGCCAAAGGACCTTTGGGGATGTGGATTTTGTAGGCCACAGGGGAGATTTTGTCTATGATCTCGAATGGTCCCTTCCATGTAAGCAAAAATTTGCGCTGCTTGGCCTGGTTCCTTTGGAAGTTGTATAGATAGACCCGGTCTCCCACCTGATATTCCTTCCTGGAAGTTTTCAGGTCATAATGGGTCTTCATGCTATCAGCTGATCTTTCTAGATTCCGCTGAGCATAAGCAAAAGCATGTTGGAGGTGTTTCCTTAAATTCTCCACATACTCATGAGTAGTGGAGGCATTTATCAGTGTCTGCTCTTGGGTCCTGTAGAGCAAATGCTGAGGAAGCACCATCTTGCGCCCAGTCATCAACTCAAATGGTGACATTTTGGTTGCAGATGAAGGGGTAGATCTGATAGCCATTAGGACCAGAGGTAATCGGATATCCCAACTTGGCCCAGAATCTGCCACAAACTTCTTTAATATGCTCACAATGGTTCGGTTATATCTCTCTACTGCCCCAGAAGAAGCTGGTCTATAAGCAATATGCAGCTTTCTCTTGACCCCCAGTATCTCCCACATCTTTGTCATTACTTCACTGGTGAAGTGGCTACCTCTATCTGACTCAATCCTTTGAGGTAGACCAAAACGGGAAAAGATGTGGTTAATCATCAAGGCAGCTGCAGTTTCTGCCTTGCAGTTTGGGGCTGGGAGACATTCCACCCACTTGGTAAACAAGCATGTCACAGTCAACATGTACTTATTCCCCCTAGCCGAGCGAATCACAGGGCCTACAAAGTCGATTTGTAAATCTGACCATGGCAGGGTCATCCCTCTCTTTTGTAAAGGCGCCCGGTGTGTGAGGGATGTCGGCTGAAATTGTGCGCACACAAGACAACCCTTCAAATATTGGTTGAGGTCCTGGCCCATGTGTGGCCAGTATGCAACCTCTCTTAAGATTTCCAATGTTGTGTGAAACCCCCTATGACCGGCGGTGGCCGCATCATGGGCGTGACTTAACATCAGGCTTCGGAATGAGGTAGGAACCACCCACTGATCGTGGCCAGCTTTGGATTTCCTTACCAGCAAACCGTCTTGGATCCGGAACATTTTTGGACATTTCATCAACACTCTTAGGTCCTCTTTCCCAATGTAATCGGTATCCGTCAGGGGAAAGTTCTCAGGGTCCTCAAGGTGCTGGTAAAATTTACCAATAATTGGATCCCCCTTCTGAGCGGTAATCAAATCAGCATCAGGGGTCTCCTTACTCCATTGTGCAATTGAAAGGTCGTTGTGAGCATTTGTCTGGGACCTAGTGATGGCAGTGACCTGGATTTCCCCCAACAGGGACTCAATCTCAATTAGATCCCCTTGGATGGCTCCGGTTTTGGCCAGCTGATCAGCTAAGTCATTTCCAGTTTTGTCTGGTCCCTCTACTTTGGAATGACCCTTGATCTTTTTCCAGTAGATGGTCATCCCATTCGATGTGACCAGATCATCAATGTTTTGGATCAACTTCCCATGTTTCAAGGGTTTGTTGTTAGCACATAACATGCCTCTGGTTTTCCAATTAACCAGGTGCTCCACGAACCCGTTCCGTACATAATCCGAATCTGTGATTATGACCAGTTCGTGGAGTTGATGCTGGACAGCAGTGAGGATGGCATGATGCACAGCCATCAATTCTGCCACCTGACTACTTCGGGGACCAATTTTGTATCCAGCGGAGGGTTCTGGGGACTCATTCACCCATGCATTCCCTACGCCAGCCACCAGTTCTTTCTCCCCGTTGTTGTCAACATGGTAAGAGCATCCATCCACATACACAGTGGGCATTCCCTCACACTTGTCTTCTTCAAAGACTTTGTGGGGGGAATTAAGGTATGCCTCCATGTTGTCCTTTATTTTTAGACTTTCGTCCTCGAGACAGTTTTCTCTGGCACAATCATGCAAGTCAGCCAGACCTTGCGCGAGGGGACTCTTCTTGTTTTGGCCATATCTGACCTCCACAGGAAAGCCTTGCATTGACAGAATCCAGGAAGTAATTCGGGAATTACTCACATTTCCGGCCCGGATTCTGTCACTTTGGAGATATTGCAGAGGCTGGTGTGGAGTCTCCACTATAATGTGTTCCCCCTGGATAAACGGACGGTAATTCTTCAATGCCCACACCGTTGCCAGGAGTGCCTTCTCACAATCGTTGAATTTTTCCTCCACAGAGGATAAAGTTTTGCTCGCATAGGAGATTACTTTATTGACCTTGTCATGCTTTTGGTATAATACTGCCGTCAAGCACGTATTAGAGAACCCCGTCTCCAGGAAGAACTCCTTGTTTCTGACAGGGTAAGCTAGGCAAGGCGCTTGTGAGAGGCTTCTTTTGAGTTGTTTTACTGCCTCGGCTTGTTCTGGACCCCATTCCCACTTGACCCCCCCCTTCAGGAGATGAATCAGGGGTCTGGTGATCTCCGCGTAGCCCTCAATGAACTTTCTGCTATAATTAGTCAGTCCAAGGAGGCTCCTTAGTTCCCGCAGAGTTGTGGGGTCTTTCAGTTTCTGAAGTGCTTCCACTTTCTTTTCCTGGGGACAGAGACCCTGAGGAGTAATCTCATGCCCCAAGAAATTAACACGGGTTCTACACCACTGTGCTTTCTGAAAGGAAAGTTTTGCTCTGGCGGCCCTCAACTGTGTCAGAACATAACGGATCTCCGCTATGTGTTCCTCAACGGTTGAGCTTTTGATGAGGACATCATCTACATAAGCCAGGTTACCCCTTGCACCCAAGTCGGGCATGGCCTTGTGTAGAAAAATGTTGAATTCATTGCCGGAGTTGAGGTATCCGAAGGGAGTCCGGGTCCATGTGTACTGCTGGCCCCCAAAGGTAAAAGCCAGTTTGTATTGGTCCTCCCTGCTGACAGGCACGGTCCAGTATCCATTGGTCAGGTCTATTGCAGTGAATACCTGTGACCCCTGAATCTGGGCCAGCCCTTGGTCAATGTAGGGCAGAGGCCATCGGGAAGTATGGACCCGTTTGTTGAGCTCCCTAAGGTCGGCGCAGAGTCTCCACTGGCCGTTTGGCTTCAATATTCCCAGCACCGGATTATTGAAGGTGCTGTGGACTGGACGGATTATTCCCCTGGACTCAAGGTTCTTAATTATTTCAGTAAGGGACTCCATGGACGCGAGAGGCAAACGATATTGCTTCACAAACACTGGAGTCATGCCAGGGTCCGTGGGGATTGTTGTGGTGTGGATGTCGGTGCGACCACAGTCATATGAGTCTACCGCAAAGAGATCTTGGAAATCCAAGAAAACTTGTTTCAACTTTTGCTTTTGTTCCAGAGTCACACAGGCATCAGCTAGGTTGACTCTCTCTTCCACCATCTGCCTGAAGCCTGGAAAGACTTCTGGTTTGGCTATTTCAGCGGCCTCCTCCAGCTGGGTGGAGAAGTCCCTGGTCAGAGTGCTGATTTGGACTGGAGGCTTCAGGTGGGAAAGGCAGCCCTCATGGACCTGGAAAATCACCTCATCCCTCCTGAAGTCACAAGTCACATCTTCCTTACCATAGGGGCAGGAAGTGTACACCAGGAAGTTCCCCCCATGCCGGGTAAAAATCCTGTCTGGTGTTGTATTGTCATCACTGTCAAAACAGTCCTTGGGGATTGGTCCTAACAGTTCATTTAATAAGTCGATGGAAAAATGTCGGTCATCAACCGCCATTCCAATAATGGTGCCTGCGGCTAGAGTAATACTCTTTAAGTCGCTGTTATCCACCTCTATTGGAATGGTGTCATGTTCTATGTTGACTAATGGTGTTGGGTTTACCCCCAACCCTTGCTGTTGGAGAGAAGCATTTAGATGTATGTAAGCATCAGGGTTTTTCAACTCTTGTCCTCTTTTAACTTTCACTTCCAGGGAGAATTGTCGGGTCCTTTCTGGGATGGTGACTTCCTCTTTAACCTGAATTTCAACTGCATAAGGTAGCAATTGAGCTGACCTAAATGCTTTTTCTGGATCATCAAAGCCCATGGGATTATCCGCTAATCGGGACCAAGCTTTGAAGTTTATTAGGTCCAAACTAATGGCAAAGCGATTGAGAATGTCACTGCCTAAGTAAAAGGCGGCAGTGACGTCTCGCACGACCCAACAATTATGGACTATGCTCTTGTTGCCAATGGAGATTTTGAGCATACACCTGCTTGGCAGGAGATGTTTTGAATTGGGTGCTTCCAGGTCCATTTCCCATTTGTCTATCAGTTTGAAGGTGGGAATGGCTGGATCTTTTGGGAGTTGGCGGAACATGGCTTCGCTGATGAAGCTCTTACCGTTGTTCACACACACTCGAGCGAGAACAGAGTCCTTCCCATCATTTAACTGAACAGGGATGAACAACTGCTCTCCAATTTGCTGAATATCAGCCAGGCTCTGAGCTGATTTCACATCTTTCTGGACTATAGGAGTGGGAGTTTCTGATTGTGGATTAGTATAGAATTTCAGAGTGTTTCCTTCCAGCGTGGAATACCACTTTAGGCTGGAAGGAAGGTTGATTTTCAGAAATAGAGAGGACCCCCCATCACTAGTCTGTTGTCCTACTGCTATTACTGTCACGTCTGGAATCTGGTTGTTCTGGAAGTGAAATTCTACTTGGTCAGATTTTTGTTCAACCATGTGGCATGTGCCGTTTAAACTAACATGGTTGACACTCTGTTTTAATTTTATTGGTCGGCTAGTCTGGGTCCAGAGGACCTCGTTTACACAATCTATTAGGGGTGACAACCTTCTCAGGAGGTCATTCCCTAGTAAACAAGGGGTGCCCTCTGGGGTCACAACTATGACCGGGTGTTTCAACTTGTGTCGCCCGATCTTAATGTCCAAGTCTGCAGTCCCCTCAACGGGAATTTCCTTCCCGTCAAAGTTCTGGAGTTGTCCAGGAAGAGAGGTGAGAGGAATTTGGTAATTCTCTCCCCTTCCTGCATTCAGTTCGTCAAAGGCCCTTCTGGACAGAAGGGTAGCTTGAGATCCAGTGTCCACCAGTGCCGAGATTGTACCCTGCCCCTGTACTTGTACCGGGGCATAATATCTTCCCTCCTTCTCCTCAAGGGGGCACAGATAATGTACATTTTTGGACAACTGGTGGGCTAATTTTCTGGTTTTGGACATCGCTAGCGAAGAGATTTGGGCAGAATTCTGTGGAGAGCCTTGGGAATCTGAAAGAAAAATTTGGCAACTGGAGATCAGAGCCATTGTGGGTTCCCCTGGCTCCGGTTCCGGGCCGCCCCCCCCTTTTTGGAGGCAGTCACCAGGATGGGTTTGAACCAGGGGATTTTCTTGCTGTTGGTTCTGGGATGAGATGGTGGGCGGCGGTAGCTCAGTCTCCACATCTCCCCAGTCTGGATTTGCATCCCTAGGGACCCATTTTTCTTTGGGGGGAGTTCCCCCCTCTCTGAAGGAGAAGATCCTTTTCCCAGGATCCTCTGAGGATCCCTCTCCCTCAAATTGGAAGATCTGTACCTCCTCCTCAAACTGAGTCTGTTTGGGTCTTTTGTTTCTCCCACCCCCCCTCTGCTCCTTAGGGGGCAGACTTTCAGGGGCAAGAGATTTCGTTTCCGGTTCCTGGGTTTCCAGGGGCTGTTTACAAGTGAGGAAGGAAGCTTCCTCCAAGGCTTTACACCCCCCTTCCCTTTGTGCCTCCTCCCTGGGAACCGGTGTGTTATCGGGGTGCTGCCCCCGTCATTGTTCTGGAGCACCAGGTCCAGAGTTGGGTGCGTTCTGCGCCGGCACGCCCATCTGAGGGTTCTGCTGAGCCCTCAGTATGTGACCCAGGTCCCGCGCCATGTTTTGAACCTAGCGCTCTAACTGGGAAACCCGCTCAGGCTGATACGGGGCCCTGTTTTCTCCCCTGGGCTGATCCCGGGAAGGGTAGCTGTCCCTCCTCTGGTAATACCCCGGGTTGGGAAGATTTGGGTACCCCTCCACCCTTGGCCTCCCCTCTCCCGGATTCAGTGGTCTGGGCTCAGGGAATTGGGGAAAGAAGGATGGATGGTTTTGGGGCTGGAAGTCGGGTGGATATCTGGGGAAAAAGTTCTGCCCAGGGTTTGGTAAATTTCTGCCCTCCTGTGGGAAGTTTGGAGGGAAGTTCCCTGGGTTAGGTGCTTGTCTGGACCCCCCCCTTGGGCTGGAGGAGTCCACACATAACCCAGGATGGGTCGATTTCCCTTGTAACGGGGACTTACATAATCAGGAGAGCGAGGGACCCCATTTGTGGGGCTGCCTCCTTGGCTCCCTGTCTGTGACTGACCCGAGGACCTCCTGGGCCTAGCATTATTAGGTGCAGGCAGGTTTTTAGGCCCCCCCATCTCCAAATCCAAAACGGGGGTGACCTTTACCTCTGCCACCTTGGCAGCAGCAGGGGTGCTGTTGGCTTTGGGGTTTTTCTGGGCATTACTTTTGCTATCTATCGGTTTCTGCACCTCATAGATCCGGGTAGCCTGTTCAATGACCCAGTCTAAAGATCTTTTCTCGTGAAAATCCCTCACGAGCTGGGTCATGATATATTTGGGCAAGGCATGGAAAAACGTATTTATAAATTCCCTGCTATCCGTGCGCACCCTTCTTGTGGTCTGTGCAAAAGCACGCTTTAACTCCTGCACAAATTCTTGTGGGGCCTGATCCTCCCCACATTGCAAATTGTAGGCTGCCTTGCGAGCCTCTTGAGGATTTCTATGAACAGAAAAATGTTTCAGGATGGCCGCCTTATAGGTGGACCATCTTAAATGATTTTGGTCCTCCAGCCCCGCAAAGAAACTGGAGTATTCCGGGGAGAAGGTCCACTTTACATATTGAATACAGCTTTGGCTGTCCTTCAAATGGAAAGTCTCCATCATTTGTTCAAACAACTCTAAGTGCTCCCAAACAGAATACTTAGCGTTCTTATGGTAAGGCGTGATGACGCTCCTGATCGCCTTAATCTGCTTTAAGGGGTCCTTAAGCAAGGCCCTTTTTGCCTTATTGGCCTTTTTGGTTTGGGTAACCCTTGTCCATTCTTCCTCGGACTCAGAGGCACTGCTCCCAGAGGTTCCCGTCTGTTCTTCCAGGTTTTCCCGGATTCTGCGAGCCTGGGAATGGCTGGCAGAATGTGGGGACCTGGTCTCCTGTGTCCTGCGCAGTTCAGAGGAGTCTTCAGATTCCTCCTTGCTGCCAGGATTTGATGGGTACCCCCTCCACTGACCTAACTGGGCAGAGGTTTTCAGGATGCCCTTAATGGGCCTACTCTCCTGGGGTTCCCCATTGAACTGTACTGTACTTGGGTGCCCATACCCGGATGCCCACCCCTCCATTCCTGAGTGGTACTGGCCTATGAGCCCCATACTCTTAGCTGGATAGTAATCTGCCATCCCTGCGGCCCTGTGCTCATGTGCGCCAGGGGACATGGGGGTGGTAGAGTCCAGGTGCTGGGGGAGATGAAGGCCCCTGGGGTTAGGGCTCCTGCGGTTATGGTCAGGAGTCTCTCTTTCCCAGCGGACCTCATCTCTATCCGCCCCTGCTCCCTGTTGCAATGCAAGAGCCTGCATTTGTGCTTTCAGTTCCTCTGTTAAGGCCTTACTCGACTCTATCAGTTTCTCCTGCATCGCTACCTGTTGCTGGAGCCTCTCATTGTGCTGGCAGAGAGCCTCATTTTCCCTCTGTACTTCCTGGTTGGTCCTGGAGAACTGGGCCAGTCTTTGCTGCAGGAGGGTTACCTCCTGAGCTGTGTCCCTATTGGCCTGCTCCTTTCTTGCTAGAGCATCCTCCACCCTCCTGGTGTGCTCTAGCAAGTTCTGGTGTTCTTTTTGGAGGTCACCCAGTCCCTGGTGGGCCAGGTGATTTTCTTCCATTTTTCTTTTTAAATGGCAGACTTCCTGGCCTAAGGTATCCCTTTCCTGACTGAGAGCCTGCATCTGTGCTGCCAGGTTGTCCCTTTGCCTTTGGAAGGCACCAGCATTCTGGCGCTCCTGATCAAACTCTGCCTGGGTATCCAGATCTTTCAGAATTAGTTTGTTGCTCTCCGCCTTCACTCTATCCAGGTGGCCTTGCAGGGTGACTACCTGCTCAGCACATACCCTGTTGAAGTCCAGTTGTTGCTCCAGCTTTTTCTGGTTTTGCAGTAGGGAGTCCAAACCTTCTTGGTATTCCTTCTGCAAGGCCAGAAATCTGGTATTCTGTTCTACCTTTTCCTGTTGCAGCACATCCATATCCTTCTTTATTTTAATGATGTGCTGCCTACTATCATCTTCTGACTCCTGGCTCCTCTGCAGCCTCTGCTCAGAAGAGTCCAGATCAGATTGGGCCTTCTGTAATGCCATCTGTTGCCTATTTGCCACATTTTGGCTTTCAGCACATCTATCCTGCATGTCTCCCATATATAGGTACAGGTATGCTGCTATCCTGGCAATCTTATTGTGTTCATCTTTGGCCTTAGGAGCCATATATAGTTCACTCAGGGCCACATGTAATGGACCCTGATCTCTCCATAAGTCTGACCCTGTTTCAGTGACCTGTCGCGTGATGGCCTGCAACCAGGCATCCTGGCCCTGTTCGGTCCATTCACCTCTCACAAATAGCTTATGCAAGAGGTGCTCTCTGGCCATTTTCATGTCTACTAAGGTCGTCATTCTAGAGATTGGTCTCTGTCCTGACTTACAGAAGTTTGTATTTTATTTTTGCAGAACAGAACTTTTCTTGGAGTGTCCCTTTTGAGGAATGCTTCACAGCGTAATGCAGCGTGGTGATCCGACCGGATGTATGTATCCCGTCAGTTAGCACACTGTATTAAGCTGCACAAGTGGTAAATCTAACCCAACGTCTCGGCTCGAGCCCCCAATTTGTAAGAGGATTCAATTCAACACTACAGCTAAGTCAAGGCCTAGTCTATAATACTGAATGAAAACCCTTATTGATATATCTTTAGGTCCAGTTCATGCGTTCTGGATGACTACCCCTATATAACACCCCTCTCTTGGAATCCCCCTGACCCCACTGAGCCAAGAAGTAGTTCTGTTTTGCAAGTTTAAAAGGTTTATTTGATAAATTAAAATATATATATATATCACACTTTATAATAAATTAATAATTGACTAGCACACTTAATCTGATATGATAAAGATTAACAACGGAGAATCTGGCACTAACACGCTTCTCTATAATCAATAAGGAGTTGACTTGAAATGGATAAGGTAGCACACTGGTAAATAGGTACAGAAGTATAATGTGGTAGAGAATGCTTTATAAGGTTCAAGGAAATGCAAGGTTGAATGAATGAAATGCAGTATAGAAAACAACTTGATATGATTTCAGCAAAACAATGTAATCACTTTTCTCTGGCAATCCCCTTCCCCCCCTTGATGCAAGGCAAGGAAATGGAAGGACGCACACAGTTCTCAGAAATGCAATCAACTGTAATCCAGTTCAATCCAGCAAGCTTAGACTACATAAATTTGAAAACACAGGCCCAAATTGCTTTGATATGTGCTGGCAATGAATTGAAAAATATGCTAAAATACTTTTAATTCCCTTTCAGAGGTTCAGGGTGAGTGGTATCTAGTTAATATTAGCCCAGGCTCACACTAGCAATGATGCAGGGATAGTTAGCAGGTTAAACGAATTTCTGGCAAATGGAAGGCAAGCAGCAGCAGTTTTTACATGTGAAGAAATTTGCAAATCGCTGTAAAATTCGCGGATGCGCCGAGCGCTATTACAGAGGAACCACAGGGACTATCTCTATCGTTTTGGGGTCCTAGGAAAGCCTAGGATCTCAGCTTCAAAATGAAAGTTACTGCAAGTCTCTAGCACAAACGGTTGCGGAGATATGAGCGATTTTGTGAAGGTCGTTTTTCAGATTTGAAATTTTAAAGTTCAAAAAGACAAGTGCAGCTTGCAACTAGGAAATGACAAGTGACAGCTTTACAAATGACAGGTGACAGTTTTGGATCTATCAGGCAGTTCTACTTAGGTTAAATAGATTGAATTAGATTAATTTAAACTAAGAGATTGGGTTCTGCACAGTTTTCTAGGTACTCACACTATATTCTTGAGTGAAATGGGCCTCGCCATGGATCTGGTCAGGTTTTAAACTCGCCTCTGGTCTCTGCACTTCACAGTGATCTGGGTCAGCTCTCTCTGGTTCTCTGGTCTGGGTCTCTAGTTCTGGATAGATTGAAGTCTCTATGTCTGCTCTCTGAAGGTTGATGGAGGTAAAGTATGGATTTTCCGGCAGAGCTTCCAGCGGCAGATGGATTTTGAAGTCCCTATCTGTCCTGTCTGTCTGCTTTTATGTGTTTAGAATGTGGGTGTGTTCTAGCATCACTGACCCTACCTCTCTCTCAGCTTCTAATTGGTCAAACTTCCATTTATCATTTGATTGGGGAATGAACTGTGAGTCAGAGGGATGTCATTTTATGGCTTGCAGATAGGACACTCCTCTGTCAGATTGCACATATTCTATATTTGATAATAAAAGACATATTTCACAGTTACACAGTTGCTTGAAATTACATATACATGGTGTGGCTGAATTTAGCCATGTCTCTGTCCAAATCTGCTGTTTCTAAGAGCTTGCATTCAGAAATGGCACATAATTGACTTTTTAACTGATTTTTCACTTTCTGACATTGACCCAACTTTACATACATGTGTGCAGGGAGTAGGGACATTAACTGATGAAGTTTCAGATTTTTAACATGCATACATTTAGAGTAATATCCACTTTTCCGCTAAAACCCCCCTGAACATACCACCGGTTCTAAAAACCTCTTAAACTGTGGGCAGAAAAATCACAAGAATTATGGTATCATTTATAAAATTTTCACATGTCCGTACTATGAGTTATTCATCTTTTTCTAAACAATATTCTGGCTACAAAGGGGTGTGGTTTCCCCTCAGCACAAGGTAGAAATACTGGTTTCTCCAGTTCTGCCAAGCCAGCTTGCTCTCACAGGCAGTGCCCCTCCCCTTTCCTCAGGAGGAAGCCACTTTTTACGACCATTTACGACTCCTGCCAATAAAACCTTTGCCTGAGCCAGGACAGGGCTTTGTTCACTTTCCTGCAGAGCACAGGTAATTCAATTATCAGATAGATGCATATCCTTAGTGTGAGCAGCAAAAGGGCAGCTAGGCCTGGGAACACAGCTGTGACTCAAGTTTCACTCCTGATGGGGGTAGTTGCCAGGCAAATTGGAATCTCTTTAAGCTGTCATTTCTGTTCCCCAGTTTCTGCATTCAAATAAAACTAAACATTTTCACATATGCAGCTAGAAGGCTGATTCTAAGTTTAAAACTATGACATTTAAACAGTTACAAAGGCATGTGACACCAAACATAGGTCACTCATTTAATCTAAACATTTTCGATTTTAGTGTCTTTAAATCCAGTGCAACTTAAACTGCTGACTCCATAGCAGTTTTGTTATAAGCATTGTTTTGGGCTCTTCATTTCCCAGATTTTGTAGGCACACAACACTCCATTCTACCAAATGTCTGCTGGTGTCCAGTGAGTTTTTAGATGTGTTGCAATGTTTAAAATAGACAGTTTGAGCCTGCCTTCAGAGAAACACAGGGTGGTTTTAAACTGCCGGCTTTTGGATAGTGGTGAGTACTGGTACTGCACCCATTTTTGGGATTTAAGAAAATGAATTCCCAACAATTCTAGGTTGCATTTGGCAATCAGCATTGCCATTCCCAATGGTTTCAGACTACTGTGCGGGTAGTCCAATGGTGATTTTAAAGCGCTTTGAAGCTAACCGGCGCTACTGTTTTTCCTTTGGAAACCCATTTCCCTCATGGCAACCCGGCCTTTCATTCTCGCACTGGTGGGTGGCAAGTGAGGCAACCATTTTGGTGTGCGCACAAACTGCGCAGCTTTCCTGGATTTCGGCACACATGTGGGTTTTCCGCCATCTTGAATTTTCTAAGCCCACAGCACCAAATGTTGTGGCATGATAGCTTAAACGTGGGTCAGGACACCCAACAATTTAGATAGAGGCTGTTGCAGTTGTCCAGCCTAGAGAGAACCAGTGCTCTGGAGACAGTGAGCTTCTGGGGGAAGGAGAGGAAAGGAAGGATACCTCTGAGAAGGTGTAGCTGGTAGTGTGACTTCTTAGAGACGTCAGAGATGTGAGGAGAGAAGGAGAGTGTGGAGTCGAAGATGACCCCGAGGTTTTTTGCTGTGCAGGTAGGAGCAGGAAGAGGGCCAAGGGAGGCCAGCCAGAGAGCTGCAGGGAAGGAGGGAGTGGGTGTGCCGATAAGTAGAATCGCAGTCTTACTGGCATTAAGGCAGAGGTCGTTGGCGGCACACCATTCCTGGATAGCAGAAAGACAGTCAGAGATGAGGGAAGTGGAAGAGGAGGCCGAGGGCAGCCTGAAAATGAGCTGGGTATCATCCGCGTAGCACTGAAAGTTGGGACGGAGAGCGGCGATGCGGTGAGCAAGAAGTGCAAGATACTGGTTGAACAGCCAGGGGGAGAGGTTAGATCCCCCTAGACACCACAGGTAGAGAAAAAGATGTCAGAGAGGAAGGAACCCAGTTGGACCTGGGAGGGTCGATTGTAGAGGAATGAGGACAGCCACCCCAAAGCTTGACCAGTGATACCCAGGTTATCACGGAGAAGGTTGTGCAGGATGGTGTGGTTGACAGTGTCAAAGGCAGAAGAGAGGTCGAGAAAAATGAGAGCACAAGGGATGTTAGAGTCAAGGTTTGAGAGCAGGTCCTCGAGGATGTTCAAGAGAGCAGTTTCCGTGCTTCTGGCAGCTCTGAAGCCAGACTGATGGTCATGAAGACTACCAACAGATTCAGCATGGAGATTAAGCTGGGAGATGGCCAGTTTCTCCAGGAGCTTGCCCAGGAAGGGAGTGATAGAGATTGGGCGATAGTTAGCTGGGCAGGAGGGGTCAGAGGAGGGTTTCTTAAGAAGGGGGTGCACAAGGGAGGGGGGATGGGAAGACTCCAGAGGCGAAGGAGTGATTGCAGAAGTCAGCCAGGGTAGTCGCCAAGGAGTCGATGTGGTCCTTGATAGTCTTGGAGGAACAGGGGTGGACCTGTTTCGACGAGACTTTCATAGATCGGACTTGTCTCGAAACCTCGTCAGCAGAAAAAAGGGGAAAGGCAGGGAAGGAGGGAGGAGGGTGGCTGCAGAAAGGCCAGAGGGGGAGCAGGGAATAGGGGAGGGGAGGTGCTAGGAGGAGAGTGAGGACAGGATGTCCTGAGTTTTTTAAATAAAGTGAGGGGCCAGTGCCGTGCAGAGGGCCTGGAAGGGGACAGGAGAGGTGGAGTTGCAGCAGTGTTGGCCAGCTCCTTGCAGATTTTAAAGAGTTCGGCCGAATTGTTAGATGCAGCAGAAATGCGGGCTTGGATAAGGGCTCTCTTCTTAGTGAGAACGGAGAGCCGGTATTGCCTTTGGAGGAGGCGGCAGGCCAGTTTGTCAGAGGATGAGCATGAAGCACGCCATTTCCTCTCTGCCACCCTGCACTTGCGTTTAAGGGTGACGAGATCCGAGTCATACCAGGAGTTACATTTGGCTTTGGGCTTCAGGCGGATTCTCATGACAGGGGCAAAGATATCAAGGGTATCAGATATAGCAGAGTGGAGAGTGGAGAGGGCTGTGTCAGGGTGGGAGTCAGCCGAAAGGGGAGGGTGGGGGCGAGAAGGTGGTAGCGAAAGCCTCAACTGACACGCGCTTCATGGGTCGGATGACCGCGAATGGGGATGGCAGTGATGAGGGTGGCTTTGCCTGTGGGGTAGGGAAGGTGAGGTGGAAGGATAAGAGAAAGTGATCACTCCAGGAGAGAGGAGTGGAGAGAGGGACAGAGAGGGGAAGGTCAGAAGAGATCAGAGCATCAAGAGTGTGCCCTGCAGAATGGGTTGGCCCAGACAGGAGAACAGAGAGTGAGAGAGAGTCGCAGAGGTCGCAAAAGAGTCTGGAGGGAGAACAGGAGGTATCAAGGTGGATATTGAAGTCTCCAGGAAAGAGGAGTTGAGTGGTTGAAGACAGGAGTGAGGAGGAGAGGGCAGCCCACTCAGAGAGGAAGGAGGAAATTTGACCAGGTGGCCGATAGATAGTAGCCAAGGTAAGGGAATGGCTGGGAAAGAGAGTCGGCAGACAAGGCATTCAAAGGAGGAGTAGGTCTGCGTAGGAGTGACAGTGGCGGGAATCCACTCAAGGAAGATAAGGGCCACACCCCCAAGCACGGTTGGGCCTGGGCAAGGAGAGGATCTTGTAACCGTCAGGTAGGAGTGTGTCAAAGCTGGTGACAGAGCTGGCCGTGAACCATTCTCAGTGAGACCGAAGATGGCAAGGTCCAGTTCCTCAAGAAGGCGCCAGATATCAGAGGAATGTTTGAGTTGAGAGTGGCAATGTGGAGAAGGTTGCCATCCTTGAAGGACTTCCGGGGAGGGGTACAGATCAGAGGTACACCCTGTGGAGGTGAAGAAGAAGGAGCCAGAGAGAGGGCAGGGTGAGAGGGTGGAGGCAAGGTGCCGAGGACAGAGAAGAGGGGACAGCAGGAGAGGAAAGAAAGTTGATGAGGCGCGGGAAGCATCTATCAAAGAGGTGGAGGTTGGCCTGAGGGCCTTGGACCAAGACGGTCCCATTAGCGTAGACATTAATGATGGCCTTAGAGGAGTGGAAGGGGGCCAAGAGGACATCCCAACGTGTGTCACCATTAATGGGAGAAGAGGAGAAGGGAGAGAGCACAGAGACCATATGAAGGGTCCATTGGTCAGGGAAAGGCACGAAAAAGAGGATGTCAGTAAGACAATCTATTTACTACTTAGCCAGCTTTAAGAATACATTGTCTGCATCTGTACAATTGTGAAAAGAGTTAGGGCCTCATTACGAGGTTTGACGGTAAGGCAAAAACGATGCCGATATGGTAATACCAGCATCGTTTACCGTCCCATCGCATTCCGACCCGCAAACCCGGTATAAGCGACACCCTAAATAACGGTGCCGCTAATAGCGGCTTAGGCATGTACACACGCCCCTTCAGGGAGCAAATACCGGCATGCCGGTAATAAGGGGTAATTCCAACCCACGCATACATGCAAATACCGGCATCGCGAAGCCGGCAATCACGGGCTGCCCGATGCCGGCCATACAGGCATCGCGGACCATCCGCAAACAGCAAGCAGGATACAAGGCAGCTGCCACAGGTGCACACAATCCCCACAGGTGGAGTCAATGGAGGCTGTGCCAGTATAAACTGAGTGCACCCACACACCACCACCCCCCTACAGGTGTAGGCAATGTTGAGTGGCTCAGTACAAAAGGAGCACACCTACACACCACCCCCCTTCCTACACCAAAATGCTACCACTAGCAGTTGCAATCATGGCGCTGGAGGACATGCCTATACTGCTACAACTACAGCAACAACAGCAACAACAACTACAGCAGCAACAACAGGCAGCACAGATGAGACGCAGGAGGAGAAGTAGGGTGAGACAGGCCCAGCAATTACCACCAGCGCAGCCACCAGTGCCTCGTAGGCAGCCAACAATCCCTCGCACCAGACCCAGCCCATTCAACCTAACCCCTGAGCAGATCCACACCCTGTACCGGCTGGACCGGGACATCATCACCACCATAGTGGACATGATACAGAACGACATTGCCAGCCACATAGAAATACGCACTGCCATCCCCCCACTACTAAAGGTGCTGTCTGTGCTACACTTCCTGGCCACAGGCTCCTACCAACACACAGTGGGCCAGCTGCATGGCATTTCACAACCACTATTCTCACGCATGCTGGACCACGTGCCTGGCTGCTCGGTGAGTTGCACAACAGGCCCATGGCCATGCTGTGGGTTACTGATGCGTGCGGATGCAGAAGGGGGGGCTACCGTACCCGGGTGGGAAAGGGGGGGGACAGTGCACCTGGGTGGCAATAGGCAGTGATTGGAGAATGCATGCAGATCTAAACACACCTCACCTGAACCAGCCAAACGGAACATGACACATTACTGGGCCACATATCACAAATAATGCATATGGATGACAACAAGTAAGTGGCACAACCAGGGCACCACGGTGATGGCAAGCAATGCATAACTGAATAGGATGGCAACTGTGGCAATGCGGCTAGTGTGACCATGCATAGTAAAGAATATACAGCATGAATTGGAGGCTAAACATTATTGCACTACCACAGCTCATCGGCCTCAGCATGCATGATTACACCCTGCATCATCTATTGAACCCCATTCAGTGTACCGCACCTCTTTACAGTATACATTGCATATCGGTGACTATTTTGTACACGTACTGGGACATGTGCATGCCCACACCAAATAGCTGCTGCCATGACTGTGCTCCCTGAAGGTGGCAGTTCAGAGTGACACACACCTATTTGTATCTGCTTGCAGGTGATGGAGGATATCCCTTGAGGCCGTGGCTATGTACTCCTGTGCGGAACCCGCAGAACAGCCATGAAGAGGAGTACAATCGTGTGCACACTCATACCCGTGTTGTGAATGAGCAGACCTTTGGCCTGTTGAAGGCATGGTTCCGCTGCCTAAGCAGGTCTGGTGGGGCACTCCTATATAGGCCTGAGAAGGTGGCGAAGATCACCATGGCCTGTGTCATGCTGCACAACATGTGCGTCCAAAGGAATGTACCACTGCCACCTGACATTGACATGCATGGGCCGGGTGAGGATGAAGGGGATGGAGACGGAGGCGAAGGCGTCCCCCTGCCAGTACGTGATGCATAGGATGGCCATGCTGTACGCCAAGCACTAATTGACAAATACTTTTGAAACGCAGGTACCATGAAAGTAATGTGCCTGTGACACACTGGCTGCATGTGGACATGCACACTTGTTTTGTCAGAAGTGCCCCACTGTACACCATCACACATCAAATGTGCATGCACAAAAAGAAGTATGTCCAGCCAATGATTTTCTTGCACACAACGGGAGTATTTTCCAGACACGTTATAATGTGAACATAATCCCCTCACAACCCCCAGTGAACTCCCTCACCCACCCTACAAACCCCAATAATACCCAAGTAAACTCCCTCACCCACCCTACAAACCCCAATAATACCCAAGTAAACTCCCTCACCCACCCTACAAACCCCAAATGTCCCCATATGTACAACAAACACTGGTCCCTTGACCAACGTACATTTTCCAAATGTCATTGTCATAGCTATTTCTTTGCTATTTTGGGATCTGGGGGTGCCATGGTCAAGCGCCGTGCACTCCTTTGCATCAACCGCACGGGGCCCGATTGGGCCGAGGTAGAAGGGGCTGTGGCAGTGGAGGTGTTGATGGTCAGTCCCATGCCTGCCCCAAGGTGTGGGCGCTGCATATGAGGCAGGTTTGCAAGCAGGGCCTGTGTAGGTGGCCCCAGACACTCCCTCATGGCACTTGTGGATGCCTCAACAGCAGCAGTGTTGGCTGCGATGGCTGTGGGAATGGCCCTCATGGAGTCATTTTCATCTGATATTTGTTGCCGCATCAGTTGGAGCATCGACTCCTGTCGTGCCTCAACCCTTGACAGGCGAGCCTCGAAGGAGTCATTGGTTTCAGGAGTGCTGGTGACCGGGGTGGTGGTAGGCAGGGTGCTGGTAGGCAGGGTGCTGGTCGGCAGGGTGGTGGTCAGCAGGGTGGTGGATATCAGGGTGGTGGATGGCACCTGCGTGGGGCCCACGTCCAGGGCACAGTCCTCCTCAAAGAGGCCTATGTCTGAGTCTCCAAGGTCCGAGTCGTGGAGGCAGGGATCGTCGATGCTCTCGGCCTCTGTAGGGGGGGGTAGGCTGGTAATGGAGCTTGGGGTGGGTGTGCCCGACATGATGTCACCCTCATTCTCCACCTCTGTATCGACAACGTCTGCTGTGGCTGGCGGAGCGGGAATGGAAACGCCTCCCACTGTTGTGGGTGGCTGCTGCTGGACTGTGGCTGCAGGTGTTTCCTGCAGGGTTACTGCCCGGTGTGGCACACTGCCTGTTGCTCTGGGCAGTTTCTTGGGCTGGGGGGTGGCGGTGGCCCCTTGCTGTGCAGTGGATGAACTTGCACCCCTGTCCTGCATTCCATCTTCCTCATCGGTGCCTGGGGGATAGAAGAGATGCAGGTCATCAGTGATGGTGTCACATGGCAGCTATAACGTATTGCGCTGTGATATGTTCATACATCAATTTATTTCAGGAGTGTGGCATTTGGTGTTCTGAGGGGGAATGTGGGCAATCAATGCATGGCTGGTGGCATTGCATTGGTATGTGTCTGTGTGGTGAGTTCCATGGGCACGGTTGGGTCATGTTGCACTTGTGTTGGGATTGGGATAGGCACTCAGCATGCGTGTGTTGCAGGGTGTGGCACACATTCTTGACTGGATATGTTGATGTGGGCCTGGGGCATGCATTGCCTTGCCTAGTCTCACTTCCACATCACTTGTGCCACATCATGGTTTGGCCTACATGGATGTGATGGGTCATTCACCTTCTTCTGTGGATGATGCGGCGCCCACCTCCTGGTCTCCGATTCCCTCTATGGATTCAGGATCTATAAAGGTACTGGCGGTCTCCTCCCATGCCGTCAACTTCACTGGGGAGTGTGGGGCCCAGCCTGTCGCCATTGCGGCCCTCCGGTTCTCCACCAGGATCTTCCCCCCCCTGAGGCGGAGGTCATGCCACCACTTCCAACAGTAGCACACACTCCTTGGGGTGGTTCCCACTGCCGACACCCTCTGTGAGACCTCCTGCCAGACTTCTTTTTTCTTGGTTTGGGCCGCATGTTTCATGTCAGTGCTCCTGATCGTGTCCGCATGCTGGGCCAGGGTGTCTGCGAGCATACTTAGCTCAGCGTCTGAAAAATGCTGTTTTCGCTTCCTGGCGGTCGCCTTCCTGGTAGCCTTTGACATCCTGCTCCTAATCTGCCACAGAACAACACAAAAGAACTGGTGGTTGTGGAGGATTTCAATGGATTGTGTTTTTAAAGATGGCCGCCGGCCCAGTTCCCGTTCCTGCGCGATGATGTAATTTCCGGGTCAGTTTTTTGTGAACACGGTAATACCGTGCCGGCATTACTGTGCCGGTATTTAGGGGTTGGTATGAGGCGGTAACGCTATGGGCGGGCCCCGCAATGCCAGTATAGGGGGTTGGTAGCCCCTTTACCGGCATGGCGGTATTGCCACTACCGGCATGGGGGAACGCGTGTGCTCGCGCACTTGTAATCACCCGCTGTTAGCGGGTTCATACAAGCATGGACCCGCTCATTCCGGCATGCCGGTAATGAAACCGCTTTTACCGGGCAACTCGTAATGAGGGCCTTAGTATCTTCTTCATTATTTCTGTAGCATGAGCATCTTCATCTCGAGCCCGAAATGTTGCTCGTCTTTACACCTCTTCTTTTGCTTCTATAGAATGTCTATACTCTTCAGCCTCTTCTGGGTGCGTCAGCTCTGCTTTGTATGATGTCACCAGTCTTCTTTCTCGCTCGTTTTTTCCACTTCTTCTGGGATTTCGTTCAAATGGCCATCATATATCCGTGAGTGCATATATGGTTTTCTCTATGGGAACCTTACTTCCATGATTCTTTGTGGTATAGGTATTTTCACTGGTACTGCACGTGTCTCACAGTCTGGCCTCCAACATCTAGGCAGCATGGGGGCAGAGCTTTGAGTGGGGGTACTTGGCTCCACCTCTACACTTTCCTGTTTTTGTAATTAGGAATATGGCTATAGCCAAAAGGGAATATACACAGTAATTATCTGTTCACTGTGTTGAAAAATTTAGGTTAGCTATTCCATTAGCAAAAATCAAATATGGATGTGAACTGCCTATGATTTTTTAATATATATATTATTTATACATTTTAACAACATCATAACAAGCAATAAGCAAAAGATGAATTACAATACAGATTCCACGAAATTAAATAAAACCACACTATTGAACAATATGAACCCACAGTAAGATAATTAGATAAATAATACAATGTGCTAGATAAATTATTCAAGGGAAATAAAAAGAGTGAAAGAAGAAGGAACGAAAAAGAAAAGAGAAAAGAAAACACATATATAGAATAATTATGCACCATCACATATCCCACCCAGAGCATAGTAGCAGGCAAATTAAGAAATCACCCATAAAAATCATCAAAGGTTGACCAAACCTCTTCATACATATCCGTGTGGTCCTTATGTTTGTATAGCACTTTCTCAAATGCACCACTAAGTCATTTATCCACACATCCACCTTAGGCTTTTTCTTCGTTTTCCACACCTTTAAAATTTGTTTTTGCTCAACCACCAGTGCTCTGACCATGCACATTTGCAAACAATATGCAGCCCCCTTACTACAACCACTCAACAACTTTGGCCAACAATGTCTGAATGGGGCTGTCCTCTATGGCTCCTACAGATAGTTAGGTCTCTCCATAAGAATACTACTGCCAGGATACGGCTAGGACACAGAAACTACCTATCAGTAGAAATCAGCATAAATAGAGGGGTTAAACAGGGATGTATGTTGGCCCCACTTCTTTTTAATTTATATCTAGCAGACATGATTCACCGTTTAGATGTGGGTGCTAAATGGTCACCCAGGATAGACCTTGACAGGATCACTGCAATTCTGTACGCTGATGGCCTTGTACTTCTCAGGCACACAGTGGCCAGAATCAAGGGATTACTTGGAGAACTGGCCTTATACGCTAAGGAAAACGAGTTGGTTATTAACTTGGAGAAAACCAAGGTCATGCTGTTCTCCACCAAGAAAATTAACAGGTTAATCATGGAAACCCTGCTAGGACAAATCCAGTATACTTCCTCATATAAATACCTAGGCCTTGAGTTAATGCGATCGGCGAGCCACGAAAATATAATTAAATCTGAAATCACGAAGGCAAGACAATTAACCTTTCTGATTAGTAGATTTGCTAGAGAAAGAGCAGATTTCTCTATGAGTGGGATCTTACTGTTTTATAAACAGTGGTTCTTTCCCTCCATACTGTATGGCCTAGAGGCCTTACAAAATGGATGCATTGAAGGATTATTTTAGCGGCACGTCTACCGCCTCAGTCATAATAAGGCCCACTGTCTTAACGCTCATTCTATTTCAGTACACCTTGCTATGTATCAAATATGGCTCAATATCAATAAATACGTTAGAAAGGAATCTTTTTAAAGATTTTATGGATGAAAATATGTACAATGAAGTTTTTATAACAACTTTTTTTAAGGCTTTTAGAACTAGTGTGTTGTATTTCGTAATTATGTTTGTGATTGTGTTTTAGCTATGCATGTACTTAAGGATTTCATTTTAATTATTTTGGATGAATTTTAAGATTGAGTATGTATGTATGTATTATTGATTAATTTAAAGTTCTGATGAACTAAATAACGTAATAAATAAATACATGTTCCCCTTCAGTGGTGTCTTATGGTTCCATCATTAAAGTAAGCCCAACTGTTTCGTCCTGTGGGACAAAAATGAACCTTTTGATGATACAATTTAATATTTACAAATGGAAAGGGCTTGTTCATATCCATCGACCTATGTCAAGAGACTTCAAACACGTACATTGGTGGAAAGTATGATGTTGCCAATAACCACCAAAATTAAAAAATGCATTAGACCTGCATTAGGAGAAATGCATACCTGCACACCCTGGGCTTCACCTGATGAAACGGATAACATAGCAGAAGTAGTGGTCTCATCCTTATGAAATGTGATGAAGATGGAGAAGACTATATTACAACATATTGATTACACCAGGAAGCAAGATTGGCAAATTAATCTTAATCGAGGCAACACTATCATGACACATGAAATTCTTGCCTGTGATTCACAAAGGAAACAATTGAACTCATCCACATCTCAACAGTCGTCGTGATACAAACATTTACATAGGTTTCAGAGGCACAAGAAAATATATGACAGAACACGTCTTTTTATGCAAGATGAAAACCCGATTTGGAAATGTGTGAAATACTTCAATATTGGGCAATCACATGGGTTGTTCACCATAAAAACCAAAGCTGTCACCAAAACCTAAAGGACAGTATTGATGATGTTGCATCTCGCTCAACTATGTAGGCATTAAGATCCATAGAAAAGGCGCATAATAAATGGTGTCATACATGTGTGTCCTGAGTGGTTTCCAAAGATGCAGAGAATGATAAAGATGTTCTGATAGTCTTTTGTATCAGACATTCCAATGAAAATATAACAGTTAACATGTCAGCTTCCAATTTTATGCAGTAATATTTTCTATTTTAAAAATGCAATCAGAAGTGGAGATTTGTTCAAATGACATGACATAAAAAGTATAGCTCCTGCCAATATAGTCATATGCACATGCATATAGATAAAATAATCAGTTGTTGCAAACACACCCATGACAATTTACTTGGATTATAAAAAGACAAAAATAAGTTCAACCAGGCATTTAAATTAAACTAGACCTGGGCATGAAAGTAATTAACGTTAAAAAATCTTCTACAAATAATGCAGAGTTTTTATAAGAAAACAATTGCTACACAGCTAAACAAAAAACATTATTTGTAGTTCGATCAAGCAAATAAATTGAAACATGTATTTATTCGTAGAAAACAAAATGCAAAAGTTAAAGTTTGTCAAAAGGAATATCGACACAAGAACAAAGACTTGAATCACGTGCATGGCAAAGATGGTAAAGGTGATTCAGAATTGAAGACAAAGTTCTGAATGATACTTAATTTTTTTTAAGTACAAAGTTTAGCAACAGTCTTTTTATGGATTGTCGGTCATTTTTATTCCCCTGGATGCTGGGGTGCAGAAGTGTGAAATTGGAGACGGGTACAGAATGTTTAAGGCCCTTAGTGGTGTTGATCGCAGAAGACAGGGCTCCGTCGTTTGTGAGTCAGACTCGTATGCTGGTATCGCTGTAGAGCGCTTTGATGGGTTCAAGCAGCTCATGCGGGCAATTTTGTTTTTGAAGTTTTCCCACAGTTTGCTTCTATTGATGCTGTCAAATGGCATCTGGAGGTCGACAAAAATGGTCCGGGTTCTGATCGTTTCCTGTTTCAGTATATTGAGGATTAGTAGGTTGATGTTGGTGCCCATATTTCTGGCAAATCCAGTTTGCAGAGGGTCTTGTTTGTTGTTTTGCTTGGCCCATTCATTAAATCTTTTGGCCAAGATTGAGGCAAAGATTTTTCCGTTGCATGCATTATGTTCCTCTCCAGACACAAAACACAGCAGTAGTTGAAAAGAAAAACAATTTCTTATCTCCCTGAGTGCTCTTTCTGACAGGTTTGGAGAATACAGTTTAGAGAAAAATGTCTGTACCACTCTCTCTCCTTCATGGTCTGCATTTTCATACATGCAATTAAGAATCAAAACATGTTTCTATGTTTCTGTCAAGGCACCTGCCCTTTGCAGTGACCTCTGCTCTCAACTGGTATGTAAATGTACACATAGAAAGATAAAAGGTGTCGTATTTGCAAGATTTTAATGTGTAAAAAGGACTAGTACAACACTTATCTGGAGGCCTGAGTGCACCCTCCTTGTCATATCCTTGCTAAACTGAGTTTACACTTTAAATTTGGCAATAGTGTGTGCGGAGTGTGATGAATCCGGTGGAGTCATGACTGAATTCCAGGTGGTGACCTCCTCCCATGTTGCCTGGGGATGGCAGCCACTAACTGATTCTGACCCTCGGGCAGCTGTATGAGGCCGGATCAAATGGGGGAGACAACCTCTGAGGAGATGCCATGGTTTCATCAGGTGAGACATGATATCCCGCATTTCCCCTTGAAGATAACACTTCCATACTTAACAACCTCATGGCCTATTGTCATACATCTACTCATCCCCCTCTGAAGAATAGGCAAAAACCTTCCCCAAGACATAGGCCAACCTTCCAACTCTGGTCTGCCTTGTGGAACTTATGAAACAGCCTTCTCCAGTTCCACCTATCAATCACCCAGGACTGACTTACCATTGAAAGCTATTAAGAATGTTTATTCAAGTTCTTCATGGCAAATGTCAACATTGGACTTCCTTTCCCAGAATTAGCAAAATACTGGAACGAGGAAGAGGGATTGAGCAATGCAAAGCGAAAGAGGCCACAAGCCCAGAGAGCACTCTAGTTGTTGCTCGCCTACACCTGTGCCCAGGAAAGTAAAGAGAAGAAGCAGGAAGTGAGAGGCAACTGGTGGCAGGAGAAAGCTGCGTCTCTTTGTGTGGATCGAAGTACGGAAAGGCTGGAACCGGCGTGGTAGAGCCAGGCAACTCATGGACCAAGAAGAAAGTTGCTGCACAACGACACGCTGCAGGAACGCCCGGTGCCGGGAAGAAACATCTGGGAGTTTGCAGGTAAAAAAAAGCAGTGCTTCACTCACCAGAGCCGGGAACAAAGCAGACGAGCCAAGTGCAAATGGCAAGAGATGGCAAACCGAAGAGGACGCGGTCATGAGAAGGAAACAGACAGAAAACCTTCACCGACTGAACACAGGTGAATCCAAGAACATCAACAAGAGCCGGTGAGTCCACCCAGAGACAGCAGGGACACTGGTGTCATGATGCCTACCCCCAGGGAACCAGACCAGGTCCAGCAACCCCGGAAGCAGGCATCAAGTTATTTTGAGCAAGCCCAAAAACCCCTGCTGGGGGCTGTTTGGGTGCGGTCCTGGCGCCTATGTCGCCAGCCTCATATGGAGAGTCAGTCCTGGCGCCATAGGCGCCAGGCTCATAGAGTAGAACTTACCTGATGCAGACCATGCTGCAAGCTTACCTGATGCAGACCATGCTGCAGAGCTCCAAGACAAATGAGGCTTGGAAGGGACTATTTTACCTAGGCACTATTTTTTACTCGGGTGGGGCTGGGGAGGAATACTTACCTCGGACTAATTTGGAAGCTATTTAAACCACGCCCGAAGAGCAGCACACGCTTCGCTTTATTCTGCATCCAGCAGCGTAACGCTCACCGTGTCTGCAAGCCTGCATCCAGTCTTCTGCCACGCCCTCCTCGAGTCTGCAGCTCCTAGAAAAAGGGAGGAACAGAAGGAGAAGAGGTTAGAATAAGAGCAAAACCTTTAATCCTTACCTGAATTCCGGATCCAGCGCGCCTTCCAGCTGGAAGAAAGAAGTATTTTACGCGCGCCGCCTCGCCTGCTGCGGCGCCGCGCTGAACTCACCGGCCTTCGCAGCATCCTCACGATCCACCGCATCCTTCAGCACGTTCCCGCCGCACTCTGGCACCTAAGGGGAACACAAGAACAGCAAAGGTGAGCCAAGGGAATAAACAGAGGCAATAGTAACTTACCTGATTACCGCCGGGGGTACTATTCCTCGTCACGGGTTGGCGCAGTCTCCATTGCATCCTCGCCGTACCCCGGCCCCTAAGGGGAACAAAAGGACAAGGTGAGACAAAGGGACAAACAAGGGGAACTCTTCTCACCACAATAGACTTACCTAATTTTACAGCCGGAGGCATTATTCCCCGAACTTCGTATTTTCTCTCCACACCTGAATAAGGGAGCAAGCCACAGGTTACATTCTGGCCTTATTTTATTGAACTGTGTAAGATAAGCCAAATCCTTGCCTGAACTTCGTCAGCTACCACAAGGAACTCTTCGCTGGGGTCAAGCTGCAAACTGCAAGGAATCGGACAAGAATGAAAGTCAGACATGTGAACTCTTACGAACTACATACTTTTCGGAGTCAATATTGTTCTGGAACTCACCAATTCCTTCGAGCCAGTGAAGCAACTGGTTATCAACGCGCCCCTGCGCTCAATGCAGGATGGAGAACTCATCTTTTCAAACCATCAGGTGAGACTATAAGAGGGGACTTCAAAGGTGATCTGTGGCGAGAACAGCGGGGGCGGGGGGATTTACGCTCAACCCCACGGGTGGTTAATTCCCTTTCTCCATTTACAGAAGAATATTCCTATGGGCCAATCAAACGAAGCTTGGTGGGCCAGTCCAGTCCGTCCTCTCAGCCCTATGCGTCACATTGGTGGTGACCGGAGCTGTCCAGTTCAGATCGACGCCTCTGTGGGAGCCAGGTGAGTGTAACAGAACGCGAAGCCGGAGATACCAAAAGGTTCGCTGTGTGTATGAACCAATGCCGCTTGCACTTTTTATGCAGACCTGGAGCCTTCCCAAACGATCAAGCCAAGGTAGCCTTTGTATTGTCATATCTCAGCGGCAGTGCAGCTGATTGGTCAATTCCACTAGTTACTCCGGATGACCCAATTCTTCGGGATTTTCAGGGCTTTCAAACTAGCATGGAAAGACTATTTGCCCGGCACTCCCAAGGACAGGCCCTGGATAACGAACTTTTGTCCCTACGACAGGGTAACCAGGACCTTCTATCCTACATCGCAACCTTTAATAGGTTAATAGTGAAAACTTGATGGCCTGAGGTAAAACGAATCACGTTATTTCATCGAGGGCTTCGAGGAGAACTCAAGGATGTCTTGGCTCAAGTCGTGAACCCACCTCAAGACTGCGCTGAATATATGGACTTAGTGGTCCAGTTATATCACAGACTTCAGAACAGGAAGGCTGATCGAGCCAAGTTTGAGAATCGGGTGTTCTCAAAACCCACACTAACCCCAAAGGAGCAGATGCTTCAGAACCCATGCAAATCGGAGGGGTTAAAGGACCCTTAACCCAGAAGGAAAGAGAAAGGAGATGGCAAATGCAATTGTGTCTATATTGTGGAACTTCTGGACATTTTCTATGGGATTGCCCTGTAAAACCACCCAAGAAGGTGGTAGAAGCTGCTGATAAAAGTCATATGGAGTCAGACTCGGGAAACGACCATGCCCGACAAGCGTAGAGGTCCGCTTGCCGAGCTTGAAGAAGGATACTCAGACCTTGCATTTCATCATACCAATGGTCCTCGTAGATCCAGGGCAGCCATCGCGTATGCACGCAGTAAGGGCATACATTAATAGCGGGGCCATAGGAAACTATGTGGACTATGAATTGGCTTCCAGGATGAATCTACCTCTCTGCCGAAAAAACACCTCAGATGTCATCACCACAGTCGATGGAACTGAAATTGCCTCTGGACCTGTAACTCATTCCACCGCAGAGATGACACTATTGGGTCAGGATGGGCATCGAGAGACTATTGTTTTTGATCTAATCAAAGCCCCACAGTTTCAAATAATACTGGGGATACCTTGGTTGGAAACACATAATCCTTGTATTGATTGACGAGAGAAGAGAATAACCTTCCCGGATTGTGCACAAACCTGTTACCCAAAGAAAAATCAGAACGCAGGCCTGGCCACAGTAACCACAGCAGTCATGCAACTACCTCCAGAATACCAAGAATTCCAGGATGTCTTCCAAAAGGAACAGGCAAACACCTTACCTCCTCACAGATCGTACGATTGTCAAATCGATCTCATACCCGGTGCACAACCCCCTTGTAGCAGGATCTATGCCCTTACGGAACCTGAGAACCTTCACCTACGACAATACTTAGACCAGTACCTTGCCAATGGGGGTCATTACGACCCTCGCGTTAGGGGTTTAACGGCGCCGTAAAAGGTGTCGGCGCCGTTAAACCCTTAACGCCTGATTACGAGGTCCCTTTGCGGGACCCGACCTTAACGGCTGGTTTTACCAGTTGTTAAAGTAGGGTGCCGCAAAGGGACCTCGGTGCTAATTACGGCACCGCAATTTGCGGTACCGTACTTAGCGCCTTCCCCAGTCCCATTGAGCCCTATGGGGCGAAAATGGGAATGCGGAAGGGCCATGGTGAAATGGGGAAATAGCGCCACGCCAACCTTGGAATGGGGCGGTATTTCCCCATTCCACCAAGGCGGACTCGTTACAACACCGGCACCAACCATGGTGCTAATAGCGCCATGGTTTAGCACCAGGGTTGTAATGAGGGCCAATGGCTTTATTCGCCCATCCAAGTCCTCTGCATCTTCAGCTTTGTTCTTCGTGCCCAAAAAGGAAGATGACCTCAGAACGTGCATAGACTACCGCGCATTGAACCAGATAACTGTTAAGAAACGATACCCATTGCCTCTGATCCCTGAACTACTAGACCAAGTGAAGGACGCTTGTATATACACTAAATTAGATCTCCGGGGGGCATACCATCTGGTACTTGTAAAAGAGGGCGACAAATGGAAGACTGCTTTCCGCACTAAGTATGGGTTATTCGAATACCAGGTGATGCCTTTCGGGTTGTGCAATGCACCAGCAGCCTTCCAACACTTCATGAACGATGTCCTTCGTGAACTCATTGACGTTTGTGTTGTCGTGTATATCAATGATATTCTAGTATACTCCTCTTCAGAATCTGTCCATGTGAAGCACATCCGAGCAGGCCTTGAGAAATTGCGCCAGCACAAACTATATGCAAAACTAGAAAAATGCGTTTTTCATGCCACAGAAGTTGAATTCCTTGGGTTTATCCTGACCCCAAAGGGAGTTCGAATGGACTCACGAAAGGTGGACGCAATCCTTAAGTGGCCATCACCAAGTTCAGTTAAAGGAGTACAAAGCATGCTCGGCTTTGCCAATTTCTACTGCAGATTCATCCCAGATTTTTCACATATTGTACATCCCATCACAGCACTCTTGCGAAAAAATAAACGCTTTATGTGGACTGAAGAAGCTGAAAATGCCTTCCAAGAGCTGAAAGCGAAATTCATGTCTGCACCTGTGTTAAAGCACCCGCGCCCTTAACTTCCATACATAGTGGAAACTGATGCATCCAGTCTAGCCATGGGAGCTGTCCTGTCTCAAAAGGACATTGAAACTGGCCAGCTTCACCCAGTAGCATTTTGGTCCAGAAAGTTCTCGGCACCCGAGTTAAACTATGCGGTTACCGACAAGGAGTTATTAGCCATTAAATCCGCCTTCAAGGCTTGGCTGCACTATCTTCTCGGTGCCAGGCATACCATTACTGTGATTACCGATCACCGGAACTTACAGTATTTAAAAACAGCCAAGGCCCAATCGGCACGCCAACTCCGATGGGCATTGTTCTTTGGCGAGTTCGATTTCGTGATAACCTATCGACCAGGTTGTAAGAATGGTAAAGCAGACGCCTTATCCCAAATAGGGATGGGAGAGGCAGAAGTGAACCCAGAACCAGTACCTATAATTTCTGAACAAAGGATTCTTGGCAAGACTACTCTACAGACACTAGAGGACATTCAGGTAAAGATCCAGCAACTCTTTGATCCTACAGCCCTGCAGGACTGGGTAAAGAAAGGCCCGGACTACTCTGTCACCAATGCTCTGCCTTATTACCAAGGTCAGCTATTTCTGCCACACAAGGAACTACAAGAGCTAGTCATTTCCCATTATCATGATACCCTAATGGAGGGGCACCCAGGTATTGCAAAAACTGAAGCTAAAATTAAAAGACAATTCTGGTGGCCCACCTGGCGAAAGGATATTAAATCATTTGTGATGTCTTGTGGCATTTGCGCCCAAAACAAAAGTCAAAAGAAAAAAACAGCTGGACTCTTACAACCTTTAGACATTCCGCCTACACCATGGCACACCTTATCGTTAGACTTTATTACCGATCTACCTCCTTGTAATGGGTTCAACACCATTCTAGTTATTGTGGATCTTTTTTCCAAGATGGCCCACTTTATTCCTTTAAAAGGACTACCTTCAGCCTCAATCCTGGCCAAAGAATTCCTCGAAAACATTGTTCGCATACATGGATTTCCGTCCGTGTTAGTCTCTGACCGAGGCAGTCAATTCACACATTTTTGGAAAAATTGTTGTCAATTGGCGCAAGTTGACGTGAGATTATCGACCAGTCACCACCCCCAGACCGATGGTCAAACGGAGAGGACCAACAAGACTCTTGAACAATACCTGCGTTGTATGTTACATCAGACTGAAAGTAATTGGAAGGGCATTCTTTGGATCGCCGAATATGCATACAATAATTCAGTACATTCTGGAAATGGACAAAGCCCCTTTTATACCCTATATGGGCACCACCCTCCAACCTCAGACCTTGACTCACCCCAACACTTAGAAATGCCCGCAGTGGACCATCTACACGCTACGATTACACAAGCCTGTAAGGAGGCAACTGCACATTTAAAACAGGCGAAGGAGAAATATAAGAAAGATGCTGATCGGCATAGAAGTGATACTCCACAGTACCAGATAGGGGACCAAGTATGGTTGGCCACAAAACACATACCCCTCAAGGGAACGCGGACCTTTAACCCTAGATATTTGGGACCTTACTCTATTAAGGCCATTATCAACCCGGTGGCCGTCAAGTTGGACTTACCTGCTAATATGCGAATTCACCCCGTCTTTCATGTGTCACTTTTGAAGCCAGTGCAACCAGGGACAAGACTAACCAAGCCACCAGACCCCATCTTTATAGACGGGGAACCCGAATTTGAAGTTGAGAACATCCTGGACTCCAAGATGGTGAAGTCAAAACTTTTTTATTTAATCGACTGGAAGGGTTACGGACCACAGGAAAGGTCTTGGGAACCTAGTGACCACGTGCATGCACCTCGATTGGTGAAAAGATTCCACTGAAATTTCCCAGACAAACCAAAACCACGGGGAAGAACGACTTTAGGAGGGGCCTTGGGGGGGAGTGCTGTCATGATGCCTACCCCCGGGAAACCAGACCAGGTCCAGCAACCCCGGAAGCAGGCATCAAGTTATTTTGAGCAAGCTCAAAAACCCCTGCTAGGGGCTGTCTGGGTGCGGTCCTGGCGCCTATGGCGCCAGGCTCATATGGAGAGTCAGTCCTGGCGCCATAGGCGCCAGGCTCATAGAGTAGAACTTACCTGATGCAGATCATGCTGCAAGCTTAGCTGATGAAGACCATGCTGCAGAGCTCCTAGCCAAATGAGGCTTGGAAGGGACTATTTTACCTAGGGACTATTTTTTACTCGGGTGGGGCTAGGGAGGAATACTTACCTGGGACTACTTTGGTGGCTATTTAAACCACGCCCGAAGAGCAGCACATGCTTCGCGTTATTCTGCATCCAGCAGCGTAACGCTCACCGTGTCTGCAAGCCTACATCCAGTCTTCTGCCACGCCCGCCTCGAGTCTGCAGCTCCTAGAAAAAGGGAGGAACAGAAGGAGAAGAGGTTAGAGTAAGAGCAAAACCTTCGATCCTTACCTGAATTCTGGATCCACCGCGCCTTCGAGCTGGAAGAAAGAAGCATTTTACGCGCGCTGCCTCGCCTGCTGCAGCGCCGCGCTGAACTCACCGGACTTCGCAGCATCCTCACGATCCACCGCATCCTTCAGCACGTTCTCGCCAGACTCTGGCACCTAAGGGGAACTCAAGAACAGCAAAGGTGAGCCAAGGGAATAAACAGAGGCAATAGTAACTACCCCCATAGACTTACCTGATTACCGCCGGGGGTACTATTCCTCTTCACGGGTCGGCGCAGTCTCCATTGCATCCTCGCCGTACCCCGGCCCCTAAGGGGAACAAAAGGACAACAAGGTGAGACGAAGGGACAAACAAGGGGAACTCTTCTCACCACAATAGACTTACCTAATTTTATCGCCGGAGGCATTATTCCCCGGACTTCATATTTTCTCTCCACACCTGAATAAGGGAGCAAGCCACAGGTTACATTCTGGCCTTATTTTATTGAAATGTGTAGGATAAGCCAAATCCTTACCTGAACTTCGTCAGCTACCACGAGGAACTATTCGCTGGGGTCAAGCTGCAAACTGCAAGGAATCGGATAAGAGTGAAAGTCAGACATGTCAACTCTTACGAACTACATACTTTTTGGAGTCAATATTGTTCTGGAACTCACCAATTCCTTTGAGCCAGTGAAGCAACTGGTTATCAACGCGCCCCTGCGCTCAAAGCAGGATGGAGAGCTCATCTTTTCAAACCATCAGGTGAGACTATAAGAGGGGACATCAAAGGTGATCTGTGGGGAGAACAGCGGGGTTGGGGGGATTTATGCTCAACCCCACAGGTGGTTAATTCCCTTTCTTCATTTACAGAAGAATATTCCTACGGGGCAAGCGAATGAATCTAGGTGGGCCAGTCCAGTCCGTCATCTCGGCCCTAGGCGTCACATTGGTGGAGACCGCAGCTGTCCAGTTCAGATTGACGCCTCTGTGGGAGCCAGGTGAGCGTAACAACCGGGGCCTATCAGCATACAATGCAGGGGGGACAGGGGCTAGGCAAGTGCCGAGGGGAGCCGGGGGGGGTAAGTGCCATGGAATGCCAGGACGAGGACCACCATCTAAGTGCGAGGACGGGGGTGGGCCAGACTCAGGAGGGATGCTCGACCCACCAGGCTAGTCGGAAAGGATACTCGGAAAGGCAGTGCTGGTTTATAGGATTGCAGATAAAGACTGGTCAAGGAGGGGCTGGTAACCTGTAAGACTCATAAGGGACCAGGTCGCCAGTCACAGCGGCAGATGGGGACATTAGCAAGGGAGTGCGAAAGGGAAGGAAGTAGAGAGGTTTCCAGAACTTAAGGCGGTCCGGCTCAAGTTTGAGAGGGGCAGGTAGTCCATTCCAGAGTGAGGCACCTCTGGAAGAGAGAGCTCTACCGCCCACTCTCTGTTTGGAAAAACATCTGATCTGCAGAGGGTTGGAGCTAAAGGACCGAAGGACTTTAACAGTGAGGTATTTAGGGAGAGAGTTGGATATAGCGGGGTCCCAGGCCCAAAAACGCCTTGTGGATGATGCAGAGGGTCTTGAATTTGATCCTCGCAGCCACCGGGAGCCAGTGGAGAGATTTTAGGGATGCAACAATGCGGTCCCTGGGCTTGAGACCAAGGATTAGTATTGCAGTCCTATTCTGGATTAGTTGAAGGGGGCGAAGCGAGGAAAGAGGCAAATTGAAGAAGTGGCTGTTGCAGTAATACAGCTTAGAGAGTACCAGAGCTTTAGAGACATTGGGCCTCATTACAAATCAGGCGGTCCGGAAATAATGGTGGCGGTAAACCCGTCACCACCGTTGTTTCCGGACCGCCTAATCCCGACTCCTGCAGACGGGAGGGGATGTTCCCGCCAGGTTTGACCTGGCGGGTTTAACACCACCCGCCTGCAGGCGGACGAGGAAACACCGGCAGCATTACGAGATGCTACCGGTGTTTGCATGATCCCCATTCCCATGGAGTCCCATAGGACTCCATGGGAATGGGGATTAACACCATTCCGCCTCCGTGATTCCCGGAAAACCGGGGTTGTAATGCCCCGGTAAATCCGGGAATCACGGAGGTGGAATGGTAATAAGAGGCAGGCGGTAACCAGGCGGTTTTACCGCCTCGGTTACCGCCAGACTCGTAATGAGGCCCATTGAGTTTCTGGGGCAAGGTGAGAAAGGAGAGCACGGGACATGTTTCTGGTGACTGTTTCAGGACCTCGTGTGGCTGTAGCCAGCCTGTGTTCTCTGTGGGTGACGGTCCAGGGGAAAGACTCACAGGGGAGGGTCATCTTTCCCCTTGCGGAGCGGTTCTTGATGAGTACCGTGTCCCATACTATGAGGTGATTCGGTGTTGCTCGTCTTGCATGGTCTTCCCTTGCGCTGTGTTCTTGTCTCCTTTGTTCTATTTACTCCATGTCCATTTCTGGGGGTCGCCACGAGTGGTGTAGAGGAAGCCCTGCTTGAATGGGCACTCAAACATTAGGGTTGCTGGGCTGACATAAGTGGCTGAGTAGGCAGTCTGCTGGTACAAGCGCAGAAACCGGTATAATTCCAGTAGCCATGGCCGCCTTTTGTCTTTGCCAATTCCCACACACTCGTTGATGGACGCCATGAATAGTTCTGCATCACCTTTGGCCTGGGGCCAGTACGGTGTGATATGTTGGTGACTGATTCCATATTCATTGATGAAGCGTTTGAACTCTTTGCTCATGAATGGGGGCCCATTGTCACTCTTTATCGATGATGGTATGCCGTGGACCGCAAACATCTTTTCAGGCGCAATCGTGACCGAGGCTGCATCAGTCGAGTTGACTGGTTCAACTTCGGGGTATCTTGAATATTCATCTACTGCCCCCAGGAGGTAGGCCTTGTTGGCGATAGTGCAAAAGTCTATGCTCACTGCGTCCCAGCGACACTCACTTCTTGGGGGGCAGACCATGGGCTCTGGCGGTCCCAGTCTGTGGGTGGCTAGGCATGCTGGGCAGGCTTTGACAAGGTTCATGACTTTCAGTTGTATTTGTGACATCCACACTTGAGATTTGAGGAAAGCTTTTACAATGCCCTGGTGCTCTTCGTGTGCAAGCTGGAGGTTGGTGGGCAATACAATGCAGTGCCCTTTAAGGATTAGGCCTTTCAGAGGCACAGATAGCTTGTTTCGTATTGCGAACAGGCATTGCATCATCTTTTGCGCTTGGGGTGTCCGGAGAGCAATAGCGGAAAGGATCGTTTTCCACTCTCCCGGGAGTTTAGCTTCTTTGGTCTTCTGGAGGCAGGAATCTCTGTTTGTTTCTTCCACGATTTCATGTAGCTTCATGGCCTTGGGTTTGGCACAGGCAATGATCTGGCATACATGCTCCTCTGTCTCCTTGGCTGCTTCGCATTCCATTGCTGTGGCTGGTCAGGGGTGTCGGGATAAGAAGTCTGCAGGGTTGTCTGCTTCTGCACAGTACTGTACCTCAAGGTCAAATTGCTGTAGCTGCAGCATCCAGCGTTCGATTCTGGCTGGGGGGTGAGGTGCTGGTCCCTTGAATATTGGTACATGGGGTTTGCGGCCCATTAGTACTGTCACAGGGTGGCCCAGGATATATACGTGAAAGTGTCTACAAACACCATATGATGGCGAGAGCCTCTTTTTCTATGTGCAGTAGTTTTTCTCTGTGTGAGTGAGGGCTAGGCTGGCGAATGCAATGGGGACAACGGTCCTGTCTCAGTCAGTCTGGGTGAGGACTGCCCCGAGGCCAACCGGACTGGCGTACACGAGTAGTCCTGTGTTTCTGGACGTGTCGAAGAATGCCATGTTGGTGTCGCTGGAGAGAGAGTCCTTGATCTTTTGGAATGCTGTCTGTCTCTTGGGTCGCCCCCCACTCCCATCTTGTTTTTGCTTTTGTGAGCTCCCGCAAGGGGCGGGGGGTGGAAATGGTGGCCAGGTCGGGGGTGAACCGCCTGCAGTATGTTGCCATACGGAGGAAGCTGCAGACTTTGGTGGCACTGGTGGGTGCTCAAGGATTTTTGATGTCTTCTACTTTTCCAGGGGCCAGGGACACACCTTTCTCATTGAAGATATACCTGAAAAAGCTTAGATTTCTCAGATTCGCATTGCTCTTCGTGGAGCGTTAACCCTGACTCTTCCAGCCACTGTAGTGTGGCAGCAAGCTGGCTGTTGTGTTCTTTTTCGGTTTTTCCATACACCAAGATGTCATTGCTGACATTTGTGACTCCGGGGAGGTCTTGAAGTACTTTTCGTATTTCGTGTTGAAACACTTTGGCTGCGGCTGACGCCATCTCCTCAGCCTCAGGTGTGACGAGAAAGTCATGATATACCTCAATTCCTTTTCTAGGCAGATCTGGTCGTACCCTGACCTTAAGTCCAACTTGCTGAAGACAGTGGCACCTGTCAGGTCCACAATTATTTTATCTACTGTTGGCGTTGTGTGCATTCTCGCCCAATTGCTCCATTTGGCAGGCGCATATCGATGCATATCCGCACCACTTAGGGTTATTTCGGCTTCACAGTCACGACCATGGGGGAAAACCAGGGTGTGGGGCCTGTGGTCTTCTCAATTATTCTGAGGTCCTTGAGCTTGTTCAGTTCTGCCACCCTCATGTGGAAGGGGACCCTTCGGTGTCTGACTGCCCTCGGTTCAACTGTGGGGTCGATGCTGAACTTTACTCTCCTCGCTTTTAGGCATCCAACGCCCTGAAATAGCTTACTGTGCTTGGTTAGCAGGTGGTCAATTTCTCAGGATTTGATGGCGAAGGTGAACAGGATTAGTTCTAACCTCTCCGCTGTTGGGCAGCTAAGTAGCGTTTCAATTCCTGCGTCAACCACGTAGATGCGGGTTCTGTAACTCCTCTCTGTGTGTGAGAGTGGTCTTGAAGTATCCCACGACTGGGAGCGGCTTTTTGCACCCATATGCGAATAGTTGCACTGTTTTCCACTGCATGGGTGGCCTGGGGTCTACTTTGTCGAATCGTGTGGTGGGCATGACATTCACGGTTGCTCCTGTGTCGATCATCATCGTCACCGGATGTCTCCTACGGTGATGGTGCAGCTGAGGTGTGATCTACTGTCATTGTTGGGTCTGCCATGGGCTGGCTTGACGGTTGAGATCATGTGGGCTTTCTCATGCCTAGATCTGCAGTGCCGGTTCGAGTGGCTTGGGGACTGTTCTCTACTCGGCTGATCGTCATTGCCACTGCTGCTCTCGGTATCTTCTCCTTCAATTGTTTGGAATGTCCTTTCCGGGTGTCACAGGTCTGGTTGGGTTGTCTCCACTGGCTGTGGTCGGGATGTCTGGGGTGGAACTTTGTGTCACTTCTCTAGTCTTCATCTCTCCTCTGGGGCAAATGGTCTTTGGTTCTCTGGGAGTTTAGGCAGACAGACGTGCATTGGTTGACCTTCCCACACTTGTAGCATGCGGTGCCGTACTCTGGGCAGAGTTCTTTACTTTTACTTTACTTTATTACATTTGTAGTGCGCAGCCATAGACCCATAGGTCTGAGGGAGCAGACAATAGATGGACGTGACAAAAAATGAGCAGAGGCTCTCCTAGGACCACTGACGGGGCAGAAAGGAAGAGTTTCAAAGGAGAGTACTAATTAAAAAGGAAGGTTTTTAGTCCCTTCTTGAAATCGCACAGAGCCGAGGAGCCTCTCAAATGGCTGGGCAGAGCATTCCAGAGTGAGGGGGCCGCAAAGGCACCCAGTTGCGCTTTTTTGGTTTTAGATCTTGGCTGGTGGAGGAGATTATGGTTATTAGAGCGCAGATTTCTAAGGCAAGATTTTTTCCTATGTACCTTTGTAAGTATGGGGGCATCGTTCCCATAAGGCATTTGAAGGTAATGACCAAAAGTCTGAAGGAGATACGGGGCTCCACAGGGAGCCAATGCAGGGCTCGACATGCTTCTGAAACATGGGACCGATAAGAGGCCAGCTATAACTAACCACTCCGTTCTGAACTACCTGGAGACAGTTAATAGTAGATTTGCTAAAGCCTGCCAACAGACTGCAGCAATAATCTAGTTTAGCTCCTATAATGGCTTGAGCGATAGACTCAGCGTTCTGTTTGGAAATGAACGGTCTCAAGTGAGCCAACAGTTTGATATAGTAGGAGGCAGATGCAACTGTGCTGCCTACGTAGGGCTTCATATTAAGCGACTGGTCCAGAACCACTCCCAAGATTTTTACTTTAGGGAGGGTGGGCATTTGAACATCCCCTAACTAGAAGTGCTTGTAAGCTGGGTCACGTTTAGCTAAAATGCCCTCGGAACCCACTACCATGAGTTTGGTCTTTCCTCAGTTGAGTGCAAGGTTATTTAGCATCATCCACTGTTCAATGATGGAGAATATGCGATTGAGTTCACTCTCATCCAGGTCATGCTGACAAGTGAGAGGGATGACACATTGGTCCTCATTACGAGGTTGGAGGTAGTCATGGAGCTATTGGCTCCATGGCTGCCTCCAAAACCCTTCCGACTCCGCCCTGGTGAATGGAGCAATTACCAGTCCATTCCAAAGTCGGAGGGACCGGTAATTCCCCATTCACCAGGGCCATTCCCCATTCCCATTTGAGTCCCCATAGGTCTCAATGGGAATGGGGAAGGCGCTAATAACGGTACTGCAAATTGCGGTAACGTTATTAGCTCTGGAGTCCCTTTGCGGGTCCCGTCCTTAACTCCTGCAAAAACCAGGCGTTAAGGAAGGACCCGCAAAGGGAACTCATAGTGGGGAGGTAAGGGATTACCGCCACTGGTGCCCTTACCGGTGCCGGTAATCCCTTACCTCCCACCTCGTAATTCTCGTCCAACCTCTGTAAGAGTTGAGATTTAAGGTCCAATAATGAGGTCTCAGTGCCAAAACCTTGTCTGAAACCGGATTGAAAAGGGTTGAGGATAGGGTGCAAATTGAGGTGTTGAGCAATTTGAGAGTATGCAACCCGGTCCAATATTTTGAACAGAAAGGGGGTGTTGGTTATTGGCCTGTAATTGGTAAGGACATTCTGATCCAGGTTAGGCTTTTTTAGGAGGGGTGTGACCCATGCTTTCTTCATCTCATCTGGAACAAAGCCATTGAGGAGCGGAGTTGACAAATTTGCATGTGGCATGCACCAGTGAGGGAGGGCAGGCTTTGATAATAGTGGAAGCCCAGGGATCCCCTGTACATTTGGTGGCTTTAAGTTTGGTGATAATAGAGGCTAATTCATCCTCAGAGATTGGAACAAAGTCGAAAATGAGAATAGCTGAATTCCTGATTAATTTATTGCCATCACTATGAGTACCATGGGTGTCAAATGTACTCTTTTTAGTAGCTATGCTTTCCCGGATTCTAATGTTTTTGACATGGCATTCTGAATATCCGAACACCAATTATCATCTTTGATGATCGTGGAGGCTACGGGTTCTGGTGTAACCTCTTGTTCTTTTAGAATTTTAAACAATTCCCTGGAATTAGAGGATGCGTGTGAAATTCTGGCATCAAGGTGGAACTTCTTAGCTTCCATTAGCTGTTTTTCAGGTGTTGGATGCTTTTTTATAGTCAGATAATGCTGACTGAGACGGATTTGATTTCCAAACAGAATAGCTTGGGGGAGGCAGCTTTAAGGGTTTGGAGTTCAGGGGAGAACCATGAGTTAGTTCTTTTAGTCTCTACAAGGTTTTTTTTGTTTTTGAGAGGTGCAAGAGAATTGACCACCAGATTCAGAGTGGATTTGGTTTTCTTGGCTTTAATGTCTGTGTCATCCATCTCCAGGATCGGCGGGGCCTGTGATGTCAGGGCTTCTATTCTTTCCTGAGTCAAGGATTTGGTATTGCGATATGAAATCGCTTCGGAGTGGTGCAACTTGTCTTTAGTGACGTAGGGTACTGTGGTCGAAAAATTAACAAAAGCATGGTCTGACCAGGGGCAGGGTGCTACCATCACATTGTGATATGGGATATTAATGGCAGATACCCAATCTAGGGTATGACCTAGGTCGTGGGTAGGAACTTGAACCATTTGTTTAAAGCCCAGATCTGTAAAGGATTGAGCTAGTTAAGGTGCAGTATGGTCATCAATATGTCCCAGCCAATGCTTGAAGTCGCCCAGCACTATGAAACGGGCGTTAGGCTTCAATAGTGGGAGGAGATAGCTGGAGAGTGCCAGAGAAAGGTTGCCTGAGCAAGAGGGTGGGCGATAGATCAAAATAAAATAAACTGTTGTTTTAGAATTCATACCAATTGTTATGTGAAGGAATTCTATTCCTTCCATAAGGTATCCCTTGATCTTCCAGGCTGATAAGGAATTTTTTAAGATGTAGGCTACACCTCCACCCCTCCCTGACTCTTTGTCCTGTCTAAGCATGCAGTACCCGGCTGAATGGCTAGATGTAATGAGGGGCCGGCAGCAGCAGAGCCCCACGTTTCCGTGATGGCATAGACATCGAGTTTTTTTTCTTCAATGTAGGCGGATACTTCATGTGCGTGCCTGACCAGAGATCTAGCGTTAAGCAACATACAGGTCAGAGATCCAACAGGCTGGGGGGGTGGTATGGCATACAGCATTATTACTATTTGTGGGAATACCTGACTGCGGCAGTGGGATTTCAGACTCTAAAAGGGAGTTCTGTGGACAACACGAATGATGGACTCTGAGAGAAGGGACAGTCAGGATTGAGAGACAGGGGGGTTTGCAGACATGGTGGGGAGACACTAACATGGGGATTGGAAGGTGGAGGAAGCAGACTTACGGAATTGGCAGTGAGTGGCGCAGACTCAGTGCTACGGAAGATATTTCTGGCTGCCTCTATAGCTGCTAGGAGTTCTAGGATTCCCATGTTGCTCTAAGCCTCGACCAAGCCCCGAAACGCTGACACGTCTGGCCACAGACCGGCACAGACCGGCTTGACTCCTTTGCGCTGGCGCGTTCACACCGGGTTTAAAGTGAAATAGCAGCTGAAACTACAAGGCTGCTGAGAAGTGTAGTATTCTTCCCAAAACAGTGCGTGCAGGATACTAATCCTGTTTTCAATCGCACTGTGACTGATTCAAATGGTAAAAGGCAATTTGCAAGCTATCACGTTGGTTCTCCTTTGTGTTGCTGTCTGCCACAACACAGGCATTCTCTGGGCTTGCTTACTGCCTGTCCTTGAGGGGGTTTGTTCTGTTGCAGGGCATTGATGGTGGACATGCTGTTGCATGGCGTCTCGGTTTCCACTGGAAGGCGACTGATCATTTTCTACATTTCTGCCACATGTTAATCGGTTCTTTCTCGTTGTCGCCCCATGGTCAGGATGGTGTCTAGCGGGAGGTTTGTTTCTGACAGTATGGACCTCTGGAGTTTTTCGGAGGAGAGCCCATGTATGACCTGTTGCCTCACTGCAAACTCGTCATCTGGGAAGTCAGAGCTGATGGCCATCTCCCGCAGTCGGCCATGGAAGTCATTGATACTCGCTTGTGGGCGTTGTCTGGTTTGGCTCATTATGAACCGCTCAAAGTCTGGGCTGATCTGGGGCTTGGATGTCTTCGTGAGGACAGCCTCCGCTGAGGGCCATGGTGCTGAGGTTGAGCATAAGGAACATCCTTCTCCTCCACAACGATGTCACGTGATTTGAGGGTCAGCTCAAACTGCTGGATCCAGAGCTCCCAGCGGAGCCCTGCACTGGGGCCAAAAGGTCAAATGGCTGAATAAATGTCCATTGTGCGGTGTCTAGCTGTTACGCTCACCTGGCTCCCACAGGGGTGTCGATCGGACCCGGACAGCTGCGGCCTCCTCCAACGTGAGGCATAGTTCAGAGATGACAGACTGGACTGGACCGCCTAATCTCGTCTGCTTTACCCGTAGAAGTTTTCTCCTGCAAGTGGAGAAAGGGATTTAGCCACCCGTGGATTCTAGTAATGGCACCCCACTGTTCTCCCCACTAATCACCTCCGAAATTCACTTTCAGTAATCTCACCTTATGTTTTTAAATGATGAGCTCTCCATCCTGCGTGGAATGCAGGGGCGCGTAGATATCAGTTACTTCACTGGTTCGAAGGCGTTGGAAGAGTTCCGGGTGAATATTGACTCTGAGGTTCCTGGCGAGAACCCGTAAGTATAAAGTTCAAAGAGTTCAATATGTCCGATGTTCACTCTTGTACCATTCACTTCTTGTGTTGCAGCTGGCTCCAAGAGAAGATTGTCTTGTGGCAGCTGATGGCGTTCAGGTAAGAGTCTGTATTACCCAACACTGTCCGGTAAGATGCGTATATTTAACTTGTTGTTTTCTCTCTCCTTACAGGTGAGACGTAAGAAGTTGCGGGTTGTTAAAGAATAATGCCTCTGGTGGTAAATCAGGTAAGTCTATGGTGGTAAAAAGAGACTGTATTTGTTGGCTCTCTCGGCTCACCTTATGTTTCTTTTGTCCCCTAGATGCTGGAGTTCGGCGAAGAAAATGATGGAGGCAGCGGCGGATCGAAAAATGCTGTGAGGACTGGTGAGTATGGCGCGGCGCTGAAACTGGCGATGCGACGCGTGCAGAAATAATGTCCTTTTCAAGTTCGAAGACGTGATGGATCCGGAATCAGTTAAGGATTGAAATAATGTCTGTGTTCTAACCTTTCCTTCTTCTTTCCTCTTTTGCTAGGAGCTCTGGATTCGAAACGGGCGTGGCTGAAGAGTGGATGCTCACTGCAGGCACTGTGAGCGTTAGGCTGCTGGATGCAGAATAACGCGAAGCATGTGCTGCTCTTCGGGCGTGGTTTAAATAGCCTTCAAAGTAGTCCCAGGTAAGATGTTCCCTCAGAACCACGCCCGAGTAAAAAATAGTCCCTGAAGCAAAGTAGTCCCATTCAGGCCTCACGTTGGCTTGACATCATTGCAGCATGGTCTGCATGAGGTAAGTAATGTACATGAGCCTGGCGCCTATGGCGCCAGGACTGATTTCCTCTATGAGCCTGGCACCAATGGCGCCAGGGCTGTACCCAGACGGCCCCTGGTCGGGGCTGCTGGGCTTTTAGTATGCACTTGGATGCCTGCTCCCGGGGCTGATGGGCTTGGTCCGGATGCCCAGGGGTAGGCATCATGACAGCACTCCCCCCCAAGGCCCCTCCTAAAGGTGTTCTTCCCCTCGGTCCTGGTTTGTCTGGGAAGTTCCGATCACATTTTTTCACCAACCGAGGTGCATGAACGTGGTCACTAGGCTCCCATGACCTTTCCTGTGGTCCGTAACCCTTCCAGTCGATTAAATAAAAAAGTCTTGATTTAACCAATTTAGACTCTAGGATATTTTTAACTTCGAATTCGGGTTCCCCATCTATTAAGATGGGGTTGTGTGGTTTGGCTAGTCTTGTCCCGGGTTGAACTGGTTTCAGGAGTGAAACACGAAAGACAGGATGGATCCGCATATTTGTCACAAAGGTCGGTGATGTCCTCTTCGTCGGACGAAAAGACAGATTCTCCCCCTTCCCCCAACTCCTCACCTTCCACTTTCTTCCTGGGTTTCCCTTCTTTGCTTCTTGGAGGCTTCTCCTTTTTTTTGTGCAGGTAAGAACGCCCTCGATAGGATGCCACCGTGCCTCTAAAAATAGGGGCATGGGGGTTATCCCACTGGGAGCGCCACTCAGGGGAAAAAAGCCAGGAGGCACAAAAAAACCCCTAGAAGGTGTCCTTCTTGTAGGATAAGTGAAGATGATAGAGTGCGCTGGAGGAAGTTCGGTATGGGAGAGCAATCCAGTTGGCAGGCACGGGTCTGGAAGGCAGCGGATCAATCAGGTACAAGGGCAAAACACAGGCAGTCCGGTAAGCAGGCAAGGGTCTGGAAGGCAGCAGATCAATCAGGTACAAGGGCAAAACACAGGCAGTCCGGTAAGCAGGCAAGGGTCTGGAAGGCAGAGAAGAGAGAGGGAAATAGAAGACGAACAGGGAAAGAAGAGGGAAGAAGGAACAGGGCTAAGAAGCACAGAAACGAGGGCAAGAGAAAAGGAGGAAAAAACAGAAAGGCACGGGAACAAAAGGCGACAATTAGCCGGCGGAGTAAACACCAGTAGCGGGAGTGGCAGCAACACAGGAGGGAACCCGGAAACGTTGCAATGCGTACGCGACCCGGAAGCGGAGTAATTTATACTTCCGGTCGCGTTCGCGTGCAACGACTAGAACGGTGCGGTGACTGGCAGTGAGGAGAAACTCTATGGCGGACAAAAACGCCAGCGATTCCACACCCCCCAACCCTGCCGCGGCATGACAATATTAGAGGGTAATTCCAATTTGACAGCCACCGGGTTGATAATGGCCTTAATAGTGTAAGGTCCCAAATATCTAGGATTAAAAGTCTGAGTCCTTTTTAGAGGCATGTGTTTTGTAGCCAGCCAAACTTGATCCCCAATCTGGTATTGTGGGGCATCACTTCTATGTTGATCAGCATTTTTCTTGTATTTCTCTTTCACTTGTTTCGAATGTTCTGTTGCTTCCTTAAAGGCTTGTGTAATAGTAGAGTGCAGATGATTCACTGCGGGCATTTCGAAGTGTTGAGGCGAATCGAGTTGTGATGTTCGAGGGTGATGTCCATATATGGTATAAAAGGGGCTTTGTCCGGTTCCAGAATGTACAGAGTTATTGCATGCTTATTAAATATCCTTCCAATTTTCCAATTGCTTTCGGTTTGGTGTAGCATGCAACATAGGTACTGTTCAAGAGTCTGGTTGGTTCGCTCCGTCTGACAATCGGTCTGGGGATGGTGACTGGTTGCGCTAATTGACAACATCTCTTCCAAAATTGAGAAATTAATTGGCTACCTCGGTCAGAGACCAATACAGAAGGAAATCCATGTATTCGAACAATGTTTTCGAGAAATTCCTTGGCCAAAATTGAAGCGGAAGGTAATCCCTTTAAAGGAATAAAGTGGGCCATCTTGGAAAAAAGATCCACAATAACTAGAATGGTGTTAAATCCGTTACATGAAGGTAGATCAGTAATAAAGTCTAAAGACAAAGTATGCCATGGTGTAGGTGGAATATCCAAAGGTTGTGAAAGACCAGCTGGTTTTTTTCTTTTGACTTTTGTTTTGGGCGCAGATACCACAAGATAGCACAAATTACTTTATGTCTTTTCGCCAGGTGGGCCACCAGAATTGTCTTTTAATTTTAGCTTCAGTTTTTGCGATACCTGGGTGTCCTTCCATCAGAGCATCATGATAATTGGCGATAACTAGTTCTTGTAGTTCCTTGTGTGGTAGAAATAGACGCCCTTGATAGTAAGGTAGATCATTGCAGACTGAATAATCTTTGCCTTTCTTTACCCAGTCCTGCAGGGCTGCAGGATTGAAAAGTTGTTGGATTTTTAAATTAATATCTTCTAAAGTCTGTAGAGTAGTTATGCCAAGAATTCTTTGTTCTGAAATTATAGGCACCGGTTCCAGGTTCGAATATGCTTCTCCCATCCCTATTCGGGATAAGGCATCTGCCTTGCCTTTTTTACAACCTGGTCGATAAGTGATCACAAAATCGAATTCGGCAAAGAATAATGCCCATCGAAGTTGACGCGATGATTGGGCCTTGGCCGTTTTCAAATACTGCAAATTCCTGTGATCAGTGATTACAGTGGTGGTATGCCTGGCACCGAGAAGATAATGCTGCCAAGCCTTGAAGGCGGACTTGATGGCTAATAACTCCTTATCAGTAACGGCATAGTTTAACTCGGGTGCTGAGAACTTTCTTGACCAGAATGCTACTGGATGAAGTTGACCGGTTTCAGGATCCTTCTGGGACAGGACAGCTCCCCATGGCTAAACTGGATGCAAATAACGCGAAGCATGTGCTGCTGTTCGGGCGTGGTTTAAATAGCCTTCAAAGTAGTCCCAGGTAAGAAGTTCCCTCAGAACCACGCCCGAGTAAAAAATAGTCCCTGAAGCAGAGTAGTCCCATTCAGGCCTCACGTTGGCTTGACATCATTGCAGCATGGTCTGCATGAGGTAAGTAATGTACATGAGCCTGGCGCTTATGGCGCCAGGACTGATTTCCTCTATGAGCCTGGCGCCAATGGCGCCAGGACTGTAACCAAACGGCCCCTAGCTGGGCTTTTAGTATGCACTTGGATGCCTGCTCCCGGGGCTGATGGGCTTGGTCCGGATGCCTGGGGGTAGGCATCATGACACTAGCCATGTGTTGGCGTCGGGATTCTGGCCTTGCTGTCTCTGTGGCATTGCTGTGGGTGTCTTCTGCCATGGTGTGGTTCACAGGAGGGTACATGTGCTTGGTGATTGCCCCTCTCCCTGTCAATGGCTGTGTCACTCACCAGAGGTGGGTGCAGCACCAGCAGCCCTGTTTAGTGGTGGTTCCCTGCTGGTGGGATCACTGTGTGATGACTGGTGGCCGTGAGGGACTGGCGCCAGATGCCTTGCTCTGTGTCCTGGGTTGCTTGTGGTGTGGAGGCTTGGGCCTTCTGGCACGTGGTGTGCCTGCTGCTGATTGGGCTGTGGCAGGTGTGCTGTCTGGGGGCCTTGGGCTAGGGTTCGCAGCGTAGTCCTTGGGCCTTCTGGCACGTGGTGTGTCTCCTGCTGACTGGGCTATGGCAGGTGTGCTGTGTGGGGGCTTTGGGCCAGGGTGTGGGGTTCCCAGCCTAGGGAGCTGCGTGGTCAGTTAGTGGCAGTGTGGGTTGCCGCTTCTGCTGGCATGCGCAGCGAATGCAGTGCACTTACTGACTTTTTTCTTTTGAACTCCTCAGGAGTCCTACCGACACCGACGCACCGTGTGGGGAGGGCGCGACACGAGTCAGCGGGCCATGGGTGCCTGGGCCCTGTGTGGGGTCCGTGGGACTTGCTGTTGTGGGCGGGAGCTGGTGGTGACGTATATGTCTGCTCCCTCTCTTCGTCGGCAGTGTGATGGACGCCTTCATAGCAGGATGGCAGGTGGGGCTGAGCGCAGTGCAATAATGGGATGATGCACATACTCCAGTGTCGGAGCGGGGATTGCAATTGCAGGCTTTCCCGCTCCCTTTTATTTACTTTCCTTCATGTGATCTGTCCTGCCCCTGTCAGTCACAGATCATGTGGACATCACCTAAAGCACTGAAAAGCGCACATTTAAAGCCCCAGAATGATATGATATGATTGGTTATTTATAATTAATTAAATTAATATAGAAATGAATATATTTGTGTTATAAGGCTGCTGACCTGGGAGCAATACTAAACACATGGAAAAAGAATGTTTTTGAGGGGTAACGATTTTTATTTGCATTTCAAACTTACATTTTGTACTACACATTTTCCATTGTTATAATTTATTTCTATTTAGTTATTGTATCTCGCCTGTTTAATTAACTTATATATATTTTATTGACCCTAGATTGGACATGCCGTTATTTTGGACTGCTACAGTTTGCTATTTGGGTTGCCCAAGAGGAGTACGGCCTTCGTTGAGTCAGGTTTCCTCAAAAAGCCAAAGATGAACATCTCCTAACTGTGCCTGTTTTAGCTTTATTATTGGGTTCACTCTTGGAGTGCAACACTATGCCCCATGGCCCCCCCAGCCCCAACCAAACACTATGCCCCATGGCCCCCTCACCCCCAACCAAACACTATGCCGCAGGGCCCCCTCACCCCCAACCAAACATTATGCCCCATGGCACCCTCACCCCCAACCAAACATTATGCCCCATGTCCCTCACCCCCAACCAAACACTATGCCCCAGGGCCCCCTTACCCCCAACCAAACACTATGCCCCATGCCCCCTCACACCCAACCAAACACAATGCCCCATGGCCCCCTCACCCCCAACCAAACACTATGCCCCATGGCCCCCTCACCCCCAACCAAACACTATGCCCCATGTCCCTCACCCTCAACCAAACACTATGCCCCAGGGCCCCCTTACCCCCAACCAAACACTATGCCCCAGGGCCCCCACCCCCCAAATCAGCACACACAAACCAGCACCCATACAGACCCCAACCCCCACCCCCCAACTCAGCACACACACAAACATGCACCCATAAAGACCCGAACCCCCCACACCCCCAACTCCAAACCCCCCACCCCCAACTCAGCACACACACTCTCAAGCATGCACCCATACAGACCCGAACCCCCCACCCCCCAACTCAGCACACACACAAGCATGCACCCATACAGACCCGAACCCCCCACGCCCCCGAACTCCAAACCCCCCACCCCCCAAATCAGCACACACACAAACATGCACCCATACAGACCCGAACCCCCCACACCCCCGAACTCCAAACCCCCACCCCCCAAATCAGCACACACACAAACATGCACCCATACAGACCCGAACCCCCAACCCCCAACTCAGCACACACACAAACATGCACCCATACAGACCCGAACCCCCCAACTCAGCACACTCTCAAACATGCAAACATACAGACCCAAACCCCCACCCACCAACTCAGCAAACACACTCTCAAGCATGCACCCATACAGACCCGAACCCCCACCCCCCAACTCAGTACACACACAAACATGCACCCATACAGACCCGAACCCCCCACCCCCCAAGTCAGCACACAAAAAACATTCAAATCAAAACATTCATACACATCTGACAACCCCCCACCCCCGCATCTCAACATACACACAAAAAACATTCAAATCCAAACATTCATACACATCCGACACCCCCCACCCCCGCATCTCAACATACACACAAAAAACATTCAAATCCAAACATTCATACACATCCGACAACCCCCCACCCCGCATCTCAACATACACACAAAAAACATTCAAATCCAAACATTCATACACATCCGACACCCCCCCACCAACCCCCGCATCTCAACATACACATGAAATACATTCAAATCCAAACATTCATACACATCCGACACCCCCCGACCCCCGCATCTCAACATACACACAAAATACATTCAAATCCAAACATTCACACCCCCCCATCGCAACATACACACACAAACATAAAGCAAAACAGACCCGACACACAAACACAAACAGACCACTTACCGGAGACGTGCTGGAAGGCAGGTAAGCGGCAGGTAAGCTGGAACGCTGGAATCGTACTACGGCTGGCGTGGTCCAAGGCTGAAATGCCTTCCGGCATCAAGCCTTATGGACCACGCCAGCCATAGTGCTGGCCCTCCATTGGTGCAGCAAACATGCATTACGTGGCTCGTAGGAGCGACGTGGCTCGTGTGTGCTGAGCCAATGAGGGCCAGTGTTTTGTCCGGCCTCGCGGGCCGGACAAAAGAGCATGGCGGGCCGCAACTGGCCCGCGGGCCGTATGTTGTGCACCCATGCTCTAGAGTTATCAAAGAAACGACTCCAGGATGAGTTCTGATTACTTCCAGTGATGATCTTGTATTACTCCAGGGTGATCCCATGAAAACTTCAGGATGGGGGGTAGGAATTACTCAAGGATGACCCCATGACAACTGCATGATGGGTGGGGGATTACTCCAGAATGCCCCATGACAACTTCAGGATGGGTGGGGGATTACTCCTGGATGACCCCATGACAACTTTAGGATGGGTTTGAAATTGTGAACAATTATTGCAGATAACTCAGGAGTTATTTCATGTTGCTTCCAAATGATTTAGGAAAAGAGTTTTTATTCCTTGTGTGTAAGACGGGTGGTATTACTATAGGGCGAGTCTAGTTAGACTTATGGATAGTGTACTAAAGAAAATTTTCAGCCATTACTTTCCATCTTTACTAGAGCACTCAAATGTCATTAAAGGAATGGTTCGGTCAAAAAATGTTATTGTCCCTACGGGTCAGTCATGTGTTTTTCAGCCTAAGTCGCTCGATTTTAGAAAAATTTCCTATGGACCTTAACCGAGTTTTCGTCTATTAAACGCATGCGAAAACAGGCATCAGGGCGCTGCCATTTTGTGATAATCCTATCACTTGCCCCATCGCCCTGGCTGACCTGCTTTTGCGGCACTAAATCATATCCCCCGCCCCTGAGCCTGACATTATCAAAACATTCATATTCCCCGCCTCTCTCCGTGACGTTACTGTGCTGCGTAGGCAAACGCGCCCAGTCGTCTTCTACGCGACTTCACACAGAACCCGGAAACCAACACAGATCAACTCACAACACAGCGCGCCACAATTCGGAATATGAAACTGTACATTCAAATCAAACAGCAACACGGTACATTTGGTAAAGTACATTTATTTAACATTAAATGTTTATAGAATATCCAGCAATTGGCATATTAAACTGGAATGTCAATTTTTTCTTTTCTCTCTATCCGCAAATCCTGTTCCGTTTTATCGTGAGTCACGCGCTGTTACTTTATGGTACACAGGGTGTTGGTTTTCGTTAAAAGAAGCACTTTGGTCGCACGGTGAACCGCAAGGCTGTTCCATCAACTAGGCACTAGGCCAGCGTAAAGGTTGATATGTTGCTTCTAGCCGCGAGTACCGCGTAAGGGCATATGGGCCATTGGCGATCGTCCCATAAAATCGTCGAAGTGGTGCAGTTGTTTACGATAAGCTGCAGCTGGCGGTTGAAGAAACCATCTGCCGGGGTCTGAAACTGGTGGCAGTAGCTGTAGGGTAGGATATACCTGTTTTGAAAACATAAAAATTATAATTAGTCTCGCCAGCCGATCTTTATTAATATTATTCATTTTATTTATTATGGCCGATCTGAAATAATTTGCTTTCAAGGATAGTGCAATTGCGTATGTTCGGCTCTAAAATCAATGCAAAAACTAACGAAATAAATCGAGGTTAACACACAATGAGAAACGACTGTTTGTCTACATACGTGTGGAATGTGGACCTGCATGCCCATGTGCCCGGTACAAAGACGATCCCACAAACGTTTTACTTGCTCTTCATTCATTAATTCATTCATTAATTCTTCATTCCGGTATAAAAGCGTCTAAAGAGTTACTTACATTATATTTGCAATTTCCGTTGTGTCTCGGCGTAATGCAGTCCGTAAATCCCACTGTGCTCTTGACAACGATTTTTCGTATACTGAACTAACATGAAACTCGGTCTAGTTTCAGAATTTTCTGCCTTATCGTCTTTTACGTTATTGCACCCCTCCTTCAAATGAAGTCCTTTTGGCATGGTCCCTGTCTCTCAAGGTCAAAAAACAATAGAACCTTATACTGCCAGTGTGAGTTGTGGGCCTCTTCAGGCCGCCAGCTGAAAATCAAAGCCGCTGACCTTCACTCTAAAGGAGCATACATTCTTACTTTGCAACATCCCGTAGTAAAGCCATCTGTGAGAACTTGAATTTTCGAATCCATCTATGTACTAGGACTCAATGTGCAAATGTGAACTGGCTTCTCTCCCATCTGCAACGGCTCGCTTGGCGCGTTCTGAGGCCCACAATTTTGTCCTTGTTGTCCGCAAGCTTTTCAGCCCTAGAGAACCATAACTATGGAGACATTGACTTTTTGGGGGAAGGTCGGGGAAAGTATAACGTACCCGAGGAGTTGAGTTGAAAGTGAGATTTATTGTTTGTTTTATTATTTGCAATACGCAAGCCTTGCGAAACTTAGTTACAGCAACAAAAATATATACATACACATACTGACAAGGTCAGCGATATGAGGTGAATAGAGAGAGAAGTCAAACATGACACCCAGGTTGTTCGCCACCCAGGATGAAGAAGGGAGGGGTTAGGGTTAGCATACTTTGTATATACACTGTACAATAACATTTATTTACAAAAGACAATCATATTACAATTATTTAAACCAGGATTTGTACTTCACAACCAGCTCTGCTTTGGGTGGACATGGCACAGTGGCAATGTTCGGTGGCAATGCATCAGTGCTCTGCACAGCAACGTTCAAAATTTCATATCTGTGCTTCTCGAGTACAGCAACAATAAGGCTTTTTACAAAGTCAAACTCCATTTCCTCATAGACTGGTTTGATGACCCATTGATTACTTCTTTTAGAAAACACCTTAGTGTAGCAAGGCATCCTTACATTACCCGTAGTCCTAGATTGTTCACGGCTGAGATTCTCGTTATGGGCCAAGACCACAAGTAGAGTCCTATGTTTCATGCCCTGTATGCTGAAATGCAAGCACTTTGTCCTGTACTTTAGGCACATATTGTGGAACACCTCCAAACCTCCTGTGTGACAGAATTCTGTCAGTCCCCTCAAATCTCTTGATAGAGTTTTATCGAAAACAATCTTCTCAATGGCCTTGTTTTTCGGTGAAGATGGAATCAACCACTTCTTCTTCCTTGCCTCCTCTGGGGACAAAGGGCCATGTTCACATTGGTGGAAATGTAGGTTTTCTGACCAGCGGTGAACGTTGGTACAGTGGTGCATCAGTGACTGCCATTTTTCAAGTAGTATTTCCACTGACCATTCACAAGTTTTGGATCTCCACCAAAGATGGTTGCTGATAGACTGGGACCACTGTGAAATACTTTCCAAACCTTTTTTTTCCCTGCAGCCAAGATTTTCTTATTGATTGATTTAGCAAGATGCCATACATCAAATTGATGTTTAATATGTGGGAACTGCTCTCTCATTGTCTTGGCAATTGAAACGTGTCTGTCCGTGGCTATGAGGTCGATGTGCATTCCCCTCGATTGTAGATATTCCACTGATTTTATAAATCCTAGCTTCTCCATGGCCACTGAGGATGTACATTGTGTTACCTGCACGAACACCGAACTCACAATTTTCTTACTATCCATGTCCTGAAAGTGGTAGGTGCAGTACTTGGCAGAAAATCCAGGGCTGTCGCACTGTCTGTCGCCGGCTAGCCTGAATCGTTTCCCTTCGAATGTACTTGCTAGAGACAATTGTTCAATTTTCCAAGCATCACTAATGGCCGGAAACAGATAATCATGTTGGTATTTGTAGTACTGCGTTTTAGAAATGAAATGAAGTCCCACAAACTGAAAGAAAGACTCTAACTTTCTAAAACTGGACCCACTAAAAAGTGATGCAGCTGTACACAGTAGATTGCCCGCTGGCAGCTTCCCCAGCATCGGTTGTGCAGACCATGAGAACGTATGATTTAATCTACAGGTGGCATGTATTTTGACGTTACTGCCTTGTTTTTGACGAGTCACATGAATCAATGGCCTCCGACATACTTTCCCTCTGACGGAATGCCCACATTTCATCATACTTATAATATCCATCAAACAACTGTCGAATACTATGTATTTGCCCTCTTTCATTAGACTGGTATCAGGTGTAACACTTGTTTCGGACTGCATCGTTGAGGACATTTCACCACAACTGAAAGAAATATCGCAGATATCAGGTTCTGATGCGTCGGTGAATGCTGCTGCTGGTTCATTCTCTGTCATTTCAACATCTGTTACTTCAAAATTGATGGGAGAACACAGCATTGTCGACAGCTTTTTTGGTGGCAATTTTTTGGTGGGTGTAGATTGTGTGAATTGATCTGCGACTACTTCCGAGCTATCCTCAATACATTCAGTATCATCTTCTTGTGGTGGTGCAGTCGCACTGTAGCAATGGTCCATTACAACTTTACTGGATTCTCCGGACACATTCATTTCATGTTCTGGCCATTGGATATGAGCATCTCTAGTCTCAACACGCGGCGTCTGGTCTGGCAAGCAACATCTCTCATTCGCTTCACTGTCTGTGTATGTATAGTTCGTAGACCCACGGGTAACTACAGGACAGATTGGAAAAGGGATGTTCAGTTTAGACACAAGATCAAGTATAGTACAATTGACTGGAAAAAACGTAAAATAGTCCCCAGCACAAAGAAATGCTAAAGTTATGAACTGTTTGTAACTAACCTTATTTTTGTTTCTTTTCTTTGCAACTTTCTTGACTCGACCTTCAAAATCTGCACGCTGTAGCTCCGATTTGTTTCTGCATCTCTTCCCTTCTTCTTGCGCTGCAACGACTATATTTTCTGTATCCGCATAGACAGCACGGAATGAGGCTCCATCGACTCCCTGAAACATAGTACTTTCATTACTATGCATCACAATATTGATAACATAAAACACACGTGAGGACAAACACACAGGTACATCTCAATAGCTCAACACAAATTAAACATTGTGTAGAACAATCAAACGACAAGTATTCGAACTCTGATGACCTAGTTCCATGGAACTGTCAGTATCCATACCTCTGGCTCTGCATGGACTGCCATGAATGATTGTATTGGAGAGGAGGCATCAGCAACTCCCTGAAACACAGTACTTGTGTTATTATGGTTTTCAATATTGTAAACATAACACACACTTGGGGTCGACGGCACAGGTACATATAAAGAGATAACCACAAATGATGCATTGTCTAAAAGAATTAAGGAATATTTAAATATGATCAGATTTAATCGACTTATTTCTCCGATTTCTTTACATCTTTACCTGATACGCACTAGAAGTGGTTGATAACAGCGGGCACGTCACGGATGTAGAATGTTCTTGCTTCAGATTCAGTAGATAGTCAAGCAGTTGTAAAGGTAAATTATTGTTTGATAATGAAATGCAAATATTAAAAAATTGCCATGTAAACCGACAGAATACTTGAGAATAATGCTATTGAAAATGCGCAATATAGCACAGTTCCCTGTGCCCATAAATAGATTTCCTTTGGGGGTTATAAAATCGAAAAATAGTTTATTGATAAATGTCATTATTCAAAAAGCTATACATGCATATCAATATCGAAAGTATTACAAGGGACACAACACCTAAAATATCAATGAATCCATTCGGCTACCTACACACTACCGCAAGGCCTAAAGCTAAATCCAGACACTTCACTCACCAGTGGCGGAATGTGGACGAATAGAGTTGGAATAGCGTTTGCAAGCAATTTTCGTGTTGTTCGCCGTTTATTCTTCTTTGTTACCCAAGATGTGGCGTACATGTTCGAGGAAAGTGCCGGCTGCAGATGTGGTATCGATCACCCCTCTTGTCCTCAAAGACTTGCTGGACTCTACTTTCAAGCTCTTCCGTGGATATCCGCAATGTCTGACCCATTCTCTTATTCGATCAACAGTTTTAGGGAATACATGCATTGTAGTGCCTTCAGATTTAGCATGGGTCTTCGAAGGGCAACCGCTAATCGAACAGGTAGGCATTTTGAAAATTCTGAAAAGTAAATATCAAGATTATTATAAAACCTTGATGAATAAAAATGGCATACAAAAGTAAACGAACCATACCATGTTCAATGCAAGGTTTGTTTTGGTCGCCGGAACTACACCGGTTCATCATGTGCGGCTTAGTATTTGCATAAGTTACAGAAATTATTTTAATGATGTGACTAAACTCTGAAATGTGACTCGTCCCTTGGATGTTCTGTCTTGCACGAGAAGGAAACATCCTTACATTATAGACTGGACCCCCGAAGGATGCAATTCGATGACAATTGACACAGATGAAAATAAATAGATCTATTGATAGCATAACAATTGAAACTCAAGTCAATAGCAATGAGATCAATGACCATAGCACTATTGGGTACTGTAATCGCAAATAGATAGAAATGTAAAAATGACCGAAATATGACTGGGATACATGGCCTTACCTTGACTAACAAACAGTTGGATACAGCAGGCCGAGCAGTATGTTGCAGGAGAACAGGTAGATGGCCACAGGTAGCACACTGACGAGTTTGCTCAAAGCGGTCACAGATAGCACGACGACGAGCAGATTAGCATAGATCTCAGTGCTTCTCAGGTAGAAGGTTCAGGAGTTGACTTGCAAAGCACAAAGATGTTCTCATGAGACATATCAAGTGGTTTATAAAGTATTAGAACCAGGGGTGTGTTCGTGAATGAATGACGTGTGTATGTTGTGGTATTATGTGGATGGCAGGGTGACGGCCTGCCTCGGGGAGGCCTGCCTGGAGACACGGGGTCTGAGGAGGCCATGTGAGCGATGGCCCCTGGGCGTGGGATACCTTTTGAAGTGTACATGCTGTTTGGCACCTTGGCCGTTTGCGCCCGTGACAGCCCCCCATGCCAGCGCTCATCCCCAGGTGCGAACCACCTTTGATAGAGGGGGGTGGGATGGATGGGCCGGTGGGCGTGCAGATAAGGCACAGGAAGACTGCTGAATGGAGACACACCTATGTGGATTGCAGGGGGGCGGCCTGCCTCAAGGGAGACCTGCCTGGAGACACAGGGTCTGAGGAGGTCATGTGAGCGATGGCCCCTGGGCGTGGTATACCTTTTGAAGTGTACATGCTGTTTGGTACCTTGACCGTTTGCGCCCCTGACAGCCCCCCATGCCAGCGCTCATCCCCGGGTGCAAACCGCCTTTGATAGAGGGGGGTGGGATGGATGGGCCGGTGGGCGTGCAGATAAGGCACAGGAAGAGTGCTGGAGACACACTTATGTGGATTGCAGGGGGGCGGCCTGTTTCAGGGGAGGCCTGCCTGGAGACACGGGGTCCGAGGAGGCCATGTGAGCGATGGCCCCTGGGCGTGGGATACCTTTTGAAGTGTACATGCTGTTTGGCACCTTGGCCGTTTGCGCCCGTGACAGCCCCCCATGCCAGCGCTCATCCCCGGGTTTGAACCGCCTTTGATAGAGGGGGTGGGATGGATGGGCCGGTGGGCGTGCAGGCAAGTGTGTGGGAGCGAGGGGCCATCAGGCCCCTCTCAACCTTTACTTCTCAGTAGAAACTCGGACCAAGTGCCTCCAGTAGTGGGTTCGCCCCTTGCCCTTATGTGATGTTAACTTTGGTTGACATTCGCGTAGATGGGACCACTGAGCAGGACACGGGGCATCCATTTTTGTACCCCCTTACCACTCCATCTTTGTGACCAGGCCTCACTGCGCAGAGCACATGGCCCTCACCCACGTTCCCACTCTGACTGGAAAACTCCAGAGGTATTTGCAACAGATAATAAATGTAACACATCACTCTTCCTCTGAGATCACTGTCCTGCATGTGAACCAGCCTGAACTAAGCACATAGCTCGTTCATCTCCACAAACGTGTCCTTGCCCACGCACCCTCGCCAGTGGAAACTTACTGCCATTCTGACCCTGTGTCCCTTCATGTGCCAGACCACTGACGCCATCATGCCCACCTAGCAGATCCCCAACTAACATTAGACCCCTACTGCAGTATATCGTTGCCTATCAATAACAAATGCCACATACCGGAGATTCTTGTGAGCGCAGACCCACACTTCAAACATTGTATTATAGTGGTCAAGACCCTTAACCTAAGGCCTGTATAATCCAATGTTGATTGATAGTATAGATATATGTGTGACTTTTATAGAGACATAACTGACTGAAAGACTTTGAACAAGTGTTATTTAGTGCATGCATTATTGAGAATATATTATGATAGCTTAGATAGTGACCACCCTGCTTCACAGCGACCTGACCTTCACCCATTCGGAGCACAGATGTCTGACGTCCATCCTTGAGTGGAGACACACTTGATTCATTTAAAAAATCGAAACAACCGTTGGTAAAATATATGTGGTGTTTTATTTTGTATCTTATTTTGATGACACAAAAATACAAGACTTTACACATTGTACAGGTCAGGTTGCAGCACAGCGAGAGAAAATCCCCTGTACTGACCGCTGTCAATTGGGAAAGTTTCTCTTATGGCACTAACGGCACAGGCTGGTATTACTCTTCGAACGCGGTGTCCACGCCTCCCGTGAAGCCACCATGTAAAGGAACGATAGGCCACCAGCCTGTACCGCCTGTGAAAAGGAATGAAACAAACTGTTTTTAAATGACCAAGATAAGTTTAATAAACGTTTGTTGTCAATGACAATTCTTGTAGCTAATGGCATTCTGCTTGGACAAATACTATCTAGACACTGCACACTATTGAACAACTTTCATGCGTTATAATGATATGTATATGTAATTTTGGATATAGTAGAAGACCATGAAATAGGAGTGGCATGACAAGCAGAGTATACTTACTCGTTACTCAGATTACAAGGATGAACAGTTGCGCGAAGTTCTTGCATAAGCACCATCATTATCCTTAACACGGACCGTGTGAGGCAGGCTTCCCTGAAGTCTGCCAGCTCGGTGATGCATTGCGGTCGTGGCTCGCCTTCCGAAATGTAGGCAACGCATCCCGAGTTTTCACAGCAGCAGCAGTTCTCGTCCTCGGTTGGCATTAGCTCGCACCGATTGCATGTGCACCAGGTGGAAACACCGTCCATGCGACTAGGTCCAGGCTCTCCAGCTGTTGAATCGTCCTCCCAACTGCCGTCCGAAGACCCATCCTTTTCGCGTGTTTCCCTTTCCAGTAGTTCCTCCTCGGTATACTCGGGCTCGTACATGTAGGGCATTATTGTAGCCATTGTGTGTTAAACAAACTCAAATAATTTATAGCGATGGTACTGGTATCTGTTCAGACGGGCTACAAGCAACGAAGGTAGCTGACCAGAGCACAGAAACGAGTCACAGAAGATTCAAAGTAACACAGAGAGAGGAATGGAATCGGAAATCTTCGGCTGTGTGTTGTGAAACGGTCTGTTTATACTTATTGAGGAAAGAGGCGTCCTACCATTTCCATGGCGACACGTCAGTTGCTGAAGCGCAGCGAATGTTGACACGAGACGTGCTTTGGCGTTGTGAAATGGGTGGTACGCGTCTGCTGATGACAGGCTCAGGGGCGGGGGATATGATTTAGTGCCGCAAAAGCAGGTCAGCCAGGGCGATAGGGCAACTGATAGGATTATCACAAAATGGCAGCGCCCTTATGCCTGTTTTCGCGTGCGTTTAATGGACGAAAACTCGTGTAAGGTCCATAGGAACTTTTTCTAAAATCGAGCGACTTAGGCTTTAAAACACATGGCCGACCCGTAGGGACAATAAAAATTTTGACCGAACCATTCCTTTAAGTTCGCTGATTTAGTATACAAAACTACAAATCCAGCCCACACTGTCATGAATCAGCCTGTAACATCCCTCATTTCAGTTCTCACCTCTTGCTAACATGGCATCACACCCAATAAACTCCCACAATTACAAATCACTTTACTAAAATACACACTTTCAGTGACCTAAACAGAATCCATTACCTGCATGACAGACTGCCGATCACTTCACCCAATATCAGTATGAGCAGCTAGCAGTTAGTTCAACCATTCAAAACACCCAAGAAAACATTAGAGGAACTCCCCTCCCCCCCAACAGAAATCAAAATAGCACAAAGACATGTACCATTTACAAGTTTGGCACCAACCTACAATTTCACCAGATAAACTACATAGTTCTACACACAAAAGCACTTGCATCTTCAGTTTCACATAGCAGCATATGAGCTACAATTACGTTGTCAAGTAGTAGCAGGGGCTGACGTAGCAACCAAACTCTGTTGTGGGGATGTTCCAATTCTATTGTTTTTGTTATTCTTTAGACCGTAATCTGAATGATTGCACAGGTGCGTGGGAACGTTTAGGTGTCACTTCCCTGTCCAAACAGGCATGACCATCATACTGTAACAAGGACACACTGTTGAGAAGACATGGTGATAGAATTGAGCTTGTCAAATTAGATCTGTCTGACAAAACCTTTGTAGCAAACAATTGACTGTTACTTTATAGTCAAATAATTAGTAATTGTTGCACAGCTACATCCTTGGGAACTGCAACATTACATCTGCCGATTTAATCTTTCAATTGTCCAGGTGAAGTAAGGGGCAGGCTCTGAGGAAGGAATGAAGAACACTAGCCATCCCTGCCAAAAGACTTACGTTTTCCAGCTTTTGTGAACAGCCATTAATACGTTTTGGAATAGTCAGTTTCCACCCATAAGCTTTCACAATATAATTATCTTGTTTTTTTCACTGCATCTTCTTCTTGTAGTTCACTCCAGATTCCACCAGTAGCTGCTTTTACTCCTCTACCTTTCTTTTTAAAGCCTCAATTAGTCCCTCTGCATCACAATAGGTTTTCAATATTTCGTCAAATGTTGTCTGTCTCTTAATATGCTTTCTTGGCTGCGGATATGAAAAAGGTGAGTTGAAACTTCATTATGTGACTGCCAATACAACAAACATTTAGCTTGAGCTGTACACTGGGGTAAGTGGCTCCCCTTAAGGGCGATTTTATCCGTCCCCTTGGATTTTTGCTTATTCTTGCTCTCTTTGGCACGTTCCCTTCCTCCCTCCCCACTCCCTGCCGCCCCATGCTGCTACCCACAACTCAGTCTAGCTGCACACATACTATGATCCTGGACTACGGTCAACCCATAGCACTTTGCCAATAACATAAGAGAAATCAGTAGACCATCTATACTTTAGAGAGTTACTCTAGAGGATAGAGATGCTGTAAAAGCGTGGTGGGCATTGTGCAGCATTTATGTGTGAAAAAAGGGAATGCCTCCACGAAGGGACGTCAGATGTACACTCCACCACCCAACATCAAATCGATGAACAAAAAAAAATACTTTGCTTACCCGACTAGAAAAGCATGACTGCCCTGAAATCCTTGTCTTCACCTATTTCTCTTCTACTTTCTTCGAGACCCCCTATTATCCATTCACAATTAACTTCAACGGGAATTGCCATAGGCTCAAATTCCCCATCCTTTCAAATACAAAGAGAATTGTCGGAATCAAAGGAAAGTACATTAAAGGGTGCCACAATATAAGTTATTGCCTAATAAAAAAATAAAAAAGTAAATTTAGTATGCACCAAGTATTTGTGAACCAGGTCTGTACCCAAAAGCATCAATTTATAGTGGGCTTGCTATTGATGTTCCTGCCTGATGTGTCCTGATTTGGGAGTGAAGCGTCTCTTGGTGCTTAGTAACTTCCTCCAAGACTTCACTCATTGGGGCTTTAACTAGTTGCATCGGCTCGCTAATAAAATTAGAGGTGGGTGTTCTGGAGAGGCAATACGTTCTTAACTGCAGAGTTCTTGTGCCTAAAATGCTGCAGTCCTTTTGTGTGTGACCTTTAAAAGACCTGTTTCAGTTTCTTAAATGTAACTATCAACCATAGAGAGTCCCAAGTTTGCAGACAGCAACATGTACAGGAAATTATAGGGACCAGAAGTAGGAGGGTATGCAGGGACAGAACCCATGACCAAAGCGATCTTTAATGGGGGGAACAGAAAGTAAATATTACACCTTAGCAGGAAGGCCTTTGCTAATAAACGTCCAGAAGGGTTAGAAGTCTTCCCCCACCCCAATAAATATTGCTACTGTGCCATTAATTATGCATTACAGCTGAACTAGTGCAGCGCTCATAGCAATGGAAAATTCCTGTAAAAAACTAAAACCAAGCCATGGGTCCATTTTGCAGAGGCACGGTTTCTCACACACACATGCGCCACAGCCCGATACATGTAGAAAACGTATTACTTAGAGGGTCGGGTGCACCTATCTGAGGAAGGCATGGACCTATTTGTGTGAAACATTGTGGGGGCACTGGAGCAGCCACAGCATTAAAGCCAAAGGGGGCAGCCAGTAGGAGCATGTATCCCCTACTTGGTGATGGTTTGAAAGCGATCAGCCACATCAGTAGAACAGTAATTGGGCCTCATTACAACTCAGGCGGTCCGGAAATAACGGTGGCGGTAAACCCGCCGCCACCGTTGTTTCCGGACCGCCTGATCCCGACTCCTGCAGGCGGGAGGTGATGTTCCCACCAGGTCTGACGAGGAAACACCGGCAGCATTACGAGATGCTGCCGGTGTTTCCGTGATCCCCATTCCCATCGAGTCCCATAGGATTAACACCATTCTGCCTCCGTGATTCCCGGAAAACAGGGGTTGTAATGCCCCCGTAATTCCGGGAATCACAGAGGCGGAATGGTAATACGAGTCCGGCGGTAACCAGGCGGTTTTACCACCGCGGTTACCGCCAGACTTGTAATGAGGCCCATTGTGTGGAACTGGGAAGGAGTCGCCCCACCCACGAAAAGGGGGCCTCTGTATGCTGAACAGGTAGGGTGCCTTAAGGCAGTGGCCTTCAAACTTGGTGGACTGAAGGATCTTCCGTGGTGGGGGCTTGAAGGATTATGGTGACCGTTTTGAATAGAAAATATAAGCATTTGTGGTGGGGAGCAGAAACTATATTTTCATCAAGGGGGGCCTCTGGATAAAAAGGCTTGAAGACCACTGCCTTAAGAGAATAAAGTGACTTCCCACTTTCAAATAGCAAAGCAATTAACAGCACTCCTTTCACGCCTAGGTCAGAAAACTCCTGCTACCCCGCCAGTCCTCTGATACACAAGGCTGCTGAAAAATCCGGAAAAGCAAGAACATAGTTCCAAGCTCCACAACATCTAACGAGAATTAACTGGTCCCATCATTAGAGAGGGATGGGGGGAAACCATCACCATAAAAATCATTCCCCCCAGATCAAAAAGATATTTTCAAAATTAATGACATGGATCACTAGCCCTAGCAAGCATTCAATAAGTGTACAGGCAAACTATCTTCAATTAACTGCTGATGTCAAGTGGTTGGAAAAACACTACACTGAAGGGGCAATAAAATCCCTCCGGGAACCTCCCCTAAATAGAGAATGTAATAACTAGAACATGCAGTAATCCCCAGTCCCTGAAAGTTATATTTGTCTATATTAAATTATGTAGCAATTTCCCCAAAGTTTTGAACAAACCAAACGTAGATGGAGTAGAGCAGGAGTCATGGGGGAATTAGAAAACTGTCCCCGCGCATAAAGGCTGGCACAACTAGCCCTACTATGAGCCAAAAAAGGCAAGGGAAAACTGGGGTAAACAAGCCTTTAAAATAAATGGCATAAAAAGCTCTGCCTCACAGGTATGGCATCCGTAACTTGCAGCAGTGAACAAATAATATTCAAAAGGATTACAATACAAAATGACAGTCTTTGAATGCCAAACAGTTCTCTTTTATGGGGGGCAGCTTTACAGAACCTCTTTGGGGGTGCGCGGACCTTGAACTTAACAACAGAGTACCTGTCCTATACACTTTTCACATTACACAAATCTCAAACTGATGCACATACTGTAATCAATCTTCCCCAGCTTCAAACGGGGGTGTGGAGGTGGGGGCACTCAGGGGGTCGAGAATCTCCTTTAAAGCAAATCCAGTTGCTGGACAATTAATGGATGCCACTTTTTTTGTTGGCTGGTGTCAATGGCGTAAGTGAAAGCAATGATCAGGTTGCAAGCATTGTTAAGAAAAATAGGAGGGGGGGCATCTGTCCACTGTTGGTTAGAGGAGCCCTTTTCTCTACCTTCTTAATGAGAGCTTGGATGGCCAATATCTGCAACCATTCTCTGTGCACAGAATCACAACAGCAAATCTAATTGGAGCTTTTGTAAAGTAAAGCCCAAAGCGCCCTGTGCCCAGAAGCAGGAATGTAGGAATAACGCATTCAACAGGGCATTTCAACCATTCCCAGCCTGAGACTTCAGCTGATGGCTTGTGCAGTTCACCCCATACCACACAGTAGCTCAAACAGTCTGCCACACACCACCTTAGCCAGCTTTCATGCCAGCCAAACAAAACTTTCCCACTTGGGACCCTGCTTCAGAATTTAGAAATATTAAAGATGCGGCAAAAGTAACACACGCTTCCCACAAGCTACACATTAACAATCCCAACAAGGGAATTCTATGCCAGCGGGCGTCTGTGCACCAGCATGCAGCTGTCTGGGCAACTTATCGAAAGCGCTTTGCCCTTTATATACAATAGACATTCTCACAGGGGCTATGCAACAAGACGACCGAGTCAAACCTTGAGCATCGCTGGGCCCATGCAACTCTTTCCTTCACAGTAAAGCACTGGAATGATTTTGCTCGTACCCACTGAAGGCGTGGTCATGTGTATGAGTTGTAAAGCCCCGTACCGTACACATTGCAACATCAAACACAAGGGCACAGCAAGCACATGGATAATGGACCACTTTAAACAAGCAACCAGGGATTTTGCAAAGGTTTGTTTAGTACATTACGCTTCTGTCGTTCAAGCCCACATGTGCACTGCCCCCTAGGGACCGGGGAGGGTCTAAATGCTCTTCCAAACTAGCAATCAATTGTTAACATATAGCGGTGCTAGCAAGTTAGCAATTACGTTTTTTTGTCTTTTAACACATAATTTCTTGATGAGATAGTCACTCTACAGTAGTCACTCTACAGCGGTGGTCTTCAAACTTGTGTTGGCCCAGAGCCCCCCAAAGAAAAAAGTTACCTGGCTTCATGGACTCCAAATCGGTTGCGAATGGTTATTGCCCGCTGGTGTAGAATGGTTCCCCAAATGGAGGTGTGGGTGCCAAACACCAAATTCTCTGAAAATCAATACTTTCAATAACTCAAATTAGATTAGAGGGCAAATATTTGTAAACACAGCATTCTGAATTTTTTGCTACAGAGGACTTGACTAAAAGCAGTGTTGCATATTTATTTCCTACAGTAACGTTTGACATGTAACAATTTGTTTCTTAAGTACAACAACGTGATTACTATCAATGCAGACACTTGCAAGTTGGACAGTGGCATACTGGAGAACTAGTGTGAAGGGTGGGCATGTCTTTCAGCAGCCAGCCTGTCACTATTGGTTTCAAATTTTGCAATAACTTGTGGTTGGCTCTCTTGCAGCTTTGACCGATATTTAGTCTTTAGTGCTGAGAATCCAATCTCACAAAAGGTACGAGTTGCTGAAAGGTAACAGTGCATTTGGATAAAGTTGGAAACTCTGCATTTTGTCAAAATCCAACCAACAACATTTTTTGAATTGGCTCTCTAGTCGGCGGTCACTTTTAAGCTCCATTGGTTCCTCCTTGGGGTGTATTAGGAGGTGGGCCCCTACATCTGCTAGGAAAGGCTGAACCACTCAGTCATTGATGCTAAAATTGTCCTCTAGAAAGTACTTTGAGACTGGTTCTGAGATGGTTTCCTATTAGTTCAGCAACACATTAAAGATCGTACTTCATACCTCAAGAGCATCTGTTACTAATGGAAACGCATCGGAATGCAGACATCAACCCTCCTCCTCTAAAGCTCCAGCTTCTTATTGAATGCTGATATGTTTGTGTTTATAGCCAATTATGTTGTTTCCTTTCTGTGCCTTGCAGGGAGAGGTTTAGAAAATGTAGCTTTTCAAAGAGGTCACCATAGTAAGCTAACAGTACAGGCCAATGTGAATCACAGAGGCTCTTCTTTCGGCTGGTCTAATCCCAGGAGAAAGTGTCTAATTTTGTTCCAGAGTTCTTAAACGCGATTTAAAACCCTTCCCCCTGGAGAGCCACCGGACCTCTGTGTGAAACAACAAAGCATCATGTTCAGCTCCCATTTCTGCACATAATGTGGCAAAGACGGGCTCTTGTGCAGTGCATCCAGTGCTCCAGATAGGATTTTGCAGTGAGAGTATTTTACTCCCAACTTTTAGAATTAGACAGTAAATCCCATTTCAAGAGAGTAAAAATGATTTTCCTCCTTCGCAAGAAAGTAAAAAGTGTCTGACAACTATCCAATGTGTGCGTAAAATTAAAATTGTTTGAAAACATAAGCTACAAAACAGCTGTATTTCAAAGTGGTTCTAAATAATGTATGCCCTTGTGGAAAACATTTTCCCCACACAAGAACTTTGTAGATGCATACTACCCAATCTCCATGATACTTGGGCACAAATTCTGTAAAGTGCTACTACAGATGCCAGCTAGTTACATCGGGTGATTCATAAATAAAGTCCCTCACTCTACCAGAATCAATTATCTGCCTCTTGGGCCTACTGTTGCTGCCTGCCACTACCTGCTTGACAGCCACTCCATGTTTTTGCTCCAGCTCTCCTTCCCTTTGCTACTTTGTTCCCCCATCTCTCACTTTCTGATGCTCTGCCTTTCACCCTTAAGTGTTGCGATGCCACATATTGCCGTCTGTTTCTCTGTCACTCTGGATCTCCCATCTTTGCAATCTATTGTTGCTTTTTCCCTCCTATATCTCACTGTATCGGTTAATATAACTCCTATTCCTCTCTCGGGTCATTACTCTGGCTATATCTGTTTTGTAATTTTCTCGGTTGTGGTTGCTACTCCTGTGATTATCTTTCTTGCACTGTCTCTTATACTATTGGCCTGCCCTTCACTAGTCTTGCTTTTCTATTTCCATCTCTCCCAATCTGCTGTTGATCTGTGTTTTATTTTACTGTTTCCAAATGTCTCTTTTGCTCTGCTTCTATCCCTCACGCCGATTGCTTATTTGTCCGATTATTAAGTCTGTTTCCCTTCTCCATTGTTGTCCTATCATGTAGCTCATTGCTCTCTCTCCCTTTTGCTCGAATTCCTGTTTTGGATTGTCTAGTATGTTCTCTGTCTCTTCGCCTCCCCTCCCCACCACACCTTTGTACTTCTGTATTGCTTAGTTTCAGAGTTGCTCTTCCTCTCCTGTTTTTCTGTTTGTCTTTTAACGTAGCACCAATAAATATCCAAAAAGCTGTAAAAGCCTTTTCTATTTAAAAATCTAGTGCAGCTTTACCATTGGGTGCTCCTTTTTAGATGTGTGCAAACGTTTTAGCCATTAGGCCAGGAATTATAGAGTTATAGGTTTGTCTGACCAGATGCAGCACTTGCTTTAATGTAGATGCTTTACCAATACTGTATGCCATTACAAGTACAAGAGCCCATATGAGATGTGGGCTCTGTGCCATTGCAGGTATAACTGCCTGGGTGAGGTGTGTATTCTGAGCCATTACAAGTATAGCAGCCCATATGAGAGGTCTGTTCTGAGCCATTACAAGTATAGTGGTCCTCATGGGATGTGTGTGTTCTGCTTCTGAGCCATCAAAGGTATAGCAGTCCTGATGAGGTGTGTGTTCTGAGCCATTACACATATAGCAATCCTCATGGGATATGCTTCTTCTGAGCCATTACAAGAATAGCAGCCCAAATGAGATGGGTCTGTTCTCAGCCATTCCAGATATAGCAGCCCCAATGAGGTGTGTGTTCTGAGCTGTTACAAGCACAGCGACCATGAAAAGTTGTGTTCTGAGCAATCACAGGTATAGCAGCCCTGATGATTTGTGTGTTCTGGGCCATTACAAGCATAGCAGCCCTGAAGAGTTGTGTTCTGAGCAATCACATGTATACGCCATTACAAATAAGAGCATCCCGGATGAAATGCATGTGTTCTGAATCACTGAACATTTAGTAGTCCTTTTGATAAGTCGAAAGGTAAGTCAACTGTGTTACAATGGAATGTTACCTGCTTCTTAAATGCATATCTTAGATGCAGACTCATTAACCAAGGATTTAAACTAACAGGTTACACAATAATCTCTGCAGCAGGGTTATTGTCCCACTAAGCTGCCTTTCCCAACAGGCTGTGGACACTGAAAGGCACACAGGGTTAGGGCACTGGCAGTTCCATGTGAGGCCTGCCTGACATAAATGGCTTGTCAAAAGCTCCAAGCCTGTTTGGATTATCCTACATTAGTCAGGACATTCATAATGATGCTTTGAAATGTGCTAGAATATTTGGCAGTGGGACTCAGTAATCTGATATGGGAGAAGCAGAAGTTTTGAAAATCTCAAGAACAAGTAGAAGGTATTGAAGTATATGATAGCAGTGCCATCTTCTCACACTGTCAGAGGTTGGTGGGACGAGCTCAGATACTGTTCTTGCTCTGTACCTTAGCACACTGCAGAAAATGCCAACACATATTTGTGCTGAAATTCAGGTACTGTCCCAAAACATAGCAGTACTGCTAAGAAATGTGGGCATGATGCAATCAGCGCTGCTGTGATATTTGGCATTGTGTGATGACATGCATACGGTATAGTAGCTCCGTTGATAGATTAGGCTTCTTTGTCCGAATGTATAGCAATCACGTTGAGAAGTACAGGCACAATCTGTGCCACTGAAAATATATATAGCACTGCTTCTACCTGTATCCATTATACCTGCTTGCGGTGGGTGATCAGAAAGGGAGTTAAAGTTGAGACCACATGCCTAGCTATGCAATTGGTGTGCTTCTGTGATGAAAAGAAAACAAATTATGACGTGCCCATGCTGCTGCAACTGCGCTGCCTCAATTAAAGCCAATTAAGCAGAAATGCAGCTCTTGTTTAAGACTATTTTAATTTTACACAATACTACCTGTGTCCTAAAGCAAAGTGAAAAGCATGTTCATGATTCAAGATGCTTAATATAACACTGTAACCTACAAAATGCAGGCAGTTGAATAAAGTGAACACAAAACAAATTCCCTTTTACATTACTCAGAAAGTATTATCTTAATAGAATCATTAACAGAGGAGAGTGTTAAAAAAACTAAACAGACTAGGACTCATCCTTGTTGCTTCTTTCCAGGAACTGTGTTGATTACTAAAGTAAAGAGTGGATTTTAGCCAGGCTGTCACCAGTGAGCTCCATGATTTATAGGGGTGCTGCCATAAATAGCCTGTGTAAGTGGTACGCAAGGAGGAATTAAAAAGGGCAGTTTTCTGTGTGTAAAAATGTAATAAAAAATACCCTGTTGCACTACCATGTAACCATTAAAATAGTAAGTATTCTTGTATTTCTTGTATCCATTAAGTCTATAAGTATTCTTGCAAAACCCTGTCGTGATACCCGCGGGTTTGGGCGAGTAATCCAATGTAATAACTAAATAAAAAGGCCCCATACGCACTTTATCTGGAGGGCTGAGTGCATCTTACTAAAATGTACAATTTTACAACAGAAGTCAGCACCCCTGAGAGTCCAGTGCCCATACTGCGCACAGGCAAAGCGTGTGTCCACAATATATGTGGAGCTACTGCCAACACTTTTGCTTTCAACCCAGCTCTAGCACCACACATTGAAGAAGCACCATCCATGCAAATACCAACACACTGCAGTTGTTCTGCCCTGAATTGGTTTACAAAATATTTCTCCAATATTTCTTTTCCACAGCAGCACCTCACAATCAAATGTGCGTCTTTGAAATGTCAGTGGCCTCATCCAACTGTAGGGCAAACTGTTTCAAGCGCAATGTCAATTATGTACTGATATCAGAGGACAGGTCAGTGATGTGGCGGAAAATTGTGTTGTCAGACATAGGGATACTTTTGCATTTCTCGGCTGCACCGTCAATAAGCATTACCTGGCTGACAGCGAGAATTGTTGGCAGAATTACTTTCTCAGCATCGGTAAAGGGATTTTTGTTTTTGCCCAGATAATTTGGTAAGAAGCTTTCAAAGTGTTTACAGGTACTGAGGCCACATTTTTAACAGTGTCCTTCTGCATGCCTTGCAACTGCCGTACAAACAAATCCTTGGACTTTGTTGGTAAATCGTCCTGTTTTGTTTCCAAATGCCGCCTTAATTATGTTGGCTTCAGGCTTGCTAATGTAGTGCCTCAAACCACACACTGCAGCTTGTCCAGCAACTCTGATCCATGTGATTCCAAAGACCAAATAAGAGACATATATTTCAGTGTTTTTGCATTTCTTTTGTCTGTTTCCACCACTCTTTATGCTTTTGATTTCAGATTCATACCATCTGTGGGTACTATGAAACAAGCCAGTTCTATGTGATATTTCTGCATTTTAAAGCCCGAACACAAAAAAGACCGTTTTTTTTGGCCGTTTTTGCATTGGCTTTAAAATGCAGAAATATCACATACTGCTCCACTCTTTCCCCACCCGCTCATTAACTTGTCAATCGGGGGGTGGATAACCCTCGAACTCCCAATTTTCTCATCACCCCAATCAACACACGCACCCTACTCACATATACACACATACACACACACACATACACAGTCCAAAACTCACCTCTGCCTCCTGCAGCGACTCTGCTGGGGCTTACAGCACCTGTCAGCCCGTGCGCGCACTCGTGTGCGGCAGGGGTTTGACAATCATGATAGTTTGATTTAGAAAGACCGCTCTCTGCGGTTATGGAGCAGTCTTTCTAAAATGACCACCTCCACCCCCAATCGGTACAGTTAAAAAGATCTTTTCACCTAGTACCATAGACCCATCTAAAAAAGGAGCCTGAATCTGTGAAAACATGGCAAAAAGTCACATTCCTTTTTAAAAAAGCATTTCAAGTTTTCAAAACTTAAAAATGCTTCAAAAGATTTAAAATAGCAAACATTGCATGCAAAGATCTAAAACGAACCACATGAAAAGGCTGGGGGAAAAATATTTTTTTTTAAAGTCCCCAAAAGAAACCATGTGAACAGCTTGGAGGAAAAAAACTCTGAAAAAATGGGTCAGAAATACTGGTTGGATAAAAAAAAAACACCACATTGATACAAATCTCAGAAGACTCCCTATTCAGATTGTGAAGTTCTAGCTCTAATTTTTTGTTGAAGTGTGGTCCTGGACTCGGTCAAGCAGCGAAAACCACCCCTGGATGCACAATGCACAGGGCCAATATAAACCTTCAGTACTTCTACTCAACAAATGTTACATAGGGAAAAGAAATCCTTACCTGCCTGCGTGACTGGGTCAAGTGCTGCACTGGATTTGGATTTTTCTTGATGGGCCACAGGTGGTTAGGCTAACACACCGATGCTTGGTTGCTGCTGCAATGAAAACAAACAGCAAACAGTTAGCCAAGGATACATGAGTCTACCTGAGACTTCAAAATTAAGATTAGATGAGCAGGCGTTAAAACCAGCTCTTGGGTGTTAGGCATCAGCTAGTAAACAGGACAGAAGGCTGGGAAACCAGTGTGAGTACACAGTGCATGCAACTCCCACATAAATCGCCATAAATCCCCGACTGTGACTCCTAATTATACCTTTAAAATTGTCCCACCATCACTCACAGCAAAATGCAGTAGTTTTAAAAAAAGGCATTCTTATCGTCGGCAAATCTTACTACAGATTTCAGGATTTTTTATGGTGCCAAGGCTGCTGTGGACTTTGCTTCCAAGATGGGATGATAAAGCCAATGTGTGTTCCTGCAATTGATAGTACAATAAAAAAAATATTATAGACGTACCAGATTGACCCTACCAATATTTGCGCACTACTCTCGTCCTCCCCCGCACACAAAAAGGGACCTAGGGTGCAGGGCCCTACCAGGAAAACTCCAAAGTTCCCTATAGGCCAGTCCACCCCAGCTGCCAGAGTGAACAAGAACAGTCAGAGCACATACCTGAAAACGTGACTCATATTCAGTCACTGAGACAAACAAATAATAGAGTGAGAGAAAAAGCATCAGCTTGTTATTTTTTACCCTTTCTATTCCCTGCCTAGAATAGTTGAGAAGTCCAGCCTGCTGGCATGCCAATAATTCATCTACATATCTTACATAGAATCCGACACGGTAGTTCTTAACTCACCGAGCTTACTTTCGCAAATATCGAGTAATAGCCATGTAGCTTTTACTGCAGTTCGGCGACATCGCTGACGTAGCAGCAGACTGCTGCGGCTGCCATGGCAGACACGAGGGACCCTAGCTTCTCTGCAGCATATGGTGCCCCATGCAGGCGAAGGCCTGGCTCCCACAGCAGGACGATATACATGAATTCCACTTTAAATCACTTCTATGGCAGCGGTGCACCCAAAGTACTGTTGGTAATGCAGTGATTTTAGTACATCAAGGGATGCATAGACTCGCTCTATATTAGATGGCTACTGGGGTAGCTCAGCAGGTTGACAGACCGTTGCTGAGACGTTATATGGAACATGTAATAATGTGTATCGATATATTATTGTTTCTTTTCATGTGTTTAAGGTTGAATTTAACCCAAACAATAAATAAAATATGCAAAACTTGTTAATCGATGACTTTTTGCAATTACTTATAAAAAAAGAAGCGCTATAATATGTGTTTGGCCATGGGATGGGTTGGGCAATGGGTTGGGGTATTTCTGCCTCTGTAGTGAAAACCAAAAGTTGGCAGGCACAAACCCAGTTTAATTTCCCAATAACTGCTGTCAGCACAACGGAAGCATTTATTTGTGACTAACCAGTTTGATAAACATAACATCTTCATAAATATAATCTGTGATAAAACACAAAGCAAGGGGATACAAATTACAGAGTATTGGTGTGGTGCTCAGACCAAAAAAATAAAAAAAAGTAAAAAGAAATAATCTCAACGAAAACTACTGAACGCAAGTTTCAGCAGTGTTTTTGAGTTTAGAAATTACTTTTTCCCTATGAACGTGTAAAATGCACATTTGAACAACAATAATGTGTCCAGCATGAAGAATGCCTGTTTTCAACAGTGTTCCCGCCAAACCCATGCCACAGTGATGCTCATGGGCCATTGAGTTCCGTGGTGTCCTTTTCAGGACAGAAGAAAACAAACGGGATGAGCAAACAGAGCCAGGAAATGCACGAGTGATGGCTGGAGAAAGGAGCACCACTGTATAAATTAGGTCACTGACCCTCTAGTTTCCCTCTGCAAAGTTGGAGGGCTTGTTAAAGCCTGGTCATGGCTGAGGCAGGCCCGGTCCCGAGATCCAGGCAGACATCGGATGCTGAATGTCAGACCCGGCCAGAGCCATCACATAGACCAGAGGGGGTAAAAGGCAGAGGGGCAGCCAAGGCAGGGGGGGGCGATGTTGTATGATATCTGGTTCCCCCACGGCCGATTGCTGGAGCCAAGCAATCTGCGATGGGGGAGCCGGATATCATGCAACACTGCAATGCATTCTTCCATCCCAGCTCGCCGCCTCTCCCCCGTGGCCCCCAAGGTGGGGGCACCAGCACTGGAGTGATCCGGCCCCCCTGCTCACCTCCTCTTCCCACGTGTTCACCTTTGTGGGTCCAAAGGGGGAGAGGGGAGCACAAGGACCGGAAAAAGCCTGAAACGCTTGCTCCCCGGGACTCCCTCCAAATGTGGTGTGGGGGGGCTGAGCCGAGAAGAAGCATCCCTTACCAGGCAAGAAGACACTGGTGCCACCAGCAGGAACACAGCATGGGCGTGCCATCCAAATGCAGAAAAACGCACTTCCGGGCTGCGTTTATTTCCTGTTTCGTGGCCATGTCACACTGCCTGGGCATGGGGGGGGGGGCAGTGGCTCGCCATGCACAGTTAAGTGAGGCAAACAAAAACTATTTTCTCTTTTCTCACCGTCCTGGATCACAAGCTCCACAGATTGAAGACCTCTGCTTACAGTATGGCTATTTTAAATGCAAAATACTCAGTTGTTATCTTGCTGCTAAGACATAGGAGTCTGCATTTTCACTGTATACTAGCAAAGTATACATGAACATGCAGGCACCTAGTCAGTAAGACAACGCAGGGAAATTAAGGAATTCCTCCCATACAGACATACAGAGGAAGAAATGCCCTGGGGGGGAGATGCGGGTGGAATTCAAGAAAGACATCTTGTGGTGCAAACAGACTCTGGCCAGTACAGCTCAAAGAACTTCCTGGCAGCACTGAGCGGTAAAGTTAGGCAATAGGCATACACCCTGCAATGCTACTCGCACTTTACCCCTTCACCCCTCCCGTGCGCGATCGCAATGTTACCTGGCCTAGTCAGATCGTGGTCTCGGTCTGTTTCCCTCCCTTGCCTCGTCGCGCCTTGAAACACTTTTGTAAAGGTGCTTTATAAATGCCATAGCATATCATGTTCAAATCAGAACCCGTGACCTCATAAAGGCAGTAAAGTTACAGAAATCATGCCAAGGGAACGTCAGCCTTGCCCACTGCTCTTCGTCCAGAGGCCCGGCTGCCACCCCACGCGTCCCCAGCTCCGGTGGAGGCACATATATCATCTCCAGCGCTCGAGGGCTCGGCAACCCCAGAGGCATCCAAGCCTACGTGAGCCTGTGCAGCAGTGCAGAAAAAGAAGCAAACATGCAGCTTTGGTAAAAATGGGAATCGACATGGGGCTTAATTTCCAACTAGCTGAGCGCATTGCTGGTTTAACAGTGAAAGCCGTATTGCGCAGATAAGGGTGAAGAAAGATGGCGCATAATCGAACTTGCTATTGGCAACCGAATTTGGAAAAAAACATCTGCACTGAAATTCCCTTGGCGTGCACGGCACAGCCACAACTCACTTCTGTTTGGGGGCGGGGGAAGCCTGGATGGGGATAATACTAGCCAAGAAGAATACACACAAAGATCTGCTGTTGCTACAACCAAAATCAAAATAGGAAAAAAAAAACACTGGCACCCAAATATACCTGGCGCTTCGAAACACTTCTGAGATGTATAAGCGCCTTATAAATACACAAAAAAAGAAATATGTGCCGTGTACGGCATGGAGTGGTCCTTCCTCTGTGAATCTCTTCCTAAGCACCTATATACGTCCTACGTGAAAACATCCAGACGACTACAGAAATATGTGAAAGACATCATGATGCCGTAAAGGTATTTTAGAAAGTATCGGCAAACTTTTAAACAAACGCACCATGCTATCGGGTCTCATAGGGACTTTAAATGAATAACCTCCCCCACCATTTGGGGAAAGCCAAATCGCTGCCCCATGCAGGAGAAAAAATAACTTAACTATTATGGTGGAAATTCGTATTCAAATGTGCCTATCTGCATAAAACACATATCCCCATCTGCTGCACATAACAAATCCTACAACTCTCCCTTCTCCAGTGGGGAGAATAATTAACTATTCGCTGTACTGTTCACTGGTACAGTGGAAATCCCATTGAGAAGGGAGGAACACGCTGTTCCACTCCATAAAACACATTTCCCACGGGCAAATCGCCTTTAAGTAAATCTCAACCCTGATTCACATTACAAATCGCCAAAATACACAGAAATACCCCCTTCCCCCGCTCGGCATTAAGGTAACAATTAACATGAGAAAACTTTAACTATACGCAAATGTGCTTTGTAACGGAGTCGCTGAGTCCTGCAACGTCTCGCCTTCCCTCTCCGTCGTGCTTGTGCTGGTGTTATGAAATATTTGGTATCCCAGAACACGCCTAGTTACCTTGCCTTCCCGCTCTTGCAAAAAAAAAAAAAGATGACGAAGTGAACGTTGCAGAGCACGTGATGCGGAGCACGTGATGATGTGAGAGGAGCGTTGCCAGGGTCCTTTTCTCAAATGGAAATTAGACGCTACCCTTTACGAAACGTCATATCCTGATTCCAGGCAGAATCAGGTGAGTGCGTACGGTCCAGCTTTTGTGATTTTTATATGCATTTCATTTAACATCCATTAACTTAGACGTTCTCACCCCTTTGTTATATTGTTAAGAGGAGCCCTTTTGCAACTACTGGAAATGCACGTTGAAGCTGTACTTCGTTGTATTGTACTTATCACATTTTGAAATTAAACATTGTAAGGATGTGAATTTCTAAACATCTGATTTTGAAATTACACAGGGCAGCCTGTTGTTGTTGGTATTGTAGACTCTGAAGCTCATGCATGATACGTTTCAGGCTCTGGAATGGTCGCAGATGCAGTAACTGCTTTGCAGCTACTATACAGACCCTGCCATAGCTCTCAACTCACACGCTTTTGGCAGGTGTCACCCGCCTTGTAAACAGCTGACTCACCCGCCAAGCCAACTTCACGCCCATTCGTTTCAATGGGCCTCTCACCCGCCTTTGCGACATAAATGGTTGAGAGCTATGGACCCTGCTCTGGTGTAAGTGACTACATATATAATAATCATGGCCGTTGCTTGACCCGGGCGATTGCCTGGTGCGCAATTGCCCCAGGGGGTGAAATTGCCCCGTCTCTTGAGGGCAACATTTCCCTGGGTGTGGGGCGCGATTGCCGTGGGGAGAGTAGCCGCAGCACAGTAGCGGAAGCTGCTGACTGGCACTCACATAGTACTTGCGTAACGTTTCGGAGCTCAGAGGAACTTTGGTGCCACTTGAGGTGGGGGCATTAAAAGGCGCCTTTCCTGGTGGCCACCCGCCTTTGTAATCAAGCCGGAACAACACAGAGGAAAAAAGACGGCTGCCTTTGACCGTTCCCAGCTTCCTGCCCCGAAACTCCAATTGCTTTCTGCCCAGACCCGTGCGCAAAGAAATAAGACTGCATTGCTTCCCCGACTCGCTTGAGTGCAGAACTACTTTGAAAGAAGGTAGGCATAACCCGATGCTACTGTTGACATTTTAGAAAATGTTGCTTTAAACTGTGTACATAGCGTTTGGCTGGTGCTCAAACAGTAGCTTGCATAGTTCAGAGTGCATTCTGGACAAGAACTGGTAAATGGGAATATTTTGTTTTGCACTTTCCTAGCCCAGATTTTTTTCCAACGTTAGACGCCTGCCTCGGTTGGATCGAGTGCGTATATTGCAATTCCTTACCTGTGTTTCTACTTCCCCTTTAGAAGGTGTCGCGCGCCTGAAAGGGTAAATGGCAGAACGTAGCTTCACTCTGTTCTGTCCCAAAAAAAGTCTAAATGGCAGAAACATTCCTCAGAGTTGAAAGCGTATATTGGAAGTTGCTGCTGTTCTGGGCACTTTCAGCCGCAACCTTTCTTCTTTGTTGGTTTTAATTGGACAGGTTTGAAACTTGGTAATGTTTTCTGAGAACTTCATTTGTTTAGAGTTATGATTCGGGGCAGGAACAAATGAAACTAATTACACTTATTCATGGTTCCATTCAAGTTTTATCCCCATGCAAATTGTTCTTTGTCCTGGTGGGAGTCCTTTCTTGTACTGAGTTGGCTGCAGTGGTGCAGCTAGGATTTCTCAGCAGGGTGAAGCTGTGCTGTGTACACACGGGCCTATGGTAAAATTCCCCATAAACCAAGGGGAATATATTTGATGAGACGGCTTGTTTGCTTTTGCTCGGTCCCACGGACAAGATTTGAGTTTGAGTTTTGATGGTATATCTTTATTTCATTGTTTAGAACAGAAAAATGTTACTCCTTTCATCAACAAGGATGATGGGCAGAAAGGTTCTGGAGGTTTACTTGCATGTGTAACTGGCCCTATGGGGTGAGCCCCCTTGCATGCATACAAAATAATACATATTTGACCCCTAGTAATGCAGTGAGACCAATGCCCACTTTTTGTCACATGATTTTTTTCACTATTTAAAATAGGCAGAAGAAGCACTCTCTAATCCACTTTTACAGGGAGATGCCATCTTTATGCGTTTTGCTTTGCGTTCCTATAAAGGTTATATAAACAAACCTACAAGTACCAGAATGCAATCTGATATGAGTTTTATTAGTTCAGTTCAGAAATTGGACTACTTGAGATCCTGTCCTGTGGGTTGAATTACTTTGAAAAATTCTACACAGGCCCCTGCAGGCCATGTGCGATGAACGGATGGTATAGTGAATGGGTTCCACTTCTATTTAAAAGGGTTTCTGCCATTTAATAAGTGACCAAAGTAAGGTGTCTTTCGCTGTAAGAGATTATGCCCAGCAGGTTTAAGACTCAAATAAGGACGGCCATGTAGACAGAGTGAAAGAGATTAAAGTGGGACGGAAAACGAGATGGTTAAGGAAAAGGTGAGGAATGCGAGATTAAGAAAGGGGGAACGAAAGAGGAAAATATAGGCCCTATATGGGAAGCAAAATGGGGCAGAGATTGTGTAATAAGGTAGGTCCGCGCTCAAGTAAGTTGCTTGGAAGACTTTAATGTCTCCAAGTACAAGTTGACACGTAGAACAGACACTGGCTTCTCACCCAGCGGGCACTCACCAACTGACTCCCTTAGAACACACACACACACACACACGTCATCTAAGTTATAGATTGCATTGCTATAGGCGCGCGCATTACACACCATTGTAATGATAGACTACAACCATAGATTACAACAGATTGCATGTGAGAAATGGAAGCAATGGGCGGTTAAAGGGCAAGAGTGAGATGGAAGAAAGCTGAGGGTAGGGGCAGATGTGACTCGCAGGAGTTGCAATGTAACTGGGAGAGAGCACTATGACCAGACTAGACTGGATAGAGACTGCTTTATCACACTTGCTGTGAAATACACACTGGGATGTGCAAATTGGCTAAGGTCCAGGGCTGCAGGAGGACTCTGTGAAGTGGAGTCCAGCCCTCCATGCTCACATCATCTGAATGCCTCCTTTTGGTGTTTCGTCAGAAGAGTTGTTTGCTGACTAGTACTTTCCTTTGGCGCAGAGCAGGGTGAAAAGTGAACGCTCATAGATGTCCCAGTAGTCAGGCTGTAGTGACCTTCAGCCTATTTGGGAAGTTGGTTCTAGGTGATGTGAGGGATGCTCTTACCCTCAGGCCACACCCTGCTTTTTATTTACCTTCATGCCACTTGCTTCAATCTGGCCTCGTGACGAAGATCGCCAGTGCTCATGTGGTGGTCTGGTTCCTCACCTCCTGTATTGTTTTTGCTTTCTTAATGTTTAAAACAAAGAACATTCAGTTGAGAATTATTGTATTAGATCGATTGAGTTTCTGGTCAGATGCGCCTGCCTATTTGACCTGGAGGCTGGCATCTGTGCTGTAGATAAGTAGGATGATTTATGGCTATGTGAAATTAGTAAGCGGCTGTGATTGAGACCTTCTGCCCTTTCCTTTTCCGCACAAATTGAACAATCTGAAAGCACCCAACCGGCACCGTATTTGGTTGAGAGGGATTGACACTTGCAATGTGAGATGGTGAACTGGAACCTGTCAGCCAGTAGTAGGAATTGGCATACATCGTATTTGTCCAAATGCTAGAAAAGTTTTGTTCCAATAGGTACGGCCATGATGTAGCCTCTCCAAATTTGGCCCACTTTGAACTCCGCACCTTTAGAATGGAGCCTCCTTACCACTATTTTGCTTCGCAATCAGTGCAACATTTAAACTGAAAAGACTTAAAAAAAAACGTTTTGGGGGAGTTTGGATTAGTCCTAGCAAGGATATTGCAACATGTTATAATTGGGAAATATTTTCTGGCTTTCTTTTACTTCAGGTATTTGAACGTACTGGCAATGTCGAAATCAATAAGACCTTCGGGAGCACAGAACCGGAAGAGAAAAAAGTGGCACAAGGTATCAAAGTGCCAATGTACTGTCTTCATTCTTCAAAAGAAGGAGATAAGCGCCCCCCCCAAGGCCAGGCAACGGGCATTCCTGAGGAAACAGTACTGCCTATAGTCATGCCACAAGTTCCATGAGTAGAGGCCTCAAGAACCCAAACACTAGAGGGCGATGATGACCAACAGTAACGAGGCACTAAAACGTGTTGGTTTGAAGACATTTCGTTATGGCCTAAATCAATGTCTGGACTTGTGCGTGTTCAAATTGCAATGGGAGGGCCACAGGCTATGCCACCTCCTAGTTATTCATACCCAAAGGATGACAAAAATAGGCACTTTTCTTCTTGATATGGGCTCATGGTTTTACCTAACAAAGAAACAGTCTCCACGCCATGGCTGCAATATTCGGTTTTGACTGATTTTGCTGTATGCTTTTTGACCCAATGCCAAAATCCAAACTTGGTAGTGATGGCATTAATAACTGGAAGCATATTGGTAACTATTTGAAAATGCACTAAGGGTCTCCTGAACATGCCAAATCCAATGGCAAGTGGGTGGATGCTGAAAGGTGCCTCACAGGTCATGTTGCTATTGATTCTCTCATGCAAGATCAAATGCAGACGGAGACCAAGAGTTGGCGGGCTGTGCTTGAAAGAAATATGTCAGTTGTTGTCTTTCTGTCCCAAAATAATTTGGCGTTTCGTGGCTCTTCAAACAAGTTATTTACTCCAACAATGGACATTTCTTATGCCTTGTTGCACTACTAGGGGAACTTGTTCCGATCATGATGGATCATTTGCATCGAGTGACCTCACAAGAGATCCACAGTCACTATTGCGGAAATGTCATTCACAACAAACTAGTTAGTTTAATGGGGTCTCAAGAAAAGAATGAAATGGTGAAGGTTGCAAAATATTTTGTACCACAGATATCAGCCACACCAAGCAACTGTCTTACACTGTAGGAATTGTGAATATTACAGGCAAAGACATTTCTGTGAAATGTCGTCTAGAGATGGACAACTGCCGTGGTCAGGGGTATGATAATGGTGCAAACATGATTGGGGTAAACAAAGGAGTCCAAGCGCTAGTTTTCGAGCAATACCCCCATGCATTCTTTTTTTTGTTTTAACCCATGTGGCTGCCACAGTTTAAATTTGGTGGCTGGCAATGCTTCCAAATCATCTGTGAAATCTGTTTGTCTTTATGGTGTACTTCAGAGACTCTATAATTTGTTTGCAGCTTCAATGCTGGAACATTCTCAGTGAGCATGTAAAAAATCTTTCCTTGGAAAAAGGTCTGTGAAACATGATGAGAATAAAGAATTGAAAGCTTGAATGCAGTGCAGTATCAATTTGTTGAGATACACACAGCACTCATGAGCATTGAAGAAAAAGTCGATGACCCAACATTGTCCTCTTAGGCTAAGTCTCTTGCTTTACACTTGGAAGATTTCAGTTTTATTTGTACTAAGTTGTGAGGTATGACCTATTTCAGATGAACATTGTAAGCAAATCCATGCAGTCCAAACAAATTGATTTGCCAGCCTGCAATGACCTGCTTAAGAACTGCATTGCCTTAGTCAAAACTTGTAAGAGTGTTGGTTTTGAGTCTGCTGTAACAACAGCAAAAGAGAGAGCCCTGCCTTTAAGGCACCCTACTTTTAAGGCAACTGAACGGCATAGGAAAAAAAAAGAAAATGTTTGCGTATGAGACTCAAGACGAGACCCCAGTAACCGTATTTTATACCCTGAGGGACGCAGAACTACTTCGCTTGAAAGGCACTTTTCCCAGTTGTCTGCGCACAATATTACAACAAGCTGGGGTTTCATGTACAACATAAAGCTCTTGCCTGGAAAAGAAGAACTGATAACAACTGTGCAAGCACCTGGAGCAATTGTTAGCAAAGGGTGGTGATAGTGCACCAGAATCTGATATAGATGGTTCCCAGTTGGCCGAGGAATTGAGATATCTCCAGCCATCACTTCAGAAGAGTTCTATTATGCCTCTTCAAGTTTTGTAGCACATTCATCGCACAAAAACACATTGGTTGTTTCCAAATGTGTGGGTTGCCACAAGGCTCTTACTAGCAATTACAGTGGTAAGTGGTGAGAGGAGCTTTAGTAAATTGAAACTGATAGACATACTTGCGCTCCACAGTGGCCGACGAATGCTTTCGTAGCAGCAAAGTCAAGGAGTGCCCTTAACATAGACAAAAAATTGACAGAAAACTTTTAAAAGTACTATATCCTGTTTGTATACTCTGCTTTGTCTGAGGAATTACTATAAAGTTCTTGAATCATGATGTAATAAAACCGATTTCATTTGTTAAGCAGTGATTTATTGACCTTGGGCATGAGTTACTTAACAGTGTAGTTTGGGAGTGGCATGCGGGCGTGGGCACTTTCTAGTGTTTTCCCCTGGTTACCAAATGGACTAGAAACTGCCCTGATAGAAATACCTGCACGGGCTAATGATTGCAGACGTGTACTGTCTCCAGCTCCAGTTTTGTTATGTCCCCCATCGCTTATTGGGACAGTCCCGCTCGCATAATGCTCAACTGCGACGGAATGGTGTTCGCTATCTTGTCCCCAAAATCCTGAAAGCATTGGCGAAGGACCTCCTGGGTGGCCACTTAATCTTTTGCAGGGTCTGCCAGTGCCCCCCATCCTCTCCTGCCCGGGCCCCTGATCTCTCCCAGCCGGTACCTCGCTTTCTCTGCGCCAGTCTCTGCAGACTGCTCTCCTGTGGTTTCTTCACAGACTTGGGGGCAGCTTGCATGTCCTTCCCCTTGTTTTTGGACATAGTGCGTAGGCAGGTCTGATGAGGCGGGCAGGGCTCTTCCCCATTCTCCCTGATATTATTTTGCTTCCTTTCGACCTCTTCTGGACAGTTTCTCAGAGCGTAGGAACCTCCTCCCTCCGCCGCTTTGTGGGTCCGCCCTTGACTGTGCAGGGGGGTTGGAACTCCCCTCTAACTGTGCGCAGTTGAGCCACTGTTTGTCCTCCTCGCGTTTCAAAGGACCCTCCTCCTGGCCTTGGTGCCAGGATCACTCTGCCCTGAGCCCAACCAAATGGCATCTCGCTTCTTCCTTGCCCACCACGGATGTAGATGGACTCTTTAGGCCTCTATTCGGCCTCATGATTGGCCAGGGGAGGCTGTGACCCCACCGATCACTGTCTTCTATGCGTGGTGCGCCTCTTTCTCCCTTGCTGTGCTTCTGGATGGGGGTGTGCTGGCTGAGGAACTATATGCAGTTACAAAATCAAAAAATTTATAAATGGGCCTCCAGCCGCACCGGCTATAACGCCACCGCTTGGGCAGGTGCCCTCCTGCCACGCTTCCCCACACCTCTGTCACTCTGCTCAAAGCTGGTGATCACTGCCTGCACTGGCCAGCCTCTGCCTACTTGCACCCTTTCCTTGGGCCAGGGCGCAATGTGACTTGTGATGGTTCTCCTCCCAAGTGGGGGGGGGGCGCAAGGGAGAGTCGAGCCCCTCAGGGTCACCGCCTTCCTGCCTCTTGGTTGTGCGGCCCCTCCCGGGCCTTTTCACCGCTCCGGGTGCTCTTCTCCACAGCTCTCAGCAGCGGGCTACAGGTTTGGCCCCTCTGGGTCCTCCTGATCTCTCTGAGACGCTGCTTTGCCGGGGCGGCTCAGTCCCGACTCGATCTTCCCGCTGCTGCTCGCCCGCAAGGGAGCCCTTGCTCCACAAATTCACCCCCTTTTGGGCCTCCAATATCGCCGGTAGCTCCTTCCTGATGGGCTCCTCAGCCGTCCGACAGCGGCTGCTTTCCACCACCCCGCCTTGCAGCCGCACTGGATCCTTAGCCGTCCTGGGTCTCCCTGAGTGGTTCTTCTTGCTCGCGGTCTGCGAGCGTATCTCTCGGCTTGGCCTGCGCTGGCTGTCGGCGCAGTGCCCCCGCACCTCTGTCACAGCGGGGACAGAGGCCGCACACCCGCCTCTTCCAGCTTGTCTCTGGCCTGGGGTGAGGGGGGAGCTCCATGATCACACTGCTCTCCCCTCGGTGGCTATCTTAGAATTCCAATCGCGATGCACTTTTTAATGAGTATCCATCATAGATGCCAGTACAACATGCTGTTTTTTTTTTCTTTGTTCGAAAGGATATGTGCTTTTATGTGGCTGCACTGGCATTTTGGGGCACCCAGTATAGCCATTCTTTGCTGTGGCATGACATTTTTTTCTTGGATTCTATGACAAAGCAAGCATGATGAGTAGTGTTGTATGTCTAGACTGGCATTTAGGGCAGCCACTCAAGCCATTTCTTACTGTGGCATGGCCTTTCTCACTGGGTATCAATGGTAAAGCAAACATGATGGCATTATTGCGCATCTAGACTCGCCTGCATTGTGCAGTGTTTGGACATGTTTTCTTGTTGTGACAAGACCTTTCCAAAGGCAAAGCCAACAGGAGTGTGAGACAGAGCCATGGTGGGCATGTTTTCTTATAATATGATTACTGGCATTAGTCTCCAGGCGCTCATGTGGATCTGCAAAAAAGTGAGACGGGGGATTAGTGGGGGGAAAAGGGTGAGAGGATAGGTTCAGAACTAGGAGAAACTGGCGTCTGTGAGTGTTTTGCATGTGGTCACTTGTGAGCAGCCTCACGCATTGTAAACGTATGGGTAAGATTCCGTGCCTCGGGTGTGTGGTAGTGTTTTGCGTTGGTGTTAGTGTTGTGTGGTTAGGATGGGTTGGTTTTGTGCACTGGTAAGATGGGGTCCATGAGGGATTCACACAGGTGGTCGTAGCTGTAAGGTAGTCCGGCATCTCGGTGTGTTGTTGCCTTTTAGATGATATTGGGCTATGTGGGTGGTTCACTCTGAATGTCAGCATAGTAATGGTTCTCTGTATGTTTGAGTGTGACTAGTCCAAGATCCGGTGTAGAGGTGTCAGTTATGTAGGAGGAGCAGGAAGGGAAAGAGGGTTAGTTTATTTTAATGTTTCCTTTATTTAAAGTGCAAATTGGTTAATTAAAACCTTATACACTAGATAAAAGTAATACTTTATAGATTAAAATACATAAAATGAAACATAGAATACATGGCATGGATAATGCTTGGTAGATTTACATAGAACTTTTAAATTTAACATGAAATGTTTTATCATCACAGAAATCTAGCACGTCAATTTAATTCTCAAACTGGATTCAGCGCCTAACATCTCCTCTCCGAAAATGAATTATTTATAATTGCTCTTTTCAAAATATAAAAGGTGCCGCAATTATAAGTCATAATTTCCACCGTATGTAAGGCAGACCAAAACAGGTCAGATAAGATCATACTTAGGTGACTCACGAAATTACAATAGCCTCTATTGTACCACTCTTGCAATTTCTCACATTCTGCGAGTGTGTCTAGTGGACTTTATCTCCCTTTTAGAATGTCTGCACATTTTGTCTTCCATTGCTAAGCCAGACCAAGCCCCTATGTATTCCCTACAAGGCAATATATGTTAAATCTAAGGAGCAAAATAAATCGTATCCGGCTTCTATTACCAGTTTTTTTCTTTTTAAACTTTATTTAATGCTCGCGGTACATAACATTGCAACAACATCACATATCACATACCTCTAGAACAGCAACATTCAGTTCAGTTATACAACAGAATGAACAGTATTACTTATTGGACGCTTCAATGGGTCCTGCCGGGCTTCGCATAGATATATTCTAAACGGGGCCCATATGTCCTTCGGTTTACATGAATTTCGGAGTGACATTACATAATGTTCTTCACATTCATTTACATACATCAATTCCTTAAGGAAGTGGCTCACTTGCGTTGCCTGTGCACTCTTCCATTTTTGCAGAATGCACTTTTTTGCCACTACGCATGCAATATTGAAGAGCCTTCTCGTTACCTCCGACTGTTTACTAATATCCCCAAACAAATATTTTTGTGGTGTGAGGTCTGCCGGTATCTGAGTTACTTCCTCCAAAATGTTTGCTACCTTGCCCCAGAATACATGCACATGAGGACAGCTCCAATACATGTGTATCAAATCAGCTTGCTCTGCCCCACATTTCTGACGCCTACCGGGACTCTTGGGGGTATAGTGCAGTTTGTTCAACATCTTAAATTGGATCAGTCTGAGGCCCGCATTCATGGATACCTTCTTGGTCAGTTCACAGTACCTCACCCAGGTTCCATCATTTATATTTTCACCCAGATCTGCCTCCCAGGAGGCCTTTATTACATTTACAGTTGGAGTGTTAGCCTGCACAGCCGCATATAGCCCCGAGTCACTTGTTCCCGACAGGGTGGATAGGGTCATCAGGCATGGGTGCGGTGGGGGTTCATCTGGGAACATTGGCCACCTGGCCTTAAAAGCCATTCTCATTCTATAATATTGCAATACCATCACTTGGTAATTTCCCATCCCTGTTTTAAATTCCTCTAATGTTATGAATTTACCATTGGGGAATATGTCTCTGATTTTAAATTCCTCCTCCGGGTCCCATATGTGTTTTATATCTGGATCATATGTGAGTGCTATGCCGGGGAAGTTCCAGAACGGGCCTCAGCATAGTAAGATGTCTCCACCCCAAGCCTACAGTAAAGTTTGAACCATGCCTGAGCTGTTGTGCTAACTGGATCGAATGGGCATTCATCCCTGTGTTTTCTTTCAAAGATGACCGACCTTATATCAGTCGGGCGTGCTGCATGTTTTTCTAGGTAGATGTGGGGTGAGGTGTCCCTCTCATCATACCAGTGTTTAACGAACTGGGCCTGTGCAACTAGATAATATAGTTCAAAATCCGGAGCTGCTATGCCTCCTTTTGCTATATGGCTCCACCATTTTTTCCCATTTCATCCTGGCAGCCCCCCCACACCAGACAAATTCCACCGCCATAGATCTAAGAGTATCGAAGAACCGCCTGCCAGGCCAGATCGGGATATTAGTAAATATGTACAGCAGTTTAGGAGAATGACCATTTTTAGTATAGCTACCCGACCAATAAGTGAAATAGGAAGTTTAGCCCAGAAGCGGAGTTTAGTAGCAATCGTATTCAGTAGAGATTCGTGGTTATTCAAAAGTAGGGATGTTCTGTCTCCCGAGACAATAACCCCCAGGTACCTTATCTTGTCCGGGGACCACTGCAGGCCGTGTGTGTTGTTTGGACATCTAGTAGCCGGGGTCAAAGGAAACATTTCGGATTTAGAACGGTTAGTTTTATATCCCGAATATTCTGTGAATTTGTGCATTGCCTCCATAGCTGGACCCAGATGTATGTCCGGCTCCCGGATGTATATCAGTGCATCATCTGCATACAGGGATATCGATTGGGTCAGGCCCGCCATCCATATGCCCCTCTGTCCCTGATGTTCTCTAATTGCTGCCGCAGCCGGTTCCACTGTCAGGGCAAATAATATGGGGGAGAACGGGCAACCCTGCCTCGTACCCCTCCCCAGCTCAAACCATTCTGACATGGTGCGGTTAGTCAATACCCTAGCTCCCGGGTTAGTGTATAGTACCTTGACACATTTCAGGAAGTATGGACCCAGCCCAAATTTCTCAAGCACCATGAATAGATACGCCCATGACACGGAATCAAATGCTTTTTCAGCATCCAGAGACACAGCCACTGCCTGCGCCTCCAGTTTGATCTGGGCCATGACCCCAAATAGCTTACACAGATTGAGTGCCGTCGATCTATTGGGGATAAATCCGCATTGGTCCGGGTGTATCAATAATGGCATGTGAGGCAGGAGTCTGGTGGCCAGAATCTTTGCAAATACTTTAGCGTCATATAAGGGAAAGGGGTCGGTACGCGGACATCTCATTTGGGGGTCTCCTGGGTTTAGGGAGTACTGTGATGATTGCTTCTCTCATGGACGTTGGAAGTGTCCCTACCTCTATGGCCTCTTCCCATACAGACAGTAATATCGGGGCAAGTTCCTCACTAAGTTCCTTATATAATTCAATCCCCAGACCGTCTGAGCCAGGTGCCTTTCCATTGGCTAGTGATTTTCTATTACCAGTTTTGAGCAAATAGCATCTAGGAATATAGGTTTTCTACCTTGAAGTGCATCAATACTGTTTCATTTTGGCAAGATAGAACAGATTAGAACATATTTCCCACTCAAAAGCTTTCTTTTTGAGGTTATTGAAAGACGGATTCATATCTTCCATAGTAGTGGGGATTTTCTTTCATGTTAATTTCCATAATGAAAGAGAGAGTAACCTCTTTTAGATTGGTCGGATATGTATTCAATTTGTCTCGCATATGCACGCTTTTACCAATAAATCCCAAGAGGTTCTCTCCCTCCCCCCATCCCCCAACAGATTCCACATGTAAGTTTGTAATATCTTATTTTCCAGAGCATTTTGAGAGAGACCAAGCCCAGTTCGCAACGTATTGCTTCAATAGGGGTCGATCTCAGGAGCCCCAGTGAGGGTTTCCATATTTTACCCTCTAATTTTCCTAGATTTTCCATATCTCTGGCTCCCACCGATTCCAGCGCATATAGAGCTCCGGGGGTAATGCATCTCTTGTATATTTCTAAATAGCCTTCAGTGGAGTGCCTACCTTATTAGTCATATACCTTTTCATGACATTCAATTTTTTTAAAACTTTGGTCTCAACCATCTCAAGGTAGAAATCACTACGGGGGGTTGGTTCATAATGGGTATCCCCAAAGAAGGGTATATATCTACTACCTCTAGGATGTTATCATTGATCTTCCATTTAAATTTTCTTCTTTCCTTTTTGCACCCCCAAAAACCATTACCTTCGTTTTATTTATACTTAAATTATTTTGTTTAGAATGCTGATGTAGAATGTCAAGCATCATCTGCAGCCCACATTGGGTTTTGTCTGATAAAATGGTATCATCGGCATATATGAGACAATTTATTCCAAACCCCCCTACTTTAGGGGGGAATAATTTATACAGATGAATCTATCCCAGAGGTCTGCCACATCGAAGTTGTGTAGTTGTAGGAGGTTACGCAGCCCTGCTTGAGACCAATGTTAGTTTTAATTTCTGGAGACATTTTTTTTACCTTTGACCAGACAAATTATCGCAGTGGTTTCTCTGTGCATTTCGCACAGACAATATGAGATCGTAGGGCATAACTTGTTATCAGATAATTTCTTCCATAGTCTTTCCCTGTTGATGCAGTTGAACGCCCTTCAGTAGTCAATATAACAGGCATACAATTTGGTGTATTTTTTTAATCTAATGTATCTGAAATAATATATTTTAGCATCACTATATGAGTGCTATGATTCTTTCGAATCCTGTTTGTTGGATAGGTAATGGATCATTTGCATAACTCCATATAGAAGAGTTAGATGCCGCTTAATGGTATTTAGCTAGATTCTTGTTCTTAGGCCCCTCTCGTCTCCTCTCTAGTTGTTTTGTCTGCGGTGTTGTTGTTGCTGGTGTCCCTTCTAGGTTGTCATTTTCTGCTGAATAGCCAGGGTTTGAGCAGTTTCCAGAAGGTGATGTGGACTTCTGTGGTTCTAATTACTTTGGGCATGTTGTTCTAGATGTTAGCAATTAGACTTGAGAACGCTGTTCCGATGAATTTCCTTTTTCGTGGTGTTTTGCCTCTATTTGTAGGTCGTTGCTGGATTTAAGTTCCCTTCCTGGGCGATAATGGCTAATCTTGTCTTTGAGGAAATCCATTTCTTGTCTCTGCAATGCTTTGAGGGCAATGCAGAGTGCTTTGAATTTGATGCACTTTTTTTACTGGTTACCAGTGTAGTGTTTTCAGTGCTGGAGTGATGTGGTCTCTTCTGTTTAGTCTTCGTAGGATCCTGGCTGCTGTACTTTACACCCTTGGGGTTTCTTGGTGAGTCTTTCTGGCATTCCTAGGTAGAGGCGGTTAGCGTAGGTAATTCTTGTGAGTATCAGGGACCTGAGTAGTTGTAGAAGGAAGAAGCATTTTTTTGGCGATTGCGTTGACTTGCAGTACTGTGATAGTCCGTTGTCCATGAGTATTCCTAGGTTGTTTACTACATTGGTAGTCTCTGGTTGCGTTCCCATACCAATTGGCCAGCCCAATTGTGGGTTCCCTCTGTCGAACCCTGCGGGTGAGTTATTTCCATTTTTGCGCAGTTCAGTTTGAGGTTGTTTGTTGTCATCCATGTCTGTGAGGCAGTTGTTGAGGGTTGTTATTTTGTTCCTGTGTTTTCACAATCAGTTGTGTCGTCTGTGTAGTTGTAGGCGGTAAGTCCGTAGAATTGAATGATTTTCATCAGTGGGCACATGTAGATGTTGAAAAGTAGAGGGGAGAGGCTGGAACCCTGTGGGACTCTGCAGGATATATTTTTGGTGTTTGAGGTGAACGGTGGAAGGTAGATTCTTTCAGTTCAGTTTGTTAGGAATTCTGACCTTTTTTTATTATCAGTGGTTTGATGTATGCTGATTTTGAAGGAGGACGGTACTATTCCTCTTTTGAGTGATACATTCATTAGGTCCCGAAAGCGTGTCGCTGGGGTTCTGAGGTTGAGGATTCCTTTAAAAAACGTCTGGGAGGCAGGAGTCCCTTGGAGATCCTGCAAGGTTGGTGTCCTTGATCAGTGTGGCGCGCGATTGGTTCTAGGTAGATGAGTTTTGTTTTCATCTGTGTTTCTTCTGGTCTCTTGTGTCCAGTGGTTGTATTTGCCCGTCTAGGTTGATGGTCTGCTGTATTGTCTATTTTTGCTCTCAGGTGTTTGGTGATTTAGTCTCAAAGTGTTTGTTTCGGGGTGATGGAATTTTTGCAGGAAGAGTTTTTTTTTAAAAAAGTCTCTGATTTTGAAGAGTTCTTTCTGTGAATTGCTTGACGATTCTATTCTTGTGGCGTAGTAGAGTATTTTTTATTTTTTTTGCTTTTTGGACTGTTACTTTGTACAGTTTGAGTTGTCTGGTATTTTCTTTTGGTCTTGCCTAGTGTATTGTTCTCTCCATTTTGTGTCCATTTTGCTGCTATTTTTTCAGTTCTTCTGTGAACTATTTTGCTGCCTGTTTTTTTGGTGTTGCTTTGAATGTTTTAGCTGGTGCTAATTAGTCAAGGGCGTTGGTGATCCCATTGTTGAGTGTGTCTTCTGTTGTATCTGTTTGTGTCAGTGGGATCTCTTTCGCCTAGGTTGTTGTGGTGGGTTCATAGCATGGCGGCCTTGTCCGCTAGTTTTGTTGCAAAGTTGGGGTTGTAAGAAGGTGGTCTGTAGATCAGGAGGAATACTATGTTGGAATGGTCATTGAGTTCTATCTTGATTAGGAGGGATTCATAGTCTTCTGCATTGGTTATGATGATTCGAGATGCTCGGGTGTGTTTTTTGTGTATAGTTGCGATTCCGCCTTCTCTTCGGTTTTCTCTGTTGGCGTGTATTAATTTATAATTGTCGGGTATTGCTTCGTTCGCGATGGCTTTATAGTTGTCCGATAGCCAGATTTCTGTAAGGAAGAGCATGTGTGTGCCTCCTTCGCTTAGGAGGTAATTGATTGTTTGCTATGGATCTAACGTCGAGGAGGCTGCAGTGTAGTTTTGCTTGATTTGCCTTTCATGTTGTTGGTAGTATTTTGTTTGTTCT